>NC_071291.1:66087228-67329728 GCF_943737925.1 Anopheles nili | reverse complement strand
CTGGCTGGAAAATGGTCGTACTCGTTTATTTTTCCTGAACGAGCCAGCGATTAAAATATGCTTAATATAAACGAACGAGAAAAAAAAATAATACCCAGCACCGTTGGTTACGTGGCTTGAATTTATCTCCGATCAGTGAATGATCATGATTGTCGGAAATAAGCTGCAAAGATGTTCACGAAATCATTTCGCGACGAAGAACCTGCTAAATTATGGCCAACTTAATATAGCAATTTTACAAAATATTTATAAAACAAACTCAAAGCGTAAAAGTGAGCTAAAAACAATCTCATTATTCCCTTCTTCGTTGACTTTTAAAACTGCTATTTTGTTCAAATAAATTAGCTTTTGCAAAGGAAACATATCCTGGAACTTGGATGACATTTAACAGACTCGTCTTGATTAAACGATTAAGTCACTATAAAAACAAGCTACCTGGCATCATTAGACCCTTTTCTTAGCACTGTTCTTGAGCCCAGTGCACTTCTAGGGCTGTGCATTTTGTCATACTCCATTTCGTGAAGCTAAACAGAGCCTATTCGGCTAGCACGCTCCCGGCTAATCGCTCCAAAAAACAACCGTACGTCGGCGTCGTCAGGTGCGTAGACAGGGCCAAGCCGCAGTTAATCATTTACCGCAAACCGCTAGCGGTTAGCACTATTAGACACGCTTCGCGATAGCTGGCTGCGTAATAGGGCGCACAATTTGTATCTTCTCATGTGTCCTGTGCCTGCGTACGAGCGTGCGCAAAACGATCACGCAGGAATCGGTGTCATCGTCGCAAACTGCGCCTCTCGATCTGGCTGCTTGGGACGGCAGGCAGAAATGGGAGCGGCGTGTGGCGTATGGGAGCGTGAAATTTGATGTCGTTTTATCGGCTGTTACTGCACGCCGTTTAGGACGCCCAGGCGACTTCCCTACTGCCCTAGAAATCGTGCAAAATGGCAACAGGTCGAGCTGCAGCAAATGTGGCTTGGTGATCGATAAAGATTTCTACGAACACAGCTCAACGAATCGGTGGAACAAAATACACCCAAAACCATCGCGCACAAAAGTAAAAGCCGTTTGTGTAATGAACTTTACAGCAAATCATATATTAAATCATAAATCCTGCGAGCGGCCGACGTCACACGCATCGCATGTGTCACATAAATCACTTACGCCACACGAACAGGCCTTCCGCGTGTCGTGTTCGAGGAGAAAACGCCTTTACTTTTGTGCGCTTTTCTTCACACGCGGTTTTATAATCCTGCGGACGGTACCAGCGACGTTATGCACATTTGTCGTTCGGAATTCGAAATCACCGATCTTTGCACTAAAACACCGCGCTCACACAACCGAAAAATGCGATCCGCGAATGCAGGGAGAAGGCTTACTTTTTGAAATGATACCGTAAATCGGAATGTTTGCCACACTCGAACAGCTCCCGAAACAAAGCCCGGTGGCCAAACCTACGAAACGGCACCGGCCGAAAAGCGGAATTTTAATCCACAGAAAACTCGCTTCAGCGGCGTAGCACTTTCTTTCGCTGGGATCGTAAAATTTCACCCCTCACTGCATCACTTTCCACGCAGCCTTAAAGGGGGCTCGTGAACCGACGACCACGCGGCTCCGGTAAGGCTTGATCACTCGGAGCTCACTTTCGGCCAGAATTCGATGCACTTGCTGCTGATTGAAAAGGATTTCAAAGCCTTTTTGAGTTGTGTTTTTTTTTGGGGTAGTCTTTTTATTTTTTTTTTGTTGCTTCGTTTTTCCGATACCACACCGATTTATATTCCGCACACCATGGCAGCGCTTTCGCAAGCAAGCTTACGCAAATCGGAGCACCAATTAGTATGCACATACGCGATTTATACGACGCGACTCGCACAGGGACCACTTTCGCAACGTTGACGTTCACTCGATCGGCGATCGTGGGTCGGAAAACTCACTCGATTTCGGTGCAAACTTTGCCCGTTCGTGCAGCGGGGAAAATCACAAAATCCACAATCTCAAACACAACCGCAACACGGACACACGAAACTGAGAAACGATCCGTTCACAAGGAGCTCTCGATGGCGTCTGAGCTCGAGCCCGATTCCGTTCGGGCAGGTTGTATTGTGTAAAGCCCTCGTTCGGTGGGTTTTTCCTTCGCCCTTCTTCTCGTGCAATGTGCCTTTTTTTTCTTGCGCATCCAACGCACACGCCCGCAAATGGTAGCGCACCCTGCTGTTCGCCTGCACGGCCCGGAAAAGCCCTCTCCGCCACCGGAGGCCGCGCACCAGCGCATTACATTTCCACGGTTGAAGGAGACGATCGAGCCGTGCCGAGTAGGCGATGGTTCGGCTCACCGGTGACGCCGGAGTTGGCTGCTGGTGGACCGCCGGGGTGGTTTGAATAGATGGCGAGATGGATGGATGGATGGATGGTTAGGTTCGGTATCTTTGAATCGAATGGCGAAGGAACAATGAAACGATTGCGAATCGCCACCTTCCTGCTGCCGCCCTTACCGGTTCTCGCTACGGGCGCATTCACTATTGCGCTACACCGATCATAAATGATGATCCACAGGCTGGCGCTTGAGGGCAGCAAATCTTCTCGTTTTGAATACGATTAGCAGCGTCACAGGTGGCCCGGCGACAAAGTTCACCTCTGGTTGAGGTTACGAAATGAAACGCACCGGTAGAATCCTCTTTTTTTTTGCTTCGTTCGCGGGAGTTGAAGCGTTATTAGTTTTAAGCACAGTCACGTTTACCCGCTTGAAGATTGATTTTTTTTAATTCCTTTTTAAAATGAGTTAGGCATCCTTGGAGCTGAATGTCATCTAACTTATTAAGCATAGTATTAAAATGAGGTTAAGATAGTATGAGTTATGGTTTAGTTTTTTTTTGCTGTTATTTTAGTTTAAAATACAGAATAATCTAATCTATTCAAACTAATCTATTTGATAAAAATCATGTCCTTGCCAAATAATGATAATGTCCTTTTAATTATCATGTTGAAATGCTCGATAAAAATTGCCTGGATTGGATAAAATGGGCTCTCCATGGATCTAATTTGAGTATTATCTCTTGATAGATGCCATTATGAATCTGATTGATCCATGCTCATTAATTGTTCGCTAAACCACGATTGCAAAACAATGTTTCACGCAGCAGCAAGAGAGGTTTCCGGCATATTAGACCGATCGTAGTCCTTAGAAAACGAAAGCTTCACGACAGCCTTTTGAACACCTTCATATAGATTTCAACTGTAAGGTCATCACGCCTCATCCTATCCTTATCGCCAGCTAATTGGGCCATAATATCTGGTTTTTAGTAGGCGTTAAATTAGGCGCCCATGTCAATTAAGAGCCACATGGCAGGAGGGCTCCGTTTAAATCTTTCTCGCCAATGTCAATCGACACTTCCGCTGCGTTACAACAGCGAGATGGCACCCGGGGAAAACAATTTCGCTTGTTTGTTCGTTGACAATACTAATTACCAGGCCAGGTTTCTTTCTCTTTCAGGGTTTGCCCCGGGCGCTAATCTCACCAACCACACCCCGACAACGCGTGCGCCGAAGGTTTTTGCCTAATTTCATTGTTAGACCACTGGCGCCGGCGCTGAGGCGCGACCGAGGAAACACTCGGAGGACACTCAACTGGGCGCGCCTCGCTTAGGGTGCGCTTTGTCATTGCGCGTGCCACCGCAACGGTCACTTCCGTTGGGATGCCTTTCGCCGGCCCGAATGGTGTCCTCGTTGTTGAGGAGGCAACACAAAAGCAGAAAAGAAAAACTCACGAACAAACGAAATGGCAGCCACGCGCGCGAACGCACACACGCATTAGATTTACATTTCCTTTTCGGCGCCTGGCAAAGCAACGGCTCGTGCCGGATCCTGGTCATTGACAGGGAATTATGGAGACAATTATGTCTTTTCGCGTCCATCAGCCGGGTGGGTTGGCACCTTAGGGTTGCATTCTTTCCACGCGTCTCATTAGGGTGGCTTCCGCAGCATGAGGCTCGAGGTACGATCGCCCGACTGGAACACGCCGGTGGCGAATTGCGGCACCTTCGCCACGACGCGCCGAAACGCGTTTCGCAACTGCCAAAGGGCGTGCTTCGGTCGCCTTTTTCCGTTTGCTCTTTCTAAACAATGCATCCGAAATTAAGGAAATCGTGCATTTGTGCTCTTTCTTCAGCCATGCTGGCAGCTGAAGGCCGAACCTTCCCCTGCCAGCGAAGGGTGGCCGCGCTTTCCTAATCGCCACCCACGCCCGTTCCAGTCGACCTCCGGGCAGGGCGCGCACATTTGTGTATGTATGAGTCTTTGTTTTTTTTTCTCGTGTTGTGCTTGGGCGTTTTTTAAATCTATTTTTTCCTGTGATCAACGCGAGGAAGCGAAATGTTTGTCAAACGCGCGCATGAATTTGAATGCAACAGTCGGCGGAAGCAATCAGGGTCCACACAGGCCGAAGCGTCAGGTGACCGTGATCGCACCGAAGCCATCGCACGAGACAATTCCTTTTAATCGCTTCATTTGGAGCCTACCGGCCGTGGTGGAGGGCTAGCGGTTGCTTGAATGGGGATTAAACTAGCATCCGGTGCTACCCATTTGTCGATGCATGGCGAATGCATTCTGCTCCCGGCACCGCATAATGGGCTAATCGATCGTGAAACGAGCGAAAATCATTGATTTCAGGGTTGCTCCCTAGGATCAATGGAGGCAAGATAATGGGATGTAATTCCCTGCACAATGGCTTTATGGGTTTGTGTAACGGGTTTGTAATCCCATCATACTGTACTAAATTGCTTTAGCATGAATTGTGGAGATTATTACATCATATTGATTGAAATTAAAATTATATTCAAGTAAGCCAGTATAAATTAAAATAATCATTATGGTTAATTTTATGGAATTTTATGATCAAATTAAAATTACACTCAATGCCTGCCATCTTAAAACTGCCAAGAAAAACAAGCTTTGAAAAACGTGGAAATTTTTCACGTATTTGACGAGATTTGAGGTGTGCCTCTACCGTACGCATTGGGAATACAATAATCCTCTTAAAAATACGCAAAGTAATTGATTATTACCAGCGTTATTATTACCATGAAAGAGAAATCATAAAGTAATTATCTTTTGGTCAGGAAGCAAAGAAAACAACAAGAACAAAACATGAATGCGATATTTTGACCAACTCTTTTGATCGTAATCCATCTACGGTTATTTTGGTTTATTTCTTTGGACTTGGAAATCTAATAAATGCTTCGCGCTGATCTTAAAACAAATATTGCTGAACGATTTTGTATGATATACAAATCAGAAAGGACCAATAGATCGAGTAAATCGGACTGTTCTAATGAACTTATTTTCAAAAAAAATTAAATTAAACCGCTTTCAAACGTATTCGCACGAAACACACCGCACGTAAAAACCATCGTATTTGTTTCTAGTTGCTTGCATTTCCGCCCGGACAAACCAGAACTCATCCGCGTTCTTTCCGGTTTCCGTATGCCATGAGAACGATCTTCATGGGGATATATTTTTTTTCGAAGACACCACCATTCTTCCCAAGAACCAGGAAGAATTTAAGCCAACCAATTAAGAACCAGTCGCTGCGGAAAAGCCGCATCTTCGCGCCGGACTCCCACGTGATGCGACTTTTCCGCTGAAGAACTCCCACGCGGTGCAATCAACCGGTGGCCATGATCGAAGCTGCGACCACCAAAAGCCCCCATCCGATCGTATCGCTCTGATTTAGGGGCACTGAGTCCAAAATGCAGAGGCACATTGTTGAACCGCGACGAGCAAAGCGGCTGAGAACTGACCCACATCCAAACAGATGCCACCCGACCGACCGTCGCCGGAAGATCGCAGTTGAGGCATTGTTGTTTTTTGGTGGTCAATGTCAGTCGACGAACTCGCGGTCAGGTCATCCGATCGATCATACGACGCCACGGAGCATCGATCGTACCGGAGCGCGTGTTGCGTTACGCAAGCCAGAAATCTTCTCAGGTGATGGTTGAAACAACACGAGCAAGGAGTCGTAAATAAGTCACTCCCACGGTGACGTGGAAAACTCGGGGGTCAATTATCTAACACCAGCCTGGCGACGCACTAGAGTGGCCTTTCGCGGAACGCAAACGAGCGAAAAAGGTACGCCTTCCCGCCGTTGTCCGGTGCGCCGTAAAAATAGCCGCTCGCGCGATGAATGATTGACAGCGCGATACACGCGTGAAGGGTGCGTTTGGAGGGTGAAAGATGGCGCAAGTAAATCGACATCGCGGAAATGCGCGAGGACAAATCTAACGCACGCAAATACACACGATCGATGGCGTTTTTACGCTTTCCAGGTCGGCTGTTCGGTCGTTCCTCTGGGACGTTTTTCGTGGTGCGTATAACGGCACAAACATAACTGGGTTCACGTTCCGGAGCGTTCTGAGCGTTGTCATTTTGGGCGGCGCAATCATGTTTCTTACCGCGCCGGGAATGGTGTTTTAATGCGCCGCCACCAACGCCAGCGATGATCACACTGTAATTAGAGTTTTCCAACGCGCGCTTGGAGGCGGCTCCGCCAGATGGCGCAACCGGCACTCATTTGCGCCATCGTTTAGAAGGACCGTTTCCAACGCTCACCGTAATCCTCGTTGACGGTGGGAAAATGATAACCAGAGAGAGAGAGAGAGAGAGCGAGTGAGAGAGTGAGTGAGAAAAGCCCCATCTTTAATTGGAGCAGCTTTGAAGCGGGATTCATGCTGTCATGCGCTCGACAAGGAGCAATTTTCCACCTGAGCGAGCCGGTTGCACGACCTCTTGCGTTACAAAATCACGCGCAAGGAAGCGTTCCGATAAAGGCAAGGATGTTCCACTCCTTCTCAAGCTGCCTATCTTTTTGGGGCATCCCTTAGCGGGTAATTAACGCATCGCAATCGCACAGGTGCCGCTGCGCTTGCATATTGCATCACATTTCGCCAACCTTCTGGTGAGCTCAACGACCCTGAAATGTGGTGTCAACGCGGGCGTGTAGGATTACGACACCGTCCCGCTCTAAGCGGTTTGCGCGTGGTGTTACCATGCGTGTTGGAGCACTCCGCCAGTGAAGGTGAATTAGAACTAGTACCGTGTGCCTTGAGACAGCGATGGGAGCAATCCAAGGCTAACTAGCTCGGTTGTGAGGGATTTTTTTCAAATGACACTGGATTACAAAGCACGAGGAATATTGCAACAATGTGGAACGCTTCTAAGAGTCAATAAACAATGGTGCATATCCTTTTCGCTTACTGCAACGTGATGTCAGCAACCTTCACCAATACTTTTTTAATTATCATATCCGGAAGAGCATTTCAACAACATGGGCGGTTGATTAAGTATCATAATATAAACTGTTCCTAAAGAACTTTATTAAAAGGACCTTATTTAAAGGGGTCAATAGCTATAATATTCTAAATCTCGTCCATTATGATGACTTTGAGTTATTCGGTACCCTGAAATACCCTCATTAATCTTTTGTTTTACCTTTCCTTAGCTGTTGATGGAATATTCTGAGAAGGAACGAATATTAATTCGAGGTACCAAATAACCCTTGAGGCAACCCGTGCGTCCATTGCATTCGTCGGCATCGTTCAAGATTCGCGCTCCGTGTGCATTCCAGCAAAAAAGAAACCCGTTCGCGTTCCTCTAATATTTATCCACCGCACGGCGCATGGTTCCGCAACACAACGCGCCCGGGACCCTGGGCGGTATTCTGCGACAAAAAAACCCTACAATCAGCGCCCGAAAGGAACGAAGCGAAAATGCTAATTCAAGCACGTTCATCCGCACCCATCTCTTTCGCACACCCGCTGCATCCGCGTGGCGTTTTGCCTGGCTAGGAAGCGCAACAAATCTCACCGCCCACGGTCAAGGGCAGCATGCGAAAGGGTGACCGAGAGTGAAACCTAACCACGATCAAATCGCGGATGCCCGCCTGACGACAAGCCCTCATCGTGTAGTGCTGAGCGTGAGCAAACGGCTGCAACGTCAGCGCGTGCGTTGCGGAAGGGAGTGCATCCCTTGAGGAGCAATCCCCACACCACCGCCCACCCCCCCCCCCCAACCCCCGCCAGCTAGCTCCACAACAACCCCGTATCCCTGTACCACGCGGTCCAGCGCGACTGCGCCGGCGACAATCGCACGGAAAGGACTCGATCACGCGGGACGGGCCTGTCGAATGCGTGTAGCGTAACAAACGTGGTCGCGTGCCCGTGCCCGTGCCTGTCCTCACCCCCTCCGGTGTTCCGGTCCTGTTTCGACCAAACACGACCCCAAACACCGCCCCAGCGGTCGCCATGGTCGCGGAAATGTGCGAGGGTCTGCTGCTACGCCCCAATCAGTCCAACGTCGCCGCTCGACCCGAACGGACTCACGCGCTCACGCTCTCGATCGGTCTCGGCACCTCGGCTCCACGGATCGATTTTCGTCCTTCCCACCCATCCTTACGCAAAACCCGCTGCGTGGGCTTGTGCGTGCGTGTGCCATCGATCTGATTCCTGATTCGGGATCGACATCACCTGATCGAACGCTCGCGGTTTTCGATTGGGCGCCGTGTATCTGCTCGTACGCGTGTGTGTGTGTGTCTGTGTCTTGTTCACTCGCTTCCTGCAGGGAATTCTGCTTCACATCGGTAGGGCTTCCCAAAGCGAAGGATGCTGTTGCGCAGGACGTCGATTGCGTTGGGTGGCTGTTTGCGGCAGCAGTTGCAGCGTGTTGCACCGGCCATCGCAACCAGTGGCTCGATTTGCCATCAACGGTGGCTCTCGAATGGTGGCTCGCGAAAAACGCACCCGAAAATCCTCATCACAGGTGAGATTGCCACGGGTGCCAGCTAGGGGATGGTAGAGGACGCGCCCAGGGACGCGTACACGCTCGGTTTAGATGCGTGCGGTTTAGCGACCAATTGAGCGGTCAATTGAGGGATAAATTGTGACGCAAGGTTAGCAAGAGCGTTTGCGGACGCCACGTTGCTAAGCAGGCAGAACTCGAACTTTGTGGAAGGGACCAGTGGTAGGGGAGGACAGAGAGAGGAGGGGGGAGACGTGCGATTAGAAGTTGTTGCGGCCTTATTGTCGCTGCTCTCGCGAGCGCGTTAGACGGTGTTCTGTGTACAGTTGGCAGTTGGAACGCGAAAGATCTGACAACGGTGCAAAATAGTTCGTGAAAGTGCCCGTTTTGCGATGGTTGAGGTCGCCGAAGCGACCCCCAACATGAGGCGGTATATTTTGTGTCAATTAAGGACGTTAAATTCGATTCAAAATGAAATGTAACAAGGGAGTTACTTGTAACGTTTCAGCTCGATATTATGTGCATCTATTCCGCGAATCCGCTGCAAATGCGAGATTTGTTTTATCGAGTGGATGACGTCAAACTTAACTGTGTTGTTTACGCGGGCAATGCGCTTGCAAATTGCTTCCGTATTATTTCGTTTTTCTGGTCAGATAAACTTTCGCGGAGAACTGGAAGGGTTTTTGAATCAAGCGTATCAAATTATCGTATTAGAGTTCGCAGTAATTTGCAGTGGCATTAAAGTCGATTCCACCGTATCACGAGATTATATTCAAGGCATTCCGTGTTGCGAGACATTTTATACTCTAAAGGGAATACTCTAGTTCCCCAAAATCATTTTTTCTGGATGTGTTTTTTTCTCCCCCTCACAGGAGGACTCGGTCAGCTGGGCGTCGAATGTGCCAAACTGCTGCGCAGCCAGTACGGCGACGAGAACGTCATCCTGTCCGACATCATCAAGCCGAGTGATGCGATCATCAACAGCGGACCGTACATCTTCGCAGACATCCTCGACTTCAAGGGTTTGCAGAAAATCGTGGTCGATCACCGGGTCGATTGGATCATTCATTTTTCCGCCCTACTGAGCGCGATCGGGGAGCAGAATGTGCCACTGGCCGTGCGCGTCAACATCGAGGGTATGCACAACGTGCTCGAGCTGGCGAAGCAATACAAGCTGCGGATCTTCGTCCCGAGCACGATCGGTGCGTTTGGTCCAGATAGTCCCCGGAATCCAACACCGAACGTCACCGTACAACGGCCCCGAACGATTTACGGTGTGTCGAAGGTACATGCGGAGCTGATGGGCGAGTACTACCACCATAAGTTTGGGTTGGATTTCCGCTGCCTGCGGTTCCCGGGAGTGATCTCTAGCGACCCACCTGGCGGTGGCACCACCGGTAAGTTCTGTTGCATCAGCATTAGCTGTGGCAGCTCGTGTTCTCATGGATGCACTCTCTATTGCAGATTACGCCGTTGCCATATTCTTCGAGGGGCTGAAAACGGGCAAGTACCAATGTTACCTCAAGCCGGACACGCGCTTACCGATGATGTACATCGAGGATTGTCTCCGATCGCTGCTCGAATTCATGACCGCACCGGAGGAGAAGCTGGAACGCCGAGTGTACAACGTGACTGCCATGTCCTTCACACCGGAGGAGCTCGTCGAGAAGCTGTCCAAGCACATACCTGAACTGCACGTGAGCTATCGACCCGACAGCAGGCAGCTGATTGCCGACTCGTGGCCGCAGGTGTTCGATGACTCCGAGGCGCGCCGAGACTGGGGCTGGCGGCATCACTATGACCTGGACAAGCTGGTCGATCTGATGGTGCGCGACGTGAACGAGAACTACATCAAAAAGGCGCCTCAATGACGCTAGCGTGCAGCTTTACTGACTATAGAGCGTTGCAATAAACTCGGTATTTCTTCAACAAGGACAAATAAAAATAAATGTGTTGGAGTTTGTACTTTAGTTTAATAATTGAATACAACCATTAGGACGAGAAGCAGTTGTTTTACGTGATGGCATGTAAGCTACAAATAAACAAAGAATACGAATTTATCATATCTGTTGTAATTGTTTACGATAGAGCGCCTAAATGTATGCAATCTTGAAGCATAAGGTCGATCTAAACCTCATTTTCTGATATTTTTTAGCAAAACAAACATTTACGAGCATCTTGTATAAAAAGTTACTAATCATGTACTTTCGAAAAATTATTATGATTCTCTATAATTTTAAGTAAGTGAGGTATGAAATACAAAAGAGAAAAATTGGTCCGTGCTTAAAAAATACAACAGATGACGCCACTGTTCCCCATGCTTCAATGTACACGTGCATGCTTGTAGGTCGAAATTTTGTATAATTTGTTTTCAAAATTTAGTTTCATATCCTGTGTATACTTTATGCTTATCAGCCTGCAAATAAATCCAATTTTCAATTGACTATTTGCAAATATTTATTTCTTCAAATATATCATTTGTTGTCGGTGCTATAAGCTTTTCTTTAGACACATAGTTTGAGGATGGAGCCGCCTGGTAATGGACAAATTTTAGCAAAATCACCTAACAAATTTAGCTTGAAGATGGAAAGCATATGTGCTAGAAATGTTATGCTATCTTAATGATACAACAAAAAATACAACATGTCTAGACGCGATTAAGTACACTAATTCTATCGAAAACGTCAACGATGTCATGACTCTTGTTATCATTTGTGATATAGGCTACGCCCCTTCTTTTGCCACAGAACTGAGGTTTGAATCATGAAAGGCACTGATAAGACCGTAAAGGTATTGCTAAAAGATGATAACTATAACTGTAACAATAACTACCGTCATAATCAACACGCACGTATTTTGTTTCTATCCAGGATATTGCACAACTATTTATATATAGTCTTAATAGACAAAATAAAGTCTCTAATACTTTAATTTACTGCAAAATATTCAATGTAAACATGAAACAGATGTAAAAATAATAATCTGCTTATCAGCTGAAGGCACGTCATCATTATCGTACGAAACTTCTCACACCATTATACTGGCAGGATCGATAAGATCTCAGTGCTATTTTTTAGTGTCTTTTATTCCATAAATTCAGTCTTTCACGCGATACCCAATAGAATACAAGAATGATAAAGAAACAGTTGAAGTTCAATGTGACGTTATGCAATTCTCTATCTAAACCTTTTTTTCACTATGAGATACCCTACGCATTGTTGTTATTTTCAACAGGTGACAGTTTTTGTGAGAAAGGATACACGCTAATAGAGAACTTGGTGCAATGTATAGCTTAATGTTACCATTCTACATTTTTGGACTTAGTACTAGCTTCATGTGTTAGTGTGTTTTTGACAGTTTTCAGTTTCGAGGCATTTTATGAAATGAAATGGCTGAAAAATTTTTAAAATAACGCATCAATAAATTCGAAAATGTAATGAAATCATATTCCTATTGGCTCTACAAGACTTGAGTATAATTGTTATCGATGAGTCATATAGGCTGATACTGTGGATCGTGTAAAGAAGAAATACTTTTTTGATATCAAGGTCTATAGTACAGTTAATCTTAAGTGCTAGAGTTCACATCAATGTATTCTCGCAGTGATAGCATAGAGATTGCAGATAAAGTTCATTGGCAACGAAAGATCGTAACTTAGGAATGGTCTTATCAACAGATAACTAAGACTACCTTAAGGTGCCCGATTTACCGGCATATCCAACCTTTTGATTCAACCGGTGCCAGTGTAAAGTTTGCCGTGCTAAAGTGTGTTTGCTTAACAGTGCTAGAAAGAGGAGTGAACGTGAACGTATTTGCTGAACAGTGCTAGAAAGTGGATTGAAAGTGGCCACATGGAGAACGAGAAACCAACGAGACCTCAAAGCGATGTCCCCGATGTAGTGGACTCTAATCCGATAAACTTGTAAGCGCTAATATCTTTCAGGACGGTACGAGGTCAGTTTAATTTTAAGGAATTTATTCCCTGACTCAGGTCGTCAAGCCAACCGAGGGGCTTCATTGATAACAGTTCTGTGACGCAATTTGCTATATCACAAAGAGAATACGACACGAAACATGCGAAGCGTGGGATTGCGGTCATCTTTAATCAAGTAAACTTCAAAAACTTGGAGAAGCGTAATGGGAGCGATAAGGATTGTGATTCCATACACAAAACGTTGATACATTTGGGCTTTGACGTGCGCGTTCACAAAGACAGTAAACAGTCTGAAATTAAAAATGAATTGACAACAATCGCAAATGAAGATCATTCGAATAATGATTGCTTCATGTTGGTGATTATGACGCACGGCGAAGAAAACACGCTGCATGCATCCGACAAGATATTCGAGCAAAACTTGCTCTGGGAGAACTTTATTGGAGCTAATTGTCCGACGTTGATCGGTAAACCGAAGCTGTTCTTCATCCAGGCATGCAGGGGCCGCAGTTTTGACGGTGGTGTACAGCAACCGTTGCATTTTGGAATCGCTGCAGACACAGTAGATGCTAAATCAACAGCACCTTCATTCACTATACCTGATACGGCCGACCTACTCGTAATGTACTCTACCTTCGAAGGGCATTACTCTTGGCGTAATCCCGAAAATGGTTCATGGTTTATTCAAACGCTTAGCACAGTACTACGAACAAAGGGCAACAGTGACGAGCTCATGCAATTGCTAAAACTTGTTCAACGTCATGTTGCCTACGAATACCAATCAAATGTGCCACATAACCAGAAAATGGACGCCAAGAAACAAATGCCCTGTTTCATGACGACGATCACTAAGGATTTCTATTTCAGGCCAAAGAATCAGTAGCACATTTCTTATGAAACTGTCAAAATTCCGGTTGTAAATAATCATTGCACTCACCAAAATAAAACTGGTATGTTAAAAATCCTAAATTGGCATATGAAAAATCATTAACTTCTCTTTGCGCAAAACAATTTGACCTGCTGATCGGTATGTGGGTATCATATCACATATACTTATTTTTAAATTATTCGATGGTTTTAATATGATGTTTCCGAAATTACTATCGATTTCTTTATTCAAATTTCATTTGACAAATTTTAAATTTTACCTTTATTGGGTGTTACAAAGAAATCGCAATTTTCGACTTAGTCATCCACAAATTTAATAGTAGATTATAATTTACATTCCTGGCGGATTGAAAATGTTGGTATCAGGGGAGGAATCTTCGAAACAATCAAAGATACTGATGAATGTTGTAATTTTTTTTAAATTACAATGATTTTTTTTACAAAACTACTCACCAGAAAATGACAATCGCATAACGGAACAAAACCAAGTTAAAACGTTTATTTTTGCTCTTGATAGGTCTGAAGATTTTTCATAAAATATTTTAAAAAACGATAAAATGCGTATCACCGGGAATGGCTTTATCTCACCATAAAGAGCAAGGAAATTATGAAACGTATGACGTAAACGATGCAGCGGTTTAATGAACGATTTGGCGCTGATTCCATTAAATTTGTTCAATAACTGGAATTGTTCGTGATGTAAGTGAGTCATAAGATAAAATTGTGATAAGAAAATTTCATGTAAAGAATCGTGATAACGATAAAATTTCAATTCTTCGTATTAGTGTTTCGTATTAGTGCTTATGGTTGAACCATTTAGTTGAAAGCTAGTCGTGAAACGGGAGCGTTGTTGAAATCAAAGTGCCCTTAAGTAAAACAAAAATATGAGCTACTCCAGACCGCAGCGTGACGCCTCCGATGTAGTTGACACTGGGCGGACGAACTAGTAAGTATGTTTTAGGACCATCAATGTGTTAATGATGGTTAGTGAAGGTTTTGAGGATTATTGAATGCTTTTCATCTTACATCAGCTCGGCGATTCAACTACCGGAACCCAGCAGCTCATCCGGAAATGAAAATAATAACACGGTAAATTTAGAGTTTATAGAAGAAAAATACAAAACAAATCATGCGAAGCGTGGGATTGCGGTCATTTTCAATCAAGTGAACTTCGTTAAAAACAATATGCGTGACGGGAGCGACAAGGATTGTGAATCCATGCGCATGGCATTGGAGAAATTTAGCCTTGAGGTGCTTGTTCGTAAAGACTTTACCAAGTCTCAAATTAAGGAAGAATTGGAAAACCTCGCAAAAATGGATCATTCGAAAAATGATTGCTTCGTGTTAGTTATATTAACGCACGGCAGCCCCAACCAATTGTATGCAAAGGATGATAAGTTTGATGTATCCCTGCTCTGGGAGAACTTTGTCGGATCTAAATGTGAGTCGTTGATCGGCAAACCGAAGCTGTTCTTCATTCAGGCATGTCGTGGAACTAAGTTCGACAATGGAGCGCCACAACCATCACTTCCACCGAACGCTACAACCGGAGCAGATGCATCGTCTTTCACCATCCCTTCCACGGGCGACATACTCGTAATGTACGCTACCTTCGAAGGGTATTACGCTTTTCGCAATCAAGAAAACGGTTCCAATTTTATTCAGACACTCAGTAAAACACTACTAGAAAACGGTAGCAAAGTAGAGCTCAAAAAATTGCTAAAATATGTTCAACGTCAAATTGCTCTCAAATTTATTTCAAATAATCCTAATGAACCGGAATCACACCAAAAAAAACAGATGCCCTGCATCGTGTCGACGCTCACCAAGGATTTTTATTTCACGAAAAAGGATATTGTAGAGCTTGACACTGCCAAAGCTTCAGTCTGAAGAATCATTATTCTTGCCAAAACAACGTCATTAGTGTAAAATCCTACAATTGGATGTAAGCATATCCATTTTACATCCTATCTCAGTCTCGTAAAATCCTGATTGGCAGTTTACGTAAGATTTAGTGCAGCAAGAGTAATAAATGATTACAACCAATTCAATGAGGATAAATTATTCGTTTCTCTCGCAATATGCAAAATGATTTGATAAAATTTATTTAACAAATTTTAAATTGTAACTTTATTAGGCTCCTTTAAAAAATGTCGGAAACTTCGATTTAATATCTCGAATTTTTGCTAAGTTTGGTATTAGGAGGGCATCTTTGAAAAGATCAAAGATTCCGATGAATGTTGCACTTGTTTAAATTTTCAATGAGTTTTTCATTGACAAAAGTGCTCATGAGGAGATCACCAACGTATACATATATTGGAGTCAAGAGGTAACCTTTTACATTATTTCGCTTACTTTTTTCATATGTCTGTAGATTTTGTGCAATAATTTTGTTTTCCCTGAGTTGACTCTTACTAAGTGGAGCCAAACCAATATAGGTGAAAAAACGATGATTCGTTTATCACCGATTCTTGCCTCATCGTTGTCGCGCGATTCCACTTAAGATTTTTTTATAAAACAATCAATAACAAATAATTAGATAAAAATCATTTAAATAGTAAGTACGTGTATAAGTAATACAATACCTATTACAAAGCACAACAACAATGATCAAGTATCGATCGTCCGTGTAATGTAACTCTGCGCATTGTGACGGACATTTACGAGCGTGCTACGAAAAGAGTTCTGTGCATCTTATTGTACCAGAAATTCTTAATGTTGCGATATTTGGAAATATGCAATGGTTAGAGTATATTTTGAGAATTCCCTGCTCAAACTCAATCAAGAAGATGTTTTCATCGATTTGTTCAATTACTGGAATTGTTCGTGATGTAAGTGAGTCATAAGATAAGATTGTGATAAGAAAATTCATGAAAAGAATCGTGATATGGATAAAATATTACGATTACGGTACGATTTGAATTGCTTATGGTTGAACCGTTTAGTTGAAAGTTAGTCGTGAAACGGGAGCGTTGTTGAAATCAAAGTGCCCTTAAGTAAAACAAAAATATGAGCTACTCCAGGCCGCAGCGTGACGCCTCCGATGTAGTTGACACTGGGCGGACGAACTAGTAAGTATGTGTTAGGACCATCAATGTGTTAATGATGGTTAGTGAAGGTTTTGAGGATTATTGAATGCTTTTCATCTTACATCAGCTCGGTGATTCAACTACCGGAACCCAGCAGCTCATCCGGAAATGAAAATAATAACACGGTAAATTTAGAGTTTACAGAAGAAAAATACGAAACAAATCATGCGAAGCGTGGGATTGCGGTCATTTTCAATCAAGTGAACTTCGCTTACGATAAAAAGGATAAGCGAGTCGGAAGCTGCAAGGATTGTGAATCGTATCTCACGTCGTTCTCGAAATTGAACTTCGAGGTGCGTGTTCACACAGACTTAACTAAGCATGCAATTGAGGAAGAATTGAAAAAGCTCGCAAGCGAAAATCATAAGGACAATGATTGCTTTGTGCTGGTAATTATGACTTATAGCGAAGAAAACAAACTGCATGCATTCGACCAGAAATTTCAACAAAATCTGCTCTGGGAGAACTTTCTTGGAACTAAGTGCAATAGTTTGATCGACAAACCGAAGCTATTCTTTATCCTGGCATGCCAATATGAACAACAACAATCACACAAAGGAGAGCCTTCAGACGTGGTTGATGCTCTCAGTGTATCCCCATTCATCATCCCAGACACGGCCGACCTGCTCGTGATGAACTTTGAAGGAAACCCCTCTTTTCTCAATTCTGAAACTGGATCCTTGTACAACCAAACACTCAGCAATGTACTGGATACAGAGAGCTCTAACCCATCTGACAGCAACAAAGAGCTTCTAGATTTGCTAAAACTTGTTCAACGCCAAGCTGGAGACATATACAAATCAAGTGATCCAGACAACCCTGATACGCAGGTACCTTGTTATATGTCGACGCTCATCAAGGATTTTTACTTCACACCGAAGCAGCAATAACGGACGCTTCTTATGTGACGTTTCTTATGCGCAGTCACTACGTACGCATATTCGAATGCAAGAAAATAAACGCTCCACATGGAGAACAAACAATACTGTCCCGAGTTTGTTTTTTAAATGCATCCTAGTTTTTGGCCAGGAGGGACATGTTCGTGCCGTCGGGCATCTTCGGTGGACCTGCGTACATACAGTGCCATCAGCACACGTTCCTGGGGGGCTTCGGTGTTCAGCTGGGGAATGGAACAGTTTAGTAGTTGACGTTCGATGCGAGCAGCCGTTCCGGTTCGGTGGATATAGCGGGAAAGACCAGCAATTTCGCAGTGCCGAGTGCGCGCTGAGTCGGTGGGCTCGTGATTCCGGTTCCGGCCGAAAAGCAATCCGCATCAATTTGACCAGGTGGGCCGTGTTGAATTCGCCGTTCTTCGATGTAACACTTGCTTCTCTAGCTGTGAAAGATACCATCCGTAATCACGACAGGGCATTTTAAATTCGAACTGAAATCCCGCTTGTCAGTGCTACCGTGCGTGCGAGCTGTGCAGAAATCGATAGACACTTCTTCGAACGTAATCTAATTAGTGCGCCCCGTGTCGATACAACGACGATTTGGTCGAAGTTTTTCCGCCGTGGACTTCCGGAGAATCAAGGGCCTAGCTTTTGGAAAGAGAGTGTGGTATTGAGACTGGCCTGCAGTGAACCGTGATGAAACGTTTATAATCGGAATTATCGGAATCATGAACGCTCCAGTGTGATACCTGTTGATCAACATAAGATTCTTATGTTCGTACACCGAGGGAAATCATACATCGCATAAAATAATAAACTGTACACATAGATACGTGCAAATAACTGACCCCAGCAGCAGATCTAGTATGGATTTTTCAGAACTGATAACTACGACACCTTGGCTAGTTAAGCTAGACCTGAAGCTATAAAACTGTGGTAGTATTTGAAGCAGAAGGTTGAACTTTCGCTTTCAAAGTGCTGTAAAGGAAACACAAGATTGGTGGTCTAATGTGTTGCTGATCTTTTTAGCAAACTATTGATTCGTGAACTACCGTTGATAATTATGCATAATCTAGTAAAATTATATTTTTCTTCAGAAATTCCCTTGCGATTCCAAACGAGCTACATTTATCAGATAGCACACCAGGTTAACTAAAAATGAACATGTTATTACACTGAATTTACCAAGAATCGAGTCAACGTGCTCCTTCTAGCGGAGATATAGATAACTTTATCTACGGACGCTTCCTGTATCGATAACCATGGTAAGCTCGAACAGCACCCAACGGTAGCGTGTTTAACCACCACCGGAACCTTTTGTTACAGGAAGTGCCGGTGACCGTCCCACATGATTATCCCGAGCCGGTAGCAACGGAAGACTACGTCATCCCCACGCTCGGGCTGTACCATGGTTCGTTTGTGTTCGCCTATCTGTCTACGTTTCTGTCCTACATCACACCTTACGAGCTGCCAGTAGGTAAGCGAATCTTGACCACCCAAAGCCAGCGATGATGGCGCTCGGTGTGCGATCTCCTCTTTGTGTCGGGTCGTAAGTGTTGATTAAAGTTTACTGCCTCCTAGAGCTGCTGCGTGACGCCTTCCACACGAAGGTGTCCTTCCTGCATCTGATCCTCGAGGTGAGCGCGCGCGAACGTACAACGTGATCTTTTGTGCGTAGGGATAGAACACTGATCATACGTGGCTTGCGGTTCGGTTGTTTCAGGCACTCAAGGTGGAGTCGGGCTACATCTGTCTGATAGCGATCTTCTTCCTGATATCACTCATTCCGCTCTGTTACACCATCGCCTGGGGCTGTGCGAAAGAACCGGACGATGACCTCAACCCAGGACCAACCGTCGACGCCATCATGCAGGCGGAGGAGCTTTCACTCGAGGAAAGCTTGCACTGCCGGAAAAGCTTCCTAGCGCTGATGCTGCAAGTCGTGATGTTGCTGCTGATGTGAGTTTCCCGCTAGCAGCTGGTTCACTACTCTCTTATCAATGTGGTTGCTTTACTCTTTCGCTTTCGTTGCAAAACAGTGCCGGCGTGATAGCGATGTTCGTGACGAACGAGCAGATCGCGTCAGCCGTCGATCAAACACCGGCCGTTGTGCGCGCATCGCTCCTCGACGTGGCCACGTTCCTGCGCGATGCCGAACAGCAGATACGGTTCGTGATAACGGAGGGTCTCGCTACCGCGACCGAGCGCATCCGTGACGATCTGGAAAGCGTGGACAAGCTGCTTGGGGAACCGATCCAGCACCATTTGGCGCTGTTCACCGGCATTGACATCATCTTCGAGTCGATCATTGAGATCAGCACGAGCAGCAGCAACCTATCGCGGCGGATTCACCTGCTGCAGGATGCGCTCGCACGGGCAGCTAAGATCTCGTACGAAGCCGAATACCGGCTGGACGAGCTGCAGATTCAGCTGTCGGTGTTGCAGCGCCAGTGCACGTTTCGTGATCGGCCGCTCTGTGACACGCTGCGCATCCGCAACTTCGAGGATACTGGGCTGATCGAGCGGATCCGCAAGCTACAGGTCGATCGAACACTCGCCAAGCTGATGGCGATGGGTGAAGCCGGTCGGAACAGCAGCATGCACGCGTTGACGCAGGAGCTAACATTGGCTCGGGCCACCTTCCGCAATTATGCCACGGACGTGCGAAACGTGACTGAGGAGCAAGCGGATCGGGTACACGAACGTCTCGAGGAGTTGACTGGGGATACTCTAGCGACCACCGGTGTGCTGACACACGCAGTTGGCGAGCTGATCGAGCAGGTTAACCGAACGTCGAATTTTTCGGACTCCTTCTTCGATCGGTACCGCGAGATCGGTGCCATCCTTTGGCTAGCTGGGCTGGCAACCACAATTATGACGCTGCTGGTGACGCTTATCCTTTTGAGTGCGCTCAGTTGCGGCTGTTGCCACGCGGATAGCAAAGCCGGCATTACGCTCATCCTCGGTGCCGTGTGTATCTGTATCGCGAGCCTCGCCTTGTCCGGGTTTGCTATGATGGAGATGCTGCTCGGCGCACACGGTCAGGTATTCCTTTGTCAGCCATTGTATGACGCTCCCGGGTATTCCGTGCTGCAGAAACTGATCGATAAACCGGGACTGATCTACCCGGTAGAGCCCCAACACGGCATCATCGGGGAGTTGTTGCGACAGGCGGCGCCACCAAATGCTAGCTGGACGCGCCCGATACAGGTGTCCCTTTCGACGGCACTGAACAAGTGTGAGGATGGGCACGGTTCGTACGCCACGTTTCAGCTGGACGCGTTGCTTAACCTTTCTGCGGCACTCGAGCATCACCAGCGGCCTGAGCTCGAGCGTGCCATCGAATCGGTCGCGGCCAGCGAGGAACCGTTCGTTGGGTTCACCGCCCGCATCCAAACCATCCTCGAGGACATGCTGTTCGATTCGGATCTCAATCTCACCGGTATGCGCATGGAGCTGACGCAACTCTCACCCGATAAGGACGTGCTGACGTTCATCGATCAGCTGCAGCGTGTGTCGGCGCAGATTCAGGACGTTGCGACGTCTAGCCGCATGACGACGCTGGGGTCTCGTGCCAAGCGGCTGCAGCTGTCCTTGCTGGCCCCGTTGGAACAGCTGCGTGGGGATATCGTGTATCATCTGACGGCGCTGGAGCTCCAGCTGTCACCGTGGGCGGCTCAGGTTAACAAAAGCCTGACGCACCTGCGAAACGCGCAGGCTTTCCTCGACAGTGATGCTGCTGAGGTGTGCTACAACCGCAGCGACCTCTACCGGGACCGGTTGCGGGCGCATCTCGATGCGTATCGCAATTACACGGCTGTCGTGTTACGTGAGCGGTGCGCAAGTTGCCGGCCGCTGTTCGATATTTTTGACGCGATGCGCATGCTTTTCTGTCACCATATCATGGACCCGATGAACGGGCTCTGGTTCTCGGCCTTCTTGTGTCTGTTTCTGTGGGCTGTCGCGACGCCACTCTCACTCATGCTGTCGTCCACCTACCGGAGGATCGATGTACTTTCCAGTAAGCTCCAGCACTCCAACAGCAACCGTTACAAGTGAGTATCCTCGTGGAGACCACGTGTTAGGGCAAGTGGTGACAGCGGCGGTTTGAATTTTGAACTGTCGTTGCAGCGCTCGCGCATCCGTTCGAGAGGATCAACGAGAGTCCAGCCATTGGTCGACGCAGCGGTAGGTAGCCTACTTCCCAGCCTTTCGCTTGATCCTTGCGCTTGCTAACATCGCTAGCTTGGCAACCATTTTTGCGCGAACATCAAACGAAAACCTGCAACTAATCGAAACATTTCTACCTCTCACCCTTGATGCGCGCCCTTTCGACATCACAAAAACCGTCATCACGAATTGGCAAAACACACGCGCTGGGGACCAAAAATTGTCACTTTGCTTTCCACCCCACAAACATCCATCCAACCCACCCAGATCCACCGTCAGTGTCCTGCCGGAAATCGATAGGTCTAATTGGTAATTGACTAGCATTACGAGCCTAACATTTCGCAAGCATACCACTCGAATCACGGACGTTCGCGAACATCAAATCGCCACATGCGCGGTGGCGTCGATTCACATTTTCGTAACGAACATGAGCACACTGCCATTTCGACAAAACAAAAAAGCCCACTATCGTCGGTAATGAACGATAGTGCCATATCTAGGGGGCAGCTACGGGACCAACTTCTGAAAACATAACACACACACGTCACACACACACACAAGCATACACAAACTCACGCTAGGTACACGAACGATATGCTTGCACTTCTCTTTCTCTCCTCCCACACCTGCATCGAACGGCCGCGCGAAGATCCGTCTCAGTGCACGTGAACGCGGTGACGGAGTCCAGCACCGACGAAGACCTTCCGGGGATGAACGACTCGGATCCGGTCACCGAGGATGGTGCCGTCGTGATCGAGTACATCGAGCTGCGGTACGAGAACGGTGATCCAACGAACTACGCCGAAAGTTTGATCTAGAACGTGGGAGATCGCAGAGAATTGCTGTACGGTTCAATAAAGCGATGATATTTTGGGTCTAAAGCGACCGAATGTTAACGTTTTTGTTTAATGCTGTTTTTCACCACCGATCCGATCTTAGGGGAAAGAAACCAGGTTAAACTGCTCTTTCGGGGGGGTTATGGCTAGTGTTCTGATCCTGTGACAGGACGCAGTAAAATATTATGTGATTTAATCAAAACCAGTTACTGCAGGAAATGTTTTTCATCTTTATGATATTATACGAACCAAATTCACATACTCAAACTCACAAGCAGTGAGATTTAAATGAGCATAAAATTAAAAAAAAACATTTCATTATTTTTATGTTGTCTATTTTAAGGAATAGCTTAAGTTTAAGCTGAAAGGCATTTCCTCCCAACAGCCACAGAGAGCCTTATCCCGGGCTGACTCGGTTAGTTTTTGTAATGGTTCTGTGACATGTAACACATGCTCTTGGTAGATTTTTGAGACTTTTACAAAGGTAGTCATTTCTGAAGATTCATTAACTTCTACGACGGATTCAAACTGTGTTACCTCTTAGTTCATCATCAAATAATCAATACGCAGGTTGAACTTGCGAATGGTTCTGTATAATACCGGTCAGGAAAGACTGAGAGAAATAGAAACCACTCATCAGGTGTTTGGTTCACTCTAGTTAATCCAACGTTGGGAGAACGCTAAACGCAGAACAAAATCGTTCATCGCTAATCGCAGAACAAAATCACGCCTTGAGAACGCGGGATATTTTCATCAAACGGTAGATATTCTTCAGTTGCGATATCATGCAGATCTAATCCTTGATAGGCCGCTGCACATCCATCTGATTGATGTGTATTTATTCGAGAAAACGATTGAACCGTGTCAATTCCTGTTGTATTTAGAGGTAGCCGCATTCATTTCCCTCTTATGGTATTCCTGAAATCAATTGTTTCCCTCTACTATGCATGCAAAGAGTAGTGTACTGATAGACAGTCGAACGAAAAGGGGATGTCGTTATTACAATTTGGAAAGTTAAATTGAAATATTTTAGATGCAATGCGTTTCAAGCGTAGTGAAGTATATCTGCTGGAGAAAAGCTCGTTTTTCGTTAGAAACTATTGTCACCCAATGAGATCATTACTGAAACGCGCATCAATGTTGCACAAAATACGAGTATGTTACTGTGGGGTGGCTAACGGGGCTTATCTCTCTACCGGCTCGGTGCTGATAACCACACAATCTGCGGGCGCTCCAACGTACGCACGATCATCAACCGCCAGCATGCGGGAGGAACTGAAAATACTTTCCCTTTTTTTTATTTGGCTCATTTCGCGTTCAAAAAGGGCCATCACACAATGCTGGGAGCTCAGTTTAGTTCAAACCCTCAAGCTACGATGCATTTCCATCGCGACCAGTTCGTTGTGCTGTTGCTCATTTACACATTGGCTGTGAAAAGCTTCGTTTTGGCACAACAATTAGCCACTAGAAATGAATCTCAAGCCGAACCTCGGCCAACCTCCCGTCGAGGACCACGATTTCTCGGCCTACTGGGACTGCTCACCGGACTCACGCTCGTCGATTCGCTCGACGACGACAGTGACCGACCGCGTCGATCCGGCTACGTAAAGATCGACGTTGGCCGACCATCCACTCTCGATCCTTTCTATGGTGCGTATGGTTACAGCGCACCGTACTGGACCGGTGCCGGCGGATCGTCGATCAACATAAAAATACCTTTCCGACCGGGCGGAAGTGAATTCGAAACAATGGCGGTGTTTCCGTTTCCGGTACCATTTCCCCAGGTCGGTCCAACCCACTTCGGTGCCTCAGCGGTAGCCACAATCGAACCACGACCGTCTTTATTCGCCGATACTATCCCAAACGTATCGAGCGCTGCGGTAAGTAACGAAAGACTTCAACCAGCGAGCAAGCGACGAACCGGCTGTACGATTTTTTTTGTCTTCTTTGGCTTGCAGGGATCAGGGGTACAATCCGATGAAGTGGAGCAACAGCCAGCTACGCGAAAGCAAAAGCTTACATTAAAAAAACCCACCACAAACGGTGGACGCTTGAGCCCACCTCGAACAATCCGCAGCACGACCCAGTCGGAGGCGGACGATGGCGATGATACCGGTACCGTTGAAGCGCCTGAAACAACCGACACGATCGAGCCACAGGACCCACCAGTGCCGATGATCGAGCAGACTGACGTCTCGACCGCTAATACATCGTCCGATCAACCAGCTACTACGGAGCAGACCGAACCAGCCGAACCGGCATCGATCGTACAAGCGGAGATCAATTACGTCACCCAGCCAGCGATTCCGGCCTCCTATCGCGTGCACCCGCACAGCCTCACCAACGTAGCCACGATCGAGCTGACAACGTCAACTCCTTTCGCCAACGAGGACACGTTTCAGCCAAGCCACACCGACCAATGGCGGAATTATTACAGCAGTTTCGCTCAGCACCACCGGCAGCTAGGCTTTCTACCGATCGCACTTCCCGCTTCCTGATCACTCAATAAAAACCCATTCACCCCTCGAGCGCCTTCTCGTCCTCGCGTGGAAAATGCGTCTCCTTCCTTCCGTGTTCAGTGGTGCCAGTGGCGCTGAAGCTCGGCGAGGCCCAGCAAAACCCATTGCTGCTAATGGGCGATTACGTAACCGGCCGACCACGCAAACAATGGCTGCAACAATGTGTCGCATTATGCTCGGTGCCATAATCCACCCGTGGAGTGGGTCGCTTTATGAGTGCTCCTTATGGTTTTTTTTTGCTCTTTTCCCCCTTCGAGCCAGGAGTCTCCGTGTTCGTGCCACCCCGCGCAGGTCTTGCTAATGGTTCTGTTGCCGAGTGTTGTTACCCACACCGGGGGATGGGTTGAGCCCGTTTCAAGTGGGTAATAAACGACAGCAGCGGGCGCCTACAGGCACTCGATCGAGGGTGCCCTGCACTGCTTGGTGTCGCTTGTCGTTTGGGTCTTTGTTGTGCCCACGAGCTAACGATGATCCCTGCCCGTGGCCCAAGACTCGGGGTAAGGGTTGAGGCGACGTGTCTGCGCATTTTTGGCGTGCTCGCACCCCCGAACCCATACCGCGCCGTGGTAACATGAATTAAAGACCTCTATAGGACACGGGGGTTGGGCACCGCACGATTCGCTCAACGATGACTGGGGTTTTTCCCCAGACGGCGTTCGTTCATTTGCTGCGTTGCGATCATTTCACCGTGTGGCTGAGGGAAACTGCAGGTGCGGGTGCGGGTGCGGGTGTGGGCAACGACAGGACTCGCCGGGACCCGTGCCTATCGTCTGCGCCTGTTCCCGGCAGCGTAATGAACGGCTGCACGGAACGGGACGCTTTTTTTAAAGCTGCTACCTTTTTTTTATGGAGGTAAGCACTTTTTGGCTTGATTGTTGGTGGGGCGAGAGTAAAACATGGTTTGTCGTAATTAAACGCTTAAAAACGACGATCGTTGGTTGTCGACTCTAAGTAATATCACCTGTGTATTGCTATCCAGCTGCAGCTGATATAGGATTTTGATGCAACCGATTTCTGTTTCAAACATTATCCTTAAATGATATCTTTAAAATACTCACATTTGAATTCGCTTCATGGTAACTAAACACAGTTTTTTTATTCTTTACTTATGCTATTGTTTTATGGCATATGCTTAAATGGACGTTTAGACAAAAATATATGGATTAAAATATGTATAGATGACTAGCAGAACGGGTTTATTACAGTACGGGTTTATTATTCATTTTGCTTATTTATTCGATGATATTATTTATTAAAAACTCAAAAAAAATATAAAAGGTCTCTTATTTGAAATAGATATTGTACTTTTATCTAGCCTGTCTAGCAACTTGTGCAACATTTATACATTTGTATGAGCTCTATTCCAACAATACCTAGCGATCGTCACAGATCACGGTCCACAAGGATATTCCCAGCCATCGTTCATGCTTATTTGCGTGGTTAGCTACCCTTTTTTGTCCTGCTGTCCCTAGAAAACGGCGACCGTCTAGTCCGTTACCAACCATCGAGGGAAATGGCTTTTAGCGCCATTAGCGCCCAGTGAACCGGTTTTACGAGCGATCGAGAAATGCAAACGTCGGTCGATCCTGTTCGACGCTGTATCGAACCCCAGTCTCCTGCCGTTTTTATTTGTTCAACCCATAAAAAGTGAGACCACCGATAGCATGGTGTGGTTGTTGTGTTGATTTTCCTCCCGCTCCTGGTGTCCTGTCTGTTCGAAACAGGAAGTCGGTCCCGGATCGAGCGTCGTCCTATCGCACCCGGCGCCCCGTCCATTTCCGGGCACACGAGGATCGTACATCCGATGGCCACTTTCACTGGCAATGAAGCTCTGCCCATTTACCCGTACCTCGAGGCAGCAGACGGCTGCTTCTCCGGGTTGGAGCCTGTCGCCGTCTTCCATCGAGGCGACATCCCGTCGGCGGTGAGCGAAAACGAAATGGCAAATACGCACGGAACGAGATGGACGAGTACATGCGACATATCCTTCGCCGTGGCTCCTCAATTAGAGCGCTCGTGTTTGCTTGCGGCGTCTTGCCGTTGAACGCAGAGAATAGGGTAGGAATTGTGATCTAACTCCAGCCAGGGATAAATAAGAATGGTTGCTTTCGATCGCACCACTATCAGTTGCACTCGAGCTAGCGTCCTGTTACGAAGCGAATATATGCACGAAGTTCGTCGGAATGAACCAACGTTTCTGAAATACATTCCGTAAAGCAGCCCAAGAAAAGTTTGTACGGAGTTCAAGTGCATGATCGAAGCGATTAAAAATGATGCTAAAAAGTGTGTTCTCCCGTTCAGTGGCGTTTTTGTGTTGTTCCTGGGTAATGGTGGCTGTTTCCGGTTATGCGATAGATCAGCAAATCTCCTCCGAATCAGATGAGGCAGCTCTGCAAGTGCTACACGGTTTCCGGATGCGTCTGGCCGCGGAAGGAAAAATCTTCACATCCAAAGGTAACGCATCACGACCTTTAGAGTTGAGATCTACAAATGATGATCGGAAAATAACTGCAAAAGTTTCCGCACAGTTGGAGCAATTTTGAATGATAAAAATGGGCGTTATTCAAATCTAATAGGTTCTTCTTTCTTCTTTCTCTAGATCTATCGATGAGTGCATTGGACGAGCTTGCAGTGCTCCAGTTACTTCCGAACGTTATCAGCCACGTGCGAATGGACACTCTTTCGCCCCTGGAACGCGATGCATTCGAGCACATTTACGGCAGCATCTGGGAGTTGATCGTGGAGGAGGCCCATCGTCATCGAGGCCAACAGCGAAATGCAATTTTGGGGGCGCTTCTGGCCTCTCCCGAAATACGCAACGCCCCGACCGCCATTCGGCACGAATCAAACAACGAAATCAAGCACAACTCCATTTCGAAGGTGTTCAAAACGTCCACGGTTGCGCCAGTCTCTCGTGGCTTCGAAAAAGCTTCCTCCGAGCGAGTCCTAGACATGGCTGCGGCGATCGTACGGAAGTACTACCTCCGCAAAGCAAAGTCAGCTCCATTGGAACGACGAAAGCTTGTGAAACCCCGTCGATCTGATCGTCTCCAAAGCACCGATGGGCATGCTAGGCAGCTTTCTCCCAACGCGATCCGTGTGACGATAGAGCTGCCTCGATTCAAGCGCTCCATCATCCAGCATCCGAAGCGAATCAACAACGCCGTTGAGGAAGAGGATGACCCCGAGATGGAGGCGAAAATTCTTGCCGCCATTCAAGCGCAGATCGGTAATCCCAGCCTTGAGGAGGATGACGAAGAGGAAGAAGATGAACACGAGCGCGCTCTGCTGGAGGAGGATTCATCCGAGTACTTGGATGACGAAGCCGAATATTTGGGTGTCCTGGGTGATGATGATGATGATGACGACGATGACGACGACGATGATGATGACGATGATGAGGCTGGGAATGAGCTAGACTTGGGTCATATTAGGCCCGGACTGTTCACAGCAAATACGCACGATTTAGAGAATCCATCGTTCAATGAGCTGCTGTTGTTGGCTGCGCGGCATAGAGCTACTCAGGAGCAGCGGCGGAAACAGCAGCACAATTTAGCACATCGGAGGATCTCGTCATCCGTACATAGCAGCTACGAGGACTATTAAGGGGTTCAGAAGCATAGCCAAGAGCGCCAACGAAGAGTCAAAGTCAGGGTGCACGTTGCGGACCTGGGAAGCATATGTAGAGCGTAGCTTCGAGTTCGCCAGTGTTATTAAAAGTAAGCCTACGATTGCGTCCATTCGTACAGTTGTTGTACTATAGGCTAGCATGTTAGTAGTTAATTTTGTTAAGCAAGTGTACATAAATTCATACTTTAAGCATAGGTGCAATATGACGAGGAATAAATTGTAAGTGTTATTAAAACAATTGAATAGAGGCTTTACAAATAAAAGAAATCTGTACAGAAAACGATATCAAATCAAGAAATTTCTATTTTTATTCATTTTATTAATGTTTTATTAATGTTAATTTTAATTATTTATTTTAATTATTTATTTTATTTTTCAATTGAAAAATTCATAATTATGCATTCAATTCAATTATTTGATCGTCAATTATAATCGAAGTTTTAAATGATCGAAAAATCATCGATCATCGATCGAGATTCAAATCGATTTCCCAAGAAGAGAAGAAAAGATCAATTTCGCAAGTCAGAAATATATATAGGAAGATAGGAAGAAGGAATTTGAAACAACTCGACAACAAATGAAAATTGAATTGAATGAATGAATGAATTGAAACAAATGGAACAACGACAACGGCTATTTTATAATTTAAACTCAAACTATTTCAATTCATCCACAATTTGCTTCGCTTTTTTCTATACAGTTAAATTTATTAAACATTTTTTAAATCTAAAATGAAACCGCTTTTGCTCTTCTTGCTTTGTACAATGATTTCCGACAATTCCAATAACTTCAACGATACCGCCATAGGACCTCCATAGCATCCTGCTCCATTTTCTGAAAGTGTTTCTCCTTAAATCGTTCGTACTGTCGATCCCGTTCGATACTTTCACCAGAAGCCGTCCATACACGTCCATTATCCTGCACCTCCTCATTATCCCTAACGATACGCGTAAGCCAGTTCAGTTCTGCTCGCTTCAGATCCGACAGAGGCTTACGGTGATTCGTCGTCCCGTAGCGAAACACCTTCGGATAGAGGCCCCAGCTCTGCAACCGCTCGCGATATGCCACAGCAGACCAAGGATCTCTCCAATCTCCCACTGTTACGTTGAAATTAAAAAGAATAAGGATAGAAGTCTCGAAAACAAAATGTATTCTTCTAAGCCTCCATTACATTTCCGCGAAAACAAGGGACTGCTTCCGGTCGCTGCCAAAAACACCAAAAGCAGCAAAAAAACGTTGAACAACACTTTCATTTTCGTCCTGTGGAAGCTGTGATCCTCGTTCTACCGCTTCTCGTTCGTAACTGATGGAACTTAGATGAACAGTTCACAAAGCCAAAAAGGCAGGTAAATGTCGGATTCCATTCGCCGGCATAAAAAAGAGCCTCCGTGCGTCGCTTAAAAACAATAACAGTGGTGCAGTTGCTTCTACTGCTTTCGGGTTGCCTCGGCCTCCATCAGCGGCCACAGGTCGTCGAAGATTTCTGCCAGCGTTGCCTTTTCCTCCGGCGTCACGTTTTCCATGCGTAGCTGTTCGATAATGTGTGGTATCAGTGCGGCCATTTCCGGATCCTTCACTAACACTGCCATCGGTCCGCTACCTGCAATGGAGGGTGAAACAGAAAAAAACCCAACCCGCTGTAAATATTACCGTTCTTCTGGCGAACCACCCCATATGACAGTGCAATTAACTCGTTCCTACCTTCTACGGATTGCAGGGAATTTTTCACTAGATTTGCGTCCTCCGTCAACACGATCACCTCCGTGTCGTCGTCCGTCTCGTCAGAATCGCGCTCTTGTGACAATAGATCCGGCCCTAGACTTAGCTCGTATTTTGCGTCACTGCCGTCTGGGAAAAACTGCAACAGCTTTTCAGTCTCCATGTTTTTATCAACGTCCTGAGCGGCTTCTAGGACGATCGGTGAAGCTCGTTCATCTTCCAAATCGTAGTCATTTGCATCGGCTCTGTACAAGGCGGCAGGCATTTCCGTCGTATACACCGTTTCCTCCACGACCGGTGCAGTACGTTGTGTTCCAGGACCTCGCGACTGGTATTTTCGCGCCCGATCGCTCGCAGCTTGCGGCAACTTTTCAATGTCCTGAATTACGGAGCTTTCCGAGTGCATCATGCTTGCCAGAAGTGACTGGAAATCATTAAACACGTCACGCAGCTTGCTTTGGAGCGGGCCCTCGATCGCATCACCAACTTGCAGGCCACCCAAAGTTCGCACGACGATCGGGAAAAGCAGCCGGAAATCGTTGGCCAACTGTTCCTTGATTGGATCCCGTTCAGCGTACTCGCCAATGTTGAACACCTCCTCAAAACCGTCGACACCCGACAGAAGTCGTTCGAGTTCATCCCGCAAACCCGCTTTTACTAGCCGATCGATCAGGTTGCTAAGGATAGTCGTCGGTTCCTGGTAGATCGGACGATGGTACGAACGCATGACCTGCACCAAGTAGTACAATTGCAGCAGCTGTTTGTCGTATGCGCCCGTCTCCGCGAGGTCACTCTCCGTGTACGAGTCGGACTCATCGAAGGACTCTGCAGGAAATTCAACGGTTAGGTCACGATAATTGAGATCGCAAAAAAAAGGCACACTACTACTAACCAAGTTCGCGGTTCACGATTACATAACCCGCCACGAGCTGCATCAACGTCCCGAAACAAACGATCAAGCGCAGATTCATGCTGAAAGCTCACTAAAAAAACAAACACTCCTGCGTTCGCAATATTCCACGATCAACTGACGACTGCGAAGCCTGAACCAGCTATGTTATATACCTTACTTGCCAGTCGATCGGCAGGTGCATTAGCTGATCGAGTCTGATGATACCCAGGAGCTCCTTTGGGCATCAATTTTCAAAATTCCTTTACCTGCACGGGTCACGAATTCATCGGGCACGGGTCACTTCCGTTGACCTCACCCGCAGGAGGTCTTCGAAGCGCTAATGAACGCTACCCTGCTGCCCGTCTCGCTTTATTAATTTCATCGTAAGTCCCGCCCATGACGCAGCTGTGCGTTTTTCTAAATCTACCCAGCTCTCAACACATTAAACAAGGGTACAGTAACGCTCAGCATCCATCTGATCGTGCAGCAACATTCTCTGGACAGCAAGGAGCATGGATTTTCTTTTCAAACAACTCAAACAATACACTTGACAGTTTTATTCAATATTCTTATATTTTTTAAATATATATATTTATATGTATATATAAGTATAGCTTCTAATCTGTAAAGTATCCTTCATTTTCGTTTGTTATATTCCCTCCCATTTAAGTATGCTGATGTCTTCTCCATGATATCCGGGGGCGCGTTTTGCCGGCCGGTAAGTGCTTAAACATTCTACCAATCCTATTTCTTTCACCTTCGCTCTATCTCTCCCTCGATTGCTGTTTATTCTTTCACCGTATCCTTTTGCAATTATGTTTGGTGTACGAGTGTATGCGTGTGTGTGTGTGTGAATGTGTGGGTGGGGTAAGTGTACGTGTACGTTTTTGTTTTTGGTTCCAATTGGTAATAAGAATTAATGTGTTGTTAATAATCGTCGTTAAAATATGCTTACCGTAACCGTTAATTGATTTCCCCAGCTTTTTCCTTTTGTTTGTTTGTTTGTTTGCTTTTGTTTTTGCAAATATTCTGTGCGGTGCGAACGTCTCGTGCCGTACCGATCTCTTGCCACCTCAGGCTGATACGTGATGTCCCGAAGCAATGATCGAATCACGGAAACGGTGGCCGGCCGTTTATTGTTTTTTTTTTGGTTCCTTCCCCGCCAGCTCGTCCTTGCTGGTCGTGTGGTCCTTACAAACTACATCCTGTCCGACTGTCACGTGCCGGCAAGGGACACGAACACGGGATCATCGCCGTACCAATTGCATGAGATTCGTTTACGAACGTGCACCACCTTCGCTCGGCCTATAAAGCCAACACCACCATGACTGTGTATAAATAATTTAAACTTAACATCTACATCCGCGCGCCCTTCGCCCCAAACGATCGTGCTCGATTGCAATAATGAAACGCGGCGTTCGCCCCCTTTGCCCCGTAATAGCGACCATTGGTTTTTTGCTCTTCGTAATTTTACTTTCTTCTTTTTACAATGTAGATGAAATGATGGTTTTCTGCCCCATCCCACGTGCGCTTAACTCGTTCGTTTGGTCATTGCTTTTTAAAACAAAAATCGCCATCCAACCCTTCGTATCCTTTATACAGCTTTCCGGTTTTATGCTGATTTTACCGTTTCCATTTCCACGGCGTGCCGTCACCGGTCGGAGATGGTAACATTCAGGTCTGGCCACATCAGAACCGGGTTCTCTTATGCGTCGAATAAATCCACACACGCAAACAACCATTGCCACGTGTCCTGCCGGCTAATGGGTTATCACTAGGATCACGCTCCTGCCTCGCGGGTTGGCCTGCAGCTGGTCGCTAGCGCTTCCACCAGCGCTTCTTCAATTCGCTCTATCATATAAACTTTGTTAACGAGTGTGAAAGTGCTGTACGTGCTGCGTAAAGAGCTAAACTGGCATGAAATCTCTATCTGGGATGGGTGTTTCTTTTATTATTATTTTTTTTTGTTCGCTTCTCCAGTTCCGTTTCACTATCTCTGGCCCTCGCGCCTGCCCTTCAATTGTGTTCCCGCTCAGATGGATATTGTCACCGATTGTTCGAGTGCGTGATGCAACGCAAATGTGCACCACTATTTGGCATCGTGGTGTGCCTGTTCGTTCCCTCTCGGTTGCACCTGACGCGCACACACCAGCACACGGGTTCGGTACGTTAAAATAGCGCCAAGGCGTTCGGTTAGCTGCGCCGTCTGATTTCCTGTGCAGGTTCATCGCTTGCGTCTTCCTCCTCCATGTAACGTCACTTTGTTCGAAGGCACAATTTCTCACCCCCATCGGCCCGTTTCTCGCGCTGTGTGCTTTCTAATTGCGTTCCCCCGTGCGCTCTTTAACGCGGTAAAATTGGTAAAATTCGTCCGGATTGCGACACCTGCTGGCTACCTACTACTAGTTCGAGCTACCGAACGCCACAGGACATCCTGCGCCAGCTACATGTATACAGGTTAACTTTCATCGGCGGTTTTGAGGTTACAATTTTGTGACTGTCGCGGCTGTTCGTGTGAGGGACTAAACACTCCGTCACGGATTCGCGGGTGGCACCAGAGGTCGGGAGGGAACGCTAATTTTCCGAGGAGTCCTGTGCAACAGTGTCCAAATAACACTTTGTGGTTCCTGTTAGAAATGCTTCAGGTGAGCAGGATTGAAAAAGAAAACAAGAGACACAACAAAAACCCTCTTTGATCGGAAAACGGATCGAGCATCCTTTTCCACACTCAATGGTTGCGGATGCGTCAAATTATGATGCACTTGTTAACACAACCTAGGCAACAAAATAAATATACCGCTACCGCAGGGCAAACGAAAAACCTCATTTGACTAGAATTTCATTCTTCTGCTGCTTTCGCCCGCGGGAAAAGACGACTTCCCATTGCGCGAGAGCGTCGGGCGGTTTGATTATCAAGCTAACGCATGTCCTTTCGATGCCCACAATCTCGCGGACGCACTGCCGTAAGAAAGCTGCCCGTTGAGTGCCCCAAAACGCGCAACCTACGATAAATCGCTCCCCGTGAATCTCTCGGTCTCGGTCTCGATGATCTACTTCTACTGCCCTCTGTCGGGTGCCTCTGGACTGCCCTGCTCGGTGGGACTAAGACGTCGCTACACGTTGGTATTGCTTTGAACGGCGAGCTCAACCGTCGTCCTGGTGGACGGTGAGTCGTTCGCCACCTGCTGCCAGCTCCGTACACCTTCGCCGCCAACAAACTACCGCGAAAAACAATTATTGCAAAAATCAGTCCACACAGGTCCGTCGCGCACGCTCGACGTGACCGATGCGATGGTTTGGACCGCGCGCATCACGCCGATATTCAGCATCCTGCCGGCCGTCTATCGGGTCCGCTTCCTTACACGTACTATGAGTATCGGTGAAGCTGCCGACGCCTTCCCACGCGCGCAGGACAACAAGAATTGAGCTTTCGTCAAGTACTAGATATTGGTTCTGCCTGTGTGATGCCTCCGGTTCGGTCGCTAGTCAATGCTTACCGCCTAGGTATATAAGTAAATAATGTATTTATTTTCTCCTTCCAGTTACGTGCTACCTGCTACAACCGCGCCTCTGTCGCGCTTTCTACGGTACGTTTTTAAAACTAGTGTATAATAAATAGAGTAGAATTTCATATTTTGCTTTGTTTGGGTTTTTGCTTTCTATGTTTTGCTTTTTAGTTTTTAACCTTGCATTTCGCTCACGGCGAACCCCTCCTTCACAGGGTGTTACAGCTGCGTGAAGATATCCGACAATCCTCAGACAGACCATCGTGGGGGTGTATGTGTGCTTGATTATGTGCGAATTCCGATAACATGAGCTCTGATCCGGACAGGTGATAGTGGTAGGGTGGGAGGTGGCATTAATAATTGATTGATTGATAACGGCTTCCGCCCTTACCGCTGCGCCGCATTTGTTTTACTTAACCGATACTATTTGCATTTAGTACGTACGTACGCCACGCCATGAGCGGTGGCATTTTTAAAACTATCCCGGCTAACTAAAATGAAATCCCTTCACGTGCTCCAATTTCGCTCTCCCTGCTGCCGCTGCTGCTGCTACTACTGGTGCCCTAATTCTGGTTTTGGCTGCCTAAAACATCCCGCGTCTAGGATCGCTTATCGTCGCCGGCACCGACACCGTCCAGGAGCGACAGCATCAGCGCTTGGGGTAGTAAATATTATTGCAGTCTAGCCTCCTGGAGCGAAGCACCGGTCGCGTTCTGGTAGGGCGACAGGCCGGGAAATGCACCGGCCGCAGCGGCGGCTGCGGCGGCCGCGGCTCCAGCCTGCGGCAACGTGGCGTACGTGTACGGGCCAGCCATGTACTGTGCGGCGGCGGCCGCTGCTCCGGCTGCTGCTGGGGAACACAAGAAAAGCTACATGTTAAAGTGGTCCTTTTGATTTCACGCGCAAACACACATACCTGAGGCACCGGATGCGTACGGATACGCGTCAAATCCTGCACTGTACTGGCCCGGATATGGGGCGGCTGCGGCGGCTGCTACCGCATTCTGCAGGATCATTTTCCGGTCCGAGCAAACGCGGGCACGATAGCGTGTGAACAAATGGAGAAAAGAAAATTGTTACACCAACCGATTCCAGCACGTGGCTTGTGACGTCACCGAGTCCCTTACCTGATACTCGTAGAATTGACTAGTGGCGGCAGCGATGGCGGCTGCGTGCGACAGTTGGGTGGCAGGGATCGGTACCAATCCGGAGGCGGTCGCGGCTGCGGCTCCTGTCGAACCGGCCGCCGTACCGAGGTACGGTGCTCCGTAGATGTACGACGGTGGCACTCTGCAGGCAGATAAAACCAAATGCCAGATGGGCGTTCAAAGAGAGAACGGGTGAGAAACGGACATAGAAAAAGAGAGAAAATGCAAAAAAAAAAGAAAGAGAAAGAAGAGAGATGAGAAAGAGAAGAAAAAAAAAACAATTTTAGCAACACCGATCGTAACACGCGCATCCTCGGACGCCGTACACTGCAACCAACAGCAACAACAATAAACAACAATAAACAGCAACATCAACAACAACAACATCAACAAACAAAATATTTGCCAAACGCCAAACAACAGCAACATCAACGGAAACACGACACGACTCGATTAGTTTTCAAAAATAAATTGAAAAGTAAACAGATAAACAAAAGTAAGGAAAATAAAAACAAATATAAGGGAAAATAATTCAATAATGGTGGGAAATAGATCCAAAAAGTTGTTAAACCAAAACTAAAAAACAAAAGAAGAAAAGGGAACGCAAGAAAACTAAAAAAAACCCATCAAATGCAACGCATCAAAGGACGCATACCGCAATGCTTAAATAGTGTATAGAGGGGCCAAATATATAAAAAAAATAAATCCAAAGTTTGCGTACCCAAGAGCACTCATAAAGGTGAAAAATTTTAGGCGAAAAATAAGATACGAAATAAAACAAAATAATATAATGAACACACTAAACACCACAGGTTAAACTAACGTCACACACGCGAACAAAAATCCACCCTCAAAACCCCATTTTCATATGTCTTCACACAGGCGTACCAAGAAAAGAAGAAGGTCCACCACGCTTGCAAGAGTGTAACGTGCGGGGTTGAAGATTAAATGGGGCTGCAAAACATCTTCTGACAGATAACGCACCCTTGCTGTGTTCGAAGGCGGCCAAAGCTGACACGGACCCCCCTATCCGCCATCGCCATCTGCGACCATTCGTTACAAATATTGATCGTAACGGCCCGTGCGCTCGTGTTGCTGCGGAATGAGCCCGGGGCCAGTCAAAAATAGGATCCGCCTTCGCAACCGAGGTGTCGCAGCCATCAACAACACCGCTTGTGTCGCTCGGTTGGCTGTGGTGGAATTGAGATAAAAATCGATTGAAAAAAAAACACGGCCACGTAAGTGTGCTTAGGGTGGGTGCCATGCTGGGGCCGTGATTGTCATCGGCGCCATTTTAGCATCGTTACCGCCCACCGTTCTTTCTCGCGTGAGATGAGCGATCGCGATCGCGATCGCATTTTGCGAGAGTCGACCGACCGAACCGTTCTCCCCAGGTAATGCGTGTTGTATTCGCCTGTCTCTCTTTCTTTCTCTCTCTCTCTCTTTGTGACACATACACATACACACAGACACCGGTGGAACCAACCAGGCGGAAAAATCGAACGTGAACGGCCATCTTGTGTCGCGATCGAGCGCTGGATTAAAATAGTGGAAAAACATATTCAGTAGGCAATACATATTCAGTAGGCAATTAATCAGCAGACTACATTTGACTACCCGTCGATCAAACTTAAAAGGGGTTCTTAACGATCATACCAAACAATAATGAAACTGAAACTATTGCGTTAATATTGCAAAAACACCAGTCTATCGTTAGTTAGTAATAGAAAAAGAATATGATGACAAATCATTTTATTTCAATTTATCAAACGTGATCGTATGTGTGATAGAATGAGCTCATGTTTCTTTTAGCCCCGCAATTATACCACGCTCAGTTGTGTTTTGATAGTCATGTTTTTACTCAGCCGGCCTTCAACTGTCGACGAACAAAGGCCAGCGCGCGTGGACGAATTGTAACCCTTTCCCATTCTCGACCAACCCAGGGAGTGATATTAATCGCCCTCTGGTGATTGTCACACTACCCCGATAGCCAAAGGTAACGAAGAAAATCCACAACGACGTGTCATATAAATTCTCTTACATTTCAAGAATAAAATTTAACAATATAAATCCTCCACATCCCTATTACGAGCCGCTGTTCCTATTTTCCGCTGTTATTTTTCCGCAACCCCAGCGCAAGCTCAAACCCCTTTATTTTCGTTCTCGAAGCCCTCGAGCGACAAACCGGCGGCGGTGTCGTAGTAATTTCACCTTAAGTCATAGCCGATCCACCAAACTCAACCATGCTCGTTCTACAGCTCGATCGAGCGACATTCCAACCGGCACATCCCGCAGAAGACGTTCCCCAATGGGACATTTCTAAAAATAAACCACCTCTCGGCTCCCGTAGCTGCCCAAAACATCGTCCCACCGTCGCAGAGTGCTCGCAGCCCTTTAGAGCACGTTGATGAGAAGGCCCACGTTGTCGGCGACAACGATCGTGCACCGGGAAAATGTACGGCTTCATCTCGGACTGCAGCAACGTTGCAGCAACGAGGTGGATCGGTGATCTCCCACTCCACCGGTTCGGACATTTCAGGAAGACCGTACTCCCGAGCCAATGACGAGGGCTTAGAGTGGTTTAGCAGGAAAGGAAAGAAGCTATATTTATTTATATTTTTAGAAAACGCCGCTCAAACTGCGCTCCTTAGCGAAGAGCGTGTCTAGGTGTTCTTTTTTTACCCGCTGTCTACTTCTTCTTGGGATCTATCAACGAGCACCTCGCCGTATCGGTGCTTGTCCCCAAAAAAAAACCCTTAGAACCGTTTGATCGTACAGAGGACGGTTCCAACTCGTGTGTCACCATGATGAAGACCGGCTTCACGCGTGTGTCCTCTTCACACCGCAATACCACTACCTCCATGGTAGTGGTGCGGATTGACATTTGAATTTTTCCAACCGTGGAACGAGCAACGCTACCATCGCAACCAAGCCCACCCCAAAGCGGCGGAAAAATAGCGGCTTGGACGGCGCAATTACGTAAATCGAAATAAATGCAGCAATTACATTAATTCGATAAAAATCGCCCGGAGTGTAATCGCTGTTGCGACGTGTCCGTGTTGCGTTACCGTTGGCAACCGGTGGTGGTAACATATACGGAAAATTGATTAATACATCCATTAATATACCCATCTTACACCCGGGGTGCGATCCCGCAATTTTGGGAAACCGAGGCGCAGCGGCAGAAGGACGGTCGCTTTACGTTTATTGCTGCCCATCGCTAATGTCCCGCTTTCGAAAGCAGTCCGTGTTCGAGCACGAACGTTCGATGGGGCCAATGAATGCCACCCTCCTTGGGTGAGTTGTCCCTTCGGACGTTGCTGAGCGAGCATGTAGATTACAGATTGCGCTCGTTCGATGAGACACACCAGTGGCAATTATGACCGCCCGTGCTGCAGCGGCACTTAATCACATTCTCGATTGCTCCTTTGGGCTGACACGAAGCCCTATCGGTGACTCAGGCGCGAGTCATTTCTTAGGCGGTTTATTTTTGAACATAAAAGCTACGCTAGCGAGCCGCTGAACATCCTCTGCTCGATGACATTGTTCGGTAACTAGGTACAGTGCTCGATCCTGTGCCTAAGTGGACATCGGATGATCGCCGGAAAATATCACGTTCCACGACGAAAGAGTCGCTTCCGTCAACGCCACCGTTTGACGTCAAGGGACTGAGTGCCGGTGATGGAAAGCACCTTCCTTTTTCTCGTCAGCATACTTTGTCAATCTGTGGCACCGTGTTGAACAATAGCTTCTCATTGCCGACACAAAAAAGCACCCTCGGCCTGTGGGGCAGCTGATCGTTTTCTAATGTGCTCAAAGGATTTATTTTTCGGTCGTATATGCTTAAAAATAAATCTGTGAAGAAAGCAGCTTCACATCAAAGGAAAACTTGTCACGATGTTTTGTCATTTATATCTTTCAACACATGGTAATCCTTAAAAAAATCTGTTACAAAATCCATGAAGAAACAAAACTCTATGCGTAGTATGTCGCTGTATTCTATATTTGGAGACCAAACGTTTCAGAGAACTCCTATTTGTAAATTTCGATCATAGATCATACATCTTGATGATTGAAATTTTGCGTTTGTGCTCAACTATTGTTTTAAAAACAAAATCACCCGCTACATGCTTGCGATTCCAAACGAATATGAAAAACCAAACACCATAGAGAGGCTTACATAACAGCAGAGCAAGAAGCACATCACATTTGTTTCAACTATCTTTGCAATTAAACATTTACTTAAAACAAAACTCAAACCGAAATACAACAAAGCGAGAGCGACACATACACTCAGCGATTGAAGCTGCAAAAAGTAGACGAACCATCAGCGGAAATGATGCATATTTGTCCCTTTTACTAGCTAGCGACTAAATACGACCGTACACGCGTAGATATCGCCTCCATTTGCAAACCCATCCATGGGAGCTATTTATGGAGATGTCATTCACGTGAGCGGTGGCAAGATCGGCAACTCTTGTCGAATATCACACAATTGGCGTCCGATCGCTGTTTGCGAATTGCGCTTACTGAAACGCGCCAGAATGAGAGAGAGAGAAAATGTAACAAAATCACGGCTCTAGAGCACGATTCTAGCGCAGCTTTGGCTAAGTAAAACAAACCATATAAAACACATTAAACGCGAACGCGGCTTTTATCCACCATCGGGCGGATTTCGCCGTTAATTCGAAAGGCATCAGCGGCAGATTATGGAGCAGCTGTCGAGAGCTGTTCCTCGTAATGCATTTCCCGCTAGGGGCACACTCTAGCGCACGCTGCATCTTGGGGAGGATAATTTATAGATTCGAGAACGAGAAAGCAATTCAATCCACTTCCTATGATGCGCGATCGCCGAACCATTCCGGTTTGAAATTTGTGAAGAAGCCCCCACCCCAGGTTTTTCACATTCGTTGAGGATCGAACCATTTTTTTATTATTATTTATCATCAAGTGGTTCACACCTACGCCATTTGTGAAAGGGAGGTGCTTGTGAACCAGATAACCAACAGCGCGATGAACCACACACCCCCACACAACTGGCCGTGTCCAATCAGCGGCGTTACAAACGAGATTAGCTTTATCACCCCCAAACGAAAAAGCACCCGTTAACGGGTAGGTGCACACCATTTCGAAGTTTTCATCAGCCATCAGCCTAGATCAGCGCGCGGAGTAATAATAATTTGTGAAAGCCAATTTCACCTCCTTGCGCAGCGTTCGAGGCGCAAATGCAAACGCAAAAAAAAAATATATAAAACAGGTGACTTCCACATTCGTAAATTTAATGCCATATTTCACCGCGACTGAGGGCACCGGGCGCGATCAAAATCCGATCTCATCAGAATGCAAACGAATTCCGGGCGCACCTGCGTAACGCGACCGCGAACGTTAGGACACGGTGATGGCTAAAAAGAGACCGGTGAGGACTGTAGACCGGACGGCTGTAAGGGAGTAGGTGAGAGGGCGGGAAAGCAATTGCAGTGAAAAACAACGAGCGGCCAAAATTTTACGTTTTATTTTGCCCCAATCAAAATAATGTTTCGGTTCCGCGTGGCGAACCGCTTCGGGTTGGCAGCAGCAGAAGCAAAAAACCTCATGGCGATTCCACTCCAAAACGGAGGCATTCACATAAATATCGCACACGGATGGACGTCACAGACCGACGTCCGACCAACTGTGGTCGAAAAGCCATGTTAAATAGACCATGGCCCCGTTACAGGGTGAAATGTGAATCATCTGGTCGCTTCCACGTTCGCGCGCTGCTCGACAATCTCCGGGCTTTTTTTTGTAAATATATATTCGTTTGCATTTGCTATGAGTCTGTTTTGGAGCTAGATGTAACCTCGAACCGATTACAAAAAAGGAAAAACAACAATAAACATACAACCACTGCAACACAGGAGGAAGTGGAACGCCAAAGAAAACAAAATGAGAAAACACTGACACAACCAAAAACACACACGCGCACGCCACACAACCAAACGCACACGGGCACAAATTCAGGGGGTGGTTGGGAGGAAAAACAGAGAGAAAGAGAGAGAGAGAGAGAGAGAAATAGAGAGACAGAGAGAGAGGACACCGGCACACACTATAAAATGAAATCGATTGCACACGAACACACACCAGAACGCACTTCTCACCTCGAGAGCGCAGAAATAAATATCGCGACGACAACGACGACGATGACGATGGGTGCACGTTGCGGGAAACATGTGACTAGCGGTCCGGGAAAAAGACCGTGTGGTGGGTCATATGAATTGTCCCCCGAAAGAATGTCCCTTCCCATCTCTCTGTGCGCCACTTGCGCCTCTACCTTTCCACGGGCACTGCGCCCAGCGAACATGGAGTGACGCGCATTGAAATGCAACACGTACGGCTTACCGTCACTGCGCGGAAAACCTGATAGAGAGAGAGAGAGAGAGAGAAAAAGAGATGGCGGCAAAGGTGTCTCGGTTGAGAATAGAGGAAAATGTCAAAAGGGAAAATGTAGAATAAACGAAAAACCCCCCACTGCTAGGTTCCATGTTGTGAAGGGAAACGGAACCTTAAATACATCAAAATCGAAATGCAGAAGGCTCGAATACGTTCACACCTTGAGATGCGTTCATCAATCTACAATCAAATCGGGTGCTTTATGAAACCCAGTGGAAACTCATGTGCCGCAAAGCGCACACGCAAGCGAGCAAAACGTCCCGATCGCGTTCGCTTATATGCTGGTCAACCGAGAGATATGCTTTAATAAAAAAAAACTACGTTGCGGTTTTTTACAGAAAATTGCCAACAAAACACATCAAACAACGTAACCGCACCCCGGTCGGCGAAGGGAACAAAGAAGAGCATCTAAAATATACACAAACGAACTCGTCTCACGCAATCAAAACCAATCTCATGTACGTCAAGATGAACACGACTATTGAAATAAACAGAGCAGAAAAACTCACAAACAAACCAAAAAGGATATAACAGTGATAGAGAGCCGGAGCAAAACTAATGAAAAAAAAAACGTATGCAACAAAATAGAATTAACAGTAAAAACCAAATAATAACACATACAAGAAAGAAAGGAACACTATTGAAAAGAAAACAGAAACACAGAAAGAAAGTAAATGAAAAAAAAAACAATGGAAAACACGAGAAAAACGGAAACTGCAAAAAAAACATCGGCTAACGCAAAACCACTCGCTCGCTATCGAAAACCAAAAACAAAAACACAGAAGTAAATGACCACCTATTCGCGCCTCCTCTGTGTCGTTCACGTTGCCTGGGGATGCCCCAAAATGCCGGCGGTCAACACAACCCGGCCAGCACGCTGGAAGGCTCTCGCTCAACCTGCCACGCGAGGGCTGCAAGCAAAACACGAGTAGAAGGGGTAGAGTAGAGTAATAGTGATAGGCTGTATACATGAGAACAGGAAGTAGAACGCGCCGCGCTGCGTGAAGAGAGATTTTGCACGATAATTGCGTTTCTCGACGATGGGCACACAGATCCTCCGCGTAAGGGAGCCGGAGGGAGACACGACATTTACGCACAATATAGCGACCGCCGGTTGGGATGGGCGTGCTAAAAATAATCACCGGCCAACAGCGCGGTCCCATTTCCATCGGAGTTGAAGGAACTGTTAAAGTTCACGAGTCACCCGTCGGTAAGCCGCGGCACGACATGCATCACTCGCAGTTCCCTGGGTGTCGGGAGCGGGAACCATTTCTAAATAAAAACCGCAATCAATCTTTCCCGAAGCGTCCCGAAGCCAGTAAGTCTAGCAACCCATCGCGGGATCGCTTAAGGAAGGAATCTCCACCCGTGTGACACATGCGCCAGTGACAGGGGGCTTAATTAACGGGCCGAGACTAGCTCCACCAGCAGGGCTCGTTTGATCAACCGGGCGCGCTCGTACGCACCAATTTTTGCTCGGAAAACTCCTCCCCGGGACCAGCGGGCGGTAAGTTTTCCCTCGATCTCGCATCACGCTTCCTTTTTTTCCTTTTCTTCTTTATGTCGCAAGAACCACCCCCGGGGGCCGGGAGAAGAAGTGAAAGAAAACTATGGAAAACTACGACCGGCTATTTATAGGACGCGGGCCCCGGAGCGTACACGCCCAGCTCGTGCAAGATCGCGACGAAGATCGCGATCAACGCGACACGGCGCGCGCGTGTACGGCGTGTCGTGATGTAATGCACACGAAACTGCACGCGTATGCACGAAAGCGGCCAACTTGTGGACGATAATTTAATTCCGTTTGACAGAAAAAAAAACCCGAGAGAAAGTGTAGGGCGAAATTTATGGTCCCACTCGAGTGAAGTACTGGGCGCCTCCATCGACTCCACCGCACTCGCCGGTGAACGACAACGTGCGGTGAAAATCTTAATACAAATCACATGATGGCGTCAAATCGCAATACTATTTTTGTGCCCAGCAAATAGGAAGCAGAGTTTTCATTCACCCTGCTTAACAGTTGTTATTATTTATTAGACAAAACATTTCGAAACAGGGTCTCCTTCGCGCTGTGCTCCTAATGATGGAGTGTCATTTTTTTTAAAGAGGTCAACCAATGCTTGTGGCTCCATTTTCAGCCCACGAGCTTTGCCCTTAATACAACGAAAAAAGAAACACCTTGCTGAAGATGCCATTTGGCGGACAAATTTTGGCTACACACAAACAGTGGAGAAAGAGAAGGACTGAGCACGGGAACGATAACAACGGGGAAGTGAATAGGGAACGGAGGGTGGTAGAGGAGCAGAGAGATAGAGAGAGAAAGAGAGAGAGAGAAAAGAGAGAAAGAGAAGGAAAAACAAATCGCACTGCTAGCAAAGCAACTTACCCGTACTGTCCCGGTATCACCGGATATCCCGCCGTCCGCAAGCCCGTCGTGGCGAAGGGAAATCCTGCAAAGGGAATGCACACAGACACAAAAAAAAACAAATAAATAAATAAAGCAAAATTGGAACCGACGAATGCGAATCGGGCAAGCGAAAACCGGATGGCTTTGAGACCCAAGGCCGGGAATCAATCGTGCTTAAGCACCCCGGTCGCTGCCAGTGTCTAGCGAAATAAAGTATACAACCGCACAAATCCATTCGCAAATCAACCCGTTTTACGGGTGGAGTGCTTTTTGGGGGCTGCTAGCGAAGCGAAAACAACGACCAATCGGTGCAACATTCCGTGGGCTTGGAAGTTCTCATTAAAATTGCATCGGGCCATCGAGGAGCAACAGCTCCGCTGCACGTGGATTGCCTAATGAATTCGGCGCCCGGAATCGGAATCAATACCACAAAGCAACCCGCCTAAAAAGGCTTATCCGACGCGGTGAACGCGCGCGCCAGCGCCATTTTACACGTCATGTTTACGCAGCAACAGTCGAGTGCACAACAATACACACGACGGGAAAGGTGTGGGTGACGTGGGTGTAGCAGACAAAGAGTGGATGGAAAAACAACGAATGCAACCGAGCAAATAAGCGACGGAACTTCACCGTCACCAACACCACTACGACCGACAACCACCCAAAGGGGGGGGATGGTCTGACCTCGGCACAAAGCACCGAAACCCCCCTGGCGGGTGGGTGGAAAAATTGATTTACTTTAATGATTTGTTTACTCGCCCACCCACCGGCGTGCGCTCCTTTTGCTTGGCAGCGACTTCTGTCAACGCTTGTTCGCTTTGCTCGCCCGCGACAGCCGATTTCCCGTCCGAAAGCGGCGAAACTCCACTTGACAGCTGACGCCCGTTGGGCCCCCGCGGTTGGGGCACGGTGGGGGGGGGGGTTGCGGGAACACGTCAGCCCGGAAAATCGGACATCGTTTTCAACGGCGGTGAGCGAATAGTTCTCGCACTCGCACGGGATTGGGCGTTGTTTCGGTGTTGTTAAACTCTCCCTTCGCTAGCTGAAGGCGAAGATTGACACCTTCGCTCGAGTTGTTGGCGCTTTTCATCGCGCCCATCGAAGGGTAATAATGTTTTCCCGCGAAAACTTGCTTTCAGCTCGTGCTTCTCTAAGGTGAAGGCGCATAAATTACCGCATTCGCGGCGCTAAAAAAAACCCTAAACAGCAAAAGTTTTGCTACGGCCTCGTTCGTCTAGACCGTGATTTTTTTTCTTTTCGTCCTGCCTTCGGATCCTGCCACGAATCATTTCCCTAAAAGCCCTCCTCCCTGGTTGCTGCATTCCCGGCTGCGGTGGCACATTAATGCCGCATCTGAAGGCCAAACCCACAGCCAAATGCAGCCGCGTGCGTTTCGCAATTCATTTTCCTAATGGCACACGAGCCGCTCACCTTGAGACGCGTTGCCGCGCGGTTTGGCGCCGAGTATCGCGAGATTAACGTTCGCCTTCCGGCCGTCGATGATCGGGTTCGGTTCCTTGCAGGCGCGCTCCGCACTCAACCTGTCGCCCATAATCACCTGCGGAAGAGATGGCGAACCGTGATGGCGTAAGGACGATTAGCGAACAGTTCGCCCAGTCAGGCGTGTGTGTGTGTGTGTACTTACGAATCCATAACCGCGGCTCTTGTTCGTCGTGCGGTCGGTAATCACAACCGCTTCCTCGATGTCACCGTACACGCTGAAGTGCTCCCGCAGGCTCTTGTCGGTGGTGTGATACGGCAGACCGCCCACGAACAGCTTCGTCCAGGTCGTGTCCTTCTGTGCGCTCTGTGAGGACGTCGTCGTGCCCGTGCCACCGCCCGACTGCACCAGCGCCAGTGCGGCATCGGCCGCATCCGGGGACACCTGCATCAGCATTTTGTAATCCAGCTTTTCCGCTCTGTCAGCACCTGCTGTGCGCTGCTGCTGTATCCTTGCAACTGTGGCTCACGCACCCACCCGGTTGGGATTGGTTGGTTGGGTCGAAATTCACCCAAAAAGTTGCTCCTTTTGGAGGCGAATCTGTGCGAGGGAAAAATGAACAGAGAGAGAGAGAGAGAGCAAACAAAATTTTAATTAATAAACAAAGCGATGCGACACGATGGAAACGATTAAGAAATATTACGCCACATCCCACGGCTACGAAAGGGAGTCGTTTAGCGTCCACCCTCCGGGATTTCTCATTGTGCGACACTGCAAATGACTTTATCTTTAAAAATTCACATTCCAACCCTCGCACAAACGCACGTCCCGGGAAATTCGGTACCATCCCCTGCGAGCCGACAACAAACGGCACGAATTAGAAGGGTTCGGCCGCCGGATCATAAATTATAAACAGCTCTGTAGCGCTTCCCAACACAGGACGATGCACAAACAAGGCAGGAAACTTTTCCACCAGCCTGCCAGGAAAGGAAAAGCCTGCCCACGCGGGAGACACGGTGTTGCATTGGCAGACAGGAAAATGATGGCCACAACATAACTGCCTCAAGGGGTCTGGGGGGTTTGTTTTGCCCACCCGTGGAGGGTTTTTTTTTGTTGTTGTTGTTGTTCGTCCTTTTACTTCTTCGCCACTCGGCCCGTCATGCGCTACTTGAAAACGCTCGTAAGACGTCCGCCGCTTGAATGGGTAAAATGTCAACGTATGGCTATGGGTTTTTTTTCCTTCTTTTTCACCTCTCCCCAACTGCAACTGCAGCGCCACTGGAAGGGCTTCCGAAATGCGCACCGACGACTCAGGGGCGCGTGCCACCCTAATATTTGTACCTTTTCTGTATTTGCTCCAAGAGCAGGGAGAACCCACTGGTGTATGCTTCTTATTTTTTTTGGGTTTTCCGTGAGACGCTACCATTGCCGTCGCCCCACAGCGGAAGGTGGTTGGCTTTATGAATTCGATACTTCCGCCCGGCGTAATCACGATGAACACCACTGGGAAACGGTGTGGTGTTAATGTCCCTTTCCCTGAAGGGCTGTGTTCCACTGGGAAACATTTTTCACCGGTTTTCACTTCGGGTTGTTAGGTGTTTCTTTTCTTTTTTCACGTGAGTAACGTGATAGCTCGGAGTTGTTCAGTTCATTTTTGAGCACTCCCGTTAGCCGCTGGCTAACGTCCTGTCAGACAACGGACACTGCAGCGCCATGTCAAGTGAAAACGAGCGATCCACAAACCCTGGAACGGTTCGATGTCGAAACGATCCAGAATCGATACGAGCACAATCACTGGAGAACGGCCAACGTTGAGGGAGGGGGGAGCCCTCGATCGTCGCTTCCACGCGGTTTGATCGGTCCTCCTCTCCCTCCCCCTCCCACCCCTCACAAGCCCGTTTGCTAAATTAACTCTTCACGCTTGAGAACGCTCTGCCACAATTCCAGCGTATCTGGGGTGCTGGCTTTTTTTTTCTTCTTCTCTCCACCAAAAGCGTGCCCATTGCTCAATGTGTGCGACAAAGCGATCGGTTGGCCGCGCGTCCCTTCCTTCCAACCCACTTCCGGTGCCCCGGTTCCCCAGTCTTCGCACCCGTAACCTTCCACTTCCGTTCTCGAGCTGCACGAGCCCCGTTTCGCGCTCTCGATGTCGAAAACTATCCGAAAGTTTGGTCAACCGTGCGACAGAGGAACACAATGGCTATCCTGCAATTGAATGGGCACTCGCATTCACACACACACACACACATCCCCCGGGGGGAACAAAATTCAAGGTAGCCAGGGCCGTTGTGCTTTCCTTCGTTTTTCGCGTTGTCAAATATTACATTATACCTGGCCGAACCCCGTACGTTGGAACAGCACTGGAACCCCTTTTCCGATCCGCAGTAGCAAAAGGGGAGTTCATAAATTTTATTGTCATGCGCCAGGGTAAGTTTTAAAACCAAGCACCCCTACCGGTGGCAGTCGATAAAACACAATTACCCCCGCTTGAAGGCGTGCGTTCGCGTTTTCAATCACATTTCGAGCCGATCGGTGTTCGATTCCGTACCGTCTGGTTGTCGCCCCGGGGCTGGAAGGAACCCGTTGGTCTGGAACGCATTTGTGTGTTAATGATATGGAGGCCTCAGTCAGGCAGGGAGCGCCTTCATAAATTACACCCCTCTTGCGCCGGTGGGAGTGAAAAACAATCGTTTTGAACTTTCGCCCCGCAAGGATGGCTTCACGCTTGATTGCGCACAGCACACCTTGTGGGCTTCTGTCGCTCGCGTTCTAATAACTATTTTAAAACTACACCAACATCCTTCCCGCATGGGGGTTTCGTTTCACCGCTTCCAGACCGATTCCAGACCCCTGACGCTGTACCCCGTCAACATTGTCATCGCCCTGGCATCCTTGTCCATTACTCGCGCGCGGAGTTTCACTCTCGCCATGCCACATTCTGCCGTTGACAGTTGCGGCGCGTTATGATGGAATGGAGGATGAAAAAAGGGAAGCCCTGAGGACGTGCACAAAAAAAAGACACGAGGACGAGGCCGATTTTTTCCATTTAAATTGTCCGCCTGAAACCCTCGGCCTAACTAAGAGAGGGCTAAATCGAGAGCAGCCCACGGGAATCGCGTCCTGGCCGTGCGCCTGAAAGATAGGCAACGCCAGCGGCAGGTTCGCGGCCTGGTGGTGGTTTACAATTTCCAAACACGTTCATCACATTGATTGCACTTTTTCCACGTCCAGTCCAGGGACATTAGAGCGAGAGCGTGCGTCCCCTTGCTAGTTCGCGATTTTCACCAGCCGTCTATGAAACCATACACCAGGGAGAAGGAAAAATAGCGTTTCCTACTCCTGGCCAGCCTACTGCTGGGGAAGGTCCTTTTTTAGACTCCCATGGAGAGTTAGTAGGCTTTTTTCCCTTGACTCTTTCTCTCTCTCTCACTCGCATTGGTCCTATCGGTTCCCTACTGACAGTCCGCTACTCTTATCACTGACAACTGAACGACATTTGCGCGCGGCCGGTTCCAGAACCGGGTTGCATACTAAACGTGGCCAAGGGACGATTTCCCAGCGCACACGTTCCACGCCAGCAATGGCAGGAGGTTTGATTTCGATCGCAGGAAACCGAGACACCCGCGAAAGCGAAACGTACCCGCTCCCGACGTGCCTTAATTGTTGTATTTCATCACAACGGTTAAGCGATCCGTGCGAAGGGACGTCTCTGCATAACCTTCAAAACGCAATCAAATGCCAGCGTTCTATGGGTGGGAGGGACGTGTTTCTTCCCCGGCATTATGAGGGAATAATTTTTAATGACACTCGTTAGTGTTGGCGCGTTTGGGAACGGGACAAAGCCAGCGACGAAAAGTGCAGCCTTCGGTAAAAAAATGGGCAGTGTGATGGCGGCGTCATCGCGCTGGCTATAATCCGACGATGACGATTCTTCCGGTACGGACGACGCGGTGCGAAGGATCGAAAGCGGTGGCCAAACCTCGAAAAATCAGCCAGCGAATTAATGTAGCGAAAAGTCGAAGATAACGCGAATAAAAGCGGCCCGAAAGCGACCCCTCGTGAAGCGAACACGCCGGAATTAGCCCGTGAAAGGAACAACGCGACACTGGAAAGGAGCAAAAGCCCTGCCAACACCAACACGCGGTGTTCTAACACCTATTTAGCGACCCGACGAGACGACATCTTTCAGGACGCCCCAAATGCCAGTACGTCCACATAACATCGAACAATTCAATTATCCTTCGACAAAACCACCCCCAGGCCGGGCGAATAATCGAGCAGGAGGAATTCTCTTCGCAAATTCGAGGAGAACCGTTCCCGGGTAATATGCTCCACTGATTTATGGATTTTAATTCTCTCTGCGAACAACGAACCCACTTATGCCGCATCCCCGGTGCACATACGCCGCACAGGAAACCGTACGTCAGTGGCATTCGATTGGGCCGTCCTCTTTCGATCCCAAGCGCCGTAAATCTTGGCGTTGGGTTGTCGAAAAGCCAACATCGCTGGGAACAAAAGCGACGACGGGTATTGGGATGGATTTGCTGCGAGACAACCAGAACCCGTGCCTTTTGGTGACCTTAGGATGCGCAAGAAGGCTCCCAGACCACGAGCGGATCAACTGCTTCTCGAAGGACTCGAAGGACACCAGGACGAGTGCAATAATCGTAAACTACATTTGCTTCCGTGGCATCGGGAAGACGACACACGGATTCACCGTCATGGTGCGATTGCTATGCAAACCGGGTGTCAAATGGAGCGACCGTCGGTAGCAGAAGGAAACTGAAGCGACAGTAAGGACGAAAACACAGGAGCACAAGGATCACCATGCTACAACATGACGTGAGTGACGATTGCATCTGGCGCTGCATCGGTTCGGTTTCTCCTGAACTCCAGCATACCTTTTTCGCTTTCTTTCATCTCTGAAGCTCGAAAAAAAAACATCCTTATCGACCGCTCCCGGAGGCACATCGTAAGATTACCTGGGCTGAGACAAAATAAATAGATCGTAAAAATGTGTTCCAAATGGGGACGAACGGCAGCGAAAATCCTTTTTTCTGATTGTTTGCCTCTTTTTACATATCGTCGTATCTCTGAACTCTCTGACCCGTGGATAAGGAAACCCCATCACCAGGGTGCGTAAGGCATCCGGGGCAACACACATACACAAAAAAGGGTTCCACTTCATTCGATCCACGCCACACGTATGGCCCCGGCGTGGCGCGTACGCATGTAATTAATTCGCCGTATCCCGATAATGTTTGCGTCATTTACAGCCCTTGCCACGGCGGCGGGCAAAGCCGCCGAATGAATGAGAACTCATTCAAGTGTTTCCGGGGGTCTGTCGTTTTTGTATTGTGCGTTTTCCACACCCCGTTTTAAAAGGCTCTCCTGGTGGTTTCCCGCGTGAAGTGGCTACAACACGGTGTGCCGGGTGAAGAGCAAAAACCGATCCCCGAAACGGAGCGGAAATCGGAAGCGGCCCCCGTAAACTGGTCACCATCGAAAGGTCATCGGATGTAATTTATCAACTTCACCAGCAGATACCGACCGATGCGCGGAACACTCGCTAAAGGGAGGATGATAAAGGCCAGAAGTAAGGGCTGAAAGTAACCCCTCCCGTGAGGCTTCGTTTCTCCAACACCGATGCACAAACCGGTCGTTTACAGGCCAGCAGCGATGGACACCCTAATTAGATGCAGCCATGTGTGCGTGTTTGTGTGGGGGTGTGCCGGAGCGACCATGACCGTAAAGCAGGGGGGGGGGACGTGAAACCAGAGCCCAGGATGGGAAAGGAAGGATAATTCACGTTGGCTATTTAGACATCAACCTGCCAGTCTGCCAAACCAAGACGCCCCAGAACCGGTCCAAGGTTCTCTGAATCCTTCGGCTTCGGCGGTAAGGGAAGCGCTTTCCTGTTCTAAAACTCGCCCACTAGCTCCCGCCCCCTCCCCCCCCCCCCCGCCGGGGTAGTCCTTTCAAGGCCCCACTCGACATTTCCGCCCACGCCGAAACGGTTTATCAACCAAGCCAAGTGTTAGCCATTGGACAACCTCGAACACCGGCTCGAAACAGGGAAGCCGTACAAACGCTCCCTCTTTTGACGCGTCGATTCCCGTCTGTTCGTGTGGCCAAACCGGTGGGAATCAAATCCACCCCGGAGGCCGGTAGTCGGAGGTCCTTTTTTCCCTTCCACAACGCAAGGAAAAGGGTACCACCCATGGGAGGTGGGGGAGGATGGCTTTGATGTCACGTGGATTCGTCACAGCACCATCAAATTTCTTGCCGCCAAGCACTCGGGCAAACATTTTTGGCTCGTTCGTTTCAAATTATTCACATAATTGAAGCACAAAGAAAGTAAGCAACTCGCGAGGGAGAAAGAGAAAGAGAGTGAGCACGGAAGGTGCAACCGGAACGGGGAAAGCTCCTGCCACCCTCTAATAGCTTCTGCTCGGCTCATCCTTACGCGGGTGTTTCGTCCAAAACCAGAAGCGAACGAACAGTGTTACGAGTTTATGCCAAGAACATTACGCGTCTCGACCATTACTGGTAACGGGTCTGAAAACCGAACCTGAAAGCCGTTTCCCTTACAGCCAGCTCCTGCGTGGGCGTGGGGGGGGGGGGGGGCGAAATTATGTCCGAATGTTTTCCCTCCGGGTACCAGCTTCTGGTTTGTGTTTTGGTGTTAGTGCACAAGCCAGCCTTCCCAGGTCCTGAACCATCGGTGCACTTTTATGCAACCCGTGTCCGGTAGCCCACCCGGGGAGAGTTTCCCCACGGACAACATGGTGGAAATCGAAACGACCCTCGCATGGAGGATGGGGAAAACAGACTCAGCTCACAATTGTCATCGCGTTTGTGCTGGCACCAACACACACACACACATCGCATGGGGTGGAAACTTTACGAGCAACCCCCGGCACGCTGCTTACGAGTCCCCTTCTCGAGAACAGGGCTCTTTCGCAGGGACGTTGGAAAACTCACCCTATCCGTGGCTCGGGGTTGCCAACAAGTACGCGATGAAGGGGTGAATTTTAATTCCTAGCACAGCACCGTAAAGGGTGGGAGCGCGCACAAGGACCGACGATAAACGATCGGAATCACTCGCAGCATAATTCGGTCCGCGTGGAAGCGCGACCGAGCCTTCTTGCGCCCATTTGCGAGGATGGTTTCGATTTCCATTTGTTTCAATTACTTCTTCGCGCGGGTCTGCACGCGGAGGTGTGCACGGTTCCGTTTTGGTATTTTGATATTTTTAAAATTCCGTGTTTCCATCCCCCTCCAAGCGAGGTGTAATTTGTTCACGTACGATGACTGGGTGGAAAATTCCAGGACCCAGTAAACGCAAGCCAGTAAGACCAGTTTGCCAGGACATCGGACTGGAATGCGAGACCAGAACCAGAACGGCGAAGGCACCCACTTCCGGCAATTGAGAACTAATTCATAACACAGCTCGTGTTCGTCCTCTTCGGTTCGGTGAAAGGGAAGCTCTTTGCTGGGCTGGGGAGCTTTTATCACACCTACCGACACGTTTCCAACGCGGCCAGACCGGATAGGGCAATAGTGGGGGGGAGGCTTTTCTCAGCTAATGGAATGTGTAATCTTTGCATTCCATTTGCGCGGCGTGTGCAGCAGCTCCTTCTGCTGGACGGACTCTCGGACGGACGTATGGAGGCTGGTTTTTTTTTCTCACTTGTTCCTGTTGTTCTCCACACCACAAATCATTTCACCCAACACGCGGGAATCGAGCGGCGAGAAAGCGAGACGCCATTCCATGCGCACCGGAGACCGGAATGTCTCCACGTTCACGGGAACAGCAAGGCTCGGCGTGGTTGTGTCTGCACGGCGTCCATAAATCAAATCAATTTCAGCAGGTTCCGTCCCGTGGGTGGGGAGGGTGGAGCGAAATTTCCCAGCATTTCCCCCCCCCCCCCCCAATCCAGGGAGAGGTGAAATGTCCGTGCCGTGTGGTTGTCGCGCGCGCACGGTCACCACCATTGGAACACGCAACCGCGATACTAATGGGACGGCTAATAGCTCGAACCGTGGATGGGTGGGACACATAAACCCCTCACTCGCACACTCACAGAGACACCCGAAGGACCAACAAAAAAAAAAGAACTACTTTCCGTTGACCAGAGGGAGCGCTACATCACACGATGCAACGATTTATCATCATGCGATGCTGCCGTTTAAAGGACGAAGCGTGAGAGTTGGAGTCCTGGACGTCCCGTCACTCGGTACATTTGGCCACCGTCAATGCTACACGACTCGCACACACGCATGATCCGTTGGCCCGTCCGGTGCATTGTCCTTTTTCCGGCAAGCTAGCTCGACTTTTGTAACTGCGGGGAAAAGATGCCACGTATCCTTGCGGCCGCAAGTCAAACGCAGCAGTGAGGTCAAGTCAGGCGTAATTTATGAACCATTGTGAAGGCGAAACGATTGGCGTTTGGAAGGCAAGGCCACTGGCATGGTCCACTCCACTGGCCACAATTCGGGTGTGTGGAACACGACTAATCTCGGCATTCTGCTGGTGTGCAGCGGCTGAAGCGAAACTTTACTACCGAGCTGCACTACTGAGCACCCCCACTCGGTGGATTGGACGTCCTTTTGGGCTCTGCAAGTGACAGTTGGCTCCACCGTGCAACGAATGGCCAGTCTCGTGAGAGACGTTTATCGGAATGGAATTAATTATTTTTTTACAGACCATCAAATGAACAACCTCTTGAAGCGTTTCGCTTTCGAAGCGCTTTTGTTTTTCGCCTTCCTGGGAAATATCCCGTGCCATTTATGCTCGCAAGCGCAAAGTGTCACTCGAGCGGGCAGGACACGGACAGGAAAAAGAAAAAAAAAGGTGCAAGAATTTCCCGAATCTCAGCTTTTCCAACAGCCAAGCGAGAAAAGCGAAATTGCGTCCCACCTTATTGTGGTAAGTGATTCCGCTAAATCACTTCGTTCCGTTCGATGGCGCGCAGAGGCGCAATCGACAGTAAAATCGACCCCATCGGGAGCCGGCCAGATCGCTCGTCCTGCCAATGGGCGGCCCCGTCGAGTAAATGTCCATTAATCACGGCCCTGTAGCGGCGGATGGCAGGAGTAGACGAAACACATCGTTAGCCGATGGTGATGTGCTCGATTCTGCCGTTTAATGCCAGAATACTGATGTAGCTGTTTCTTTTTTATTCTTCACTTGCCACCAGAGGAAGACAATGCCCACACAGGAGCCACATCATTAGGGCAGATATTAGCTGCATCTATTTGTGTTTTGTGGGGATCTTGCTTTAAGGGTTTGGGAGCATTGATGTATTTTCTCACACATTGTGGAAGCGGCTACTAAATAAAACCTCACACCCAGATAACTGTCTTTATCCGTTACTTGGCAGCGATAGATACTAACACATTCTAAATGTGCCCAAATGACGAGAAGAAATCTTCATTAGAACACAATTTTCCTCCGCTAAGCCACAATTAATGCGCATGCAAATGCTAATCTGATGAAAAAAAAAGCACCATTAATTTTGACAGCTGCTGGCATACTGTCATCGAGGTAGTATTTCGGTAGTATTTTACATCACGAACGCAGCTGCCACAACAACACACAGTAGCTTGACAGTTTATACGACACTGTAACTGCGCGTCTATTTTGCACGAGTTGAAAATTAATCAGTTAAACTAGGTGAAACGCAAATGGCTACGGCGCATCTCGCCGCAACACAAAGAACACCACAGAAGTACATGTCATTGCCCAACGCAGAGATGTTCCGTCGATATGGGAAGAGAAATTGTTTATCTTTCAAAAGCCCTCCCCAACTGCTATTCCCCCTTCACCCACGGGTAAACATGACGCAGTAACTATTGCGAAGTAAAGGACGAAAGATGCCGCCGGGCGCGTGCCACGACGTCATCAAATCCGCCAATGTCCTGTATTACGTCGTCAATTTTGCTTCGAGATAAACCTCGCACACAGTTCCGAGTGATTCCCCCAATTCTCGTGGTGCACGGTCTGCTTCAATCATGTCACTCAATTGATGGCAATTGTACGGTTTTGGGGTAATTTATGTAGATCCTGCATCATTTTGAGATTGAACTCGTTCTTGAGACGTGAAAACCAACGAGGGAACCAAGAACGAACAAAGTATTCAATACGCAATGTCCTCGAGTGCTCGATGGGGGTGACATGAGTTGTCGCTTGTCCGAGGGCGCTGGCAATTTCTTCCTGCGTGCACGCACACTCTCGAGCACCGCGGCGGCATATGCAGTTTTTCCCCAGAAAAAATATAATTATAACGTATCATACCGTAATACGAGCATGCATGCATGCATGACATTATGTTCGATAAAATCCGCCGACAGCAGGGAAAATCGTTTTTCCCTCCACCGCAGCAAGGGGTCCGAATGCAACTTTTATGAGGCAACAACTGGCAGCCTGTCGCTGTTGCACTCGCGCGCCAGTTGTTGCAGCTGCAGCTTTCATTGATGGCGCGCTACCGTCGGCACAGCGGCGCGCAGGGATGGTTTTTGTTAGTGGTAGTGGTGGTGGTGGGACACAAATCCTTGCCAATGGATAAGGATACTTTACGACACGAACACACCAACCAATTCCATGGGCCATGATTTTACGGCTCGCCACACGTTCGCTCGTGTTGAATCCTTTCCCGAGCGTGTTCTTTTCTCTCTCTCTCTCTCTCTCTCTCTCCAACGGTGTGCGTTTCTAACTCCTGGACGCCTGAAGCCAGGGGTTTAACGCGGCGTCGTATGTTTTGGATAATAGCACAACATACCTCGGAGCGGTGCGTACGTGGAAAACGTGGAAAGAACGCACGAAAAAAAAAAAAGGCACCCCTAGTATCAACAATCGAATGGCGCAAGTTACGAAGGATATTACGAGCCGAAAATGTACAACACTAGAGACGGCAGAAGCAGAGGAATAAAAAAAACCCCTCCAAACATCAAAACCGTAATAAACATCTACGCGAAAGGATAATTGTGCCTTGTTTATGTGTGTTCGTGTCAGAACGGGGAGACGGCGTCATGCTTTTTTTCATTTTTTTTGTTCTTATTCACTCCCTTTCTCTACGCGACCGAGATCCTTGCCGTCAGCGGCGATTTGTGTTGGGTCCTTTTTTGTTTTTCCCTCCGTTCGTCCTTTTAGAACGCCGCGTGCGCGTACAAACACACAGTCACACACATCCTTGCACACCTTCACCCAAGGTTATGGCGCGTGGTTTGGTTTCACGAGCATACACACATATACAGAGCCAAGCGTCGATGCATCCTTAGAACTAGGGATGGAGGAGATGGTCAAAACAGAACAGGGAAAACAGAACCAACACATCCAACACGGCTCGGACCGAAAGAAGGGAACATGGAAAAGACAAAGAGGCCTCCCTCTCCGGTTCTTCTCTCGCCGACCCTTTTTTCCGTCCCCCACAAACACACTCAATTCCCTTTGTGTGGGGAAACGATTTCAGGAATTACACATGCATCGGAAACGGACGCACGCAGAAGAGGGAGGTCCTTCGCAGCCGGGTTTTTCGCTGTCCTTTTTCTTCTGCTTCAAACTAGACGCCTCCCGAGCAAGGGGTTTTGGAGCCAGCTTTCCAAAAGGTATTACGCATGGTGGTAGTGAAGAAAAGAAAAGAAAAAAGAGACAACGCCACCGCACACCGTGCTCTCCTCCTCGCAGACGGTTGAAAACGGTTGAACAAAAGGTAGGTCGTCAGGCGGCTGGTTGTGACTTGGCCGTTTAAAAGGATCTCCTTCGAGGCGATCCTTTTAAATGCCCCTCAGGTCGGGTCGCAACACACGGAACCGGTACCATCTGGTGCCGCCTGAGAAGGGTGCCACCAAGGGCCTTCAAAAGGACCCCTAGTCCTTCCGTGACGCAAGGACCCAGGAGTTTGGGAATTCCCCACCACTCACCACACACAGTCAGACAATTCGCGTGGGTCACAGACGGTTCGACGGCTACGGAAGATTTAAAAGGTTGCAAAGGGATATGCCAGCGAGATCGTTGCGGTGCGAATTGGGTCATTTACCTTCGAACCCGGGCGAACAGCTGCTGCCGGGGTGTTCGAATGCACCCGTGTGTGTGTGTGTGTGTGTGTAAGCGTCACCTTTCCTTGACAAGAGGGGGCGACACAAAACGCACGAAAAAGGAAACCGAAACCATGGAAAGGAACGGTGAGAAATGAAGACAAAAAGAAAACGTCCAACCCCAGGGAAACCGCACACGTTCTGTCGATTAATCAGCTGCAGATCGGCTTACAGAGCAGCCCGCACTCTTGAACGGGCTGGTGAACCCGGACCTGGTGGTTTATTTGTAGAACAAAAGGGTGTCCCCTCCCCCCCACCCCTTGGAATGCACCCCCCAGCAAGGGTAGCAAGGAATCGAGCATAATCGAGCCCGGACCGGGTGCCGGCTTCCGGAACGAGCAAACGTCCTTCTGGGGCCGATCACACGTCGTTGTGGTGGGGGTATTTTTATGATCCCCAACCATTGTGTGGCCGGTGGTAACGAGAGCAACAAAAAAAAACCACCCTCTCGCTTACACCTCGTCCAGGCAAAAAAAAGGACGAACGGACGGAAGGGGTCTTTATCGGGAGCCTTTGTGCACTCCATTAATTCGATTTGATTCGTGCGAATGAACGGCCCCGCGTGCTAGGTCGAGCTGCAATACACACACACACTCGCTCGGTCTCGTTCTCTCCTACCCATGCTCTCCAAACCGGAAAAGGCCGTAAAGGTGGGGAGGTTGTCCTTCATTTTCCCATTGTGCACCGTTAGTATGTTCCCAATCAGGCGCAAAGGGTCCTGTTGGGCCCACCCCCCGGATGACGGAGGGAAAATCTCACAAACAATAAAAAAAACCCGGGCTTGGGGTGTGATTCCGCACCCCCACCACTGGCCTTTTCGCAGGACATTTCCACCCCCTTTCCAGTGCCCGGATAGGGTCGGCGGCCGTGCGTTATCAAATATTAACCTCAACGCGGCCTTTCAACGCTCGAAACACATCATTATGACGTGCCGTGGCTCAGCGCACCCGGAAAAAGTCCCCCTAACACCTTTCGCTTTCTCTTTCGCTCTCACTTACATGGGTGCACGCGCGCGCGCGAGCGCATTTCCCGATCAACATTTATCAACCTTCACACACGATTGCATGCACACGCACGTATTAGAGGTTCGCGTTTTGGGGTGCAGTTCTATCGTGTGCGACCAGCAGCCGGCGTCACACGGGAAAGGACATTTCTCCCCAAAAAGGTGGAGTGCACAACAACAACAACAAAAAACAGGGCAAGCGGTAAAACACCGGAACCGGAAGGACCGAAGCGTCCTGCTTGCCTGCTAGCTGCTCGTTACAGTAGAGCGCACACACACACATCGAGTGCGGGGTTGTCGGTATGGTTTATCAATTTATGATGCACCCGACTCCCGGGCCGCGTGAAATTTAAAACCACTCTTCCTGCCACCGAGCGATGGTGGTTGGTTGCTGCCGTATCGTGCCGATCGGAAATCGTCTACGGGCAATTCAATAGAGTGTTCTTCTTCGGTGGCAGCTTGATTCGATACACTTCTCGGTTGTTTTGCCGGAAAAGGGAAGCGCTAGCACGCCGCGTAAGGATACAAACCTGGGGGGAAAACCCTCAGCTCCGGCTGCGGTTATATCCCGCACGTGAGAATACCCCGAGCGGGGAAAATGAACCTCCCAGAAAAAAAAGGAAAAGAAAAGAGGCAGGTATCTCTTTAAACCATCATAACAGCCAGCGCGACAGATGCGAAATTGGCTGCCAAGGTGGAGGATATTTATGGGTTTTTGTGAGGGAGTGGAATAAAAAATGAACACTCAGATGCACTTCGGCATACAAATGCCTAATTAAGGTGCCGCCGCTGAAGAGCGTTTCTCGCCACGGTTCCGCAGGATTCCTGGTCGTCCTGAATGGCACATTTCCGTCGGAAAAACGGCAACTCGGAGTTTATCTTGCGATTATCGGTGATGGCGCGGCCCCTTTTTTCCCTTTCCGAGAGGGGCGCTTGAGTTAATTTGATAATAATTCAACCAGCGCTAAACTTTTCCCCGTGAAAAACATGGTTGCATAAAAACCGCACCCCCACGCGAGGCTAAATCTTAAACTTGAGACGGTGGGTTTGTATTAATTTTACATTTTCCGACGCCCGGAAGGACCGAACTAGCTGTTACCATCGCGCAGCAAAACATCTTCCGCTTTCGGATGGCGCGGTTTCGAATAAATCTGGTGCCCTGTTTTCGACCACTCGCGGTTTCCACAAACCCTCCCACGCTAGGGCAATGGCGGCACCACCTTCGGAGACTATTTTTACACAAAGAAAACCCACCGAACGTTCGCGTGATGGGATGCGAGAGACAAACGGAGAGAGTGAGAGAGAGAGAGAGAGAATGAGGCTCCCAGGGAGAGAGTCACACGGACTGCAGCAGCAAAAACCGCATGCCGGGGAACACGTGTTGCCTGCCGCCCATTTTCCCAACCCAACGTCTCCTCCCACCACCCTACCACCCACCCACCACCCACACCACGGTGACGACCGAATGACCGAATGGCTGGCTGCCGCGCACTCGCACCGAGCGTCCAAGCAAGAAGGATGTAAGAAGAACAATCGTTAGGAAATCTTTAACGAGAAAATTATTCGCAGCTTTCGCGTTTATTTCCACCGCCCAAAAATTTCCTTCCACGCGGGGTGGAACGGTCTCCGTACGTACGAGGCCAACACACGCCCGGGCGACTTCGAAAAAGAAACAAAAAAACCGACGAAAACTTCAGCGACGGAACAAAGGCGGTATCATAAAACGCAGAGAAATCCAAACCAGACCGGTTCGCTTGCCTGCAAAAACTGCCCCCCCGAGGAACTAAGGGTAGCGAGGAAGTGGGTTGAGCGGCATTTCCACGGCGTTTTTCCACTCCCTAAGCCCTGAAGCGCACCCACACACGGCCAGCATCCATTGCATTCATCAGAAGGGCCGGCTTTGCAGCGAACACTGCACTGTAAGCCCTCCAGGGCACGTCCCCTTTTTTTTCTGTCCGTTAATAATTTCCTTTCAAATCCTGCCACGATAGCTCGCGGAAAATTCATCCACCCCCACAGGCCGGTGCGCGACGTGGTGAAAAATATCGGCAGACGTAAACATTTCTCTGCTGACCCTTTTTTATTGTTCCGTGCACTCGGCTGAAGGAAGCGCCCACTCGAGCCAGGCGATGGTGCGATTCCGTTGGCAAAAAAACGGGACCCCGAAACGGGACGAATGAATCACATGCCACCCAATCCTACCCCCATTCGTGAGGGGGGGGGGGGGAGTGCAAGAGCCGGGGTTTTGGTTCTTTTGTAATTTGCGGCTGCACCCTCCCGTGTGCCGGCCGCGCCACCTCTGCTGCTAGGAAAACCTTGCCTCGAATTATTCAATTTCCTCTTGACAATATGTTGAATGAGCAGTTCTTCTGTTTTGAAGCACCATCATCATCAGCCGCAGCAGGGCATGTAAGAAAGTCACAGCTTCCGGGGTGTGCGGGTGCAAAAGGTGCAGTACATCCCTTCACAAATCTGCCTCTCCTCCATGGAAGGGGGGAAGAACGCTAACCTCAACTAGAGGCCCTTGCGAGGAATCGAGAAAGGGAAAGAACCGAAGGAACCAATCGATATTTTGCCATGCGCGCCTTTGGTTGCATATTTTCCATCGCACCATGTGCGCCAGGAAGTTGCACAGTTCAGCGAATATCCCGCAAGAAGAGCACTTTCTCTTTCTCTCTTTGTTCTGTCCTCCCACATCTCTCTCTCTCGCTCTCTTTCTCTCTTATATTCAAAAGGACCCACGTGAAAGTGGAACCTGCGCTTCCCGCACAAAAGGATGCGCCCTTGAGCCGCCGCGGGGAAAAAAGGATGTGCGCTATTGACGCCGAGGGCCACATCGGCCCTGACGCGCTCACAGCACAAGTGTTTCATGGCATCCTTGGACGTCCCGTTTCACATTGTTGCGAAGTGCTGAATTGGAACATGCTGGATGGGATACTTCCGGCAGATAACAGGAGCGTCTCGCGAACGGATCGACGACTCTCCATGAATTGATCACACCAACATATCGGCCAGCCTTTCATGTTAAAGAATAGCTTTTGCGAACGAATGAAAAGCTACAATAGTCAAACTCTCCCCAAGAACAAGTAACGCTACCCACCGCAAACACATAACCTCAAAATCGAACCCGGTTGCTCGACGCGTGTTAATCAAATCAAATCTTAATTGGCTCCCTCAGCTTTGAGACCCTTTTGCTGAGAGCCAGCTTGCCTTTGAGTCGACGAATTATGGATTGACAATCAGCAGCTCAACTCTCTCCCGAATAAAAACTCCTACCCACGTCAAATCGGGCAGTAAAAGGGCTCGTTTGTAGCCGGTTAGGGTGGCTTAAGCTTACCCCATTCGTGCACTCTCACGGGGAACCATTAACGGGCGCGACACAGCCCCCCGTTCAGGTGACCCCCCCCCCCCCCCGGGCAACACCTTCCTCCCCCGGTGGGGGGTGGCAACAAACAGTCGGGCGCGTTTTCGCGGCACCTTCCGATGGAAAGGTGAACGCGAAAGGCCAGTAATTACCATCGGACTGGCCAAACCGAAATGTATGTGCATACAGAGCAGGCACGCGGTCGCGGAGAACGAAACCGACCCAAAAACCGCATAAACGCGCCCCGTCGGTGGCTCCGAAAATAAATAGAAGAAATGGAAATGGAATAGAAAAAATATAAAAAAACCAACCCCCAACCATACAAGCGGGCGCTCGGAAGCCGATCGGATGCCATTGCGGCCACGCGTGCCTCACAAATAATAGCTCACTCCCCCTCGGGGTCCGGAACACTGAGCGGTGAGAAATGGTTACCGGCCCCGTGGTTGATTTGTGAAGATTTTCCGACATTTCTTCGATTCATCGGCTCAGCTCCGCCGTGAGCCGGTGGTGGGAATCGTATTTTTCCTCGTTTTCTTTATCAACTATCAGCCGGCAATAAAACACTGTTTACTCACCCCGACAAGCACCCCCAACGATCGGAAGCTTTCTTTCGGGGGGTTGTTTTTTCGGATCGCGCACACGCACAACCACCGCTAATTACGCGCCCTCCACGGCAGCACCGAAAAATCCCGCAATAATTATCGAACACACTGGCGCGCGAGCGCGGAAATGGCCACGGACTGATCGTGAGGAAAAACGGGAACTTCCCGCATGTGGCACTGGGCGAACCGGGCTGCAACAGGGGCGTAAGAAGCAACAGGCAAGCGGTTGGAGTAGCTGAGGCTGAAGATCGTGGTGTGTGCACCATGCGGTTCGATCGTAAAATTACAACACGCCTCGGAACGCTGCGTTCGCCGCTCGTCTTCGAAACATGCGGAAGAAATCGGCGTTTTTGCGGTCAGGGCTGTCAAAGCACGGTTTATCGTCCCATAGAAGTTGCAGCCTGACTGGGAAACGGGGTGTAATTTAAACGAAATCTCTAGTTCTGTAGGCAATAATATCACCATATCAGCTGCTAGTAGCAGGTCTCAGATTTGTTCGTACACAAAGCCGCCGAGCATTGATTGTGTTATCGAACATTGTACCTTGTTGAAATAAAAAAATAAAACCTGGGACTGCATTCAACTGGGCCTTATCAACTGTTTCATGCACTCTATATCAGCTCGTTTACAGGTGATCTTGAACGATTTCTGATAAGCCCGTACCGAAGGTACTAATTGATAATGTTGGATTAGTCATTTCGTTTTGATTATCAACTTCGAGACGACAAATATATGAGTATTGTTCGAGCATGTACATCACGATAGCTGGTCAAATATGTATAAATAGTCTGCTTAGATATTTTTAAAAATAGATTCATATGTAAGAACCTTTAGAAAAGTATTATTTCACAATCATGAAGCTTCTGGGTTCTGGGTTTCTCAAAACGAAAACAAATTTCGTTTCGCCAACACTGCCCTTTAGTCAGAATTGCACCAAACCAGAACACATGTGTGTGCCGGGCCGTACCGTTTTTGCCGTTCCCTCCTGCCAGCACCATTGGCACAAGCGTTAAGCGGGGTGTTGGTTCGCTTAGAAGCAAGCATTAGGGGTTTTTCGCTGCAAGCGCAGTGGTGCTGCACTCCGTTACTAAACGCCGTGGCGTTCCGCTCCGATCGGAAGCCGTTCGGAATGGCGTTCCACATGTAGTGCAGAGAAGCAAAACAAAAAAAATCGTCCAGAGGATGCAGCACCGATCGAAACAATGCCACAACACACACACACGATGCACCCGCGCGTCGTGTCACAGCCGAGCCCATCTCATCATCCCGGGGTGTGTTTGCGCTCGTCACGGGACCCGTGGAAATGGCTACCGTTCCGGGGGGTTTCAAGGGAGCATAATGCAGCGGTGGTGTGTTGTTTCGAGCGCTCAAAACAAATGAACCACATACAATGCAAGGGGAGTTGGTGCAATTGGTTGGAAAGCGAGGGAAGTCCCCCATCCCGATCGGAAACGCTTCCGAATGGGTGAATTCAGTTGTCTTCTCCACCCTCTCACGCTGAACCCCGAGCAGGCATGCTAGCGAGGTGTTGTTGCTGTTGTTGTGGCTCTCTCTGCCCGAGCAAACGTCTGCCATTGCACATCCGCTGCAGCAGCATCGCGGAAGCTAACGCGTGCACGAGTGCAACGCGTGCGTTTGTGTTCGTGAGCGAATGCAAGCGAAAGAGATGGATCAAGGGGTGGAGAGAAAATAAAAACACACACCCTAGAGGCACGTTTCCAATCCCGGCGGGAGGGTGATTTCGAGCGAGAAAAAAAGCTAAGCGAAGAAAATAAAAAGCGATCTACGCAACAATAGCGATCACGCTGGCGCGAGCGTACGATCGAATGGTTTTACGATAGACGTAATCGCCATCCCGGCGCACGTACACATGCGTCGAATTGTCAAACATAACGCACCCCCTACAGGCACGCAGCAAAATTCCCTCCTCGAAGATCCTTCGAGTCGAGACCAATCCAATCGAGCAAATTGTTCAAGCATGCGGCATGCCTCCGAAAAACTCAACTGCAAAGCCTTACGCGAGCTCCTCACGCATACATCCTTCGAGGAATGGAATGCATACCGCAAGAGGCAGCAAACGCAAACGCACATTCTCGTGTTTTAAGCTCGGCGTGCACACGAGTAAGAAAACGTTGTTAAACAACAGCGAAAAAAACCAAAAAAAACGGTACGTTATGACGTTCACGCACAGTCGAACGAATGGCAGCAGTTGGGAAAGAAGGCACCCGAACAGCGTTTGATCCCTCTGGTGATCGACCCGGTCACGCGGGGTGCTGCGAAAACAGATGTTAGCTGGATGTGGTTTGCCTCTCCCGGATCAATCGCCTGTTCCGCTATGGTCTGGCGTTTCGTCCTGCACGACATATGACGGGCAGACGGCACAAGGAGCGCACAAAAACAGGACCATGACCCCCTTGGATCGGCGCGATCGAGGTTGTGTTCGTGTGGGTATGTGTGTCTGGTGCTCGATCACCTCCGTTTGCTAAAGGGCAACCGCTACCACATCATGTCCTTCGAGAGGATGCACACAGCCGGCAGGATTCACGGTAAAATGCAGGAAAAGAACGCCGGAATCGTAACGCACTGACTGCACAAGGAGCCCAATAAAAGGCCACACACGGCTGGGCTGCGGGTTCGGGAGTTTGTTTCATTTTTCCTTTTTCTCGCTGCTGGTCTTGTTTCGGTGGACTATTTTTAATTTTCCACCACTTCCACATCGCGGTACACATTAGACAGCGCGCCGTGGGGGCAAACACAGCAACAGGCCTCGCAGGACCCTGGCAGAGAGCCATCATGGGAACTAGTGCGCGACCGCAGGCATTAGCAGGCATTAGCATAATAACCGTAAGCCGAGACCCGTTGCGACCTCCGGGTGGGGTGATGCGAAAACTCGTGGAAAAAAAACCCTCCGAAACCTCGAGTGGGGATCGAAACACGAAGACCCCACCGAATGTGGCTCCGAGTGAGCTACAGAGCCCTCCTGGAGGGGTCTTTATGTGTTTTGGGTGTGATATTCTGGCGAAAGGCAGATAATGTTTGGAGCCACATTTCTCTCACATCGCGCGCGGTATATCACCGACACAAACAAGCGAGTTAAATTCCTTCATCCTTTAGGCTGGGAGTTTCTTCTTCATCTGCAGGCTGACGCTTTCGCTTTCTACGATCGCTAGGGCGAGAAAGAAACAAACTCACGCACACCCGAGAGCCGAGAGAGGGCTGAGCCCATCAAATAAAAGCGATTTCAAACTGCAATAAAATCGCAACAAAGTACCCTAGCCCACGAGAGGCTGCATCGAGCGTGTGGCGTGCGGATTTAAAGCGAAACGGAAAAAAAGAAAGCAGCACCGCGAGTAAGAAGAAATGAACCAAAAAAAAACATTTACAACAGCATCCCAGCTGTCCCGTGAGCGAGCCCAGAAGTAACAGATTAAACTGCGCCAAGAAACAACACGAACGCACCCGCGCGCGCGAGAGAACAAGGCACGGCGGGAGGCTTGAAGGTCCTAAACGGGGCGCAGGAAGGAAGAAGAAAACAAAGAGACCGTCCCTAGCAACGGCGGCAAGTACACACTTGGAGGATGAATTAATGATCAGCCGTGCAGTGCGCCACCGGGACCCTTACGCGGTGAGCTGGATAACAGATGGGAGCAGGCGTTGGAAGGAAGCTCGGAAACAAGAAAAAAAAAAGAAACAAATTTAGTCCTTCGAACCGGACGCAAGTACGCAACCAACAGCTATTCAAATTATGCGTAAATTAATGAAAAATATTTCTCCCTGCGCTTGGTCCCTAGGGGGGGCCCACGGTTCGGCGATTGAATGCCGCCGTCTCTGTGTGTGTGCTTTTGAATTGTGTGGTGTTGGAAGAACGAGGAAAAACACATCCTGCCGTTGCCGTCGGTAGTCTGGCCAATCGCTTCTGTTGCTAGGACATGGTTTCGAAATCGGATTGCAGCATGCGATACGCAATAGGAATGCGTCCCGGAGATAGAAGAAGTCTCTGTGTGGAAGTGAGAAAGAGACAGGTAAGAGAAAACCTGCGTATGTGTGCAAGAGAACGAAAGCCCATGCGTTATCCTGTGCAACATGAGAAAAACAAGGGGTGACTCCGTACGGCAGGATTCCTCCTACGGGGGTCAATATCCTTCCCGCTCACCTCGTCGCATCCCGTGACCCTCACGCACACCATCCGGCAGCATCCGGGGGCGCAGCCATTACGATTCGTGCCGCTCGTGATTAGTTTTCGGCGGCGGGAAAACTCGGGATAATGCCGCACGGGATCGGACGGATCGGAGCGCGCGAAAGGAGACGCCCTTCTGACAAATTTTGCAAAATCCCGAACCCGCCGCAGGAGTAGTGTGCTTTTTACACAAACCCACCAGCACCTAGGGCACGTACGCACACATCCACACACACGCAGTCCGGCGCAGGATCAGAGGGCATTGTTTGACGGTCCCCTTCGGAAAGGACGCCGTTTTTCGGGCGGGAGAGCGCGCAGTCGAATTCTTTTCCTTCTTTTCCATCCATCCATTCGTTCGGGGCTTTTTAAATGGCAGACAAAGGACGCGAGAGCACACACGTCTGTACGTGCCACAGATTCGCTTGGTGGGCTTCGATTTTGTGCTTTCCTTGTTGTTTCACTTTATTCGCCCAGTAAAAGGACGAAAATGAATGAATCCAGCTGGCATGATTTGTGGGGGAGAAGGTGAAGAAAAAAAGTTCGTGAACAGCCAATTCGAATTCAAGAGCAGCAAATCCACCGAATTTCATGCGCCAGAGCTCCAAGTGGACGCCAAATAAGGCACCATTAACCTTCAAGCTTCCGTGACATTGGCAATTGCAGGGCACACTTTGGCACCTTTCCCATCGTGGAGGAGTCGTTTTGGCAACTCTTGAAACCATGTAACTGCATCAGCTTAGCAACAAAGACAAAGCAAGCGTTGGCAAGTAAAAAAGCGACTGGCGAACTGTCACTACAGGATTGCTCGTTTCGATGTGAATTTTCTCTCTTATCCTTTTTTTTTTCTACATTTCCATAATCAATCTCTTCGCCAAATACCAGGCACGTACCGCAACACTTCGGTGAATTGGGCCACAAAAAAAACATCTTAATTACACTTAATCAACGCTCCATCGTTCTGTGCCTTTCCCAAGGTGGGATTCATTTTAAAAATCGTCCGACAAAACAGAATCTCAGGCATCAACAAACATACGCGTAACTCACGCACTTTCCTGGGCGGGATTGGTACCACCGAGCAAACGGGGCGTGCATAATGAGATAGATTAATGATTGTTAAACCTATTTGTTTTTTTTTCTTCGCGCTCTCTCTCTCTCTCTCTCTCCATCTTCTTTCCTTGCGTACAACATTCGTTCGACCTTGTTTCGCGCTGGACGCAATCACCGATCGAACGCAACGCGCTATCAATCCTGCGCACTTAGCGGTGGGTTAATACACGTACGCACTTGTAGGATACCAACGTGGGCCGGCTGTCAGAAATTACATGCCACCCCTCCGACGTAACAACCCCAGCAAAGGCTCTGACTTCGAAGGTAATAAAGCAATAACCCGTTGCCTCGATGATTCGCGATGGCCGCTCGGGTACAGCTGTTTTAACAGCGACCAAGGTGCGGTGTAACGCGCGCACAAAGGCTTTTCCGAACACCACCCGCCCAAGGAGCATCAGCTCTTGTGTGGGGGAGGTGAGTGGGGTGTTTATGACGAGAGAGAGAGAGAGAGAGAGAGAGAGAGAGGGGCCAAGAAAACGGGGCTCATGTTGCTAACGATGGCCCACTTATGAGTGTGGGGGTCGAAATTTAATAATTCAGTAACGCACCCCCTGCTCAAGCGGAAGCGGACGTTGGTTTTTCCCGGTGGATGAGGTTTTAGTTTTGGTGTATTCTTCTTCTTTTTTCACCTTTTGCGCACCAACCGGGTGGGGAAAAGCAAACGGGTGGAAGTGTATTAATTTTCCACCACAACAAATTTCTAAATTTCTCTCCCATGTGCCATGGGGGTTGATAGGGGGTGTGTAAATGACATCCCGTGAAGCGGTCAAGAGCCATAGCGGCACCACGGTACGATGCCCAGGGTTGCTCCCCCGTTTTTCCCCCCACTCTTTTCCACCCTCTTCCACATACTTCGTCGGTAAAAGCGAGCCGGTTAACGCGCGGAACTCACCTCGCGCCTCGATTTTTCCAACCCCAAAACGCGACGGTTCAGTGGCACTTCCGTAATGCAGAGCTGCCACGGACCTGCCGCCTGCCTGGTCAGCGAGCCAATCCATCCCGCTCCTTCGCATCCATCCCACCACCGACGGACGTTGACTGATTGACCCGAAACGGAGCCGTTGGAAAAACGGGCATTCGCGCAACCGGTTGAGGTCTCCGGGTGGTGTGGCCTATGGGAGGGGGTTTGTTTGCGCACCAGGGCACGCGCGTATGCACACACACACACACAGCCGCGCACGCACGAAGAGTGAGGTGCGGTATGGTACGGGTGAACAAATGGAGAAAAAAAATGAAGCTAAATAAAATGCTCCATGCGCTAGCGCCTCGGATGGCTGATTTTGCTCGCGCAAGCCACCCTTTCGGTAGGGCGTACGCCAGCTGGGTGGGGGTAAGTGCGTAGCCACGAGAAGGGAGCATTTTTTTTTTGTGTCTTGTTGCTGCATCTCGCTCACACGCATGAGCTGGCCGCTCAACCCACCCGGGGCGATCGAACACGATCGGAGCAGCGAAAACACACATATGGAGCAGCTGTTTCGTGGTTCGATTCACCGCTGCGTGTAGGGTTACCAAACCAAACGATCCAAACAAGAGTCTCACATGTGAGGGGCGCAGACCTGGCCAGAGGGCGCTAAATGTGATTGGGAGATGTCACGCTTTCGGGTTCGGGAATGTCAGGTGAGATTGGAATGATATTTGGCCGTAACTACAGCTGAAGCTGCCTCAAAAAGTATGGATTTATTGGCTTCAATTTGAGTAGCTCTCTTCTGGGCCGTTGGGATCGTTTTTTCTTATCCACCTGGTCCACGCTTCAGACCCCACGCTTTTCCACGCGCACACCGCGCTAATTTTCCACACTTTCCATGCTTGTTCGCTCGGCTTTTCCGCTCATCATGCTCCCAAGCGCTTATCGGACTCGCGCCGGTGAAAAATTACCGTGCACGAATGGAGGCCAAGCCGGATTAACTCGATCATGCTCACGGCGCCTTATCACAGCCCGATTCACGTACGGACGATGAAAGCGATATCGACAAACGCGTCAACATTGCGCTCCAATGTTGGTGCGTGTTTTTTGCTCTTCCCCAAATTTTAACCAGTGCCAGTGGCTTCAGATTTGTGGGGATGCTTTTTTGGTGATTGTTTTCCACCGGCTTTTTTTTTTTGGTTATTTGAGAGCGAAAATTTTCATTAGCAAAGGGAAAGCCACGCCAGCATCCAGCCAGAAACATTAAGATGCAAGCAACCCCAATCGCGAATGATAATAATGGCCAGGCCCGTAATAACCGCGTGGTCAGCCCTCGATGGCCGGAGGCCGCTTTCGATATTATTTTCCACCATCCTTTTTTTTTTGTTTTTGGCGGGAGCACAACATTTTTCGGCCCTCGCACCCCAAATGGGGTGGGGGTTGTTGGCGCGAACGGGTTGAAAATGATTTGTTAATCACTCCGAACCGCGCTGCATGGAAGCGATGTTTGCCCGACATCTCGCTGCCCTCTCGCTTCTTCATTTCCGAAAAGCTTCCTCTCTCACTCATTCGCTCTCTCCACGCCGGTAGTTTTCCCTACCCTGGAGCATTTTTTTTCTTGTTGCTTTCTTCGTGTATGGTTTTTGCTCTCTCTCTCTCTCTCTCTCTCTCTCTGTCTCTCCCTCCCTCGAGCAACCCCCGTTACCGGGGAGACCGGGTGAATCATGCGTGTGTGTGCTCGCGTACCGTTCGCGTTCCGGGTGTGCCTTTCCGCGGGTGAAGCTGGCCTGGCAGGCTTTTAGGCCCTGGGCCCGAAGGCAGCGGGTTTTTTTTCATTTCGCGCTTCATCCTCCCCTCTCCCTCCTCTCCCGCCCTGCCGACACTTTTCGCCCTTTTTCCACCCCGCCTTCAGATGCGTTTCGTAACGCAACGACCGATAATGACCGAACCCAGAGCCAGAGGGGGGTTTTTGGACGCCCATCAGGCAGCCCAAAACAGCCCAGCCAGCCAGCGAAGGCACGAACGAGCACCTCCTCTCGCGGTTTTCATCCTCACCCGCAGGCGGGCACTTTCTTCTGGGCGGATTTCGCCTGCAGCCCAGCCTCGAGATCGCGTTGAATGATTAAATCGTTAGTTTGCGTTTGTTGCTTTTTTTTTCTATGTGCTTCCTTCGTTTGTTCGCACACAACTATCCACATCACACCAGCTGTACGGTGCACGCGTCGGACATATCACGAATGGTCATAACCCACCGTAACGTCGATGAATTTTGGCAGGTGCGAGAGGTCAAATCGTAAGGCTTAATCTCAGCTGGCACACGAACCGTGTAACGGTTGTGTGCATCGTGAGCCTCGAATCGCGGAAATCCTCGTCCTCGAAGCCTCCAGGGGTGATGGGGCAATTTTTTCGCATTAGATTATGATAAATGTAGCCGCACGTTTAGTTTATCATACCGGCTGTTACAAACGCTCCAGAGTGTGTGAAAATAAGTGGTGGAGGGACTGAGAAAAAGACTAATTGCGGTACGTTTAAGGGCGCTGTAGAGCCGTTTGTTTTCCAGATCAGCGTAAATCGCACTGAATGCTTAATGCTTGCCTGCTTTCCGAACAGCATCAGACAGCTTCTCGAGGAGCATACATAATTGATGAATTCCAACCGCTTGTTTGATTTGTTTACGCTACCATTCGGTTTCGAACCCGTCCAAGATAAACATCTTCTGAGGACGTCAAATTGGCATTTGACATGAGATGACACGAGCTCGAGATTGACTGCTGAAAGTGCGTTTCGATGCAAGCTATCGCAGTCTCTTCCAACGTCCTGCGTTTCCAAGGTAACGTCTAAAGGCCGCTTCTTTGCGGATAGATTAGATCCCTGCGCAGTGCGTACATAATTCATTCGAAAAATGCTATGGTTGCGTAGCATCTTTCGCTCAAAGACGGCTTGAAGTTCAGCTCAAACTTTCGAGCTAGATTCGTCAAATTCTTCAAACGCACACACGCACAAGAAGTCCCGAATCTCGAATGATAACTTTGAATAAATTTCCTGCCCTGCAGCCCTGCCTAATCAACGCCTGCCTTTCCTTCTGTCACTCATTGCCGATTCCGTGCGCATCTTTGTTCGCTTCATGTGCATTAGGTGCGGCATCCTTGTACCCCTGCTGGATCCTGATTGGTAGACGCATAACTCCCCCCCCCCCTTCTCCCCCCCCTGCTGTGACAGTTTCCCAACCCGTCACCGGGAAAATGAGTATCCCTCCGTCGAGCTGCCGAGCCAAATCGTAGCACCCCTCGATATTACTGCGTATTCTCGGGACAACGAATCTTGCTCCTCGGCGAGGGACCGACTCGTCCGATGGACGGTGCTACGCATGCTGCACATCCGCCGGAATCGCTGATGCGCCACCGTTCTTTCACCCCTCGGACGCTTCCGTGCGCCATGTAGCAACAGTTAGCAACCCTGTGGCAAGCGTACGGAATATCCCTTCCAGAAGGGTGGGGAGGTTCAAGTTTTATTCTCTCTCATCGCCCAGCCTGACCGGAATTGAAGAGAAAAGGGAAACAGCCCAACCGAAAAGGGAGGAACGAAAGGAAGGTCCATTTTTCACCCGCAAGCAAAGTGCGCGTAACTGTACCTGCCCGAATTAGCATTCGATTTCTGCCCCGGCCGTCGGTAGAATTTCGCTCGAGAAAAAGCACAACCCTGGAAAATGATCGCCAATCCGCGCATCTGCCACCGTTGGGGAGGGAAGTTGTTTCCAAACTTTCCAGTTATACCACCCACCGCCCCCATCGGTGGGCGCGATCGCGGGAAAAGGTTTGCGCTAATGCTCGTGTTTGCGGCCCCAGCTAAAGCTCAACCGGCGCATCGGCCCCTCGTGGGTGCAATTAGAAGCATCTCTTATTATTGTTATTACTTCTGACGCGCCGTGGGTTGGCTGGCTCGTCTTCATAATGGTGCGTGTGCATTACCTGTTTCTCTTTCCCTGCTCGGTGTGGCGCTTCTCTCGCTTTTCCTGGTTTTCCCGGGCTCAGAGGGACGGGAGGGGGCCCGAAATCCGAAGTGCTGCGCTGCTTCCGCCCGACGGGATTATGCGGCGAGGGTGCTTACGAGGTTACTCCACTTTTTCTCTTACTTTTTTTGTGTTGCTTAGCCTTAACAACTCACGCCGGCGATTGCTGATTCTTTCGAATCGAGAAAACCTTCACGCGCGGGATCGATCGCAACGAGGGTTGAGGTTGTTCACCACCGGATTCGGTTATCTCGCAGCACCACCAAACACTAAGGGCAATTCGAAATTCAGTTTCTCAATTATTATTTTTCGCCTCTCTTCGTTTTGTTTCACTGCACGCTTTCCACCGCGGTGGCTTGGGTTGCGCGTTGCGAACTCTCGACTAGCGCTGCTAAACGGGCGTTCGAACGCCGCTCAAAAAGGACACGGTTTGCGCGAGCAAAACATACAACGGGACCTTGTTTTCGGTTATTGTTCCGTAGCGCTAGCGTCACCCACTCCTGCACGGATAAGAAAGCGGCGGTTAACGTGGAAGGACACAAGGGCACGCACGTACGTGCACGTCGTACGATAAGGGTAAATAAACTTGTTCTGCACTTTAAACGTCGCTTGGTGGACAAACGCACACTCACACACCCGAGCTAGGCAAGCGGTGGTCCGATTGACCGTCGAAATCTTGTGGAATCGAAAGCGAGCAAATTGAACGTGATGGTGATGTTTTTTTTCAACAAGGATAACTGTCACAAAAAGACGCAAACAAAGGTTTGTGAAAACAACTCCACTTCAGGACTCTAAGTAGAGAGTTTGATGGACTTTCGCTCCAATTCGATTCCGCTAGGTTTCGGTCGGTTTGCGGATCTGCACCATCGAGTCTGCGTTAGGGGTTTTTTGTTATTTTATTTAACTGCTTCTGAATGCCGTTAATCTGGTGGCCCGTTTAATCAAGGGCACGAGAAAAGTGCGCCCGCCACAGCCCGCTCGAATCGCGCGAAAGATTTTCCCCTAACTCGCTGCTTTCACGGTGACTCACGATAATCACAACAGCCCCACGCCGGTAATCGATGGTAGCGGGTAAGAAAAGCACGCGGAAAAACGTCGAGGCTAACCACCGGGAGAGCAATTTTCCGCTGCGTGCAACGGTTGAGACTTGTCAAAGGCGACGACGCAGTTTCCAGACACGCACGGACAAACAACCTTTCGAACGAACAGTCAAAAAAATACAACGCTGCCTGGCATTTCGAAAAGTGCTACGAAGCTGCTCATCAAACGTTTGCTGTGGTGTCTCGCTCTGGCAAAGGCCGTTCATTATCGCCTTCTCGCTTCTGCGCTGTTCGGCTCAAGTGCCGATTGCAATCGTGTCGTTGTTTCTAACATATGGATTTTCGTATTCTTTCTCACTCTAACGAAAACCCGATCGGTTCTGTGGAAAACACGAAGCATAGAAGCACACTAGGATAACGTAAGTCATATTTTTCGTGACATACTTATATTTTAATGGGTGATATTTTTAAAATCAGCAAAATTATGCGAAACAGAATATATTCAATTGATATATGAAATAAATGTTAATATTAAACTAATTATACTCAATAGATACCAGCCATTGGAAGCTTGGTTTGATGAATATTCAGAAATGCAGTGTCAAACACAATGCAGTTTTATTATTACACGAATTGTATTCTTACATTCTGGGTAGTCAATTGAGAAAGCTCCTGCCCATGTTCTAAATTCAATCCCTACGATTATATATTCGTAAAAATCATATGAAATTCTTAACTCTGATTCCAATGATAGAAATAGTTTGCAGACCCCTGATATCATAGTCATTAAAACAGGAATGTTCGGCTATCATCCAAGAGAGGGCGCTAGCTGCAAATTCATGTTGGAATTTCGTTATTTTTGATATTGGTCTATTGTAAAATTAAAATTAAATGAAAAGAAGATTTGTATCGATTAAATTATCTGTAGTATATCTGTAGTAAATTATCATATTAGTATCAAACTAAGTTATAACCCGACGTTGATTCATTACCTATCTTTTGTAAGATCGTTGATGCTGATCGTTGATTATGATTTGCATCTATTGTTATACATTATTGTTGGTATGAAAATTATGCGTTTATCTATCCAACATATCTCCTACTTGCAACCTTCCCTTCTAATCTCGGTAACCTTGAGGACATGCAGCAAACAATACAATCAATTCACACCTTCGACTACCCCCTTACCGAAAAACATTCCCACCCCATGCCCATCGAAGAATGTTGCGCCAAATAAAATCAATTCCCACCACGGGCCATGCTCATTAAAGATTACACAATCGCGCATCCTGCTTCGAGCACCTTTAGCAGTTTATTTTATGTCTTATCTTCCATTAACTACCACAAGCCTGTCCGCGTTCGCACAGCACGTTCCGAAAGGTTCCGATTCTTTTTTTCGGTTGTTTTGCATGTTCCGTCCGGCATCCGCGATAAGACCCGGCAAATGGACACGCGGTAAAGTGAGTAATTGAGATTCGCTAGAGCGCCTAGAGTTTCTTCAGCAGTGCCGTCGCCTCTCGTTGAGCTTCCCGATCGTCGGCAGTGCTGCGAGAGTAAAAAGGAATCACGGAGAAGTCATGAAAAAGGGTCGAAGAAAAGGCGTGCCATCAAACGTACCGCGGGTTTGTCTGGTTAGCGGCCAGCTCGAGGAACGCACGCGCTTTCACAGGATCCTTCAGCTCGATGTATGTCTGTCCCAGAAACAGATGGTTCAACGGGAAGAAGTTCGGTTGCTCATGCTCAGCCCGATCGAAACATTTCAGTGCATCCGTGAACGTCGCATCCGGGATGTCAGTCGTGAAAGTGTGAATAAGCTTCCGCTGGAACCACGGCAATCCGGCCAGTTTGTGGTAGAACCTCCCCAGCACAAACCACGCGAACGGATCACTCCCATCTAGTTCCGTCGCCTGCCGTAGATGGCGCAGAATCGTGCTCAGCTGCAGGACACGTTCCTTCAGTCCCTCAATGCCGCTCTTTTCCGCCAGGAATATCGCATAGTACTTATGGGCAGCGGCCGCACTCGGTTGGAGCTCCAACGCCCGGCTCGCGTACCCAAAGCCCTCGAAGATGAACGCTTCCAACTGCTTCTTGTTGTTCGCATCCACAGCAAGCTCACGGGTTAGCGAATAAATCGCACGGCACAACCGCCAGAGTGCGTCATACTCGGGGACCTTTAATTCAGGGGTTCAATTAGCAACACACTCATGACTCACGACACACCACCGACCTACCGCTTCCCGATGCTTGCTGATCAGCTCGTACGCCTCACGGAACTTGCATTCGTCGAACAGCTGATCCGCTTCCTTGAGCGTGTCCGCCATGTTGCCTTTGAGACCGGTACAATTGCACTGACGGACGCTGACTGCCCAAACCCAATGGAACTGGTTTCGCAGCGACGGATGAGTCCATCGTTCCTATCACGAGAGAAACCATTTCCAGCCAGCTGGTTCTGTTTTTTTTTCTTCTTCCAGCACGCACCATCGACGCTCGCTCTCGCGTGTTCGCGTGCGCTTATCTGCCGTATTATTTTGGCGAGCATTTCCGATGACAGAGCGCGCTGTAGAGCGTGAGATCGCGGTTGCTTGCGTATATTCAAAACAAAACCAACCTTCAACGCTTCCTTTACTGTATCTATTCCAAGCCCTTTCCCAATCGAACGCCTGCCGGCAGCTGAATCATTTGATAAATCTGAACAAACCGCACAACATCGAACGACAGACCGTGTTTACATGTGTAACCGTTTATTTCCGCCTTATCTAATACACAACAGATAGCACACGTGTGCGTCATCCCCCCATACCTTACCACCCTCCCCCCCTTGCAGGACCAATCGGTTAGATCTATCTATCTGCCACGTTTGTACAGGTCTCGGAGCCCTGCGTATATGCACTTTGTGCATCGTTCGACCCTGTGATGACCCGAAATTATCTCTACGTCCACCAACACCACCATTACCTGGCGTATGTATCCGCGGCTGATCGACTCGTCGATAAGGAAGCGATAGGGGGCCTTACCGTTCGGGTAAGTGTTGCCGATAAGCCGGTCATGCTCGATAAGAACCGGTCAAGGTGTAACATTAGCGTTCGGTGCACTGCCAACTGGAAAACCGTAACGGACTGCGCCATTTATGGCAACAAATCAGCTCGAAAATCCGCTAGCCAGGAAGTTACGCGCTGGAGCAGGAAGTCACCTTCTAAGGTCGCCCCAGGGCCGTGTTTGACCCTGCGCCTCTAATCTGCATTTATCGTGCATCTGTTTTTATCCTAATTTTACACCGAGCGTAGAACACCTGGAAAGCGAATGGATGCTAATTTTATATATATTTGTTTGTTGTTTTTTTTTGGTGGTGAATACTAATATTGAGGAGCCCACCATCATACGATCGTGAAGCTCCAATTCCTCACCGCCCGTTCGCGAACGATTTCTATTATCTTGCAATTAATTCGCAAATGAAATTCGCACCCTCTTTAGTCGACCTTAGACGCTACTACGCGACGGTGTTCGTGATTGGCATTATCACGCCTACCACTGGGGTTGCAAAATCCTGCAACACGAACCCACGAAGCCTTCGACAACCGCTACTCTCGCCAGGTCTCGCAATGGCCACCCTACCATGCCCAGACGAGGCCCCCCCACTTACCCTCCTCTCACTCAAACCTCTGGACGAGCTCAGAGTTTCCTCAGAAGCTCGGTTGCCTCCTCACGGCAGATGCGGTCGTCCTCGCAGCGCACCTCAACGGCAGCGGCCCGTTCGAGCCACGGTTTCGCCTCAGCCGGTTGCTTCAGCGCCAGGTGACACTTGGCGAGGTACAGCAGATTCAGCGCGTAGAAGCCTGGCCGGATGGTTTCGGCCTTGGTGAAGCAATCGAGCGCCTCGGCGTACGAGGCGGTCGGTGGATTTGGCGCGACGGAGTTGATCAGCTTGCGCGTGATCCAGTTCACCTCCGATAGCTTGTAGTTGAACTGTCCCAGCATGTGCCAGATGCCGGAATCGGATGTCCCGTTGAGGGCGACGGCACGCTGGAAGTGTTTCTGGACGTTTTCCAGCTGCTTGATGCGCTCGGTTACACCGTCTAGGGCGGCTTTTTCCGACAGGATCGCACCGTACCACTTGTTGGCCCCGAAGTTGTCCCCATCCGTTGCGAGGGCGGTTGTTGCGTGTTCGAATGCCTCGCGGACGAGGGCCTCCTTTTCGTCGCTGACTGTGGACTGCTTGGATAGGAAAAATACGGTCCTGGCACGGCGCCACTGGACCTCGCAGCTGTCACGATCCTGTACCGGCATGAGGACGAGTATGAGTGAGCTTTCCCGGCAAACAATTCTACAACGGTCATGGCTTACCGACAGTTTCAGGATCATGTCGAGCGAGTCCTGGTACTCGCAGTTGTCGAACATTTCGTCCAGCAGCTTCAGCTCTTCGGCGGACATTTTCGGGCACGCACGCACTCACGCTCACTACGGGTTTGACAGCGGTACCGTGGACACGGACGCGTATTGATTTTCTGTGGCGACGAGACGCGAGTTTGATGCTTGCAAACGAAAGCCCGGAAAGCCGCCTCGCACGTTGTTCAGGGAAGTACTGCGAGTCCCAACCGCTCAGTTGACGGGCGACAGTTAGATTCGCTCGAAAAATGTGCCACCCTCGGCGTAGTCGTGCCACTTAAGGGTGGCCCCCTGTGCGTCCACGAACACATCGCAAAACTGGCGCGCTATCGGCCCAAAACCGGACGAATATGGGTTGCCGAACGCGAGTGTGCGCTCGTTTATCGGGCGAACCCCCGTGGCACTGGATCCGGTCGTCGTGGTTTGCGTGACGGTTCTACGCGCTGGCTACGTTCTCCGGTTCTCGGTTGACGTGCAAATGCACTTCCTGCAACGTAAGCGGGCAGTGGTGGGATAGGACGCGTCCGGAACCGGTGTCCACTGCACGAGGGGCACATATGCAACGATTTGCATTTTCAAACCGCCCATGCTTTTCGGGAATAGAAGTTTTTGTCTTGTTCTTGTCCAATGAGATTATGTAACCGCTGTAAGGCGATTGGTCGAAGTGGACTATGGACGCATGGAAAATGGAAAAGCGCAGTTTGGGTGTGTAATTCTACGACCCTGAACAGATACTAATGAATTTCTGTTCAACAAGTAGCAAATCATACACTTGGTACAAACAGTACACATGGTGGGAACAATATTCGTATCAAACGTATCATAACATTTATCTCAGTAATTGTTGGGTTGAATTATTAAAGTAAATAATAAAAAATAACCGTAATATATTTTCCAAAAGACCCAAAATCTTGAATGCCAATTTCTATTATGATAAACGCATGATTGTTTGAAAACTTTATTAACCGTTATAGGTCAAACATATTTTCCAATTTACGGTAATTTGGTTCATCTTAAATTGTTGATTTGGTATCTAATAACTACTATAACACAAAACTTTACACACATCATAAAACACATGTTTCGATCAAGATATCTGGAAATATATCTTCTAAATATCTAATTTGAGTATTATGACAATGTAGAACACATTATAAACCAAAGAGGTATCATAGTGAATGTTATTTAATCTTTTCAGAGCTTGACGATTGATAAAATTGTAAGAAAATTTCAAATTATAAAACTGAACAACATAACGCATGGCGGTAAAAAATTACGCTACTCTGAAAGCACTGAATTTGCAGATATAAACGTAGGCACATGCTTCAAATGCACACAACCCCTGAAGCTGCGTTCTGTCGTATAACTCAACGTATTTAACGCATTTATGAGGCGGTTAAGAGAAAGAAATACGCTAATTTGTTAAATTAAAGATGAGAATATAGGCTTAATTATCCTGCCATAGATTACGTTTTGAAAATCCTTAAATAAAGCGTGTAATTTGTATATTTCTTTTCACTCTGTCAGATCTGACATAGAGCACAGCCTCATGAATGTTTGTACATAAAGAAGAGCACATGCCAAGGGCTGGAAGAAGAGAAGAAGACGCAAGCGGGCTGCAAAGCTTCCGTGCTACCGTTATGTTCTTCATTTATGTTTTCGTGTGCGCCAGCTAAAGAAACGGACAAACCGCGTTGCTCCGCGCGGATGCTCTCGTTCGGAACGAAAGCAAGCAAGACAAAAACGGTTGTGATAAAAACAAAGTGCATCCGAATGCATTTATGTGCGTGCCCGAGCGAAAGGGGACAACCGATTCGTTTCCCCGTTGACCGTTGTGCATCGTAGAAGCGGCGGGTTGCAAAATCATCCGTCTTTTTTTGGGGTTGCAGTGCCGTTTTCCGTCAAGTGCGTGCACGGTGTGTTTGGCAGGATCCCAGAGTCGCGTTGTTGGTGTCCGTGTTCCTAGAAACCGTGGCCAAGCAGGATATGCGCCAAGCAAAACGGGAGGGTGCGTCCATGCGGCTGGAAACTAAGGGAGAGGTGAATGATGGTTTTTTAATAAGCGTTCGCGGGCATCGCTCGGTATCGATAAAATAAGTAGCCCACGGTGGGCTTCGATCCGAATGACATCATAACGGCGCGGCGTCGGCATCAGTTCTACGCCAGCGGGCTTTCCTTGTCGCGTTGCACCCAGTGACGACGTCGAGGCGCATCGCCGCTCCTGGGGCTCGATTATTGCAACGGTTCTGTCGATCCGGTGCAGCGCCAACGGGCTGATATATTCGTACAAAAGTGGCGTCTCTTTAGAAGTTAGTTCCATCCCGCACCTGAATACGCGTCTCTTTTTCATCCTCGAAACGCATCCTTGCAACTGCAACCAACCGTTTTGCCAGGCGCATCCAAACGAAGCTTGTAAAAGTGGAAAAAGAAGAAAAGTGCTGCGAGTGAGAAAGCGTGTGTTTGAAGTGTGTTTTCCAATTGCCCTTGTGCAACATTGTAGGCAAGGCCACAGCAAATCATCCCGGTTGGGCTGTCAGCTATCCTAGACAGGGTGTGCGGTATCTCTGCTTTTGTTAGCCACCTGGGAAGGCTCGATCTAGTGTGCGCGTGTGTGTGTGTGTGATTGTGTGAAAATTGTGCCTGTATGTGCGTGCGTTTGTGTGTGAATGAAGTTCCCGTCGCGACGAAGGAACGAGCATCTCCACCGACGGCAGCGTAAGAAGGTCCGTACGGTGCGGCTACGGGACGCAGGAGGCGGCCACAACAATTCCACAAGGACGAGAAGACGAGCAGCAAAATGAGTGCAATCAATAACACCACAACCGGCGGCAGCAGTAGCAACAGCAACACCGCCAGCAGCCGGCATCAGAAGCTGGAGCAGCAGGTAGGCCAGCCCCATTACGCAGATTGGTTTGTCTGATCGAAGCCCCCATGGTCTGGAAGGATGAGGAAGTTTACCCGCAAAGATCAAGACGGTCAGGCGAAAGTTCCAGCGTCCCTTTTGACTGCCGGCAGCGCCTTTTTGTTTACCGAGACAGCTGTTTGTTTGGGGCTGCTTTATTTACTAAGGGTTTTTGGGGGTGGCCGAGAGTTTGCGAGAGGCGAGCTTCAATTTGTTTATTAGATATTTTCAAGCCCCAAAACCTGTTTGACTTGTGGGCTATGGGATGACAATGTAATCACCTTTTTCTGCAGAATGCAGTGGGTTATCCGCTGATGAGATACTTTAATTCTATTGTGCAATTCATAGCCTTCAGGCATCTCAATATACGGCTCTAGTAATTGAAAGTGCAGAGGAGAAGTGATCGTAAACTTGAACCGCACTCTTACGAGGTTAGGTCAGTGCTGGTGCACCACAGCTTTCATGACTAATGACCAATACAACGTTGCTTTTATGTCCGGTCGGTTTAAAAGCCATGCAACTAAATGAGTGCTTTGAAGACAACTATTTCCCAGCCACATTAAATGAGTCACTTTATATTGCATACCCTTTTAGTAACGAACGATAAAGCTTGCCAGTTGATTGTCACTGACGTTTCATTCGGGTGAAAAAAAGCATTTTCCCAATGGATGAGAGCATTTTGTTATTTTTTGTTGCAGTTTTCTAGTTCAGATTATTTGGGAAGTTCAATGACATTTTAGCACCTTTATCAGCTATGTATAATTGAATGTTATTGAATAGCTTCAGAAGGTTCAGTAACGTTGATCACTCCAAATTGCATGTAAAATGCATAAATGCAATAAGAATAACTTCCACTTGAAAAGCAGTGGATAAACTCTAGCTCCGCCGAGTCGACGAAGCTCATGTGGTGTATTTAGAAGCGATACAGTTGCTGCTAAGTATACTCCAATCACCCTGAAACACCTCAGTTCCCGATGGTGGCAACTTCCCTCCCTGTTACTATAGGCACGGCCTCGCCAGGCGTTACTAGGTTCTGTTTGCATTCGAACCAATTTCGGCCCAACCAGCCCGGTTTCCCGTGTTTGCTGTGGGACGTGTTTCAGTTGCCCTCGCTCCCATGCAAAGGTTGCCCTGGCAAAACCGACCACACAACCCTTTCGCGGATGACGATGACAAGATAAGTTGGTTCTGGGAAACGGAAAACGGCAAGCTAGTTTTGCGCCCGGTAATTGTTGGGCTGATGATCTCTTCGCACTCGAAACCGGATGACGCTGAATATTGCCCCCACCTCGGCCGGCTCGGTTGTTGCGACGACGGGGTTTTTGCTGTAAAATGGCGGCACGTTTGCCCTCTGCCATCGTGTCTTTGCTGTAAGTGTTGCCATGGTCGGTTTCGACGGCGACACGCGCACAGCTAATGCCTTGTCCACGGCCCACGGTGACTCATGCTGATTCCAAACGCATTAGCCATCGCCACCGGTGCGTTAGTTACCCTGTGGAGTTTGGTTCTGACCTCAATGTTTGGCCGGTTTATGGGCTTCCTTTGACCGTTTATGTAACCACTGGCATGCGACCCGGATGGCACCCTACGCGCGTACGGCATTGGAACGAAGACACACGGGAAAGGATTATTTAAATTAAATTTCATTTACCTAAAGCAGACACCACCGCACTCGCACAAGTGTCCACGCACGGAAGAGCGTACCAGTTCCACCAACGGTGAGTTGTGGCTAGTGCGAAAGGCTTATTTGCTTTCGCTCGTATATTGTAACCCCTATATGCGTTGTTGTGGTTGAGTTTCCGTTTTTATTTACCATACATTTAGTGATGCATTATTAATTAAAGCTATTTTTTTTCTATTTAATAACATGACCGATTAAATTTAAATTGCAAAAAGTAACGCAAAGGGAGCGGTGTTTTATGATACCGCTTATAAAAGCATTTTATCATTAGTGTTTATTTTTATAATTAATTCATTCAGCGATCTTTTTTCCTCTTTGCATTTTTGGTCGCTCATTATACCTATTGAAATATGGGCTTGAAAGGGTAAAATTTCCATACAGAATACTCTTAAAGCTCCCAGATTGATCTGTTAAAGCTCATCGATTTCAATTTCGATGAAAAACTTACATTTAAAACGATCAGACCCTCAAGCACTGATTTAAAAGGACAAAAATTTCACTCCTCATCGGTCTCCCAAGTTGAGAGTGCAACACTTCAGCCCAACGATGGGCCAATGCAAAGCAATCGCTCGCAGCTTTTTTCCCAAAAGAGGTCACACCGAATCGATTCCCAGCCGCGACGAGGCGAATGGAAAGGCACGCGGCGGTGGCCATCTGCGCCATAAAGTATTCATTCAAATTTGCCGGGAACCGCGTTTGTTGCTTCATGTTTGTTTGGTGTTGCGTTTACCGTTCGAGGTTTTCTTTTTTCTCCCATTTTGTTTTCCTCCCAAAGATACATCATCAATCGTGCTGAAAAATTTCGTTTGCATAGAAATGAAAAGCGCTTTTCGGCGGCGAACATTGCGCCTTCTCTCTCTCTTTTTTGCTTTTTTTCCGCCCTCACAGCCACTTCCTCTGCCAGTCTCTCCATTTCCTGCCCGCGTTTCCATCTCATGCATATATATAGTTTTTTCTTCATATTTTTGTTTTCCATTTTCACGCGCGGCCACCACCAGCCTGGAAGATGCTTTCTAATGCTTCGACCGCTGATGGAGGAAATTGAGTAGACAAAAAAAATCCTCCAAACCTTTTGAGGTCAAACAGAGAGAGAGAGAGAGAACGAACGAGAAAGAGAAGAAGAGATGAATAAAGTAACAAAATGAGGTGCTCGGAAGCCGTGTTAATCGTTTCTGCCCGCGCCGGTTTGGTGGTTCGATCGGAGCTTTACCACCGCTTCGGTGTGTGATTGATTTTGGCCAATTTTCGTTTCCGCCCGGGCAGGATGTGCGGTGTGCCGGATACCATTCGCGTATCGGTATCGCCGGGAAAATCGGTGAGAGTGTAAGCGCACCAGCCAGCGAAACTTTCGCCACCGGCGACCACCTGCTGATGGTTCGGATCGCATTAATTATTCGTCGCCGCGAGGAAAATGCGGCAATGACGCATCAGCTCCGGTACACCTTTGGACTTCCTTTTTTGGGGAAGCAGTGCCGTGGAGGATGGTCATTTTAGGCTTTGTTTTCCTCTTCTCCACGCAGCATTCGCATCAAAGTGAAAGGAATTGCTGGCGAGGGAAGTGGCGTGAGATGGCGGCTTTCGGTATCGTTAAGCTACAGCTCATGTTCCGTTTTAATGAGTGTTGCGATACACGATGCTTAACAAGTGCACGCTTATTTGCCTAAGAACACGCCCGTAGATGAAAGGATGATTTTTCATCCCAGCAGCGCCACTTGATGATGTCTGAAGTGTTTCAATTTCTTCGTCGCTTGAAAGTTGCTCAGAAGCCATGAAGCGTTATTTGTTGAGCCGCTTTTTCAATTTGCGAATGCTAAAATTCTGCTAACGAACAGTCTTTGGAGAGTTTGGATGATTTATGTTGGTAAATTTCGTGTTAAGCGTTCAGCAATTGGACTGGAAAGAACTAAGAAATCTGCTCAAAAAACCTATCAAACCTAAGAAAAAGCAGACAAAACCGTTGAAATTATAAAATCATTCGTTTCGGAATGCATTAGAATTAATTTTAAGCAACCTGTATGATACTAAATCTGTAAGACTCGTTTGGCTTTTACAAAAAATACATCATATAACGATATCTTTGCAAATAGCTGTTTCAAGAATGCTTAATGAAAACAAAATTAAACATTGTATTATGGACATCAAATAGATGTTGGATGAAAATGCATTCTCAGAAGAAACCCTATTCATACGACAGGACCTTTCACCAAGTGCCATCTGTTACTAATGCCATGAATTGGCTTCGTTAATAACATTGATTTGTGTGATGAATAGTTTCGCAACCGTTGCTTGTATTATGAACTTAAACCTTCTTCGTACTCCATTTAGTACCTTTACGTTTAGTCTAGGAATGCTATGGAAACCATCACGAGTATCGCTTCCGTCGCAACCGTCGGCACCGGTGACGTGACGAACTCAAGTGTTGCCCTTACCAACTGCTTGGTAACCGGACAATTTTGTTTTCCTGCTATGCTTGGATACCAACATGACACAGGGAAGCACGGTTAGGATTTCCCAAAAATCTAATCAATCTCCATTAGAAATTCATTAGGCGTGGAAGACGTTTTCCCGTGAAAATTGAACACATCGCACACATTTCACGCAACAATAGAGCACACCGCTGTTTCTCGATAAAAATTATCGAGCTTCTTCTAGCGATAGGCGAATGGTTTCGTCCACTTTAGGTGTTCCGCATGACTCGAGGACACGTGATAATGTTGCCATCGTCCTTCTGCTCATCCACGAAAAATGGACGAAAGAAAATTTCCAAGTTAGGAATTGGTTTCTACCACGGTGAGCGTGTTGGTGGGTGAACACGGAGTCATACGGATAGCGGCTAAAAGTAACTAAACCAGCGTGAAATTGCTTTCGAACGTGATGGGGTCACCACCACGCAATTTTGTGGCCGCGGCTGGGACGGGTAAGGCAAACGGAAACAATAAGGAAGTTTGACGCTCGAAACGAACTACCCAAACTTGTCAATTACATCCTCGCCGCCAAATCGGTGCCCTCAAAAAAGGGCAGCTTTACGCGGTCACGTGATGGCAGGACGCGAGCGTGTTCCAGTTCATTGACTAGACAAAGTTGCACCCGAAAGAGGTGTGGCTCCTCCGTAGGGACTTCGATCTGGGGGCCTGGTTGACGAAGTAGCTCGTAACTTTATGCCGTTCTACCCCTAGCGATCGGTGGAGGTGACGTTTTGTTACGTTTTCTTTCCCAATTGTTTTCAAAGCACTCGCGTGGCTATAAACGGCGGGCGCTGTCGTCTCGACGAGGAGGACCTCTGGCAGTTGTTTACTTTCGGTACGGGAAACCGTTTGGCGCCGCCGTGGTGACCCATGTGTTGGATTCGCCAAAACCAAGCCCGGGTTGTGCAGGGTGACAGACGTTTCTGGAACACGGTTTCCCTTATGTAAAGGCGCCCTTAACGAGCAGCTGGAAGTTTGTAACGACTTGTTTATTCGCGCTGTGTGTCCGCGATGCATCTCTGCGGGAAAGATACGTAGGACGACGGGGCAGCAACGAAACTGTCATGTGGGAAATGTTTGCTTTAGAATGGGGAACGAAACATGGAAATCAATAAAAGCAATATCACAAAAATATGATCCGAAGGGTCAATACGGGATCAGGGTATTGCTTTCGATTGGAGTAAAACACATTTTCAATGGTGGTTTCGGGTGGTTTGAAAGCATAATGGAAATCGATAAAATCAATACAACTTTTGTCAATACTTGGGCCACTTTCACGTTAGTAAAACATCAGATCAATTACTGACAAAACATTAAATATGGAGCTGAATTTTAATCGGTATAACACAAACAATTCACTTCCATAGCAACAGAATTTGTGATTATTTGTTTGCTGTTTGTTTTTATAAACGTCGTTAGTAGCAGCTACCTGACTTGTAAACGTATGCAAAAAAGAACCACATGCATAGGAAATAATTTTATATTTACATCTCATGTATTTGTTACTATCCAAGGTAATCAAAGTATGCGTTTGTATGATCCCCCAGATCGTGTTAAACGACTGTAACGGACTGTATACGATCAATAGCTGAAAGGGGAATCTAGTTTTTTTCACGCTTACAGAGTACTAGTTTCAAGAGGGGATTTCAAAACCGGTTAATCCGGTTGGGCCATCCCAGATGAGGTTTTGTTATATTTGTTTGATGCTAACTGGATGAAGTAATTGGAGGAAATGTAAGCTACAGTAATCGCGTATCATAAATATTACAACCGCGCGTTTGATTTCCGTGCGTTTGTTATTCATATATTCCTGTCTGACATGGTCGAATCAGTTGCCTTCGCTAATCCACTGGACCGTGCGGGTTCGCGGAAAACGAAAGCTCTTCGTTATGCTGCATTAACAACAGCGAACGTCAAAAAGTCAAAATGCGAAATAAACACACTTCCAGCAAACACTCCGGGATGGATGATGATGAAAGCGGATTTCGCGAGCGTAATGGAATTTTGTCGTAAATCAAATTAACTGCACTTTCATTGAATCGCACTACCAGCGGCCGCCCCCGGATTCCCCATGCTAATTTATTACTGCACAGTGTAAATATGCCGCTGAATAATGTATCCCCCTGGTTGGGAGAACTGTCCGGCTGTGTAAATCCCTCCACCAGCCGGTCAATATAAACATCGAGCCGCTGGGTGTTGGCCTCCCATTCGCTCCCCCATCTGGTGGCGCTTTCGGTGGTAGCTGTGCTTGCGGGAATAAATCTACATAATAAATGTGTCATTTAATTTTTGCCGCATCGTCACCGACCGGGAATCATGTCCGTTGTATGTCCACCCTGTTGGGTTGCCGCAGGGATGGGGTGAAAAAACAATAATTAGGGAATATCATTCCTATGTAGCTCGCTCAATTAGCGCCCACAGGCCTAACGTGTTGTACCACTTGCCGTTCACCTTTTTCCACGTCAGCGTTGAAACTTCAAAAGGTTGCGAAAAACCACCACCCGGCAGGCATAAGCTACTTTAATAATAATATCATTAATTCCGATCCCATGCCTCAGCGTCTGTACCATCCCTTTTTGTGGTGAATCGGTGGTTGGGAGAAGGATGACATGGAAAGGGCAGTGGGAGAGGGAGCAAGGATTTCAAACTTTGTTGTTTCATCACGTTGGCTTCCGCTCGATTTTCGTCCGATTTTTCCTTCACTGAGCATCACACTTCGTCGTCCTACAGGCGGCTTTCCCTTAAGGGAGCTGGACGGTCTCGCATCGTCCTACGAGCCCTTCTTTTCGGGCATGTTGTTGGAACCGTAAATTCCTCTGCCTCGGGTAGGTTCGGGTGTGGACGAAGCGAGTTGGTGAATAATTGAAAATTTTCACCACCATCACACCCAAGAAGTCTGGTCCTAGTCGGAGGAATTGGAATGGCCAGCGATGTTGGTCGGGCGTTGTGATTTCGTACGAATCGGAACTCAACAGCTTTTGGCTTGAGATGGGCAAGAGGAAATGAGCCTAAATGTTACCGTAAAGCGACATGAAACTTTTGCATTAGCTGAGAATATTAGCTGTAAGTTAACGGCTGAGTATATTTATCAAACAAAGTAGCTCACAAATATCATGGAAAAATTAATTTCATTCATTTCATTTCATGTAGAGAAACATATTTTCTGTATATTGGTTTGTTGATAATATCTCCTCCGTGCAAACGTTTTGAAGTTATCGAACCTTTCGACCATGTGCTATAATCATTCTATTGTGCGAACTCCGGAGGTGTTAATAAAAATTAAGTGTAAATTAAGAGGAAATGCTCTTGACCTTCACTGATTTCTGAACCCTCGCTGTGCGCTTCGTCTCTGTAAGATACTTCTTCCGAACGCCTGGAGCCATGGGAAAAAGGAAACCTGTCTCTAAGGTTGTTCCGGCTCCGCTTCAGCACCATGTTCGTGTACCGCCTGCTGGCCAAGGGATCAGCCGATTATGTTTTCCATTACGCTACTCGACAAGGATCCTTTCCCTACAGCGGGACATGGAAAGGAGTTTCTACACAAGCGCGGATACGACAGGGTTTATATCCGGGGGTTACCGAGAAGAAAAGCTCGTTGGGGAAAAAATGAAAACCCCCACCACATCGATCGATCGGCACCGCAACAACCAGCTGGCATGTAGGTAAAATAAAACGAGAGCAGACATTGTTAATTGTAGCACGTGTAACTGGTCACTTTCAGACAACCAGCTCCGCATTGGTGGTTTTCGTGGTTACGTTTAGTACCCGTAGTAAGTCGATCATATTTGGCAGTATGGGAAACTGTTTAATTCATTTCAATACGTAAGAATTGTGGCAATGGAAAAATATCTTGTACTAGCATCTTAATTGGTTTTGATAAAAGTAGTTCTTTTTTTTACAAGTTTATAACCAATGTGAGTTATTATATGTCGTAATATCTTTCTTTTCTTATCAATAATCTGGAATATCGAACCCACAAACATGAAATCACTACATTTGTGCAATTTATCTTAAAAAACGCTATCTTTTGTGGAATGATTCTATACACCTTCACATGAAGCCGTGTTTTAACTTCCAACAACATTATTTTCGCCTCATCCGTACCCTATTTTTGAGTGATGAATAAATAAATTTCCTCTTTCTTGCTTTGTATCGTACAAAGCCGGAGCATAAAAAAGATTAACCAAAAAAAAACTTTAGCAAACGGGTTGCGGAAACTCGTTAGATGCCGTGCGGAAGGATTTAACGAGTGGAAGCCTGATAAAGCAAATCTCGCCACGCTGGCAGCGCATCGTGAAAGCATAATTCCATCACTTCCACACCAAAACACCTTATTTTGACGACGGAATCCGTCGGAGCGTTAATCGAAACCGGGCGAAAAATACACTGTAGAACGAATATTTCTGTCAAGCAGCGGTGCTTGGGAAATCGCATTCCAAATGGGGGTTTATTTTTCTTCGCCAGTTTGCGAAATAACGTCGCGCAGGGTTCGGTGCTGCTTCTCGGAAGCTTAACGAAGACATCGTGTAGTACGGCATGGTGTTGCGTAAAATATTCATAATATTTCCCCTCACGCGGTGGCGACGTCAGAGACGATGGCGACAATGGTGCATACGATCGGTCCTATTTTTAAGCAATAAAGTGCGACGCCGTCGTCCTTCGATTCACATCGTCTGATGCTTTTTTCATGCATTCATCGTTATTCCGTCCTTCGGAAGGTATCCCGATGCTTCACCGTGGCACCCTAAGCTTACGCTCCCTTTTTCAAATCGCAAGTGTGAACGGAAGCTAGTGCAAAGGTCCCGATCGAAATAGCGGCGGGCGGTCCTTGTAATAGAGTAATAGGAAAAAAGGACCCTTGGGTGTAGGAGCACCAGAACACGGGTTCAGTCAGGTGAACACAAATCGAAATAAATTGAAATTATTAATTCACGAAAACATTCACCCCTCCACTACCCACTCAACCATCGTACGGAAGCGTGGCCTTTCCGATCCGGTTCCGTTCATTAATGGAACACCACTCACGGTCGGCATGTGCGGCACGCCGGCAACGGCCCGACGACTCCTGACGATTTGTTAGCGTAATGCTTTCTTCTGCGGGCGCCAAGGCTCAATGGCAGACAAAAATTTAATTAGAACTTGAAACGTCTCCTCTTAAAAGCTCCGACGTCGCGTTGCGAACGACCTTTGCCGTAGCGATGCAAATTTGAGTGTTTGTATGTTTTTTTTTTTATCTTTCTCCCGTTACGTTCACATTCCTTTCTCACGCGGATGGAAACGCGCGTACGAAATAAAAACGATCCCTCTACCTCCTGTTAGGTACAAGTAATGTTTAAACGTGTGCGGCGCGAAAAGGCCTCGAGACACGTGCTCAAGAAGCGCTGGATGGAAAGGACACTTTAACCGCTTGTCGCTCATGGCATGTGTTTGTGCGCGTGCCGGTACGATATGGTGTGAAAATGACATGAAACCCTCGAGGCGCATTGCCCGGAATAGTCCATTCGGTGTGTTAAGTGGGTATGTTAAACGGGGGAAAGGTTGATGATCGTTCAGCTGTGAGTTCATCCTGTGAGGTGTGTGTGAGTGCGTTTTGTGCGATTTTATGGGGGTTTTTAGATATCGTGGAGCATGAGCTTTATGCATTTGGTGACGAGCGTAAAGCAAAAGTGCTGGTGCGAAAATGATTCAGAGGCTGAAGTGGGAACTTTATGCCAACAGATTAACCTATCAAACAATCTAGAGTTACCCGTTGAAAGTGCTTTTATAATTAAAGAGAGTTTTTCTGCAACGGAAATTCTTGATTTTTTTTTATTTCGCACAGAAACACATCTAAATAGCACAATATAATTTTATCATTTTTTGCAGTTAGCGCTTGGAATGAAAGTTAGAAATAAAATCTAATATTCTGAGTACAACAAGTTCAACAGCAAATGCATTGCAAGAACATTTAAAATTGTTTTATGGTGGGTTTCATTTTCAAAGATTTTTTAATTTATGTATAAATACAAAAAGGTCTGTTTTCTTTTGTGATGGAAAACAATGAATCGTAAATAAAAATGTGTCAATTGTGCCAGTAACACGACACATCCCATCATCACTCCTATCTCTAACGAGTGCCTTTTCCCAATCTCGCCCTTGTTTTATTCAAACAGCAATTAAAGCAAACTCCAATCGCTTTATCCCCCGTGGTATATTGCTCATTTCCATCCACGTTCGTTTGGTAGCGTTAGGAGAACATCGCAAGCACAATTCACTCGCGTTATAAACGTGATTTTCACCTGGCCCTGGCAGACGGTACGTGATCGTGTGTCACCCGTCGGCAGCCAGCCAACCCCTTAGGGAGAACTTTTGCAGGAGCAATGTAGGGCACGTTTCATCACCAGCGACTGGGCTGGTGGGCAGGTGTTTGATGGTGGCGCGAACCGCGCATTTGTACCACCGAGGCACGTACTGCCCCTGGGTAGTCCTTGCTGGGGTCCGTCGATCGATTGCGCTGGGACCGATGTGTAAATAATGGCCCGGTAATGGGGAGGAAAGCCCACAAATGAAGGATGGGCTCGGCAGGAACCCTTGAGAAGGGAATCCCTGAGCGGAATATAAATCAAGCTACACTTTATCGATAGACCGCACGTTGGTGTATGTGTGCACGCACCAACATACGCAGCAAAGGAGTAGGCTGGTGGGATGTTTGGAATTTTGGGGCTCGCTGTCATATGTTTGATATGTAATCGTTGGTAGATTAGATCTTTCGAAGGAAAGCAGCTCGTTTTTTATTAACCCTCCCATAAATAAGTGGCTCATTTGAATTTCACCCGCTACAGATTGTTGCTTGATTGTCGGAGAAAAACAACGTTAACAATGTAACGGTGTTTTGATTATTGTGCAAAGCTAATAATCCGGTTTGACTTTACATAAGTAGCCTTTTTTAGCTAACAATATTCATTTAGTTTATCGTTATATTACTTCAAAGATAATTTTTTTTATGGTAAGTGGAAGAGAATTCGCACGATTCCATTAGTAAAATATGTGAATTAGCCTATCCGCGTTGAGTTCGCTCATGAAATGGTTCACGAAAGTCGCCATCCATTACACTGCCAATTGTAATTCTCTTAAGCACTCGTCAAAACCAATAAGAACCCCTGCCCGAGGAAATAAAAAAGAAAGAGAGCGGAGCAAACCGGCCAGACGTTACCCTAATACCTTTTGTCGCAGATTAGGGTCGACACGAGTCCGGTCGGTCAAATTGCGACAATCTAGGCTTATGCACCCCGCGGTACCGGCCGGCTAATCTCATTTAAATGGTTAGCTTAGCGCTTTCTGGTTCCGTCCTTTGCTTTTTTTTCGTTGTTTTTTTTTTCGGTATGAAAATGAGAGATGGACAGAAAGAATGGCAGCTCGTTCCCACGCTCTGGTACCATCCTAACGGCTCACGTAAACGCAATATTACAATTAACCTCGACTGACCCCTGGATTTTAGTGCTGCGGTGCGATCAGGCAAAATATTTTGCGTCGTTCAGCTGTGCATGTATGTGTGTTGGATAGAAATATGGTAAATCTTGAAGAAGGAATACATACATTGATAAAGAAATAAAAAGACACAATACTAGCGAATAGTTCTGGAATAAAATACAAAGTACTGGGCGCCTCCATCAAGAACATTTGTACGGCGTACTGGGCGCCTCCATCTAGAACATTTGTACGACGTACTGGACGTCTCCATGTTCGCTCGTTCCCTCATTATGCTTCAGCAAGGATTGAATAGAAAAATAAACATTTTTAGCTGAATTGTGCTTGAGGCAAACAACTGAAAGCTCACAATTATAAAATAGCGCAACGAAAATGCTATCAAATCGTTGACCCAACGATCAAGCTCAGTTTCGCTTGCAACCTCGTTCTTGCGAAAATCCGCCCCAAAGCAAACACGTACTTGCGACCGTTTAAACGTTTCCGCGTCCTGCAGGAAGCGAAGCAAATCAGGATTGGCTGCAAAATCCAACACGCCCGGCTCGGTTCCGGTGTCGAGAAGGAAACGAGAGGGAACGATTTACAGAATAAAAGCCCCGGAACAGGAAAAAGGATGCCCGGCCGTTGTCGGCTAGTTTTCCACCCGAGGGTCTCTTGGCTGCATTATGTATTTTTTTTGTTTCTCTTTTCCACTCTCGCACCCTACCTCTCGCTTAATGCAGCAAGGCTAGAAAATATGCACCAATGCAAACATTAAAATTTTTGCATGGCAGTAATTGCGCTTCCCCGGTGTTGGCAGCGTGTTTTCCCCCATTTGTTCATTCGCTCCTTCCTTATTTGTCGCCGGCTTTGTGTGGGTAGTGAGTGCTTTCGTGTTATCAAGATCACTCCGGAAAATAAAGCGGAAGCGAGAAGCCGCGAGAATGCACCTTTGTGGGAAAAAAAAGCTCGCGGATACCATGGGAGGGTACGAATGCATCTCGGGGAAAATGAGTGAATGTGGCAAATGGTTGAAAGTTGCTTCGCGTGTGTTTTTGTAATGAAATTAACGTAATATGAAACAAGATTAATCGCATGCTTTGTAGCTTTGAAATGAAGGATAGACTGAAAATGCACGAATTGACATAGCGTTGGCAGCATAAAAATAGGACAGAAGAGTTTGTGAATTTAATTCGAATTTCGCGTCAACAAATGTAATAAATTATAAAACCTATGTCGAAAACGAAAATAGAAATTCCTTTAAAATAAAATTTAAAATCCTAGTAAACACTTAAATTTAGGGATATTTTGCTTCGGTCGCGTGAAGTTTCCATTCACATGAACATTTCTGGCGTCGAGCCGTAAACGAGCTGCTCCACTGCATGAGGCTCTCTGAAGCATGCTTCGTCCACAAGGATGCGCTACATAACGTCCTCTTAAAGGCGGTTCTGTCCCCTTTATGTTCCCTGACTGAATGACACACGAAAGGTGTGCAGAAGTGTCGCGCCACCGCAACCCTTGCATACACCCTGAATAGCAGTCCGTACACAAGCCAAAAACAAACACAAACGTAAGCCACCGCCAATGCGGACGTCTGAGGCTGGTCGCCACAGATTTACGGTAGTTTGCATGGCTTTCCTCTCGTGCGGCTTTTCACGGCAACCGGCCCTTCTGGGCTGATGGTCTGAATGGTCGTTTGTCAGCTCATTCGGGCAAGTATTCGAGAGGGTTGGTGCGAAAACGAGCGAGAACGCACGTTTTGCAAAAGAGTACAAAAGATAGCAGCCCACGTGAGAATTTCGGAAGGCTCGCAGAGATGAAAGTCGTGCCAAAAGGGATGCATTCCTCACTTGCTTGATGCAAACAGCTCGGGACGGACGGTTAACTTCTTTTTTCTTTGATAATCATGCCGCTGGCGCAGACATAGATGCCCTTGCCATTATGTAAATCATGCCTCATCGTACGGAAAGATGATGAGCTATGGAATGTGGGATGCATGGAAGATATTTTGTTGAAACAAATATGTTGAAATAGTGTTGCAAATATTATTCATCTAAATATTTATCGATATTAAAGTTAACGAATTAAGAAAAAATCTGCATAGAAAGATGATTTTTAATTTTCGAATTTAGCATATCTGCAATCTGCATAGTGTAGTTATAGTATTTATTATGCTATAACTTATAATGCTTAATATATACTAGTAATGATACTTTACATTTTGCGAATATTACGTGAATTGTTGTATGTTATCATCGTCCTCTTTTTAATGTGAATTTTTAACGCACGTTGACATCACCGTTCTAGGTCAATAGAGCTCTTTGAGGCAATTCTCTCCCGATCGATTGCGCTAACAAATGCATCCGACCGTACCAGCTGCACCCAGATGCAATTGTTCCACCTTGTGCAATCGCATCGTTACGCCTCATTGCAGCCCATCCTGCCTCGGTTCGCTGTTTGATGTGCTAATTGTGAAGCTTCTCACAAATAGAGCAAAACCCGCATCGAGATCCACAAACGGCCACACGTTTAAATCCGCACTGCTATGGACTCGCTGGGTGGGTTGTGTGGGAAATGGACCGGTGTTTGCATAATGCCACATCAGCCCTGGATTAGGTGTTAATTTGGTTTACAATGTGTGTTTATTGATCTTGCGGCGACAACGAGCAGGGCACTAACGCGTATTTGTGAGGACAGGTTGTTTGCTAATGTTATTTGTTTCAACAGACGGATAGTGTTTAGGTTTAGTACAATGGAAACTCATCTATTGAAAGCCAGCTCAAAAAGCGAAGAGCGTCACAATGTTAGTCTATCGTATAAATTGTCAACATCAGTATTTGCAAACGATTGAAATTTCATGATCCCAATTATTTGAAAGCTCCAAAAGTCATTACAAACATAAACATTTTATTGCTGACTGTTACTTATTGATTGTTTTTTCAAATCCTCCCTCATTCCAGCGCCAGCTAATGGAGGCCTATATACGGCAAAAGCGGGCAGCACCAGGTATGGTGCAGGCAAGCGATCTCCAGCTTGTCCGACCAATGTCAGGCGTCAATCGGAACGGTCGCGAAGTGCACGCGTACGACGGCCCGATGCAGTTCATGATGTCACCGAGCAATCCGGACCAAATCATGCCCACCTCTCCAGTCGGTCCTGTGCCATCGGCGACTGGTCCTAACATCACCACGACCTCACTCACGATGACCCCAACGTCGCCCTATAGCGATTGTAAGTACTCACAACTGAAAAGTTCATCACACACAAACTGTGGGGTTGAATCATGGCATCAACTCGGTTGTTGAGGAGGAGTCTTTCGCAACGTTGAACGTCCTGTCTTGAACACAAACACAGGTTTCGAACCCGCCAACAAACACGTTTTTGTTAATGCTTTTTGCTTGCGGTCAAATAACCGTTCGAAAGGATTATTTTTGCTCGTGTATAAATAGATATATTTTCTTTATGCATGATTTACTACTCTTCATTACAGAAGGGCAAATGTTCTTATGAGTTAATTATAAATTATTTTATCTTTTCAATCAATAGCAAGTTTTATTTACTAGTAAATTGTTCACTGATAAATTGCTGATAAGATAGCGAGAAAAGAATCCTTTTGGCAATTGTATCCATTATATCAATCCCTTTCCTCATTTCACCACTCACAGCAACGACGGAAAAACTGACACCATCATCGCAGGACAGCGAGGACGAAGAGAGCACACCGGTCGACATTCTGCCCCTCTCCACGTCCACCAAATCCCCAACGGGCCGTGATGGAAACACGATCCTGTACGAGCGCCCAACAGCGGACCAGCTGTTGTCGCACTCGGCACCGATTTCACCAGCGCTCAACAACAACAACAACCACCACCACATGAACAGCGGCAGCGGTAACCTGAAATCGAGCGAAGACTCCGGAACACCCCCGAACGGTGGCAGCGGAGGACCGCCCGACACGGAGGGTGACGTTATCGGACCGATCGAGCAGTGGGTCACGCAACCGGCCGCCCAGGGCGTGCTGTACAAGTGCCGGATCACGCGTGACCGCAAAGGCATGGACCGGGGCCTGTTTCCCATCTACTATCTGCACCTCGAGCGGGACTACGGCAAGAAGGTGTTCTGTCTCGCCGGTACGTCGCCAAATCGTCCCACTGGGGGCATAGTTGAGGCAGTGTGGCTATGAAAATTGCGCTTTAGGACCCACGGATGTGTACGAAAAGGAGGAAATATCTTCCGATGATAAGGGTGTGATTGTTAGTAAATCGCAATTTGCCTACATTACGTTGTGCTTTCGAAAATGAATGCTTCATAAGGCGTATAATTTTCATATGTGCAATCCGGAAGAGACTCCCAAAGGAAACATTTTGATAAGGCAGCAGGATTGAGTTAATATCAGTTCAAAGAAAAACATCATAAGGCATTCATCAATATGCTGCCTGTGCTGTTCATTCGCATAATAACGGTTTCCACCATAAACCACTCACGATCAGTGTCTTATGTTGCCCTCACTGCTGTCATTCGCATGCTTATCCGTATGGCGAATGGACCCGCATGCTAATAAAATAAGTTGATAAACCATATTGATCGAAATGTTTCCTCCCCTTTTTCAGGTCGCAAGCGGAAGAAGAGCAAAACGTCGAACTACATCATCAGCTGCGATCCGACCGACCTCTCCCGGCAAGCGGACGGTTTCGTGGGGAAGCTGCGCTCGAACGTTTTCGGAACGACGTTCTTCGTGTACGATAGTGGCACCAAGAACGATGCGGCAGCGCCTCGACTCGATCTGGCCGTCGTAATCTATGTAAGAACAGCTCTCTAGCTACGTTCGGTCATTTATCATTAGTTTTTAGAAAATAACAAGAAAACACTCCTATCCTAGCACTATCCTAGCCGTGCCGTACGTGTCGGGGTAGTGACAAGTGTATCAGATGATAGTGATATTACAGCTCCAATGATACGGAATTTAATGCTAGTTTTTGCTTTTGTTTTTACTCCGGATAGGATACGAACATATTGGGCTTTAAAGGACCTCGCAACATGACGGTTCTGCTGCCTGGAATGACGGAGGATGACCAGCGGGTGCAGATATGCTCGGTTGATAGCCAACAGGGCCTGCTAGATTGCTGGAAATCGAAGGTGAGAATTACTCATTTTAATTGTAGATACTTGGATGCTATATCATGAATGTTATCGGATTCAGCTACCCTACGAGGATGCGAAATATGTTGATATTTGATTCGAATAATGCAGTAAAATGTTAGAACAACTGAAAATTAACAATAAATTAAAGCTGCTGAGATGCTTTCATACATGTTTCACATGTTTTCAACTGGTGGATCAATCCTTGTTAGGTTAATGGTGCTTGAGGAATTGTTATGTTGAAAGTGCTCAGGCATACGTTATGTGTCGAGTCAACTTCAATTAGCTGTGAAAGTATATAAAAAGCGAAATACCCTTATGTTCAATTATGCATGTTGTTTTGCCACCTGCGACGACGCACACATACACGCTCGCCCTTTCGCCCTTGGGTGGCATGTTTTCAGCGATTGATGCTGAACCGACGTGCGAAGCTAGGACGATAATTATATTATGCCGGAGCTTCGGTTTCAGTGGGGATTTTTTTGTTATGCCGCTACTGCTGCTGTCTGCATTACGTGTGCTTTCTGCCGTTGTCGGTTAACTTCTAACAAGCATGTCGAAAAACTTTACCCGTTGGTGGCACGGGATTCTGTGCCAGTGTTCGGACTGGGATCAAGCGGATGCAGCCTTTTCTCTTCTTCGTTGCGTCAGTTGAATCGCAGCCGGTGAGTGCCTGGCGTTGTCAGTTTTATCGCGCGATTATCGGCGATGAACCCGGGAACGGATGGAACGAGCCTGCGGTGACGAACCGCGTGGAGCCTGTAACCAACCTGTAAGCTACTGCACGGGAATCGATAGCCCGGTCCGGGTGGCTAACGACGATATAAATCATAAGCCCGGCTTAGGACGGTTGGGAATGGGGATAAATATAGCCAACCTCGCGCCATCGTAGGGAATGAATGGTGGGAAAACGTTCGATCGGTTCTGAGCGAACACAATGGGGGCACGGAACTTTTAAAGTGAGATGAAAGTGTAATAATTTCTCGCCGGTAACGTCACGGCCAGAGATGAAATGGTGACTCGTACGAAGGGAAATGTGATATAAATTGAATATAAATCTCATCAAGTTGGATATCTCTAAAGGATTATTTGTCCTGCACAAATAAAAAACTCAGCACATGAATGGGTGGAGCCGAGCCTTCACCGGATAGTGACCATAAATTTGCGCAGAATTGCCACTTGGGGCGTGCAGTTGAAATTTTTCCTTTCAACATTCGCACTTGTACAACGCGAACTGAAGTGTGGAGTAACGGGTATTAGTTATTAATTCAGCAGGTGCGAATAAGATTGGTTTGATTTAATAGCAGCAATAAAATTCCTTTTTACATTTTATGCCGATTGGCCCGTCACGGACCTGCTACGGGATCGATCGATTCAAAAAGGAATATGGGTAGTACCTTTTTATTTCGTGACTGTCCATCTTACCAATTGATAAAATTATCCGGCATTTACAGATTAGTATAAGTCTAAAAAAGATATTTAAATATATTAATGTTTGGCTTCTTGCAGTTTTCAAAACACCATAAAATAAATATATAGCATGAATGGTATAAAACAATATTCATAAAATAATTGATAACATGCTTGCAATATTCACAAATATTGCTAAATTACTTGGATATTTTTTTCGCTACACAGCAAGCTTAGAAAAATAATAAATGAATTCGGAACGAAACAGTATACAAACAAACCTGCACTAAAAAAGGCAATATTTATTAACCGTTTGATTAGTTTCATATCAGTTTGTTTAATTTCGTTTCGAAGGCCGCAATATTTCTTCACTCTCTCCATGGCACCCATTACGTCCATTTGCCTACGGCAGGTCGACGTGTGTTAATTTTGATCGATAATACACCATTGCTAGCTGCTGACCTGCTGTACGACCCGTACCCACGTCATGGAAAAGGGAAGCCAAGGTTTGATCCTAATTCTGAACTGCCGTGCCGCCTCCTAGCCACGCTAATGACTTCTAGCAGTAGAAGCCCCTGGAGCGACCTCTGCCAAGGATGTCTGCCGCAAGCGTGCCGCTAATAGTACCTTTGCAACCTTTCTCCCAGTTGACGTGTAGGCCTTGCTTGAGGGAAACTCGACCGGTCAGCTACTAGGGCCACCTTTTTTTAGTGGTCAAGCTGCCGTTTATTTGCTAAGCTACAAAACAAACAAAAAACTTCAAAGCTCCGTCTATTACCGGTTGCCACACGCGGCTCTTATCGATTGTGCCGCCCAGTTTAACTTATTTTCGCCCCACTCTCTCTCGTTCTCGGCCTTTTCCCACCACTAGAACATGGACAATGTCGTTGAACTGCACAACAAGACGCCGATCTGGAACGACGAAACGCAATCGTATGTGCTGAATTTTCACGGCCGCGTCACGCAAGCGTCGGTGAAGAACTTCCAGCTGGTGCACGATTCCGACCCGGAGTACATCGTCATGCAGTTTGGCCGGACGGCGGACGACATCTTCACGATGGACTTTCGGTATCCGCTGTGTGCGTTCCAAGCGTTCGCCATCGCCTTGTCCAGCTTCGACGGCAAGCTGGCCTGCGAGTAGTAACGGTGGCTGGTACGCGTCACGCCGAAGCACCATACTGCCAGGATGGGTTCGAGCACCCACAACATAACCCGACCGGCGTTTGCGGTACGCCTAGAACAGGAATTGAGTATCCAGCCACCAAGAGGACGATAGGCGGGTGGCTAGAACTAACTGTGGTGGATGGCGCTAGAATTAAGACCGGTAGAGGATAGTGTTATTTATTGGGTAGGGATTATACATAATATGTGCGGGGAAATGGAACGGATAGGAAAGCAAAAAAAATACACATTATCGTGAGAAAATCGAAGCTGCAAAAGACAAGTTAGTTTTGAATGCACGCCGATACCGATTCCACTTGAACGACAATATTGTAAGGATTTTATTTATTGGAAAGGAACGTATTTTATTTTAAAATACGGTGACAGGAAGGAAATGCAAGCTGCGGGACAGGCGTTTGCCTTTTTTAAAATGACGCGGTGTGGATTGGGTTTGGCCTAAACGGTAAAGAATTTAACAATTCTAAACGTTTTATGTAAAATATATTAGCATCGGCTAAATTCGCGGAACGAGGAGAAGACTAGAAGCGAGTATTTTGTGCATAAGCTTTTTAGCGAAGCTAAAATAAACCATATTATCGCAGAACAATATACATGTACTCGATGTGGTGTTCCAAATTGAAGAGTTCGGCTCTGCGACAGAAGCCAGAAAAGAACTTTCGTTTTAACGTCGTCTAAATGGTTCTTATTGGAGCAACGCTACATTTGTAGGATTGAAAAAATCGTACAGTAGATATAAAGGCTTGAGAAAAAAAAGCATACGATAAAAAAATATAATACAAAACAATGGTAAATGGTTGTGTCATAATCAAAATAAAACTGAAACATTCATTACAACAGCATGAGCTCAGATAAGAGGACAAAACGTTAAACTAGCAAACACACAAAACCAGTTAGCATATATGAAGCGATACGCTGAGCGAAACTGTTAATAGTTTACAGTTGATATGATTAAACATTTTTGGTAAATATAAGATTTTTGATTCTACCGTTTTCGGGCAACGTGAAACGGAAATGAAGAAAGGAAAGTTGTAGAAACGACCAGAACGACTACGAACCGAAATGTCTCCCAAGGCTATCTAAAAAGAGACATCAGATTCACCGTAGATTGAATAAGCTTATAGATCCCCATGCAGTACGTTATTACGCACAAACCACTGGAGGAAGAGGATACGTTGTGGAGTTTGAAAACATACTCTAAACAGTTCAGTTATGATGGATTGAAGTGTAGGCGGAACTGTAATTTTATTTCTTCGAAGCTTCCTTGATTCGCTGCAAGATAAGACTATTCTAGCCTATGGAAACACCACATGCGACAGTTTTTGAGAAACAATTCCAGTTACTGATGAGGACGTGTTCGAATGATGAGATCGGTTAAAAATATCTAAGCGACGGGGATCATGTTGCTTTTACTAAGGAAGAGAGAAATATGTCAACATTTTGCTGAATTGATGAAACAAAAGAGCCCAAGAGCTCTTTTCTTTGCCTTATTATAGAGTAGCTTCTACGCAAATGAGCGTTTCATCTGCGTCTCCTTCAAACGGATTCTCGTTAACTTGCTGCAAAAGATAGGATTTAAAAATGGAAACGAGCGAACATAACGGACGGATTATAGCTACAGATTAAATTTTAAAATATTATTCACATTTTCTAAATGAAAAAAAATGCCTTCGCTCATGATTAATGATTTCGATCGATTCCTGTCTTGATAATCGGTCAGTTGATAATGATTTTATTTGTTTGTACGTGTTACTTTAGCTATTGTGGTAAATAGTTTTAATCGAAAAGAAATGTTTTAGGAGTGTGAGAAATGTGTTCAAATTATGAGATTTCTGCTCAAAAGCATTGGCACGTTTGTTTATAAGATTATTTAAAGTGTGTTACCGGCACCGATAAAGAAAGTGTTAAATTATTGTACTTAAACGCTCTTATATATTTTATCGGTACTTCAAATTAAACAACTGACGCTCGAAGCATTGAACATTTACGTTTAATAGCTTTAAACACAGCGTTATGATTAGCTTACACCATGTTGCATAGATTTCAGACAAGATACGATTTACATAACCGTTAATCGATTTTATCAACCGATACTGAAGAGAAAAGGATACGAAATATTGAAAGGACCGAATAAATGAAATAGTGCTACATAATGCTGCAGCTTACGCGTTTGTAATGGGAAAGTAGGAACATAACTCAACAAATCATAAGTTAACAACTCTAGTCAGAAATATGTAGAAAATTTAACAAAAGAAACAAATCGTAAAGCAGGCTGCAATGAGAGCTGCACATGAGAATGAATCGTTAGCGCTTGCGCGTATCGGCCCAACAAACGGCCATTCGAAGTAGAAGCGTACCAATTTGTAGGAGATAGATACAAATAATAGGAAAATCGAACGAATCAAATCAACATGCATTTTACGTTGGATAGGTGGCATCATTGCTGTTTGCTCTTTGGTTCGTTTGAGATCGCTACTACGTGTATAGGATAGTTTAGTTACATTGATTTAAGCGCAATGATTATTCAGAAGAGGGTTACTTTTTTTGGTAGCTAAAATGAATCAACATAACGACACCGATGAGAGAGCGAAAGGAACTATGCTGTAATAAAGACTCAGTCAAATCGGCGGATGTGAAGAAAAACTGTATTACAAAAGAAGGTCGAAAATATGCCATAGTTTACATTTACTTTCAGTGGTATGCCGTACCCGTAGGTTCAATCTAACGTAGACCTATGTTGAGCCTTAGGGCGCTGCCGGAGAGCCTCGTATTCGGTACGATACCGAAGCAGAATCTCTTCGCATTGTGATCGCAGTTCATCCCTGGACGCCATGAGACCATTCTCGCGCCCTTGACGCTGTTCATCATCATAAAACTCGTGCAGTACCAGCGGTTCCAGCCTCCCAATAGCGTTCTCGGCAATCGACGCTCGAAGCTCGTTCCGGGTCGATTCTTCGATCGATGATTGTAGCTGCCCATGTAGCAACCGATTCTGAGTGGCAAGCTGTCTGCGAGTGCCATTCTCACCCCCTGGCAGTCCAGCATCGAGGGCTGGCTTAAGTTCGGCGGAAATGCGCCTCCGTAACTGGTCGTTCTCCGTACGCAGCTGTGAGACGGTCTTGGACAACCGCTCCACTTCCGCCATGCTACTCGTTTGGCTCACCGACCCCGTCGGCGTTTTCGAGGGTTTGTTGCGGATAGATATGGCACGATCGGCGTAACGCAGTGTGCTGATCGTCTCCTCGATGTTATAGTCCGCTGGGGACACGCAAGCCAGCATGAGCGTGATCGAGTTACCGCCGAGTGAATTCTGCAGAAGCCGGGTTAGCTTCGAATCGCGGTACGATACGAACGGGGGACGTACCAATTTCGCTGGTGAAATTCCACTGGATGAGGCCAACGCAGAGATGACGTTCCCGAGCGCCAAAAGACCTTTGTTAATTTGAATAGTTTCCCGCAACCGATCGCCACTGGCACGTGACTTCTTCGCACGCTCGGACCCGGCCAGGTCGACAAAATGTAGCTTCGACAACATGACGTGTTCGCCTCCTTCGGCGCCGACTCGACGCCGTGACCGGATGATCACGGTGAAAATGGTGTGGCTTCGGTTAGACTCCTTGTTCATGCTGGTTGGGGCCGTTGCACGGCAGTTAGCGCCATGCATCAGCCAACGGAACGTTTCCTCGGCACTCGAGACGGAGAGCTCCGTCAGTCCGGGCACGATGACTCCCTCGGCATCCTCTCGAATACCTAGCAACCGCTCATACCGATTTCGATGTGACAACAGATCGTACACGTGTTCCTGGTACAATTCCATGAAAGAACAAAACACACGATAGCTGGGACTGCCGGCTTCTCCCGCGTTCACCGCTTCAAAGATGTCTAGCAGAGCTCGGGGCAGGATGCCGCTCTTGTTCGTAAGTCGCCCGTCGAACGATGTGCCAATGGTGTACGTTTTGCCTGACCCAGTCTGTCCATACGCCAAGATGGACACGTTGAAGCCTTCGAGTAGTTTCAGGACGATTCCTCGTACGGACCGCTCGTACACTTCCTGCTGCGACACCGATGGCCCGAACACCTCAGTGAAGGTGAAATCCTCTGCACCTCGTGCCACTATTCGTGGTTCAGCGGGATTTGGTTGCACGATCACGTTGTGATAGCCGCCCGATATTTCCTGGGACGACAACGGCCTAATGCGTACAGCTACCTGTACGGTATCCGGCACGGAACCGGAATACATTTGCGTCCGGCCGGTGTGGAATGCTGTTAGAACTATTTTTCAGACTCGAAAAGGGGGCTTATTTTTAGGCCAACACCGCGGTGTTGTTTTTCTCAAACTTAAACTATTTCCGGGCCGAAACACTACTCACGATGGTATGAACACACATTTGATTTCGATATTCACTGGCTAGTTTGGGATGGTCGTCGGGTTTTTTTACAGACTGTCGGGTAAAGTAAATATCAGCTGCCTATTAAGAGGCTTGCTGCGTTCGTTAATCGCAAAAACCGGCTGTGAATGTCGGTGCTAGAAACGAAAAAAAGTACGTTCTGCGATGGAAATTGGGATTGCGTTGTGATTCAAATGCCACGTGCAAACACTGAACACGTGCGATTCATAACCTCTAGTATGAATAATTGTGCACAGATAAAAAAGAAGGAAAATCACTATATAGTTGTTGCATTGAATACCCTTTCAATGAAAATATACTTCAAATGGCATATGCTTAAAAATTTTATCATTCTTTTGAACCATATTCGAATTTTATAAATTCAAATAACTAATTATCGATTGTGTATATTGTTTATCGACTATATAACAGAACCATTTTTCTTTACACAAATTGAATTGAAATTATAACATAAACATCAAACTATTAAAACAAAACAAATCTAATAAATCACAGCTTTATAACAGTTATAATTTTGTTCTCAATGCTTGTAATTCTTAAAATACAAGTAATAATTAACGACACGTGTTTTGACGGCTTGCAACATTTGAAAAAGTGACATTTAGCGCAGTGAAGCATATGGTTTGTTTGTTACCTGCTTTGTAAACTGCGCGAAACGCATGTTTTGCATATGATTTTATGAAATTAACATTCAAATAAGTTATCTACTATAATATTAGAGCAACGTGATAAGTAGAGGAGTGTTTAATTTGCTGCCATCACATGTGATATATCACAACGTTATGAAATTTGTACACTGAATCAGTTCCTCGCGGCTGAATTGTTCTGTGATGTTTCGAAGGGTCGTTGTCGGCATTTCTGGTGGCGTAGATAGTGCTGTATCTGCGTATCTTCTAAAGAAACAAGGTAAGTGGTGAAACATTGTGTTTTAATAGAGATCATCATCAACGTATGCTGCTATCGTCAAGCATAAAACATGCTAATTCTTTACCGTAATGTACAGGTTTCGAAGTATGTGGTGCTTTCATGAAAAATTGGGACCTCATCGACGAATCCGGTTACTGTTCCGGTGAGCAGGATTGGGATGACGCTCAGCGGTTGTGTCGAAAGCTGAATATACCGTTAGAACAGATAAACTTTGTTAAGGACTACTGGGTAGAAGTGTTTGGGTAAATGAAGAGATAAGTCACAACTTCAGGTAACGAGACTAACACCATAATTTTTATCTTTTTAGAAATTTTCTGAAGGATTATGACGCAGGAATTACACCAAACCCAGACATACTCTGCAACAGGCACATAAAATTCAATCGATTTTTTCATTACGCCCGCGATCGCTTGAATGCTGACGCTATTGCAACCGGTCATTATGCAAGAACTAATTTTGGGCCATTTCTGGAGGATTATAGCGAAAAAGAAAGTACGATAACATATCTTAACGAAAGGCTAGCATGATAATGTTTTGTTTTTATAATTTACAGAAGTTCGCCTATTCATGGCACCGGATCCTATTAAGGATCAAACATTCTTCCTCTCCCAAATTACTGCTGACGCGCTTCGACGTACGATGTTCCCGATTGGTTCCCTAACCAAACCACAAGTCAAGCAGATAGCCACCGAAGTGGGACTGGAATCGTTCGCGCGAAAAAAGGAAAGCATGGGGATCTGCTTCGTGGGAAAGCGATCCTTCCAGCAGTTCATCGGCGAGTACATAGAACCAAAGCCGGGACCTTTCATAGACGCTGACAGTGGGCGAGAGGTAGGACGGCATGCCGGCATACACCACTGGACCGTTGGACAGAAGTGCAAAATTGGTGGCTGTTTGCAGCCCTACTACGTGCTGCGTAAACATCCCGATACGAACATTATCGACGTGGTATCTGGACATGATCATCCGCTGCTTTACACCGATATGGTGTACGCCGAGCACCCAGTTTGGATTAATGTTCCACCAGGATTGAAAGAAGGCTCCGTGGTACGGTGTGAGTTTCGCTTCCAACACACGAAACCACTGGTAGGCTGTAGCATATTTGAATCGATCTCAAAGAGTGATCAATCACTTAAGAAGCTTTTTGTTAAGCTCGATAAACCTCTGAGAGCCATCACGCCCGGACAATATGCTGTATTTTATCGAAATGAAGAGTGTTTCGGAAGTGCGCGAATATTACAACCGGGCCCATCTGTAGCTTATAGTTCTAAAGGTTTGTACCAATACGAGGCAAGTGCATCAAATGTTATATTATGATAACTACATGCGTTATCTATTGAAAAAAGTATGAATGCTTTAAATACTAATAGTTACCATTATAATTATTCACTTTTAAAGTGATGACAAAGATATAGTTAAATAACAACTTTATGCAACATCTTTTCACATCTTTAGGATATTGAAGAAAGGAATTTTGGAATAATCAACATATATACAACGTGGTGTGGATTCAGGTAATTGATATATTTTCCTAATTAAAAACTTATGCTAGAACTGTTTTTTGTTACATCTACTGGACCGGTAATAATTTACTTTAGTTGTCACTGTTTCCTTCAGCACTTTTGACACGGTTATAAATTCAAGGCGCACACAGCATTTAATTTGCTAGATTAATTACAGTTCCAATTAACTCCCTATTTCAAACGGTTCGTATTCCTATTTAAGCCGTCGTCAAAGTAGAATATCGATGTCGTAGTGAATAAAATTGAGTCCCCCATAAAAGATTCACTGCCATCTACAATCTCAGGGCGCCGGACGAACTTAGGAAGTTCAAAATAAGCAGGAAGCCTGATGAATTGAAATATGTCTTAAAGCTAAACATTCACTATACTTCATTGTCGTCTGCCAAAAAAAAAAATCGATACAAGATATATTAACAATCGTAAACAAAGACAATTCGACAAAAGTGAGCCCATTTTAATGTTAGATTGAGTTTGGAACATGGCCTAACTATCAGCTTAACATGACGGTGAGTGCATCAAGAAATTTCGTACAATCCGATTGCTGGATCTGTATAACGGCTGTTTCGAAGAAATCTTGTGAAAATACGGCACCACTTCGATTTCCCGCCTCTTCAAAGGCTTTGGCGAAGAAATGTCGACTATCTTCGCAAACGGGGGCCACGCCGGCAAGCAAGGAGATCCCTCGCGGCAGATCAATAGGTGAGACCACAATGAGCGGCAGTTCTTGTGCTCTGCGATTTCTCGAAACAGCCACGTGTGCGCGTAACAAGAAGCGCGCCAAGAGTAACAAACCGTAGGGGCAGCTGAAGAAAGGTACTTCGTCCTGCAGTACGAGATACAAAAAGGGTCCAGCAGATCGAATCTGATGTAGCTCCAGTGAGCTTTGGACTTGTTTAAAAATAGTCATCAGTAGCGTTTTGCACAGCTCTATTCCATCGTCGAGGATCGGTTTTTTATTACGCGATAGGGCGTCCATCGACTGGAGAAAACACGCCTCTGGTAGGCGATCCTGACGGACAGATTCTAGGGTAGCCATCATCGAATAGACGTAATCAGCAGCGGAGTATCTATTCCGATAGCCGTACTGTAACATAAACGAGCCGTATGTAACGTCAGCCATATTGTACTTTTCAGCGAATTTTTCAACCTTCTCGTAGAATTCTTTCCGAAGCACGAGATCCATTGCATTGAAGGTTTGCTTTGCCTGGACCAATGGCAGTCCCATATCGACTAACAGTTCATTCATTTGCTTCTCACCCTTGTACGTCCACAGCTTTAACCGGCAAGCGGGATAGTAAGAATAGCGAAGCGAATCTAGCACGCTCCAATGTCGAAATAAGGCCAGCTGAAGATCGCTTTCGAAAACAATTTTGACCGACGTCTGGATGGCCTGGTCGCTGGCCTTGTTTGTAAGCCGCGAAACGTGCGATTGGATCTTTTCAATAAGCAGCGTGTACGATGAGCTCTCCACCTTGCCCAGCAGTTTTTGCTCCGTCACACCTACGATCGCCCACCAGAGTAGATCGATAGAGTCTTTGGACAAGCGCCAGGCTAGTTCGAAGATTCCGAGCGCAGAACTAGGGCCATAATAGGCGTACTGTGCATATTCAAACATGAGTGTTAACCGCCGTTCCTGCCAGGCTTTTCGCTCACGGCGACGCAACAGGCGCTGTTCGATACGCTGGATACGATCTTTATTTCTTCCGTCAGGAGCTGTTTCGTCATCGCTATCGCTTCCGGCAACATCCTCCTCGTCGCCACTTTCGTCATCGGAGTCTTGAAAAATGTCCTCAAAGGCAGGTATATTTTCATTTTTGTTCATTTCTCCCAGAATGCGAACCTACGGATGGTACCGAGCAAGTTATTTGTAGCATTTCAGACCAATAGATAACAAACGATTAGTATTTTCAACTTACCTGCCCATCGCTATACACATTACACACATCATAGGGTCGATGGGAATCACAGATGAAGAAGACGACATCCTGTTCCGGTTGAAGCACGTCCACGATGTCGATACAACCGCCGCAATTTACCATTAGGACATACCTCACATCTCCCCTGTGTTCGTTGAATGCCCGTTTCATGGCCGACAGGCCCATGACCGGCACAACCGAGTAGAGCACATTATCGCAACGGAACAATGTTTGCAGTATCTTGCTGGCGCAGATCGCATCGAGATCATAGTTGACCAGCACTAGAATGCGTTTTCCGGCGAGCTGCTGATAGAAGTCCTTTCGCAGATCAGCGATAAACATGGCTGTGGTGAGTTTCCAAAATCGTCAGTTACAGAAAATACCAGCATGCGGATTGCTAGACAGGCAGATTAGCATACAATCCACACTCGATCGGAACCACGCACGTTCTATGATCGAATTGAGGTTCTGCTTAGAACGGCAAACATAACGTACATAAACACCAACAGTCAGGGATGAATCTTATAAAATACTTCCAAGAACGCTAAATTCACAAGCTTGATGTATATTGTTTTAGTAATTAATCTACTCCCTAATGCCGTAGTCTTAAAACGTACGCACTAATGAAAACTGGTGAGGGAAACGATGCGGTAGTTATGCTTCTTCACAACATATCGTTTACGCGCCGAAAACATAAATCCATATGAAGCAAACCATCTGTCAAACATCGAGGTTGCATCTTTTCAGATTATACGTCTGTTATTTCAAGGATTGCGTTTTAATCACGATATTCTATTGCAATGCGGTTATATTCCCGAGTAGTTTAAATGTAGTTATTATTCCAACTTAAATTGTTAAGGGTATTCCGTCCTCTTTGAAATATATTTTAATCACCTGTCCTAGACCTGCAAGCGTCAAACCATCCGTTGACGTTTGCTCTACTAATTGAAAAACGTAAACAACATGAACGTCAGCATTCACAGTCAGCTAGACAAGGTTTTTCTTTAATATACGTCACGTCGTTCGCCCGCGTTCCGTGTCCGTGGCACCACCGTTCAGCATTTCCTTCGGTTATCACGGTCGGTTAGTCGTTTCGCGTTTATTTTTCTGCTATTCATAATCAAGTGGAATATCTTGAGCGTTCGATGCGGCACCCGCAATTGGAGAACGATAAACGCGACGTATATCAGTGATTTCCACCTCCGGTGGCAGCTCTGCTCAAAAGCCCTTCCAGAGGGTACATTTTACAACTAGAACTACTAGCGCTCAGTTCGATCGGATCCTTCCCCATTCTACAAGTTGTCGTGCCTCCTTCGTAGGCCTTTGGTTGAGAGTACAGTTTAACTGATATAGACATCTATTCCATTGAATCCATCAGTAATAGGTGCCCGGAATCGATCGCAGTGAAAAAGTTATCTAAAGTGAAGAAGAAAAACACACCACTTAGCAACGCATACTGTTCGTTGCTCCGTTCGTGTAGTGGAAGGTTTCGAGGAAGAAAATAGCTTTTCGTTTGCGTTTGCGTTTTCGTGTTTGCGAAAACCAGCAGCAACAGAATGTCCGGCAAGAATATGATGAATAAATTTGTAATACGGAATATAGCGCACCGCCTGGTGAACTTCACGTACTGGTGCATGTTCTACCTGATGCTTCTATGCATGCTGGATACGGCTGGCATAGGAGCGGACAAGATGCCCCAAGAGGACATTTCGGTCGTGACCGAGATCGATGAGGTATGCGCCATAGATTTATTGTATTTACGCATGTTCGTCCCTTGCTAACAATCTATCTCGCCCTTACAGCTGTCACCAAATGGAAGCAGCGGAGCACCGACCGAAGGCAAAGGGCTGCTCTCGACCGACATAGGGTTTGTGCACGCGTTCATTGCGTCATTTATGGTAATTATCGTATCGGAGCTTGGCGATAAGACGTTCTTCATTGCGGCCATCATGGCCATGAGGCATCCCCGATTGACGGTGTTCGCCGGTGCGATCACTGCCCTCGCGCTTATGACCGTCCTGTCGGTGATATTCGGTTATGCTGCAACGTACATACCCCGCATCTACACGTTCTACATCTCGACCGCGCTGTTCGTCCTGTTCGGGCTCAAAATGCTGTACGACGGGTATCGGATGTCAGCGACGGAAGCTGCTGAGGAGCTGGAGACGGTTCAATCAGATCTGAGAAAGCGCGAAGATGAGGTATGTCAATCGTACTATAACTCCGGTAGTTTAAGATCCCTGTAAAGATTATCGGTTCGGTTGATGGGCAAAATTCGATTTCGCGCCACACCATGCTCCCTTCACCTTTGAAGTAGTACCGATAAATTCCCCATGCCACAACTCATTCGTCTCATGTCCTCATTTAATTAGCTAGATGTGTGAAATGGCATAGGTTCCGTCCGGTTCGCATGCAACCCCCAATTTCTATGTTATGCTTCATGGATAGCATTTTTCTATGCTAGGCCTGACAAATTTTGCAAGGATTTTCTTTCCTCGTCACTGTGCATCAAGAGGTCTACGAACTTCCCCGGGTGTGCGGCATTGGCATCTCTTATCTCTCCGCCCGTCTGTCTGTTCGTTGTTTGATGATTTTATTATTCTTTTTTCTCATTTCGCTTCCGCTTTTGTGTCTTAATTCACTCTCAGTCAACCCTGACCTACAGCTCGATTAATGTACGTAGTACGGAGTATTTGCACACACACACGCACATTATTTACCTTTTCTCAGCTTACTTGAAACCTCCATCCCCTAGAAGAATATTGCTTCAAATTGTCGATTTTTTGTTGCTGTAAATTTACTTGTTTTGAAAATACGTTCCAGTTCATTTAATTCATTAGCCCGCGGGGATGATAACTTTGGTACGGGAAGTGTGCGGAACCACTTTAATCTTGTTACGTCTGGTTCCACGGGCTTGATTGTTTGGTTTTCGTTTGACACAAACCGATAACGGCAAAGATAATAGCATCCAAAATCATGCTTCCATATATAGCAGCACACGTGGTTAATAACTTCATTAAGATGCGATTTATAATTCTATAGGCATTGTTGTTTGTGGTCAGTTGGATAAAATTGTGTTCTTTAAAGTTTTATTTATGCTTGTCACATGTATTGCGGAGCACCTTACACTCATATAATTCATTTGGCGTTACACATATTGATTGTTGAATTAAACATGCGCATAGTAAACGCATTGGTACGTGTGGGTACGTGCCTGATTAACTTTCATAATCAAGAGGTACCGTGAGCAATCGATACGGACCTCTATTGAATCTTGTTGCCGTAGAAACGACAATCATGGCTTAATGGATTCACTTTATGTATGAGTAGGTTTTATTGTGGCGCCTGGAAATGGAGTGTCGCTCCTAATGTACTGTACCAAAGTGTAATAATACTGTCTGGACCGACTTTGATGTTGTACACCTATCAGCGCTTTGTTTCACGGCCGATTATAAATCGGTTTTATCAGTCACGTAGCCTTCAACGGGTGCGTTCCCAGATTCACTCGGTTGATAGCGAATCGTATCAGCAGCATTAATCATTTCAGCGAGACAGCGGTTGTTGATGAATCAATATGCTCCACCGAAACGAGTTTATGATAACTTTGTTGCTATAATTTTACAAACGGGGTTTCCTCGCGAAGCACAAGGTGCTTCTCTGTTGACGACATCATCGTGCATTGCTATCTGTCCTATCGTCTGTTGCTGCTGCTATTCAATGAAACAGTCACATACCGTTGCAAAGATTAGATATGAAGTCATATACGATACAGATTCATACCCGTAATTAAGAGAAAGAATTGTTTCATCTGGTTTTACGCGAGCAAGAACGGAGTTTTTTCAGAGGGTGTTCATTTAACTAATTACAACTTTCTGCTTTGCAAATAACTCATGGCTAGAGGCTTTCTGATTATCTACTTATCTGATTATTATCTAATATCTATTATCGTTCAATGTATATAGTTTTTTTTAAAAAGGATTTACGTTTTCGTTATAAGTTTTTTTTTTAATTTATTCAGGTATATTATTGCTATTTCACATTGCTTTTGTTTTTATTATTCTATAACATCAGAAAAACGCTTTCTTGGGAAACATAAGCTTCTTTAAATTTGTTTGGTGTGAGTTTGTTGTTTGAGTAAATACAGGACTAATAAACGGTCCCGTTACTGTTCGTTGAAAGGAAAATTATCCGTAGAAAACTAAATAGAGCCCTCACACAATAGCACCACTACCGTATGCCCTTGGAAAATGATGGCCACTAGACTTAATGAAATAATTTCCTGCCATATAAGTGCTCACCGCCATCAACTGTAATCTCAAGCGCCATGGATGTTATTTACATCTCACATGAATCATCTTACGACAGTACTATAGTAGTTCAAATGTTTACTTACGTTTGGAGACAGAGAAATAGAACAAAGAACAAATAATGCAGTGATGGACGATTGAATTATACCCTCGCTGTGCCAAATTTGATAACGTTATCATATGTGAGATAATGTTTCGGCTTCATTTAAGATGGAATATGCAACGATAAAGAAAAGCGAATGTGTCTTCGCGTTTATTTGCGTATGAAAATAAGAAATGCACCGGAATTTCGTTTGATCGTTCATTATATGAAACTGAAAGCTCGATGGTTCTATATTTTAATCTAATTTTGCTACACGGGCTAAAACGCATCCTCCGTTCATTTTTCATATCCTCGGCCACGTGCTCCCACTACTTGTTGCGATACTATTCCTTGAAAGGATAATTATCTGTCAAAACTAAGTCGTGAAAAAGTCAGGCAAATTTGGTTTATTTATGATCGCTTTAAAAAAATTGCACAATATTATATATTATATACTTATACACATGCAAAATCATGCAAATCCACATGCAGTATTTAGACTATCTGAGAAGCTAATGCCATGTAACAATATTTTATTTTAACTTAAGATTGTTATTTTATTTGCATCAAGCGCATTACCTTCTTTTCACCATTCTTGCCATTGCATCGGAACACTGTTGTACTACTTCTAGTTTAAAACCGTCCTTCGAGAACGATCTCAAACTTCCATCGTGTCACTTTTCTACCGTTCCTTCTCCACGCGTGTGTGTGTGTGTATGGTCACGTACCTGATAAAACCTATAATCTTCTTACTTTCGTGAATCTCCCGCATTCGTTCCTCTCCTTCCCCGATATCGTGGCTCGGCGATCACGTTGCCCTGGGGGACGACTTGCAGTTAGCGCGATCCATGAACGGAAGTCGCAAGGAAACGGTCGAGCTCGTCCCGCTCAGCGACGTCAAGGTCACGGACGGCAAAGGACAACAGCAACAGCAGCAGCGTGCGGTCACCATTTTGCCCCGCAGACACGGACCCACGGGTTCCATCCACTCGCTGGCCGATCAGGAAAAGTCTGCCGGCGCGGCTGGCGGATCGTTACGCCTGTCCGCGTCCGCTTCCCAGCTGACTTCCGACGACATTGGCCACCTGCCGGATGCTTCGGCCGCTCGCAACCAAACAGGAATCTCAACGGATGAATCTGTGAGTCGTGCTGAAGTTACCGATCCGAAATCCACGGGTACGAGTAGAACCGGACATACGGAACCGATGGAATCTTCCCGTAGCAGCACCATGCTTCTGCTGGACAGCGGTGGTGGAGGAGGTGAACAGAGGCAGCGTCTGCGACCGGCCGCCATCAGCCACCACCCCGAGGGTGATCCGGACAAAATGGTTAGCAAAAGCAAAATGAAGGGGCGATCGCGCGCCGCAAGCTTTTAGATTCGATCCGTTGCATCTTTCGCACCCTGTGGCACACGGGCGGGAGGGTCATCACAAAATTGCATCCAGTGCAGCCTTTTACACAAGACAAAAAACCACACCACACACTGAGAGAGATGGGAGAGTGAAAAAAAACACCCCAAAACCACCGCAGACAGAGACGGCGCCATCAAGGATCGAGTCGTTTTCTCGCCGCTGCTTTGTATCGTTTTTCCGCTCTCTTTTCATGGCTTTGTGTTGTTGTTTTTCTTTTTTGTTGTGTGTGTTCCGTTTTTCCAACCATTCTCGAAATTTACTCTTCTTTTCGTCTCCATTTCATCCATCTGACTTTTTTCTTTGTCGAGTTGCATTCCCGTGCTGGCGGCGTTCACATTTTATTTCGCATCACTTCTTTCCTCGCATGTTTTGTCTGCTTCTTTTGTTTTCAAAATTTTCCCTCCTCATTGGCGTGCGACAGTCTTGCTTGAGAGTGCTAAAATTGGGATAAATTTAGAGACACACTTCTTCGCATATAGCAATCCATTCTTCTTGGCCTTCGTGTTGCAAATATTAGAGCTTCGGGTGGCTTCACACGTTCGCTCTGACGCTCTGATATTGCATTCGTTTTCGTGTGGTTTTCTGTCGTTTCTAATTTACCGCTTTTTACGTTTTCATATTCTTTTCGTCATGCTGCAAAATGTTGTGTGGAGTGATATAAGCCTTCGTACGTTGAATCCCATATAGCTTCTCTGTCGTTTGTTCATGTCATGATCCTTGATCCCTTGGAGCTTGATTTTTTTTAGTATGTTTGCCCTGCATTTCATGCACGTATCCACTATCCTTGCTCTAGTAGAATGATTCGTTCGTCGCAGCCATTTCTTATGTATATTAGTTGCACGAAGACATTGCTTTGTAATAGTGCATTATAGCTTCAGCGTATTGTTCATTCAATTAAAAAACTAAAAGCTTGTGGTATTTGATGATCTTCATAATCCCAGCAAGAGTTCTTCTCGCTTAATCAAGGAAGAGAACCCATTGGCATTCGCAATGTATCCGCTAGCGTTATCCTTCCCACAATCCTTCCACATCGAAGGGCCTTGTGTGTTTGTGTTTCTTATATCCTTGCATTTCTGTTGCCTTCACGCATCCTGTCTCACCCCACGAACGAATTTTACACGTTTTTAGACATCCAGCCCATTTTTATGAATTGATAAAATTGCGAAACACAAACCCACCTATCAGGATAACAGTGGCTTTTTAATTTAGCACCATGACAAAAGCCCCTCTTTCTTAATGCGATCGAAGCACGTGAAGAACTCCCTCCCAAGATCCACCGATCGACTAATTTTCCGACCCATTTCTGTTCCCATTTTTTCCCACGCAGCTCGAACGGGAAACCAGTGCCGGTGGCAGTCTCATGGCGCAGGACGCTGAAGCGGGCAGTAGCAGTAGTAGCGGACGACGGGGGACATCCCGAGGGCGCAACAACACTGCATTCAAGCTGCTGCTGCGCATTTTCATGCAGGCGTTCACGATGACGTTCATGGCCGAGTGGGGTGACCGATCCCAGCTGACCACCGTGATCCTGAGCGCGCGCGAAAACGTCTACGGTGTGATAGCGGGTGGCGTCATTGGACACTCGATCTGTACCGGTTTGGCTGTGATCGGTGGGCGCATGATCGCTCAACGAATTTCCGTCCGCAGTGGTAAGGACACGGACCACTTCCGGGTGGCTTCATCTTCAAATCAAAGTTCAATTGTATTAATTTTCTTTTTTTCCCTTTTCCTCCTACAGTGACTCTCATTGGTGGTGTGGTGTTCCTGCTGTTTGCCCTAAGCGCATTGCTGTTCGGACCGGGTGAAGAAGAACCGGTGAAGGTGCCCATCCCTTAGGCGTCAGAGCACGCGCCAGTGCTCCTCTCATCCATCTCTCTCACCCACACTCTTCCTGTCGGCACGAAGAAGGCTTAGGGCAATTCAAAGCGCATCCGGCGACACCTGAAGAACCGGAATCGAAATCGAATCGAACCCCCCTCGCAAGGCAGGACAGGACGTTGGGCGCGTTGAGATTTGTGCTAGATATTATAGGCAAACGAAGAGTTCCAGTTTCGCAAAAAAAAACCACCCTTTTCCATCGTTCTGTTTTATTATGTAATGCAAGCATGGGCGTCGCTAATGCCGCGGAAATTCGCCCTAATCCAGGGAGCTAGGGACACACGCGGCACGTTTCTCACTCGCTTATGTTTGTACATCTGGTGGGGGCTCTTGGCGCCATATGTAAGATTGTAAAGTAACAAACAAACACTGAAACTAAACGTGTAACTTTGCCTTGTTTGATCGGATTCCACTGCCTGTTACCGGGATCCAATCGACCGATGTAGTTCAGGAAAGGTCGCACGCAGGATGATATATGTTTATGATGATTGGCAAGCAAAGATAATAAATCTATTGAATAAAAATGAATGTCTGTATATATATTTATGACTACATGGTGTTGCATTACTCGGAACCCACCGGATTTGGATATATTTTGTGTCATGGGATTATTGGATTGGGTATTTGAATTTTGTTGCAAACAATCTCCTAAAAGGTGCTTCTCTACTCTCCTTTCTTCCAACAATGTTCAAAATATAAAAGACTCCCTATTTAACTGAGTTTTTACGCATATGCACCTCCTGCGCTCAAGAGCAGTTCTAATTAACGTCCTCGAAAATGGGAAAAAAAGACCCAAATATAGGTTCAGATTGTACCGTTTAAGAAAGAAAATTCATTATTCACCCTAGTTAGCATCCCAAAGCCCTTTAAATGACACCCGTGCTCGTTTGTTTGATGTTTTTCACTCCCGACTCACGAAACCAAATTCTCCATAGGCCCAGAGCAGAAAGCGATTTCGCGTCTGCCCGAAGATTTTCGTCGTCGAAATTTTGCTGTCCAAAAACCAGCTAAACCAGCGAAAGTAACAGGCGAGCAGGAATCTCAGAGGATGATCAACTTTGCAGGTATTGCGCGCTCGCTTCCACGTATTTGCAAAATTATGCTTACTCCCTCTAGCGTTAATAATCCATATCGCCGCTCTTTCGGGCGCGTGATTGTTCGCATCCTATCTCTTTTGCTCTCGATCGCTTTGTTATTCTTAGCGCACTTTGGGATCTTAGTGGCCATAATAATCAAGGCAAATTTAATCGAACTAAAATTTGAAATTCCATATGTATGTTTCGTTTTGATCACAAAACAAAGATGATATATGCGATAAACTTCTGTGATATAAATCAATACTCTCCACAGCATTTAATGATTTTATTTTACGGTAACAAATAAAATTAGACCCCGTGTCCGTTTATCACGCATTGAGTACATAGTGCAGCGATGATCCATTGCTCTAATCGCGTCGCTTACCAGGCGTAGATTTGAGACCACAGCGCGCAATGATAGTACTTGAAGATTATGAAGCAAAGAGGCTGCATGCGTTCGGGCTTACCAGCGATGAGGCTATCTTGTTCCCTCATCGATCAGCTGTTTAGCGTAAGCGGTAGAACAAACGCATTTTTTTCGTTTGTGAACGACGGAAGAAACAACACAACACGCCTACTTTAAGAAAAGAGCCGCCTCCATGCTCGCTGCGTTCGTTTATTCTTCTTGAATACATTGTAAAAGAACATTTCACTTTTTCACGTATTTAAATGGAAGCAAAACGTGTTTTGTGATAGGATCTCGTTGTTTTTTTATCAGTTTTTTTTTTCAATTTCTTTCGTGTATTAACTTCCAGACCGCAAGTAAGCTTGTGAGCAAAAATACTGCACTCTGCTCCGTTTTGTCTTTTAGCCCTACTCATACATTCTCGAATACAAATCGCATACTGAACATGCCATCCATGAAATATCTGTAATGGACCTTCGATTTCTGAGCCTATCTTTTAAATTCTCGTACTCTGGTAGTTCCAGTTTGAATGACATAGTAATAAAAAAATGGGAATAATAATAATAATATATGTTTTTTATATAGATCATATAATATCTGTCTTTTTTATGTCTTTTTTCGTTCGTGTTCCTTTGCGTAGACAATGGACGAGAAACACAGAAAGGGAACGGTTCTCCGTCGATTTCACTGCGTTCAAAGTAATGTAACTTTAAACACTGCTATAAGGGTTTCCGAACGGCACGACAAGAATGTTTCGTTTACGACGTGAATGTGTGGTTTTCTTATCGTTTGTCTGCACTCGTATGCCACCGTACTCCGTACAAAGGTACTTAAGTGATAAACTTCATAAGAGAAATGCATAATGGATAGATGCTTAAACGTAAAAAAAATATCTCTCGTGGCATATGGTATAGTAGAAACCGACGAAACGGTGTATGTTGGAAAATGCATTCGTTCGAATATGTCCGCCCAGAAAGTAATCTTACACTGCCCATAACAAATATCCGGAATGTGTTGAACCAAGGCTCGATTTAGATGCATGTCTTTTCGTGTTCTTACTTACTAACGTTTGTCTCGTTCATCGCGGAAAAGTTATCTGCCTGAAGCTTTTGTGCAAAGTCTCTTTCGCTCTATAACTATTCCTTTTTCTATACACGTTACCCTTTTCTGTACTTGCGATCATCGCGTTTCCACCACTCTTAGTAACAGCAACAGAAAGCTTGCTAGAGAAGAAGAATGTTCCCAGAGTAGGGGGCAAGTAATACAAGTACCGCAAAGAATTAAGGGTAATCTAAAAAACAAATACTAAAAGTACATCACTTAAACACTACGCGCACGTCAGACAAAAGAATGCTTTTGTGTTTCAATAATTTAAGAAAAAAAACCTTTTGATTTAAGATGCCATTTTGTGCCCTGGATCGAAATCCACCAAACATAATGCTGTGTCTTTGTTGTTTACAGTGTGTGTAGTTTGAGATTGTCTCTCGGCAGAGATTGCCTAAACGCAAGAAAAACTATTACACCAAAGTTCGATCCTTGACATCTGCTCTGGAAAACCAACTACCACCAGTGAATCACGGTCGCGGTTCTCATTTTTCTCAGCATACGGATTTCCTCATACTGAGCATCAAAGAAAAAAAACTTCCGAGTAGGGAAGCAGATTGAAATTAGCATCGTACCGAAGGGTAGCCAAACGTGTAGTATTTTTTTTAACGGATAAGGAAAAATAAGCAATCTTCATGTATATATTATATAAAAATACTCCATATCTTTCATCTGTCTATCAACCGCATGCACGATTCTGATTTTATCTTAAGAACACTTAAGTAAGTATGAGCGAAAGTAGAAAACCCCTAAAATGAAGGGCATCTGCTGTCCTTCCTGATTTCCCTTTACTGTATTCAATCAAATCGAATATGTTTCTGTTCATGTTCCTGTTTTCACTATCTTTTTCTTCGCTGAATATCTATTTCCGAAGCGCCTTGTGAATGCGCGTAATGTCTGTTGTTTATTGCTTATACGTGTGGGAACGACCTGATGCGAGAAGTTACTTTAGTTAGATTCCTACGCAACTTTTGCTCGTAACACGCAAATCCACCACTTGCAAAAGCCATTGAGCGTTCAAGCCCATGTGTGTGTGAGTGGAAGTACAAAGTCCTTCAGTAAAACCGTCATCAAAAATAGCACCATTCAGCATCGCCGTCATGCTTCGATGATATCGCTGGTGCTTTTCTTACTACGTCGCCGCCTAACAGCCGATCCGGATCCGCCCCAGACGTCATCCCCCAGCGACGACCCGCTGATGCGAGGATCATAAAAGTCATCCTCGCTTTCCTCGTTTTCGTCGTCGTCGTCGTCGTCATCGTCCTCCTCGGTAGAGGACGGTGTTCGTTGACGTCGCTTCTTTCGCTTGCGCGTCGCTTGCAGTCTTTCCTTGATGCGTGCGCCTGCCGATGTCATACTGTTCATGTCGTCGATATCCGCTTCCAGCTGTTCCTGTTGCTCGTGCTTCAGAAAGGCAACGGTCTCTTCGCCACCCATATTCTCCTCTTTCAGCTTCAGCGCCTTGCCGGAACCATCTTTTCCGAAGCCAATCGCTGCCCCGACACGACGGTTCTTCTTGGAGGGCGTCTCCGACGAACCATTTTTCTTTTTTGAATTACCACCCCGTTTGGATGAACCCTTCCGGTTGCCAGATTTCTGCCGACAGTGGAAAATGTGCTTCGAAATGGCGCTCTTGTTCTTGAACGGACGACCACAGAAGTTGCACACCACCTCGACGCCATCCATCTCGTGAAGGCGCGCATGCTTAGAATAATTACTTGGGTCCGTGAACGCTTTGCCGCAAATCTCGCACTGGTACGGCCGGTAACCAATGTGGCGGTACGTGTGCGCCCGGAACTGGTCACGACGTGCAAACACCTTGCCGCACACCTCACACGTGATTCCCTTGAAATCGGGTGCGCTCTTCGCGTGCATCGTTTTGTGGCGCTTCAGATCGTACGAGCGCTCGAAGTCCTTCCCGCACTGTTCGCAAACGTGCGGTTTCGGCAGCGGTTGCGTATTGTGGCGCCTTACGTGCTTGTGCAAGTCCCCGGACGAGATGAAGGCGAAGCTACACTCGACCACCGGGCATTTGAACGGACGCTGGCCGGTGTGGATGCGTACATGCCGCGTCAGGTCGCCCGTCTGCACAAATGTTCGGCCACAGTACATGCACGATCGTCGCTTGATGGCCGCATGTACCGCCGTGAGATGATCCTTGATAGCGGACTTGTCGGTGAACTGGCCACCGCAAATCGTGCACATGTAGTGCGTCTCGCCGGTCGTCTCCGATTCGATCACGTCCACCTTGGCCATTTCGAATGGCGACAACTTGTCGGGTTCGTCCGGATCCAGCTGCTCCTGTTTGGTGTCCTCCACAATTTCTGTTGGCGTCACAGTCGAGCCCCGTTTTTGCGTCAGTTTTGAAGCAACGAGTTCGGCATTCAGCTCTTGGGAGACACTCTCGTCGGTTTGTTCATTGTCTGGTTCGAAAACGTTCCGTGTGTGCACGCCCGAGGGACGATACTCAACCTTTACATTTGTGGTTGTTTCTAGCATCAGTCCATCCACCGGCGACGATCTTTCTTCGTTTTCGAAGTCATGGCGTAGAGTTTTGTGGGCTTCGGTTGAGTGCGTAGACTTTCTTTTTCTAGAGCCGGTCGCCTTCGAGACATGCTCCGTCTTGGCCAATGGCATCTCAGGTTCACAAGGAACTTCAGCATGCGTTTCATCTTCGTCCTGTACGCCGGCAGCATCGCCGGTAGGGAAACCTTCCACTTCATTGTTAACCTCCAGTCCATCAGCGTTTACCCCGTTCAATAGCGGAGATTGAGCTTCCGTTTCTGTCTGGACGGGCGGCAGAAGCTCTCCGTCGATGTTGGCAAGGTTGGAAAAGAAGTGAGCGACCTGAACCAGATCGATGCCATGTAAGTTCATCAAATGTTTCTTGTACCACATCTCAGTCTTGAACGACATGTCACACTTAGGACACTGGAACTCGCCTCCGATCGAGAGAGCAACGTTTTGCACGACTTCCGCCGCCTCGGCCGCTTCCTTCGCTTTAGCAGAAGGTTTCCTTGTCGCACGTACCGTTCGCTTCGCTGCGCGACTGTGCTCCTCCCCGCCGTAATCGTCCACTTCGCTCTCTGCGATAGAAATGGACTTTCTATTGGAGGTGCGCAGAAATTTCTGATCCTTCTCTTCCTGCCGTTCCTTAGGGGAGATCGGTTTCACCGGGCTCAAACTGGACTTGGGGCGTCCCGCGGAAGTTCGCTTTTTGCTTCCGGTTACTTTTGTCGTGGTCTCGTTGACCGACTCGATGCCGCTGTCGCTGGCGGGTGAGGATTCCTTCTCCTGCTCGGGTTCCACCGAATCGGACAACGGTTTGGCTATCGCTGCGCCATCCTCAACGGAGGATGACCCAGACGAGGAAGCGGACGACTCCCCACCATCACCGCTTACGACGCTACCTTCTCTGGTGTTGGCTTCTCCCAGCACCGCCAAAGGAAGTCCACTCTTGATCTCTTCCTGTACGTTGTCCAGCCCTACAAGCTGCTGATTGACGTTGCCAGTCGTGTTCGCATCAATCGTTGCTGGTTCCCTGTCAGTCTTATTTTCCGCTGCGTTCACTGGCGTGCTAGCAACAGCTGCACTGTTCGCTTCGTCTGCTACAACCGGTTCGTGAACCGTTGGGGATTTTTTGTTAGATTGCGTGACGCTACGAGGCGCTTGCTGTTTGCGGCCTTTTTTCGGTGAAGCAAATAGTGCCGTCACTGATATGTATCCTTTTTTCTTACCCGTTTCATTCAATTTAATATTGCGCTCAGGCGAATCATCACCACCATCGTCAGCATGTGATAGGTTTGCGTTAAAGCTGCCCTCAAGGTTCGCACTGGTGGAGGCTTGTGTAAGCTTCACCAGCTCCGAGGAGTTCGTACTGATCGTTGTAGATAATTTAGTCGCTGCGGTTGCCAGCTGGAGAGATTTTGCTTGAGCCGACTTTGGAGGCCGTCCACGGCCCCGTTTTACGATGACCACGGGTTGTTGTACATCTAAAACGGAGAAAAATATTAGCAAATGTAGCCAAAATTCATATAATGTGCATAACAAAGGATAAAAAACGTATATATAGAAAGATAAGTAAAATAATATCAATCACGCACAATTGTAGCAAATAATAAGTTTCAAAATTTCCATCTAAATGGTCCTAACTACAAATCAGACAATACCGATGGAGCAGCATGGTGGTTCACTCGGACCGACTCCGAGCATCATTAAAATCAATAGTTTTCTTCCTTCTTGGAGCAGTCATCGCTAACCTTGCCAAACGAATTTATGTTGACACAATAGACGCACGGTTTCGGGTGGCTCATCGAGTTAACACACGAACATCAACACCATCACCGCACCGGGGGTGCACCTTCGAGTGAACCACCAGGCAACTCCATTTTGTTTTTCACGCATACTTGATCGAAGCCAGAGGTGCAACGTTGATGTCAAAATCAAGCTCCATCAAATATCGCATACATACGCACGTACGTTATCTAATTTGTCGCAACTTGCGCTAATAAGAAAATCTCACAACCCACAAACTTTTGCACATTTCGGACCGGCCGGGCATAGATAAAACGCTCATGTCATCACATTTCAACGGCATCGCGGGTGAAAAGGAGGTGCGCACATGTGCAAACACAACACGTCACACGTCGTGAATCGAACCGGTTTTCACAGCTACGGGAAAACCCCAAGATGGATTGTCATCCATGCAAATGGAGACGCACGGGGGAAATTTCGAAACAAAGCGTGGGACAATTTTTCAAAATAGTTTCGTAAAATAGAAAGAAAATTAAGCAAATAATGAACAGTATTGGCCTGGGAGTTCATTGGCTCAACATAACCTCATTTCAGCTCGTCGTAACTACGCATCACAGTCAACACTCACCAACAGTCGCAGAAATGTTGACGGGTGGTTTTGCTTGAGCAGCAACTCCCTGCTGCAATGTCTGGCCAACGACCTCCACTCCCGTGTTGCCCGAACCACCAGCTTCTTCTGCACGCTGTGGCCTTTCACCGGTGGCGTCATTATTTGCACTCCGACGTTTGTTTACCGCCGCGTCACTGGCAGGTTGGATGACGGTCGGTACGACTGCTGGAATGGCCGCTATGCTGTCGTCGCCGTTCATGGCTACACCAAGCGCGGCAGCACCAGCTGTCTGCTGAGGCAGTACGGTTCGTTCAGCGGCGGCTGCCTCGATCAGCATCATCGTCGTAAAGGAGGGTTTCCTTTCCACGGGCGGTACATCCAGGTGCGTCTCGTTCTGTACCTCCACCACGTGTTCCTGCTGTTCATGTTCGCTGCTCACCGGTTCCTGCTTGAGTTGTGTGAGAAGCACCGGTTGCTGAATCGGTGGCTGTTGTGGCGTTTGCTGCTTGGCTGGTTTGGTCAGTTTGGCGGGCACTTTCACTACAGCCGCTTGCTCAGTCAACAACGAAACTACCGGTGGGTGCGTAGGAGTTGCCTGTGGGGCGGGAGATCGTGCCAGCAGCGAGGATGTTGCAGCCTGAACAATCATCTCACTGACGCATGCCGTCATCATCTCACTGACGCTTAATGACGGTTTTTCTGCAGCTCGCATCCCAGCGAACGCTGGCCGTTTCCCACCGTTCCCGGTGATACCCGGGGCATTGTGGAGCGCGAAGTTGAGCATAGGAGCTTGCTTCACGCACATCTTAGGGCGCGGTTGTTGCGGAACCGGTGGTTGCGGTCTCGCCTGCACGAGCTGATGCGGTTGCTGGAATAGTGCAGGAAGTTGCTGAGGCGGCCGGGAGTTACTACTGGGTCGGTAAGCGGGTTGTGTAGAGGAGTTTTGCTGCAGACTGACTTTCAGCTGCAGCTCGGTAAGCGACTCGAGCGGAGCTTGTTGCTGTTGTTGGCGCTGAAGCGAGTAGTCGTTAATGAGATTCATGTGCTGCAGCAGCGCCTGCTGCTGAATCCGCAACTGTTGTTGTTGCTGTTGCTGCTTCAACAGCTTATGCCTTTGTAGCTCTTGCTGATGCTGGTGCTGCAGCCGCATCAGCTCCTGCTGCCGTTGCTGCTGTTTGTTATGTTGCTTCGTCTTTTGCTTTTGCAACTTTATCTGCGCCTGGTGCAGCTGGTGTTGCGCCTTGTGCAGCTGGTGTTGCGCTTGTTGCAGTTGGTGTTGCTGCTGCAGATACATCGGCAACGGTTGGCTTTTGGCCTTGGCACCGATCGGTTCGAGCGTCACGATCGCTCGCTCTTCCTGGATGCGTTCCCGTGGTTTCGTCGCCGGCAAACTAACCGACAGGCCACCATTTTTGCTGGCCGCCATCTTCGTATTCGGTTCTCCACCGCCACCTCCTTTGTTGTCGATGATCTCCACCGGACCAACGTACAAGGTTTGCACTTCATCGTCGAACTGGACGGTGATTTCGCTCAAAAAGTCATCGTCCTCGTCATCCGCCGCTGGAGGAGCCGCTGCTGGTATTGGTGCTGGTGGAGGCGCCTGTGGCAGTTGTGCAGTCGACGTGGATGCGTAAACAACTGACCCAGCCGACTGTTGCTGCTGGTGAAGCAGGTGCTGGATGTGCTGATGATGGTTGAAGGGGGTGAGTTGCGGCGGTTGTTGGTATTGCTGCAGACGACTTCCGGCCATGGGTGGAGGTGCCACGATGTTCGAAGGCACACCGTACATCCCGTAAACGCTCTTCGGCACGCCAGTCGGCAGCTGCCGTTGGTGATGATGCCCCTGGCCGGAATTGGACGGTGCCGTCGCGGCCGGCGGCGCTCTGTAGTTCAAGGTCGCCATCCCGTGGCTAAGGTAGGAGTGCGTTGGCATCGGGCGGCCGAACCACTACGCAGCCGCAACCGCGCACAACACTCTGGACGGACTCGTTCGATGAGTCTGCAGCCGTTCCGTTGTGTTTTCAAAACCCGTATTGTAAATAACATGCGGCGGAAGTCACACACACACGCACACACCCGCGCGCACTCAAGCTGCGATTGCGTTTTATGCTAGCCGCGTGAGGATCGTCGCGACCATTTCTTTAGCAGCAGCCGCCTGTCATGGCTACGAGGCTACCCCACGCGTAATGACAGCGCCTTGTGTACGGTCATGTATAACCGTCGTTGTCGTCGTATAACGACCGGTCGCGGGTTTGTTTATTTGCCGTTGTCCGTTTACACCCGGAATAAAGAACCGAATCCGCTCGAACGGATGCTTGGCATCGGCAAGAACGCAGGCACTCTCAGGGGGAGGGGGTCCTGCTTCAGTCTAGAGTTAAAAGCGAACACAAAAAAAAGACAAGCTGGAATGATGGCGATGCTAATGCCAAACACCCCGTAGAAAAGGTTGATGGCGGCGCGACCGTGACGTTTCTTCGGCTCTGCGTTTTCTTCTGCTTATGCGGCCTACCACCGCCTGTGTACCTTTGTGTATGCGTGCACGCGTGTGTGTGTTTATGAGGATAGGAGGGTGGGACGTTCTCGTTCCTGTTGTTTTATTAGTCGCTGGTTTTTTTGTTGTTTTTGCACACTTCCTTCTCTTTGCTAACTCGCCTCGGTTACTATAGCCACTCGTGATGTGGGCTCTCTTTCCCTCGCCACTCGCCACTGCGGAGATCACGAACAACTACACCGCTTTCTTTATCTTTCTCCCTTCTGTGCCTTCTTTGCCGTTCGCTTTCTTCGTGTCTTTCGCTTCGCTGTAAGCTCTCCGCCGCACAATGCAACGCACATCGCCTCTCACGGCCCGCTTCTGCACCCTTCACACGACGCGGCGGTGGGTTACTACGTTTTCGCTGGCCTTGTTAGATTTTTCCTGCCGCACGGCATCGCCATCACACCAGATGCCGTGTTTCTTCATCATACTGCCCTGTTCCCTTTAAGCGCTGAAGCCACCATCGTAAAATCGGCCTGTGTTTCTTCTTCGCGCCGTAGCGTGAGCGAAGAGGAAGGTACAAAAGTGTGCCGCGATCGCGAGCAAAGCCACTACACTTCGAGGAAACGCAAATATGTCGGAAACCGTCGCACCGTTGGTGATTTATTGAAAATCAAAAAGTAGTACAATTATATATCTTTTCCCGAACAGTCTTTGTTTATTTCACTTCATTTCCTCCTTCCTTCGGATGGGCCACACATTCGCCTCGTCACAACACCATACACACACTCACACAGATTCGGTCGTAAATGCAAATAGTGCTCACAAAAAAAAAATACACCGAAAAGCGGAATGTAGGCTGTTCAACCTTATTGTGTCGCACTTTCTTTGGGCAAACTACCCATTTCATCACAGTCTTGGGCCTCTCACGCACAACCGACGGTTTCACTGTAACGTAAATGCTTCACCTTGCTAATAAACCGAACAGAATGTGGGAAAACTAAATGCGAACGAAACGAAAATGGGAAAAACGCGTTCACGCGAAAAGAAACGCACGACGCGGCGTCAGACCATTTTTCAGAAGAAAAAAGCAACAGGTTGGTTCGTGTTCTATAAAAAGATCTATGCTTTCAGCTGTCAAAAACTCTCCTGACGTTTACTGCAGACCGTACATACGGTTGCAATCCGTTTCAGCACTGCCCTGCCATGTATTGCACTGGCGGTCTGCAAAATACAGGAATGTACATTCAATGCTTTATCATAGCTTTGAATTGACTCAATCAAACGAACCATTTATTCTAATAAAATGATTAAAAGTGAAAAATATCACATACAATTGCATAGCCTTTTGAAATAGATTAATTATCAAAATAAATTTAAATTAAAGTGAGCAGTAACGATTGATTTATTAGACATCAATCGTTTTCTACGGTATCAATAAAAAGACGTTCAATATGCTTTGGGGTATTTGCTAATTCTTAGCTTTTTTCGTTATAATAAAAATGATTGTAAAACGGGTTCAATGTTAGTTCTGTTAAAAATACCCAGCATACCAATAGCAACCCGGTGTATTATTTTAGTGATTGTTATAGTATTTATTTGGTTTAGATTGTACAAACAAGTTTAATATATTTACTTGACCTTTTTCATCAGTTTATACTCACTCACATTTAATTTCATAATTGATGATTTTTTCGCCCTTATCACTATATCCCATTGATATATTCTAAAATTTCGTTCCTGATTTTCTCAGGAAGGAAAATATCGTAATAATTCCCTATAGCCCCAGCATCGACACGCAGCCTTCAGTCAAAATTTGGTTCCATTTTGATGATCGACAGATCGCTTATGAATGATTCATCATCGTCATCTCGTATTTGCTCCGAGGACAACTTGAGATCGGCGTCAACCGGCGATACAGTACCACTATGATCAACTTGCATGGACGACGAGGACGGATCCACCATCAACCGATCGTTGTTTAGCGGCTCATGTTCGCCTTCATATAGGTCATCTTCACCACTTTCATGTTTCCGGTGTTCCTTTAGTACATGTTGCCAGAGCTGACTTTGATCTCTAAAAATTTGCGGACAATCATTGCATTGAATAAGCTGCACCTTTTTGTCGGGGGTAATCTCCTCGACCACCTTTCGGTGAGTTTTTAGATGAACGTTCAGCTGTTTTAACTCGAGAAATTTGGCCGAGCAAATGCGACACTTAAAAATGATGGAGCCGTGGCTACCGGGTTGTACTTGTTGCGAAGAATGAATTAGCTGATGCCGAAGAAGCGTTCCGCGGTAACCAAAGCGATAATGGCACACCTTACAACCGTACGGTTTCGATTTGTCGTGGTTTTTTCGCATGTGCATCGTCAGGTAGCAGTTATACAAGAACGTCTTATGGCAAAGTTCGCACTGGAACTGAGTCTGTTCTGGCCCGAGCGATGACGCATCTCCATCTCCGATTTCATCTGGATCCAGCAGCTCCGATTCATCCGCATCTACAATTGGAAACAAAACATAATTGTCCTTTATATCATGTACACAGCAAATTAACTATTAAAGAACGGGAAAACCAGACAAATTAGTTCCACCTGTTTTGTAGAGCTGTATTTGAGTTATTTACAATTTTCATTTTATTGCTACATTGAACACGCGTTTGAGTTGACTTGAATTGAAGCGGAATAAACGTTTGCTCAAGAAAAAAAGAAATGTTACATCAAGAAATATAAAAAATGTATGTAATTAACTTGATATTAAAAAGTACCATGCCCTTTAAATGATGTAATTCAAATGAAATAAAAGGAAATAAATGAGCTCGAAACTTCACGCGAAATAGTGTTATTGAAAAATATAAACTTTGAAAAAGTAAATACAAACCATACGACTCTAATTGATTTTAATGCGCATTGTTGTGCAAGGGCGTTTTGAAGCCCTTGCAAGTAATCTAAAAACATACAATGTGTGGCAGATCGTAACAAAAAAAGGGCCCACAACTAAAATATTCACTGTTCAGCATGAATAGTACATTGTCCCATTATAATTACACCCCAAGTATGATAATCGAGATAAGCACTTGAAGAAGGTAAAATATAGAATGATAGACAAAATACGATAAGAGACGAAAGGTCACTAAAGGGCAAATATGGTCGCTCAATTGCTACAACATTGTTCGTAAGAAAACGAGCTTGAACAGCGCATTTTACATCGAAAAACGACTTGAACATGTACCATCAAAGTCAATGCCCCGACCGGAAGAAATGAAACAAAATTCGTAGCGTTAGAAATAAAATAAAAAGGGCATCACTGAACATGGAAAACCCTTCGCCGACGTAGTGGATAGAACCAGACAGGAAGAGAGAAAGAGTGCGCGAAAGGAGAAAACGGTCTGTGCATAAAACTGGTTTAAAGTTTCGTAAGAACGTTTTCGTAGGCGACAAACGGGTCACCAGAGCCAGCAATGGTGGAAGGATTCGGGAGGGGATTGTTTAAGGTACATAAAAACCAAGATTTTAAGAGGCCCCTATAAAACATATACCAGCGAACTAGACTCTGTACTAGGGTACTAATAGATACTAATACTAACGGGAAAGCTATCGATTATCAATTGCGCAAGTAAAAGCTATTACGGACGAACAGAAAACGTACAACAGACGAACAAAAGCACAAAGATGTGATAAAAAACCAGATGTCAACTACGTTGCAACAGCGATCGTGGAAGCGGTCGAGTTGCTACGAGCTTAACTGGAAGAAAAACATAATAAAAGAAAAATGCATGCAGCACCATTTTTATCTGCTGGTGTTGTTTGGTTACTTTGTTACTTCCATGCTTCCAAACATATGGCAGAGGACATGCTGGTAGAGGGTAATTAGAGCTAGTTAGAGGGGGACATGACAGCACAGTCAATTATCCCAACGGCCACGAGAATAACACTCGCCAACACTCGCTCTGCGGTCTTCTGGAGAAAAGCGTTTAATACTGTACTATTTATTAAAACGAAAAAAAAAATTTGCTAACGTGTTCTCATGGCATAATTCTTCCTATCATGGTAAACCATTTTTGACACTTTTTTCATGCGAGTGACAGTCATATACGATAAGAATCGATTTTATCATTTAACTCAAGCAAAGCTCGTATAGAAATTGTACTATGAATAAATAATTCCCTCGAAGTGTCCCTAATTTTTACGAGCAATAAAACAATTTAAAATGTACGAAAGCATGCACTGAAGCAAATGAAACCGATCGATTTCTTCTACACAAAACAAAACGACCTTTTTGCTTAGCTGGTACAACGAACAAACACAAGCACATAAAATTCGAGTGAATGATGATGACGAAACCTTCTGCTATTTTTGCATATTCAACACTTTTTCTCGAATGCAATCAAAAAGCGCCAGCAAAACGATACACGTAAAGTAAATGAAATTATTTTTTAAAAGAATAATTCATTTTAAAATGCAAATCGCTCTAGCAACTTTTCTTAAACATCGAAATTTAATTTAAACATGATGAAAAAAATAAAGAAGCAAAATAAAATTGGAAAAACACATATTATTTATGGATTATTTTAGGAATTGAGTCACAAACTATCATGCCAGTTAGATTAATAGCAATAGAAAGGATATAAAGGATGACGATAGCAAATAAAATATAATTGTAAAGATGAAAAGAGTAAAAAAAAGTAAAAAAAAAACAGATAAATTTATGAAGATTAAGCTAAGTATTAAGATGCAAACAACAACAAATATATCACTTACATTCCATCGGTTGTTGCTTGGTATTTGCTTTATGCGCATTTTCCAGTAGACGCAATTTCAGCCCGGGCATGGCCGTCAGCCGGGGTAACGCACTCGGGACCGGACTGTTAGTTGGGGTGCTAGCGTCCGATTGCTTCGACGAGACGATGCCAACCTGCAACCGCGAGTGCTGCTCCTTTTGGTGCTTCTTAAGTGGTTCTCGCTCATCGAACTCCATGTCGCACACAGGGCAAACGTACGCCATATCACTAGCAGGTGTCGAAAGCATGGGCAATTTGCGCTTCATACCTTGTAGCAAGTTACTCGGACCACTGGTTCCTGTATCGTCCTTTAGGCTATCTATGGGACTATTATTATTGTTGCTGCTGATGTTGTTGTTTTCCGAACCGGAGCCCGATTTGTTCACCGGTACCAGCCCGAGAGCGAACGGTTCTAGCACACATGCCGACCGGTCGACAACCTCCGGTGAAAGAGGTGGCAACGGAGGAGCATTCTGCTGCAACTGTTGTTGCAGCTCTTGTTTCACTAGCCGCTCAAGATCGACCCGGCGTTCCTTCTCCTTCTCGGCTGCCATCAGCTCATGCATCTTGAGGTGGGTGTTTAGGACGGTTTCACGCGCGAACGTGGCTTTGCAAATGATGCACACGTATTCGCTCTTTTCGCGCTCGTCGGGACGTGACCCGCCTGGCACTCGGTATACCTGATGCGCCTTCTTCAGGTGCATGGTAAGTGGTCGCTTGGTGGCAAACACTTCGTCGCAGCGATCACAGGCGTACTCACCGACGTCAGAGCCACCGGGAGATTGTTCGATCTGCGGCTTCGTATCGTGCACCTTGGCGTGTTGGGTTAGCTGTGCCTTGGTGGCGAAGCGATAAAGACACACCTCGCATTTGAAAGGTCGCTTGTGCACGACATGCACGTTTTTGTGCCGTTTGAACCGTACCGATGAGGTGAAAGTTTTACCACAGATTGGACAGGCGTACGTCATCTCACCGGTACTGGTGTTGGGCTCCTGCTTGACATTCTCACACTTGATTTGGCCGGCGCCGTGCGCGACGATCTTGTGCCGAACCAGCCGCAAATGGCTGGTGAGAGTAACGAAGCATACGTCGCACTTGAAGGGCTTAGCCGGGTTGTGCTTTTGGGTGATGTGCATCCGACATTGGCTTTTGTACACGAACTCTTGCTTGCACAGGCCGCATCCATGGTTTCCGTTTTCTTCGTCGAACTGGTAGTGCTCGTTAAAGAACGCATCCATCGGATCCGAGTCTGAGTCCTTCGCTTCCTCCAATAGGCTGGGCTCTTCTTCGTCCTCTTCGTCGTCTCCCGCACCAACCATGATGACGTCGGTTGGGTTATTAGTACCGTCCACCGTTGCGTCTTTGACATCGCTTGCATCTAGCATACTACCGTCTTGAATTCTGTGGGTGGATGCGTACAGTTCCTCATAGTCGTCGTCGGGCTCTTCGTCTTTCACTCGGATCAGAACATCGTTACAAGATTCGTCGTTTACCGTATCAATAATTTCGCTGGCCACTGTTTTATGTAATCCCTGCTGCTGTACCGCAAGTGGTTTTTGTGCACGCAGATGCTCATCACTTGCAAGTGTCGTCTCGTACAAGTCGTAGGCCGACAACAGCTTCCATTTGCAGTTGCAGCAGATCTGCTCTGGAAAGCCCTGCAACATCTCACGCTGGTTGAGGGGTAAACAGACGGAAAGTAGCATAGCTAGCAGCGTTTTCTGGTCGTACTCTGGCACCGGACTATGAATCGAAATCATCCTCGGACGAGTGGATAGGCAAATCCGACAGATAACTACCATTCTACCGAGCGCTGGATGTCGTACGGTTTCATCTGAGGCCATGAATGAGAAGCGGTTCGATTTATTTCTCAATTCCTGCGGTTCCATACTCGATCGCAACTGTCAAGCGTACGAGCAATAACAAACCACCGCCACCAACGATAATCGCTCGTGAAATTTGTAATCGTACGAATATATCGAATCGTACGTAGGTGCTACTTAAACACTTAACCAAGGAATGGATCAAGACGAAATTAGTTTGCTTTTCTGCGTCACTTTTCTTGGATAAACAACGAGCCCGCGTAATTCGATACTCTTGTCCAAGTGGTGGTTGCTGAAATTTTTCACTTATCGCTTCTTCTTCTTCTTATTGTTTCCCACATTAAACTTCTGTGCAAAATAGGACCTAGTTTAATAAGACTGAACAAAACACCAAAACATTCAATTTATACCGAGTAAACTCTTGCCTGAGTTAATACACCTAATATTTCTTAACTTTTTATCATTCACAGTGTCCAAGCGCTCTAAAGCCTACCATATTATGACAGCAAGAATGGTAAACAGCATTCTATACAATCGAAGGTTTGATCAAAACGAACCATTTTGACAAATGACCATCATAAGGAGGTGTGATAGTCCTAAGACAATCAGATACCTGAAGCAAAACACATTATATTTCGTTTGATGTATTGCTCTGGGCCCGATAAATAAAGCAAACAAACATAAAATAGAATAATAATATCAATACAGCATGAAAATTTAGATTAGCCCCAACCATTGCGTTATTTGTGGTTGTTTAAACATGCATGCTCATTTGAAACCCAAGATTTACAATAACTTAAAAAATGAACATGAATAGTTTCTTGGATGTTAAATTGGAGACTATATTACTATCTTGGTCCTAACATCCACCAGTTGGAGTGTCATTAACATTAATTTCATTGGCAGTAAGTTTGGACAAATTTATCTGTTGTACATCCATAGTTTGCAGTGGATTCGGTTTTCCTTGGCCTTTAATTGCGCTTTCCCGGATGCACCCCAGCTTTCTCTGAGTACTCGTATGTTCATTGGTTGTTGACGTCATGAAAGCTATGGTAAGCTTGGTAAGGAAAGTCCACACGAGCGAGAAAGCTAATGCTGATAAAAATGGGGGTGTACTTTGGGCGAAAATAGATCGCACAACAGCGCTAGATTCATTTTCGCCCATTTCGCCCGTTTTCAACCTGGTGAGAAAAAGGAAAGAGTAAGAACAACAAGACCAGGAAGTAGGTGAAAAAAATGCATCAATTAGCGCACAACGGGAAACATTGAGTGGCGATACGGTTTGGAATTTTGAAGTGAAGCTGCCACATTTTCGGTCTGCCGGTGCATCCTAGGCACCGTGTGAAGCGGACACTAGCTTGGGCTGTGACTTTGGTTGGAACTTTCAGTGACATGGTCAACCAAAAGTGTAAGCCATCCCCGGTGTTGTACGTGGACTAGGAATTTGATCCTGTGTTGTGCCTGCTGCCCAGTGTTCCGGTCGGTCGCTCGTTTCTCCCTCTGTTATTGCTTTCCTTTTCACTCTAAAACCCGAAGCTGGTACATTTTTCCGAAGCACGAGCACACGCACACTGGCGCGTTTTATTCGTTTGACAGCGAAAAGAAGTGCATCGAAAAATCGCAGCAGCATCCATCTTTGAAACGCAGCGACCAAGAAGCGTCAAGGAGGCGACAAGATTGAGGAAAGAAGCCGTGCCTTTCCGTTGCTGCGCGGCGATAAAAACGGGGCCACGGAGAAGAGCCGCCGCACGAGCAACAGTGAGTGTGAAAAAGTCGTGAAAAGCCACCGCCGTCGAGCCAAAAAACGTCATCATCGCCCCGCGCGCACCACCCGCGCGATTCCCCCGAGGGCGGGTGCTCGCTCAATTAATTGTGTCGCGTAGCAGCGCAGCAGTGCGCGTTGAGTCGGCGGAAAATTATCCGCGGGCATATGGCAGCGGGATTGGTTGAGCATACGGTGTCGTCCCCCTAAAAGCGATGGCATAATGCATCCCGAGGAGCTGAAATCGAAAGCTTTCGTACTGGAATCTCAGGTGCAGCAGGATAGTGGCTTTGTCGGTACGGGACAAGTGCCACCGCAATACCTCAACCACCAGCAGCAGCAACTTTTTCAGCAGCAGCAGCAGGTCTTTCAGGAGCAGCAGCATCTTCTCCCGCAGCAGCAGGCGGCGCACTATCACCAACAGCAACAACAACAGCATTACCATCATCACCAACAACAGCAACAGCAGCAGCAATATCAGCAGCAGCAGCAGCAACAACAACAACAACAACAGCAACACCAACAGCACCAGCAGCAGCATTTCACCCGGCAGGCGGCCGCCTCCTGCATGCAGGACAAGTACAGCAGTGGCGGCGCACTCCGAGGCCAGCTCCCCATGGAATGGGGCGACAATTTGGCAACCGAACGCGTCATTGCTGGAGGCGTAACTTCCGGCTCGCCCATGACACCAGGGCTCGGGCATCATCATCATCCGCAACAGAACCAACTGCAGAACCCGGGCGACGTCGTGGGTCCGAACGCGTTCGTGCACGGTGCGACGTTGACGTACGGTAATGAACCAACGACACAGGGTCACCAGCGCCGGATGGTTCCACCTGCCGGTGTGAACCAGTACTCGACCCGCGGCGTCGACGGTGGAGCGCCACCTGGTGCTTCCGGTTCCTACTTTCACGATCAGCTTAGCGCGCACGCCCAAACCGTTGTCGGTACCGGGATGGGACACTTCGTCACTGTGGAAACAACGGGCGGTGGTGGTTACGCGACCACAGTAGTGCCAGGTGGTATGGTGCAAGCAGGAGCTGGCCGAACTGTGGGACAGCTGGGTGCCAGCCCAAACGCGGCCTCCCCGCCGGGAGTGCCCGGAATGGGGACAGGTGCATACGTACACACAACCACACCGACGCACGTGGCCTCGTACATGCAACAGGGCTCACCGAGCGGCATGCAGCGGATGAATGATATGAGCACAATGCAAACTTCCAGCGGTCCGGGAGGGACGCTCGTTACTCAGCAGCAGCAACAGATGGTTCCGGAGCATCGCCGTGGACCGCTGCCAGTGCATTCGGACTTTCCTTCCGGGGCGTCGAGATCACCCTTCCATACGGTTTCGCTGCCCTCTTCGAGCCCGTGCCTGGTGGATGCATCCGGTGGCAACAACAGCACCATCGCTGTCTGCACCAAACCTTCCGATATGGGCATGAACAACGATCCGCTAAAATCGGCATCGATGTCTGTAATCAGCCAGCAGCAAGCGTCATCAAGAGGACCTCAAATTTACGGGATGCAAGGAACGGCCCCAATGGAGGTGCCCCTAGAGTCAGAGTTTACCTTCCCAGCGGTAGATCAGAGCGCCAACGATAGCGTCCAGCAGCAGCACCAGCACCAGCAGCAACAACATCAGCAGCAGCAACAGCAACAGCTTTCGATGCCCCTTGGCGGTAACGGGACCCGAGCGTCGGCGCACACAGGATCGAACGATCGTATTACGCGCTCAAGCGTTAACAACCGCTCTACCAGGCTGGCTGAGGACGAAGATCACGAGGGTCTCGAAGAAGTGTTGCCGGTCGATCCGCTGTCCACCGCCAACGATCTCCACTCTGGGCTGGGTCACGTTTCTAAATCCGCTTCCCTAAAACTTGACCACCGATCCAGCGAAGGACAATCAGTGGCCGGCTCGACGATAATACAATCGACGGAGCAGCGCAAACGTTCCGTAAAACACGTGCGTTTCGTCGAACCGGCGGAAGAAAACTCCTACGATGGGATGCGCCGCACGCGCGGTACCGTCTCCCCGCATCCGCTTGGGATGGGCCGCCGAGACGACATAGAGGACGAGGGAGAAGATCAGGAGGAGGACGACGATATGGATGGGCTGTCGTTGATGCAAAATCTGCCCCCCGTCGAGAGTCTGCTGGTGGAAATGGACGAGCCGTTGGATGGAGACGACGATGATAACGAGGACGAGGACGTGGAAATGGAGGACGGCGACGACAATGGCGGTCGACGGCGTATGGCACCGCGAAGACGTCGCCATGGCCAGTCGGCGTTACGGCGCGCGAAACACAGCGAATCGATCGAGCTCGAGCTGGAACCGCTTGTCCCGGTGTCGGTCGAATTGGGCGATGGGAGTGGAGGCTCAGCTGAGAAGGGTGAGGACAGCCGGCTTGCACCGGTGGCCCATGTGTGCCGTGTGTGCCTGTGTGATGAGAAGGATGAACAGGCCGGTGACAGCGAACGGCGACCGATGGAGTCACTTTACTGCACGGTCGTTCCGGAGTACCAATCGCGCAGTCTCTACTCGATCTTGGTGGCTGTCTGTCATCCGCTGCACCTTGGCAGCAATGCCGGGATGCCGGATCGGATCTGTTTACCGTGCAAGGGAAAACTGCTGGCTGCTTATGAACTGTACGATATGTGCCTGCGAAATGATGAAATGCTGCGTCGAAAGTACCAGGAGAAGCTGCTGCTCGCGTCCAGTGCGGCCGGTGGCGCTGGTGGTGGTGGGGGAATGCGGCGCATTAAGAAGGAAAAGTTCGACAATAACGGTGCTGGCGAGGACGACGAAGACGACTATGATAACGACGACTTCTATGGCGGAGGTGAGTGTTGTAGGCGAGAGCTTGCAGTTAAGCTGCATTTATGGATAGGAGAAATTGTTTAAAAAGTGCGCTTAGTTACCTACGTAGTTAGAAGCCTATTTTTGTTCAACTCAAATATTCCCAGGCTGGGGATCGAACGTATCGAATGGCAGGGAGAACGCTCTTGTCTCTGAACTCACAATAATTGCACATTTGAATGCTCTTTCACGAAAAAAAAATTAGATAATATATGAAGCTATCGAAGATGTGAATGAACATTAAAGACGTACATGTAAAATAAGCGTCCTAATTAAACGCTTCGTCGATGCACACTGTGAGAGTAAATATAATTTTTTGCCGTTTAATTCAATCCCTCACAAAACACGTACACGCGCTAGCGGCTACACAGAATGCTCATGCTTTTCCGTCGTTTATATTTTAGCTACCGTGAAACGCGGTACCTCGATGAACGCCCAGGACGATAGCTACCTCTACGACCGACAGTATCCGTTACACGGCTCGGCCGGCGCCACTGGCAAAACGTCCGCGATGGCGGCATTACGGGCTCGCTTCCAACAGCAACCCCAAGGTAAATGGAACAAATATCAGCGCCAGCAGCAGATCTCTTCACCAAGCCAGATGCGCGCCCAGCACGTGGCAAACGGACCGGATGCGTTGCGCCAGCTGCAGGATGGTCGATCGAAACAGACCACCAGCCCGGCAAATCGGTCAGCGGCAACGTACGACTACAACTCGTTCCACCGGGTGCTCCCGAACGGCAGCCACCAGTGCACTAAGTGCATGCGCGAATTTAAGTACCACAGTTACTACAAGAACCACTTCATCAGCCAGCACGATCCGACGAAACCGTTCAAATGCCGCAAGTGCCACTACACCTTCCGCAACGAGCGATGGTTGATCGTGCACATGCGCTCTCACGTCACGCAGAGGGACCCGATGTCGATGGGTGGCATGGTGACGATGGGAAGCGACGGGTCGGCCGGGGGGGCGCAAGATTCGCTCGACGCGTCGCTGGAGGGTGGCATGGATCGGTCGGTGGTGGCGAGTAACACTGGCAGGGCGTTCGAATGTAATTATTGCGATATGGCGTTCCCGGCATTCGGCATCCTGAAACGGCACATGCTTACGGTGCACGCGGACAAAAACCGGGGACTGGAGTGTCCGATCTGTCACTGCCGCTTCGCGAATCAGTCGAGCTTTCTGGTGCACCTGCAGCAGCACAAGGACGAGAAGCAGCGGATGCGCAGCGTGAAGCAGGAAGAGCAGGACGAAGCCTCCGATGAGCAGCAAGCGAAGAGTGCCGATGGTGGGATGCAGGTGAAACGGGAATATGCGTGCCCCGTCTGCACGGCACCGTTCGTGAGAGAGGGCCTGATGAACGTGCACGTGCAGGAACAACATCCGGAGGCATTCGTCGAGCTCCACACGGAGCTGGCCTTCCAGTGTGGCGTGTGCCTGTGCGAGTTTGGCGATCGAGCCGCTTTGGAGGAGCACGCCGGCACGCACAGTGAAGCAGAACGAAGTGAGGCAGCCGCGAAGCAGAGAGAAACAAGCGCACCGCCGGAAGGTGGAGCGTCCGATGATGGGCTGGACAAGGTATTCAAACAAGAAGAGGAAGGCGGTCAATATGCATCGAAGGACGATGCGGAGGCGCAAGAGAATGGTTCCGGTGAAGGATCCGATGGTACAGAGAACGTTCCTGACGGGTGTTCGATGGTGTACAAATGCAAGCTCTGTCAGACTCGGTTCCCGGCAAAGGACTCACTAACGGCGCACATCGAGACGCATATGGCTGCGACGAAACGACAAGCTGGCAAACGATCCTTCGACGAATCGGCGGGTGATGTTGATGGGGCAGGCGACGAAGACGATTACAGTGGCGAGGAGGATGAAGAAGACGATGAAGCGAACGGTGAGGGTGGAGCGGGCACGGGAAGGCGCCAAAAACGCCCGAAACTGGAAGGTGGTGACGATACGGCCGGAGGAGCAACGCCTGCAGGAGAGGAAGACGAAGCTGAGGAACCAATCGATCCGGACGAAATTTCGTTCAATCCGGAAACGGGCGAGCAAGTGTTTACGTGCCAGGTGTGTGGTAAAGTGATAAATACACTCTCCCAGTTCCGTCGGCACAAGCGTGTCCACACGCAAAAAGGCCGACCGTTCGAGTGTCACATCTGCTTCTACCGGTTCGCAATGAAGTACAGTTACACAGCGCACATGCTGCGCCACGAACTCGGATGTGATCCGACGCAACCCACCATGTACCGTTGCTCGAAGTGTTCGGAAACGTTCTCCCGCCGGAAGCTGCTAAACCAACACATCACGGCCACGCACGGTCGATGGTCCGGAGCAACGGCAAGCCCGATGTACGGCATGGCGAATCCTTCAGGCGTCGCTTCCGGCAGGGCTGCGATGGCGCAGGCAGGCGGCGTTTCCCTGGCCAGTGGTGGTGGACGTGGTAGCCATACCTGCCCCATCTGTTCGGAGACGTTCACGCGTGAAAGCGTCCTGAATGGGCACATGAAGACGCACAACCTGGAGGCGGCACAAATGGCCCATTCGGAGGTGTGCTATCTCTGTCGGGTGTGCAGCAGTGAGTTTGAATCCCGTGAGGCGTATGAAGCACACGCTACCGAAGCGCATCCGGGTACGAAGATGGACCTGATGGAATCGGGTGTCACCACCGATGACCCGACGGAGTCGGAAATGCCAGCGACCGAGCTGCCGGTAAACGATGGCCAGGGTGATATCGAAGGTGCAGCGGGTAAGAACGAACTCCACGAAGGGGATGGTGATGGAGGCGACAATGGTGGCGTAATCACGACTCCTCGGGACGACGAGGTGCCAGTGAGCGCGGAAGGAGGGGAGGATACGATGGCCAACGCGAACAACGTCGGTTTCACGCTGATCTTCAAATGCAAGCTGTGTTCCGGGCGGTTTCTGAAGAAAAAATCCCTCGATTGGCATCTGCAAACTCATCGGTCTATTGCCAAGCAAGGCGACGGTGTTGCCATCCTGCCAGATCTCGGTCCGGACGTCATAGCCGACCAACCTAAAATGAACAAGTGCTCGATTTGTGGGCAGGTAAGTGTTGCTACTACTCGATTTGTTGTTCGCACAAGCTCTAATTAATTGCGTTTCTGTGCTGCTTTCCAACAGATGTTCGACAATGAGATTCTCTTCCACGAGCACGTGCGCTCTCACCAGCTCGGTAGGTCCCCGCGGTCGGCCAATGCAAGCTACGTTTCTCCATCTCCACCGACGAGACGAAAGCGATCGGCTGGCCGTAGCATCATCCAGTGCGACCTTTGCAAAAAGACCTTTACCTACCGCAGTCAGCTGCATCAGCACACGATGCTGCACCACCAGCCGGGCAAACCGTTCGAGTGCAAAACGTGCCACTACAGCTTTGTGCACAAGCTAAACTTAAAGCGCCACGAGTTGACGCATCTCCGGGAACCGCCCCGACCGGCGATGGGCGGACTTGGTCCGGAGGATCGTTCCGGGCAGGAAGATCAGGACGATCAGCTGGACAACTCGCACCTGCTGCAGCCGCTGGTACTGTTGCACGGTCCCGAGGACGAAGCGAATGGTGGCGCCGGCCAGGACGATGGCGATGGCAGTGAGCAAATGTCCGTCTCGACAATGGACGGCTCGTCAACGGCGGACGCGAGCGATGGCACCGGTGGACGCGGATGGGCACAAAAGAAGTTCAAGTGCGTCGTTTGCTCGCGGGTGTTTGCGAGCCAAAACGAGCTAGTCGTACACCTGCAGACGCATATCGAGCGTATCAATGAGGTGAAGAATCGCAACGTGCCGTCGCTGGGAACGCCGACCGATACGGGCATCGCACCGAACGATCGGCAGTGTAAGCTGTGCCACAAGGTGTTCAAGTTCAGCTGCCAGCTGAAGCAACACCACCTGCTGCACCACGCGCGCGAGAAACCGTTCGAGTGCCGCACGTGCCACTATCGGTTTGAGTTTAAGGGCCATCTCGTGCGGCACCGGGCGAACCACCACCCTAACGAGGATAAGGACGATAACAGCCTGGACACGATGAGCCCGTTCCTAACGTCGACGCCGCTACGTGGAGCGACTGGCCGGGGTGGTTACGGTGACAACCTCAGCCAAAGCGTGCCAAAGTACGGCGGGCTGGTGACGGACGACGTCATCATAGCGCCAACGACGTCCTCACCGCGCTCGGAAAGCGGTTCGGCCGGTGTGCCCACGCACCAGTGTCCGATGTGCTCGCTGAAGTTCATCAAGGCGCGTTCGCTGGCCATGCACATGCGAATACATCTCGGAGGGCGCAAGCTTCGACGCGTCATTCCGGCTTCCACGGCGGCGGCATCACCTCCGTTGGATGTGCATTTAGCGGCCGGTGGGGTCCTAGGGTCAGACAAGCTCGTGTGTCGCATATGTGCCGGAACGTTCTCAACTGCGCACGAGCTGAAAACGCACATGATGACTCACATTGGGAGCGAAGCGATGGACCTAGAGGCACCGTTCGGTATCAGTGCGTTCAACATGTTGCACGAGAATATGTTCAACGACTCGCTGGGTGGTAGTGGCGGTGGCGGTGCTGGTGGTAGCGGTGGTGCCGATGGTGGAGGTGGTGACGGTGGTGAGGGTGGATCGTCTGGAGGCCCTACCGGTACCGAGGACCACAGTAGTAGCATGGGAGGCGAAGGAGGTAGCAATAGCCGGGCCGAGGGTTGCGGTAGCACCGATGGCGATTATCAGCACGAGGAGGGAGAAGATGGCAGTGGGGGGAATGCGCTTTTCGACAGCTCCAACCTGGAGCTCGTCCTGGATGATAATATTCTCGACAAGAACTTCACTATGCGATATCAGCAACAGCAACAACAGCAGCAGCAACAACAACAGAAACGCCGCAATACGAAGGGCGGTGGGCACAACAATGGAGACGGTGGGGGGGAGGACGACGGCGAGGAAGAAGATGATGGTGACGACAATGAGGATGATGTCACGGACACGAACGATGGTGAAGGCGGAGCAGGCGACGAGGACGACGAGGAGGACGAAGGCGAACAGTCGTCCGCGTCGACGATGGCTAGCTACCAGCGAAGCATGAACCTGATGGCCACACATCGATCCCGCCTTGCATCGGCAGCCCTGTCGACACGGTTACAAACGACCCCGTCCGCCTCCTCGTCACAGTCGTCCTCGTCGACCAAGGGCAAGATCGTGTGCGAGCTGTGCAAGAAGGAGTTCCTCTATCCGTGCAATCTGAACCAGCACAAGCAGCTGCACCACTCGAAAGACAAACCGCACGAATGCCGCGTGTGCCACTACCGCTTCGAGTACGTTGGCCATCTGCAGCGGCACATCCGGCAGCAGCACGAATCGATGGCGGAAGAGCTGCTTGTGACGGCAGAACCGCAATCTTTCGACTGCAACTTTTGTGGCGAATCGTTTGAGGCGAAGCGTGAGTTTTTGATCTTGATAGTTACAAACACACCGTTCATCACAGTTTCGTCAATGTCCTTAAATTGTTCTTTGTTTGAGACATGCTATATTAATTTTATTATCATTTCATTTTCAGCTCTACTAACGGCACACGTTCACGCAATGCATAGGGGAGAGAAACCGTTCCAGTGCGACAAGTGTCCGGCGACGTTCAGTTATAAGAAATCGTACGAAACCCATCGGGAGGAGCATTATTTGAGTAAGTAGAATGGCGACATGAAGCGAAAGTATTGTGGCCTACCTGTTATGGTTGTTTGTACGCAATTGTAATGTATCACCTGTTTCCCATTCCATCCAAACAGAAGCGAATAATGGAGCCTTCAAGTGTAGTTTCTGCAAAAAAACGTAAGCATCTCGCATATTAGTTTTAAAGTGTTTTCATTCGCGCTAATTAACCGTTTCTTCTTACTCCATCCAGTTTCAACAGCGCACAAAAGGTAGACAACCACGTTTGCATTCAATAGTGACAATGGGAATTTAAAACACCATGATACAAACTAACAAAACGGAAGCAATGATAACAAATTACGCTAATCCGCCGGGAAGGAGCTAACAGAGACAAAAACACACATAAACATATAGCAGCTATAAACGTATCTTTTACACATACTCAACACCTACGCGCTGATGCAGTGTAAGTTTAGTCGTAGTAAAGAGAGTAAAAAATATTGTTTAAGCAAATCCAGGATAGGAAACCTATATAGTAGTAGCACGAGAAAGGAAGGCAACAAAGAAACATACAGTAATAACATTTGCAGGAAAACAAACCGCCTATACAGTTGTCATAGGGGAAGATCGAATGATGAGATCAAATAGTTTTAAGGAGGAAACGAATCAAAACAACACTACAAACTTAACAAACAAAAAACTGCTACGCTGATACTTTGAATGAAAGGGAGCGAGAGAAAGCAGCGAATGAGACAGTGGAGCAAAAACAACAAGCGACACCAGAAGAGTGCCGAAATCAAGCAGCCCAGTAAAATTAAAGAAAGCATATTTGAAGAAGAAAAATAATATGAGAAAAGGTTAAGGAAACACTACAAAAAATTGCGACAGTAAAACCAACAAAGTAGTAGTTCAAATTGTTTAAGAATATTCTTAGTTGTAGTGTAATGTTAGGCAGAAAGTTGTAAAGAAGTCCGACGCTGTATTCTATCCGTGCTCTTGATGATTCGGAATGATAAACACTACATCACCGATAGATTAAACTTAAACAAGAGAAGTAATTAAGAAGTAAGTGACAACAGTAGATACATAATACAAACAAAAACATCAGCAAAGACGAAATCGTCATATGTCGTTAAGCTTGCACCACTTTCCTATTGGAAAATAGCATTTGCTCTCCAGAATCACCTTTCTTTTGATTGAAATGGAAGATGTAAGGCAATATAGTGAAACGGAGATTTAAAGAGACAAGGATATAGAGACGTGAGATATGAAAAAATGCGCGTTAGTGAGGAGAGAGAGAGAGAGAGAGCGAGAGAGAAATTAGATTGATCATGCCTTTAGTAACTACGCGCTTGCTTAAGTTTCTGTTTCGTAATGCCCTTCGATCACAATAAGATCGAGCATCCTTTGCTTTTTTAGTATTTTAATTCATTGTGTCTGAAAGGTCATAGACAAACTGTCGAGCAATTCAATGTTATAATTTAACTTTACTTTATGAAGCTACTTCGTTGAGTAGGACTTTTTTTTGGTCGCTGTTGTGCGATTCTTGTACAGGTCCTTCTTAACATAATCTTGATCGTATATGCTCATTTAATATAACGTTTTATTGTAATTTATACACTGTAATGATAATCGTTCGAACATTACTATTATTTAACAAGAAACGAAAATGAATCGTTTTTGCTTGTGAATCGGCAAACATTAAACCATGCTATTGCTAATGGGCATGGCGTGCGTCGTGTGAATTGAAAGTATTTTTTCTTTATTTCATCTCATTTCTCCACTATAACCGAGATTCAGGTCCCGTGCAAATTACTCTTGCATTTTGGACTGTGTTGTGTATTTGGCGGCCTGCCGTAGAGATTTTAGGTGCAATTCTGCTTATGTTTATTGATTTTAATGATTGAATATGCCTGCAAAGGATGTGTGGAAGACATAATACTAATGATGCTAAAGGAAATCAGATATATCCATAGTAAGCGTATACACAATAAGCGCATCCTAGTTCCGTTATTCCGCGTTGAATGTTTGGAAGATGATAGCATCTGACTCGAATAGCATCGTGGAGACGAAGCAAAACATGTTTTTTCTTTGTAGCATGCAGACACACCGACTTCACGTGCACTTGCAAAACTTAGCCTCTTTTTCAATCAGAGATCAAAAATGTACTACAACAACAAAAATCAGGAGAGTGTTGCAAATTTCATGAGCATCATTAATTTATTATTATATTTATTATTGTAATCGTATTAAGATATTTAACCACTACCCCACCCATAAAAAAACATAATGAACGGTAGAACATATTCGAATGAGGACGGTCGAGCACTGGCAGACGGTTAAAAACACACAAAAACTTACAAAAACACTGAAAATATGATTCAAAAGGATAGAACAAAGTAGGATTGTAAAGGATATGATAGAAGATCGAGCCGGAATGGGAATTAAAATAAAATAAATATAAGGTTTAGTGATTTAAATTGTTTAGCTTGTTTATTTTATTTTATTTATTTTTTTATTTTTAATCTGGTAATGGTATCTGAAGCGTTTGCTTTCTTGTATTTATTGGACTTAAATTCTGCTGATATTCGACGTTTTATATATTATTTTTTAATAATACCTCTGATAGCTTAATATAGAACGCCTGTTATATTTCATTGGCTTGTATAACCATATATTCATATCAAATACAGTCGATATCACGTGCTTACCTAAGTGTGGATACCTTGGCTGGGTGGTTTTGTTGACGTTTCATAATGCATAAATAAACAGTAGTAAATGAATCGCTCACTTCAGCAGTGTTTTGGGTTAAATAAGCTTTTCAAAATCACTCACCGTCGTAATGGATAAAACACAACCTATGTTTGCTTTTTTGGACTCAGAGGCTGATTTTTGTAGCATATGCCGAATCAAATCAGGCGTCAATATTAGTATAGATGAAGTGATAGAGCTTGCAGGCAGTAGAAAAGCATTGAGCTTGTACGAAATGCTTGAAATGTTGTTTCCCTCTGCCGTCAACAATCTCGAAGAGCTTGGTGAGAAATTAACGTGGTTAACTCAAATTTGTGATGTCTGCAAACAAAAAGTTATAGAAGCTTACGAGCTGTACGAGCAGTGCAAGGAAAGCAGCAATTGGTTTCGAAACGCCCACTCAAATAAGCAAAATTCCGATGGCGATGCTATCAAATGTGAATTTATCAGTGTTTCCCCTGTTCCGTTTGAAGAGTTGATTGAATGCAAGGATGAATATCAGGATCCTGTTATTGAATCTATGGACTGTAGCCTAGACGAGGATTCGAAGGAAGTGTTATTCAAAGTAGATAGGATATCTGAATATCCGCCAACAATTCAACGTACTTCTCGCAGATCATCAAGAATGCGTAAGACTAAACGCCAAAGTTTTGCGTCGGAAGATACAGCTGTTGAAACGATCGGTAATAGAGATGGTAAAAATTATTCCCTGAAAAAAAATGATGAGCATAAGCAGGATACACAAGCAGACGAGTTGACCAAAGACAAGATGATTTCAAAGACGATTTCAAAGAACGCAATGGACCAATTGCATACCCGAAGGAATAAAAAAAGACCAAAAAATCAAAGGAGGAATGAAAAAGCAGAGTCGAAATACCCAGACAAGGATTGTTTGGATGAAACACCAGAGCATCCTGAGGAACTACAGACCATAGCCGATGTGTATCTCTGCCAGCTTTGTGAGGGGCCTACGTATGAATCCCCAGCGGAACTTACTAAACATCTGAATGATGCACATCCTGATCAGATACTTGCATGTGACAAATGCCCGAAGGTGTTCATGAGCGAGCAGACGTTTCAACACCACCAATATTGCCATGCTACAGGGCGATCGTACTTTTGTAATTTTTGTGATAAAGGTTTTCTATCTGAGCATCTACGCAAGAGTCACATTCGCTCGCACACACACGGAGCCGAATTTTTGTGCTCGCTTTGTGGCAAGAAATTTAACAATAAGAGCAACTTACGGCAGCATCTAATGCGCCATACCGGCGCTAAACCCTGGGCTTGCTCTGAGTGTCCAAGTAGGTTTTGCACGAAAGGTTAGTATATCTCGGATTTACGTTGAGTTCAAATTTTCAGGTATGCTCAGTTTACAATGAAATCAAATTTACTTTATCTTAACAGGTGCTTTAAAGTTACACCAGCGAACCCACTCAGAGTTGAGAGCTTTTAGCTGCGATACTTGTGGATCGCAGTTCCATACACGATATTCTCTTGTGAAGCATAAATTGATTCATACAGGTAACTCTTGTGTATAGTTTTTTTCCATTGACTAACGATCCTTTTTAATCCCAATTATTACAGGAGAACGTCCGTATGCCTGTGATGTGTGTCCAATGAGGTATTTATCATAAGTCATCAACAAAAAAAAAAACTGTTTCATTTCTTATAATCTGTTTCTTTCAACAGATTTGTTTCAACATACCACGTGAAACGACACAAGTTAACACATACCGGTGAAAAACCGTTCAAATGTTCATATTGCGAGCGTAGTTTTGCACAAAGCAACGATATGGTGAAACACATGAAATTGCATGTGGGGGATAATCCGTATCAGTGTGATCGGTGCGAGTCTTCATTTCGTTTGCTCGCAGAGTTGCGAAATCATTACAAGGAACACTATCAGTCCGGTGAAAATTCTACCAAAAATGATAGCAGCTGGCCGGCGGAAGAGGATAAGAATATACGGTTCACAAGCACGGATATATTGAAACTCAGATTCGAAAAAGAAATGAGTCAATACAACGGAAGATGTGAGGAGAGTCGTGCGAAACGAAGAGTTTTTGTTGAGACTACAAAGTTTCCTGAAATGCTCTGATGAAGCAAACTTAATGCTTGCAATAACTTTAAATTTGTAAATCACACTATTAAGCCGTATAAAATTAAAAGGAAATTTCGAAAAGAAGAAAAACGATCGTTAACCGCAGGAACACGCTGTTAAGCAATATGACTAAGACACGTGGTGGCGCATAGTAAGTAAGCCAATGCGTACGACTGCAGTTTTTAAAATGCGCTCAATAAAAAATTTTATTAATATGACTAACTGAAGATTTTCATTCTGTTATTTCATTCCGCGTATTCAATTTGCAATTTTCTGCAGCTATATTAATCTTGTTCAACAGGCGCTTTTATGACAGTTCATTTACCAAATAAATAAATACATGTCTTTTGAGGACGCTGATGTTGATGGCTGTAATTTTCGTAAAATAACTGGAAATTAAGTTAAAAAGTGCCGCAATACTATATAGTTTCCCTTCAATATCGTGAGCTCATCTATTTGTCTTTACGAAGGAGAAATAACTGCCGAATTCCATGGCATACGACAATTTACATTATTGTCGGATATGTGCGTCACCATCAACAGATGCGGAATGTGGCATGCACGAACCGATGAACGATGGAAGTAAATCGAGCATACAATTTATACTGGAAACGTTGTTTCCTACACTCTTCAACGCAGCACAAGTACAATATGATCTCAGCGTGAACTGGCCTTCAAAAATTTGTCTCGAGTGCAAACGTCGAATTCAAGAAGCATATAACCTGTACGAATTGTGTACCGACAGCGCAGATCGTCTTCGGAAATGTCTAACACAAGAACCAGAGGGCGATGCTATCGTCTTCGAGGTAGAATACATAGCTCATGGTCCGATACTGCAGGAATTCGTTGAATGTAGTGATGACACACACCCAGAGCCTGAGCCATCAAAATTAGTAAAAACTAGATCTTCCGGAAGGCGCAAAAGTGTACCTGTAAATCAGTCTACCAACAGCGAGTCGAATATCGAGGATCAACTCGATAGCACTGGAAGAGATGCAACAGAGGTGCATGAGGAAAAATGTACAATTTTCCTCAAAGATGAGCATACAAAGTTTTCTGAAGCAGATGAAACGGCTGAAGCTGAACAAGACTCAGACCTGGACACCTTGGAGCCAGCTCCAAAGCGTAGAAGAGGCAAACCAAAAAAAATTATAACTAGAGATCCAAAAGAAAGGAAACGAAGATTAAAAAAAGATTCATCTGGTAACGTGGAAAATATTGAAGAGCTGCAGTCCAAGAGGAATGTATATCGGTGCCAGCTGTGCGAAGTATCAATGTTTTCTTCCCCAACGGAACTGACCGAACATCAGAAGGCGGAGCATCCTGCCCAAATTCGTCCCTGTGATAAGTGCCCGAAGTTGTTCGTTAGCGAGCAATCCTTCCAACATCATCAATACTGTCATGCTACGGGACGATCGTTTTTTTGCACGTTTTGCGATAAAGGTTTTCAAACGGAAAATCTGCTCAACAGTCATACTCGTTCGCATATGCGAGAAGCAAAATTTCTGTGTTCGTTTTGTGGCAAAGGATTCGCGAATAAAAGCAGCTTGGAGAAGCATATGAATTTCCATACCGACATTAAGTCATGGGCATGCAGTCTGTGTCCGTGTCGATTCAACACGAAAGGTACAAAATCTAACAGATTGTTAATCATGGAAAAGAAGCACGATCGAATTAAAATTGAATTTTCTTTCTAGCATGTTTGCTTGTTCATCAGCGCACTCACACGAAAACCAAAATTTACACTTGTTCAACTTGTGGGTCTCAATTTAATAAGCATTATTCGATGGTCAAACATCAAATCATACATACAGGTATATGATGAAACATTTGCCTTTGAAATCCTTGCTATTATTAATGAACAACTTCCTTTTTTATTGTGTGCCGTTATTAGGAGAACGTCCCTTTGTGTGCGAAATTTGTCCGATGAGGTAAGATTTTTTTTTAAAAAGTACCATACTTTGTACCAGTATGCCGTATCAAAAGTACCATTTCTTTTGAATTTATAAGCTTTATCTTATTAATGAACTACTATCGTGTCCTCTTAATATATATATATATTCTTATAGATTCGTGTCACCTTACCATGTCAAACGCCATATGCTGACGCATACGGGTGAAAAGCCTTACAAATGTGATTTTTGCGATCGTAGCTTCGCACAAAGCAACGTGTTAGTGAAACACATGAGGACTCACGTTGGCGATAATCCTTATCAGTGCGATCGCTGTGATGCTTCGTTCCGTCTACTCAAGGATCTTCGAAATCACTACCAAGAACACTATCAAACGAGTGACAACGGAACCACTAGTTCCGCGGTTACAGATGATAAGGACATTCGATTTACTAGTACGAAAATATTAAAATTGCGATTTGAAAAAGAAATGGCGCATTACGGCCAAAGGTATGAGGAAAACAACGGAGAGTGAACTGCCTTCACTGGAAAGTAGTTCCGAATGTTTATTTACTTTCGTAACGTGATTGATTGGAAAATCATTACGAATATGTAACGTTAGTCTTTAGTTTAGCACAACCTAGGGTTTTATTATTGAATATGGTTAAGAATAACTAAGACAGGAGCAATTATGATTAAACTTAATGATAGATTAAAATATAATGGGCTAACGATTTTAATGCCCTATGTAAAGTATGTGAATTAATAAAATGACACCCAAACTCTACTGAACATGCTCGTTATGTTTTTTTAAGACTGTCCAAATGGAGACGTAGTGATTCCATCGCGAATATAACATTATTCTACAGGATCACGTTTAAATTTGCGGTAATGAATACATATGAATTCAAGGCGGATGCATCTGCCTTCCGCATCACGTTGCATATCACGAATGTAGTGACCTTGACCGTGCCATGTATAGATGATGCAGATGTTGTGATTAATTGTGTCAAAGATGTAAACAACTTCTTTTTAATTGGTTTTGTTTGGGATTGCTAGTGAATATACAAATTTTAGCCATGGATGTTACAAAAAATACGTCTGAGGAAGAGCGTAGAACTTTTTTGTTAACCTGTTGTCGCATATGTTTATCGATGGCAAGTGCAGAATATTGCATCACTGAAAACATGGAGCACGAAAGCACGTTGAGTCTTCATATAATGTTAGAAAGGCTGTTTCCAACATTTTTCAATGTAGATAAAGCGAGGCACGATTACAATACGAGTTGGCCGTCAAAAATATGCATGAACTGTAAAAATAAAGTGATAGAAGCTTATGCATTGTATGAGATGTCTAAACAAAGTGATGATCATTTGAGGACATTGATATCTCATGAGCATTCCGCAATAGAGCCCAATGATATAGCAGACGGAAGGAAACCAAAACTGGACGTCTCCGAAGCTGAGCCATCCATGGAATTTATTTTATGTGACAATGTTCCGAACGATTCGGTGAATGCTAAGGAATCTAGCAATAGTTTAACAAAACCAAAAAAGTCACTACGGATAATGAGAGCAAAAAGGAAAAAGATGGGTTTAAAGGAAAGAGTATCTTGTGAAGAAGGTAATACGAATACAACATACACCACGCTTAAAAAAGAACACAATTCACTTGATAATGGTAATGGAGAAAAGGATAAAACCATTCGGAAACGCAAAAAGGCGACCTGTGAAACAAATCAACATTCACAAAAGGAATTCGAAGAAACTGAAGAGCTACAAACTAAAATAGATATATACCGTTGTTTACTTTGCGATGGTCCCATATATACGTCCCCAAAAGAGCTGACCGATCACCTAAAAATGAAACACCCAGATCAAATTCGCACTTGCCAACAGTGTCTGAAAGTTTTCATGAGCGAACCAGCCTTCCAGCAACATCAGTATTGCCACGCTACAGGACGATCATTCTTCTGTACGTTTTGTGATAAGGGATTCCAGACAGAACAGTTGCTCAAAAATCATATTCGAACTCATACACATAGAGCAGATTACTTGTGTTCATTGTGTGGGAAGGAATTTAACAACAAAAGCAATTTTCGACAGCATGTTAGAGCGCATTCTGGTGATAAGCCGTGGGCTTGCGAACAATGTCCAAGTCGTTTTAATACGAAAGGTAAATAATGATCATACAATGGTTTAATATGTAACAGTAACTTATGGAATGGATTAGAATTTTATTATCATCAAAATTGTATCGCTTCCCAATATCTTTACCAACTATTATGCTACAGGTGGCCTAACAAAACATCAGAATACACACACGAAAATTAAGGCATTTAGCTGTGACACGTGTGGATCTCAGTTTAATAAGCATTACTCTCTAATAAAACACAAGCTTATTCATACAGGTATGTAGGTAGTACTTGGACAATTGGGTTGATTTAAATTTGTTTACCTTTACTGATTTTTAGGAGAACGTCCGTTTGGTTGTGAAATTTGCAAAATGAGGTATACAAAGAAAAAAATTTATAATTATAATATCTACAATATATACTATTATATTGTTATTTATGATATTTCAGGTTTACTTCTAGTTATATGGTAAAACGCCACATGCGAACACATACAGGTGAAAAGCCTTACAAATGCACGTACTGTGAACGCAGTTTCGCACAAAGCAACGACATGGTGAAACATATGAAAACACATGTTGGAAATAATCCGTACCAGTGTGATCGTTGTGAAGCATCCTTCCGTCTACTCACTGATCTTAGAAATCACTACAAGGAGCATTATCAAATGCGTGAGGCAGCTGCAGGTTCATCGACCGAAGACGACAAGGACATACGGTTTACCAGCACGAATATATTAAAACTGAGATACGAAAAAGAAATGGGTCAACAAAACGCAAGCGATGGTGATTGTATCATAAAACATAAAAATATTTCAAGTGCTAATAAATTAACAATAAGTTAACCTACCGTTCTTTTAACGGAAAAAAATATCATTAACATTTGAAAAGAACGTTTATGTATCAGTCACGACTTTATATAGCATTAGCAAATTGAAGTAAATGTTAACGATGTTTTATTATGATACGGTTTCATGTTACTCCACGTGCTGAAAAGGAAAATTTATTGAATGTGGTACATTTGTGTACATATATATTTGGTGCGCTGTTGATTGAGGATCTGATGTTCGACTAAATCTTATTTTGAATAGTGCCTTCCAGCTAGCGCTGTATAAAGCTGTTTGGACGACCGTGAAGCAACGTTTGTCGATATCCTTTACTGTTATTTTTTTAATATTATTTTTATCCTTTATTACAATAGGATATCTATGTATAACCTATGCTTAAAGACAGCTGATATTGTATATATTGTATTAATCTTGAACTTGTTTCCAAACCTATGGTTATGTCAAATCACAACGTAAACAACACGATTCGCATTACTTATTTTTGATATCCATTCCCAAGCCTTAAGTGTATATTAGTCTACCTAATTTTCGGTGATGGAGGCAAAAGAATCTGAGTTTCGGTCCATGAATGCACCATCTGCGTTCTGTAGAATTTGTACTGTGTTGGGAAAGTCAGAATATGATATCTACGAAACAGAGCACGAGGGTGGCGTAACAATGAGCCTGCATATGATGCTGGTTGAGTTGTTTCCCTCTGTTTTCAATGAGGAGCAGATAAAACGAGACGAATGCTTAAAATGGCCAAATAGCATATGCGTGGAATGTAAAAGAAAAGTGTTGGGTGCATATTCATTGTACGATTTGTGTATAAATAGTGAAATACAGTTGAAGAAATATGTTCCTCATACAGAAGTTGACGTCGGAGATGTCCTTGTTAAATCAGAACATGCAGACGAGACTGATCCCATGTTGGTGTCAAACACATGCCAAGAAATTACAAAACCATTAGAAACGAACACCAAAAAGCGTGGGAGGCCTGTACGAATATCAAATAAATCACTTTCAGCAAAGCAATCTGAGGATTCCACAGAAGGCGGTGCAGTGACGATCGCGGATCAACTTTGTACAACATCTGATCATTTTGAAAATAACTCTGGTACGAAAGACGAGGAAACAACCTTCGAAATAACTAAAAACACGAGAAATGTACGGAAATCTCGATTAAGAACAAAAACAACAAGTAGTACTGAAAGAAAGAGCTCATTAAATAAACGCCCAAAGGAATCAGGAATTGGAAATGAGCAAGAGAAAAAAGAAAATCGGACTAAACGTCGTTCAAATGATTTAAAAGAGAAAAAAGAAAAAAAGATAAAACATTCGTCAGAAAAGGTTCCAGAACATGATGAAAATGATACCGAAGAATTAGAAACCAAGGTAGATCTGTACCGCTGCATACTTTGCGATGGTCCGGTATATACGTCACCGAAAGAGCTGACTGAACACTTGAAAGCGATGCATCCTCAACAGATTCGTTCATGTGACAAGTGCCCTAAGGTGTTCGTTAGCGAACAAGTGTTCCAGCATCATCAATATTGCCACGCTACAGGACGATCATTTTTCTGCTTATTTTGTGACAAGGGATTCCAGAATCAACAGTTGCTGAATAGTCATATACGCACCCACACTCACGGAACGGGTTTCCTATGCTCTTATTGTGGACAGGAATTTAGCAACAGAAGCAATCTACGACAGCATTTGTTGCGCCACACTGGAGACAAACCGTGGGCATGCACCCAATGCCCGAGTCGTTTCAGTATGAAAAGTATGTCTTAGTTATTCACAATTGAATAATTTTGAAAGCTAATCTTTTGATCCATTTGTCATTAACACAGGCTATTTAGTAAGGCATCAGCATACCCACACAAAAATTAAACAATTTAGCTGTGACACGTGTGGGTCTCAATTTAATCGGCATTATTCCCTTGTAAAACATCAACTTATTCATACAGGTAAATCTTTGTGCGATAATGCCACATTTTCCTACTAATTTTTCCGTTACCATATTTTAGGAGAAAGACATTTTGCGTGTGAAGTTTGCAGCGTGAGGTAATCTTATTGTTGCATATACTATTTTCTCGGGTTTTACCTTACCTCTGGTTCAAATTTTTATTTACTTTTTACAGGTTTACTTCTAGCCATCACGTGAAGCGTCATATGCTGACGCATACGGGAGAAAAACCTTATAAGTGCACGTACTGTGAACGCAGTTTCGCGCAAAGTAATGATATGGTGAAGCATATGAAAACACACGTTGGAGATAATCCGTACCAGTGCGATCGTTGCGAAGCATCCTTCCGTCTACTCACTGATCTTAGAAATCACTACAAGGAGCATTATCAAACACGAGAGGCAGCAGCAGGTTCAACAGCGGAGGATACATGCATAAGATTTACTAGCACGAATATATTAAAACTGAGGTACGAGAAAGAAATGAGTCAGTACAAGAACAGTACTGTACAAGAAGGAAACCATGAAAGTACGATTAATTTTCAGTGAATTAAAGTGCTCATAAACGATAATGTGTATCAAATTTCTGTCTTGTTCTGGCACAGTTTCAATGACTGATAACTTGTTTATTGAATGGTTATGTTTCTCTAAAAACTGTTCACAATAAATTATAGTGAATAGATTAGATATAGTTTCAATACATCATGCGTTGATTGAAAATAAATTTTTGATGATTACTTTTTACATGAGAGAGTATGATGTTTTAACTCATATTTGTTTAATGAAATGAATGAAACGTTCTTTTGATCATTGCTGGAAAATCAGACTGTATCCATGATAGAGTATAATAAAATTGAAAATCATATCAAAATAATAAGGTACGAAATTCAAAAAAATAGAAACATTTAACTGGCAGTGATAATTATCTTGGCTATATATCAATCTTGAGTATATTTCAAAATTAATGTTTACGTCAATCTTCATTGTAAACAAAACAATTCATAGTCTTTCAGTTTGCTCTAAATTCGTTTAATATAATTTGTAGGAAATTATGAGTTTGAAAGAAGTTGATTTTGAGTTGTTAGACACTAAATCAGAGCTATGTCGAATTTGTGCTACGTGGAGTAATACAGCATATGATATCTACGAAGCAGAGTACTTGAGCAGCGCAACAATGTTGAGTCTGCATACAATGTTGATTGAACTGGTTCCCTCCGCATTCAATGCGGAGCAAATAAAACTGGACGAAAGCATGAATTGGCCAAGAAATATTTGCAAGGAATGTAAACTAAAAGTTTTGGATGCATATTCGTTGCACGAGTTGTGCGTAGAAAGCGCAGACAGGCTCAAAAAACATTTGACCGCATCAAACAGTCAACAGGTTATCACGCATGCAGGAGCAAAACTTTCTTCGGACAAATTGGGAGTTGTTTCAAAAAAGGCACAAAAACCCATTTCGCGTAGATCTTTACGAAATCGCAAGGCAGAAATTGAAGAAATAGTGGTGGGCATTGACTCTCAAACAATAGAATCAAGCGAGCGTAATGTGCAAACAGATGCAACAGGTTCATCTACTATTCAGAGCTATATGTTGACTGATGATCGTACGATCAATTCAGAAGAGGATGACAAACAGACAATTTTCTGCAGTGAAGAAACCTCATTGTTATCGCCCTCAATCGATGGCAATCAAATCTCCGCCCAAGGAAAAGTGAATAAATCAAGGGCAACCAAAAAGCGAACGAAAAAGAAATCACTGGAAATTCATCGATTGGAATTGTTAGAACCTCAAGACAAGACAAATCTGTCACAATGTCTGCTTTGCGATGGAACACCACATTTTGCTGCAAATGAGCTTACCGAGCATTTGAAAGCGGAACATTTGGAGCAGATTCATAGCTGTGACAAGTGTCCGAAAGTGTTCATGAATGAGCAAACCTTTCAGCATCATCAATATTGTCACGCTACAGGACGATCGTTCTTCTGCACTTTTTGCGACAAGGGTTTCCAAACTCAACAATTGCTCAACAATCACGTTCGCACCCACACACACAGTACCGGTTTCCTGTGCTCGCATTGTGGCAAGGAGTTTAGCGATAGAAGCAATCTTCATCAACACGAGAAACGACACTCTGGAGATAAACCATGGGCGTGTAACTTGTGTCCGAGCCGTTTTAGTACAAAAGGTATACTACGGAAAAGGGGTTTCTCTGATCCACAGATTGTTAGACTCAACTGTTTCTGCAACAAATTACTAATTGATGTGTCATACTAAAATTTATTGATGTTATTTTCAGGCTACTTAACTGTGCATTTGCATACTCACACCAGAATCAAGGCATTTAGTTGCAGTACTTGTGGATCGCAATTCAACAGACACTATTCACTAGTGAAACACCAGGTCATTCATACAGGTAAGTTGCTAATATTTCTTTGATGGCTGAATGTAAAAAAACTGTATTAATGAATATGCATTTTCAGGAGAACGTCACTATGCGTGTGAAGTTTGCAAGATGAGGTAAATTGACATGCATTTTATAAAGCCATATCTGTTAGTTAATGTCATTTCATTTTTTTTATATTTCAGGTTTGCTTCGGCCTACCATGTGAAGATTCACATGCGAACGCATACGGGCGAAAAGCCTTACAAATGTAAATATTGCGGACGCGGATTCGCGCAGAAAAACGATATGCTTAAGCATACAAAAACGCATGGAAAACCGTTTCCATGTGATCAATGCGAAGCTACATTTCCTTTGCTGAATGATTTGCGAAATCATTGGAAGGAGCACGTTCAAGCGGGGAAGTATGAGCAAGCACAACCTTCCGTCGAACAGTGAAATAAAATCAGTTTTAAAGCATATATGTTTGGTTTTTTTCTAACCTCATCACTCAATTGTTGTATCAATTAATTATCATAACTAATAAGGTTTAAAGTTGACGTTATCGCTGCTTTTTTATTAATGTATTTTCTAACGCTAAAATAATTGAATGATACAAATGGTGGAAAGCGGCACCAACTCACTGATCGTAATACGTTAGACGGAATGAGCGCTCATTATCTTTCCGAAGTGTTTCATGCATTTTGTTGATTTCCTCGAGCCTATTCGTGATGACCGTGGTAGACGATTCGATCCACTGCAGCGAGTTCATGTGTGCGTTTAAAATCTTTCCGATTTGCACAAGCGGATCGTTCGGGTCAGTGTACTTGTTCGCATCGTTCAAGTGTTCGATCACCTCCTTCAGATCCTCGTACATCTGCTTCAGCTGCGAATCTAGCGTTTCCGCCATCGAATACGTCTGGCCACGCTCGAGATCAATTTGCCCAATTCGTGAGAGCTCCTGCTCGAGCGGCACTATGCATTCTTCTAGCTCGGTGTGCTGCGCGGTGATGAACTCCAGTTCCTGCTCCATGGCGTTTTGTTCAGCCTTCACCTTCATGACGGCTTCGTTGAGGGCGACAATTTTCTCCCCGTTCGCTAGAAGCATGTTGTCCCAGGCGTTGACCTGCGTTGCCTGGTTCGTGAACAATTTCTCCTGTTCCTCCAGCTCTAGCGTCCACTTGTTAATAAATTCTTCCAGCTGGAAAAATTTCAACTGCATGTTGCCGGCGATGGTGGCCGATTGCGTAGTCTGTGTATTTGTTGAGAGACTAGCTAACCCGGAGCTTGCACTAGTGGTCGGCACGATGCTACTGGTAGTAGCGGCAGGTGTCGCCGTTGTGGTGGTGCCTTCCGGTTGCTTCGCTAATCCAAATCCACCAAGAGTTAACGGAGCCGTAGCAGCTGTTGTGACCGGCGTGGTGAGCGATCCGCCAAGTGGATTTCCGGCTGGCGCTGTTGCGGCGGGTTGGCTGGCGTTAAGCGGAGCCAGCGATGCCGTAGTTGTCGATGCACTCGCTCCCAACGAACCAAACGTTGGAAGCGTGGCGGCTCCTGTAGGTTGTTGGGCGCCTACAGCTGGGGATGCAGCTGCAACACCTCCACCGCCAGCACCAAGTGCTGCACCAAACGATAATGAAGCTAATCCGCCGCCGGCACCAGCAGCAGGTATTGTTGTAGCGGTCGAAGGATTCAGAGTTGGTGCGGCAGTGCCGGTAGCGCCGAAAGTTGGTGTAGTACCGAATGAAAACCCTGTCGTCGCGGTGCTGGTAGCTGCGGCTCCGAGAGAAAACCCTCCCGTCGAAGCGGTTGTCGTGGTAGGTGTCCCGAAGGAGAAATTCATCTTTAACTAAGTTATTTCTAAAAGAAAACAAACTTCTATGAATTACGCGCCACTTAAACACACGTCGTTTTGATGTTGGGACAGCTTTTCGAGCAGTATGACAGTTACGAAATTTATTCTGCTCGACACGATCAAGATGCATATAGCATAGAAAACTTTATTATGTTTTCTTATGCTGACAGAATGTATGCTTAGCTTAACATGTTTCATACAAATCGAATTTAAATTTAAACAACAATAAATAAGTAAGATGGTTGATCATAAATAACATAAAATCATGCGAGATTCATTGAGTATTAACTCGCACAGTAAGTATCCCACAAAAAAATATTTAATATGGTATGCGCATATTTTTAAAATAAATCATCGTTATAGAAAATCCGGAAACCCAGATAAGAGAACCTTTTGGTATTTGGTTTCCATGAACTGAACTAGTTAAATTCGATACAAAAAGTATTGGGAATGTACCATACTTCGCAAAGTAGTACATTACTTTGTTAGGATCACATGGTATTCTGAAAGATCATGCGCCTCCATCGAGATATCTGCTAACTGTCGATCATGTATAACAATGTGACGTGACTGATAATGCTCTAACCAGCATTCGTGGAATGCGGTTGCACACATAGCTCTTCACATTGCTGTGGTATCCCTCAGAATTATGTTCTGTCACCATAAACCTCGCAGCAGCTGGCAGTAGCGATCTAACGAAGGCACGTTGATTGGTTAAAGAACTCGATGTTTTTCCTACCCTTCTTGCCCCAAATGCTCAGCATTTCGAACGAACGCACACTTGCGAATGCTCGAGAGATGCTTGAACACAATAGGAGCATGAAGGTGGTTCCGTCCCGGAGTGGAGCGTTCGCGATAGGGTGGAAGCAGGCCCGTTGATGAATGCTGGGAGCACAATACAATTGACAACAATCTCTAATGCGCCGATCGTCGCTCGTTTCGCTCGTTCACACTCGCGGGACTTTCACACAAGTGTCCAGCGGGCACACACGGCTGGAGCGTATTTCGACCTGTGTGCATGGATCTGTTAGATTGTGTGCGCAAGCCTCTGTTGTGGGTGGTGTGCGTTGGTGCGTGATGCTGCGAGATGAGCGTCTGGAGGATCCGGGTGCCCCATCCAACAACAGTTTCTCCTGCCAACTACGAAAGTTGACTAAATCGACACCGACGCCTCCCGCTCGCCATTACACCCATTGGCTTTGTGTCACCGATGTTCCAGGGGGGTGTGTGTAGCGTATACATACGCCCCTCCTGAACCTCTTTCACGACCGGCCCTACTAGACTGCTGGCTGCTGGAGGCCACACTTTTCGCAGCCGGACTATACATAAGCGCAAATCGGTATCAGTGGTTCAGTTGGAATTTGACTGTGATTTAATCAACATGGACGAATCGGACTACTGGGGACTGGCGCGTAGCAATGGTTAGCGAACGATTTTCCTTCTTACTCTTTGCTTTTGGTGTCATATAGAAAAAGTTTGTTCGTTTGGAATCGTATCGCACTGAATGTTAACCATGTCTTCATACTGTGTAGCGTGATGCTCTTCGATCGCAAACTTGTTATAACGCTTTTGTACACGCGCTGTATTGTTGTCCAAATTTTTGTCTTATTTGTTTTAACGCTTGGTGGAAGATTATGATACTACGAGTTGAACAAATCGAATTCATTACGTTCGGAACTTAAGGCCGGTTACAGGAGTGTGTGTCGTGATGGTGGTTTATATAAAATAACTAGTCCAGTGGTAACGAAATATAAGAGAAAACGTACTGTATAGCAAAAGCAAAAAAGAAAAAAAAAACGCAAGCAATTCTACGGGAGCGGCAAAATTTGAATCCAGTTCGCAGCAGGCGCGCCCGTTTGAATTTATGTTAGGCGGGTTTTGCACCGACCAGCACTAGTGCGCGCTGGATCGACCCAGGACCCTCTCCCTCCCCCACCCCCTTCATCACAACTTGAGGACAGAATCGGACGAAACCGTGGACGGATAAGAGGCATTATGGATAATCATAGAGAAGAATATGGCACTTAATTTAAGAAAATGGGAAGATTGAAGAATAAAGTGGCCACAAACCTACCCAACCGGTGGCCGGCCCCGCCACCAGCCCCGTGCTACCACCCTGTCGTTTCAATCGGTGTAGTTGTGAATGTGATTTTTGTTCCCTGTCCGAGGCTGCCACTTCTAGCTCCACTCCGGACCCTCGCGAGTGTACGTTTGTGTTGCGCCACACCGTCCGGCCGGTTACGACGGTGTGGATGGATCTCCAGAGTGAGTCGAGAGGATGACGAGGGAAGAGAGGGAGACATACTTTTCGATCAAAGACAGAATGGAGTGCTCCTTGCTACCCACGGGTTGTTTGTGGAGTGTGTCCCGCAGAATGAACACCTGTTAGGGACGAATCTGACCCAGCCTTTCGAATGTGTGCATTTTCCCGTTATGGTGGTTGCCGACGGTATGCTTGGTTCGCCTCCGAAGGCTACCATCGTCAATGCGTACTGGTTGCGAGACTTCACGCCAACGATAGCTACAGCAAATGGCAACTAGCAATAGTGATCCGTACACGGTGGCCCCGTGCGTTCGGGTGTGTACGTGTGTATTGGTGATGTTTTCCAGGAGACATCTCAGTGCGTCCTGCGCCTCGACGACGATTCTCCATTAGTTGGGCCACCGTTGATCAACGACTCACTTTGGCAGAGCAGTAGGAAGGGTCTCGAGATCGCGCCGTGAGCAAGTGGTCGCTTTGGCGTGAAATCGGCAGGTAGTTTGGTTCGAGGACGGAAGCCCAGTGACATTTTGAGGTCAGTTTAGGCAAGATATACACTGGACAGGGCTCTACAAGCGGGACCGGTGACATTTGGGTGTTTTCGTGCTTTTGTTTCATTACCAGAGAAGGTAATGTATAGTTGGTATCTTGAAAGATGAGCTAAACAAGCTGAATAGTGATAGTGAATTAGTGCAAGAGTCATCTGTTACGATTTATCTCAGCGATCAGGTAACTGGGAGACAATGTGAAAGCCCTGTGATAAGTTACGAAGCTTAAACATTTTAATTTGGCAGTTGATATCGATGGTTGATGATCGATGATGTAGATCGTGTACAAAAAGACATCCTCGACGAGAGGACATGGAGAACTAACAGCAGACGTGAAACGGCATATGCAAATTCACTGTGAAACTCGTTACGTGTTCCGATTCTTTCCTTCCTCGTTGCCCGTTCATGTGTCGGAACAAGATCAGGCGGCACCTAGGGCGATCGAGCAAAAATGCTCTGCTAGCACCCGCGAAGAAAGCGAACCTGGTGCTCGCCCGCGGTCCGGCGGTAGTTTTATTTGATAAATAATGCTCCACAATTTCTTCACAATAAGATTCAATTAATTTCGTTAAACATTTACCGGCGCACGGATCGCAGAGGGCAGCGTGTGCGAGCGCTCGTCTTCGAGGTGCCACTTGGGCGGCTAGCACTTACTTCGGCTAGCGGTTTCTGTGTTGTACCCTGAGGTTCAACGCAAAATGGGCGCCATCTTGCACCTTACGGTAAAGTTTGTTACCGAAGCGTGAGGCACGGCCCGGTCTTCGGGAACTCACCAGCTGTGCGGCTGGGTACCGGTTTTATGGTCTTACAAATGCTATTCCTATGTGTGCGCCACGAAACGAGGCCAGCGAGTCTTGACCTGTGTCATTATGATCGGCGTTTTATTATTATTTCTGTTGCTTTGAAAACGATTGTTTTATATGTGGCTTGAGTCACGTGCTAGAAGCATGCTTGTCCATGGAGACGCCTGGTCTTTTGTAAATTAAAGCAAATTTTGTTTTGGGTGATAGTTTTTAATTTGGTATGAATCATTTAATCATGAACACTTAATCTTTTACTATTTTTTGGTTCAGTTATTCCAATAATTAAAATAAAAATTGAAAATTACTTAGAACTATTTTATGTTCCATCTATATATCGCCATTTTTGCTATAATGCTAGGATATAACGACTACCGAATCCAATTTTTTCACCTATATGTTGATGCTTATAACCTATGTAGAAGATAATATGCTATGTTTACATGTTATGTATAATTCAAAAAGATTCAAATTGAAAATATAACTTTAAACGTATACCAGTAAGTGTCGGTTTTTCAGAAATTAAAACAAACTATTGCAAAGTAGCTCTGAAACTAAATGTAACGAAAAAATATTGAATTGAATTGAATTGCGATTTAGTATAAATGTTTGAATTGAATAAAATTTTAGTATAAATGTTACAAAATTTTATCATATTTCTGATATATTTACAAGAGACCATGTAAAATTGATTTGGAACCAATTCCCCTTAACATTTTCAAATGCCAATAATATTTCTAAAAGATTAAGCTGATACATGCAAAACAGAAACGTTCAAAACCAATTAGTCCTTTTTTCAATTGCTTCATCTATGAGGCACGATTATAAAATGGGGGACAAATTTAAATGACCTTATCAGAAGCTAAGGCAGAAACAGTTGCTGTTAATTTTGCTACCAATGTCTTATAACGAAGCTTACACCAACCCCGACGATATTGATACTTGGTCGAAGGGTATGTTTTTTACTCACGGTTGTTTAACTTCTTCCAATTCGCGATCTATCCATCGTTGGTATTTTGTCGTTTAGTGCAGTAGCAAGTGAAAAAAAGAAAACGGTCCGCTTCCACTGCTGACAATTAGCATTCAATAATCTGCTGATTGACCCGACTCGATTAGACGAGCGTTCTCCGCCGCTTCTACAGCGAGCTTCGTCAGCTGTAGAGCCCATTGAACGAGCAGAAGTAAAAATAAAACTGACATAGAGATAGTGAAAAGGCAGCCTACGCGGGCGCACACCATATAATTAATGCGTCCCGTGGCACCTTCATCCGTTCGTGTTCCACACACATTTTCTCTCTCTTGCGCTCTCTGTCCCTCTGTACTATCTATCTCACTCAGCGGTTTCACTCATCCCAAGCGCGATCGTTGCTGATCGATAACAACAAAAAAGAAGTGCCTCATGCACCCCGCGGCCAACGTTGTCGACATTTATTGTCGATCGACCTTGTGTGGTGGTGTGAGAAGATCCCACGATCGAAATCACCAAGCGCTGTCCCATCGGTGCGTCATTGTGTGGGGTCAGCCTACCGAGATATTAGAGCACGTGAGTGTATGTATTTTCGCTTTTTCCATCGACGTGAGTCGATCGCTGACGAATATTGATGACGTCGGATATACGTACGGGTGATAGAGTATTATATTTTCCACTTGGCACATTGGATGGCCGATATTTTCCCGTGCAATTGACAGTTTGTTGCAAAATATGGACAGTTCATCTCAGATGGAGAAGCATGGTGTCTCGTAAAATAAAGTAAACAATAAACAAACAACATTGCTCGAAACTTTAAGCACATTTTATCTGTACAATTTTGCTAATGTTACAGTATGAGCTTTTGTTGATACACAAAATTGAAAAGTAATAAAATCAATTTTAATTTCATACAATTAAATTCAAGGCCATTTGAGTACGATAGATTGAGTGCTGATAAAAAGCGGCAACGAACTTTACAACAACTATTTAATATCTTATTTGATGTATTTATAGCTGCAATCCACGAAGTTTACCTTGCGACATTGCTCCTTTTCACGTCCAAAACTTCTTGCCATTCTCGTGATTGTTATTTTTCTTTTGCACTGTTCCCCACGTAGAGTTCACGACAATCAGGCAATTGTACCGAAATGCTGGAGGCGAGCGGAGTATGTTGCAGATCAATCATTTGATTAAACAACAACGACCTCAACGGCTGTGTGAGTGTGATCGCTGATGTTTGGAGCAAAATAAAAAAGTACACAAGTACGCTACATTTGACAATGACAAGGCCCGCGTTTCCTCTTACGAACGGTTCCGCCATATATCTTCCATCAAGAAGGGATGCCATTTTTTTGTTTTTCTTTTGCTGACACTACAATGTTGCAAACGCGATCGTAGTATCGCTACATTGTTGTTCTGTTTTTATGCTTCACGTGTCCACATTACAGCTCTATCGGATCGGAATCGTTACAGGGGATAAGTGACTAGGTGAGAACATAGGTTTTCCAATGACATGGGATGGACATGCCATTGTTCTAAGGAATTAAGAAACATTATGCAATCAGCAATTCTTTGCTACATATGCGTGGTCAATTTCTAATCCGTGTCCTATCATTGGCAATTCAATTAAGAAATGATTTTTGATACACACTTCTCTAAATCTACTCCGATCTTAAAAACCCACCATATGAACTGAAAACTCTACTGATTGTCAATTGTAGCCAATCCCTTCATGCGCTAAGATCCATCACACCCCTTTGTTGATTATATAGCCCTTTGCCACGGTAGATGTGTGGGCATAAGCTTAGGGGACACTTTTTTTTACTCCAATCGTATTTTTAGAGCAGATACAACACTCTAAACAACAACCTGTGAGGGGGTGGTTTTTTGTCAACAAAACGCACCCTTTTTTCGGAATCGCATTCAAAAAAAACAGCTATGATGACCAAACTCAACGTTTGTGTCCGCTTTTAGGGATACTGAGATTGATTGGATCGGTTGTAATACGATATGCGTTGTTGAGGGTGGTACGAATATGTTAGCACGCACCGTTAACGCATTCCATAAATGATACGTCTATAATAAAGGTCATTGCCTCGATTGGTGGCGCAGCAGCTTGTTTGAGCAGGGAGTCGTTGAGTTGTAAAAATATACAGCATCAATAGAACATTTGTTTCGTAACATATTACCTGGGAACTAACTAAAATTTAATGTTTTAGTGATAGTTCGGTCAAACCATATTATAGGCATGAATGTGAAACAAACTTACTTACTTTATTCATATTAAAAAATATTAGGTATATAATAAAGTAGTAAATACACCTCCGAGGCTTGTAATGCTGCTGCCAATGTTTGAAAATATGCGGAAGAATAGTTATTAATGTGCCGGAGTGGAAATGACAACGATCAGCTAGACCAGCGCGTTTGGGGTTTGATTTATATGGTTTGTGGCATTTTTCATCTTCTTTGCGCCACCGATACGTTGTGAATTTCGATTGCGAGATGCGACAATGTTGATTGAGAGCTTATGAAAGCTAAACGTAAAACAAATAGTAAACCGGAAGGAACTGATCACAGTGTTGCCGACGTGCTCGGAGATCGTAATGATGGCCTTTGTTTGATTTATGAACACATTTGCAGTGCTTGGGAAATGGTCGGTAAAGGTTGCAATTATAATATTTGATCGAAGAAAACAAAGATTTATTATTTATTGTTTGCCGGTGTCGATAGCTAAGCCTTGTTGCAGGGTTTCCGTAAAGCGCGAGATCGTCGTTAATCAAACGTTAATTATTGCTTAGATTGCGAAAAACCATCAACACGCTTCCTGTGGAGTGTTATAGAGAGCGAAAGAGCCATTTGAAATTTAACAACAATTTCATTTATTTGACACATGGTGTCTAAATAAATGCAAGTTCATGCATGTAATAAAAATTTATCGCCTATGAATATTTATTTAATACAGATTTGCACACTAAATGAAGCAAATCTCATCATCCTAATGGCTATAATTTGAATATCGTTGGCTCCTAATTCCCTTAAGGGATAAAAACGCATTTCGCATCTGGCATTGCAAAAGCGCAGCAATTGAGAATCGTCGGTGTAGTGTCTTTAAGGCAATTAAAACTATACACACGATAGCACTTGCGAAGACGGGTTGAGAAGAGATAGTTGGCGAAGGGCATTTAAACGTTTGCAGCAGCGATGGCATCAACATATAGTGAATGATCGTGTAAGATCTTACGAACCGCCACCGTTTGTAAGAGATCCTTAAAATTTCCGGAGAAACTCGATGGAATAGTTAAGAAGCTAGTGTAGTTCTTCACCGTATGTGACGTCGCTAAAAACCAGCTCTACGTAACGGGACCTGCCCGTTTAGTTAATTAATCAGCCAGTGCGATCGCGTGACGCGGTGGAAGATTTGCGTCAAGTGGCGCCACGCCGAATGCGTCGTAAATTAAGACTATGCACAGGATGAAGCCAAGAGATACAGAGAGTAGAAAAAGGAAGCTGCAAAACGATTGCCATTTGTATCAATTAGTGCAGAAGTCTTCTCACGGCGCTTGGCAACCCGCGCGGTACCATTAATCGTGCGCGGTGACGTGAACAACAGTACCCGTAGGGCCTTGTCCCATCATCTTGCTTTGGTCGGGCTTGTTAAGAGCGATTAGGTGGAGTCAAATTAAATCACATGCAGTTCTCCGCGATTGTGTTCCACCAGCCATAAGATATACAGATGGTAAGATGTGCATCTTTCTTCAAGACGGTCGGCCTTTTTGATCGTGACAAGTACCTTAAAAGGCACTGGAAAAACCAATACAATTCAACAGGAGGCATATTTTTAAGGGAAATATCCTGCTTTTTAATGATACATATCAATTTGTTTGTAAATGATCTGGGAGAATCGCGAATAAATCAACACTTGACACGGGTTTCTCTTATCCTTCGATACGCCACAGGGATGAACTGCACACAACCCGCCATCGATGATTTTCCCCGGGACCTGTTCACCGAGGAGCAGCGCCAGAATGGGGCAGTAGTGTTACACGCAATCGCTAGTTTATATTTATTTGTAGCTTTGGCCGTAGTTTGTGATAAGTATTTTGTACCTGCCGTTGAGAAGATATGTCAAGGTAAGCATGCCACCCGTCGAGCGTCACAGCGTGTGGGCATTTCCTGTGGTGTTCGGAAGGTGTGTCATCGAGCTAGGTGGCTCTTTTTTAATTAAGCCAACGGTTGCTTCATCTCTCCTCCACGGGACAGCGTTAAACATGTCCAACGATGTTGCGGGAGCCACGTTCATGGCAGCGGCCACCAGCGCTCCGGAGCTGTTCGTCAACGTGATCGGTACGTTCATCACCGAGGGCGATATCGGTGTTGGCACCATCGTGGGCTCGGCCGTCTTCAATATCCTGGCCGTGGCTGCCTGCTGTGGGATCGGCGCCGGCATGGTGAGGATGATCCTGTTTTCCTACCAGGGACGATGGTGTGTAATTAGTTTCCGTTCGCAATACGCTAACCACCCGCAGGTAGTGCCGCTGGATTGGTGGCCACTAACGAGGGATTGCCTTGCGTATGGTATCACGGTGGCCATCCTGATTTGCATCATCCATGACGAACGGGTCGAGTGGTACGAGGCGCTCATACTGGTGCTGCTATACATCGTCTACATCGCCGTGATGTACTACGACAAGTCGTTCCAAAAATGCGCTCGAGGTTAGTTCCAAAGTTGTACATCTTCGTGGACTTAATGAAGAATACTTCAATAGAGTTGTGCTAACACTACAAAGGATATATGCGAGGATCTAAAATTGAACAAATTCAGGCGATAACAGTAGCTGGAGCTAAGCTTAGTTCAGCCTGATTTCCTTTACATCCTTCGTTTGACCTCAAAAAAACCGGATCTAGTTACATTTCTAACGAATTTCGTGTCAGCAGTATTATGTTAGCATTAAATTCCGAGATGAGCTATGACCTTTAGATGTCAATTTAATCAATCCATGTTATCAAACGGGTCTCTTTGATGTTTAAATGGTACCGGCTGTCAATTCCAATGACTGTTTGACGAAGAATTTGATCGATTTCGAGAGCCCGAGTATCTGATGTTTTGTACCAAATGTTAATAAAGGCTAAAAGAGAGCAGAAAAGAGAGACAGGGAGGGTAAAATGTACACTCTATCTGATAAATTAACCTCTGATATTGATACCCGTTAACTTCGCTCGGTGGTGGCTTAAGCAATTAATTGACGCACGTCACATTCTCTTTCGGCACGCACTCGCAACGGCACTCGATCGGGTTCAAAAGGTGGCCTGAAGCACGCTCGAAAGCGAAGATCGCACGACACCTCCAGCAGCCTCAAGTCGGTGTCCAGCAGAACGCAAGGTAGTGTTGGTAGCGAACGGCAGAAGAATGTCCGACTTTGGCTTTCAAAGCGCACGGTATCGTTTCGTACGCATCGCGAGCATAGCCCGGTTTCGTATGATACATCTTTTCTCCGCTGTTTTTTTCTATGTTTCATGCTACATATCTCGCTGTACCGTGCGCCACCCTCGAAACGGTCCTGGCTTCCCTCTCGGTGTTGCTGGTGGTTGTTTGCCACGATCAACCCGCCCCAAACGACGACGATGACGATGGCGACAACGACGACGACGACGACAACGAACCAATCAATTTAGAGGCAATTGAGGCGCGCACCCCGCTGCGCATCGGGCACTTCCAGCAGAACGGAAACTTGAAGAACGTGGCCCATATCGATGCACCCGCGGAATTGACGTCACCAGCATCGGCCGGTGACGGGGCGGACGTGGAAATGCAAATTAAGCCATTCACGTCGGTCGACCTGCGCGTGTCGGAGGTGGCCACAACGGCGCTTGGTATGAAGGAGGTCACCGGTGCGCCCTCGGACGATCCCTCACCCGAACCTGCGGATGAAACCGTCCCCGAGAGGCCACCACCACCGCCAAGTCCCGCTACTCCACCGGCACCGGATGCGGTTAAGGAGAGCAATGGAACCGCCGCAGGAAATGGTGCCGATCAGCCGGAAGCGCTGAAGGAATGGTGTGGTGAAAATGGCCACAGTACGTCTGGTCCTGTGGCGGAAGCGATCGTCCGGGCGCTGGAGAGTGGTACGGGACAAGGAGTTGATCAGGACACGGGGCTGGATGGAACCGGAGAGCATCCAAATGGAACAGGCGAGCAAGAGGACGCTAAGGACGATGACGACGAGTTCAGGCTGCTCAAGTACCCTTGTGGTAAGAGCGCGTTTAGACAGTTCTCGTGGATCATCACCTGGCCGATTCATTTGCTGTTCATGTTCACCATCCCGAATTGCGAGAAGCCCCGTTTCCGGAACTGGTTCCCGCTCACGTTCATCATGTGCATCGTGTGGATCGGGTCACTGTCATATGTGGTCGCCTGGATGATCACCATCATTGGTGAGTTGCTGGAAATGGATAGATCGTTGATTGGGCTCTTAGACGACTTAGGTGGGATGTGAATGTTCCATTGCGATCCTTTATCTCCTACGTAACTTCTTCATTTGCTCTAAAAACCCTCCCTCTAACCGTTACCAAATGGCGTTTTATGATGACTGGCTAGATGTTAGAACGTTACGGCGACGTTACCTGCTGCTAACTGCAACGTACCTACGCGTGGCCTACTGCTCAGCAGTTCTGTAATTTTGTCCATCATCACCACGACCGATTAGCGTGGCAGATAAGACACCCTGCACTCGGTGCGGTACGCTCTGAGCTTAGCACGTTAAGCTCCGTCCTGCGGCACGTTCCGTCGTGCCAATTTATCAGATAATGATGGTTTTGCGCTGAACCGGAGTTCCTGCGTTGTGCCTTATGAACTAACCTTTCGCTGTTCCACAGGTGACACACTGAAGATACCGGACTCGGTGATGGGTATCACATTTTTGGCCGCCGGAACCAGCGTCCCAGAAGCTGTCTCGAGCGTGATAGTCGCAAAGCAGGGTGAGAACGGCCGTAGGAGAGTTTCTCTGCGGAATGAGACATTAATCTTATCTTCCCTTGTACCACAGGTCACGGTTCGATGGGAATCAGCAACTCGATCGGGTCGAACACCTTCGACATTTTGCTCTGTCTCGGGTTGCCGTGGTTCATCAAGGCGGCGTTTTCACCGATCGAACCTGGCCATCACTGGGTCGGCATCAACTCGGCCGGGCTGGAATACTCGGCTATCTCGCTGTTATCGACACTCCTGATGCTGTACATCGCGTTCTCGCTGAACAAATTCAAGCTCGACCGGCGGGTCGGCAATGCCTGTCTGATCATGTACGCTGTGTTCCTCATTCTGGCCAGCCTGATCGAGCTGAACGTGTTTTTCCGCGTCAACCTGCCCACCTGCGGCCGGTGAGCCACCGGCGAAGAACAGCACAGGAGACAGGACGAACAGGAGATGATTGCCTTGGGAAGCGGTGGACGGATGACATTCAATGCGAAGCGAATCTAATCCGCAGTTGTCGGATTTTACACCCTCTCGGGGAACCTCTGCGATGGCTGGATGTCCTGCGAGGACTTTCCTCGTCGAAGCTAAATCAAATCGAGCTCACCGTTCACCACTCAAGAAAGCGTTTGCTGACGGTTCTTGCCACCGTCCGATAATGTAACTGGAACGATGTAAGATCCAGATCCAAACGATGTCTATTTGTCCAGCTTTCTCTCTCTCTCTCTCTCTGGATGTTAGTATTTGCTCTCTAGCGTAAAATTGCATTCTTTTCCATGTCTTCTGATTTTCCGTTCGGTTCTCAAGGGTGAAGATGCAAATCACCGAAAGCCGAATGCGCCTTTTCTTTTTCGCCCTTCTCACTCTCTGTCCATCTTCAGTAAGCCTGCCTATACGACAGATAGAAGTAATGAGTGGGTCCTTTTAATCCCATTCCATTGTTGTACGATGAAACAACTTAATCGAAGAGTCAAGCCGTCGGTTTGTTGTTAGTTTTTAGAGAAATATTGTCCTCGAATGCATTACCAACACGATATGTAAAACGTAGATGTTAAAATATTAAACAGCTCTAAGATCTTTGAGCGGAAGGGTAGCCGTACAGCGTATGTCGACAAGTCATCCACACTAGCCCTCGGACATACTGAGGACTTGTGTGGTACGTTAGAGCTAGATGAAACTAGTTTCAAGTCCGGTTACGAATGTCTCACAGCTCAATTCAACTCACGTAGATATGCTCGCGAAAGTGCAACGCATTTTCGCGATTTTGTCAGTAAGTGCACAGATATGCTAAACGTTTCCAGACCTCTTTTGCCTCATTCAAATCGCCGCGTTCTTACTATTCTCCACCTGGGAGATAATTAGAGAGAAATCTATGCACGTGTACCACGTCACGTAGGGTTAGCTTCTGAGCTCCACTAAAGCCCTGGTACGTTCTATGGCGACCCATGCGCGTTCGTTCTGTACAGGGACTTTGGATTGAGCTCGTTGTAGTGCGGTTTTATAGTTGGTCTATTGTAAATATTAGTCCTCTTCAGCTGGCGGCCGTGCTCTATCCCGGATTTCCCTCCTCTGTGGTCACGTACCTTCCGAAGCATCTACCTGTTGTTCTCCTGTCGAAGAATTCGCACTCTCTTTAACAAAACGGGGAGAATCTGCGTGTATCAAAAATTATGACAAAAATAAATAACAACATAATAACACAGCGTGTGTTGGTTGATGTAAGTCGTAGTAAAATATAAATATACAGAAATACATGTTGTCGTTCCTAAGCTACTGAAAAGGTGTTTTCATTGAATTCTTTAAAAAAAAATCTGCAGGTTTTATAGTTCTTAACTTTGGGCTTTACTTATGAGTATTCTTTCCTTTAATGCACCAATTATTTTCGGAAGTTCAATTGCATTCAGATGTAAAGCTACTCAGCTATATGGTGTGCCACGTTGCCATACTTTTCTCGTTACTTGAGTTCTGTATCTCAGCTGTTCCTTCGCTCTGAACCGTCGTTCCGGCGGTCGTACAAACTTCATCACCGTAGAATAAATATTGATCGAGTGATGGTAGATTCCGTGAGAGGTGCATCCGTAACGCGGATGTCTGTGTGGAGTCTTGACATGATCACCTTGCCGAGTGCATCAAGCGAACAATCAGTTGATAAATCCAGCCAGGGAAAACTTTTCGCTTGTTTCGAAATTGACCAGCTGATTGCCTACTAACACGTTAAGACTCGAACAGATCTTCCAAAGAACGGATCTGCCTTGGGTTTCCTTCTCTTCGCGCCGCACTGCATCCAGCGATTGTCGCTGCAAGTGTGCCGGCTTATCTACGGTGCATGAAAGTTGACCGATCTCGCACGGAAAAAGGGACAATGGCGGAACTCGGCACAATGTGCTGGGTGTGTGTCGGATGGATGAGAGTTGTTGATTTATGATGGCACCCTCGCTCACTCGCACTTGCTGTGGCGCGCTCGGCAAACAACGAGTTCGGACATTCGTCGTTCTAGCGATGTGACAACATCCGCATCTTGGCGCACGGTCCTCCCAAGGAGCACACTGGACAATGTATCGAGTAATCGGACTATAAAAGCACCACGGGACGGGCATGTTGACTTTCTTTTTCCTAGACTTGCGGGTGCATGCAGATGCAGTTCAGTGAAGGAGCACATTGAGCACAGGTTAAAGAGGGCTAGTGATTGCAAGAGTGCGTGACGGAAAGAGTCTACTCTTTAGTAGTGTGCATTAAGTGAAGAGACGTCACACAGTGTCATAAAATCCACACGACCAGCTACCTTGTGAGCGGCCCATGAGATGGTAAAAACTGGGACTAAAACCTTAACCGAGAACTCGTTCTGTGGCATCCGCAATCGCCGTGTGCGGATTGCGTTCGTGCTGCGTGTGTTGTTCGTGCTGTGTTTGGGCTCGTTGCACGTGCTAAACCTTGCCCTAGCACCGGCAAGTGACTACAATGGAGCACGCCCGGTAGCGAGAGTTGCTCAAGGTGGCCGCAAACTGCTAGCTATTCCGCAAAGTGAGATCGAGCTGCTGGATCTGCTAAACGTAACGCTTCCACCGGAGTTCGAAACCAGCCCGTTTCTACCGGGCGGGGACATCAATGGGACCGAAACTAATCGTACTGAGTTTGAGCGCAATTGCACCCCGGCGGCCATTTTTGAATTCCCGTCAGATGGGTTTACGCGCGAGGATCGACGGCACGGTTGGATACTGGTGCACGTCGTCATAGCCTGCTACTGCTTTTGGCTGCTCGCAATCGTTTGCGATGACTACTTTGTGCCGGCGATTGAGTTGATGTGCAAAAGTAAGTACCCGTGCTAACTGGAATAACTAGGCACTCGTGGCAGCACTAATATATCTAATCGACCGACTGTATAGAGCTGCAAGTGAAGGAAGATGTTGCGGGTGCTACGTTTATGGCGGCGGCATCCTCCAGCCCGGAGTTGTTCATCAACTGCGTGGGGACGTTCGTGACAAAGGGCGATCTTGGAGTTGGAGCCGTCGTAGGGTCAGCTGTGTTCAACATTCTCGCTGTGCCAGCCGTATGTGGACTACTTGGTGGACAGGTGAGTTGAAGCGAAATATTCTGGTAAAATCTATCCGACTAATCTTATTTCTTGCGTACCGCTTGTTACTAGGTCGTGCAGCTACGATGGTGGCCCGTGACTCGGGACTCCATGATGTACGGAATGGCGGTGATAGGGCTGATAGCAGTCCTTTACGATGGGCGCGTGATGTGGTACGAGGCCACGGTTTTGGTATCGGCTTACGTGTTTTACATTACAGGTAAGTTGCATCGTTCCTTCAGCCGAACACCGGGTTGTTCCTATTGCAATAGAAGCCATTTTCCCTGCTGCGCTAGGGCATGTGCAACATGCTGATAACAAATCTCTTATCTAGCAGCTACCGGAGACTTTCACATAATTGCAAAAAGTTGCATGAATGATCTGCAAGCAATTCTAGGGGTTTGGTTTCTTCCTTAAACACCTTTTACAAAGCTCAACGACCTGCGCTTATCTGAGATTGCCATCCCGAAACTTCCTCCCCGTTCTGATGAGTTGGCAGTCCCATTTTTTATCTATTTGCTTTTAACTGCAACTGTCATCCTGTGATGTGAGTACCGCCATCACCGGCGATTATCTCCGCCATGCCATGCGATAACTTACTGGGACAATGCATGTGCCGGTCAGGTGAACCCGAATGCAACAATGTAGGCAAAACAAAAACGGGATAGACCTGAGAGGATATATATCACAATCTTGCGACGATGCGGGTGGGTTGTAAATGGCAGTGAACTTGACATAAGAGCTTAGATGGGACTTGAATATGGTCCGGTATATTTGAACAGTCTTATTTTGTGATGTTCTTCTTAGGAGTGAGCGAGACATGTTCTACCCAGGTGCGGTTAGAGCAATTATATTTGGGTATAGGATTGCAGGTAGAATTATGTCCTGAATTTTGAATGCGTCATTCTGAGAGGCAAGAGATTGTTCGTTGACTGTATCATATGTAAATATTGGTTCTAAGCATATGACGTACAGCCATTCGATGAGCCATTAGGAAATGATTAGGATTCAAACTCAAAGCAAATATATGAATGCAACCTTCAACACACACGTTAATCGAGGACTTTCACGTCGAATCAGTGAATACGATTAGAGATTCTCTTCTAATGCAAGATTCATTTTAACATAGTTAAGTTATTTTTGCACAATTTTAAATCATAATCCATGGAAATCCGATTGAGGACACATATTCATGCATTAATTTTTTTCTACTTTCTGCAGCGATGTACTGTAACGACACGATCAACCGCTTTATGTCAAAGACTTTCCGCCGAAAGTCCTACATTAGACCTTACACAGAAGTTACCGAAATCTCTCCTCTCCTGTCGAATGGGGCCAACGGCAAGTCATCCTCTACTGCGGCTGGTACTAAGAATGGCTCCAACGGTCAGAACGCCTGCGACAGCGACGCGAGTGATGACAGCTTTGAGGAATACGGTAAGTTACGAAAAGTGCGCGAATAATCAGACATTTGCAGAGCTGTTTCGATCAAAAGTTCGTCTGTTGCTATCGTTATTTACACGTCCTCCAGAACTAGCGACGTCTCCGTGGAACCATCGAGATGACAGCCTTCTGGCGTTTGTGTGCCGTTGGCCGATCACATTCATCCTTTGGGCGACCATCCCGGACTGCCGTCGTTATCCTCGGTTGCGCCTGGTCACGTTCTTCGCCTGCATCTTCTGGATTGGCATCACATCCTACTTCGTTGCGTTCCTGATCACCGTAGTCGGTATGTTGGGGGAGGTCCCTGCTGAATTCGCCACTCAAACACGGCCTTCTCAAAGATAATCAACCATTCTTTCGATACTTTCAAGGTGACACGATCGACATACCGGACTCGGTGATGGGCCTGACGTTCCTGGCGGCGGGAACAAGCGTTCCGGAGGCAGTGTCCAGCATCATCGTGACCAACCAGGGTCACGGTGAGATGGGCATCAGTAACTCGATTGGCTCGAACACCTTCGATATCTTGCTGTGTCTGGGACTGCCCTGGCTAATCAAATCTCTCGCATTCCCAGCCGTCCCGGGTGAACGATGGGTGACACTCAACTCGACTGGTCTCACTTATTCGGCCATTTCGCTCCTGTCCACCCTGTGTGGGTTGTATTTGGCGTTCTGGTTCAACCGTTTCAAGCTAGACTGGAAGGTAGGACTAACCTGTCTCACGATGTACGTTGGCTTCCTGACCGTGTCCAGCCTGATCGAGCTGAACGTGTTCTTCCCAGTGAATCTGCCCACATGTGCTCACTGAGCTCGATGGCGTCATGTTGGCGGATTAGTGGTGTGAATCTGATCGAGCATGACTGGTGTAGGGCCTATTTGATCGGATTTGTTTGTTAAGTTGCATTTCTGTAGGATTTCTTTGGTTTTACCTGATTTTTGCAGGAGTAGTATCTGTCAATATAGATTTTTAAGTGATCATTTCTTGTGCAGGAAGCGTATAATAGTCTAGCGTGTTATGTACGACAGTTGGATAAAAATTGAGTAATACACAAAAACTAATACGACGTACTTGTTGTTTGAAGAATAAATGAAAGGAGAGCGATATAGAATGTTTAGATTTACATGTCCATTGCGTATTATTACGAATATGTAATTGCGTATTATTTCTATGTGCGTCAAACATTTGCTGGCGTCTCTGTCAATGACGCAGATTCTGATACTAGTACCGATTTCGTTGGTAAATATCAAAATTTAGTTTCCGCATGAGTAGCAGATAAGCCAATTAAATTCTCATTACATATTGCTTTTGCTTGTTTTTTTTTATTTAATTCGACAGTCAGGAGCAAGTGTCAGTCTAATTCAATCTAAAGATAAGGATTACTCATTTATGCCAACCTGAAGGGAGTCAGAACATGGTGACGAGCTGTAGTAGGATAGTCATTATAATAAAACAAACTCCTATACAAGCGTGCAAACATGCGCCATGATTGTGCGAAACACGTGTATGATTTTATGATAATATTCACTGATCACGCTTGAAAAGATAAGTAGAATATCAAATCGGATTGTGTGATGAGTTGTGCTTTGGTATCACAAGCGATGTCTACACCATAACTAGTGAAACTAATTACTATATTTTAGTGAAACATTTTAGCAACAAATAACCATACTTTTTTGAAAATTAAAGAGTTTACTTTCGTTGGAAAAATAAAAAAAACATAAAATTACAATTATTTGTTTTCTTCAAGCGCTTCAAACACGTGCCGGGTTTTTATCGATCGTTTCGTACTATCGAAGGTAATCTCTTCTGCGTTCGTCGGTGCCCAGAGTTGGAGTAATTATCGGTGGCTTCCCTCCATGCGGTTGTAATCCCTGCGGCCATATCACCTCTTGAAAGTGTCGTGATTTTTATGGTTGGATTCTAACAACGGGTTATAAATATAGTCGATATTAAATCGAACCTGTATGACAATAAAAACTTTGCTTGGATAAGAAACGTTGTGCTATTATAATAAAACTCTTGGAACCTAGCAGGATTTAATGGACATGGGTATCCTTTAATCAAGTGTAGTTGGATCTCTCATAATGTATTAAAGCAGTAAATACTATTGACAGCGGAGGCTCATGCAAATCTTAGTCCATATTGCTGCCATATTTTAAAACCAGTTCAAATTTAAATTTTGTAAATAATGAAATAGTAAAATTTTATAAAACTCATGAATGAATTAACGATACATCATTTGATTAACACCTGATAGGCAGAACGACGTAACGATATCACAATGCTGATCATGCAGCGCCTGATCATATCGAGCACGCTTGATGGGAAAACAAATCACGAGCAGCACATGGAGCTCGAACTTCGAATTAGCTATCGAAATCGCACTTAAGCTCGATAGATAAAAACGCACACCTCTGTATCTGGTGTATCGAACGTATCTAGTGCCGTACGGTTAGTACTGCGAGGAAAGTTTAAGCTGGTGTCTTTTCGGCACGGCTCAGAAGCACACCGCTCATCGGCCTAGCAGGACGAGTTGCTTCAAGCGGGAGGAAGCCGTTGAAATCTGGGCTATAGACGGGAGCCAGGAGCACTTGGTTAGCCATCCTGCCCAGTCCACGGGTTTGGTCGGCAAGCTACGGCCAAAAACAAGGCAAATATTCGCCTAGCGTACTCCCTCTCTCTTATCGTCGTTGGGGAAAGGCGTGCTGCCGTGTGAGTTACAGACCGTTACGAGAAAGTTTCGCCTGTTAAATTAATCAGCAATAATATAGCACGTGAAAGAAAACAGGACCCTATTAGTGCACGTTTCCTCGTACTCCTTGTGTGCGTTTGTGGTTGTACATGCCCCAGCAAGGCCAACAGAGGTGAATGTGTACAATCGAACCAACTTCCACAGCATCATCTGGTGCAGAAGCGGTTACGTGAGAGAGTGGTTTCATATTTCGCGTAAACTCATAGTAAAGCATTTGTGCAAAGTGTATGCGTGTGGTTGCAGGTCCTAGAAAAGAAAGTAAATACTAATTTGTGCATCGGCGAAATGACTCCTGCTCTGAGCCGCCTGTGGGCGGTCAGCGCGTTCGTTCTTTTAATACCAGTGGCAATCCCAATGGTGGTGATAGATAAAAATCATTTTGATATTGATCCACTAAGTGAGTACTAATGCGTAAAAAAAATACTTATCATAGCAACAAAGAAGTCAATGCTTGGAAAATATATGTCATATTAGGATGTAAATAATCGTGAACTATAGCACATGGCCTAGCCCTCTATTTAATGCGTTATATTGTTGTAAATACTGCCTTAAAATATCAGGCATAGAATAAATATTTGATGATGCATTTGCAGGTGTTACAACTGATGTGTTGACAGAAACGACGACAGAAATAAACTTGTACTCACTCCCAGACAACACAACCATAGCCGCACCGATACATCTAACGCTAGACGAGAGGATAGAGCTAGAAAAGCTCACTTGGCACTGGTATCCTTGGCGTAGGATAAACTACGAACTGAAACCCGATGGCAAGAAGGTTGAATTGTTCTGCGACGGTGGATCTTCGTTGGACGACTTGCCGGATGATATTTTTACACGTGAGTCACAGGTTTCCTTCAGATCATGCGCCCCCTTCGAGTGACAAGTTGGGCTAATCTGAAACGTGATTTCCTTTTTACTTCAACCTGAACAGAGGAGCAACGATTGCAGGGTGCAATCGTGCTGCATTTCGTCGGGTCGATTTACTTCTTCACCATGGTGGCGTACATATGCAGCGAGTACTTCCTGCCCTCGGTGGAATGTATTTGTGAGGATCTGAATCTGACACAGGTAAGCCCGATGCGCAATATGCTCAGTGGGTGTTGCGTCGAGGCAGCCAGAGCATGTGGAAGCGGAGGAAGAGGCACTGCAGTAACTACATCGAGAATAACATTCAATATCCAAGGCTTAAGCCCCCGAGCACTGATAACTAATCCAACGCGATTGAATGATAACTATGACAGTTTAACATGATAAACGATAACATGTAATATTAGGCATGCCCTACTGCAAACGGCGTTTGCAATGCGGTAAAACAACCATAACAGAATGGGAGGAGCTTCTAGCGAGTGAAACATTAGTTCATCACTCCCACATAACCGATAAAACACGTTTTAAACGTGTTTGTTGAATGAAATGTTAAAAGCACTCAAATCTAAGAAGGATATCTAGTAGATAGAGATATAGATAACAGAACATAGTAGATAGGTAGATAGTAAAAGATATACCTATTTTTAACCATACATAATGTCGTTATGTACTCTTGCTTTTTAGTAAGCAAATCAAACAGACAAATCAAACATTAGGCGTTTGCCAATCGAAGACGCGTGCCATTGCAACAGATGATAGAAGCTTCAAAGCTCGTAAATCATATTCCTTTCGAATGCTATTTATGACTTTCATTAGACATACGATTCGTTTGGTAAACGGTGCGCTAGAAGTTATTACAGTTGCTTAGATAAAAATGATTGATTAGCGCACGATTTTTCCCCACCTCTCCAAGGGCATTATGTCCTACCACACTTAAATTAAGAACAGCATTGCACTGCTGTGATGAATCGAGATTGATCCGGTTCGCTTGCTGCAACGCTTAATTGTAGCGTCTTGCGATAAAATCGATAAAAATAAATTTATGGTACTTTTTTTACAGGATGTCGCAGCAGCTACCTTTATGGCCGTCGCATCGACCATGCCCGAGTTTTTCACCAACACCATCAGCACCTTTATCGCGGATTCGGACATGGGACTCGGTACCGTCATGGGTTCGCTGCTCTTTAACACGCTCGGTGTGGCAGGACTTGCCGGTTTGGCTACGAAAGCGGTAAGGATCTGGTCAGCCAGATGTGATCGCACCCGCACCGCGAGTTTCTAACCTTCACTCATCTTCCAAACAGCCCGTCCAGCTGGACTGGTGGCCGCTGACTCGTGACTCGATCGTGTTCTCTGCCCACGTTGCGCTGCTGATCGGGTTCGCCTGGGACGGACGAATCTACTGGTACGAAGCGATGGTGTTCTTCATACTGTTCTTCTTCTACTTTTTGCTGATGTTCCAAAACAAGCGGCTGATGCGGGTGGCGAAGAAGTACATCGAGGTGAAGTGGAACCTTTGTGCTCGAGTTATTCGCAACATCGAGGAAGACGAACGGATCGCAGCTGAAGCGCAGGCACAGCAAGAGATCGCCACCATTCCGAACCTCGCTCGGAAAACGTTGGATAAGCCTGCTTTCCGTCCTTCGACGGCATCCATCTTGTCCGAGCAGATGGCCGAAACGAAAATGCGCATGGGAGAACTGCAGAGTAAGCTACCGAAGCTTGTATTGTAGTGACAATGTAACAGATCAACTGACATCACGATTTGTTTCAGTTCCCACACGCCACGTGGTGGACGACCCGGGAGAGTACGAGGACATGACCCTGTGGAAGGTATCCACCGAAACATGGTACCGAACCGTGTGGTGGTGGTACAGCTGGCCACTTCGATTCGTCACTCACTTCACGATTCCATCACCCGCCACGAGACGCCGTTGGTATCCTTTGGCGTTTATCATGTGCGTCGCCTACTTAGCCGGTTGTGCCTTCATGATCTTCTGGCTACTCTCCATCATCGGGTACACGTTTGACATCCCGGAGTCGGTGATGGGTTTGACGTTTCTCGCATTTGGTGGCTGCATGCCGGAAGCCGTCTCGGCGGTGCTGGTCATCCGGTCTGGTAGTGGTGCCATGGGCGTATCGAACGCGATGGGCGCTAACTCGCTGGCCATTTTGTTTTCACTTGGTCTACCCTGGTTCATTCGCACGTTGGCCGACGGGGGCAGTGGAGAGAATACGTACCTCGTGATCTCGTCGTATGGGCTGCAGTACTCAATCATCGTGCTTCTCGGTGCAATTGCTTGGCTGTACATAGTGATCTACGTGGCGATATACAAGCTAAGAAAGCGCGTCGGGGTGATTTTGTTCTTCGGGTACGGTTTGGCCGTCACCTTCATGATTCTGAACGAACTGGACATTATCATTCCCTCTGGTGAAGAATGCTAGTGCTGCCTTCGTTTCAGCACGTCATCATCTCTCTCACACAAATATACTCGTTAAAAAGACGCTCATTTGTCAGTATCCCTACGAAATGCTCATATTCAGCCCGAAAACGTTCAGAAGCTCGTGAAAATATTCATCGAGTGATGACTAGTATTAGGTACGGCCTACCCGTATTTGATTAGTTTTACTAGAGCTCGTGTCCTCCATTCACAAAACGTGGTATCCATGCGTAAGCGGTCTTAATCTGCTTCTCGTAGTCCATACGATCTTGTAGAGCTTGGTAAATGAGGAAGAGTTAGTGCGTAGATCGTAGCTACCATCAGCGCGTAATTTCGTTCTTCAGTATTTTTTTTGAAATTTAAAACAATACGACTTACAGACACTTCACGACGGGCTGCCGGAACAGTTTGACCACCAGTTACAACCATTTGTCTTTCTTCCCTACTTTGACTACTTTCGTATATCCGTTGCTATCTTTGTAACTGTTCTAACGTTTCTAAATGAGTTTTGAATTCATGTCACAATCCAACGCACGAAAAAGCGCCGTGAATCATCTTAACGGAATAGAAGCTATTTGGATCCTACGAAGCTTATAGGACGTAAATTACTACGCATGTCACAACTATGATACATAATATGATAGCCAATGCAAATCATATCGCGATGAATGTTTATGGTATTGGATCAAGCCGTAATAAATAAATACTCTTTAGCTTTGTAGTGCTACAATTATCGACATGAAAATACAACATCTCTTGTAAAGGCATCCGAACTTGTATGTATGCAACTTCTACGATATGCGTCGTTGTACTGTTTCATTAATGCGCTCTTCAGAGCTGATTTTTTCATTGCCAAAGTCATATGCAATCTTATGTATCTCCCCTTTATCAACGCTTCCGACAGACATCAATTGAACCCGTTGCAAGATGCAACTGCTAAGGCTAATCGCAAGGCAATCAATGCGTGATTGCACTTAATCTTGAGTCACTTTCCCCGATTAGATAACGCAGGTGAGTTGTATATATTTTCATACTACTTCTCTGTTAAGTGCATTCTTCAAGAACATATGACAAACACTGGCGCAAGCGGTCTTTAATTATGTCGTTCTTTGAATATACCAATAAAACTGAATTCCATTAAACTCCTCTAGTTCTACGTACCCGAAACGCAAACATAAAATAGTACATAAACTCTACTTCTCCATTCTTATCGTGACATACCTCTTGAATTAATCTCTTGGCAATCTTCTCCTGCCGTGACAGGAAACCGCCATTTTCTTGTTTTTATAGACACCTAAACCGGCTTTGCTTCAGGTCTGCCCATTCACAAATAGCGTGAGTAATTGTGGTTTCGTTTGGAGTATTCCGTGCGTTGTTAGTGCGTATGTACCCCACACCTTCCTGAAGGAGCTTTTTATCTGGTGAAAAGCAAATCTAGCCCCAATTCACGTTCGTTGGGACATATCAAGAACGCTTTGATCTCATCTCCATATCTCCATATAGAAGGGCATGGGTTTTTTTTGTTTTGGTTTGGCATATTTACGGTGCCGTATTTTTCGGATAAGTGCGGCTCGTATTCAAACTGAACCACACGATGAGGCAGTATTTCTTCATGACAATGTCTGGTACGGTTTACGATGTTTAGAGCGTAAACACTTGCGGTAATCAATAAAACAATCTACGAGACGTTCGCCTGAGCAAGGAGCTGGTATGCTAAATCGCAATAGCATTGTCAGGCAGTAAGGATTCAACGGACGGAAAATGATGTGATTGTCCGAAGTGAAGAAAGGATAATATCCATTTCGGTTAATTAAGAGGTGCAAGCTTGCGATTTGACAATTGTGTCATTTCAGAGAGGAACAAACGACATCCCTCGCTCGCTCTGCGATTGTGAGCTGTCTTCTAATATTAGAAACACTTTCACCGGCACAACCGGATCCCGGATATGCTGTCCTCTTGACCGCGGCGTGTAAGCTTCACCGTCTGGCGGGTTTCAGGACGGGAACCCATTAAATCACGGCCTGATACCCAACGACTTCTTGCTGCATTCCGGATGTTTTGCACGCGCTTCAGAATCGCCTTCGTTACCGGCCGCCGGCTTAGGGCAAACATTACCTGCCCTCAGCGCTTTTTCCCCGTTTAGGAAGCTAGACCACTTTAGGGTGCGGTGATAACCCTTACATAGACGTCGGGCGGAATGTGTCTCGTAATAAATGCTCTCCCGGCGATGCCCTACCGTTGTGAGAGCGCGTCGCCGATGTCAGACCATCAACAGCTGATGAACGTGTTGAAGGGTTGCCACCGGGCACGCGATCAGGAAGGGGGTTTTTCCCCACGAGCACGGGGATGGCCGGGAAGTATGATGATTGCCATTGCACTGCCGATAGCGCAACGGAGACAAACGTTGTCGCTGTCGATATCAGTGCAGTCGTGGGCGACACAAGCAGCAAAAGGGATGCGCATACAACTCGCGCAGATCGGCCAGTTCGAGCCATTCAGTGATTGCGCGGACGACAGTAACGTCTTCGGATGTAGCGTGCCGGAGTGGAAGTGATTTGAATATTTTCTACATCATCTAACATCTCACAAAGCGTTCCATCTCGATCATCGATAATAAGTGCTGTAGTGTGTGAATGATATCCAGGACATTCAGGAAGTGGCAGTTTACGGGAGCTAATGTGACATTATGAGGCAATTCAAAAATGGCAGTTGTAGAACTGCTGGTGTTACACTTCTGCTGCTAGCGATAATTCACGTGGGAGATATCGGAGCAATATTTGGTAATAATTTGCATCATATGTGAACCGCAGTAGTGTTGAAATGATGTTTTACTCAACAAGATCAATAACATTGGAATGATATGCATGGACTGAAACATATTTTTGGACTCTTCCTTTAAATTGTGTCTGGCCAACGGTGCTGGTAGATCGTACGCGAATATTAATAGTTGTGCTTTTCTTTGACACAAAAAAGAGAAACTGATTTTCAAGCGCTTGCCTTTCTCAGGTGAACTGATAATAATGATACAGTTTCTAAGCTCGAATGAACCCCCTTTGAGCTATGACGAGCACAGTAAAAAATCACAAAGAATCACTTTAGTTCGCGCATGGTTGTTTGGTTGAAGAGCCTGTTTGGATTGGGGCAACAACTCCACTTATTTATTTATGAACGCCTCTTACGTCTACACTCATACGATTCCCGCTAGAATGGTGGCTCCTTCAATTACAAGGTTATTAAACACAAAAGTCCTTCAGAAATCCCGGTGGAACATCGTGGCGTTGTAAAAACGTGATCAATAGCGTCCGGAGAGCGTCCAAGCTGACAACGTCGCGAACATAACTCAAACATGCATTGTTAGTGCGAGGTTATATCATATTGGTTGTTTCGTTGGGGATTCCTCCACAGTTACTAGATCAAACTAAATTTCACGGAAGCGGTGTTTGCGAGCTGTTTGTGTAGCACAAATGTATACTAAGGTTGATCGCGTTATTCCTGTTTTTACTCCTCTAATCATACAATTTTTGTAGTTCCTAAAATCCACTACCTACACGCTTCCAACAATGGTACACTGGCGTTTGGAGAATCGGCATCTGCTGCTAGAGCCACCATCGTCTTCCAGTCGGTAAACGAATCGACCGCTGGAACAGGAAACGAATCTCAGAGCTCCCTAGATTCTCCGACAATATGCATAGTCACGAGCAGCCTGGATGATCTTCCAACGGATCTATTCAGTGAGGAGCAGCGCCTGCAGGGGGCGATCGTGCTGCACTTTGTGGCCGCGATCTATTTCTTCATGCTGCTCGCTTATGTGTGCAGTGAGTACTTCCTGCCGTCGGTCGAATGTCTCTGCGAAGATTTGAAGCTGTCACAGGACGTGGCGGCCGCTACCTTCATGGCGACGGCTACTTCGATGCCGGAATTTTTCACCAACACCATCAGCACGTTAGCAGTGGACTCGGACATTGGCGTAGGGACGATCATGGGATCGATGCTCTTCAACACACTTGGCGTGGCAGCTCTCGTGGGAATGCTCACGAAGATGGTAAGAGAAGCATTGCCGGTTTACGCGAATCTTTGGAGGTCCTTTTGTGTATTCTGTTGAATTTTCCGCAGCACGTGCAACTTGATTGGTGGCCACTGACACGAGATTCTATCATCGTGACTATCTCCACCACACTACTGGTAGTGTGCGTTTGGGATGGTCGGGTTGAATGGTATGAGGCGATGCTCTTCAGCATCATGTACGTGCTGTATTTTGTGGTCATGTTTAAAAATGAATGGCTCAAGAGGATCGCAGTGCGCTACATTCAAGATCGGTGGAATTTGTGCGGTCGGTTGGAACCAGAACCGGAGGATGGCACGGTGGACCACAAAGTACCTCGGAAATATTCCGTCGCTGTTCTCGGACATGCCATTAATGGTGTCCTGGTGGCCACGAATGGGGTGTCCGCAAAAAAGGAGACACCAAACGGTGATGCTCCCGTTCCTGTGCCGATCGAGCCGCAAGTGATTGCACAGCCAGAAGAATGCACGAACGTGAAATGGCATGAGCTTACGCACCTTCCCGGTAAGTCTCGAGCTGGCTGGAAAACAATCCTGTGGGTTTTTACGTGGCCATATCGATTGGTGGTGTTCCTGACTGTTCCTGATCCGCTCCGCTTCCGTCGATTGTACCCGCTAACGTTCATCTGCTGCATCGGATGGATCGGGGCGAGTTCATACATCGTGTTTTGGATGATCTCAGTCATCGGCAACACCTTCGGCATACCGGACACGGTGATGGGCATGACGTTCCTTGCATTCGGTGGTTGCATGCCCGAGGCGGCCTCTGCTGTAACGCTCATTCGCCGAGGTAATGGTAGCCTTTCTTTCTGCCCGATATTTAGTTATAAATTATCCTACTGCTTGCAGGTAACGGTGCAATGGGAGTCTCGAATTCGCTGGGGGCAAATACTCTCGCGATACTGTTTTCCCTTGGTTTGCCTTGGTTCATCCGAACGATGATTGATGGTGGCCCTTCGGCGGGGGCCTATATTGCGATTCAATCCTACGGTATTCAGTACTCCGTGCTGGCCCTTTTCGGAGCGATCCTTACGCTCTACCTTGTGCTGTACATCGCTAAGTACACGCTCCGGAAGCTGGTCGGATTAGCACTGGCCATCGGCTACCTGGTGATCGTAACCTTCATGATATTGGTCGAATTGGATCTGTTTTTCCCCGCCAATAATCGTTGTTAGTAGAAGCAGTGATAAACGAGTGTATCAGATAGATCATTAGGGATAGAAATGAAATAAATAAGATCACGAAAACTAATATTTGTCATATCAACTCGAAGGCATATATCCAAATGATATAGAATATATTTAGCACATAATTTATTTTAAGGATTTGTGTATAAATAAAATACGGTTTTGCCGGGTATTTGCACTGAAATTATTATTATTTATTTAGGGACGGCTAGGCCGTATTGAAATTTGGATGATTGTGTCTGGTCTGAAAGGCATTTCCTCCCAACAGCCGCTGTGAGCCTTATCCCGGGCTGACTCGGTAATTGCAACGCTATATAATATTTCAATATGTGCATGATTTGTAAATGTACATTTGTGATAGAAAAATTAAATATGATTAGCTTAAGTTGTTCAAATGTTTTTAAACTTTTTTAAATGAATTTTACTGCAGAACACTATTGCTAATATATTTGTAAGCGCTATTGCTCTATTGTTAGTGATTATTTCATTTTATTTCAGTACTACTTTTTAGCAAGTAATGGATTCGATAGCCATTTCCTTTTAATCTTGGGCAATAAAGTATCCACAAAATGTTGCGCTTTTAATTACACCCATCGATACTTTGTCTAAAACAAATGCAAACTGGTTTTAACTGATCCTGGTTTATTATGTTTTTATTCGCATCAAAATATCTGATTCATTCAAGATAACCAACATGATCATTTTGCGTGTAATCATTTTTTTTGAACGATTGGATCGGCTGATAGGACTTAGCTCCGCAACAGTACGCTTACCCGTTCCCCAATCAAGGCGTTCTGTTTGATAATGGTGCCAGTTGTTTGGGTTATTACAGATAATCAACAATCGAACCGAACTTTAGGTAAACGGCCTATTACTGCCTCGCCTAGACAAGATTCTCTTCTGCAAGCGGCACGCCAATCGCCAAAGAGATTTAACTTCAATGTCGTAAATGAAACAACACCTTAGCCATACGGCAGTGACCCAGTTGCAGACGGTGATACGTACGGAAACAGCTCGCCATCCGGTGTGATGTGTTTCTGGTCCATCCAAACAAAGAGCATCTCCGTGAAAGGGCCCATTGAGATATGCCAACCGTTAACCGTTAAATCAAGGAGTGATAAGACGAAATCTAGTAGTTTAAAATTAGATACTTCAATTTACTCATTAGGTTTGTTATTTAGTGTTTAAATATAAGATTCTGAAAATGGTTGATTACCATTAAGCATACCCTTTCAAACTTAGCCAATTTTCTTCACCCTTAACAACCGATGGATAAATATTTGCAAATTGCATACACATAGGCGTTTTGGCTGAAGGCGAAAATTTATTTAATTACATGGTTTGCATTCTATTTTATATACTCTATTTTACATTAACAATTTAAATTAATATTTAGCGCAAGTATAGTAATCATAAAACATAATCCTACAAGAGAAGAAAATAAGATAATGACAGCCTGCACTGTACGTTGGTGGTAACAAGATTGTTCTTTAACAGGTTGAAGCTTTTTGCCCAACGACTGCGGTAGTTTGGGTCGACTTAGTGTTTGCGTCGAACTGTTGCAACATTCAATCCTCTCCGTAACCGTTCCCCGTTGTACTGTTGGATGATCAATCACCATGCAAGCCTTTGGCACATTTGGCAACCCTCCATCCTGTTGTCCTTCGAAAGGAATGACACATTTGGTTATAGCATTTTTTCGCTTCAGTGAGGTGATCAGAAGCTTTGCTTCGATTGGTAGAAAGGGCTCCTGATTTGCTTCGATTCTGAGTGTATTGCCAAATCGCAACACATCACCGGTCTTGAGCTCCCGTGCAATGGCTTCCACTTCGGTATCGGTTCCAATGTTCTCACCATTGAGGAACGTACCATGATTGCTGTTTAGATCCTATAGTAATCACGGATGAAACATTTAGAGCAAGAGAACAAAAATAAACTAAATTTAGAATAAACGTTAAATAAATAAATATATTTAGAATAAACGAAAATTGAAAAAAAACTCTATTACCTTGATGTACAATTTTTGTTGCTGATACAGCATTATGGCATGAAACTTTGACAATACACGATTCTCGAAATGTATTTTCTCGTCTTGGTCCTTGATTGGTTTTATCTTATTGGTACGTCCAATAATCTTTTTAGAGTTCGGCTTGAAAATGAATACTTTTGTCTATAAAAAAAGTTAATTAAGCCTCAAAAAAGTTAGATAAATCCCTTATGTGTTTAATATAATGTATGCACATTTTTACCTGAAATGGTTGTGAATTTTCGGTGCACTGAAACTTAACGACACATCTAACCCTCTGGTTTTCGGTTTCCTTGAGCGCCATGATCCTGTCAATGCTTACTGCAATAGAATAAAATTTTCACGAGATGTTCTGTTCGCAAGTTCTCGTTCACAGTTTTCAACAATCGTTTAACAGTCATGGCCAGCTTAGTTTACGGCTTAGCATTATTTAATATTTTTCACTAGGCTGGAGAGACAGTACTTCGTACAAGTCGAGATTTGGATGTCGATTTCGATGTATATTGGTTATTGGTTCATATGTTTTTTTAGTTAATCACTCATCTTTCGAGCGCCTTGAGCTGAGTATTGTAATTTACCCCCATTTCATCCACTGGGAAATGATATCATTACCAAGCGAAGAGCTAAAGCGCGGTGTTTTTCATGATCTAGATCGCAATCATTGAAATGATTATCGCATATCAGCAATTGGTTCGTTTTCCTTTTTGTACTCGTAACATAAGCAGCACAAACAAAGTTTTTTCTCCGAGTAGATGGAAAAATATCTATGCCAAATTATGATAACCGTACTCGCCCGACACCCCATATCGAATGATTGGAAACGAAAGAATCAATACATCAATCTGCATTTGTGCGCTGTTTGTAATGTTGATCGTTGCCCTGGAAAGAATACGATGGAACGAGGAAAGCGAAAATATTGGTCCTACCGATTTAACGCTTTTATTCTTAATTTTCATTCCTCAGGTAGACACGGTTAGCTCGTCGAAAGGAAGAAAAGGGTAGTGAAAGTTGAAAAACTGAACTAGAGCACCCTGAAAGTTAGTTTATGATTTTGTTTGTTATGCTTTTTCCTTTCCATGGGTCATTACATTTATTTTTTCGATTACCAACAATATAAGTTCTTCTAACACGCGTGACTGTGGTGGTTTATTGGTTTGTTTTCGTTTCAGGATAAGTGATTGGTTCAGTGGAAAACATGTAATAATATTTCTTCCATTACATGATTCAGATTCGCCCTGCGAAGCAGATGGTCTATATTTTTTGTTACGTTGCATTTTCATTTCCTAATTAGGGAAGCACTGCACAAAAAATAAAATCATCATAAAGAAGACGGGATAAAAGTTTAAAAATCACTTTATGATGCAAAAAAACTCAAATCAACTTTGCCAAAAAAAGTAAAAACTATCTAATGTATGAGTGCTACCGATTGCGATAATTGAAATTTTATTAACGCTATCCAGGTGCACTGCCTCAAAAATGGCGAGCTAAACAAAAAATGCTGCAGAGAAATCGGCATCCACGGGAGGCTGGTTATTATAGCTTATTTTTTTCCCTCAAGACGGCTCTTGCCGTTTGCCCCCACGGACCCATCCAAGCCGTGCCGAAACGGGTAGCACGTATGGGATGGGCCAGATTGACTTCATTGCGGTCAGCTTGCATTTCTCCTAAGTACGTGATTTATTTGGTCGTCAATTAAGCAACAAGTCAAAAATTACGAGCCCACGAGCCGAAAACGCACACACGAAGGAAAACTCTTTTCACCTGCCGTCGATCGTAAAACGTGTCGTATGATGGACCTATAGCACCATGGGGCAGATGTGAGAGGAGAGTTCTTTGCTTTGCGAGCACACTGCCAAATGTGGAAATTGCAATAAAACGTCGGTGCTTTTCCTGCGTCTCTGTTCAATTTTCTTCGCGAAAATGCCGGGTGTGTCGGGGTAAACTTTCGAACCCGTCACGATCGATTTAGCTGCCGCCGTTTCGATTTTCGCGGAAGTGTCTTCATTCGCGGACTAGCGGAAGGTGACAGCCACCCCGCCTTAAGGGGCGAAAGTAATACGATCTCGCATCGCGAGTAGTGTTGAATTTTGCATTCAATATGAGTCATATGAGCTGAATGAAAAAGAAATCGAAGGAATCTAAATCAAATTCATCAAAATGGACAGCTGCTTAGTCAGTGGTTGATAGATGAATACGAATTTATTAACATCGAAAAGTTAACAGAAATGCACCCTTGCCAGCGCACTCGAATGCATTTAAAAAAAGCATATCATAGCATCATAATTGTTTGCTTCTTCCAAAGTATACTTTTTATTTATATAGATAAAGCAATTGAAAGGATTTAAAATGGCCGATGTTACATTCCATAATATATTCAACAACACCTTTATGAAATAATGTTTAGTTATTACAGCATAAAATAAGAGCATCAGAAACATCAGAAGAAAATGATAAATCACTGCTTTCATTAGCCAACATCAAACCGTCCTCCATGATGATCGAGCGAATTTAGCTCGACCCGTCAGATTACGATACGTCCCTTTTTGCTTCCCTGTTGGTGGTTGAAATGCAATCTGCCCTAGCAAATCACTCCCGCACGCGGACGTGTCCTAGTTAGGCTTAGATGATGGGCAGCGGGCAGTTTTCGACCGCTAGCGTAATTCGCAACTGCACTTAGTTATGCATGAAACTGTATCTTAATGCCGACGCGTACGGAAAACCGCAACCCGGACGAGTGTCGACCGACACCGATCCGTGGGAGGGAAAAACGCCACCCCTCACACTCAGCTCAAAACGGATCAATCGGAAGCGGGATTGCGCTAATGAACGTCGATCTGAAGGGGAAGTATTGATTTGTATCGAAATCCGCCGTTAGCAGTAGCAGAGAAGTACGTCTTTCCTTTACTTCTCAGGGGATGGATTTATGCTAATTATTATGAGCTAAGATAATTGGAGAAACAAATGTTTGAACATAAAAGCTCTGTTAAAGCTCAATGATTTGCAAAAGCAGATTATGTTTTTTTCTTCTGAAATTGAATGATTTTTTTAAATTGTGAATTTTTGAAGCTTTTCCGATAGCATTTAAGATTTTATAGTTTATCAAACAAAACACAAAACAAAGGCAAGTGTTCATACCTAGCATAATAAAGAAAAGCTATGAAAATGCCGTTAAAAAAGAAAACAACATTAAGCTCCAGCGACGGGAAATATCTTTCCTCTCATAATATTCTCTCGCGAAAGCTTACTTTTCACCCGTCACTATGCACTATGGAGCAGTATTTTCCAATCAGAGTATGGTTTTGAATTTATAACTTAAGCACATTATGGGATTATTAGCTGTTGGTAAAATTTAAACATTAAAAAAATTTAACATTATACGCTAAAAAAAATATAGAAGATTTTTGAAAGAAGGAAAGAACTTTCTTTTGAAGTACTAATTTAAGTTGCAGTATTAACAATCTGTTGCTGTTAAATTAATTAAAAAACGAATTACAGTTCATTAAATTTCTAAATTATGGGCAAGTAAATAATTAATAATATAAAGTTACATATAATGTTAAAAATGCTTGCAGAATGTAACTTACTTAAAGTTAATATATTGCTCATAAATATCGCGAAAGATAAGGTCATTAAATCAGATTGTTAACAAAGTCCGTTTGATTATTTTTGATCCTTTATTTTTCCAGCCAAAAAGAAAGCCTGTCCCGTAGTGCGTTATCTTGCGCAACTTCGTGGCTCGCTCGTTTCCTGTACCTATTCCCGTAGGCTTGCATCTGCCAGCTCACGCACTCTCTCGTGCGCTCTCGCTCTCCGGGTGGCTCTTGGCTCTCGGATGGTGCCGTGGGCTTCGGAACAATGGAACCACGCGCCGTGGCTCGAACACCCGGTCTAAGTACCAGCTGGACCGCCATCTAGAGTACAGGTGAATATTCCGTCCGCGATCACTCCGTCGTTGCAGTTCGTTTGTGGGCTTTGCTAGCGCGGGCACTGAGTTTAAGCGTTTGCTTTCGCCGACACCAGCGAAAGCCATCGAGAGCGAGAAGTGAAAGAGGGCAGCGAGAAGCGCGAATTGATAGTTTGGTGAGGCTCCTGGTGAAGCTGCGGGTTTGATAGTCTACAAGCACACGTATTAGAAGTGCCGGGTCAGAGATCGTTCGTGATCGAGTGTCAAAGTGCAATCGTCTCTGAGGTCCACATTTTGCGATCGACTCTTCGATCTGCCGGGATGAACTCTGGCACCATCGCGAGCCCGTCAAATTGACGTCACTAGCGACAAATCCGCAAGCGGCTTCGAACACATTCGCTACGCCCCAAAATCGACCGGCAGACAAGGGTTAAAGTTGTGCACACACGGCAAAAAAAACCTCGTAATATAAGCAAAACAAAACCCGCCACAAAAGCGTGCAGTGTGCGTTTGAATCGTTCCATAAAGGGGAGAAAAGTGTAACCAAGTGTAGCCGCCAGTTTGAGCGTTTGTATCTGGTGAAGTGAACCCAACCGTTTGGGAGGTGTTTTCAACGGCCCGGAGTGGCGAGATTGAATCAATACCCTATCGCTGCGCTATCTGCCCGGTCGAGTGGAGGAATTATCACGCGATAAGACTCGAACAGACGCCATCATCATGAGACAGATCGGCATTGAGGTAAGGAACGCCTGGAAACAACCCGCCACTGGTGATTTCACAGATTGGCTCGCAATGCGTCGACTATTGGGGCTTAATTCTAACAACTCCGGGCACAATTTGAACAAGGCGGCTTTTATCGGCGAGGTATTACCTCGATTAGACTCCGATTGTCGTGTAGTGCGTGATCTGTTTGATTTGCCCGTTATCCGTGTGATCGCGAAGGCTACAGCAATTTATGGTCCAGAAAAATAGCTTGCTTCAGTCTTTAATTCGTGCTTCCAAAAAGCTGTCCATGTCTGAGCTGCGTCTACTTCGGTGCAGACATTAATTTCCTGTCGCTTCCGAGGACCGGCTGGCAAGCCAACCGGGACGATTCGGTTGCTTGGAACCCTGTTTATATGTGGACTGTTAGGGGAGCGCGTAATTTGATGAACGTGAGCCTTAATTTTCACCTTACATTCTTTCCCGTTTGGGGGGTTTTGTTTTGTATTATTTACACCCCGCGAGAGCTTCCTCTGGGGTTCGAAAAAAAGGGGAATCCATCGTTTTTCGACTACAAAGACCCCACGGAGCCCTCCACGGTCGTGCGTGCCTTTATGCCTCGGCGTGCCGGATCGTTGGGTCGATGCATTGGAGGGAAAAGATAATAACATAAAAAAGCCTGTGGCCCTCGCTGCAACATATGCGGTCAAACTAGGGCTTTCGCTCCCGTCGTGGTCGACATCTGAGCCGATGGTACCAGCATGGTCTCCGGAGGCTCACTGCCTTCAATCTACCATATGGCATTGTTGGTCTGGGACGTGATCAAAAAGGTTTGAGAGTTTTTACTCTCCTTAGGGAATATAATTTGTAAACCTTTTTTTGCATCTGACGAGCAAGTTTTTGCTCATTAACATGCAATTTGTTGAACATTTTTCGATTAACAGTTTTATTTTTTGTATAGGAAAATTTATTTTTTTCACTACATTTTATCCTCAACAAGTGCAGCTATTTTGAGGATATAATTTTAATTTGGTTTCATATTTAAAAGCAATATGTTTATTTACCTTAAAGCTTCGTTTTCAAAATTTTTAAAGGCACAAACGTAAGTTAAAGTTTTCATAATACTTTTCGTTTGCATACTGGTTCATGAGATCACGTTTTTCGTGGCAAGTTTATTTACAAAATCCACCATTGCCCCCCTAAACCCATCGATTGCGTTCAACCAACGAAGGCACGTATGTATTTCGACGCATCCAGGAAGTTTGCTCGGGAAGTTCCTCAACGGACCCTCCTAAGGTTGATAGAGAAGACTGCTTCCTCTATTGCATGGAAAACATACAAAAAAAGAAGCAAACCATACAAAAGTCCCCCATTTGTTTGCAACTGCATACGGCGTGCATCTTCCTGCAGCACGTTTTCGCAAACAGTCGCCGAGGTACTTTTCTACCGCGACTGGAAATGACCCGTAAACTGTCGCTTTTTTGTTATTTAAGCGTTCCCCCGAGCTGGTAATGGCCCTTCACGATGTAGAGCCGTCCAAGTAGAGGGGCCGTTTTTCTTCTGCGTTTGCGGAAATTATCGGAGCAGTATTCATTATGCGGCCGATGTGAACCGTGATGACACTTCCTTCATTAGAAGCAACCGAATGAGAGGAGAAAGATAAAAACAGAGGCCCACACCAGCTCACAATTGCACCGCACTCATAAGTGTGAATTTTATTAATGCACCCCCGTACCGGCTTTCGCTTTCGGAACTGGCCTCCCGTGATGAGCGCCCCCCCCACCCCCCGGGAAAGTCCGTTCCGTTCCATTGGCGTAATGGCGGCGTGGAAGTCAAATAGAAGGTGCAATAAACGGGTGCACTTCCTAATTCTGTTTCCCGCTTCCCGGAGCGAAGCAAACGAGGCCTCGTACAATTTGTTACCGGTGGGTTGAATTGGCGGGAAAATCACCCACACCATTTCCCTTTTCCCTTCACCCGTGAAGATGCAGTAATCATTTAACGGTAGTTTACGGGTGGAGGGAACAATTATTGGAATAATACCCGGCCCGGTAACTGCGCTAGCCAGCCGAGGGGAGGGTTTTGTCGGCTTGCGGGAAAAGTGATTTGAAAAGTGAAAAACAAAACCACCACCATCCGGGCGGGAAAACAAACGCCCAGCATCCGACCACGCGAAGGTGTGCAACGCGATATCGTGAGAAAACGCCGTGTTTCCACCCGCTAGAGGATCGCCCTTTTTTCACAGCCAGAGTGAGCATGCGAACGGGAAAAAGGGAAGGAAAACCAAACACACGGAAAGTGGTTCCGTTTGTGTGGAAAATCCGCAATAATACAGCGCGTTCGTTTGTTTTTCCATTGGTCCACTCGTTTGGGGTCGCCGTACAGCTATCAGCAGGAAAATTATGTTATTATTAACACCCAAACCCAGGCACACCAGCTCGTTGAGGGGTAGGGAAAACTAACAAAAACAAACGTCTCACCTGGTCTCATGATTCGTGTACGTGTGATTACCATAATGGGACATAAAAACTAGGGGTGAAAAATCACCCACGTGTTGCTGTAAAAAGAAGATAATATATGAACCGCGGTCTCGCGTGTCACGCTGCAAATAAGACCCGGAAAAGCAAGAGCTAGAAAAGCCACTAGCACCGGGTGTTTTGTGCTTATTGTTTGGCCAAGCCGGTCTCGAATGTGCTGCGCTTACAAAACGCCCCAACGCCCAGTTTGCTCGGTTGTGGTTTGCTTGTGCACAATTAGTTGCTTTTGCTTAATGCTAACTCACCAGTTTAGCCACCGAGAACAGGTCGAGGCTGCATTAAACCGGCTGGGCGCGATTTTGCAACTGTGAGTCTAATCTTCAGCAGGTGTTGGGGCGATACAAAAAATTGCCCATGCCGAAATCGCTCGTTTCTGGTGTTAATAATTTCGCATTGGGTGGCTCGAGCTTCCTAATCGAAAGCTTTGCGCATATTATATACCGTTTGTTGTTTATTCTACCTTAATTTACGTTGCCTACCAACAAAAATACGTTATCTACGTCATTTTTTTCTTTTTAATTTGCTTTTTTTTAATGAACCCTGATTTGGCGAACGCTTGAAGAATCTATAGAAAGAGGCATAACGAATGATTAAGAATGCATTTCAAATCATATTTTTTTTCAAATACTTCGTACATCTTAGAATAATCTTCATGATATAGTTATGCAGCTTGTATTAACTGTATTTGAAATCAAATATTTTTAAATTCAAAAGAATTGATTTCATATTACATTCAATTTATGTATTGGTTCTATTGGGAAATTTTTGTAAAATTTATAAATAATATTTGTAGTGAACTTAATCAATGTAATGTAATAGAGTATTCACAATATAATTCTATATATTGTTTTTCCTTTCTTTTGGATGTGAAATTTACTCGCTAGTAGTGAGCTAAACAATTTCTCCTCAGGGCATAGCCATAGTTGATCTGAAATTGGAGCAAAAGCCCTGTCCTTATGCGCTCGACCTGGGGGCTTAATAACGGTTTTGCCACGCCCGACAAAAAATCGACCATCTTCCACTACCTTCAGGTGTGGAAAGTCGATCAAGCGAAACAATGCCAACCGCTCGTAGATGTTAATCTGCGTAATTATCAGCGTTTGGAAAGGAGTGGCGTTGACTCCGATCCATGGTTCCAAGTAATAGATCTCGATCAATTTTTGAGGTATTATTTTTCAAATGCCAATCGTTGTTTTCTAAGAATTTTATGCCAACTTTATATAATCATCGTTGAGCAGCCGTTCGATTCAACATTCCTCATCCATCCACCGGCAACCGTTTCGTTTGTCCCACCGAGACAGATGTACGCCTTGGAAAGGTTATCCATCGGCGAAATCACGCAGCTTTGAGCACACGCAAAAGAAACCACATAATAGCGCATGGAGATTTCTTGCAAGCCCGCTTCGATTTTCGCTTTCTCCCGTCAATTCGAGAGCCCTCAACATATGTTCTTTCGTTGGTACGGTTTTTTTTGTTCCTCTGAACCAACCGCTTTTTATGTCTGCACGTGTGTATGTTTTTGTTTTCGCAATGCGATTTTATCATTTTCCACCAAACGCCCGCCCGATCGCACCGTTTACTGTCGGATTATGATTTTTTCCCCACGCGCCCGCTCGCCAGATTCGTTTCATTTGCAGCGCTTTTGCGTGAAGCGGTTTATGCAGATGTTGAACCTGGCGGAGGCCTTCAATATGACAGGGCAACAGCAAAAAACAAAAAAGTACAACTCAACAGTGGAAGCCACTGGAAGATGCAATCGTTAATGGCGTTGTTATATGCGTGCTTTGGGGAACGTTTTTTTTTACTCGCTTCCATTCCCTCTCATAACTTGCCGCTTGAGCTGGAGACCGAACGGAATGCAAAATAAACGCGCCCGCTCTGGTGCCCGGTGGGCAGATAAAAATTGAAATCTACCACGGAACGCATAAACCAAGCAACCATCAAGGGGGTGTTGGAGTGCTCCCAACATACTTGTAGCTTGTTCTCTTACCACTTTCTCCGGTGTAGCGACTTTTTTTGCCTTTGCCTTTTCCTTCCGTTGTTGCTGAAATTCAAACCAACAACCGAGTTGGTTTGGATGTTGTTTTCACGAACGATCGACGTACGGTGGCAGTCAAGAACGTGCCTCTCAAGAGACGGCTTTCAAGGTTGGCGGCCCTTCACAGGGATGGTTAACAATGTTGCAGTGCGACATTTGGATGGATGGTGAGAGCGCTTGAAAATGTTCTCCTTAAATCAGTCGAGTGAAGGTGGACACGAGGAGGCTCACGTTCCTTCAAGGGCTGGTGAGCTGATACGTGCAGCTTTTTCGCAAAGATATAAGCAATTATCTGCAAAAGAAACAACAAACAAATATTGAATAGTTAATCAAACAAGAAACATGCAATAACATTGGAACGAATGACGGAATAAATCGCATTAAATTCCTCGCCATCGATCAGGCAGAAACTAATGGGTGGCTCGAAAACCCAGCACCATATTTCGGCTCTTCACGTGATGAATATTCATCGGAACTGGTTACCTCACAAGCACCCCAAAATTGGTCTGATGCAACGGCAGCCTGGTGCCAAATGTTAATTGATGTTTTACTGCTGCTGCGCCGAAACGTTGCCAAATTGATACACATCCAACCGGTTCGTTTTGGGAAGCGAATCCCACCGTAAAAGGGTTTGCACATTCGGGAGCATTTTTTTCGTTATCATTTCTCGATTCTGCCAAGGGCTTGGCGGTACCGGTAAACCGGTTTCGTGTCACCTTCGCCGCCGAAAGGAAAGCGTCCGCGAGCCGAAAGTAAAAGTCGTCCATCCACATGCGGCAAGCGAGCGTGTGGTTGGGAAAAAAGGGAGAGTAGTTTTTCTTTTTTTTTTCGTACACTTCCAAATCCCATCGATTGTTCGTTCGATCGTTGATGGGCTGCAACACGGCCAACCTCCCCAGAAGGGGCGGGATAAAATTATTCAACGGCGGCAAATTCCGGAAACACAACGACAAAAAAAAGAGGCACGCGAAAGCATAACGCGCGATCGATCCGCGCCCGGATGGAAAGTGAAAAAGGTCACATTCGTGTTCGGGGCTGTTTTCCCATAAATTGGGATCGCTTACTTCCACACACTTTCGACGCTGCTATGAGGCGTAATTTGTGACGGAGAATAAACGATGGGCTCCAAGCTTCAGGTCGGCTTGGATAATGGTGATGGTGATGAGGCGTACTAAATTTTGCCAGCAATTTGGGTTGTGTTCGCAACAGACGTGAGCGCAATGTTGTGTTAGAAAAAGCTTCATTCGATCATTCGATCATTTCAAGTAAAGGTCATTAGGATCGTTTTTTAAAAGCAACGTCAGAAGTCGATCAACACAGGACGTACATTATAGAGCATATTTTCCAAGCCACATGCCTACGAGGAGTTCGATTTTTGGCCGTAAAATTTCAACCGATTACAGTTTGCGATGTCGAAGAATTCTTTTCCTTTATCGGGTGTAAAAATTCCACGTCCATGACCACATGAGTGAACACGACCGCCCGATTGGTTATCAATTACCGGACATGACAGAGACAGCGCCAACACTAGGGTTCCTTTAGGGCTCCAACCGAGCCGTGTCGGTGCGCAAAGATTGATGGAGCCAGTTAAAGGAAGAGACGTGAGAACTGGAGAAACAAAAACCTTTCATCACATGACACAACGTAACATCAAAAAACTTGTTGCGTTTATGACTTCGATAATGTGGTTGCTGAGTAATCAGTTGGAAAATGAAAAAAATCGCCACAATCACCAAATCGGTATGGATGAAATTTAATTTGTACCAGCTCTGATTGTGTCTCTAACGAATCGAAATTGTTTATTAAATTGGGTGGATAAACGGTTTTAGTATATTCCAGAATGTACTGTTTAACGTTTTTGCAAATAAATTCCTCGTTGTCCGGCACAGAAGCAATTTGTATTCACGCATTTTCTACGCAACTCTGCCAGCGACAGTCAGAGCACGTGTTATCTTATCTGTTGGCTCTCGGGTGGACTCGAGTCAGTTCACCAAACAACGTTTTATTTCCACAGCACTCGACCACGACAAGTCGAGAGAGAAATTGTTCTATCACTGATGTCATCTACCGTATGCGCTTGTGTTGGTTTTTACCTTGAAATAGTACCTTTCCATTTTTGCCGGCGCCCTTGAGGTTTGTCAGTGGTGAAAGATAAGGGCTCTCCAAAAAAAAAACAATCTAACCGAAAACATAACAACATGATTAGTCTTGTGCTTAAAAAAAGTGTCAAATAATAAAATTCAGACTCCATGATTAGTAAGGCTTGACGCTGTAATAAATCAATGAATCAACTTTTTTATTAGAGTCAGCGAAGTTTTCAGAATATTCTGTTTGAATGTTATTCATGTAATTTGAAAATAAATTTGAGATAACTATAAAATTTGTAATTCTAGTTGATATATTTTACAAATAACAGTATATCGATATTAAATAAACAAGTTTTAAAGCTAACAAATCCCAAATAAGATTGGAAAGTTTTCCCCCGAAAAACAACTCTTTTAGGAATTTTTTTCCTTTTTTTCTCCCAAATCATACGCTGGGATAGTTAAGACTACCCACAAAGAAAAAAAATTAGAGCATTCATTTGATCTCTCACGTAACATAAATAATCATGCACACATTACACTTTAATGTTTCAAATCACACAAAAAAGGAACCTTTCTCCACTTCTATTCCTTTAAAGAGATAAAACTTTATAAACATCGACATAAACCTCTAAATCATCGCTTTTATTATCCGATAACGAGAATGGAAAAGCAATGTCCGTTAAAAAGCACTGCACATTTTTATTTATACAACACTCGATAGATTGGCTTGGCAAGAGTTGCATTCGCAACACCGCGTGATTCGGTATCTACTTCAGTACGTTCCCGTTTGTCCACAGACGCAACTGTCGGCAGAACAAGTGTTAGAAAGTGCCTTTATCGTCGGGGTAGTTGTGAAAACCACTTCACTTGTGCTTCAGTAACCCTTTGATGATCATTTTTAAAGCCATTTTATTTTCTTCCCACTCCCACTCGATGTCCGTCAAAGCAAAGGGAGCACTAGTGAGGGGACTCAGAATACGATGTGATCTTCCCACAATCAGACAGGGATGCAAATTGCGTAACGGTGTGGTGGATTTGTACACGCTCATCTAATCGCCCGCAGGCTTGATAGAAGCTACACGTGAGCCTAAAACAAAGCCACGTTATCGTTCATTAAATTCGCTTGTTCTCGGAATACCGGATAGCCGGAACCGACATGTACGTCGATGCCCCGCAATTGGCCGATAAATGCAGGAGTGGCCTTGTTCTGCATTCAATTTTTCCCAAAGTTCCTCACCCACGCGGCCGATTTGCTCTACTACTCTCTATGAGCACCCATGGGAATCAAGATAAGCTCTCGTATCGGCCAATAATAAAGCAACCCGCCCCAACGACAACGGGTAGTTCTCACGCATTTTCAAATGAATAAACCATCACCTGCAATGTACGCCGTTGACGATGTTAATCTCAGTGGCACGAACTTGAAACTGTCGGACGCGCCTGCATCGGAGTCGTCCACTTTACGCATTAACATTTTATCGAAATTTCCTACTCACGATACTCGCATATCCGGTTAGGTTTACCCTGAAACAAGCTCTTCCGTTCCCGATTTTCTTTGACTCCATTTTAATTGCCGTACTCTTGATACGTGCCGCAAATAACGTCGCGTAAGATAAGGCACCGCTGAGGGCACAATCTTAACGAGGTTCTCGAATCGATTTCATACTGCTCCCTCGCGGATGTTCGTGAATTCGCATCGAGAAAAACCGCGCCCGTCACGGCTTTGGAACGCCGGAACACATGCATCCATCCGCCACGGAAGCAGCACGTGGTTGGCCATCGAGTCAGTGACCTCGCGTGCAAGAAAACCGCGAAAAAGTGTGTGAGAGAGAGAGGGAGAGAGATAGATGGAGTGAGATCAATATGCCACGGTTTCGTTAACCAGCTAGGCACGGATTGCGAATGTTGCAGTTCCTGTACGTCATGTGGAAAGCGACAATCGCATCCAATCTAATCAATCCAACCGTCAGCGTGTGACAGATGAAGGCGCCAAAACCAAAATCACCAACGACCACGGTGTGTGGACACCTTAAGGAGCCGCCAATCGATAATCACCGTGTGCGTGGAAGGCGCAGCGAGGGCAAAACCTTTCCGCTGGAATGTCCGGCTGTTTTTTTGGGGTGTGCGATCGAAAAGCATCTTCGTGACACGCCCAACTCGCCGTGGCGCTGTTGCGCAATATGGCGTTTTAGATTAAATTTATGGTATCTGCTTTTCGTTCGCGCGAGCGCGATCGTGACCACGGTGGGAAGGAAAAACGGAAGAGAAAATGAAAAGGCACCCCCTGCTGTGGGGGAGAGCGCGGGAGTGTAAAACGTAGCGCATCGTAAAGGAAAGGCTGAATTCTTTTAATTGCACCTCCGTCCCGGCTATCGGTTACGTCGCCGGATGGTTCCGAACCATCACGTAACGGATCGGTAATCGGATGAAAAGTGAATTTTATCACCCATCGTTGGGCAGTGGCGGGAACCCGGTTCGGTCGAGGGCGTTGATGTTATGAATGCGATTAAGTGCCTCACGGTGTATTATTAACATGTCAAGTTTAGCGGCTAAGGTAGCATGGTAGGCCACACGTTTACCAACCAATAAACATGGCGATGGAAATCAAAGGGAAAGTGCACCATTTAAGGTGTAAAGTTGTAGTTAAAATGAGTATGCATACTTTCATGGTTTTTGAAGGTGTAGATAAATTATTAAATTAAATTGCATTAGTTGTTTTAAACCAACTTGTGATAAAAATTTCATTCATTTTTTAAATCAATCTAAATTAAAATTATTTACTTAATCGTTTGGCACAATATCTACAGCTATTTTTAGGTAATCAATTTATTTATTTTACTAAATGTCATTGAAAACACATTTGCTGTGCTGAGAATATTAATGACACACTTTGTTTCAATTTGCACAACCGTTTATCTGCGACCTCGGCCGTGAATCGAATTGCAGCACGAAAATTTCTTTCGCTTGAGCAACTTATCTTCTCCCAAGCTGCACGTTTGTTTGCATCGCAATCGCATTGCAGTGTGAACCGAAAACAAAAAGAAGGAAAGATCGTCTGTCCTCTGCGCCTGCATTTTGTCGAGTAACCGCGAAGCGTTTCAATGGGTTACTAAACCGATTACGAAAGAGCTTTTGTCAAAAAAAGAAGCAAGAGGTGTAAAAAAACGCAAAAAAAAACAAAATGAAAACACACCGAAACTGTTGATAAAGAAACCCCAAACGTAAGCGCAAACGTACCTGGGAGATTAGCCTTGAAATGCGTTCAAACAAAAGCAATCATCTATAATTATACTCGATTGATTAAAGAAAAAATTACTTTATCATTGAATGGATGAAAATCATATAGCAAAAATAAAATTGATGTGCAAACCTATTACCTTAAATTATTAAAATTTTCCGTAAACACTCAAGCGAAGTCAATGACGAGTTGGTTGATTACTTCATCCACGTACGGTGAGAAATGGGCTTTTCAAGTACGAGTTTGTTGCCTCAACTAAATAGGTACACATTCCTGATGCATTTACCGCGGTGCGGATGGGTATTTGGTCGGGTTCTCTCCTTCAGCCGCCATTCCCTAATTGCATCACGTGCAACGACGATTGGTACAGTTTATCTGGTCGCCCTATTTACACTCGAGCGAACTTCGATCGCGCGCGAAAAGGGTGTTATGCGAAAAAGTAAGCAACACAGCCTCGAGTGCAAATCGTCCGCCTCGAAATGGAATGCTGAGGTGTTGAAATTAAGGAATTACTCCCCGAGCAGCCCCTCGAACCTCCCATCCGGTTTGGTTGGAGTGGCACGGAAAATAAACACAATCACAAACAGCAGGGCTTACCGGTGCTGGTGCAGAGATTAAAAGGCAACCTTTCGGACAAACAATGGCCGTTTAATTGGTTGGAAGCTGGTGGTGGTAATGGTGGGCAAGTTAAACAAACGCAGCTCGCAATCTCGGTGTCGCCGAATTCAAGCCAACGCTCCCAACGACATGGTGGTCGTGGCCACCCGCAATGTGCCGAAGGAGACAGCAGGTGCGATTTGGTCCCATTTGCGTCATAATTGCTGCCATGCACCGTTGAAGGGGTGTTAAGCTCGAGTGCGAGATAAATTGTCTCAATTGTCTGGTTCCATTTTTTGGTGCCTTTACCGAAACAAAACAGTCCATTTTTTGGCTTATGAATGAAAATCTGCCATTCATGTTTCTTCGGAGCTTTTACCTAATAAAAGCTTGAAATATAAAAGCTCTTTAAAGGGTATATTTGGTAGATACTTGAATTACATATACTGTTTACTCTAGTTTAAGGTTTACATTACATTATTTGTTCTTAATATCTCTTTTTACAATACTATACGCACTTATATTACTTATATCGTGTTTTATAACATAAATAGAGCCAAAAATGTAATTAAAACAAGTCAAATTATTTCGATTATATCTCGCATTATAATTGATAACAATTGGCTTAGATTTTAGTCTCTCAAAATGTGAACAAAACATCGTAAAAGCGTCACTCTCACCCATGTTAGCAAACATCCCCTAAGCCAATAGGATACCGTTGGAAATATACACTTGCTGTTCACCACAAGAAAAAAAGAAAGGTCTTATAGTGTTCAAACTTTCGTTGATTAGCTAACGGTGCCTGTCATCGGGAAGAGATTTTCTAACCTTTAATGGCAGGCTGGGCAGGTAATTTTGCCATCCGATACGATTCGGCACGTGCTCAATCGGTGTGTATCTGGCAGGCTCAAAGCTACGCACGTCGGTGAAGCTCGTTTGGACCAAAATAATTAACCGATCGGTCCGAGCAGAGACCGGGGTTCGAATGGCGAGTAGCGCGATGGTTGTAATGGACACTCAGGCATTCACTTCCGTGGGCATCTTTGGCCCAAAAAGCCACTTAAGCTCCATCGGGTTCGCTTCCCACGAGCTGGCGTACCGATGCCCTCAAACACACGTGGTGTGAAGCGTCCGGTCGAAAAATGCGCTCTTTGGCCGTGCGCTTTGCGTGCGTTTCCATGCGTTTGCGCCAGCGCCTCAATTAACCTCAATAAAATCCAACGACGACCCGAAAAATCGTTCTTCGCTTACGCATCTGCGTTAGGGATTTTTCCCCGAGTCAAGTTGGGAAGCGGATTTCTTGAGGGGTTTCTCTACCAGCTCTCCATTCATGCTGGCACCCACAAAAGCTTGCAGCAATGTGCCATCAAAAAAGCTTTTGCCCATGCCGGTGGGAGGTTAACGATCGTCTCGAGAGCCTCCAAGATCACGCAACGATGATCAATGAACGTGATTTTGTTGAGGTTTTTTCTTCTCATTTAAATTTCTATTCCCACAAGTGCGTTTCTCGTTGGCAGTTTTGCGTTTTTATAGGCAACCATTTACGGGCATTTTACCGGCCAGTGGTTTTGCTCGATTTGTGCAAAACGATCAATTGATTTTATCGAGCTTTTTGCGTGTTTTCGTTTACACTCGATTTACACCTTTTTCACATGTCGACGTGGGTGTCAAAGTGACGAATGAAACGCTGCTGCTGTAACGTTAACAACCCATAGGCAATTTACTGTAAAACTGGTCAAAATTCGTGCATCAATTTCAACCCGTCTCGAGGTATTTTAATGTGAAGGGAAAATTTCACTCCCCATACAGTCGAAAGCACCGTTGTTCGGAAAAAAGCCCAATCGCAGCCTCCCGCTGGGGTTTCGTGCGCTGACGCGTAATGTCGCGCCGCAGGTGTTTTCGATTATTTTCCTCCACTTTCAATGCAAAGGAATGCGATGACCTTTTTTTTGCCTTTCCATCTAATTTTCCTCTTTTTCCGAACCACCGAGCTGGGGAACGGAAAGCGAGCATTAAAATCAATTAAAAATAATGTGACATTACGCCACAGCAGGCGCGTGTGTGTTTGTGTTTGTGGTAGAGGAGACATAATGAGAAGGAAAATGCACCGAATACTAGATTGAGCAAGATGCTTCGGGCAAATGTGTTTTCTATTATTCCACACAAGCCCGCCCAATCATGCATCCGGCGCCAGTTGATTGGCGATTTTTCATTTCGCTGTCAGCGCCCATTTCCATACCCAAAGTGACCACGGCCGTCGAATACAATGCCCCGAAACGGAACGTCTTATTTATGGAATGGTGCGCCCGAAAAACGAAAACCGAAAAAATGCAGATGAAGCTGTCGTTTGGCTCCGGGCGCTGATTAGAAAAATGCACTCCCAGCGGCGGGGGCTTAATCTGTTTGGAATGATTTATTTTCTCCTCTTCGGCGCACAGGCGCGATAGCTAATTAAACGTGAATTTATCATCCACCAGCGGGCAAATGGTGTTTGTTTCTCTCTCTTCTTTGAGATGAAAAGTTGTGCAATCAGCGAACGAATGAGTGACAACAAACCAGCAACCAACTGCGAGCAATCGAAACATTTGAATCCAATTAAAGAGCCATCCGAAGGCGAGCTTTCTACATTGCTTCTCCGGCAAGCGGGAGAAAATTCCACCCCGTGGAAAAATTAACCCCAACGTACAGACTATTTGCTGCACCGAAAACAAACACTCCAGTGGTTTGCTTCCAGCCCGGTGGCAGGCTAATTGAATCGTCAATTAAACTGCCTTTTAAACCGTCCAATTACCAAGCTAGTGGGCCAATTTTCCGGAACGCCCGCCTGTTTCGACGTGGCGGAGAAAATGATTATCATACTCCTATCAACCCGTGACTTTGTCAACGATCTCCTGCTCGTGTACCAGAATCTTGCCATCCAGCAGTGAAACTGGAGCTGTCCCGCAGGCCGGTTTTCTCAGTCCTCAGCCCCAGCGTCTGGCGAAGGAAAAGCGTTGCTCCTATCGGGATCTTGTTCGCGTCGACTCGGGACGAGTTTCATTTCACTTTCAAAGTGAAAAACTAAACTCCTCCACGCGACGGCGGACAGGTCGCTTGTGCAAATAACTATCGTACCCATCCGACAGGGAACATTGTCTTTTCCGACGATCTTGCTGCGCGATCGTGCAGCGGAAAACCTGGTGGTTGCAATTAACGGCCATCGTGGCAGCATCTGCTCTAGATCCAGGTCTAACGTTATCGCTGCTAAACGCGCTCTGATTGGACACTTTTCCTTGTCGGCTGTTGGCTTGAAATAGCCACCGACACACCAAGGCCGGCCCTCGGCTTAGCTGACCAGAGTTTGGCGAACTTGAAAGTGAAAAGTATCCGGTTTTTCTGCTTCTCGCCCTCGGTCGAGTGGAAGCGGTATAGAAGGCGCGTGCTGCCGGTGGTTTTATGGGACGCTTAGGCCTGCGGACAGCTCCAAGAGGTGCTGGACGTGTACCTAGCCGTTGACCTACTTCAGAGCGCCTTTGGAAGGTGCCTAGCGAGGGCCATCATGGCTGTCGGCTGTTCGATGCGAGCGTCAATAAAATATCCACACACCATCCATCTAGCTGAAACTCATCCGGGAGCATGTCTCGAAGCCGGGCTATCGGACTATCACCGCATCGGAGAAGACAGGTGAACGTTTCGCCAGCATTCCAACGGTAGCGGCCATTTTCGTTCGGCCGTTTCGCTTATTACCGACAAATCATCGGGTTGTTGTTTCTCCTCACTCACCCATGGCTTATTGTCGTTGCGCGATGGGAGAGTTTGTCTTAGCATTGGTCTGGAAGACAGATACAATGTTGTATAAGGTGGATCGTAGGGCTTTTAAACTGATTTATTACCACTTTATGGCTTTTTGTTTGTAGATAATTGAATGCATTTAATGCAACGCTCAGATGTCGATCCAAAAAGACAAAACTATTCCCCTCATCAACACCACCCACACCATTTGGCGCGTTCAAAGACCTTCAAAAGCGTCATGTAATAGCGCCTCGTTTTCCTCATTTCCATTCCATTGACCCCCGCCGGAGTAAAAAGTCCCCAAAGCCGCAAACACGCGCGCCAGCGGAAGGCCCCGGAATGGTCGCTATTTGATGTAACCGGAAAGTAAAATTATGCACGGCGTGGCTTCTGCACCTGCGTGCGGGTTTATTATTGAGGGCTTTTTATTTCGTTCCGATTCCGTTCCTCGTCCAGCCAGCCCATCGCATCGCTTTTAAACTCGCAACATTTGTTTCGCTTCCGAGCCGGCGTCCGTTCTCGAGGAGGGTCCGGCGGGTTCATGCAAGCGGAACCAATACCGCCCAGAACAGAACCGTTTGGGACAGTTAGATCGTGTACGCTTTTTTTTGCGTTCTGTCCACGCCATTCGATGCGGTCCATGTGGTCTGGGTTGCAACGCATAGTCTTTCGTTTTGTTTTGTTCTTCTAGTTTTTTTTGCTGGTGAACTGCTTCAGCTCTCAAATAATAGGGGAGTGAATTTTGAGCTTGTTAAAAATCCCTCAACGCTCGTCACCGCATGTTTATGATGGTGTACTAATTGCACAAAAATCGCGAAAAGTATCAAGAAGGGGGAAAGATAACAATTTCAACTAACACCAAATGAAACTTCAGCGTCCAAAGACATCATATAATAAAAAGAAGTGAACACTGTTTGTTATTTGTGGCAGTTCGCTCTCGATAATAAAAATTAATAACCAGTAGAAACACGTTAGCGTATGTTTGGAAGTGGCGATCGAAAACCAATTAAATGGTATGAAACTCCACAACAGTGAGGATGTGAAATTCAGTGTAATAAAACTTGACCTCTATCCGATACGACCGGTTAACCGTTGAAGAAGCCAACTCTAAACATAAAGGGATGAATGTTTAGCTTACCAGTTCGTGACTATTTATTCTTACCAAAATACCCCAACAACTTCGACATTGGTACCCCATCGTCGTGAAATATCTTCCCGCAATGGGTGGTGTTATCGCAATGGCAATTCAATTTATTGTTCACTTCCACTCTGTTCATAAACAGCCCCGCCAGTCAACTGATAAGATAGTGATCGCACTGAGAATCGCCTCATCGATTACATTTTGCTGTTTATTGTTTCTCTCGAACAGGCAGTGGGACGTTCAAAACATTTCTCTTCATGTTTGCCTCATAGTCTCCTTCTGTTAGGCTCCTAAAAGGAGAAGAACATTTTTATAACCGGCACTGAGCAGCTTTCTATCCCTTTCGTTTCTCCATTTACGCTGGCGTACTTCCGGCCGGAAAAAGATCTTTTCTACGCGATAATGTTTGTTAGTCCGCAAGTCCCCCGCTAGTACATGGAGTCAAGGCGCAAGAAAATACAGTGTACCTCATTTTACCGTCAAACTACGACCTCGGTTGCTGGAATGCGGCGGCGGAATCGCCGGCAGAGATCTGCCCGAAACTACGGACGTTAACTGTAATGAGGGTTCGTCGCCTGTTTGCCTGTTGATGTCTTTCATGTTTGTATGAGCGCTTGAGACGGCAAATTTCATTCAATTTCATCCGTTCGCGTTTCCGGTGCCTTTCTTTGCTGTCATAAATCAGAAATCGCCTTTTGCAGGTGGTTTCTCACAAGTAATTAAATTCGCGATGAAACAAAACAAGAAAAAAACAATCACCTGATCTAAGTATGCTGGTTTCTAATCTTGTTTTTTTTCGATTTACGATGGCTCGGAAATACCTCAATCTGCGACCGCTCAGCTGTTGGCGCGCCATATTCGTTATTATTTGTGGGTTGTTTTGGAAAAACACTGTATCTTTACATTATTAATGTCATCGCTTTCACGCGTAAATGGTGCAACAGCAACGGGAAGCGCCGTTTGTTTCCACCGTAACGGCACACGCGCGTTCGAAATTGATTCGTACGTCGAACGAGCTATTTGCGCGATCTATTTACACCCTTGTTGCTCAAGTTCCGGAATTCCTTGCGACCTGGCCACCCTTATTACCGGCGCACATGTACACGCGACCGCACGGCGAGACCTCAATTCCGCTCATCTCGCTGACACCATCGTCATGCTTGGCTAGCATAACTAACCTCTCACCCCTGCGATCTTCCGGCGGTTGCTTTTGCCCGGTCTCTTTCTCCCATTCATGCTCGCTGGCTCTCTGCCTCTCTCTCTCTCTCTCTCTCGATCGTTCTCCTGGATGGCACCCCGATCCGTGATGATGACACGGTGCCGACGTGAATGCATCTCGGTTGCCATCAATTTTCGGAATCGGGCTAGCAAAATAACGAAAAACCGGAGCACCCGGTACGATGGTTTATTGCCACGGTACCGTGGTTCAGCGTGCCTTCTTCCGGCTTTGGCTTCGCATCGCCCCGAGAAACGCTTCCGACCTCGAGGCACCGTCGCCTGAACTTTCCTTCCCTTCAGCGACTCCGGCCCGTACGATCATTACCCGCCTTCTTGTCGACCGCCGGCCAGTCGGAAGACGGAGGGATAATAAATTATTTACGCCGGCAATCGGCTAGGGGCAGAGGCTTAACTGGGTCACCCATCCAGCCAGCCGGAGAAGAAAACGAACCCCAACCAATATGGCACCTTCGAATGTGGTGGGGAAATTTGAACGCATGGAACCCTTTTGCCTTTAGAGACCAGATGTGGTCGGCTTTTATCGGCAAGAAGCAAAAAAAATCATCCCCCAAAAGACGGCCCTCCTCTATTAGCACATACACGCCGTGACTGGGCGGTGAGGATCGGTTCGATGGTTTCGGATTAAATTGCAAATTACGCCGCACGGACCGGGCGCAGCAAATCGGGCACGTTTCACGCGGTGTGGCGAGGGTGATCCCGCCATCATTAACCGTGACCTCACGAGTTTCGTTGGCCGAGTGTGGTGCCGGGTAGGGTGAACAATTTTCTACTTTCCTCGCAACACCACGAGGTTGGGGGTTTTTGATTTAATTTGCTTTATCACGCGGCACAGGAAAGGAAAGCCACCATACGAAGCCACGGACGGTAATCGGTGCAGCGAAAGGACGCACTAGCTATGTGGAGGGAACGTCGCAGCAGTGCGCTGGGTACGTTTCGAGTGCAAAAAGTTAATTGAAATCCTGTATCGAAATCGAACGTCATGGGGCTTAAATTGAAACGAATTCTAGGGCGTTTTCCGTGTGTGGCGGCGTGCAAAAATAAACGAACTGATTGCATTTCAAGCTGTTTTCCTGCCACACAATGTCAAATAAAAGGGGCTGTTGATTTACGAGCTAAACAGAATCGATGTTCGATTCCATCTAGCAGGCGTATGCAATAATGTTTTTTTCCAAGCACAATTCCCCGGTGCGTTTAGCCGCGCTTGTGAAAGTGCATCCGCGCACACCGTTTCGAGCACCGCGCTTGACGGAAACGACCAGTCCCGGAATTAGTCAAACGGAAAAACAAATCGTGCCCGGGAAGGGCGTTGTGCGTGTCGAGCGCGCACAGAATCCCCACACAATCGATGGCGCAATTTTCCTCCCGCTTTCCACGTGCTTCATTCCGATCGAGCTTTCCATTAGCAGATAGAGCCATTAGCCGCGACCCGGAAGGGAAGCAATTGGCTATAAAATGCCACGCTGGGAACGATTCGTAAATTCAAATAAATCCGTTCCCAACCGCCAGCCACCCATGTGGGGTGGGTCATGGGAGAGAATGTTTCATTTTAGTTCAACTTCCTGCCACGGATGCAATGATGCGTGCCGTTGATCGTGCTGACGTTCCGTTTGCTCCGTTCGGTAGGAATGTTAGCCCTCCCGGTGGCTGATTTTTCCATTTTTGTGCTGCTGGCGGGGGACCAATCCATGCTGGGAGGCTAGTTTTGTGTTTGCGAATTTCCCTTAAATCCGCACCAGTCCCGTTAAATGTGGAGCGAGTAGGGTGGTCAGCGTACCAAGAAAAACAGAACAAGAAGGATCGCTAGAGATTTATCATATAAACATAATGTAGTTGTTCATTTTTTCCCTACCAAGCTAATAACATGTATTACCTTAAACAATTACGAACCGAGCTACGTGTGCTATCCTTAAGATCCGTTCATTTTTTTGCCACTTGCTGCGCGATCGTAAATCCCAGCATGACAGAGCGAAACCGTTCTTGGACGGGAGAACGCTGAGAAAAGTTGAGTGAACAGCAAACTAAATGAATTATGTGGCCTCTGTAGCCTAAAGTATCACCCCATTACTGGAGCAGAATTAATGGAAAGCGATGAAACTTTTTTTTGAAATGGTCGTTTCATAAGTGAATTTTTAAGCGTCGCGCCGTGTGATGTATTTAAGCTGTGGTAAATCGCATTAAAAAAAAATTAAAGCAAAATGTGCTGGTCGTCTATTCTGAAAGGCGCTTAAAACCAAGTCGTTTATCAAATCTGATGCCACATTTGATCACCATTCCAGTGTAGTTCGTGTCACGAATCAGAAGCAAGCCTTCACTCACGAATGGTTTATTTTTAACGTCTGTACCGTGCTAGCCGGCTAATGCTGACGAATTGTGGGTTCTGCAACCTTTCATATGAGAATAATATGGATATCTTTTAAGCAGATAAATTAAAAATATAAATCAGTATTATTTTATCATCACGTAGACTAGCATTTAAATATTTTTAAAACATTTTTGCACGCTTTATATTAAATTTCATCATCCCAGAAAACAAATTTTTTGAATAACAACCACCTGCAATGACGAACACGTCTTTGAAGAGGCTAATTCCCATACTTTACTCATGTGGCCCAGTTTTTTGGTTTTCACCGCACTGAAAGGTGTCTTAATTTCTCCACACACGAAACCCACCGATACGCGGTCATATCGTATCAAATTATCGAGCAACCGGTAGCAGAGGAAGGTAAAATTACTCTCACACCGGTCTGCCTAACCTCGGCTAGCATGCATCCCGAGCCAGCCGATCTCCATGCACGCGCGTATGCAGATGATGTGCGGAGGAACCGGATTAATGATGGCTTTAATTTGCGCCGAATAATTTCTAATTTTCCTCCCACAACCTGCATGGGGTTTTTCACGGGGAGAGGCCTTCATTGGTGAGCCTCGATTGTATGGGGGAAAGTCAGCAGCCTATGGTACGGATGTAGGTTAGTGGGTGCGTAATTTGGAAGATCTACTGCTAGCCGCAACCAGACAGTTAATTGAAGGAATACATCCGTATCAGCGGTTTGTTCTTGCCGTTTACGTGAACGTACGGTACCTCTTGCAGCGATTTTCTCCGTTTTCAGTTCCCAACACGTTGTCATTGTACGTTTTTTTTTACAAATAACACAGATAATGGCAATGAAGCTACATAGTTTCCAACCCAAGACTGAGAAACCATACCAACATCTATTTGAAATGCTCTTCTTGAAGCATCCTTTTCACCATATGCTTTTCACTGATGGCTTGTATTATCTTTTCGTTTTCTTACCCAGGTTGAGGACCCGCTGAAGCGGATACAGGAGGAAATCAACGAGGTGACACGCCGCGAGCAGGAGCTCCGTGAAGGTCACCGAATGGGCGTCGAAGAACGAAACGGGCTTGACCTGAACGATGACAGCCTTTCGTCGGGCAACTCGGATGACTCGGGTTTATCCCTGTCACCGACACCGGTCCACTCACCATCGGTGTCGAACTTGAAGGACAAACTGGAGCAAAATGGCAAAGAAGAGAAGCCACGCCGACCGTACGCCTTGCCCCAGACAAAGGCTCTGACTCGGGCCCGTTCTACGCCGCAGCTCTTCCACACGTCGACACCGCCAAGACGGTTCAACCCGAATCCGAACCATCGTGGCATTATGCAGAAGTTTATCGCCTCTCGGGGCCGTCTCAGCAAGCTGGCGGTGGCCGGTGGTCAAACTGGACCGGCAGCAAACCTGCCGCAAGCGATGACGATCGCAGCCAGCACGAAAGCCGATCCGATCGTGGTAGGTTCCCATCTCAGGTGGATTCTGGTTGATTTTGGAAAATAGAAGCGGAGAAAAAAATTCTCACGAATATTAACATTTTAAGCGATCCACAGCGAGTGCCAATTAGTCTAGCTAAATTCGCCAAAAATGGCTACAATTCGCAGATGGGTTTTAATTTGCCCTTTTGAAAGGATGACAACTTTGTCAGCATGAATTTTTAATATGACACATGAATACAGGTTAGACATTTCAATCGTGCTTTCATCCAGGGAAGATGAATTAATTTGTGGTTAAAATGTATAAATTTTAAATGCTTTTTTATGTAGAGAATTAAATAGGGCTTATTTAACACCGTTGGATAGGTACATGAGTTCTTACTTTAATCTTAAGGAATAAGAGATTTTCCGATTGATATAAATCAAAGAGGAACACGGGAAACAGGAAAAGACAACTGATAATTTTAGAAGGAAATTAATTCAATTTAATTTAATGAAATTTCAATTTCAACCAAAAATCAGAGGTCTTGGAGGTGTTTAAAATATAGGTCAACAATTCATAAGTTTATAGATAAATAATCGATATAGTCATATAAGAAGATGAATTTCAAATCTTTAGAAAACTCACACCACTTTCTCCACCCCACAGCCCTCGGTTGACTTAAGTCGCTCGCATCTGATGATCCTACCGACGGCTATCTCAACGCCGCCCACCATCGAACGTGATTCTAACGGAAAACCGATCCGTCGTGGCTACGTACCGGTCGAAGAGAAGATCCAGCGTGAACTGCGTGACCTCAAGACACGTGAGTGCGAACTCAAACGGATCCGGAAGCTCAACCGCAACGCCTCGCAATCGGACTTACTGGATATGAACTACGACACGTGAGTACTTCTGCAAATGCTGAGAAGAAAATAGAACGTTCCTAATGATAGTATGTGTGTCCATTTCAGATTTGAATCGAGCGAGGAACTGTCGGATGAGGATAACACGGACGAATCGATCTATCCGCTAGCACGGAAGCTTCGGTCGACAAAATCGATCAGCGAACTATGCGATGCACTGACCAATTCTAGTCTTTCGCCAAGGTAACGATCGACGACCTGCAAGGGCTTCCCCGTCAATTGAAGTAATAATCAACGTTGTGCTTTTCTCCGTAGAGAAACACCTTCACCGTTGTTTGAAAGCCGTCCTCGACTGGGCAACGGATGCGGTGGTGGAATGCGACCGGCCATGTCCCTGGCCCAACTGTGCGATCTCGACCCAGAGGAGGCTCCATCTTCACACAAGCTGATCGCCCAGTGGGAAAGCCTCATCCAGCAGAAGCAGCAGCGATAATGGCTCAACGGCCGGGAAAGCGGAAGCGACTCATCGCGAAGATCATCTCCTCCTGGAGCGGTTACTGAGGCAAGCGTGCCTGAGGCGAGGCGACTAAACGATCCGCCCGAAATGAAATGTTAACTAGCTTAATGTGATTTTTTTCCCTGCTGCTTCTCTTCGATCCGCGGTCCATTCGCGATGAAAACCCGATGCCGATCGTACAGAGGATCGTTTCTGCGGTTATTGTTGACTCCCTTTGTTCTATTTTATGGCAACTTTTTTTCCAGTTGGCCTCTTCTTTCTTTAGCTTTCTTCCAGCCTATTGCTACTTTTCAATTATGCCCTTTTCTTTTTGTTTCTTTTACGGTTTATCACTTTTTGTTTGAAGTAATTTATTCGATAGTTTTGGCGAGTGCGCGTGGGCCCTAGGTTAAGAAGCGCAAACGTGATTGATATCGTCGTTTTTAGAGGCCCCGCGTAACTCTTAATCAGCGAGATTCAGAGGAAGGCGAGAGTAAACGCAAAGACATGAAGATAAACCCCAAACCGGGAAGATGAGCAGATTTGTTTTAATTGTTAAGCTGTAAAAAACGGCACCGGGAGCGAACCAATCTTTACGACGGCTTATTGGATAACAATCGGAAAGCGGCGATCGGTTAGTGATCGCCTTTTTTTCACCGAATCTGTTACAACTCAGTAAAGAGAACCCACATTCGAAGGCAGCTATTCGAACCTGCGCTATAACATCCAACGGGCTCAAAGATATCATAGACGAATGGCAGACAGTGGCTTGTATTATAGACTTATCATTGCGTGAACATCATGAAGTATGATTAAAACATTCAATCAGACAGCAGTTACGGTTCCATTGGTTTGTAATAGCGTATGCTGGGCGGTGAGCGATTTGTAAACCATCCTATATCATAAAACGCTTGTATGCTAGGCATTTTTTATACAAATATTTCCACATCCATATTATAATATTATATAGCGTCTGTGTCTGGCGGGAATGTATCCTAACGTTTCGTGCTTAACGTGCTTATATTTATGTGTTTTTTCTTTTCTTTTCGCCGTCAAATATGCACGTATTGTTTGTTTTCTAGAAACGGACGTGTTTATACAAGGATAATAAAGACAATATATATTACTGTAAAAAGTTGATGTGATTAAATGAAATAACATTGAATGAAAGAAAATTCATAATATTTAACTCAATTTTACAGAAAGACTGAAAAAGTTCTTAATTTAAAAGAATATTAAAAATTATAAAAACAAAAAGAAAAATAAATATAAAAGAGAAATTGATGAAATGTGTTTGTTGATCCTTATGTTGAAAAATGAAAGTAATATATCTTTCTTCTCGGTGATGTCTTCCTTAAATTTTGATCGAATTTCTTTTGACAAAAACTTGTTAAATCCTGCCATTGCCGTTTAATGGCTCTTGCGAAATATGCTATAAATTTACAAGTTGCATTTAAGTAACTGACAAAAAACGTTACCATTTTTTTCATTTTTTAAAATAAATTATTTTTTAAATTTAATATGTTGCGGTCACATTGTATTTTATAAATACTTAGGAATAAGAATATGTACAAATGCTGGTGGGCATTTCCTCCCACCAACCACGATACACCTTATCCCGGGTGCACTCGGTAGCTTATTGGTTTTTCTTATCCGAAAATCGACTCCTTATTGTTGTTCCCAACAGTAGACACTTCCTGACGGTGCTTCTATCGTATCTAGTAATGGTAGTGCAATGGTAAACTGCGGTGTTCTGAAAATAAATTATCCACAACCTTCGCTGCCTTAATTATTCTATGAACCTGCAGCAAAAAAAAACGATATATGAACTAATAAATATTCGAAAAAATATATAAAAATATATTCCACAAACAGCAAGATGCATGGAAATGAATCGACCAAATGCATTTAGTTGCATTGTAGCCCCCAACTGTCAAAAAGAATGGCAATGATGTTATGCTACGTACTACATCCACGAGAGTTGTTGGTAAATTCATGACTAAATTACTAAAATAAACTACTACATATATCTTCAAATATTTGTTTGAAATTTTTATAGTATTTCTGATTGTTTCTTCTCAAATAGTCAATTTTTAGCTATTTCTTTTCCTTAATTATATCTATATATTTTGCTCCGTAACGCATAGACACCCTGTGCGCGTTTTTCGGTCCGATGCACTCGCGAGAGAAAACCCTCACGATGGAGAGAATCGTTACGATAATTTTATGCTCTCCAGCATACTTTTTATGACCCCTCCATGGATGAAATTAAAATTGTTGACTTATTTTATGCTTCAAAGCCCTCCATATAACCAAGGCGGCCAAGAATAGAATAAAAAACGTTATTGAAAAGGCAAACTCATCTTTTTAAACGCAGCAGCATATTTCATGCTCATGTTTCTCCTCGCTCGGGTGCATGAAAAAGGAACTGCATCCAATGGAGCGAAGCTGCCAGGAGAGTGAATGAAACAAATAGACGCGTACCGCAGTGAGAAGAAAAGAAACTACCTCGTTCCAAAGGCGGCTGCGCGTAACTGTTGTTTGAAATCCCCCTTTTCTCAGCAACCAGAGAGCTGACGAAGCCGAGTTTATAAAAGCAGGCCGTGCAGCCCAATGCTACCATAAACTCTTAGGTTTGGAAGGCATCCTGAACAGCTATTCCCAAGCTCAAGACCGTGTCGCTGCGCCATACACCAGCTATCATCTTCGTTTAGCACAGTTTTGTGAATTTGTGTAAAGTGCAAACTTTTATCTGAAACCCCACCCCATTCATCATGGTAAGTGTAGAATCTGGCTTAAGATTTTAGTTAGTTGCATCACGCGGTAGACGCGTGTAACATTTTTCATTGGGTTTAGCGTACCTTACCCATTTCAAGATTTATTGTACGCGCGTGTGTGTTTCGGTGCATGAGTCATCTAAAACCTCTAGCAATTTGTTTTTACCATTCCCCAATATCGCAAACTATTAAAAACTTAAAACATATTTAAGCCAAATTTTGAAGGTAAAGTTTGAAATTTAACTATAGCCTCTGCTAGATAATATACATTCGGTACATATAGTTCAAAACCCCCGTTCGTTTACTTCTAATCAACATAGCTAGAATCGATTTTTCTTTTTTTGGCACACACACTTTTCCAACGCGCCACGAGACCACCGTAGCTCACGAAAATTTTCCCCCATAGTCCGCACGTTGAAGTGCTCCATTTCCCGCTTGGGGAAAGTTCCGTTAGCTTTCGGCACAGCCCCCAAAAAGACAGCGTGGCGCTTCCGTGGCGCTTTCGTGGCGCGTTTTTCTTTTCTCCCTTCGCGAGTTTCTCCTTTCACCGCTCGACTTTCCTTTCGGCGATTTCGCCCACAACGGCGAGAGCGAACTACTTTCCTTCCATTCAGCCTTTCGTAACAGTCTGCTTGTACGTGTTCATCTTTTCTGCTTTCAGCGTGAGTGCATTTCCGTACACGTCGGACAGGCCGGTGTCCAGATCGGTAACGCCTGCTGGGAGCTGTACTGTCTGGAGCATGGCATCCAACCGGACGGTCAGATGCCGTCGGACAAGACGATCGGTGGAGGTGATGATTCGTTCAACACCTTCTTCTCGGAGACGGGAGCCGGCAAGCACGTGCCCCGTGCCGTGTTCGTCGATCTCGAACCAACCGTCGTCGATGAGGTGCGTACCGGTACGTACCGGCAGCTGTTCCACCCGGAGCAGCTCATCACCGGCAAGGAAGATGCGGCGAACAACTACGCCCGTGGCCACTACACCATCGGCAAGGAGATCGTCGATCTGGTGCTGGACCGCATCCGTAAGCTGGCCGATCAGTGCACGGGACTGCAGGGTTTCCTGATCTTCCACTCCTTCGGCGGTGGTACCGGATCCGGTTTCACCTCGCTGCTGATGGAGCGCCTGTCGGTGGACTACGGCAAGAAGTCGAAGCTCGAGTTCGCCATCTACCCAGCGCCGCAGGTCTCGACCGCTGTCGTTGAGCCGTACAACTCGATCCTGACGACGCACACCACGCTGGAGCACTCGGATTGCGCGTTCATGGTCGACAACGAGGCGATCTACGATATCTGCCGTCGCAACCTGGACATCGAGCGTCCGACGTACACCAACCTGAACCGACTGATCGGTCAGATTGTGTCCTCGATCACGGCTTCGCTGCGTTTCGACGGTGCGCTCAACGTGGATCTGACCGAGTTCCAGACCAACTTGGTGCCGTACCCGCGTATCCATTTCCCGCTCGTCACGTACGCGCCCGTCATCTCGGCTGAGAAGGCGTACCACGAGCAGTTGTCGGTGTCGGAGATCACGAATGCGTGCTTTGAGCCGGCGAACCAAATGGTCAAGTGTGACCCACGCCACGGAAAGTACATGGCGTGCTGCATGCTGTACCGTGGTGATGTGGTACCAAAGGATGTGAATGCTGCCATTGCCACTATCAAGACGAAGCGTACGATCCAGTTTGTGGACTGGTGTCCGACTGGATTCAAGGTTGGCATCAACTACCAACCGCCAACGGTCGTTCCGGGTGGTGATCTGGCCAAGGTGCAGCGTGCCGTCTGCATGTTGTCGAACACGACGGCCATTGCTGAGGCGTGGGCGCGTCTGGATCATAAGTTCGATCTGATGTACGCCAAGCGTGCCTTCGTGCACTGGTACGTCGGTGAGGGTATGGAGGAGGGCGAGTTCTCTGAGGCTCGTGAGGATTTGGCCGCACTGGAGAAGGATTACGAGGAGGTCGGCATGGATTCGGGAGATGGTGAGGGTGAGGGCGCTGAGGAGTACTAAGAAGCCAGCGTGCTTGGCCAACGTACAGCTGCAGCTCACCCGAGCCGAAGATGAAATGCCGGTTTTCTCCGTTTTGAAGCACAAATTCAAAATCCCCAGAAGAAGTTGGTGTGCATTTTAACTTAATTTATTATCCGTTCACGCAATAAATGAGTCTGCAACTATAGTTTGGTGTCTTTCTGTGTTTGTTTAGTTAGCATTCTCCAACCTGCTGTGGTCATACTTTCGCGTTTTTTCGTGAAATGATCTCATAATCAACGACTCTCGTCATGATGTCATTGGGCCACTTTTCTCCTCTAAAAACTTCTTCGATAAAAACTCCATTCAAGCTGACGTAATCGTCATCACCGTTGCCAAGTTTGTTGCTAGGTCAATACGGTTTATTTTCCATATCCAGCGAACATATCGATCCATATGTTTCGCGTGTTCGTCGTTACTTCCTTGCGCGGCACAATTTTCCAACGAAACCCATCCCTCGAGGACATTTGCGGTAGTAAAAATGAAGGGACGAACGGGTTTTATGTCGTTCTTTCATCGCGTGCTGGGATATTCAATTAAACGCACGCATATGCAGAACAAATGGCGTCCCATTTTCTCGGGGCCAAATGTGGGTGTGACTGGCAATGGAGAAGCAAAAACAGGGGGAACTAATGGTTTCAGTGCTTCCGGCTCTGTTTGCCTTAGTTTTTCTTTTGCTTTCTCGTTCCAACAGGCAACGGTGCGGACGCGATGACGTAATGCCAGGAAGCAGAAGGACCTTTTTATTTGTTGGATCAATTTTAGGCCATCGCACTCGAGGACGTGTGGACAGGTTGGTTTGAAAACGCACCCAAAAAGTAACATATGGCAGGCGGCGCTTGTTATGGAACCGCTTAGAGTTCGTCGGCTTTCCGCCAGCGAGTTCCCAAAACGGGAGAAGCATTACAAATTGATTGGCTGCTACGTTGGCGTAGGATACCAGTCGGCGAGATTTTGCCGCTTGACGAGACGTAGCCTTTCAAGCGTGGAGGAGTGGCGTTTGCGGCTAAACTTCACATCCGCCGCCCACGTGGCGTGGAGTGATCGTGGGATGGTGGCCTTTTCCTTGGTCGCCGTCTGGGGGCGCTTAACTTGTTTGCTCTCATACAGCTTCATTGCGGAAGATATGCATTCCCACTTTCGGTTTCTCTCCTCAGGAGAAGATCGGTTTTGGCTATTTTGGACGATTTATTAATAGCACATTGGTTATAGCGGGAACTTCTTGAGAAGTAACATACATGTGCATTATAAGAAGCCTGCACACGCTGCACTCATGCTAAGGCTAATTTTAGGGTTTTCCTAGCATAGCATACTGCGGAGCATAGAATGCCGTAAGCCATTGGAATGGTTTTGATTTCTTATGGTAGCAGATGAGCATCAAAGTAAAATTATCTGGATTATGAAAATATAGGCAAAGAACATTGATGAAATAATACAATATTGAAAATGTGGTGTTTCTATATTGTTTGAATTTAAAGTGGCGTCTGGCATGATCCATATTTTTACCAATTCTTCTGATTGTATGTCGCACGTATTATTACAAATTTAATAATTACAAGATATAGATTATTGGGTACTTACAAGTGGGGTTGATGCTGCAAAAAAGCAAATGGTCAACTTATTGATGTTTTAACTGCAAATTTCTATTGAAATAATTAACAAATTTGTACTTAACTAATTGGAAGGCATATAGTTTCATAAAAAAGTAATTTCGAGTTTAATTTTTTCAAAATATTCCGCTAACAATCAATTTAAAAAAGAAGTGGGCGCTGATACATTGTAATATAAACATTTACTGTACACACGACGATCGCTGACAAATACGATGTAAAGTCTGCGATTTTACCAAAATAAAATAGTTGTTTGTATACAAATCATTAGTGCTGGATCGCAAATTGTAATTACTTGAATAAATCGGTAAGTGAGTTACTGTGAACTAATATAAGTTGTCAATGTGTTTCAATAAAATAATAATAATTTAAACAAAACGCTTTTTGTAGAAATCTCAACGATTAAGTGACGAACTTCACTAACCGATCGCTAAAAGTATAGTAGTTTCACAGGCGACCTATAATATTTGTATACTGCTTCAGTTTCAATGGTTTGTGAAAAATGCGAGAAAAAGCTAGGGAAGGTTATCACACCCGACCCGTGGAAGGCCGGCGCGAGAAATACTACCGAAGGAGGAGGTAGGAAAATCAACGAAAACAAAGCATTAACAAGTGCAAAAGTGCGATACAATCCGATAGCCGGGAATTTCGCCCCTTGCCGGTAAGCGTGTTCTATGGCCGTTAAACCTCTTTCATAGTCTCTAAACTCATTTAATAGTCTTTCTTACAATTTTCAGAATATGCAAACAGAAAATTCATCAAGCCGGTTCACACTACTGCCAACAATGCGCGTATAAGAAAGGTATCTGTGCTATGTGCGGCAAGAAGCTGTTGGATATAAAGAACTATCGACAATCATCTACATAGACGATGAGGTTTACATCACTACAAACCATCAATTAGCATGGCTTTCTTTCAACTTGGAAGCATGCCCTTCATTTTGTATATTTGACACAATTTACTTTTATCTGACTAAATGCAATTTTTGTATAGATTTTAAACTACACTACTTTACTGTACACTGATCTGTGTTTAGGGTGAAAAATTAAAGAATCCTTCCAATTGTTCTGTGCATTGGATGATTCACGGGTTCTTCGTTCGTACTTGGCGGTACTCCGTCGTCGCTGCCACCCTCCGGTTTCTTTTTCCGCTGCGCGTAACTAAGACTCGCCTTGTCGAAGTCGAGCGGCATAATGCCAAGGTCGCCACTGTATCGATTCTTCGCTACTTGCAGATACTTTTTGCCTCTCACCGACGTTAACCGTTTATCCTGAATAATCAACACGTTGTCCGCTTCTTGAGAAGCTTTCGCTCCACCAAAAATCGAACTCGTCGTTAGCTCGTCCGAATCCCGTTCCTTGCGCGGGTGTATCACCAGCGTCACGTGACAGTTGCGCCTCGTGGCAAACGTGCGAAAAGCAGCTATTATCGCATCTTGCTTCCAGTATCGGTCTAGATGCTTCGCTTCATCCAGGACACCCATCATAAATTGGAGATTGTCGATGATGACATGCTGTATGTCGTGCACGTACTGTGCGTGCTCAATCGCTTCCATCACCAGCTTGATCGGCTGTTGACCGTGGAAGGTCATAAAGTAGATTGGAAGGCGCTCAAACGTGTCAGCCCACTGCTCGAATTCCCCCAGATTTTCGTCAAGTGGCCGACCAACCATTTGCCGGAGAAGCGTTACTGCGAGGCGTGTGTTCCGAATCTCGAAAGAGCCCCAAAGTGTCGACACTCCTTGCTGGGCCAAATCCAACGAGTAGTCTGACATAAACGTGGTTTTGCCGCAACCCGTCGGTCCAGTGAGCACAGTTAGTTCTCCCTTGCGATGGCCTTTCAGCAGCTTGTTGAGCGTTGGATAACGTTTCCACTTGACGCCCTGCACTTTGTCGATATTCTGCAGATCGCTCAGCACGTCTTGTCGCAGAGATCGAAATGTCGTAATGGATTGATGAAGGATCGGTAGCGCTTTTGCCAGGATTGCCTTTGGCTCAACGATCCCTTCCTGCATGGCTTTATACGGGGTCGGATGCTGATCGGTTGGTCGCACGAACAGACACCTTCGTTCATCCAGTTTTTTAGCGTAATTGCGAGCCGTGTCCCAACCAGCAGTATCGTAATTGAACCAGAGCGTTAACCGTTGGAACCGCTCCAACCCGGGCAGGCATTGTTGAGGTAGCGTTTTCAAACCATGAGGAAGACACACAGCCGTCGCTGATTTACATAAATGAGAATTTAAATTGAAAATATTCGTTTTTTTTCTAATGATGTACTCACCATTAAGTTTTACGCTGCCTAGGGCTAGCAGATCGGGCACATTTAGCACTAGGATGGCATTCGATTGGCTTTGATGATCTTTGGTTTTGGTTGAAGGACCCGATGTTGAGCATCGCAAATAAATCAGCCCACTTGCATTGGTTTCTGGTACAGTGCGTTCGCAAATTTCCCCGTCGGAGTTCGTGTAAATAGTCTTGTACCCGATTGGCCGATCTTCCACGTCGACTAGCGGTATGAAGAGTTCCTTCTTTCCTTCATGCCAACATGCTTTCACAGCTATCAGCGTCTCGGGAAAGATGTTCTGCAAAAAAAGAGAGTTATTTAACCGCTCACATATGAAACTTTGACACTATGCTTCACCTCCAGTTGAAGCTGCCGTATTGCATTAAGAGCGTTTTCTATTGTATCCAGTGCAACGATATCTCCTGGCATTGGATACGCGGCCCCCATTTGCTCTTTTTTAAGCTCCAAAAATGCATCTCTAAGTTTTCTTAGCTCCTGCACCGTTTTCGGCGAACGGCTGTAGGGCAGGAAAAACTTTTCGATATGGTCCCACCGACCCTGATACTGACAAGAAGAACACGTGAAGTTGCCTGTCGTCTTGTTTACGAATATCCGGTTTCGGATACCGTCTGTAATGCTTTTCTCCGGTGACTTGGAATCTGAACCGCCCGGAATAATGTGGCAGACAGGGCAAATCGTTTGAATGCATGTGGCACCCTCAATGCAATCGCCCAGCGCTGAACTAGAACCTTTGATGATTTTTTTCATCTGGTACAGAGAAACTGTTACCGGCTTTTGTCCATCTTCGGTTGCGTGAGTGATATCCGTGCTGAAATCTCGTTGTTTAAGAATGGCATCGAATGGGACAATATTGAAATTGGGGCTTGCATTATTACCACCATGTGTAATTTGATGTAATCGATTCACTGCTTTTGGGTATGATAAAAACAACCGCTTTAGAAGCATTACGCACTAACATCACAAAAGGCAATTACATGAAAAATAACTAAAAAATAAAACTTTTGTCATCAAAACATTAAGGTGCTGATGGCCTAGGTTCTACGACATTTTTTCTTAATATTTTAGGAGCTGCATCAACGAATTTGCAGGCGCAATAGTTAAAAGTAACCGCGTAATATAATGCGCGAAATCGGGGTTATGTTATTGTTTTCTGTCAAGGTGTAGATGGGTAAGATATGTAAACAAACCAGATGTATATAGACAGTGTTATGCAGTATTATTAAAACATACAAGTTTAAAAGATACCAATACCTTTGGCTCTTAGAATTATTTTAATTTATTTATCATATTCATGTTTGGATTAACATTTTCACATGCACGTGTTTGCGTTAGTAATTTGCCATATTACAGCTTTGCTAATATAGAATATATCCCCTCTATAATTGGATTTCTTTTTGAATTGGTTGCATTAAAAGAATAACATACAAAATAGAGGATATATATGCACTTGATAATAAAAAGGAGAAAAACAACATAATCTAAGCTCCAACGCTGCATCCTCGGGCACGTTCTAGCAGCATGACGTCGGTACATAATGGAATACAAACTATCATTGGAGCCCTGTATACAGGCACTGCATATCTGCTGGAGACGTATGCTTACTGCTTAACGGCTAAACTGTTCTATATATCCCTGTCTCTACTGTGGAATCGCGGCATCAAATGTAAGCAGAAATGTATGTGTATCGTAGCGTAACGCTAACCTCACCGAACTTGCCGAAAGGCAGTTTATACTATCTCAAACTTATCAGTGTAAAAAACGGTTTCGGTAGAAAACTTTACTTCGCTACCGTCATCCACCATAACCACCTTGACGGGAGCCAAATCGGCGTAAGGAATTTTGGACGAGAATGTCACCTAAAATGCAAACATATAATTCGTCATGTAGTTCGGTTAAATTAGAATAAACATAAAAGGTTCCTAAAGGCACTTATACATACATCGAGCGGGAAAAAGTCACCCGGAATTGAGCTTGGTACTGTGAATTCCATCGAACCCTGTTTGCTGGAAGCATCAATCACCGGCAGGTTCCACAGCAGCTGATTCTTTCGTGAATCGTGGTTATAGTCACCGTCGCACTCGGCAATTGATGGAGTAATACCCATTCTGTATAGATAAAAAAGATACAAACAAAATTAGAACATTTACCCAGCATTGAAAAAACTGTACGTTACTTACGGTAGTGGAATCGTAATGCAAACGTCTTGTAGTTCCAATCGTGTGTGCTCCAGTTCATACTCAATGTTGACATCACAACCGCCTTCTGCATTTTCGGAAGGCCAACAGTTAACTGAAATAGCAAATAAAGAAATAAGAAAGTGTTAAATAAATTCAACGATAAAAGCTAACCAAAAAATTGATTGCACATGCTTACTTGTCAATGGGACGGCCGATTCATCCTGCGTCTGATAACGCCACTTTAGCACACCAACGTCCGTGTTGAGCGGGAATGGCTTGGCGGGATTTTTCAACCCTATCTGGTTCACGCTACGGAACAATTCTTTGTCCACATTCGGGTGCGTCTGCAACTGGATTCCCCGCTGATCTGCGTTGTCCAGCTGAACTTTGATACGGCCGAACTTTTCATCTGATATACGCAACGAAAGCAACCCCGACAACTCGAACGTTTGTACGCCACCGTCGCGGCCAATGCGAATAACAACCTTATCCTCCATTCGTAAATGGACGCTATGGACAGGTAAATGGACGGAATGTTCAATAATGTCGAATATAAAACATTTATCAATTAAAGATACTTACGAATCCATTGGGACATCCGAAATAGGCTTTGCTTTTGCTGCGGCCGATGCTGCTGCAGTTGGTAGCGGAGTGGAAACTACCTTTTCACCTTCGTTCTTCAGCTGATCCACGAATGTATCGGCATCACGGGATTTTCCACCAAGTTTTAGCGCATTTCGAGGAGCAGTTGCCTTCCTGAAATTGAAGCAAGAGTGCGTTAAACCTTTTGATGAACGAGTAATTTGTTCTGGTAGAGAATTTAAAACATATGATTATTTTTGACGAGCCAAATTGAAATCTATTTAAAAATGAATTAAAAGATTCACTTACGCTGCTGCCGGAGCTGGTTTGTTGATTTCAGCGATGTTGGACGACGGTGTGCTAAGCGATGAAATGCTATCACTCGAAATGCCCCCACTGCTGCTAAACCTGTGGCCAAATCCTTCCGGACCGCTGCCACCTCCAATACCGCGCCCACCCGACTGTCCCTTCTTCATCTCCATACGTTGACGCTGCAATTCCTTTGCCCGTTCACGCATCTTCTGCTTCGCCTCTCGTTCCTGTGTTTGTCGCACCGCCTGATAAACCTTCTCCTCGTGCGAATCCATCTCAACGAAGGTTTTTATCTGCGCTAGGTTAACGCTTTCACGATACCCTAGTGCGACGATCTCATCAAAAGCAAAGATCAAATCGAAAGCATTTTCGATGATCTCTTTCTCCTCCAGCGATCTGCAGTACTCAGGAATTACCTTCGAGAAAAGCCGGAGCGTCTCCAAATCCTCCAGAATGTTGCTCGCTTTCGTCGTGATAAGCAGCATGTACAGCTTTTCCAGGGGTTGATAAACGTAACGCACAGAATCCGTCTCGACAAATGTGTGCTGCTTACCAGAGGTCATTAGCTTCGGAAACGCAGCTAACAGTCCTTCTATGCGGGCCTTCGTCATTTCTACGAACTGCCGGGAAACGATTGCTGAAGAAAAAAAGGGTTAAATATCACGATAACAAAAATAGTATGATTCAGGTCGATCCAGGCCAATAGACGAAGATCACTTGTGCAAACTGTTGGAATCGCAACTTACTTTTCCCCGCTTTCGTACAAACAGCGGCTGCTATCAACACCTGAAAACGAGACAAAAATAAGATCCGTTATGTATTCATTCACACCGACTAGAATTATAGTTGAACATATTACCATTTTATAAGCAAATAACACTTCTTTTCGTCCGAGATGATTTACACAGTCGCTGCTATTATTCTACCAACTTTAGTGTGTCAAACGGGAACCGAAAAACAGCTACGGATTCCGGCTGACGTGTGAACTAGTGACGTTTCGATGCACTTCCACTGTATGACCTCTAAAAAAGATACGATTCCACTGCACGATCGAACCGTACCTTAAAGGCACCGTACTTTACGTGTTACCGGCACTATGTAGATCGTACACCACACTTCACAATCGGCACATATTCCACGAAAATTAAATTACAGCAGCACTAATTACGAACGGATTTGATTCACGGCGAAGTTAAAAGAAAACTTATATGACAGCACTCAGTATGACGTTTAAATGACAACATTGTGTTCGCTGAAGAGCCGAATCCATGTAAAATAGGTCAAATGTTTACATTTGCAACATTAATTTGTTAGCTTATGCTTTTCTATAAAATTAAATACATTATTATTACAAAAGTAAGTGAAAGTATGTATTATAGATTTATTTTTTATATTTTAATTACCGAGAAATATTCCAATCGACAGGAAAAAAATAATTTTAGACAACACAACTATATGAGTGCACTGATGTTTTATTCGCAAGTATCGCAAAAATATCTTTTCATAATTAAACACAAAACCTAACCTGTTATGCGGATTCACCAAACTTCTTGTTCTTTTCCTCCTTGAACTGGAAGTGCAAGTCCATGCAATCCTGGTTGGAGATGTTCACCCACCCGGTTGGTTTGATATGGTAAACGCGAACGATACCACCTGAATAAGCATCACGGTGAGTGGCGTGGTAAATCGCGCGCCGGCCGAGATCTTGTGCTTCTTCGTCAGTCAAATCCCAGTGGTAGCCGGAATCTAGAACACCATAAGCGTAGATCGAACCACTTCCAACTGAGAACACCTTTCCAGGTGTGCGGGTGCCTTCTGAATCGATGTAATACAACTGTGGTCCCTGAAAAGCAAACAAATTTAGGAGTTCTAAGTAAATATAGTGAATAAATTAAAGCATTTCAAATGTTTACCCTTTTGTCATAGCCGGCCAACATCATTCCCATGCTCAGTCCCATACCCTTGTAGTAATAGACAATATTGGACATGATTTTACTTGCAGCCGCCACAGAAATCCGCTCCTTGTTGCGCAGCTCGTAGATGCGACACTCCTTGGCTAGAACGCGATCCCAGTACACACAGTCAGCCGCTCCACCGGCCAATGTGCCCAATAGATAGTCATTAATTTCGACAATCTTCTTCATCGTCTGTGATCCGATGAACTGACCACCGGTGGCACGGGAATCGACAGCGAGAATTACGCCACCTTGGAAACGGAATCCGAGCGTAGTGGTTCCGTGATCGAATTCCATCTTAATTCCACTTGACTCTCCGGCGGCCTGTAACTTCGCAAGATTCAAAGCGGGCTGTGAATGGTAGAAAAACAAGAGCCAATGCGAAAAAATCAGAAATATTCCACTTTAAAAACATACGAATGCTTAACCTTACATCTTGAAACGGCGGAACTGCGAGCGACATATTGTTTTGTAAGTTTTGCGTGTTAATCGAAATATCACGGTTGAAGAAATCATTTTCCATCGAAGCACCGTTGAAAAGGCTGCCTCGAGGAAGGCCACAAAGCTCTGCCAAAGCCATTTTTCGATATTAAACACTGAATTAAACTGGTTGCAAACGACAGGATATTTTGCGGTGAATTGCACGCGAAGATGATGACAAACAAAAATTATGACATTTATCCTAAGGGTACGTTAAGGTACAGGTTAGACCTGACTGTCAAAGAAAATGCATGTTGACGTATAGTTAAGCGAGAATTTTTGAAAATTATTACTTAGCAGCTCTTCTTGTTTGACAATGATTGATTTGAGCTTTGCCAAGTTTCACAAACGTTCTTTCATTTCTATGTTAAACAGGTCTAAAAATCTTTTCGCATTCCTGTTGAAGAATAATAAAAATTACTCTTAAGCACGTGTCTAGAGCAGTTGCAATGGAGACGCATGATAGTTCATAAAAGTAGAAAATTGAACATGTGACAAATCTTATTAGAATATTTCAGAAATACCATATTACTCACAGCACTAACTCTTGTTTGTGAAATCTGAAATGTTTCTCTAGAAGGAAGAACCGAAGAAGAAATGAAAGGCCAAGAATCGTTAATACTTTTTATTCATTTTTTCAGAACATCAGAATCACTACAAAATGCTCGATGGAGCGAAGGGAGCAAACAGAAAGCTGCACATGAAAACAACTGCGTACGGTCAAACCCACAACATTACGTCTCGCGACAAACAAACCAACGGTAGACTATTGCCTGCTCATTGAAAAACTCTCCAGGAAAACCCCCTCACTGTGGGTTGGGACTAGCCGCGTCGTAGTTTTTCAACACCGTAGACGTTGGAGACGGCGTCTCACTCACGTCCGGACTGCTACCAAACAGGCTCGGGCTGCTTATGCTTAGTGTCGGGTAGCTATCGATTGGCTGAAACCCGCACGTCTTCGGCAGCTGCTGCCGAGGCATGCTATTGCTGCAGCAAGGATGCGCCGACGACTTACCGTCCCGCGCCAGATGGTTGCTTGTATCGCTGTCCGTTTGCTCCTGCCCGGGACGAAGCACCGGAACGCGTATTCCCCACAGTTCGGTTACCTTCCTTTTGTTCCACTGAGCCTGCAGACTTTCCGGTGGCTCCTGATTGCTGCTTAGTGCTGCCGCCGGTGACTGTTGCTGGTGCAGGTGCTGGTGCGGCGGCGGCGGGTGGTGCGGGTGCGACGGCTGCTGGTGCGGATATTTGGGTAGGTGACTGTGAAGTGATTGTTGCTGCTGGTGCTGCTGCTGCTGGAGCTGCTGGTGCCACAGGTTGCTGGGGTTGCTGCACTGTACCGGTTCCGGTGGCGTAGCTGGATTCATCATAAACCTGTTCAGGGGCGTATTGCTGTGTATTATATGGCTGCTGATAGCCTTGGTACTGCTGCTGATCATAGGCCTGCTGTTGTTCATACTGCTCGGCATATCCTTCGTACTGCTGTTGATCGGGATATTGCTGCTGGTCGTATCCTTCGCCATAAACTGCCCCTGCGGCTGATTGATCATCCAGCGGTTGTTGCTGGTACCCGAACTCTCCGTACGGTTGCTGACTCGCGTACTGAGCTGCGGTGGGATCTGCTGGATCCGTTGCACCGTACTGCTGTGATCCGGCCAACGACTGCATCGACTGCCGCGAGGTTCGCTGGTCGGCCACGGATTCTCGCGACAATCGGCCACTACTTCCGGACGCTCCACCGCCTCCGGTGCTGTCCGGTTTAGTGGAATCACTCGTTCGCGACAACCGCTCTGGTTCCACAGCACGTCCATACTCCGGCTCCTTTGAAACAGGTCCTCCCGCCCGCCCGCCCACTCCTCCGTCCTCGTTGGTGACCGAGCTGCGAGACAACCGAGACTCGCTCCGTTTGTCGTCGTACTTGCCGTACTCGGCGACGGAGTTGTTGCGGGAAAGTTCAGGCGGTTGCTTCGGTGGGGCGTACTGCTGGCGATCGGATGTTCGAGATTCGGGTCGTGACGATTTGCCACCGGCACCCGATGGTGGCGGGTATTGTCTTCCAGCTCCGACTCCACCGGAAGCTGCGTCATCGAAAGTGTCCGAGGGCAGGACTCGATCGTTGGGGACCGCCGGTGGTGGATACCGGGCAGCGGTGCTTCCTGGCCGTGATCCTGAGTTGACTGCTGTGGAGCGGGTAATGAAGAATCGTGATTAAAAAACATCGCGAATTATCTGCCGACGAGTGCTCCCTCTCGAGAACTTCAGCGGCGGTGCAACGAAAAGCGAGGTCGAACGATACTCGAGGGAGATTTTTTTCTTCCACCAAAGCACCACGACCCGCCAACGGCGACGACTTCTTGCGTGAGAAAACCAAACGAGCTTGAGAAACAATGGGGTAGCGATTGCCTGTTCGCGGGATGATTTGAGAAGCATTTTCGACAAACAATAAATAGCCCAAACGTAGAAGTTATGCTAATAAATCTTGCAGAAACCAAACAGGCCGTAGCCGGGGTAAGGCAAATTATGGGAAGAACGTGCAAAAGCGTCCACAAGCAGAGTTCCCATGGTTGGGTCAGGTGAGAATGAGCACTTCCAGCGAGTGCAACAGACGCGTGCAGCGATTGTGCAGCGAAACCAAATGGGAAGCCTATGCGCACGTACGCATTTCCTACGAATGGGCGGATATGTGTGCGACTCCCCATTCCCCAACGTGGGCTACCTTCGTAATTGTTCACATCATCTCGCGCAATCGATTGGTTCGGGGAAGGGCTTGAGTATGCGGCCGGGATCGTGTCAGGAGCTGCGCTTGATCCGCCAACTCCTGCGTAGCTACCGCTATCTACTGCACCGTATAACGTGCCCTGCAGCTCACTAGTGTAGCGATTGTCGTCCGTGGCGGGATTTGTCGAAGCGTATTGATTAGTATCGTTGCTAGTAGCATTGCTAGTGTTTATATGTTTGGAAAGAAATTCTAAATTTGTCTGCAGATAATCTATCTCCTGCCTGACGAACGGCAGCAAAGTCAGCATTAGAAACCAAAGATAGAGAGAGAAGAGAAGAAGGAAAGAGAAAGAACACGGAAACGGAAGGTTAGTTGGGTCTTTCCGTTCAGTTACCGTACCTGCTCATTGTCGTCTAGCTGGAAAGCGTCCTGTTCCAACGGCATCAAAGTGTTTGCCTCCAAAAGCTCGGGCAGATCGCCGCCATTGCTCGACACCAGGCTCGATTTCCGAAATGCGGGACTAATCTGTTTGTAGTTGTGCCAGATTTGCTTCAGTCGCTCCATCAGTTCGGAATTCGTCTGGCGGAGCTCACGCTTTTCCTCTCTGGGCGCAATTTTCGAGGAGCACATCGAAGCGAAATCAAAACGGGAGCATAATTATGAAACGAAAAAAGGGAACGGCGAACAAATGAAGAAAGAATATGGAAGCCGTGGCATGAGCTAAAGATACGAGGCCGAGTGTATGTACAGGTTGGGTACGAAATGAACCAATTGAGGTGCAATTAAATGAGACTACTAAAATATGCTAAAGGTGTAACACGTGGAAGCATACCATCGAGCAATCGAATACAGTTTGTGGGCTTACGTACTATCGCTTCCGAAACCTAGAATCAACGCGCTAGGAAAGAAGGCACGAGGGAAGATGTGTTAGGCTGCTCGCTTTATGGTACATTATTAGGACACTCCGCCTCACGCTGGTCATCACCAGAGCTACCGGAAGCGGTAGTACGGGGACCAATGCGCACATTGACGTCGATCTTAATAGGGTGTGCTGTCTGGCCGCAGGCCACGTGCTCGTCGCTCAACGTGTTCCCTTTGCCATCGGTTATCGTCACAAAGGGACGCGAGCAGAGGCGAGAAGGGCTGCTGCCGGTGTTGCTGATGAAGCTGCCAGATGGATCCTGCTGGATGTCGCCGATCGGTGCTGAATTCGGGCTCCGGGGACTTGCAGACGCTAGGGTGGCGTTGGTGTTCGTAGATTGAGTTAGTATCCGTGAAGCGCACCCGTTTTCGTCGATCGCGTCTGAGGGCACTGGTTGGCCCAAGGAAACATGCGCGGTGCATTGTTCAATGGGATGAAGATGAAGAGGGCAGGAGCATGATGAATGGAGGAGCTAGTGTTAGTACGGGGAAGTCAACGCGTGCACAAAATCAACCAACGGAAGCCATGTGAACTCGCAAAGCAGTGCTGATCAACTGTCACCATAACGGTTGAAAAACCACGTGCTTAAGCTTAATTTCGAAATGTCACGTTCGAATTTCAGCCAGGATGTGGCCGCCAGTGTGTTGATCTTCATCTATGTAATTAAATTATTGATCACATATCATGCAGATCTTTACTAAAATTATTGTTATACATATTGCAGAATAATGTGCTTTAGAACATAATTTAACAACGAAATACAATGAAACACAATTCGTGAAAAAAGAAGATAAACAACCAGGAAAGAAAGAAATCTTCATGTACTTATGCTTCTGTGTGGTGTCCTCTAACTTATGCGTCAAGCTTTTGCATTCTGCAGTTAGTTTTTCCATGAGCTGTTTTTGATCTTGTATCATGCCCTCGAGTTCGGAAACGGTGCTGGCTGGAACGGATGCAAGTACCGGAAAGAAAGAGAGAGAGAGAGCGAGAGAAGAAGAACATTGATTTGAGCGGTTAGGGAATGCGACTGGATCGTGCAGTTTCTTCTGTTTCAAGGCTGGCAAAGGTGGCAAAACTGGCCGAGATGCATGTTTCGTGACTGCGGTAAACGGTTTGCACGGGCCACGTGCCAGTGACAGATCAATGGAGTATTCTATTACTTGTGGAACCGTTTTTTTTTTATGTCGACGTGTTTTTCATCCTAGATTTTAAGACGAATGCACTCTCGCAAACGTGAAAATAGCTCATGGATAAACTATTGAGAACGGCCCCAGCAACAACTCTAATCATTTCGAAACATCTATCGTAACGCGCGATGAAGTTGTTCGCGCACTTCATCGCCACAATCGGTGGTAGCACGTGGTTAAATTCACACCTGTGCGGGCATGACTCAATTTGGCGCGAAAACCATACGTAAGCAAAAGGTAGCGTGCGGATTTTCATTTCAATTTCATCAAATAGAGAAAAAACAAACAAAACCAGGAAATTAAACAGTAGGCGTGCAGTAAGTTTAAAAATTGCAACCCAATCACCAGACACATTTAAGCTTGTAATAGAACACTCAGCAAACAACATGATCTATGAATACGAAATCTAACTGGTTTAAATGACTCGTGATCGAAGCAAATATATGCGAAAGAGTAGGCAGACTTTTGATGTCCCAGTTTCAGAAATATTGTCTTATCAGATTGTGTGTGTAATAGCTTACCCATAGCGTGTTTAAAGAACGTAAGTCGTAAACTTATATGAACAAGAAAACAACAGAAACAATCGTTACTTACTGTGCTTTGCTTCCATATCGGAAATGATTTTTGCGAGCTCTTTCGAAGGACGCGTTTCTCTGTTGAGTTCTCCCAGAGTCAACTGCAAAGATAGTTAAGAAATAATTGTAACACTGGAGCAAAATCGTGTGTTAATTGTAAATGGGACTTACTTCTTTCTCAAGGGATGCTACTTCATCGGCGAGCTTGAGATTTTCCCGCTTCGAGTGCAACAGATCAGCGTCAGCCCGATCGAGCCGCTGCCGAAGGGATGTTATCTCAGCATTCAGGCGAGATACTTCCACTTTCGATTGACGTTCCGCACGCTCCAGCTGCAGCCTGAAAAACACATGAAAACGACGTTAGCGACCTATAATAGGACCCTTTAAAAAATCAACTCAGGACCTACCTTAAGGATGTGATCTCCTGCTCCAGCGATTGCTTTTCCGCACTGCCCTGGTTAAGATCGGACATAAAGATGGCCGATTTGTTCTTCAGCTCCATCTTTAGCTCGTCAATCTGGCAGCTTTTTTGGTTTAATTCGCGCTTGTAGTCAGACTCGATGCGCTTCATGCGTTCCACCTCCAACTGCAGCTTAGTGGCGTGTTCCCACTGGCTGCTGAGATCACCTCCAAGCTGATCGACATGGTAAGTATAGCGACGTTCGGCACTAGCTCGCTCCTCTGCCAAGCGTTTGGCCATTTCGTGTTGGACCTCGCGGACGCGTTCATGCTGCCGCTCGAGCTCATCCTGCAACAGAGAAAAAGGATATTTAAGAATTTCCACGTCAAAATGGTAGTAGTGTGTTGGGTTACCTTAAGGCGCCTAATTTCGATCTCCGCCTGATTGCGTTCAAAGGCCACCTGCTCGATCATGTCACGGCTACGTTGGGATTTACTGAAGCTGCAAGCTTCCGAGTCCTTTAGCTGATCGATCGAGAGCTGCAGCTTGCGCACCGTCTCTTCGAGGTTCTGCTTATCGCTGAAATAATAACGAAAGTAGACGTCAGATTTTGTTAACCTTACAACATTATTGTTGGTCCACTTACCGCTGAAGATTTTCCACTTGCTTCCGGTACGCGTCCGCATTTCCTACGTCACTGGCACCGTGCAGCAGCTTGCGTTTGTTTTCCTCATTCTCGTTGAACAGTTTTTTCAGATCGATCTGTGATTGGGCCAGCTGTGCCTCCAGCTCACTGATGCGTGACTCAAACACGATGCTCGGTCCCGAGAGGGGTCCTTTTCCCTTGCTCCGATCCGTGTAATCGACGTCCTCGCTTTCGGACGAATCGAGCTGATAAAGCGCCTTCGAACGGGACCGATCCGTGAGGGCTTCATTTTCGGACACAACCTCCTTCACTTTCTTCAACAATGTCGAAAGCTCTTCCTGTAATACAAATGCTCGTTAAATACACTACAAAAATAACTTTAAAGCACGATTCCACACACCCTGCAGTATTGAGACTCGCGTTCCAACTGCTCGATATAGCTTTCCTGCTTTTCAATAAATCCCAGAAGCTCAGGTGGAGGTTGCGCCAAATCAAGGGCTTGCGGTATATGAGCTATGATTGAAAAAGGAAACGATGAGAGGTTTTCTTTTTCATTGCTGGGAATCTCTTACCGGAAGTAGCCGGATGTAGGCTGGAGTTCGAGAGGGCTGGTTTGAGAGCTCCCACAGAACCACCCACTTGAGCAGTCTGAAGGTCCTTGTTGAGGAAGCTATACCGCCTTCCCAACGTGCTTCCGTACCTCGACACAGTGGTTGTGGGAAAGTACTTGGACACCTCCGTTATGGACGGTCGTTCAATAACGGACTGACTATCGGATACTTCCGATTTGCCATCATCCACGTTGCGATAATAGAAAGAAGTGGCAAGCTTCGTCGGCTCGTATGCTTCCGTCAACAAGAACTTCAGACGATTTACAGCCTCACGGTACGCGTAGTCCGTGAAATCGAACGTTTTCTTCTTGTACAGCGGTGTATCGACTTTATCGATGGATGGTTTTCTGTTTCGAATAAAAATTAACAACCAATTTCATTAGTTCGCTGGTTTTAAAGATGCCATGGCTCAACTACGATTTAAATTCCGTTAAATAATTTTCGCAGGGCTATTACTCGGTACTCATGATTGTCTATGAACGGTTTTAACCATCAACAAAGCCTTTTTGAAAGAAATAATAAACTAATGCTAATTATGCATTTTATCACCACTTTGCAAACCGAACGAATGACACTTTTCTGTCGAATGGCAGAAGGAAAACGAATGCGTCTGTTTGGCTGGCGCAAACAATGATCGCCATGGCGCAAGTTACCCCTAGCAACGCAAGTAAATACGCCTGCGCGTTGTTGCGTTACTGCGATGCACGCGATCACTATATACCGAGCAGTCCTTTCGGCAGCACGCTAAGGGCATCGAACGTCGGAAAAGTTTTTGAAATCCACACATACTGATTGGCACATCTCTTTGGAAAAGTTTTTTTTGCGGCATATTTCTTTGGAGTAAGATTTTTTATAGTCAAATTGTTTATTCTTACAAATGTATCTATTTATATGTTAATATATGCAGTAATATATTTGTTAAGATAGTATAACTTTTTTCTTAATTCACTTTCACCGTCATTTAGCGAACGTTAATCAGTATGTTTCGTCTTTAAAACGACCATTTCAATTTTAATAGCACGGTGGCTATAACTAATTACTAATGTTGGTTTTACCTCAAAGTATAATTCAAAAAACAAATTATTTTTCAAAATTTATATTGCATCACAAAACTATTCAACACCTTTATAATAAGTTCAATAGATATGTTTCTATATTCAAGATGTTTGAAATAAACTTTATGAATTATGTACATAATATAGGACCGTATTTCACTTGCACTAGCCATCTAGAGCCGTTCTGGGATGATCCCTTCGAAAAAGGGTTTACTGCACTTGCCTTAGCTTCGGTTTCTTCACTTTGGAGATAATCGCATCCCTGTCGAAAGCACTTCTCGAACGTATTCCAGAGGATGGAGCACTGTATCCTTTACTGCCAAGGTAGGTGAGCGAGGAGTGTGGTTTGGAGCTGTATCCCAGATATCCAAGGGAGTCCGACGTGTTTAACCCGTATCCAGTTTTCATCGTGGCTCGTAGGGTTTTGTCTCGAAATCTATCACTATCACTTGGTCCGGAAGCAAATCTTCCAGCCTGAATATCACTTTCTCGTCCGTGGCAGATATTCTCGATTTCGGTTAGGCTATCCAATCCTTGCGACACACCGGAACTGAAGAACCCGTGGTCACGACATCACGGCCTTTTATAGCTGTCGTACGAGGGCGGAAAGGAACTCGCGAGTCCTATGGCCCTTCGTTCATCTTTTCGCCACAAGCAATCAACAAGCTCCCTAGCAACAGACACGAATGTCCGATCGATCGCACCGAAGTGCTCATCTGCTGGAATGTTACACTGTAAGCGCAGGGACATTCCGGTAGCCTTCTGCTTAGAAGCCGAGCCAGGACGAAGACGATCGACACTTTTCCGTACCGGCACCTGCCGCATGGTCATGTTCGGATTCCGGAAGGGAGGGTGGCTTCGAGAAATGATTAATCATCGTTGCGTGCACGGTTAACATAAGCGAGGTGGTGGGTAAAAGTTTGCGGACGATCGGGACGCAGGGCTTTTATGATATACAAAATTTGGCACAGAATTTATATGTCGCTACCAGGCACCACCCCGAAGCTGAGCTGGGTGCATCGATTGGGCTTTTTATGGGCTTTTATTTGAACTGTGTGAGTTCGTTATGGGTCCGAGAAACCGAAAAAAGCGCACCGTTGAAATTGAAATTGCAAATTTTGAATGTCTCTTTTTCGGTTGAACCATCAGAAATAATAACCGAAATCTATTATTAGCTGTAGGAAGGATATTGTTAAATCCAAATTTGGTAGGACAAATTATTAGTTTTGCTATTTAAATTATTGATTTGGATTCTTAAAACTATACACTAGCATAAGCTAGCTAAAACTAGTGCTTCAATTATATTGAAGTGTCATTCATTGAATAAAACGTGACACAAATTCTCATAAAATATACATTATTTTTGGGGACTGATATCGATCAGGGGAAGTGCTTTTGGCTACATACACGTTAAGCGTTCATTTCATGGCAGAGTTATTGATTCTGAGAGTCTTTCCTCTGATGCAGCATTTTATGTCGCTCGCATGCACTAAATAAAATTCCAAAAACATCAGACACCATAAATCTGACGACTGAATGTAGATGTCATGTGGCGTATGAGGTAACTCTATGTGGTAGCATAATAAAGCTACTAAAGCAATGAAAATTTATTTAATATTCTTTCTAACCGAAATAGTTTACCTCACACAGTCAGTAGAAAATCCATTGCATAAGGCATGGTATTTGAAAACATTCAAGGTTGCTAGATCGCTACCAGAGCAGTTGTTTCCATTCCTATCATAAGCCGTGGCAAAGGTATGAGTGAGGAAAAAAGGAGTTAATTTCTAATAGCGAGAATTATGTCACCAGATTTTAAGAGTGGTCCCATTCCGAGCTGCAGCCGGAATGGCCCTTCAAAGCATTCGGCCATGGTACAGCTGACCGTCCGGCAGTAGGCGTTCTAATTGGGCTAACGTTAAGAAGTACGGCACCGCACGATAACGGGCCTATTTCCAGCTGAAATTTGTACGTTTACGACACCTTCGTCACTTACCGGCAATGCGAGCCCACGAAGGCTGCGCCCTTCAACCGTGGGCAAGTAACCGACAAAAGCGACACTCGAATGTTTCGTTTTTCTTGCGCCAACCGTGCCCGTTCTCGTCGCAACACATTTCCCTTTTCTTCCGCGCGTAAGATGTCAATTTCCAAAAAATAGCCCCATTTCCACCGGGACTCGACTAACCTTCCCAAGGCATCTCGAGCGCTTTGGCACATTCGGAAACCAATAAATAACAATCAAACACAACGGCAAATATAATGCAACCGTGTAACACACGTTCGTAACGCACTGTGATTAATCACCTTTATCCGATGGGATACGGTGGTTACAATGCGTTCCAATGGCTCGAACGGACGCACCTTTTGCTAATGGCCAGTCGCCATTAGCCTGCCGGAATCGAGAGGCGCCCGGTACCGTGTAATTGACGCATTGTCGACTTGTTCGGGTGCGGTGGTCACGGTCAATCGCCAGCCCTGTTCCGTGGCGTTTGTGATCGCCGCCACGAAGGGCGCTTGTGAGAGATGCTGATCTTGGGCAAACATTGGGACACCAAGATGCTGCTACCTTGCTTGAAGCATATATGGTGACCACCGACCGAGCGATCGCTTAGATTGACTTTACATCTCTGGAGATCGCTGTTCTTTAAACTTCAATCTCGATCACTGCTGCTTCACCCACTATCCGGCTTTCATGACAAAGAAAAAGGAACAGCTTTTAACGCACAAATTGACATATTTAAAAGCAATCAGGTATATTTGGTCCTATTTCAACGTGCCGGATAAATATCAACATACCAAAAAAAAAAGGATACATTAGGATCAAATTCCTCATGCCATATTGACTCGATACGATGTACACCGTGTCCGATCAACCATGCCGTTCTTGACGTATTTCGTTACGTTCTTTTTACCACTAGCTCGTGCTAGCTCGCCCAATCACCTCATCTCGTGCTCCACGAGGCTTATCTGGAGTGAGCGATCATAAAAAAATCGACCCACCACTCAAACGATCGATTATTGCCCACCATCACGCATGGCAGCGACCTAAACGAAAACCGTTCGCACAGTTATGGAACCAGGCGGCCGGATAAGCCACGAACCCCGAGAGCGAGCCAATATTACAGCCGGACCAGAAAACGGAAGAAAGAACGTTCCCCATGGCGAAGTGAACCGCAGGAAATATTGCACCAAATTAGTCACCCAATCGTCTAGGGACCCAACCGCAACCGAAGCATACGGTGGAATTTAAATTATTACTTTGTGCCCCTTTGTAGCCTTGCCGGGGATGGCGTTCGCGCCACAGTCTAATGGCGGCATTATCGGGCAAGGAACTATCGATGGAAGGAACGATTTTGAGGTGACTCTTTTTTCCTCTCGCGTTCACAAAATCCGGACCCATTTGCAGCGACGCCAACGCTTCTGAAGGCGGCACCGAACGGGAAACGGCGCTTGACGGGTTGAGTCCGCAATTTCCGCGCCCTCAAACGACAGTCGTGGGTGGTTCTTGTGATTTTTTGTTTACCATCAGACGCGACTCGTAAGGGCTGTAAGGGCGACGACAGAAAAGACCCTATATGCACGCAATTTGGAAATTGTGTCGCCTCCAGGGACACACCATTTGTACTTCGTCATGGGATACGGTATCGAACACGTGGAGTCACCTCCACGCAAGTTTGAAGGTTAGCTAGCGTAATCGCCAAAAGTTTTTTCAATATTTCATACTTACTTGCCCTCGGATATTCGTCCAGGCTGCAGATGGCAATCCAAATGGGGACCATTTAAGTGCCCTAGAATGAATTTGGTTGGATGAGGTTGATAGTGCTCAAATAAACAAACCTTTGTCCTGCGTAACCAACTGAAATTGGGAAAGGGAATCCATGAGGTAAATATAGGTTACAAGGTAAACGGAACAAATGGCTTTAAAGATATGGAATTGTTCCATTTATAAGTAATGCACTGGTGGCATTTTTAGTATGTAGAAATCCTTACCCAATTACTGATCCATATTTTATTGAGTAACGGGGTAAAATTATGTTCATTTGAAATGGTTACTAAATTACAAATTAAGAGAAAATTCCCAAAAAATACTGATAAATATATAAAGTTCTTGTGTTTAATTATTTGTGCACTGTGTACATATTTGTATTACGAAGAAAAAAAGGTATATAAAATAGTTAAAAACACAAATGCAGTAATTCAGCCGATTGTTGTATAATAATTTGCTTCTCCATCTCTACCACCTTCTAGAAATATGTGCTAAGCTTATGCCTCTTAGTTCTTGAAACTTAAATGCTGCCTCATTAACGGCAGCTAATTGGAAGTGTCGTGCAGTAGTTGTGCTGACGAGCAAGCTTTTGACACATTTGTCTGGCGTTGCCACCGATAACCATTAACACCCAGCGGTTGTATTTTCGACATTGGCTTGTAAAAAGTATAGTTTCTCTTCTTGCTTTAAGCTACAGCTTCGAGAAGTTTGCTCGCATGTTTTTGAGTCATTAAAACTATTTAACCGTAGTGGAATGATCTTTCTTTATGATGCAATTGCATACCAAACCATATCAGCTAGATACTCGATCTTTAGCTCAACGATCTTCTCTTCCACTTGACAAAAATATCGTGAGTAGGACTGACAACGGCCACTTTTCTCTCTCAGCATGCATTAAACCATCCAACATCAGCCTATAGGTTAACCCACCATCGTGTTGACTCGTGGTGCAGTTGAGCAATGCGTAAAGCGCAAATTTTGTGTACGCGAAATAAAATCCCTCCCTCACTGAAGTCCGGTTATGGCTAAAATAACACATCGCCGTGAGCAGCCTGTCGCTGGGCAGCACATGTCGGAACTGGCGGTAAAGAGTCGCCACAAATCGGTCACCGGTTTATGTACAGGGCGGTCCGTATCGTGCGGACGATCTGGTTGATTTTGACTTACTTTTGCCGCGTGTAAACGCATGCCGACGTGCGATTGAGGAAAAAATTTCAGGGGCGGACGGGCCGGAATATACGACTTGCCAGAAGCTATATTCGCGCCGAGTTACGGTTGGATGGTTGAGCTTATGATCATTACAGTGCATTTAAGCTTTTCAGTAGGAGCTATTAAAATATATTTTAATGAGTATCGAAATTCATTTGACATTTTGAAAAATGCATGTGTATTGTATTTCAACACATGTTTTTCCTCAATCAATTTTCATTCATTTATATGCATGAGTAGAAGAATGAATCGTGCAATGAAAAAAAATGAACGTTATCGCAAGTTGCAAAACATGTTTTCAGCCAGGAAATATAGTATACGGTAGCCTGCCCACATGATCGAAGTTGATCGGATGACTTAATAACGGGCAGCTGTTTTAGCCCTTTGCTCTATCCTTACCATGAACCGTCCCTTTCCGCACGAGCTAGGAACTGACCTACTGAAGCAGGAAAATGCATTTGTCCCCAAAAGAGACCGTCTCTCGCAGCCACGACACCGGTACACCGAAAAAACGCTCAAACCGGTCCCATAGACACGGTGGTTGAGGTCGTTGTCATGTTGTGATTGCGGTCTAGGAATTAGTAAGAAGTCGAACGACGCTTGACGCCCCCTCTGATGACGAACTTGGGCGCTTTGGCCGCCGCCAGTTGAATTCACACGTCCGCGATCGAAACCACCCCTGAAGAGAGGTTGTACTAGTGGCAATGGCGCAAAATCGATGCCATTGGCGCTGATGATCGATCGGTGGGGGAATTTGCATCAAAATGCGCCCTCCGATTGCGTTGCATTTGAAGGGGAGATACTGGCCGGCGGGTGGAAGCGTGCGACTTTTCTCCTCTTTTATTTGAGACCCTCTCCGTCCGTTGGTTGAGAAACTGGTCGACTTTCCTTGTCCAGCTTGTTTGTGCCGATCAGAGACATTGGAATATTGAGTAGATTAGGCAGACGTTTTGGCATCCGTTTTGCGCAAGCAACGAAATAGTCCGCAGTGGCCTGGTTAGCGTCGTTTTAATGAGCTTCCAAATCGCTCTATTTAACAACGACTTTGAGCGATTTTAGACTTAATAACGTTTAGATACAAATTTATGGGTCGGGTTTATGCAGTATTAACAAAAAACTGTACGGTAAACACAGGACGAAAGTTTATATGTTGAATATCATAGCCAAAACAAAACAGTCTTTTGAAAAGCTTAAAAAGCTTAGTTTTGAGCTTTGTTGCACATGCATTTGTTTATGACAGTAACGATTATTTGTCATCTATTTCATTTAATGTACAATTAAACTGTAGTATAATTATTACATATTATGCCTAGTTTTAAATTCAGATAACACATATTTTAGACAATAACAATATTAACACAAAAGCTATTTTTACACGTTTGAAATCAATTTTATTTATTTTATTTTTATCACTTTCGCAAACTCAAAAGTCTTAGTCGCAAGATGCCATCGTAATCAACTTAAAACAGCGAAAAGATGCTAAAAGGCACTGTAGCCTACAATTAAGCGCAGTTTCCATTTGACCCGTTGCTCTCTAGCACAAATCGATCTCATTGACCCCGTACCCAACGGGTGGGAGCTTTCATCAATGTGTTAAGAAACTCGGCACCTAAATCAACGTTGCAGCCGACAATGCAGCTTCCAGCAGTCATTCGCCCACCGTAGCTACCGGTCCAAGCAAGCGAATCTAAAACACAAACGCCTGTCAGTTTCCTCGGACCTACCCGCCAAAGTGCTCAAGAGAAGACCAACCAACCCCTTCAGGCCAAGCCCCAATTAGAAGGTGCGAGAGAAAACAACGTCCCCCGCCAAGTTAATTTCCCATCGGAATGGAAGTATTTACAACAAAAAAATACGAAAACAATTACCCGAATGTGAACAAGATCTCACACTGCGATTGCTGAGCGCGCCGACGAGGTGCAATCAGACAAATGTAACCGACAGCGGCATATTGCACTTGCGGGAGCATTCAAATTTCTCACCCCAGATGGAACTGTGCAGCAGATTCCATTCCAATCGTCCCAGCACGTGTTCGAGGGCGGGCATCGCCACGTGGAGTGGCGTTGGAACACACTTAGCTGAGCGTTTTGCTGATAGCCGATATGCAAAGTGTGGCAGACCGATGGTTTGGGTCTTTTAATTAACGGCAAACTAACGGCGTGCGATCACCTAAGGGCTGTGGTTAGTGTTCTAGCGTGGGGCGTTGAAGCTTTTTATTGTTGCGCAGGTTCGCGCTTGAAGCGTAGTTTCCCTGCATGCGCAACGCGTCACTTCGCAAGGTTTTGGGGGCAGTGTTCTTGCTTGCAGCATTTGTTGAAGACAAACAAATGCGTGCCTTTGCTTGGGGAGGCAAATAGAGCAGCTAGAAACTAGCAACGAACTACGTTGAGCAGAAAGATTAAACCACACAGTGATGTACAAAATCATTGCTGAAAATTCTGTCATATTTCATGGAATAACATTAGAAATATGTAGATATGTTCTAGAGCATTAAATCGAATTGAATAACAATATGAATCTCAAATGAAAGACATATACACTAGAACTAATAAACAATTTTACATATTCTACTTTCACTTCTACCACATATTGAAAAAAGCTCATAAAGCTCCAGTATGATATGATCAGGAAGTACAAACGTAGTATTTGTACTAACCATAAAAAGGTAATCTATCTAGGTAAAGTACTGATTTAAAATATGCAAAACGAGTAGGATAACAAAATGAAAGTTTGCAAGCACATAAACCTTCAGAGTGTTATAATCTAGACATATTAAAAGATTTATTCCTCTTCTTTTTTTTCTGCTGTTTAGAGCTTCTAAACACCAGAAAACAAAGGTCCAATAAAGCGAACATTCTTTCCCGAGTGATTCGAAAACGTTGGGCGCAGAATTGTATGCATATCGCGCCGGTACGTCACGCATTGCCCGGAGCCCATTCAGCATCAACCGGCGGCGGTTACGAGTCATGTAACCCCCACCCGCACAGAAAGACCCCTACTTGGGGTGGTGGTATTTTTGGCGGAAAGCTTTTGGCACCGGACGGGAACCGGCCCTGCATCGAAACCCAACGTGGGGTGCCTCTGGAGTGCGCACGCCGATTCGTGGACATTCAGTGCCCACCAAGAGCTCGCCATCGGCGGACGCGTTTGAATTACTTCTTTTTTTTTTGGTGCCAGTTTCCTACCCCAAAACACCCGCGTGGGTTGCTTCCGGAGGTTTTAGTGAACTGTGATAAATTGCGGAAGGTTGTTTTCTCTGAACGTGTAAGTTGAGTTGTAATTTAGCGTGTGATAAATCAGACAGGGTATGCTTTCATGAGAGTAAAAACTTTAAGTGGACCTCAAAAAATTAGTGGAATTATTATTTAAAACAATATGTTGAAATATGTTGAACCAGCCGAGTCGGAACGTTTTCCACCACCAACCGAGCTTTTGGCGCACCAATCCGGTCCTAGTGTCGTGTAAAAAGCGTGTAAAAGCATGTCGTGTGTCAACCCGTGCCTGATCGGGGGTGGCGTTGCGACCCCCGGAAAGGATTAATACGCCGGCGCCGGTGGAAAAATGGCTGTCAATGAGAGAAAAAATCGCTCGTTTGTTAGGAAACGCCGTTCCGATGAAGCAAGCGTGGTGTTCGCGACTTCGATTACCGATCGCTTGGGAAAGACTTCTGTCTGTCTGCGGCGAAAACACACAACTGCCCTCCTGGTGGGAGGGTCCGAAAGGATTAGGTCCGGTCAGCTGAAAGTGAAGCCAGCTGCATACGAGCCAGTTGCACGGTGGAATACTAATGCCACCGCTGGGCGACGAGGTAAAAACGTACCAAAGTTTGTCACTTGGTGCGCGTCGGAACCGAAATATTCGCCCGACGTGAGCTGCATGTTTTTGATCGTCCGCAGCGTTTTGTTTAATCGTCTCCGTGGTGAGAGAACACTGGCAGGAAGTGATCAAATCGCACCGTGATATTGAATAACTGCATGTTTCATGCAAAAATTGACCGTTGAAAGCGCCGAATAATGTAATTATTAGTTCGCGCTGTAATTCAACTTTCTCTCCATTTGAATTTTACATACTGTTTTGTTCTTCTCATTTTGAATGTTTATTAAAAGAGTATTTGTTTTTAATAAATAATATACTCGTTTAAGCATTAAAAAGCGTTTATAAACTTTTTTTTATTATTTTTATGAGAGACTTGGAGCCAACGTGGCTACATTCGCCTCTTCTAGTTTATAAACGACTCTCCAAACATTTGCATCGTCTAATACTAACATCCAACGCCATCTGGAAGAAGAAAGTCTAATGTTTGGTACCTCCCCGTTCACGAAATCGATTAAGCACCCGTCGCTTGAGGTGTGATGTGCTCGATTCGGCAAAACCACACCGAGTGCCCTTATGGTATCAATTTTGCGGTCAACAGCGTGTCTTTTGTCGGCACTGGCAAATTATAATGACTTCTTCACATTGCGCAACGGCTCGCGCAGGGCTCGCGTGCCGACGACTACAATGTCCGGCCACCTAATTGGTATGTTAATTAGCGTTAAATAACATCGCTTCCCATCGCCCGGTCGCGTTAGAGCCTGTTGCATTTGGAGATGCTTTTAATAGTAAACGTGACTACGGACCATCGAGTGGAAATCCCTCCCATCACCGTTAGTAGTTGCGGCTTCTAGGATCAAGCGCGTAGGTCAAGTTCTTTAAAGCTACAAGCAAAGCATCCATTGCGTGCTTCGCTACATGATATGCTACGCGGGGGTGCTTTTTTGGGAAACCAACGTCCCAATTAAACAAACATCGAACCTCCTAGCCGATGCATAAAGCTGCGATATTTAAGGTCTGGTTTCTCTTTTTTGTTTTGCCCGAGACACCTTTATGAGCTCGTCGATCAAATGTTCTGTGATCGCTGGGTGCGATGGGATGTTGTAGGGCCCGGTAGATGGTCCGTTTGGCGTTTATGGACCACCGGCTGTTCGACAACCGCTTGGGGAGCGTTTCTGTTGTGTTGGACCGGTCAAGGTGAGCACGCACGAGAAGAGATGATCCAGGCCACTACGGCTAGGCTGCAGCGTGTTGCGATATAGTGTGTGATTTTATTGGATCATCGTCCGTTGCTGGGATTATGGGAGCTCGAAGGTTAGACTGGTTTATTGAGCTAACTTTAATCCAGCGATAGAAGGAATACTCGTCGGAAAATCACTAGTCATCCCTTCAACAACACCCTATCTAAATTTATAGTCAGAACAATAAACGTTTTCTTCAAACGTGTGAGGCATTTCCTTGAATATATTCGAAAAAAAAACACTGATAAATTTTAAACTAAATAAGAGACAAAATTATATTCAAATTCAAGTTACAATTAGCTATATAAAATAGAGCTTTCAAATGAAGAGATACTTTTGTTATTTCAAATTGATTTGGTTTCCATCCTCTTCTTCAACTAAATAAATTATCGATTTTTCATAATCAGTTGTTTTTTATTAAAAACCTTTATCTTAATTAAATATGTTATCAACAATTACATCAAAGAAAAACATTCTATTTTCGTGCAAATAGCCTTCCCGTCCTCCAAAATTTCATTCAAGGGAAATTGTACACCAACGATGAAACACAATGGTGCATCTGTTTCTAATTTTACTCGGGGCCCAGCTCCAGTGCATTTCTAGTTAAATCCACATGCGTGCTACTTGCGCATGCCAACGCATTCCAACGCATAAAACTGCAAGTGGAAGGCCACTGCCATTGCTTATATCGATCACATTGCTCGCCTCGCTTGCTGCGCCACGTGCAGCGTGTGAAACGGTTATTTTGGTGTGAAATCTCTCCAAAACCACACGTAATAAAACTGCACACAATCTTTACTTTATGGTTTATTTTTCTCTCCACCCACTCCTGTCTCTCTATTTTACCCTAACCTCTATGATGTGCATTGAAACCATTTTGCAGGTTCCCCCCAAACAAACCGAGCAGGGAGGAGGTGTTGCTTAAATAATTCCGCCAACAGTGGGAACTGAAAATGCAGTCAAGGTACCAACCGCCAATGAAGGTGAGACGAAGGCAGTTAAGCAGCGTGGCCATACAATGTCGCTGGTCAACAACAGCTCTATCACGCCGTCTTTTACCCTTCTGTCTTGGCAGCTCACGCTGGTGGTCACGTTGGCCCTCCTAGGGCCTGCCGTATGCCAAGCCGTTGCAGTTGAATCTCCCGAGCCAGCGTCTCTACTGCGACCCCGGGACGTCAATCCACACCCGTACCGGAACGCATACGAGGGCATCGCCATCTTCGACCGGAACCTCATTACCAACAGTAAAAAATTCTCTCAAAATCTGCTCAAGTAAGCGTCCCTAACATGGGGCAAAAATGAACCGAAAGGGCGGTGCCGGTTTGATAATGGCCGTAACCCGGGGTTGAATATTGTCACAGCTCATAATCTCCCACGGTTTGTCCTCCGCAGTCAAGGTCCGATCCAGTTCCCACGGCTGAGAGAAGGAAGTTCCGTCAATGCGCTGCCCTACCCGTACGAGACGCTCGCCCTCAAGGAGCGGCACCAGAAGATGGTGAGATTTTCCGGTGCTGACAGCCACACGGTGAAACCGGCCTATCAGGCGTTGGCCAAGCATGCTGCGCGGGTGCTTGGAAAGAGCTACGTCGTGGATGATATCGATAGTTACAACGTAAGTGCGAATTTTAAACACATCTCTCTTACACGTCTTTTGTCAGTATGAAATAACCATTCCACAACCACACAGGAAGCCTCGACGAACGTGAAGAAGAACTACGTCTTCTCATATGCGGTTAAGGATTCGGCGTCTGGGGACGACTTTTCACACACCCAACAGCAACAGACGGATGGTGCCGTAAAGGGCAGTTACAAGGTGCACCTGCCGGATGGTCGAATGCAGATCGTCAAGTATGTGGCCGATAACAATGGCTACCGGGCGGATGTAACGTACGAAAACGAACCATCGGGTAGCAGTGCACCGGCACCACAACCTGAGCCGGTTGCTCAAGTCGCTTCTGGACCATCTGGCCCAGTGGCATATGAGCAGTACTACGCGAGAGCTCCTGTCCATCTTGCCCAGGTTCGCCCGGCTCGACTGTATTATGCCGCACCCAATCCTACCCAAATTCCTGCACCTTTCTATCCGACCCAACTACGTCCTAGTGACGTCAAGATCCACAGCTACAACACGGCCCCACATGCCGGAGCAGTAGTTGCCTCAACGACACCACAGACTTCACCGGCAGAAGGTGCATATGTAGCTGCGTTCCAGCCACCTGCCAACTTGGCCTACATTGCAACCCCATCTTCGGGTGCGAGTTCCGGAGGAATTGCAGTACCTGTAACAGCTATTCCACTGGCGGCGTATCGCGATATTAATGTGCCACCTCCGCCTCCTGTACAACCAATTGGGGTGGCTTTTGCTTCGGCCGGTCGGCGTACCACGGTGTACGCCGAACCTGCGCGAGTTCTGTCTCAAGGATCACCGGTGCTACAGCAGGCGGTCTATCAGCAACAGCCAGTTCAATCGCAGGACTATGAATACGTGCAGATTCCGGCCGACAATCGGGTGTACAGAAGGGACACAGATCGCAGCACGGAGGTGCTTCCCAGTGGTTCCACGCGGAAGGCGCGAAGTCAGCCGAAAAAAGCGATGTGAAATCCACGTGGGGAACGCATTATTTTCTGTTTTATCCTGTACAACAAATAGCTAAATATTCGAAATAAAATTGTGAAATACATGCATTTAGTTACTTTCCCAAGGAAATTGTATCACATGATTTCAATATATTTGAAATAATCTATTTAAACAGCTCAACATGAATACTAGCGCATTTTATAGCAATGTTCTAAATTATCACTACAAACAAATTTCAGCATAATAATCAGTGTTCTTCCCACTGGGTACTTCCCACTTAAAAACTTGTCTATCGCTCTTGAAATGCTAGTAAAATTACCATATTTGCTCACCACTATATACTCGAGTGCTATCAATTTAATCGCAATTAGGATTGTTATCAGAGACGATACTTGAGTCATGAATCAACAGCTAACGATTTGTGGCTAGAGACAACGGATTAATACCATATGGTCTCTGTTTACGCACAGGCAAGTAACATTTCATTCAGCAGAATACCGCCGTTCATTAAAGGCGGGCCAAAAATAGTATAAATTCTTAGCACACGTCACTATTCTTGCTTACGTTTTTTCTTGACGCGTCATCAACCGCGCTCGCTAGTCACATGCTGCAAGAATTATTTCATTCACAAGCAAATTGATACGAGTGGTCGCCAAATTTTCGTTTTACCAGTGTGTTTATTTAATTTCTCAAAAAGAAACCGCTATTTTTGCTATCTACTATGTATTCATACGCAACAGTTGATTGATCGGTTTGAATATGGTCATCAAAATAAATCATTTTAAATTTTTTTGAATAATTTTAAATTGTACAGTAAATACAGACATGTTTTAAACCATAATAAAATAACACATGCTCGAAATTTCTTTTCATTACCGAATTAAGCAACTCTTTATATTTTGCTTCCCAACTTCCAATTTTGAATCATTTTTTAATTGTAGGAATCCTTCTGAAATTACAATATTTGTCCAATTTATACCAAATATATAGGAGATTAGGGCGATTACACGTGAAACTGCCAAGCCAACAATTTGTCTCTGTGAGTTATAGCAATTTTGCGCATTGAAATATGTGATTCTAGATCCCTTTGTATACACTAGCTCATCATCCATACAGTTCATTTCACCTCCTCATAGCATTCCATCAATCACAGTAATTCTTGTGCATTGCACTAGAAAAAAATAGCATCATTCCTCGTTCCAGAAGGATGGAAACGAGGAAACGGGTTGGCTGAGGAACTCAATGGAGAATAAATAGTTATTTGACCTATTCGTTAATACTTATTTACACCTGGAGAAATTGGAGAAACGAAATATTGTATTAGCATTGAACCTTATTAAATCGAAAACTGTTACTTACTTCTTTGAGTATGATAAGAGTCTACTTAAATTACTCCTTTTTGTTGAAGATGTACTCGTTCGCCATCGTGTAACCCAGCCCAATGGACAGGGCGGCAACCACCGTACCTTGCGCGGCCACTCGAAGCTGCATCAGGAACACGGACGTGGACATTGCACCCCGGTGCTTATACTTGTACGCTCCGATTGCGCACACCGCGGCAAGCCCCGCAATGCCTATTGGCATAAACGGTGATTCCCGGGCCTTGCGGGTGAGTTTGTCCGAGTGAGTCTCGTCGTACATAGGTGGTTTACTGCCCATTCTCTGCGGATGAATAAAGAAGCAATCAAGTCGTTCATTTATAGGAACACTGTGATGCCTCCCATCTGGTGCATATCACTATTTGAACTATTCGCCCGTGAACTACTACTTTCGCACACGTTTGCATCTATCTCTAGTTCAAGGTCACACACCTTGCACAGATGATGCGTTACATCACAGAGATAGTTTTGATAGTGCGTTACGTACTGATGGATTCGTTGCATCTAACGGTACATACCTGATAAGTTGCACGTATCACTAGCCACCGGCAATAATGTCCTCGTGCAGATTTTGGGGAGGGTAAGCCTTTGGGCCTGTTTATCCCTTCCACCCGTGTAGCTCGCGAAAGATGACGAAATTCGCGTTTCAGCTCGCGCCAGAGGTTCGGAGGTGACAGGTCGGTTGTTTGTGGCACGTTTGAAGCATTGTCAAACAAAATCCGGTTAGGCTATGTTCTGTTATTGACGCTAGTAATTTTTTTAAATAAGCTATTTAGACGAGATTAAACGCCTTCTCTGATCCACAAAAGATTTCAAAAGGACAGTTTTGAACTCATGGTCCTTACTTACGAATAGTCTACTTAAGATATCATGCTAGCAACCCTCATCATATTAGCCACTTAAACTATCAGCCAGTCGTACTGCAACCCGAGTAAATTTCTCAATTCAAATTAATTGTGTCGAAGCATGAGCCTTAAGCTTTACAGAACATTTTTTATTATAAAATTCTTTCAGATATATCATTTTCTCAAAGCTGATGAATCCTTTCTAGATGAATTCAAAAGGACGATTCTCAAGAAAAAAATGAATAAAATAAGTTCTGATTTACGTTTGTTACTGCCAAGTTTTATAACATCAGCAAAGATTTCCTTAACTTATAGTTTCTTACAAAACATGAATATATTATTCCAGTAGATTAGCGTAGTTTCATGGAACTCCTAATCGTTTTTTAGTTGAAAATTAAGACTATTCTCAATTTACAGTATTTTCTGGAATAGCTCGTTGATTTTCTCGCCTCGAAAACCAGCTTCGCCACCGATGCTGCGTAGCTTGCCTTTATGAGCATCGTTTTTCCATCCACCGACAGGGTCTTTTACCAGGAAGCTGCGGAGTTTCTCACGAACTGCGTCAAAGTGTGGGCCAACCGTCATGATTTCGTGAACAAGATCGTCTACGCATAACATTCCTAGCGAACCGAAAAGATCTTCTACTTGCTTGTTCGAGGTCAATGGTACCGGTTTTGTAGATTCTTCGCCAGTATTATCGCACCGTAATCTCACATATTTGTACAGCAAATTCCTGACTACGGTTATATTCGGATAACCCCAGATGACAAACGGTTCTATAACTTTAAGCTGGGCAATCACTTCGGGTGTCAAGCGATGAAAAGTGGCGGAACGCACGAATTGTAGACCAAGCCGAATCATAGTTTTCATCACATCCTTATTGTAGATGTTTTTACCACGATGTCGGTATACCAAAACTAAATGGTTATCTTCAAATTTCTGTTCATTTGAAAATATTCCCCTTTTTAAGAAGTTACGCTTTATGCGCTTGGCATCGCGGTCTGCAATACGGGAATTGGCCACAATCGAGCCAACTTTACGGAACGAGGTGCGCTTTTTCTTTGCACCAGGCGTGGGTTCTGTGCGTTTTGCCAATTGTCTCAATCGTCTAGTGCGATGCGAAAGTACGTTCACTTCCGTCGATGGGAGTTTGTTTGGGATAATGTACTTCTCCATATCAAACAATCGTTTAAAAGGCAAACACCTACAAATAGAATATTACGGTAACTTCTGCCAGATTATTTAACGTCTATTATGATGTAAAAACAGATATTATTTAGAAAAATTAGTTACTTCTATGTCTTTCCGCGGATAAACAACAAAACACATGGAGACCGTATGTGACATGTGCGTTTGTGAAATTCAGTCTGTCAAACTGGGTTATGTTTAGACAGTTCGGATCAAACAATATACTTGCAGATTTAAATAATTTAATTGACCTCTTTTCTCGTAATTTTATCAAATCAACTTCTTTGTTTTATATAGTAACGGCACGAATGCGAAATATGTAAAAATATGGTGAATTTTATCCTATTTTTAACAAAATCGAACACGCCGTTTGTATGTCAAATAAAAACGATAAGATTCGCTAATGACCAAGCGGGCTTGTTTTGACAACCATCCGAGAACAGGCTATTTTCCGTTGCAAATTTTCAAAACCTAACAGACTGCTACCGACGCGTCACAGTACAAAGCGGAATTACTAGCGTGTGCCATACTACTTTTGACAAAAACAGAGTTTTCCATCTTATAGTGTTGTTTTCGAGTAGCCTTCTGTGAAATATCTATAAACAACACAGTGGAACAACGTATCAACGTGAAAATAGTGCAGTTTTAAGAAGGTTTAGTTGGGAAATGCCAAGATGGACCCTTTCACTCAGGTAAGTAACGAAGAATGGTGTCCACGGGCTAGCTTACAATGATGTGCTTCCGATGTTTGCTTTCATGACGATTTGTAGAACATACTAGAGCGCGCAGAAAAACGGGCTGCTGCCCTCGGCATTACGAATACTTCAAAGTTTCCTCTGTCGGAGTTCAATTATGAAACGGACAAACAATCTACGGGAGCATCGCCTAAGAAGAAGGTTGTGGCGAAGAAGCATTCTGCTCCGAAGCCCCCCACCGCGGCAACGAGCGTCGTTTCTACGCGTACGGCAACGGATGGTGAACGTACCACCACGGTGGACATTGGAGGTCAGGATAACTGCGATGTGGCACTGGAAATAAACATCACCACCAGTGCCAACCTGCAGGTCGATCTAGGCGTCAAGGAGTTGGAGAATGATGGAAGTGTTAAAAAGCAGTGGGAACACAACATAGTACGTGCCATTGAGACGGCGGTCGCTGCCGAAGGCGAAAAGGAAAATAATGCCGAGACGAGATGCATCATACGTGATCAGTCTCGAAATCAGCTACAGCGTCTTGGCACGCTGTACTCTGATACGCAAGATCTGTCTTCGCCGGTACACCGAACCGAGGGCCGATTTCATGAGGACGTGAAGCAAAGTAACAAGCCGAAACCAAAGCTGGCAAAGCTAGCGATGTTGGCCGATTCGATCAACAATTGGGAGGACGATACGTCTCATCCAGACATTACGCACCATCGCGAAACGATCGTGCCGGGTAGAGAGAAAAAATCACCAAATCGACTTCAAAGCCCAAAACGCACAGGAGGAGATGCATACGCGGGTACAGGTGCAACTCCGAAGAAGTATCCTGCACCCAATCCGCCAAAATCGATTTTAAGTCCGCATAAACCGGCCGTAAGCGCGGAGGCGTTGGGAGCAACAGGTAAACCGCAGCAAACAAAGAGTCTCAAATGGGATCAAAAGGTAATGGACACACTTGAATCACAAGGTTTCCAAAGGCGCGAATCGACCGCACCAAAACTGGTGTACGATTATAAGGATGAAAGGGATGGGAAAAAACCCGACAATTTTCGTGCTCCGACGGCATCGTCCGCTAATACTATGTCTCGAGAGCGTAGCTCCACCCAAATGGACAAAGCTGCTGAGAGTAAAAAACCCACAATTGTGCAGGAACAGAAAAAGAATCCCGGGGCAGGGATTGCAGCTCCGAAACAAGGCGGGCTGGTTTCGGGACGGGCAGCCATGTTCGAAAAACCCTCAGGCCGTCGGCAGTCAATTTTAAAACCAGGGCAAAAAGATCCCGCCGAAATGTCGCTTAAAGAACGCATGGCTATATTCGAAAAGAACAAGGGTGCTGCGTTGGTGCCGAAGGCGGCATTCGGCATAAGTCCGTCGATACGACAAATTACCGGAAATAAGGATGGTGGAAAGTCTTCCTCGTCTCCATCTTCATGTGCCGCCATCCAAGGCGCCGGTTTTGGAAGTATTACACAGCAAGCCAAGTTGGTCGCACCGGCGTCACCGCAAAGCAAACCGAAATCGGAACTGGGAAAACCGGCTCCAAAGATTGAAACGAAAGCCACTGGATCGGCCATTCGAAATACAGTGGAGGCGTTGATGTCCGACACCAGCACGATATCGCAATCGGAAATAGCGGAAGAAATTCGTCGTATGCGACAACAAGAGATGGAGATGTTGCTCAATCGCTTTACCAAGCCGTCGGATATGTCTTCGGATACAGTTTCGCATGAATCCCAACCCATCCCGTCTGCCCCTCCGATGCCACCGGAGGGCTACTTGACGGCCAGTGGCAAGAAGAAAAAATCCACCGAGAATAACGACAACCATCCTGGATTGCCTACCAAGCGTCGCAGCGGTAAGTTTAACATTATTTACGCTATTTTTATGTATCATAATGTTATATGATTGCGGCATTACAGATGGTACGAACGACAGTCCTGGTGTGATTGCTGCCCTAGACGATGTGAAGCGCATCCGAGTGTCGGCAACGAACAAGGATGGTCGTATGTATCCGGCCCTGAGCGACATTGAAACGACCGGAACTGAATCCGGTGATGAGGCTGCTCCAGGTGATGATTACACCACTGCCACCATGTCTGGGTCGGAATCATCGGAGCGTCCCTACCGCACATGCTATGGAAATATAGGCGATGATGCGCATGCTGAGATGGTTGATGAAGAGGAAGATGATTACGACGACGATGAATATGAGCAGCACGAGGTGGATGAGGATGACGACAGGTGGGAACTCATTGTTGATCTTATGCAGTGTTTCTGCTGCGCTAACATTTAACGCATCATAGTTTCTCCAAACTGCCATACTGAAGTTCATTGTACAAATTCGTGGTTAAGGTTCTCATCTATCATCTCTTATTATTCTGCTCAATCTCATGTTGAAAACCCATTTGAATCTCATGTTGAAAACCCCATACTTACGTTTATTTTTTCATCGTTATAAATTCAGTACGTTTCTTTCATTGATGATTCATAGATTCGCTTGTTAATCTATTTTATTAATTAAATTATCATTTCATTACATTTTATTGATCATCAGAATTGATACCAAGTTAAAAGTGAAATGAAACAACAGATATCCGCTGGAAGGATGTCTGTCGTAAAATGTCAGTAGAATAGAAATCATTGCCACTACGGTGATATAATAGAATATCATTTATAATTTAACGGAACTAACATAGTCATGCTAAAATGTGAAATCAAATAAATTTCATTTAATCTCACGCTTATCTAACGTAATGTCCTTTCATCTTAACTATTAATTGACCACGCTGCAGGTTTTGAGAAACTTCAGAAAGGTTCCTTAAATATGTATTTCATAAATTCGATACTCTTTTTTCAGTTTCATGTATTCTGACGACGAAGCGAACATCGCGAACGTTAGCCTAGGGCGTGAGATTTTGCAAGCTGTCCAGCTGAATGATCGCCGTTCGAGCCGTGGAAAGCGTCAGAGTCAAAACTGGAACGTAAGTTGCGTCTTTTGGTACCTAGAAAAAATATTATTTATGAATTGCACCGTTTGCATTATTTTAGAATGGTTTTTTGCGCATAGTAAGCTCTAGGTCGTTCCTTATTTAGATATTGATAAACCTTTATCCTTCCCGCACATCCGTCACATTTTACTCCACGTTTTATTAATTTGTAGCCAAATGAACAGAATCCTCCGGCCTCGAAAACTGTTTCGTTTGGTCCTGAGCATTCCAACGGGAGCGGAGGTTCGGATCAGCTGGAAGACAGTGATCTGGTCGATGCGTGCCTCGAGGAAGCGTTTGTTGACGAAGAAGAAGAGGACAGTGAAGCATTCGATACACCTGTAAGAAACTAGAATTGGCCGGTTGATGGGAAAATGTTTGTTTGAATGTGCATTTTTCGCAATAACAAATTATTTTGTAAACTAATAACAAAATGTTTCAAACGCATGAAAGTAACTAACTTACTAAGGTAGATAACAATTCGATACCATCTGGAATTGGAAACTGTGACCAAAAACTGTTCATATTAATCAGGTTTGGTTGAATTATAATTTTAAATCCACATCGAATTTATCGTATTTTTTCTTCAATATCCTTTTAAAATATGTCTGTATTTATCTAATAAGCATCATCTTTATTGTCACTAATTTATTTATGTTTCGGTAAGAAGTGGTCTCATACGATGTAATTTGATTTAATTTCTCTTTATTGTATGGTCTCTAACTGTACCGCAAGAATGTTAAAATCCTTTTCGCAGCGTTTCAGTTTTTTAATTTTTAAATAACTTATTTTTTCTCGCAGCGTAAGTCGTCAGTTTCGTCCAATAGTTTTTCCTACCAAAAACATTCGGGACACGGTGGCGATCGTTGCGCCACAATTGACGAAGAATCGACCACAAAGGTAACGAATTGTGGTGCGAACAAGCGAAAATCCGCCACTCCGCGTAGAAGCAAAGGTGGTGCGGTCGATTACAGCAGTCCCGTGCGTTCGGAGCTGCAGGTGAAACCAACCGACGATGACAACATGGTAACGCTGGTCCACACCGTCAGCTTTTATCGCCGTCAGCAGCAACATCAAAATGCACTAACTCCTCGCAAGGTTCCACGAACTCCTGTAACGACGAAAGCGACAGCATCATCATCCGTTGGCACCGGCAGAGTAGATTTCACAGCAGCAAACGGCTCGGATGAAGAGGATGACGATGAGGAGGTTTCTAGCACTGCTGAATCGACGTCCACCGGCACTGAGGAAGGAGAGTTTCTGGTGCAGGAGAAGGTAAAGAAGCTGTTAGACGAAGTGTGCAAACAGCAGACGATCATTGCCCAGGCCAGTCAGGCACTAAATCTATGTGCTGCTACGATCGAGTTCTCTGGTTCGACGGAATCGGCTGAAGGCGAGCGGCATCTACTTGTTGCAAGTAAGTGCACCGATGAGGGAGAAAAGCATGCTTCCCATTTTTCAAACATACCAACGTTCTAACTTTAAACCAATGTCTTTCTGTTTGCTCTTTCAGCTCATCGACGTCAAGCTATTTTGGATGAAGTACAACGGCTCCGAGTGGAAGGTTGTCTTCGGTCACCGGGTGCTCCATCAGAGAAGGGTCGATTAACTGTGAAGGATATTACGCTGCCTCTCAAGCAAGAATACATGCGCAAGCTGGCTGCGGACCAAATAAGCGGCCATAATCTGGTTTGTCTGCTGAAATACAATGAAACCGTATTGGCCACCCAGACGGCACCGACACTGCCTGGGCTACTATCGGTGCGGTTTCCCGACGTGCTGCAGTTGAGTAATGTGTTTGCTGATTTTAAGGTATACCTGAAAAGATTTCAAAAAATGATGAATAATTTATTTTAACACCATATGACCTTTCACTTTCTTCATAGATTACAATGGAAATTTACGGAATGCCTGCATCACGAGAGGTGCTTCCGCACGAGATCAAATACCACATCGCTGTAGGCAAAAAGAAGGCCGGTGGAGGCACAAGCAAATTGCTGCACACACCCAAGGGCGTTAAGAGCAACTCCAGGCTTATCATGCCGCCAGTACAGTCTCCTGCCGGTCCGCAAGCAGTCCGATCGCCCTCGCTTACGATGTACGGGTTCATTATTTTTTCGTTGAAGGAGATTCAGCGAACAAGCTGGACGCTCAATCCCATCGCTGGATGTGCCAGTCCGCTCGATGGTACGGTCAACATGCGTGTAAATTGCGAACTTGCTGTTACGGTTGACTATCACGGTTTCCTCACCATGTACGAGGACATATCGGGACTGGGCGCGTGGCACCGACGATGGTGTCGGCTGCAACGTCACACGATCAACTACTGGAAGTATCCAGATGATGAAAAGCGAAAGGCTCCGATCGGTAGCATTGATTTGCAGGGTTGCAGCACGCAACGTGTGGGAGTTGCGCCACGTGATATCTGCTCACGCCTAAACACGCTGATGCTGGAATTCCCGCGTCCCGCTCGGGATGATGACATCGAATCACTGAAAATCGTCCGCCATGGCAAGACCACTATTGAACGGTAAGCGACTGAATGGTGACAATGCGAGAGTCAAACGGACATTTAACTGGTCTATTTTGATTTTTTGTAGGTATTTGCTATCGGCCGATTCAAAGGAAGAACGGGACGAATGGTGCGCCCATCTGAACAAAACTCTAGCACTGCTCAAAGCGTGGGGCTCCAACAACTCCAGTTAGTAACGTTAGTGTTTGGGTTTGTTCTCAACAAAAAAGCTTGAGCGGAGGGTGGATTTTTAATTTAAACTTTAGATGTGTGTTAGATAGGTTTTTTATGTAACGTTTATTTCGGTAATCAGTTTTTTGCTACTACAATCGACCTATACGTAATATGGTATTCCATCAGATCGCCCTATTTACGCGCCGTGCAGTTGGATTATTTTTTGTGTATCAAGTTAAGTATTACTTAAACTAACCGCGCTTATTGGGATACTTTTGAATTATTTTAACTAGCTAACAATTCTGCTGTATTATTTAGAATGCGTTCGAATGATTATCCTAGCATCATGTTCATGATAGACACAAGAATGGTTCATTCGAATCACGGAATATTGTGTTAGTGCAATGAGGAATCGCGCATTCGCCATGATACCCACGTAATCGAACTAACTTCTTCTAGGAAGCGTTAAGTGAAAAGCAAATTCCACCATTGGTGTTTATGCTTTCGATGTAGCAATTGCTTCGAACGAATAGAAACGAACTTTACATGGTTTAGTTTCCTTCGATGTAAGATATACTAACAAATATATTTTGCGAATAAATATACGCGTTTGTTCAACGATTCGCTTTAGCTGATTCATTTCGTCATCTTTTAAGTAACATTCTCGAGACAGGTTTTGTACCGAACTTCTGTTCAACGTTTATTTTATCCTTTGTGTGTTTATCCCCCGCAAAATGAGCCATATTCACTAGTTTGGTTTCTTAACGTTTTGCACTATTCCGCTCTGTTTCCGGAATGAATGTCTCTTTGATATGGGATTTCGCTTTCTCCCAGCTGAGTGTGTCGTTGAAGCAAATGCAATCACGATATTAGGAATGGAGTGTCGGTTGAAATAAAAAAAAATCGGTTTCAATATTTTAGTTTGCGGTACACAACCTTATCACTCTTACATAAATAAATGCTCCTTATTGCACGAAATGAAATCCTTCGCCAAGGTACGGACTATTTATGAGTGAATTTTTTTATCGTGCTGCAGAATGGACACCTTACTATATAAAACGAAAGAAACAGGCAAAAAGCTTAGCTATTTTTGAAATAGAATGCATGTAAAAAAAAGAACCTCAACCGGAAAAAATGGTTCATAACAGTACGAAAAAAAAACACCAAAAAAACAAAGTTTCGTTACATTCTATACATCCTTTTTATCCCGAGCTATCGTAAATAAAATAACACCGAATACCAAAACGCATTTGTCACGAATTGTGTGGAAATTTCATGACTTTCGTGCCTTACAGCACGAAAGGAAGAATGGCCTTACGGCTCCGGGGGTAGTCTTTAAACTCTTTCTTGTAGTTGCGGTGTTTGCCGAGGGCCCACACGGTCATCTGATACATGCCGGCGGCTGCGAACAAACCGGCCGGAATACAGGACGTCATCAGCGTAAAGCCAACCCACGAGAAGAACTCATACGTGTAGTTTGGGCACGAGACGAAGCTGAGAAAGCAGAACAGACACGTTGGATTGAAATTTGTGAACCTTATCAACCGCTAAAACCGCCCGCTAAACTTACTTAAAAAGCTGCGTGAGCGGATTCGCATCCGGAACTGGAATTTTTCGCACGTTCGAACCCGCTGGCCGTAAGTTTCGCAGCAAGATGTGGATGGAGAAGTTACCTAGCTCGCTGACCTGCACGAATGAATGATAAGAAGCTATTTTAAATTCTTCACAGGCAAGCAGCACAAAAGCAAACGTACCACAAATGTGGCCAGCCCGGCATATACGAGAGCCTGGCAAGGTTCCGTAAATAGTGGATGGTTGACGTGATAGGCCACGTAGCCGGCAAAAGCCCAGTAGTAGGAGCAGTTTTTGAACAAATTTCTCAGCGGCATAGTAGCATGGGAGAACCGGTGAACGAACAACGTTTCCAGCAGACGCTTGGCATAGTGTGCAACCCAGCAGGCTGCGGCAATGCTGAAACGAAGAATGGAATTATTTTTTGAAAATATAGTAACCTTTGTAATTCAAATTCAAATAAACAACTATCTAGTATTAAACCATCAAAAATATTGTATTTACTAGCGCAAACTTACGCCCTACGGTTTGATATATTCCCTTGTAAAGCTAAGTCAATTCGACACACCGGTTGTATGTCCTTGAACTTGCCAATTGCAAAAGCAAACGGCTGCAATCATATGTGCCGTGTGTTTACGTCACTTGCGGCCAGAACATACGAAACCCCTCAACGTTAGCCCAGCGGCCGTTGGTTTTCGAATGATTTGGTAAATAATTCATTCACCCGTCGCGACAAAGCATGTTCAGTTCCATGCCGTTTTTATGCCCTTTTAATTTTCATTTCAACGTCGTCGCATGACGCAGCAGACTGGTGGTTTTTTAAGTGCCCATAAGATTTATACAAAAAAAAAACACTACACCGACTTTGGGGAATAAAAAAACAGGCAAAAAGCAAACCGTTTCACTGTGTATAGGTAAGTTGATCTTGGGGGTTCAGCGCTTGCTTCGTTAGTGAAACTTTCTATTATTCAACAGTGAAAATATGAAAACGATTCGATCAGAGAAGACTCTGCCCAAGTGGTGCGGATTGCGATTAATCCAATTGAGTAGCAGCTTTTATAGATAATGGATTTCGACGTGGAAACGCTTCAATTTTCATCGTCTCAATTCGCCTATCCACTTATTGCCACCTGGTTGAGGCAAGGGCAATTGTATGTGCATTAATTAACGATGATCAGTACGGCTTTATCGGCCGGTTGCATTGAGGACTTCGTACCACAAGTCGGCCATTTTAAGCGTTTTTTCGATGCGCTACACTCCTTATTTTTTATCAAAACCTTGCGCTAATGCACCGTATACTTACTTAGCGGTGAGAGTCATCGGATTGTCCGCATTTGCGTAGATAAATGATGGCCGCTGGTAGAAGAGCATGTACACAAAGATCGGCCCAGCGTATTCCGCCAGAAACACGCCTTTCCAGCTGATTTGGGGGCCGAGATCTCGCACGTATATTTTACCACCGGAGGTTACGTTGAGCGATTGGAGGGTTTCGCTTTCCTTCGGAGGTTTTCCGCGCGGTTCCAACCGGAGCGACTGGCGGTGCACGGTCAGGGTGGGTTTTAACCTTTGCACCTCAGTTTTGAGCGCCTGCAGCGTAGTGTCGCCGGAGACACGGCATTTTCCAAGCGATTTTGAGCTTTTGGCATCCAAAATTTCCACCTGAAATTGAGCAACAATTTGCGAAGATTATGCGGCAATTGATTATAGGTAATAATGAAAGAAACTTTCCACGGAACAACCGGATTTCGGTTGCGTGCGTACCTCCATCGTGTTGCTTCCGTCTGGCGTGACCGTTATCGGGGAGAAAGCTGCGTGGCCGACCTTAGGAGATTCGGGTTTCAGCAGCCTTGATTACGATTATTTAACAGCAGCACGGCACGGCACCGACACGAATGCGAAGAGGGCACAAGCAAAAGAAAACGGTATATCTTTCCCTGTTCCGGGCGTACCTCTTGCGGTAATGGGGTTGTTGCCAGATTGGGTGACTCTTGTTTTGCTTGTCAGGTGCGCCGATGCGTTTATAGTAGCAACAGCGAAAGATGCGAGCGGATTGGAATGCCCGTTACAACCGAATTCATAACAGCATTCGAAACAAATGAGGTAAAATAAACGAGAAAAAAAAACCATCCCCAAACTGAGCTGCCAAAAAAGTGACAATTTTTCGACAAGTAACAGGAGAGCATGCATGCTAGCAGGTGGACATTGAAAAATTAAAACCGGTTGAAACGTTTCAAAACATTGAAAAGTTTCAAAGCTAAAATATTAATTCTGACCAACAGATGGCGCTATTTGGTCTAAAAATGTAGTTTCAAATTTTACTCATAGATGGCGCTGTTCAAAAACGCTTGAAACATTTCAAAAATTATTTTTTGAAATATTTCACACGGTTGATCAGCGCCATCTATGAGTGAGTTTTTTGAAAACTGTTATACTTTCGGCGGCAAAATTTTTACCTCCTAACTGGTATGCACTCCTGTTACTTTTGTGAAAATCTGCCTCGTTTTGCCGGTGAAATTCTCGATCAGTTTTTTTTAGTTTTTTTCCACTTTATTACATCGCATGCCGTTGTTTTGATGGATTCTTAATCGGAAAGTGATCAAAGCATGCTGTTAGGTGATTCGAAGCAATGAAATAGAAATTGTATACAAACCAATTTTGTCATCGTAAAACCAACAATAATATTGACACAAAGTTCGTAGTTTGCTAACAACATGATTCAAAAACTTTTTATTTCCACTCTATACAGTCATTTCAATATTTTCATACACAACAAACGTTACCCTGTTTACGAAATATCCAAGTAGCTCATGCTAAACCCGAGATTGATGCGGTAACACTCCGGAACGTAACTAGAATTGGCATCGAGGTACCGTATCGCTGCGCTAAACATTGGCTCCGATAGCTCCAGGTTGACCACGTTGCTGTCCTCACGCCAGAAAGTAAACAGTGGCTGCTCCTCGTACTTTTCGTACCGATACATTAGCTTCATCGTGCGGTACCGTTCCAGCTTGATGTTATGCCTACGGTACGGGCAATCGATGAACACATCATCATCCTCTTCGTCGTCATTTTCACCGTACGCTAGTGTCCGATCATCATCCTTTTCGTGGGGTGGCAGATTCAACCTTTGGCCTTCGTCACACTCCTTCCGGCGGCGATGATCATCATCCACATCATCCGAGCAGGACTCGCACGATCCCGAATCGGGCAGCTTTTGATTCGCTCGAAACACGCTTAGCTGACAATCCATGATTTGCATCAGCAGATAAAACACGTCTCCTTCCTGTCCCGGACGACGCAACTCAAACATCAACTTGATCGTCGGCGGCAATCCTAAATGCGTAATGAAGTTAAACTCCCGCACCGTTCGGCGGACGAGAAGGCGAAACAGTTCCAGCGGATCGTCCGTACGGAAAAGGGCAATCGGTACACGCTCCGGATCTCCGCCTTGCTGGAACCGAATGTTTTCGTACCAAAGCTTTACGGATGGTTGATTTTTACGCGTCGTTCCGAGGAACTGCAAACAGCGCTTGCAGTGCACAAACCGTTCGTTCCGGATGTGTACGCGGTGCAGGATCGATCGGTGCAACAAAGCGTAGAATGATCCATAGAAAAGATCGGCAGGTTGTGGTTCCAGTTTGGAGGAGGGTGAGCTTTGTACAACGCCACCATTTGTTGCTTCGTTTTCGTGATCGTGTCGATGACAGAACCAATCGTCGGTATCTAGATGTTCCGAGGGCAGCTCCAGAACACGTTTAAACGCGACATCAGGACTCCTACTGTCCGTTTCTTGCACTAAAGGCCCACTACAGTTGCTGCACAACAGACGATACGGTTTATGGGCTTCGATATTGCACATTAACTTCAACGGTTCATCAGCCTGTGTGCCTTCCTGCGAGACCTGGGTGGACAACCGTTCCGCTTCGAAAACGCCTTCATTTGTGTTAACCCGGAAGCAAAGGTAGCGATTTTTTATAACAAGCGAGCTAAGCGTTTGTGTGTGGAGTTGAAAAAAATCGCCCGTACTTATCTCGTACCGCTCCCGTTCGCCCTTCATCACGATCGTTATCCGATCGGTCGCCAGCTCGATGGTCGTCGATTCGATGTCAGCAAATTTGCGAGGAAAAGAAATGAAAAAGTTTGCACACTGCAAGCGTGGTCGCAATTCGACCAATAATCGGTCGATTTTACCCGTGGGCGGAATCATGCTCCTAGCGGCCAGTATGGAATGGGAGAAAAAGGATCTTTTTGCACACTTCAGGCGGTTTGTAGATCTATTGGATATGATCGTGGCGTCCGTTAGCCACCAAATATTAATGAGATGAATCGTGGCCGTGTTCCGTTTTGCTTCGCTTTGCCGCCGGTTCGTCCGTTTCGGCAGCAAGGAACTTGGCGTAGAGTTTGTCCGATTCTTTTAGCACAAACGAAAGGGTCGCCCGCTGGTAGTAATCCTCCCGGAGCTCAATGTTGTTAATCACCGTCGAGAGTAGGTGGGACTTTTCGCACCCCGTTCCAGGCGGATCGTGCCGCAGGTAGGTAAAGTGCATGTGCAGATGGTAAAACGTGGGCTGATAGTGCAAGTATATTCGCAATTCGGACGCACCGATACCGTAGCGTTCCTTTATGGCTGCTATTCCGCGCGATTGGACGTTTCGCAGTAGCGGCAGATGGGCCGCAGTTAGATCGCGGATAGAGCGAATATCTCGACGGCGCACCAGGGCCAACAGGTACAGCTGTTCGATCGTTTTACCATCCCATTTCAGATCCGGAAGAAGAATGAACCCGTTCTCGTTGCAAGGATCTTCGAACACGATACGTTCTTTCTCCTTTCGGTGTTCTAGTATGTTGTAAAGCCACTAAAAAGAAAGTAAACCATTACGCTCAGGCTCCAACGTGGATTTGCCTTCGTATTCATACCTCCAGGCCAAGTTGCTCCTGCTGCAGATGGGGTAAAGTTATCGTATTGTATAGATCGCTCGTTTCTTCAATCATGTACCGTTGCTGGGTGGTATACTTTACGACATGCTTTTCGGAAGCGGGATAAATGATGGAAACCTTCAAACCTGCAAAACAAAATACGTACTATAGTCGCTGGTCAATCATATTTTTTACCATTAATGGTCAACGTACGGTTAAGCGTAGGATCAACGGTACACAGAAAGTTTCCATAGACGTCATTCACAAACTCCTTGCACAACTGAGACGACGAAGTGAAAAACGTTCGCCCACTGCCAGCTGGATCGTTTTTCTCGGTGTGCTCGTTTTCACTTTCACTGCCACCTATTTCGCGCTGCGTTGGCGTATCAGATGATGGAGGCGCTGTCGTAATCTCGGCCTCCGTGAAGGCCCTTTTCTCGAGCACGACGATGGCGAACTTTTCCGCCGAAAGATTGGTAAATTGGCCCAACAGAGTGGCACTCTTGTGCGTACTATTATTGCTCAACACGCGCACGGTTCGAAAATGAGCTAGATCGTAACATATTTCCTCACCCGTGCTTTGTTCGGTTGGCGGCGGGGGTTGACCTTCGCGTTGACGTTGAGATTGTGAATCATCGACATCACATTTGTTGTCGGTGGAAGTACTTAAATCGCTGGTTGCGGGACTTGTTTTCAGCATGTCAGCGCTTGGCCACAACTTGTTCGAGTGCCTCGGTAAACCACCAGTTGGGAAAATTGCTCTCAAGCTTGGAATGTTTGTTTGCAGTGGTTATCCCGTGCCTATCTTATTTATCGACATAAACAATTATCAAGCCGACAAGACCGCGTTTTTTCGGACGCCATGTGACAACATCCATTTGACAATTATATTGACCACAGATGGAGTGTTGAATTTACCACGTTTCGTTGTGCGGGAACTTGCTAAAATTACGTTCTATCTGTTTGTTATCCTGCAAAGAAATTAAAAAAAATTAATTGTAAATAAACAAACATGTTGCGAATAAAAAAACTGCAACAAACGTCTCTTTGTTATTTAATGACCGAATCCTAATTCAAATGTAACGGAAGGACGATTATGGTGAATTTGAGTAATGTCACGATTGCTCTCCGGGGTTCAGTTGCCATTAGCAAAAAATTGCGAAAAGTCACACAAAAAACATCAACCGCCGGTCGCTGTTTGTTTGCCGCTAACAAATTAGGGAAAAAAGGAAACATCATACGGTTTACATTCGCCACATTCCTTTGCAATCGTTTTTTGTAGGCAGGTTCCTTAAAAAATACGTGAATAAAGCACATTTACTGGTGTGCTGCAACTGCACCGAGAGCGCGCGTCACACAAGGCACTGCGGCGAGGACGGCAAGTCTGGTCTTTGTGTGACTTTGCAATTCTAAACGAAAATGGAGATCAACGAGAATAATTTTGAGCGCCTAGCCAACTATCTGCAGCAGACGCTCAATCCGGATCCGGAAGTACGACGGCCAGGTAAGGCAGTTTTCCGATAAGCTGCTGACTAGTATTCCTTGTGTCGCGCGGGATGTATCACAGGACGAATCTGCAGGGGTGTTTCGTTTGCTTTTAGTATTTAAACGCTATTTTTTACACTTTTTCACTTGCAGCTGAACGCTTCATTGAAAGCATCGAAGTCAGTCAGAACTATCCTCTGCTATGTTTGCATCTGATCGATCGACCGCAGGTCGACATGACAATACGGGTGGCGGCGGCGATCGCGTTCAAAAACTTTGTTAAACGTAACTGGGGGTTCCATCTGGAAAATGATGGACCGAACAAGGTGAGCGAATCGGACCGAACAGGCATCAAGAATTTAATAGTTCCGATGATGCTAAAATCCCCGGCTGCCATACAAAAACAGCTGAGCGACGCGGTTAGCATCATTGGAAAGTACGATTTTCCCACCAAATGGCCTGAGCTGATTGACGAGATGATTGAAAAGTTTGCGACGGGAGATTTTCACGTCATCAATGGCGTGTTGCAAACCGCTCACTCATTATTCAAGCGCTACCGGTACGAATTCAAATCGCAAGAGCTTTGGGAGGAGATCAAATATGTGCTCGATAAGTTAGCGAAGCCGTTGACGGATTTACTGCAGGCGACGCTCGGGTTGGCTGAAGCTCATGCAAACAACGAGGAAGCTCTTAAGATCATTTACAACTCGCTGGTGCTCGTGTGCAAAGTGTTTTACTCGCTCAACTCGCAGGACTTGCCCGAGTTCTTCGAGGATAATATGGATACGTGGATGAAGGCATTCCACGGTTTGCTGACAATTGACGTTCCCTGTTTGAAGACGTCAGATGATGAGGATGCGGGCGTCCTCGAGCATCTACGGTCGCAAATTTGCGAGAATCTCTGCATGTATGCGCTCAAGTACGACGAAGAGTTTGGTCCCTACATGCCGCAGTTTGTGACGGCCGTCTGGGAGCTGCTGGTAAACACTGCCATCCAGATGAAGTATGATTCGCTCGTCTCGAACGCGTTAAAGTTTCTCAGCACCGTAGCAGACCGATCCCACTACCGGCACTTATTCGAGGATCCCAACGTGCTTGCGAGTATCTGTGAAAAGGTCATCATTCCCAACATGGATTTCCGAGTCTCGGATGAGGAGCTGTTCGAAGATAACCCTGAGGAGTACATACGTCGGGACATTGAAGGCTCGGATGTAGAGACGCGACGCCGTGCGGCCTGTGATTTGGTTAAAACGTTATCGCAAAATTTTGAGGCGAAAATCATCGAAATCTTTGGTCAGTACCTGCAAGTGCTGCTAGCAAAGTACGCCGAAAACCCAGTCAACAACTGGAAGACAAAAGACACGGCAATATATCTCGTAACGTCAATGGCGTCCAAAGGACAGACGCAGCAACTCGGTGTCACGCAGACATCGGAGCTTGTTCCGTTACCACAGTTTACTCAACAGCAAATCATACCTGAGTTGGAGCGAGCCGACCTTAACCAGATGCCGGTGCTAAAGGCGGACGCCCTCAAGTTTATCATGACTTTCCGCACTATTCTCGGACCGCAGATCATCGTAGCGACAATGCCACTGGTGGCCAAGCACCTCGGAGCGGCAAGCGTAGTTGTGCACACATACGCGGCTTGCACAATCGACAAGATCCTTACGATGCGCGGCCCGGACAAGAAGGCGATCGTGACGAAGGAGATGTTGTCGCCGTTAAGCGCCGAGCTTATTGCGGGATTATTTGCCGCAATTACAGTGCAAGGCTCGAACGAGAACGAGTACATCATGAAGTGCATAATGCGTGTGTTAAACACGTTGCAGGAGGCATCGTTGCCGTTCATGATAGTCGTGCTTCCACGGTTGACCGATATTCTTTCTACTGTTGCAAAGAACCCATCGAAACCACACTTTAACCACTATCTGTTTGAAACGCTTTCGCTTTCCGTCAAGTAAGACACGATTTATCACGTGTTTAAAATCTTGTGAATGATGGAAATCCTTCCTCTCTGTCTCCACAGGCTCGTTTGCAAAGCCGATCCGAACGCTGTCAGTTCGTTTGAAGAAGCGTTATTTCCCGTTTTCCAAGGCATTCTGCAGCAGGACGTATTGGGTAGATATACTCTCTGATGAACGTCATTTTTACTCATTTGTTTAATTAATAATGTTCTATAATCTTTCCATTACAGAATTTATGCCCTACGTATTTCAGATGTTGTCACTGTTTCTAGAAATCCGTGAAGGCAAGAGCTCCATTCCGGATACCTACCTCGCTTTGTTCCCGTGTTTGCTCACGCCGGCCCTTTGGGAGCGTCCGGGAAATGTGACCCCTTTGATCCGCCTGCTGTGCGCATTCGTGCGTCAAGCATCGGCACAAATCGCGGCCGACGATAAGCTGAACGGTGTACTTGGCGTTTTTCAGAAAATGATTGCCTCCAAGAACAATGATCATGAAGGGTTCTACTTGATGCAGAATTTGCTTCTTCACTACCCAGCGTAAGCATCATTGAGTTAATTATGCTAGCCAATTTGCTAATTTTCCTTGCAATTTTGTAATCTTTCAGCGAGGAGCTCGGCCGAAGCATGCGTCAAATCTTCTCACTTCTCTTCCAACGGCTAAGTTCCTCGAAAACGACTAAGTTTGTTCGAAGCTTTATCGTTTTCCTCTGCCTGTATGCGTCGCGCGTCGGTCCGCAAGCGCTAATGCAAATGATTGAAAGCATTCAAACGCAGTATGTATTATGTTCAGAACTGATAAGTTCCTGCTTGATTTTTCAACGATATTATATTTTTACCCTTTTGTTTTAGAATGTTTGGCATGGTACTCGAGCGCGTGTTAATCCCGGATATCAATAAAGTTTCTGGAGAACTGGAGCAAAAGATCGTATCCGTCGGCATCACGAAGTTGCTGTGCGAGTGCCCGGAAATGCTTGTTGAGCCGTACGTGAACTGTTGGCCGCAGCTGTTGCAGACGGTGGTACAAATTTTCGAAATGCCCCCTGACGAGTCAGCCATCGATGGTGATAACTTTATTGAAATCGAAGACGTGTCCGGCTACCAGGCTGCATATTCCCAGTTAAACTTTGCGCAATCGAAACCAACCGATCCGTTGCCGGATGTGGGCAATGTGCGCCAGTTTTTGGTGCAAAATCTTGGTAAGCTGGCGCAGGCAAATGCGGGTAAGGTGGGTAAACTTATTGCAGCATTACCGGCCGCTCATCAGGAAGCGCTACAAAAATATTGCGCTCAGAGCGGAATCCAGATTGCTTAGGAAGGGATAGAAAAATAGTCTTGCTTCACTGAATTAAGATTAAAAATGGGATACATTGTATTGTTATTTGCGTTTTTTATTCATTTCTGTAAATGCATTTCGTTTACCAGTGTATTTGTGTGGCACGAGATGGCCTTGCGGCAATTCAAGTTGTATCGCAGACAGTATGTGCCAGATAAATTGTAATAAATCTCGTAAAATCAACTTTAGTGTTGTACCGAACAAGGTTTAATGTTTTACGTGACTATTCGAGAAAGACAGCGTGAAGTTTGTAGTATATGACAAATTACAATAGATGCAAATAACTTACTCTGTAAAAGAATAGTTACAAGAAGTATTGAAATTTCGTATCACTCAATCCACCCACCGATCTGTACCACCCATCTTTACATTGTCTTTCGGATCAATACAAAAAGTATCACACGAATCAATGATTATTGGTTTCTTACCTGTTTACTACTGACTTGGCGTTATTATAAATCTGCTTACGTTTATCTCGACATGTATGAAACGTTATATACGACGTGGCCGGGCTCTTGGCAAGTGAAAGAAACTTTTATACACTCATTTGTACATCCTGTCTATGATCGGGATGGGCTTCCGGTATGGTATCAAATGATAACTAGAACACTTGCACATTTGAAGCTAAAGTTGTGCCTCTTAAACTGTTCAGTTCGACTACAGGATCAATAGATGTTAATAATTTACGTGCTTCATCGTTGTAAATTTAGTAAGACAAAATTAAATCCTACATAGGGTTAGTTGCGAAAGAGATTTTTTGTAATAAATTGTTTTGTCTACACAATGTTTGTATTAGAAAAATTAGACCGCCCACAGGTGGGTAATGCAATGAGAAAAGTGCATGGGTGTGACGTCAAGAGAATGACTCGCAAAACTGGCATGATATTTAACGTGATTTAATCATAAAACATCAACAGGATTGAATGTGAATGCAATGCAACGTGTGCTACTTATAGAAAAATGGTGTTCTTTTAAATTTCGAGAGGAATTCTCACGCTAGGTGTGTCAATCCTGATTCATCCGTAGACTAGCACCGTTTATTAAACTGCCATCCTTTAAAATTGCACAACATCTAACAGCCACGAGAGCAAACATCCATGATGCAAGAGCATGGCACCTTGGTTATATATGACACTACGTTTAGCACACGTGTATCCATATGGCCAGAAGTCGTTTTGTTTTTGAAAATCGTTCATCTAGGGATCTACAAGAACAGCTAGTAACTAAGTCGCGAAATCACCTACTAGAAAGAAAGATCAATAATGACTAAATGATCTTACATCTCTCGACAAGCAACTGCTTTCAAAACTTCTGTTCTGAAGCACTGATAAAGTACTCCTGACACTTCAATAAATACCAACAGCAAAACAGAAGCAACATAATGAAAAAAAGCACTAAATGCGGAATGATTGGTTTAAAACGCATAAAGAAATAAATAGTTTAGATGTAAAACCGAAAGAATCGAAACACAACCACTGTCAAGAGGATCAATAAAAGTAAAACTAAACCTAAACAGTCAGTAATACTAGAGGAAATTGCCCTTGCGGCTAGTGTACCTTGTTTTTCAAGCGCTTCGGATACCTGAAAGGCGGTCTCCTATCACCTATGGAAGAGCAACAATGCACTTTACCGGGAAGAAGAGTTTCTTATTTCAATCGTTTTTTTTAGTATGACCCTGGCGAGCTCTGGTTGTTGCCACTCTCATCAACTGTTGAAGTGATGGTCGAAGCGGTTGAAATGCGAGTTGCCGTGGCGATGGACGATGCGTTTGCATTAATTTCACTTCCCGTCCCAACAAGCTCTTGCAAGTTTTGGTATTCGATGTCGTCGGAGAAAAAGCGATGCAGAAAACGGAAGGTAGGTCGCTGCTTTGGGTTGTACTGCCAGCAGTTGCGCATTACCTCGAACACCTTGTCCGGGCAGGCGTCTGGTTGTGAGAGCCGTTGATTTGCCTCTATCAGATCTATGACGTCAACGCCCTTTAGATCGTGGTAGGGTGGCGCACCATACGAGAACATTTCCCAAAGCGTCACCCCAAACGACCAGACGTCGCTGGCGTGCGAAAATGTACCATAGTTGAAGCTTTCGGGCGCATACCTGAGAGGAACAAAACACACATGTAGTTACGAGTTGCTTGTGCTAGCCGATTTAGGAGCTTGTTTAGTATTTACTTACCACTTGATAGGCCACTTGCCTCCCTGACTAGCTCGGTAGTATTCTTGCCCGGCGCCAATGGCACGTGATAGCCCAAAGTCGGATATTTTGGCCTGATATATGTTCGCCAGTAGAATATTACGGGCCGCAAGATCTCGGTGAACAAAATGTTTCTCCTCCAGGTATTGCATACCTATAATCATTTGTAAGCAGAGTACATGTCCAGTTAAGACGACCATGTGTTTCAATTTCCACGATTCACTTACCACTTGCTATTTGTGCGGCCCAGATCATCATCTCGTGGTTTGGGTTGACCTTTTCTTTGTACTTCGTAATGTACACAAGCATCGAACCGAGCGATATCAGTTCTTGCACCATAACTAGTGGAGGTCCTTTACATATGCCAATCAACCGCACGATGCAGTTATGCCGCAGCCGTATCATCACACTAGCTTCGCGTAGGAAATCCTTCCTTTGGAGGGGTTCCTGGCTGTCCACTAGTTTCTTGATTGCCACCGGAACACGACCCATGGTCGCAGTGAAGGACTTGTTTGAACAGACGTCCAACGGCCAGGGTTCCAGATAGCCCTGGTAAACGTAACCAAACTCGCCCCGCCCGAGCTTCGTATCCGAATGGATGCACTCCTTTGGGATGAAGTAATTCGGACCCTCGGGAGGGGCCGTGGAATTCGACAGCGATTGCTGTTGCTGAAACATGGCGAAAAAGACGCTCTCCCCGCTAAGCACACTCGCCCGGCTGAACGAGGACTGGTTCGAGTCGAGTCGCTCAAATAGCTTGCTGGCCCGCATTTGGCCGTTGGGACTCGTCGGACTTTGGCATTCCTCCACCGAGACGCTGCTAAAGATTGGTACGTTTTTCGTCATGATGTAATTTGTGGGGGGTGCGCGTACCGATTGGCTACCGGGAGCCGTTTCATCCGATAAGACATTATTATTCACGACGTTGCTAGCTGAAGCGTCACCGATCGTCCTCGGTGATAATGGTAGCGGTGCTTCAACAAAGTAAATCTCTTCACCCTCCGTATCGGGCAATCTGTTTTGTTGGGACGGATCGTCACTTTGCGTGAAGTAATCCAGCACAGTCGACTCGTTGTTATTAACACTGTCGAGCACGGGTGAGGACATTTTAGGTGGAATCGCCGGTGGTAGTTCGCCACTATCCCTATCGAGTAATTTCGATGATACGACCATCGATGACGGCGTGGTAACGGTCGGCGGCTCGCCAATATCGATATCTACAATCGCACAGTTGTTCGTAGGAATCTTGTAAATATCGTCTACTGCGGCGCAGCTCGCAACGAGGTTGAAATCGGAGGAAAACTTTAGCTGCTGCAGTAATTTCGAAGGGCTTACCGTTGGTTCGATCGCAGACATACTGCCACCGACGGTAGATTCCGACGCTATGCCCGTATCAGGTTCACCCTCGGGAGACTTAAGCTTCTGTTTGCTCTTGCGCAAGCTCTTCATGCCCTCAATAAACGTTTTCTTCCGTGGCGTGCTTGCATTGTGGTTGTTTGGCTTCCCTTTCTGCTCGTCAGCACTCGGCGAGAGTGATGTTTTTGGTGTGAGATGACGGGGCGCTTCAGGTGCACAGCGATCAGGGCTGCGATCGAACAGGCCAACCCTGTTCATCAGGAGCATCGCATCGTTTGGCACGGACAGGTTCCTTGTCGGTGGTCCTTGCCCCTTTGATGGAAGGTTAGCAGCAGTGTTGGAGGGAATATCGCTCGATTTGCGAAACATGCCCGTCAGACTCGAAGCTAGTGTGGCTCCGTTTGAGTGGTGTGACGTTGCGGCAATGGACAGAGCACCATATGAGTGCAGAGCAGGTGATCCAGCGACACCCTCTGTGGAAGCGCGTTGGATTCGGTTTTTAGACTTTGGTATAGTATCAAACCTCGGAATCGGTGGCTTAGGGCCGGGAGTCACCGGGAATCGCAAATTTACCGGCAGCCCGTCCGAGAAGCGCATGTAGTGGTCAATCAGATGCTCAAGTGAGTTCATGTATGGTCCTTCGTCAATGTACAACCAATCCTGCTGCCGCTGGATAATAAAGTGCTTCGGTTCGTTATCGTACAGCATCGTCAGCACGTCCACATTCTGTTTGGCCGAGTAGCGCACCAGGTACGTTCCTGAAGCGGACTGTTCGACTCCATCCTGAGAGCCAATGTTTTCTTTGTTGGTATCGCGCTCTAATTGCTGGCTATGACCCAGCTTCGCCTGCAGCTTGGCAGAGAAATTCTTCAGTTTGTCAATTGCCGCTGTTCGCTCGAGTGTTCCGTGGTACCATAGATCACGATGGGTCTGTGGCCTGGATGGCTCGTACGCGTTCAAAAACTCAACCACCTGATAGTGTCCTCGAAGACGGGCTAAATCGGACGGCATTTCACCGAAATTTGAGCGGGGCCGGTGTGGCACACGGCGCCGTAGCAGCTCTTGAATTGCATCAATGTTCCCGTTTTCGGCAGCCTCGTGTAATGGAACCCATCCTGTTTCGCTGTTCCTTGCTTGAAGATTTGCTGAAGCTTCCACCAGCATCCGGACCATCTCCAAGCCGTTCTTTTTTGCGCAAGCATACTACAAAAATGGTGGATATTAATATTTGAATAAAGGCAATAAAAGCGTTCTTATTGACTAGCGAGGACTTACATGTAGCGGTGTGTTACCCTTGGCATCGCGACTGTTAATGTTCGCGCCACGTTCGATCAGCTTCTGCAAAATTTTGTCATCCGCATGCAGACACGCCAAATGCACTGCCGTTTGGCCATCTTGATTCTTCGAGTCTATGTTGCGATATCCGCATTTCAGTAACTCTGACACGACCGTGTAGTTACTCTCCTTTGTCGCACGGTGCAGGAGATTCGTGGTACCGTGACTGCGAACGTCATGCGGCGGAGGATCGTTCCGACAAATGACCTGAAGCCGTGTCACCAGATTACCTTTATCCTTTTGATAGTGCTCGATCAACGAGTCTAGCCCGTGGATCGGTGTGTGATCGTGAATGGAAAAGAATGCATCGTCGCCGTGGCGCCGGATGGCATAGTGTATCACTTCACCCTTGAACAGCACCGACAGCACGTAGTCACCTTCGGAGGATGAGCTTTCACGCACCAGAAACACCCCTTCACCACCCTCTGTAAGAAAAAAGAAGATGAAGTTAACAAATGCTGATGGAGCCAAAATGTGCTGTGTGAAAAAAACTCTTACTTTGTCGCAATATCTCTTCCGCGTCTTCGCGAGATATTTTTCCATGAAACCAGCATAGATTCTCCTCTCGGTTCATCCTGAGGATGTAAGACTTTGTCTGAAAGCAGACGTAGCAGAAAACGTAATTTTTGTAGCGCCATAAATAGGAGCAAAATAAACAAATTTAATTGGCTCATATTATTGATGAATATTATGACATTCCATTCTTTTTTCACCCACTATCTGTAGTGCAAATAAGATAAAGGGAGGCAGCAAAGAGTGCTACAAACAGGTTGCCCACCCGATTCCGGTGTCTTTATCACAGGAACAACTCGGTCGCGCAGTTATTGACCGTAATTGTCGTTTGGACCATGCGCAGCACCTCAGACGTTTCCTACTCTTCTCGCTATTAGCGAAATAAATGCATGATCTGTATGATGTCCCCTGGCCACGCATTACGGAGTTTTGCTTACCGATTGTACGCTTTGTTATCGCACACTGTTTTGCTTTGTTTAGCTGGCACAAACTAATCGGAAGCCACTAGACATGCCCAAATAGCGATATCGATCAATATCCTCACCACCAGTTTGATTCGTTTCGTCCTACGAACGCGCATGCACAAACGATTTCAGTTACACCAATCAACCATTGCCACCTTTAACTCGGAAACAACGCTTCCCAAACGGAAACGTATTGATCTTTTCCGCGTTGTTGCGGAGAAAAGTGATATGCACAATTGTTTGCGAGCTGCGCCCTTCGGATTGTGTTTTGTTTCTTCCGTACGTCGTTCTGGAAATATTTTGCCCTTGTTTGACAGCTAAGCAAAGCAAGAAGGGGTGGGTTCTGTGTTGATTTCCGATATTGCTCTATCTTTCTCATGAACGATCACTTTATTCTTTCTCGCATGCGCACACGATCCAGCTGTTGCGAGAAGTTAGAGCAAGCGTGTGAAAGAGCAGGATGATCACTTTTCAGCATAGAGTGCAACATACAATAGGGGTGGAAACATAAGCGTTCGGTTGTCAATATTCCTTATGCATTTGATCCGTCAAGATGTTTTAAGTCAGGGATGAACAACGTGTTGTCTTTATTCAAAAATAGTGAAAAGTTTGCTCTTTGTATAGCAAAATGATTCAATAACAATATCCTTGAATCTCTATTGTAACGAATCATCTGAAACTTTGAAAGTTAAAATGTGATCTAATGACACATTTCAACGCTATGACATATCAAGGGTTAATTAATAAATACATTAACGATATTTTCGATGGCGGGTAAATTTGAATGCTTGTCTTCGGTATTATATTATATATTTTTCCAAGCTATATAAGTTATCAACATTTTCAGAAACAAAGGATTCAAATTATTTGACAAATTGCGCACACGTGTTAATTATCAATCACGTGGTTGCATATTACCAAAGTAAAATATAATTATTATTTTCAAGTAAAACTTTACTCAACGTTTTGTAAAACATTTAACATTTCAAAAACTCCCTTAAATATGACCAATCAAGAAAATCAAAAATAATTCATATTTATTTCTTTTTTTTATTGAATAATGAAATATTCCAATTTAAAAAAAACACAATTTGTCTAATTCAAATAATCAATATTTTGCCATTTCCCTCTTGTATGTGACCTTCTAGCTTATCTGCTACATTAATTTTTAAACTTGTAGACTTATCTCGATGAGACAAACATTGAATCATTCCTATGCCCTGCTTAGTATGTAGCAAAGGTTAATATTTCATTTCAGGGATTCAGTCGAAATCCCCGGTTACCAATGCTGCTCTAGCGAAGGGCAATAAATCACAGTTGGGATTAAACAGCGGAGCACTTACCTTCACAATCACATAGTCGCTTCGAGACATTTTCTCTGCTCATTGGTGGGAGGATTTCCTCGCTTCCGAAAGTGGGTAGAATGGTTTACTCCAGAGTGCCTTAATGTAGCGTTTGTTAGCACATTGGTAACTACATTACCGGATTCATAGTGGCGGTGATTTTTGCACAATTTTTTTAGCAAAGTGCACTGCACTCGCTGCACCTGTTCCGTATTGCATTTAGAGCATATATAATATTTAGCTCTTATATAAATATGTACTATATATTTGCAATACTTCCGAAAAGTTGTTCCGGTACATTTTGAACTTAAATTTCAGTCTTTTGTACCGATACAGCGTAGTGGATACGTCACATTTGTACAAATGCACCACTCCACGATGAGTCACCCGGTTGAGGAATGCAAAACACTCTTTGTAGCCCGGCGTTTGTCAACAATCCAACACTTGCCCAGACGGAGTCGAGGACAGTGTGCCAGAAAGTGAAGGAAAATCAGAGCGAAATGCAACGAGTCCACGTTGTCTGGCTATGTGGAGCTGCATGCGATGCACTGGGAGGACGAATTCTGGTGACATGTGCCAAATATCTTGCAACTTTCGAGCTCTTTAGAAAACAAGTTATATCCAAATATCCGTTTGCAAATATTTTATAACTCGACGGCTCCACTGAGGCAGAAGTTCGTGCAGCTGTTTGCCAGATAACGAGGATATGAATCACCATCCGGGGCTAAGCGACGGAACCAATTTTTACGACCTTTCTCAGTGTCTTTTATTTTTGTCTTTGTGTTGTGATCTGTTATCAAATAATTTTCCGGTAAGCCGATTTGATTTTTTCCTCTTAAATTGTTTCACATTTTGAAGCTGATTCCACACACCACCTGCGGTATTAAACGAGTTAGGAATTGTTTTCGTTCACAAACGAAAAGAAACACTGTTAATAAGAACAGACAGACTTCGACGGCCTTTTTATCAGACGGACGAGGTGCACGCACCCGGCTGCGTTAGTAAACTGGGAATGAGCTCCACTGGACGACACCGGGACCGGACTTGGCTGTGATAATACCACTACTTCTAAACGCCCCAGTAACTCAATGGCTGCTCACGCAAGGGGATGCAAAATGTGCGACCACCTGCTACCAAACAACGACCCCCACGCGGAAGGCATGGAGCCGGCGTTTGGGAAAACATATATGTTTTTATTTAATATATATATATATATATATATATATATATATATATATATATATATATATATATATATATATATATATATATATATATATATATATATATATATATATATATATATATGTTTTTCAAAAATTAAATGAAGATAATTACAATGCAAATATGCCAAAGCTTTTTGAAGATTTGTTAAAAGGATAACTGCAAATATTAGTGGAATAATGATACAGCGATTCCACCTAGCACATATTTTTTCGTAGCAGTGTTTCTTATTGCAAAGCGTAATCATCGCTATGCTACAATCTTATTATATACGTCTAGTTTTTAAATTATTGTAGATATCCTGGAGTATGTGAACGAGTACATGCTTGGATTAGTGTTTGTTTCCTTGGCGCGATGCTATTACGTTATGTTTTCTTGCTGTTTTCAAACCTCCCCAACATTCGGGTGAGTCATCAAGACGATTACGTCAGGGGAATTCTCTTTGTTGAGAGGCACTCATTCCAATGAGTGCCTCCATCGTTCGGAGTATGCTCTGTTAATGTGGCGTACTTGTACCGTATGAAATATGCTCGCCATACGATGTATCGCAAATGTTCCGAGGTACTGAAGGGGGCGCCTGGTGGCTCGTAAATTATGAAAAAAACAAACCGTTGCGACTGGTGTTCAAAAAAACAAAATAAATAAATGTATCGACTTTATTCTATTACAGAGTGGATTTCAAAAAAAAAATTAATACATGATTTACATAAAAATATATATCATAATATCTCAAACGTTAGTTATAAAAAAAATAATTCATAAATTTTTAAGTTTTCTTTTCTGTAAAAGGATGGTTGGGCAACTGGCATTTAGTTTATAAGATTTTCGAGGCGCAACCAATCTTGTTTAGATTTAATCATAATACGGTTGAAATCATTTTCCATCGTAATAATAAATTTACTTTGTGATTTTATAGATACCTTTCTCAATATTCTACAAAATCAGTCACCAATGGTGGATATTTCACACAGGTGGTATTAACATTTATCGATAGGTTCACATTTTTATTCGCTGATAATAATTAAAACATTTACAAAAGATTCGCAGGTATGGTGTATGAAATGTATGTGTGTATGTTTGTGTGAGTCAAAGTGCCTTCTATGTACAAAGCGCAAATAGTGTACTAATGAAACATGTCTTACTCCCTAGCTTAAGTTCCAGTGACCTCTCGCACACCGGGATGTGGAATGCAACTGTTCTAAAGTTCTACGATGGTAAAAGACGACCTTAGCGAGCGATAATGGTAACGAGTATGCACGGGCTACGTTTTGAAATAAACAAAGAAAAACTTGCTGCAAAATTGCCACCGCAAACGCGTTCGTTTCTGCGGTACGAGTGTTATGTTGAATGAGAGCGACGCGATATCATAAACAGACAACAAACAATACTCGGATATTGCTGCAGCCCAAGGATTGCCGTCGTCGCTGGAATGCGGAGGATGTGATGTAGGATGTAAATTCGAAACGGTCCCATATCCTCTTCTAACACGAGTCAACAATGTAAAAACCGAGCAACAGTGGGTAAACGCTACGATGCTAGCGAGTTGCTAGTGTGAATCAATACAAAAAATGTTGAATGAAAGGCAGCATCACTGTGGAGCGATTCACGGACACCTGGACGCCCCTTATTACTAGGGGCCTTTATTCCTTGTAAGTGCATCCTGCTTCATCGGCTCCATCGGCACAGTCAGCGACCTGAGCAGAACGATTAGATTGAAATTGTTTCTCGATGTATCATGATCGAATATCGTACCCACCCTATCACATAGCTGGCTAACAGATATGCAGATACCGCTCACACAGCGCAGCTCACCCTCAGGACAAGGTGACACGTGGGCAGTCGTCAAAAAATCTCTACTTGTACTGCTGATCTTGAAATCGTTCTCCGAGTCAGACGTCATCATGATTTCCTTGCTGTCCTGAAAGTTAACTGTAACGAAGAGGATGAACTGAACGTTGAAAGCGTTGCCAGTTTGGTACAGTCGGTATCATTTGATTACCCAGTGATTTTGGGACCGATATTGTTCGGCTCGTTTCGGCCTCAGTTTGATCCTCGACCATGTGGTCATTCGTTCGTCCAGTAGTAGTCGGCTTTCCACTAGCTACTCCATTTTCATGTGCCGTACGATTGCGGTGTCGGTTTACGAACGGAGCATTTTCAGCTGCCGTCGGTTCGTACTTATCCGTCCCGTCGATTTCCTCCGAGGTTTCGTAATTGGCGTATTCCCGCGGCCCCGAACGGGGTCCTTCCTGGGATCCACGACGCGTCTGGTCAGACTCTGATTGAGAGCGATCCTCGTTCGTGATGGTGATGTAAGGACGACTGCAAAGGAAACGTGAGTAAGGAGGTTTTGGAAGAAGACGCACTAGTCATTAATGGGGGAAAATCAGTGCCATATTTGACAGGTACGTAGTTGGCTGGTCAACATTTCACAAAGCAGTAGAAAAAGTCACAAAATCGATGCTCCCACAGTGCTACGTATAGTCCTTACCAGCTGCATTCCACACTTAAGGCGTCACCGTCACCTAAATTCGTTCACTAGCAACATCTAATGTCCGGTAGTGTCCGAAACGTCGGAAGCTTTGAGAGATAGACAAGTATATATATACAACCAATACAATACGAGAAATCCCTCGCTAAGCTCGTCCGTCGATCCTGCAATATTGTCGTGTCGTGTGGTTCTGTGCTTTACTGTGCTGATATCGCAGGAGTTTTCGTCCAGTGAGTCCGCTAATCAAGCCCAGCTAGTGAGGTCCCGCTCCCGGTTGGACAAAGGTGTCTACATGGCAAGCACTCTCCCCACAACCTGTCTCTTCTTACCCGTTCGGACTGTTGGGAACCTGTACTTGCACGAATGGATACTCCCGTTGGCTGCCGTAGGCCGAAGGATACGTTGTCGGCTCGTCGTAGTAGCAGTCTAGCTCATCAGACGCATCTGGGCAGTCCTCGTACTGATCACAGCGCCACTTGTCCGGAATGCACCGATCGTTCGACATACACCGGTATTCATCGCGCTCGCACTGCTTACACTCCGACTCGTCCTCACCGCCATGACAGTCCTTGATGTTGTCGCATCTTAAAGAAAGGGGAAAATCGTGTCTCTATACGCCTGTCTCTTGAGTTTCCTACACCTGTTCGCTTACTTCCACTGGAGAGGGATACAGCTCGAGTCTGCACATCGGAATTCGTTGGCATAACACTGGCCCAACCGCGTGGGGTCCTCACACACGAGTCGATCGTCCGAATCCGGGTAACTATCGCAGTCAAACGTTGCCGTTAGGGCTTCCGAGCTAGCGATAATGTGAGCACATGGTTCCAAAATTGCTAGAAGATTAAGTTAACACGAAGTATTGATAAGCAATCATCATTCTACTTTGCCGCCATTTACTACTTACACTTGCAAATCCTTTTGCATGGTGTCAAGGTTCCCATGCGCGTTGGACGACACTCCGGTTCGAGCACGAGACAAACGAACTCGGCCACTCGTACTGAGCATTTTGAGTTGATCAGATACTGGAAGTGTTCGTACTCGAGGGGTGATAATTTCCGGTTTGATGGAATAGTTAGATCGTACGGAAGGACTCCTCGACAGAGCGGCAATGAGGTGGACTGGCAAACACCTGCAACGTTAGTAAAACGAAGTTAGTGACGTCTCTTTGAAGGAGAAATACAAATCTACCAGTCGACGCTTATTTTTATAGAAGTTCGTTTACCTTCTTCAGATATGTTGAAGCGTCTCAAGCCTTCGGTCGTGATCTCAAAGCGTGATAAAATCGGAAGCGTTGGTGACACTTTCGTCCGGTAGAGGCTTGAATCCGTGGTAGCCGATGGAATCGTTACATTTTTCTACCATTTTTGGGTGAGAAAAAAAACACGTTTAATTTTGTATAAAAACATCACACGGAGCTGCTAGTAAATTAGGCAGAAAATTAAACATCGCACGATTATCTATTCATCCACCAGGTTGTAAAACAACGAACATGAAACCGTAGCTAATATCATTTCGCTTTCCTTAGGCAGTACATCTGCGTCAAAAACTATTCTAGTTTGCATGCAAATTTGGAAAAGATGTACTATCGTGCGCGATTCTAAACAGCCATGCAAATTTGTTGTATTTTACAAAAAAGTGTGCATTTTCGAACCATTCTCTCCAAAGAGTTTTCCCTGCTGTGAGTCCAAATGGTGTTTCACGTTAATATATACAATGGTGTTTTGCGCTTAACGCTGAAATTTATCCAATTATTAAACGTATACAAGGGTGATCCATAAAGGAAAAGTGAGTTAGACACAAAATGCACTGACTTGAACACATTAACTTCGCATGCAGCGAGCTCGTGGGGGAAAAAGTTGTAAAGTGGGAAAAACCAGGCAGTGAAAATTTGAAAACACCAACGAAAAAAAAGGGCCATCCACAATAGAACACAACGAAACGGGTTGGAAAACATCTATTCACTTCTCTCTGCCGCTCCAGCTGCATCAGCTGGTCGTTCAGCTTGTGCAACAAGCGCTCGTCCTCCTCGATCGGGACGCCAAAATTGTTCTGATGGCCGGATGTGAACCCCCGCACTTCCGTCCCTCGTCCCGGGCCACCCAGGAGTCCCACCTGAATGGCTGACGATGCTGGATCAGAAGATGTTATGCCACTGCTGCTGCTGCTGCTGCTGCTACCACCCGAAAGTCCGGGCATGTAGGCTTTGGTTGTGCCCTCCGGGACGTTGGGTGATGTCCTCAAGCGACTTTCGCCATCATCCGCATCCAGGAAGTCGTCATCGTCGAATACGACACGTGCCTTCGTGTAGTCCTTGAGCGAAATCGTGCTCGTCTTGCGGATCGGTGCATCCGTCACCTTAACAACTCTGGCTGGCAACTCCTCGCTTGTGCTCTCTGGCCTTTGGCGTTCCGTTCCAACCGCCGTAGTCGTTGATGCGGTCGTCGGCCAGTCTACCGGAGGTGTCTTTTTCGCTGGAGATCCAAACACCGCCAGCAGATCATTGTCAAGCCCGAATGAGAACTTGGTGTCGACGGTTCGACCTGATCCGGGTGCGCCCTTAGACTTCGGTTCTTTTGAGGTGCTTCCCACGAATCGGTGATCAAAATGTAGATCGTTCGTACTGGTGAAGTCGTTAAAGTCGATCGACAAATTCTCATCCACCTCGTAGCCATCTTCACCCAGCAGTCCGCTGCTCATAATATCACGATCTGGAAGTAGGAAACCAACGACGTTATCATGGTTGGAGTCGTCACTGTTCACACATCCTTTTTTGCTCCACTTACCGACGACCAGGAAGTAGACAACCAAACCCAGCAGACCGCAGATGAGGAGCAACCCGAGCGGCCATTTTATGTAGCGCCAGATCACTTTGAGCACCTTGTACAGCAGGCATCGCTGGGTCGGCCGGAAAAAGGAACTGCTGGAAGACGTGGCGGACAGGGGCGTTTGGGAGCCGGCTTTCCAGAAGTTGAAGCTCTGCCGGTGGTGGATGCTGCCGATGGAGGTGGGTGAAGGAGACGAAGGTAGGGTGTTGGCTGTGTCGGTGGAGGCCGCTGTGTAGCCACTGTAAGGTGTACCCTGAAGAAAAAGGATCAAAAAGAACGTTTTTTCTGTAGGATTGCTGTTTGGTAATCAAGTGTATTTGGACTAAAACAAAATTCCACAAACTTTGTAACTATCACTTATATTTTAACTAATATTTTTACCTGTAGTTTTGAAAAGGATGGAAGCATGGTTATATTCGTCATAATATTTTAACTCTATGATGTAATATTATTTGATGGTACTTTGAATCAATGTTTTTTTTATTCTAAAACTAAACTCATTCTAAAATTAAACGAGAGTCTCGAACATACTACCTTTCAAGGGGCTTTCTTTTGTGGCTTGTTAATTTGGGTCGCATTTATGTTTCTACGACACCTCGGTCTCTACACCACATTTCCCATTTACTACAAGCCAAATGGGTTAGCAAACCGCTCGGATTCGCAGTGACCAGCTAGTGGGAAGCATGATCTTGATCGTGAAAGTATGTTCCGGTGAGCCACAAACACCGCAAGCTAATCCAAATGAAGGCAAAAAAGGGCACAAATTGGGCTGCGAAAAACGGTGCCTACGGTAGTGTCCCAGGGGGTAAACATCGCGGTTCCGGACTGCTCACCGGAACATTATGGATCGATTTTGTCTAGCTTTTGCGCGTGGAATTCGCGACTGTGGATGCTTCGCGTGGTTAGCTCGGTGTACGATGTTGTTGGTTTTTTATGACACTTGTTGTAGGTTTTTTATTTCTTTGGCCCGTTTCCCGTGCTGCTTGTTGAATGCCAATGGCACAACGCACATAATTTCACGTTGAACTCAATTCATAATCGATCGGTGTGGTGCTTTGTACGATTGAATAACTAATGTTGTGCCATTTTGTTAACATCACAAGTATGGATGGAAAGAATACCTTAACGTAGTGTATGAATATATCTTGGTAAAAAGGCATAAGATTGTACTTATTTGCAGTATGAAACAGAAATAGTTTGGATAGTTTTCTAGTTAAATAAACGCTCAAATAACACCGCGAATAATTCAAATCCATGTATAGCTCCGAACATCTAACAGAAAGCAATGAAGGAAAGATGGAGAAAGAGAGACCCCTTCCAGGATGTGCCTTTTCCACCACACGGGTTTTCGCGTGGAGAAAGGCACCGCACAGGGACACAAATAATCTGGAGCACAGCATCGCGTCCCATCGTGCGTACGCGCGTACCGAGAGTTGCGTAACCGCCTCTTCCACGGTGACTGGGTTCGATTGGTTCGGTGTCTACATCCGACCAAAGCCTGTTCAGGCCAATGTGCATGGAAACATCCGGCATCTAGGCGCGAGCGTTCGCAATCTGGACCGAACCGTGATATTGGGCAGCCTCTCCGCGGGGTGAAGCTTTAAGATACGTTATCAGTTGAATCATTTACCACCTGCATGCGGAACGAAATGCGGAAAAACCTGTAACTGATTTTTTTTCCGTTGCTTGTGGGTTGCGTCTGAGAGTATAACTGAACGGGACAAGGAATCTCGTACTCAATTGTCATGTTTTAGATGGAATTATCATGCAGGTTTATAAATTTGAAAATATATGTAACATTGTGGCATTGACAGATATTTTAATAAATGTTCGAAAAACCATTGATCAAACAAATGTTTAAAGGGCACCTGACGGAGAAAAAAATCGTTAAGAAATTCCTCTTCCATTGAAACATTCCTGCGCCTGAAGCGTATTGAATAACTTTAGCATAATGATGCCGTAGCAGCTTTCACACACTCGACAGATAACAAATTGTGCCACACTTAAGCATGTGAACAATCGATTATCGTCCTCCACCTCCGAAAAAGAAACCGATCGGAATTGATTTTCCCGCCCTTTTTGAAGCCTCGCTTGCGGCACTACCAAGCTGGTCCCGATCAGGGTGGCGGCAATAAAAATTAATCCAACGTAATGAATTGATTTGTCGAGCGACCTGGGACGATCCGATACCCCCGGTCGGGCCTTTATCCTTTTCGCTTCCTTCCCCCCACACGCGACCAGCTCCCGTCAGCGGACTAATGATTCTATTTCATCGTCCCCAGAAAGGCAAACCCCCGTTAATTGACTGTCGTTTGGCTCGACGCCGTCGTTGGGGCCCGCAGGGCAATGGGACAGAAAAAAAGAAATGCAAAATTGACACCCATTTCTAGTCGAGGCGGTGACCGGGAAGCGTCGGATGGACGTACACTTTCGGATGGCCACAGCTGCGGGTTGGTCCGTTGGAGGGAGCGCAAAATAGACGCGCTCTAATCTAATCAGCCTAATCGCATCGCATTACGGGTAATGTATTTGCATTAATCTTGGAAGCCGCCGGGGCGCTCGAGCGCCGTGTCTGAGCTGATTCCGTCGTATCAACTGCAACACGTACGGTGGAAAATTGACGACGCGGAATGCAACGTGACGATGCGAAATGGTTGAACTGGGTGTGCAAAGTGAAGAGCAAAATATTATTACAATTAATACAGGCCGTGTTAAATTGCTTCTTGCTGCTATCCCAATGTTGAAGGTAAATTTTTAAAGCATCAGTTAATTTAATTGGGGAAAAATAAGGGTTTCCACAGCAACATAAACTGTGGAAACAACATAATGAAACTAAGTTAGATTTCATGTTATGAAAGTGAATTTTATCAGGTTTTTAATATGAGAGAAGTAGCGAAATTACAATGCTTGGTTTGGCATGGTTCCTTTTTTCACCCTTAGATGAAATAGTTATTTGTCCACCATTTGCTCCCTCACTAGCCCAATGTGCACTGCACGGTGTCGTCCCATCGTCACCGCTGTCATGGCGATCCGCCACGATACGATGGGAAATAACCAACGGACAACCCGAATGCCTTTCCATCGCAATGGTCAGTACGGGCCGCAATTGACGCAACGCAATCCCTCCACCAGGAAGGCGCTGAAAGCGAACATCTATGGCACAATCCAGCCTCGCCTCTTGATGGCGTCCTTATCACTCCTTTCTCGCCGCATAGTGGATACTTTCCCCTCGCGATGAAACGAGGAAACGCGCGACGACTCCTCCAGCGGGGATGGTTCTGATTGATCGTGGTAATTACATTGGGCTAGGGCTTAGGTGGAGGGTTTTGCTTCTAACGATGTACCACCTTGCGAGGGCTCACTGGAAAAGCCAACGTACGCCCGGGATCAAAAGCTCGAATGTACAGATACTCGTAATGAAGTCGTGAGTAGTCGGTTTAAATTTATTAAGCTCCAGCACGCACTCGATTGCGTTCCTAATTTATCATTGCAAGATAAAACTAATGCAATGCGAGTCGAGTTTTATGCCACGCAAGAACGAAAACGTTTCTTTAACGTAATTTTTAATCAACAGTTTATTGGTGATTTATAACAACATAAAGTTTGATTAATGTGGATGCCATGTTTAAGCTTCAATGAAATATCTTTTGGGTACATTTTAAACAATTTTTCTTAGAAATAAATGCATATGCTTTTCGTTTAAAAGTTGACATAAAATGTTTGAAACATAATTGAGGCTAATGAATCCGTATCACGATATACATTTGAAAAGAGTATGGCTCACTTTCAAACAAAAAAAACATAACTTCAAGCATCCTGCAATGAAATCCAGTTAACGCAAACCGATCATTTCAGCCTCATTATTGATCGGAACAGTCAGATCGAGTTTGATGCGTCCACCACGATCGTCGAGCCAATCCTTCTTTATTCAAATCGACCCTGAAGACGCGTTTCGCCTTCGCACCATCCCTTCCCTCCAGCTCGATATCCACCGACAAGCGCCACCTGTGTCGATCCGAGGTGAGCAACACGGAACCGACGACCGCCAGGAACACTCCTTCCTTTACGTTTGCATGCGCTAAGGGATGCTTTAATTATTGCCCGTGCGCACTAGAATGCCAGCACCGCGCAAACCGAGCGCACCCTCGCTCGAGTGGAAAATCACTCTCATCAATCACACGGCCCCTTTAGCTGTGGTGTTGGTTGCGAAAGTTGCGAAACCGGATGGCTCCGGAGCCGATCTCAGGAGATGGTGGGGATTTTGCGGTGCATCGCAACCGCAAGGTGACGAGGTGGTAAGGAAAAGCGAAGTGCCGCACATCCACGGAATGTTCGGGGCTGATCGATCGAGCCATTTAAGGGCATGATGCGTCAGAATGCGGCGAACCAGGCAGGACACTTATTGTAGAGAGAGAAAAAAAAACGTGAGCACTCCTACACCGCAATTGTGGTCGTTTTTAATTGCATCTAGCAATGGGGCCGAAGGTCGAGGAATTTTCGATTCAAAACAACCTAAAGGGTGTTAAATCGAGCCTCACGAATGAGTCACAAAAACCGCTCATTAATGCGCAAAAGTCGCACGAACGCATTGGAACGTGTGATTAGCGACCGGCCCGTGGTTTATTAATTGGTGGAAAAAATTCGGTCACCACTGGACGGTTCCGTGCGCCCTTGGCTCAGTTTAGAACGCACTGAGTCTCTGGCGTCTTCCATGAGTGGAGAGTACGCAGATTTTGCGAATAATTGGTTTACTGCCGCGAGCTACGTGGAGGATGTAAACGGACTGCTTCAGCCCCATCGTCAAGGTTAAGCACCAGAAGAAGCTGCATAGCTGATTGAAGTGAAGGAAAAAATGCATACGTTCTCGATCAAGACACAATTATGGTCGACAGAAGGATTAGTCTATTAGAAGTGCGTCAAACATCCTTCAGCACATCTTGAACGATTCCGTTTCGTGCCGTCAAGGACTTGTTGGGATTTGAGTTAATTTGTATTCTTGCGCTTGGTAACTTACTCGTAGTTATGAAAATGACTAACAGAACTCCTTCAGTGACCAACGATGTGACGTAGGACATCTCAGAATTGGAATTGTGAAGCATCTTACCGGAGTCATCAGCTCACACGGAGCGCTCTACCCACACGATCACGATCCCGACCGGAAGGTCATCAAACGAAAGTGAAGTCGTACAAATGGGGGTGTTGAGCTTCAACCTCCCAACCACCAACATCGCGTGCAAGGCATTACGTTACAATTTTAATTCCATTGCGTCTCGAAGCACACGACGCGCATCGTTCGGCTCGGTGCGTGAGCAATAATTAGATTTTGAAAGCGTCCGAACAAATGGCCTTTGCCATTCGATTAATGTTACTTTGCACGTGACCCGGCCGGCGGATGTCGCTGGTTGTTGCACCGAATTTCGTGTCGATTTTATCGTCCCCAAACAAAGCGGTGTGAGAAGCGCTAGAAGAAAACGACGCTCACGTGAATGGGAAAGGGATGAACACCAAATAGGGCGCACCCATGTCGTGGGTGCGTACCGGACGAGTAGCTTCCTTTCCCATCGTGCCCGGTGGCTTCTTCGAACCGTGAAGCCACCCGTGTGACCTGAATTCTTTCCCTACCGATCGATGAGATATATCTGGCTCGATTTAGCCCGCATGCTGGTGGAAGATGCCGCACCGTAGATGCTCTTGACGCTCCCAGGTGACCCAATTGTGTCCGTAGTGCTGGCGGTACGCCAATGGTAAGATGACAGGCTGGCAGCAAACGAGCCGCCTGGCAGTTGGATCTGCTTGGGGACATGACGTCGAGACCGTTGAGTGGCGCCGTTGATCCTTGAACGATGCGCTTACGTCGTCGCGCAGCGGTGGAGTTTTTCTCCGAGACGATCCCTAATTAGTGAGCGGACACGTTTCCTGCTAGGGTGAGGAACGTGGGCTCTAATTGCTCAAGCTGTCGCGGAATGGCATGAATGAAGGTTTCACTGACAAGCACTAAGTTCCTGTCTCACACACAGACCTGTTGCAGAACAGATCCTGGACGTTTGCAGCGGGCGGTACCGTTTCCCCAGCAAGGACACACCATTGGAAAAGTTTGGAAAGGCCACCAATGGGCTAAAATTGATAGACATCTGCTCAGGAAGTAGGGCTCCATGGCTGCCTGGTGAGCTCATGATTGGCTTGCGGAAGTCTACATCTCTCTAATGTGAAGCTCGATGCGTTCCAGGGTCTAAGCGCGATTGAAACAAGTCTGCAGGCACTGCCGGTAATCGATCACCAGATTGCGGGCGCCTTTAACGTGCTCCAACAGTGTCGACGACGGTTGGCTGTAAGTTATTAACTCCGCCAATGACAGTTCATTAACAGGTAGCTCGCTCGGCTAGATGTTCGATCCGAGGCAATCAATACGCTCAGGAAGCCCAACCTCCATCGATAGGTGCCTTCCACACCTTCGGCGGCCAGATTCCTTTGAACTAGCGAGGAAACCAGTTCAAAGCAGAGCAGCAACCCGCCAAGAGCCGTCATTTTTCGCTCGTTTGACAGCTCACACGAGCACCGCCTACTATTGGCAGGCTTTAATGCGCTAGTTTTCGCAGGAATCCACAGGGTGGCTTTGCTAGCAATTACGCGCTTAGTGCACAGGTCACTCGGGCCTCTTTGCCTATCCCTTCAACGCCGCGATTGTCAAGCACAAGTGCCGCACTCGATTTAATACGCATACGTTTCGGTTCGCCTTTTGTCTCAGCCTACAATACGATGGGCTTGGCATGCACGCACATACGTCGCGGGCTTTAGATTGCGCGAGACACGGCTTCCTACTTGACCTCATCGAGGGATGGAGCAAAATTGGCCGGGTGAGAAGCAGGAATCGCTCCTTCGGCCGCTTGGGCGCCAAAATCCGCGCATTCCTCACAATAAAAATCCGCACGGTAGGCGCGTGGCGTGGCGAAGGGCATTATGGGTGCAGCAGAACGCTCGAACTCGACGAAATGGAATGCTTTTGTTGCGTTGGCACCGGCGCCCATTCGCACTCTTCACACTTGGCGTGCAATGAGGAGGTTCCTTCGGGCGGTGGGGACGCATACGCGAGAGATTTATGCCTCCGTTGACTGTTGCTTTTCGACTGTTGTTGCATTGTTGAATGCGGTGAACGGAGAGGCTGGTTTTGTAATTGAAATATGAGTAACGGAGGTATTTTATGGATCGAGTCAAACAAAAAAAAAATGACGCCTACATGAGTTACATCAATTAAAATTATTTTATGTGACTTGAAACATGTTGTTATTTGCTGTCCATGTTGATGAGCATAATTCTAAATAAAATTTATTGAATGCATTATTTGTAAATGCAGCTCTTTTTGTAGATAAAAGTGAACTTAAAGATATTTTGTAAATATAGATAAAAATGTTACTTCGCTTCTAATATATTATCTCAAACGTAGAGAATTTTTTTGTTAAATTCAATCCAACAGTCCAATATAACTATATTGGCTCGTCCTTGCTTTCGACAGGCTGCCCGTAACCCTCAACCAAACCATTCGAATGCCCTGAAAGATGGTCGTTTTTTTTAGCGAACTTCAATAACACACATTCACAACCGGATGATGTCACCTCGAAGGGTGTTACGATTTAGTTCACTCACCAAACGCTAGATACCGATCGTACCGAGGCGCACAAGATTGACAATCAATGGATGAAAGTGAAAGAGTAACGATGTTTTTCGTTGTTCGGTCTGTTTGTCCCCGCTACGGCCAGGGCCACGGATTCTTCAAGGGAACGGAGCCACGGAGCCGTCCTGCCTCAAATGGCCATTTAACGAAGTACGTCGCACTCGCACCGGCTCCTGTCAGCGCAGAAATGTCCGTTTTAATGAACTCGTTTTGCATGTGCCACGAGCGTGAATTGTGCGGCTCGTGTTCACATCTGATTACACTGTTACACCAGCCACGGTGTTACTACTGCTCGCATCTGCTGCGGATAATGGAGGACCCACTTATGCAAGCACCGGTTCACTTCGACCCTACCAATCGATGGCGAATCATGACATTTGATTAGGGCTCGTTTGGGAGCTCATCTCCGGGTCGGAATAGGTGTGTTAAATCCAGCAAACCCTCGACGCCACGCGGCTTTAATTGTGCTGCCGTTCGGGCTGGCAAAGACTCCGAAAGCTCCGAATCATCCACGAAAGCTCACCATCGTTGCTGTTTAATAAAAATTTAACGTACCACACGAACTGGGACTGGGTGATTTAATGTCAAACTGTATCTGAACATCCTGCCACGACCGCAACTACGTACCCGTTTACACTCGGGAGTGCGGTTTTCCTTGCTAAGGGCTTGCCGGCGATGCCGGACCTAAAAGGGTAAGGTGAAACTTGTCACGACACACGATCAAGTCTGGTTGTGGTTCGGTGCTGGTTTCTCCCGTGTCATGGTAAATTATTGAAGCCAAAGAACACGGAGCGCGATCGTCGGTTGGGTGCGACAGGTTTATGGGATCTTCTTCAAAAAGTGAAGAAATTTTTCTCTCACGATTTTCTCACCCCAGCAGGATCGTTTGCGCAGGGTTTGGGTACATTGAAATGTACGAAGGAAGCAAGCTGAGTTATGGATATCGCTTCCATGTTTATTTTAAATTGCAACGTATTATTTGTGCTAATGGAAGAGAGGGTGTGATTTATTTTATTTACAAAAATAAAGAGAGGATGTTCCGCCCCTTGCTCCAAAAAGTTCAAATCGTGTGCCTTTAATCTCACGAACCCAGGTACTTTTTCTCGTGATTATTCTGTGTATATAACAATGATTGGTTGTTTAGTAAAAAATATTGTTTTATTTTCATATTAAATTTAATCATTTAATATTGAAGATATACACTTTAAACTCTGTATAGTTTGATTGTTAAAAAGATGATGGAATTCCGTTCAATTTCACAGAAAATTAAATTTCGAAACATGTAATAAACACTCCCCATTGCCAAGCGGCATTAATCAAATTGTTCCGTAGAAGCGACTGCTGTTTCTCGCACTATTTTCATAAGCTTCCTGACTCGTTTGAAGCGGGCATACCTCAACGCCATTTCGCAAACATATTTCATACCGTTAAAATCAACCCAACGAGCCCGAGTGCTGTGGGCGGTAGATTTCGGAATCAACGGCTTGACATTTCGCTGCAAATTGTCCGATTCCGCCGATCAGCCGTCATCAGCATGGGCTGACAAATGCAGGCGTCAAAGAGCAGGCTTCGATTAAAGATTCAGATTACCCGATCACCCCGATCAAACATTCTGTTTGCCTACGGGGCCCACCACAATGCGGCCAACAACCGAACGATGACGGTGGCTGATGGTACCGAAGAATGCTCTTTCGTCACACCGGCACATTATGATGGTGGCAAATTCCGGCCACTCTCGCCGGGCCATTTTTGAACGTTCCATGTTGGAGAGATCGGCGGACGATCGGTTTATAATTTTATTTGATCTTTGAACAATCGTTTAAGCTTGCGCGCGGTTGTTCTGCTGCCGTCGGGGACGGCTGCGAAGATGTACGGTTTTATTGACCTATTTGGATCGTGACTGGTGCGCCAGGGTTTTGTCATCTATCCCCCGTTTGTGAACAGTCGTTCGCGCATTTCATTCTGCCTACAGTGCAAATGACCAAAAAATTGCACGCCGCTGGGACGGATAACAATGCCGGTCCCTTACATTGCTGTAGATGGGTGAGATCGTTACAAGTTTACAGATTACTTCGATGCCATAGTAAAACAATCACTCTAAACTCAACTCTAAACTCTTGCTGGGTGGTAGTAGACAACGACTAAAAACTAATGTCAGATGTCAATATGACAAATCGTCAATCAAAATTCGTTTTCTCATTGCAGCATCCATTTTTTGGGTAACACTTTCTGAAACGTTTTGCAGCAATGCTTGTTAACTACAGTCGAGTGCCCTCTCGCTGTGCCAGAAACGACAATACCGTCGAGAGGCTGGTAGAAAAATGCTTGGTTCTTTTTCACAAAAAAAGCTCTCGCTAAGGACCCGGTGCCGACTGAAAGTGGCTTGTATATTGTTTTATTTTCTCACCCATAAGCCACCATTCACCACCCTCAGCTCAAAATGACACGCTTACGCAAAGGGCTTCGTTGTTTCGTGGTGGACAAAAGCTATTTTCCCACCACTGGCTGATTCGCACAACGGCTTGGGTGGTCAGTCAGCTTGACGCAGAGGTACAAGAGAAATAAGACAGAAAACTTAAGAGTTTAGCGATTTGGTTGATAGTTATGCTTCGGTGCTGCTCAAATTGTTTGAAAGTATATTCCGTTCGTAGAGATACAGTAGAAAAGCGAAACATCTTTTTTTCTATACGTTATCAATGGTTGGTTCGTTGGTTTGGCTAGTACTATTTGGGAAGTGAATCACTTTGTGCTCTTTATGCTTATATCTTAAATAACGATAGAGGTGAAAGGTATTGTCTCTCTTTTGTTTGAATGAAAATGTAAAGAAGAGTTTCCACAGATTTTTTTTACATTTTTCCACCAAAACAGGCCTTAGAAGAAAACGTTATGAACCAATATTAAACCGGATATTCGTCTTATTCGTTTTTTTTTCGATAACCGTTTAAATAATTTGAAAATTCGTCATAACCGGTAGAAACTTATCCTTCTATAGCTGAATAGAAGGTAAAAAAAATGTAATTATCCGCAACCGTGTGACACTTCCCGTGTGACCTCGGTAACACCCTGACGAAAAGATTGCGCCAGGCAAAAAAAAGGGTTGATTGATTTTGCAACGCCCGGCGTGCTAGAGGGGCGACAATTTTGCTCGGCAGTTGATTTTACGGGCTGCGATATGGATCTTACCGAACGGTGATCAAGTAAAGGAACACAAAAAAACCTTCATTACACCTGATGTTTTTTTCTTGTTTCGCTTCTTCATTATGTCCGGTGGGAACGAAAACACCATTCGGTGTATGGCTTGTCACCACACGCGACCCTGAAGCGTGACATGTGGCTGGGAAAATTAGCTACTCTGGGAGTAACCTTCGGTCGGTTCGGTAAAAGGGTGTGTGTTGAATTTCCCGCATTGCACGAAGGTGGAAACTTACCTAGAGGGAAAGGAAATAGAAACAAAACCGGAATCGATTAGTATGAGTATAGTTTGTTTTTTTTTATGTGACAATGGTGAAGTAAATTTTTACGAGCTATTGAAATTTAAAATGATCAATCTTTATGATAATTAATGTTTATCAGGAAAGCTTTGTAAAGGATTATTTTTCTTATGGTATATATTTTTATACTGTCAACAAAACGTATAAAAAAATCAAATATATTATGATCTTTCAACTTCTCTTCAAAGAAAGTAAATTTTATTTAAAAAATAAGCTTTTCTAATAAGTAGATTTAGCCATAAACAAACAAAGATAAACAACAACGATGTATGATTAGCGAGTATAGCTTTTATCAAAGTAATCCAGCATCGACATAAATGCAAGTTACGCCATCGGGTTCGAAAAACAAATATTAATCTGAATTTAAAATGAAAACCCATTACAGGACCCGCCACCCACTGTGATCGGGATGTCGGTGCTTTTCATTTTCTATTAATTTTCTCCACCTCTATTGCCGCAACACTGGTCAGCATCGCGGCAAATAGCATGGATCAAGCTCATAATCACGTAATCGCTACCGTTTTTCATTACACAGACATACATGGCGGTATTTTTTCTTCATCCCCTGTTCATTCATCACCAAAACTATCCATTGTTCGATTGATTTCGCTTCCGACGCTGCCACCACTCCGAACCTCTTGATCCAATTATGACGCTTGCGTTAACACCAGCTCACTGGCTGAAGCCATGTGTGGCCGTGGATTTTTGCTCGGAAAAGCGTGGCTGGAAAATTGCGCACCTACCCCGCCATCGTGATGCGAGGGTGCTGTTTTATGCTTCGATATCCGATGTTTCGGGAAGTGGAACCGATTGGCTACGGTCGAGCGAGCGGCCCCAGCCGGTGGTAAAGTTCATTCGCCGCGTCCACCCGGGAAAAAGGGCCCGATAGCGATGGCGCCACTAGCTGCAAGATGCACACGCGTGCAACGGTGCAAGCGAGTGCAATTGGCCGTCGAATGGCGCGGATCGAGTGATAGTGGTTGTACTGTTTTTTTTTACCTCACTGGAAGTGTTGTGCAATTGTAGCGAGACGTCCTTTTGATTGAACGTGAGACCCCACGTGGGTTGGATGTATTTCCTTTTCTATGAGGAAAAAAAACCATTTCATTTGTCGCCACCACGGTACAGCGGAAAACATTTATCAATTAATCACGGCACAGACGAAGGGAGCGAAATGCATGTTACTTTATTTCTAAAAGCGGTTTTGCTCGAGGAAGATACAAATGGTTTCGTCTTCCTGTTCAGCGCAACGCTCGTCTGCTGCTAATTGTTTACGACGTAAATAATTCATCATCCGTTGGGCAACGATTGGAGACAAATTGGTGAATTATTGTTGCCTTTCTTGAAGCAAACACAAGCTTCAACCTCTCACAAGGCAGCAGAAACAAATCCCTCGAGCGAACGGAGTTTTCTTTTATTGCCCTATGCAAGCACCGGTGGCACTTGCAATTTCTTTTCACAGCGCCACACGATTGCCCATCCGACGGCTACGCTAATCGGTGCGAAGAAATTGCATCCGACGGTGGTTTGACATTTATTCGCCGACTTTGTGCAAAGTGCAACGGGATGCAAGGTGCAAAGACCAACTGTCGTGTAAGCGATGTGTCGAGTGTCTCCTGGAGATTCGCGGCCCGTCTGCTTCGAGCATGCCCAGCACGTCCGCAAACCATTTGTCTATTAACTGCAGCGTGCTGTGTGTTTCTGAAACTCATCAGCTCACAGAGCTTGCGAAAGTAAATGGCGAAATGTCGTGCACTCGATTGCACGCACAGTGCGGTAATGGAGACGGTGCGAACAGCAAAATGAAAGAAGCCGTGCGTAATTTGTGCAGGAATTGATCAGGGCGCCGCTTGATAGATGGTATATCACCCCGATAGGCAGCGATGACAGCATCATTGCCGTAGTCGTCGTCGTCGTCGTGGAGGGTATGTGAAAGTAAAAGTGAAGATGAGTCAAATAATTACGCATCAGCGCCTGTTAGTGCCGGGAGCCGGCGCAATGGAAGAGCTGAGAATGGCACTTCGGTTGAGAATGGCGATGTAAATATGGTATTTATTTTTAAACGAAAAGCTATTCTTCATGTTATTGCTGATTTTTATATGAATAGCGACGTTACGCTTCATCAAATTGGTATCCTTAAGGTGAACTGATGCTTTTAAACGTTTTTCATATTACTTCACGTTTCATTAGAAAAGCTCTTAAGCAACTTGATTGGCAAGCAAATCACTTCCAAATGGAATTCCGTTGATCATTGAAGCATGCAATTTAAATGCACAGTTCCCGTCCAAGTAGGCTAGATTGGAGATGCACGGAAGGACATTGGCTTCCTCGTTAACCTTCACTCGTGAAGCGACGGAAATTGTGCTATCTGGAGTGTTTGAAAAATAATTGGAACCGTTTAAACAAATTATGATTACATCGATTAGCATTCAGACCATTCAGGTGTGTGGCCTCGTCCCAACGGTGGCCTCAATTGCGTTTTAGCGTTTGCATTTTCATGTCCCGTTTTATCCACAACCGATTCACTGAACTAACCGAGCCTTTTCTTCTGTTTGCGTTTTGCGCAATATAAGGTATCAAATTACCGATGAGAGGCAATCGTTGTTAATTATGCTATTACGAATGCGCCCCCGGGAAATCCATCCCACCCGCCGCAACGGTGTCAATCATAAACAAAACCCACACCCTTTCCGCTGGTCAATCGGATTGTTGGAAAACAAAAATAAAAAGTGATAGTTCGGGAATAAGCCAGCATTTCCCATTGCGAACCGCTGCGCCTCGGGGGGTGTGGTTGCTCCCGCGAGCGGTATAAATTTCCCATCCAATAACCTAATTTACCGGCAAGGACACACGTACACACGTGCACACACACACGCGACCATACACGCGGTTCGATCGATTTCTTATGCAAATTTTGAGCCCGCGTACGAGGTCGGGCGACGACTCTCACACTTTCTTTCCGAAAATAAACATAAAAAAGCGAACCCCCCACGTAATAGCGATGCACCCGATGATAAAATGCAACCCCCGACAGTCCGCCCCCCCCCCCGCCCTCTGCTTGGCACGGGTCTCAGGTGACTTGTCAAAAAATGCATGCGACTGCCGCCCCCAGGTTCGTTCGTCCCGGCCGCTGTCACCGGACCGCTGATGTAACCGTGGCCGTTCGAATGCGTCTCCGTTTCGATCGTTATCGGATTTCTTCAAGCATCGCTGCCGGCGAAGTATGTCAGTCGGCAGGCGGATAAGGGGGTCCTACCGGTTGGGTGGGAGTGTAAATGTTTTGTTTTTTACTGCCACTCGTGCGATACATTCCTGTTGCGGTGTAATGAGCGGCGGTCCAGAGACGTGGGCCGCATGAGAATGGCAGAATATTTTAAATTTCCATTCCGTGGGGGTACTGAAGGGTGGCATTTCTTTTCGGGCGATGATGCTGCTGCCGCGTTGTGTGGTGGCGTTGCTGGCATCGTTGGAGATGGAAAAAAGCCGGTATCGTTCGCTTCTGCCGATGCACTTTTATGCGCTCATCGGTGGTGGAATGCCGTTAACGAGCAGTGCATGTTGGATAACCGAGCAGCGCTAGCATAAATTCTTATCATTTCTATTACCCAATGTGCGAGGGGTTTGAGTAAAAAAACAAATAAATGAGAAAGAGAAAATGCACGTGGGTTTTTAGTAGCTGAATAGTTTGAATTGATTGTACATATACGTGATATACCTATTTGTATCATCAGTATAAACTTTACAACATTTAATGCTTTGAATTTTTCTATAGCTACTATTGTATACATTTTCAATAAACCTTTTTTTTCAGTTAAATTTTTTACTGTGAAGTATCTTAGATATTTAACAATAATTTATTATTAGTTTAAATTTATTCTGTTTGCACAAAAAGGTGTAATGTAACATTACGTGATGTATGTTTTTAATAAATCAAACATTTTACCACATTATTTCTCAGCTTGCAAAAAAAAAACAAAACATAAATAACGTTGAGTAAATGTTTCGAAATTCCATTATTCCTTATTGATTCATTTTTACTCTAATTACTTCATTATGAGAGATGAAAAACCTCATTCATCATTACCCGAAATGCATTTCATCAGCACACCAAGCTCCGATGATGAACATGCTCATTTACGGTGCAATTGCTTCCTCTCTCCTTGATGTAATCTGCATCGATTCGCACGTTCAAGGACACAAATTGCGAGCACTGAGCAGGGCTGGCAGTCAACTCAAAACGACCCTAAAACTCGGACCCCATTGACGAACCGAATATTGGGCCATGTTCCGTTTCATTGGCATTACCATTGGAGCCGACATAGGCTTTAGTTGATTCGAGCGCATGTGGTTTTCGCTTTCAGTGTTTCAGCCCTGCCCAGAACTCACCCATGCTCATGTCCGAACGCGAATGAACGATGAACGCCTCCGTTTCCACACCGACGAGGCGTGTTCGATTGGCGTGATTTTTCCAATACAAAATGCAAACAAAAAAGTCATGAAACAAACATGCAATAAGGAAAGGAAAAGGGTTTGCAACCGAACGGTGTTTGGGTGTCGAAATTTCGCCCCACAAGCCGAGCCTATTTGCAAACCATCGCTACGGCGTGTTTATCATCGATCATGCGGCGCCTCATGATGCCTCACAGCAGCAAGAGAAAGAAAGAGAACGAGAGGGAGAGAAAGAGTTAAAGAAGCAAAAAAAAGTACACAGTTCCCTCGGTAGGGAAACTAACGCACCGTTTAGCCGGCGTTCCATTGGGAGGTCGATTGTGCGTTGATTTTTCTCCAAGGCCTCCGAATCGAACGTTGGCGTGTGGCTTCAGCTTCGATCAGGGCAGCCCTGTTCCGGGTTGATGATGCCCTCGCACCGTCTCTGGCGGATTGCGCCAGATGGAAATTGCACGCGTGAACTTTTACATAACTGTGGCTCGTTCGCGCGCCAGCCCATGTTGTCGATGGCGTTGGTGCTTCGTGCTTCTTTTTCTGCTCGTTTCTTACAAACATAGCCGGTGGCGTTCCGTTTTGCAGCCCCACAGTGGCAGTGTTGATGAAGATGAAAATCACCACTCGCTCGTTAGTGCCAAAGCGCAGCCACGGGTGTCGAAGATGGGCCAAAGGTTGTTGGGAAGAAATTAGTCCCCACTTTCAGGCACCTTTTGGTGTTGCTTTCCACTTACCGGAACCGACGATCGGTTTAGCACATGCCATGAAAGCAACAATTAGGGGTACGATTTTTGGGTACTTAGATAGCTATTTTTTTCGTTTCAGACAAAAAATATTTGAAAAAAAGGGTTAATTTGCGCTACTGGCTTACGGACGAGGAAGTGATCACATTTTACAATTTCGACACGTGTGTCGATCGCTTGCCTCAACACGTTTTAATTTTTTGCTCACACTCGAAACGACGCCATCGGCGGACGCCTTCAACTGAGCTGTTACCTTTCAACTCTCGGTGCGGGGCTGAATTCATCATCATCAGCACCATCGTACCGGTCACTCGCTGGCGGCCACAACCGTCAACGCATCGCGGCGCACCATATGTGCATTTCAATTTCACTTCCATGCCGCCACGCGTGCCCGATCGTGTGGCGCAACAGTGGTTCGGCATACCGTGGGTTTATAACGCAATGGTGTGCTGGTGGCCACGGTGCGCTCCGTAATTCCACGGTCGTCAGGCTGAACCGGCTACCGGTGATTGTTTGCCACGATCCATCGAAACCTGCCAAAGGCACCGTCATGTCGTCGTTTTGGGGCGCCAAAAGGAGCGAAAAACACTCTCGAACGCGTGTGGAAAACGGCATCCAGTTGCGCATCGCTGGACGGTCATTAGCCAACGGGCAGCTCGGATTGATCGGAGGGTTGTAAACGAACCGAGCGTATTCTACACCCGGTGGCTGGTTGAATGTGGTAGAGAATGGGCCCGGAAATTGCCCATATGTCCGTTGGCGGGTCAATTGACTGGTCACGATTTTTCGCACCGATTCCGGGACAGCTGCCGGACAGTCGGTTTGTGCGGGAAAACGTTCTGATGCGTGGCTCCTTTCACATGTGAACGATGGAACGAGAATGGTTCGATCTGCTAAAACAAGCTGCGAAGCCTTCGTTATTTCGGGTCAGCGTAACGTCGTGCATGGCGAATTACACGTATGCTTGGTTAAGAATGTAGGTAAGATTTCCGAATGACGCAATGCTGCAATGATCGTATCATGTATAAAGAGTGACAAATAATGCTAATTTTTATTCAATTTCAGCACCATTTCTAAGAGAATTTGTATGAGTATAGGAGAATTTATATAAAATTAGAAGCTTAAGCTTAACTAAAAATCTTGTAGCTTTTCTTCAATAAATTTTTTTTACACACAATTTTAAGTACAATCTCAAGAAAATTGCATAATGTGATAAATTTAGCGTAAGTGGCATGATTGTGAAATAATTTCTGTAGACATGAGACCTCTTGCATCTTCTAATGCATGAGCAATAAACACCTCGCAACCAGATCGCATGTAATACACGTGTTTCATCTCCATTAATGTGTGCCATTAAATCTGCCTCTCCCTAGGGAAGTGCATATAAGCCATCTAGCAGGCGAGTCTTGCTGACGTTTGTCACATGAGTAAGCAACGCCGTCTTCTCAACGTCAACGTTAGCCATTGTTTGGCCAGATGTTCACCCCTGCAACGGGCCACAGCCCGCTTCACTTCCCAGAGGGCAATTAAAGCTAGACTAATCCACCCGCAGCCAGCGGTAACGAGCCTTGAGGCCGGAAAGGAGCCGCTTAATGTTGCGAAAAACATGCGTTCGCGAATTATTAGCAAGTATTTGGTTTCGCACCCGCCCTCACACAAGCCCATTAGAAAACAATGGCTGCAACCGTTCCGTGGCGCTTGTCAAATAACTTCCGCGCGTTTGCTGGCCGCCGTCGTTGGCCTCGAGCCAGCTGGTGGAAAGAAAAAAAAAAACAGCGCCACTTTAAGAGAAGGAAAAAATCCTTCAAAGCCCGTAAGAAACCCTTTGGATGCGGTAGAGGTGTACACGCGCCCAGTCGTTTACGTTTCGTACGGACATTATGCTGGTCCGCTCCCTAAATAAGCCATTGTGGTGTGGAATTATGGTGTGATTAGTCACGTAATAAAGGCGATATACGGTTCGAGATAGCATTCCACGGTGCGCGCGAGCGCGTTCGGCACTTCGGTGTGTCATTTGTCTTGCCGCTTTTCCGAGGGCAATTTGACCGGAATGGAAATGTGAGTCACTCTTAGAGGTGGAGATAAAATATACGATGCATATTGTCTAGCACTAGGCACCGTAATATCGCCGGTGTCAAAGGGCTAAAAGTATTTAGGTTGGTTCTTTTGATTGGCCCATCTTATGGTAATGTTTACCCCTCAAGGCGAGTTGTAAACGATTTGTTTTTTTAATGGTAAATTTCTACCACATCAGTGCTTGTATGAATGCCATCAACGCTAATAAAATACTTTGACAAGCCTTCTGGTTAAAAAAGGGTTTCGTTTCTTATCTGCCATCTTTCTTTAGAAACTGTCACTGATAAGATGAAAATGATACAACTGCAACTGGTTTTTAAGTCTGGTATAAAATATCCTCCATCGTCACGGTGCATCTGATTCAAAATAGCCGCTCGAATCCATCCAGCAGCGCAATGGTAACGAAAGACTTCAATGCTTCCGTAAGCGACGAACCGCCGTAAAGTCGGTGGACCCTTGCGCTTTCGGGTCCGGATGTGGCGCGTTGGTATCACCCCGTCAAAAAAACCGAACCGGTCGATATCGAATGACCTCAGCAGGACACGCCACTGGACAGTCAGCACCCTGCTTCGAAGGCAACCCACCGATCGATCGCACGGAAGGCCCGATCACAGAGATCTCATCTATTTTGTTCCAGTTATTCAAATGGAGAAGCGTCAACCTCGAACCGGGCGGGTCGGCTGGCTGCTAATCAGGGGCCTGCCAGACGACGGGACCCGTCTCGGTTGAGTTGGATGTGAGTTATGCTAATGAAATTACCGCTGCAGCGCATCGCGGCGATAGGTTGGCATTGAGCCAAGGAAAACCAGTTCTAGTCGATCGCAACCGAAGTCGGCATCGGTCGTTGCGGTGTAGGAATGCGTGATGTGTGCCGGTGTTTCCATTTTAACGACATTGCACTCCACACTGCAGCCAGCCCTGTCGAATCTGCATCGATGCTGGCAGCTTCGATTTATTTCAAACCCCTTAAAAAAACGCTCCGGACTATTCGGACACGGTGCGAGATTTCGTGGCTCAGTTTGATGCCTGTAAAGCTGGGTTGTTTTTTGGTACGTATTGGCACGAGAGCAACTAACAATCGATACGTGTGCGAGTTAAACGGAACGCTAAGTGAACCCATTAACCTCCGGGTTGGAACTCACGGTCCGTTTCAGGTCGAATGGGAACTGTGATTGTTTTCTCGCTTGCCTCTTGCTTCCTCGCGCGTGGTGAGATTGAATAAATTGCTGTGGTTGTCGGCTACCGGCGATGAAGGATGCCGTCACCTTAAAAGCTGGTCAATGTCGCCGATCTTTAGCACACGGAGCGGTCGGAGGACAGTCCCTAGCGAAGAAGGGACGCACAACGCACGCGGATGGGTACCGAGCGAAGCATTCATCATCCTTGTCCTCGCAACATGCGGCCAGTTGGTTATTAGATGCTAAACCGCATCCAACAGTAGCAAACCACAGCCAGCGAAATCGAGCGTGGAATTAACGTAAACGGCGATAAATCCACTGTACTGATGCGAGTGCGAGCGGTAATAAGTAGCTCTGACACGAAGCGAATGAGGATCGCTGATGTGTTTCTAAAGAATGCAAGGCAAATCGGCATTGTGTAAGATGAAAGGTTCAAAGATTACTTCTGGTTACGATCTACATAAATGTTCTTTTTTGAACGGCTAAAATGATGTCTGTTCTATTGCAATAAAATATGGATTTTAATTAGCCGACAAACTTAATAAATATCCTTTTTTATTCTGTTTCATTCGGGCGTCTTTTTTTTCTAGTTCTCTGCTTATGTATTTCACGGGCTTGGCCTTTTTCGCGTTCTCCTAATGCTCCGTACCGGATTTGGCAACGAACATAATTCATTGCTTAACAGGACAGCAAAAAAGCGCCATTCGTTAGGCGCACCAAACTTCTCGTCAAGGACCATAAAGCACCATAAATCTGTTAACTCCTTCCTAGCTCACACTAGCACGGTGGTGCTGCGAAATTCGTGTAGCTCATAAAACAAATTTTTGATGCCATCGGATCGGTGGGCATTTCCGCTCTTTGGTCTCGATTTTCGGTACCTCAGGCTTTGATCGAACCGATCGGTTCAGAAATCAATGAAGAAGAAGGTAAAAGCCAATCCCTCGTGTAGGGGTGCAAAGCTTGCAGGAAGAATGCTCGCTACGGGTAGAGAACGGTTTCCCAGGTTCGTATAAAGAGTAGCAATCGTTTCGATACTATCCAAAAGATCATCTTCATCATCCTCCCCGGGCTGGGGAGCGCTTGCGGCAATTGGATATAAATCCGAAGGATCTATGATCATCCATCTGCAAGCGCTGTTCTACTTTATGATGCAATAAAAATAGTACCAATCACCGTTCGCTGCAAAACAGCCTTAAAACCCCGAAGGTCTTGCATGAGGACGCAGTGACATCGTTGAACAAATTTACCGCGGACAGATACGTATCGGTGGTGGAGATCCCAATCGTGGCGAGGTTTTTCTTTCCACAATTAATGACTCACCAGCGAAGACCGTTCAGGTGAGCCCTTGAAGCGAGCGCAGGCTTCGATTGCAGGCGGGATTTTTGCGATATTTCGGATTTCCTGCAATGAGACGAAACCATACGGCAAGTGGTGATGGGGAAACGCTGGGTGCATTGGGGCTGACATTTAATAAACGGCATCTTGAAGGCTTTAAGTGCGTGGGGATTATTTCCTCAATCATTTTTAGATGATTTTATACAGCCGGTTTAATTGAAATAAGAAACGTTTCCCGTCGAAGAAGTGGAAATATAGCATTACGCTGCTGAAACCACGGAATCTCCGTGCAGAAGAATGACGTAACTGAAGGCTAAGGTTGCAGTTTTGTTTTTACAATGAAAAGCTTTTTTTATGACCAGACACGAAACAATATGTTGTTGAGATGCAATTGCAGAGCCATTCATTGTGTTTACAAATAAGTATTCGTTTTGACAAATCATAAAAGACTACTCTTGTTTTACAAATCATGTTTGAGTGTATTGTACAAATTTATAATTTTGAAAAATACCGAGCTAACAATAAACTACTTTTATTATAAAAACCAATATATTAGTATGCTTGATACAACCCTATTAATGGTATCCAGCAAAAAAAGAAATTATTTCTTCAATGTGTCTCAATTGATGAAGCAAATGGTACATATGAATTTTTAATGGGAAAACGATTAACTTTTGCATGTTGGAATACTCCGCAACAGATTCCAATAAGCGATTTGGTTTGTATTTGAAAGCCAAAAACAGATAAAGCTCGGAGCTCAATCACATTAGCATACATATATATATATACATGCTTCTTCTACTCTTCATTTCCCACCAGCTCGATAATATCGTTGGCGTTGACTTCTTGGCCGCGGACCGTTTCAATGTCAATGTGGCGTGGTTATCACTCACGTTTCACCCCGATGAACTGTTAAATTTGTGTGGTTAAATTTGAACTCCGACTTCTGAAGCCGGGTCAACGGTGGCACGAAGAAAAGCCAGAAGCACCATTCGGAAGGGAAAGATGGGACTATAAACCGAACCGTAGACCGACTGAAGGACAAATGGAGCCTATTTTGGGAACCCTGCACCAATGCCAACGTGATTCGAGCCAACCAAACTGGATCCGATTCCGACACTTTACGATACCGATTCACGCCTGGATCGAACTGGATCGACTCGAAATAATGCCCGTCTCCGACGCGTAGCATAATGTTGCAAAACACTGCTCGCATCCGATGTGGAAGCGTGCTCGAAAGGCATTGAAATCAACCCCACGGATCATCGGTGCGACTTGTTGATGGTCAAGTTTAGGAGATGGGTTCGTCGGCGAGCGAGGTTTTTGGTCTGAAAAAGGGATTTAAAGGCGCGTGTGGCAACGTGCTAGTTGGATCCGTTTATGCTAAGTCTCGTGCCGCCAGCCACGGTGTTAAGTGTTGCAGTTTTGTTTTCGTTCCGTCACCCTGAGAGCGGTGTCGAAACGACGGCGTTGGTGACGTGAACGCTTGCATCGGAACCCCAATGTCAAGTGCAGCTGTTGTAACAATAAACCTAATCCAAACGAGAGAGGTTTTATTGTGATAAACCTCGAAACTTAAGGAAAAAACGGTTCGGTTTCATCAGCAAAAAGGGTTTTTATGCAAAACTGCTTCAAACCCTCCGGTAAGACGCTCTTAAAGCATCTGCTGGGTCGTAAATATTTATGAGACATCACAGGGTGGCTGGAAGCTTTCAAAGCTCGATGAAATATCAATGTTTTTTAATTGCGAAGCAAACTCCCTTGCCGCCCTTGCTCTTCAAGATCGGCGCTCTTGAACGTGCCATTATTGCGTTCTGCTTCTTCAGCGGATCTTTTGGTTTTATTTCCCACTTCTTTTTTATTAGATTAATTTGACCTCTTCACATCCACGCTCGCTCGGTCTTTGGTGCGGTGATTTCGAAACGTGTGCGAAATGATCGCATTCCGGCCGCCCGTTGGCCTCCAAGAAGATCCATTTGACGAGCGCATACACTCGTGGGGCCACTCAGCGCCGCCTTCGCACCGGCTTGAGGCATTCACGGAACGATTATGATGCATTAGGTGGGCCCTGAATGGCAAAATGGCCCGAAACTGAAACGGAGGATCCGTATGTGAGGCGAGAAAATAACCGATAACATCACACACAGCTACACGCGCACGCGCTCACATCCTGGGAAGGTAGCGGCCAGGAGATCGCGAGGAATAACCGAAGATCCAAAACTCCAACGCACCAGCAGCCACAGCATGCCGGCGAGCCGGTTGAAGGTTTTATTTTAAATATTTATACATTTCTCTCCAGCGAGCGGCCTTCAAAGCAAACGATCAGCCTGCCAGCAACAGCCAGCCGAAGCTGAGCTGGCGATGGGTTCAAGAATTTATTTTTGGCACCCGGCAGCGGGTGGAGCCTGGGCCTGTTTAGCATAACTCGCCCCCGAGGCGCATCGCGGTCGTTTGGGTCGAAGAAAAGAGAAATGATGACGGGTATGGTTGGCTCGTGGTGCCGGTTCTGGTTTTGCTTTTGTTTGCGCGTGTTTTTTTATTCGTTCGACGCGGAGCTTGAGCTTTCGGTTTCATCGCGGCAAAGCGAGCGAAACGGGTTCGCTCGAGCAGAACTTTTGCCAGGCGCTGCTGGCCAGCCTGAATCGGAGCGCCTGTTCGAAGGTCACTGCCGTGTGATTGAACTTTAGAAGGTAAGTCAAAATTATACTTCTCTCTTGGAATGGGCTAGAAAGGCAACACTGTTTTTTAAACTGCTAAGAAAATCTTATACAAAAAAGCTTTTTTTCGTGACTAGAGAGCTTTAAAGCAAGATGTTTAAGCATTACGTTCAAGTTTCAACGAAAAGATATTTTTGAATCAATATTTAAGGCATCTTTTCTTTGAAATATTTTTCATTTCCCCTTCACTTTCTCCGTGGCCATGATTACTCAACGCGTTTAACGACCCTCCCAAAAAAGCCCATTGTCATGCCCATAAAACCAATCCGCACCAGAACGGCGTTCACTATCTCCCGACAAAATAGATAAAATTAGCGCCTCAGCTCGAGCACCGCTCGTGGGCCGAATAAGGTTGCCTTGAAAAGCCAAACATTCCGCGCATTCCTTGCCAAACCTGCCAAAGCGCATCGGTTAGCATTTGTTTACCACGACACGGTATTCAGCTGCCGCCTCTGCATTTCATTCAAACGGACAACCGCGGGTTCGTTTTTGTGAACGATTTCATCTCTCGTTGCCTTTCGAGGTGACATTTATCGTGCGACAATTCGGTTTCGTGCAGCCGTGCTGCTGAGGACGGATTCTTTAGGCGCCGATCCCTCAAACAGTTTGCAGGCTGAAGCCTAGTCACGATCAGCCTGTGGCTGACCTTTCGGGTGCGATTACAACGGTCCCTGCGCTGCACAAACGAAGCGCTCTTCGGTGGGAAGATGCACTTGGGTGGTATTTGCCTACCTTCCCGTGACTCCCAAACCACCTGATGGTGGCATGATTGAAGGCAAAACAAGTGCTGCGCCGGGTTTTAGAATCGAGACTATGCCGATAGCGATCAAAAAAGATTGCAACGGCTGCTCGGTTGCCTAGTAACAACCGCCGAAGGGTTCGTCGCTTGTGTTGAAGTCTTTCGATTGCTTAGAAAGAAACACTGTCGGTTACACGGTTTTGAGAGCCTTATTTGCATTTTTGAAGTGCGTCACTAATGAAGGTGCATTTACTAAATAAGGATGTGTTTTGAAAGCATGAAATTTAATTCACTGGGTGATCTGTTAGACAAAAATGTTAGTTGAAAAAAGTACTCATGAACGATGAAAAAAGATCTCGTATCAAGCAACCAACGCCCACCCTTCATAAAACAACGCTGGAAGCCATCCGCACTGTGTCGAAACACTTTTATGAACGCATTAAAACGTTCGAGGCACTTTACCACCCCCGAGGAGCAGAATAACTGCTCCGTTTCAGCCGCAGCAGTGATCGAGCGTAGCTGGAAAACAAAACCCAAAAAAAAAAGTGTATAATCGAGGAACCTTTTTACCTCTTCCTACCTTCAAGATAGGCATGGGAATTAAAACATGGGTATGGCACAAGAAATGTGCATTAGCAGCAGAAGACGGTGTTGGCAAACCACGCGGCACCGCAATAGACGCCGTTGCACAAAGGCGTAGATGCATTTCCATCGGCACCGCGTGCTGGAGGTTGATTTGCTTTTTTTTGTTCTCTTCTTCTCGCACGACGCTCGTTTTCGGTTGATGGGAGTGCGTGGTTTTTGTGTCTCTCGTGGTATGTTTTTTCTGTTTGTATGTAAGTGGCTTGCGCGGGGATTTTTTTTCGGCGCGGGAACCATGAGGGGTTTTCCTCTCGGTTTCAGCGTGGGAAGCCAGTGGAAACTCGCCGCACGCCGCTAGAATCGGAAAGATCGCAAGATCGCTGGTGGGAGATTGGATTGGTCAGGGAACGGTTTTTTCACCTCTACGCTGTCTCTTTTTCTCACAACGCGAGCGCTGGAGTAGCGAAATGAGCGAAAGAAATAAAGACGAAACACAGAAGACGCCAGGCCGCCTGACGTGCTCCACTGACATTACAAAATTGGGCACAGTTTTGAGTAATGTCGACGCGGCTTGGCCAGGCGGAGGAACGGCGCTCGTGAGCTATGGGCTTGCCGTGGAAAATGTAACGATCCAGGCTCGCTCGGGTTACCGGACAGATGAGTGATGATATGTTGGCGACCTTTGCGGGCGGTTTTAGGAGCGGTGTGAGTTTCATTAGCAAATTAAACGAGCCAGTACGAGCCGTTTTCTTTCGCGCGTTTAATTAATGTATCAAAGGGTGGGTGGAGAAAAAGCCATCAAATTATGTAATGCCTGTTAGGTAATTTTGAGAATATTTTACAAACGCCCTGCAGCTATTCTGCGGCTTACTTCACCCTATGAGTTAACAATTGCGAACATACCGAGGCGATGGCGATCAAGCACTTTCGAATGGCTACATTTTTGGGCAGAGCAATAAAACTAATTCGGCACCAATACCATTCTTCCTCTAATATCCTCCATTTTCTCCTAAACTCGCGCCATTACTAAATTTCCTTTTATTGAATCTCCCACTTGATTCGGCTCTCACCGCGAACAATGCGAATCTTTGACGGCACACCAAAAATGGGCGCCTCGCGTGCGCGCAGTGAAGGTCCGCGTCCAATTAAAGATTTGAGGGCGCTAAGACCGTCACCGACGTCATCATCTGACCATCCGGTGTCCACCGATTGCCGATCGGTAAGGTATTTATGATGAATCGCGGCTACCCATGCTCGACCGTTGGATTATGCATCGAACTCTTGGCTTGACGGTTGACCCGGGAGCAGGGCGTCATAACGAGGCGTGGATCGATACTTCCTGCTTGAGAGGCAGGGTGTATGATGCCGCTAAAAAACCGGTCAAAGCTCCACGAGGATGGATTGAGGCGATTGAAGCCTTGATTCCAAGGCATTCCAAGCCGATTGCATAAGTGACCGTAATGAATATGAGTGTAATTATTAACAACTACATATGCTGATCATGTTGCATGACAATAAATTATTTAATTTCTTTTTAAATAGATATACTAAAAAAACCTAGAAATTTGTTTTTACTATTATCACAGTTTAAATTTACTCAAATAAATGTTTATACGGTTCTCATGAAAACGAAAAATTATAAGAAAATACATAAAGAAATGCATAGTGATAAATAAACATATTGAAAAGAAATGTTCAAAAACAAAATGAATGGAAAATTTAAAAAGTAGGTTAAACGTTCATGAAGAATCTCATTGATGGCTATGTTTCGTTTTCTCTTACAAACAAACAGAACGCAAGCCAGCTGCAATGATGCAATAAAAGCGCATTGCATTGTCCAAATTGCTGACCCACTGTTAAAAGGCTTCCATCTGCACCTATTTTTTGGGTCGACGGCTGTGACATTTTCGTGCGAAAAAGAAAACCTCCAACACACCGGTCAGTGGCCCTTTGGGCTGTCCATTACATCAGTATTCACGACGCCTATCAAAAAAAATACCTCTTCTTTCCTCCAATCTAGCCCCATCGACTCCCAGTGAGGGCTAATTTTGCGTGACACATTGATTGATTACCCATCAGATAGTGCTGCCGGGGTTGGGTACCAAATTTTGGCCGGTAAGAGAGGAAAACGGGACACATTATGCTGCCGCGTTTATGCTGCAGAAATGAACAAATGTAAAAAAAATCACCAAAAATGGATTGGCTACATTTTTTCCCTTCGTTTTCTCTCCTTTTTCCTTTTTTTTTTCGGCGATGAGATTCCGGACAGATCGAGGTCATACGCGAAAAAATCATCATCTCGGCGCGCCTTCCGCCAACCTTTTCTCAGGCGCTCGATGTCTTCATTTTTGTGCGTGTGCTGCTGTTTTCCTTTATTTTGGGAACGGAAGTAGCCACAATTGGCGGGTGGTGCGAGGGTGGGAGCGATGTGATTTGATATTTCCTCCGAGCACGACCGCGTAAGACATCGCAGTAGGTGCGCCAGTTTGGCTGCAGATGTAAGGCTTGTTCTTTTTTTTTCTATTCGTAAATGTCACAAAACTAATCTCCTGCTCTGTTTCGCTGATTGGACCGAGCGATGAGCGAGGGCATACCTTACGGACGCGCTGACTTATTGGCAGATTGGCAATCTGTTGGGCTCGTTTTGTATACCGTAAGCATCCTTGAACAATCAAGCTCTAGAGCTAGCCTCACGCAGCTTGCTCTGATCGTTAAATTCATATACCACCAAGAAAGTGCTTAGTTATGTTGGGAAAGAGTATCTTTTTGCGACTTTTTTTATCATACAAGCATTTTTAAACATGTATAAATAAGAAAAATGTAACAAATGCATACCATTAGTTCTTTTAATCAGTATCATATAAAATATAAAATTCGAGCATGTGTTTAATCTAATTTCTAATCTAACATTTCAATATGAATCAAATACAAATTGCAACTGTACATTCAATACTCTATCTAGTTGTTCAGGTGTATTTTCAGGGACTTCCAGAATTCGTAACTAATACAGTTCAATATTGAAAATAGCAGAAGGCCAGGAGGCTTCTGTTGATATCCATGATCTAAATGATCAACAAGGATCAAACGTTCTTACTTAATTGTACGATGTACTTTATCTCAATATCAAAATTTTCTTAGCTTAGAATATATGACTTTTTCGTATGAGTAATTCCTTGTTTGGATTAACATGTTTCAAATTGTTACTAAATGACATACATCTAGTAAATATTCCTTAAAACACTTACCACTTCTCGGTCCATCTGCAGGATATACTGAAACCGGCCGATGTCACTGATGGTCAACTCCTTGCCGGTGTTTCCGAATCTACCAGCGTGGCCATTCTCGCCCACCACATCCGCCTCACTGTAGAACTGGATGTTGCGTCCGTAAAGACCGTCACCACCGTCAATTTCCTCCACCGACCCGACACGGCGGCTCACATTCAAGTTGTTCTGTGGTTGCTGCTGCTGATGATGATGTTGTGGCTGCGTGCTTTGCGTGCCCCGGTGTCGGTGGGTCGGGGGTGGCGGTGGTGGAGGCAACTGCCGTGGGTGTGCCACCCCAACCCCTACCGGTCCACCAACCCCGTCCGACTGGTGGTCGGACATATTGTTGCTGTCGCTTTCCACGGAAAAGCCGTCCTCGTCGGTGGCTCCGGCTGGGCGCGTGGAAACGACTGGGTAGCAGTTACGCAGCGGTGAAGGAGAACTGTTTCCGCCGTTAGCTCGCCCACCCGTCTTCGATTTGTGCAGCTTTGGATTGTGCACGTTGTATTGTTTGTTCACCATTGTTTTAGCTTGTTTGTTTGCCTTTACGCCCGCTCTCGCGCTCACCCGGGAGTGTTATATTTTTCGGAAGTATTTATTGGTTCCACCGTCGGTGGCGTTTCGTCTCTTCCTGCCGACAAACGGCGTCTCGTTGGCTGGGCTATTGGGCAGGGTTTGTTTTTTTTTTGTGTTCGTACGCACAGCTCACTTTCTTTGCGGACTTTTTACCGTCCCTAACCCGTTCGATCGCCTACTAAACAGACGACAAAAAAACGAACGAATGAGAAATATGAAAGCGATTCAATCGAAACAAAACGATCTATTCGTCAGAAACTTCGGGTATGCGGTTCTATTGTTTGTTTTTGGTATGGCAGTTTTAGGAGAACTAATTGCCGATGAAAACGACCAGTGAAAGGGCAGATCAAATTCGTTTGTTGATCAATTGCCAGGTCATTAAATGGTAATTTTATTTCAATAGCTATCGTTAGGTGGCTATTTACAGTTATTTAGTGTTGGATTGAATTGCAAATATTTGGAGGAAATATATAAAAAATGATATTTACTCATTAAAATTATACAGTAGAAATAGTTTAAGTTTATAACTTTTTTAAAGCTTAAAGCTTATGTTACATTTCATATTTCAAGCTCATTATGGCGTAAGAAAGATTTGCTAAAAATCTTGACAAGAAGATATACTAATTGCAATAATAAGTCACTGAAGCCGTTCTAAAGTACATGAAAAATTGTGCTTGATTAATAAAACAGAAATTCCACGAAATTTCATTAATGATTCCAAAAGCGATCATAAAACGCTACCCATGCACTGAAAGAAAGTATTTGGGCCCGTTTTCATTGATCTTTAATCAGGTACCATTAAAACGTAGTATCGTTTAATGAATAGCAATCATGAAATCCTAAATCAATCAACAATTTTCATCAACTGGTGGCAGTAAACGATTTACAGTCTTTTAGCTCACCCGCTCTTTATCTTCCTACGTTGTTCCGTTTCGGAACAGATAATGATGGACCAATACCTGTTTTATTCGGTCTTATGTAAAACAAAAGCTATAACGTAAAGACGATAAAAAAGCTTGAAAAATACAGTGAGCCGCAGCATGTGCAACGGGTTCCTGCAGCTCGTAAATTCCCATGCAGATTCGTATGCAGATTTAAGAGAAGATCACTATCGAGTCAGTTTTTACTAATATATTTTTAAATTCTAGAAGCACCAATTATTGCGAAATTGTGTTTTTTGTTTATTTGTTAAACTGTTCACACACCAAACAGTTTGTTCCACAGCACTTGCAATCAATCCTGCTCATCACCGCTATTACACTCTCCAATCGCACACATTAGCACATTTAAAAACTTCACTTAATTGCAAGAAAACCTACACTCAGCGAAGCACCTTTCGGTTTGCTGCACCGCAATGCACCACTGCGTGTGGTGCGAAGTACACGCGAGACTGTGGCAAACGCACGCGCGCGCGCAAAACAGGAGATCTCCGTCTGTTACCCTTTACTTCGCTGCGCTAGTACCGAGAGACCGCAACGAGCGATAGACGACGAACGACTGAATCCAAGTGGGGCTTTGCCGATGGAAGCCATACTCGATCGCTCGTTTGCCCCACCGTGCGTCCATGGTCATGCCGAACGAAAGCGAAAACGGAGCTCGAACTCCGCGAACTCATTCGGAGCTTTTGGTGGAGCTTTTTTTTAAAGGATGAACGCGTGGCGACCGATCAGCCGCTGAGCCATAGGTGGGATAAAATGGTCCAGTCTTTGCCGGTTTACTTCACTTTTGCTTTCGTTCGACGACCGGGCGATGATCGCGTGGTGGTTTGAGCTGCAGTCAGCTGTGGAAGGCATGGAACTGCAGGCTTTTTTATGCTTTTCAATGGTTTGAGTAAACGTTCAGAGTCATTTTCAAAAAACAAGGGGCATTCCTATCGATATGGGATAAACCCAACAGCTTTTACATCGCAAGGACGAATCATTGAAAGGATAATAATCAACAGAGCTATACAATTGTACTGGAAAACTAAGCAATAATATATTGATTTCACCATGCATGAATTAAAAAATGCATGATGCATATTGCATTTAATAAAATATAATGAAAATATTATTCATTTAATCATTTTATTTGAATGTTTTCGACAGTATTTTTCCAATACATCAATCCAATAGACCACTTTACTGATCAATGAATATTTTATTGCTCTAAGTCATAAAAACATGAGTGCCTCTAGAACCTACCAAGAAGGTCTATGAAAGCTGCAGCTGCATTTGTTTCTTCCCTTGCAGAACCGCTCACTGATTCACACCCAAAGTGAGTCAATGGCAACAAATAAACCGTCGCTAGTTATTTGCTAAGCTGCCGGCACCGGCGGGTTTACGATCGTGCCAACCATGATCGATCGATGTATCGACAGCATTGGCGTTGCGAGAATTGTGCAACTGCACCCGGGGTCGCCGAAGATGATACATTACCCGACCGCCCATGGCCGGTGTGACATGCATTTCAACCGGTCATTATTAGAATAATGAAAAGCTGTCAGTGTGACGTTTGACCCACCCTCCGGCGGGTGGGTGGGATTTTCCTCCTGACATTCCGGTACACTTGCCCGTTCTCCGAAGGTTGCGTTCTGTGTGGTTGGCCACCTACAGCTTCACTATTGATCGCTCCGAGCACCGTGTCCGTGATCTGTCTTGCTTTCCGCCGGTACTGGCGCATCTTCGGTTGCTTTGGCCGCAACAATGATCATGTCTCATTAGGGGATGATGAAAAAATGATCGCCGGAACCGACACCGGCAGGATACAGCCACAGAAATGGCACCCTGGCACACCGCCAATTACCACCGGGCCGCGAATATCAATGTCACTCATGCTGAGGAGTGGTGCCCACGTTGAGCCGCTCGTAATTAAAGACCAGCTTCCCGCTGGTGGTCGACATCTTCGACCCGCTTGGCAGCTGTCAGTTGGGATGTGCTTTCGTGCTTGGCTACTAGAACTGAAAAGCGACATTCGACTGAACCGTTACCGTTCTCCCCATAGAGGGTAGAAAGGTGTTGCCAAGGCCACATCACGTGAAGAAGCTGCTTTGGTGGTGAGAGAGGAAATTTCATCGCTTTTCGGTCGTTTGAAGTGATCGTTTGTTGGTTGGCTTGGAGGCGAGTGGCACTTGGGTGAACATCGTGTTAAACACCGCCTTCAATGATCTACATTTCATCTATTGGTGATTTCTTTTTGGTTTCATATTCATCGTTTTTTGCGCTGCTTGACTTTGAAAGTAAACTGCACCAACTGCTCCGTTCAGTCACGTACGAGTTCGAAATTGACCATTTTCATCGGCTTTTTGAGACGCTCGTACAAGCAATGGCTCGTAAAGTATCGCATAAATATAGGTTTTAGAGATACTGAGGCCACCATGGTGTTTTTCGTGGTGCCATTCGCTGTTACACCGCCATTTAAGGTTTTTGAAACCATTTTGATTACTGCGCTTTGTTTGGGGAAACTCTAAAACTGTCAGTTTTTCTTCTCTTTTTCCATGCACCTGGAAAGCACAACTACTGAATCGCACTACCCCCAACAGAGCTTGAATCGGTTTCGATGAGCAAGCTAGTGCGGGAGGCTCATTTGTGGGGGCCATTATCGCCGGGAGTCTGCGCGGTTCGGTCCGGTCGTGACGGGTTCATTTTGTGCACCTCTCGGAAGGGCCACGGTTAGCCTTGGAAGCACGCTCAATTCCCACAGCTCAGTTGTGGGGAAATATTCCCCGAAAGAAGAGCACTACACATGCAGATGCACACGTTCGGTAATCGACACCGGTGGCGTGCTGTGGTGGCGGCTGGAAGGAAACAACGGAGGACATGCATGAAATGGGGAGGTTAGGAGGAATGGATCGATGAGAACGAAACCTAGGCATACTTCGGATGTTTGCATACGCTGATGATGGTATCGAGCAGCATGTGCCTGAGACAGGTCATATTTGTAACCGTTGTCGGGAAAATATATATTTCACATAATTAATCAGCACTGCTTGCATGGTTCCATTTATAGTATCACAAAGAATGGATGGAGCCTATCACATAGCCATCACATTGTATGGAAGTAATTGAAAATTATTGTAATTTACGTACAAACTTATTTATACAAGTTCCATTTTTGTGATAAACGAATTGTTTGGACGTCGATTGAGCATTAATCGCCCAAATTTGCTTTCTTGATTTCAAAAGCTTGATTTCAACAGAATTTTACATTTCCCAAAAAAGCCTGCCCCATGCCCAATTATCGTTCGTGAAAAAAAGCGAAAGAAAATCGCATCGAAACAAAAGCGAAACAAAGATCGCTCCCGGCCTTGCCGAGGATCCAGTCCGGATCACTCAAGGGTCGTACGCATCCCCAACGCACAGTGACGCCAGGAGCGCGCGAGCGCGCGTTGACACACTTTTCGTAAATTATCCGAGCCCAATCCGAACCGCTACAGTTCGATCATTATCCAATCGAGCGAATATTATACGGCGCGCTTAAAGGTCGCTACGTGGCTTTACTTTTCGTTTTACGATATCCTATTTACGTGCTCGTCCTCCATCAGGAGCTGGGTCGGAATGGCCCTGCATTCGGTGTCTTCGGTTGCGTGTTTCGGGTTCCTTTTTTCCCTCCTCCACCAACCAACCAGGGAAGAGTCGCTGTTGAGTGAGGTCAAGTTTTATTTCACCCGTTCGGTGGGATCTGTATCATCCCCACACGGCTGGCGGTGTGTCCTTTTGCGCGTACATGCCACTTTAGTTTCGCGATGGGGCTCTTTTTTTTATTTCATCGCATTCCCTTCTTCATTAAAACGCACCCGGGTGCACTATTGACCTTTTCTGGATGAACGAAACTGGTACGTGACCCACGGCGCGATGCGTAGCACCCATTCTCGAGAGGGTTAGCTAGTTTTGGGAACCACACGCGGTTGAGCAATGGCAAAGAGGGCGCCTTTTTTTATACGCACCGCCAGGACCACTTTCGGGGTGCAGCATGATTTTTCCATTCCATCTGCCATGTCGCCGCGGGCCATAAGTGCGTGTGCATCAGCGCATCGGAATTGAAATAAAACAAAGCAACAAAACGAAAACAAAAACGAACAAGACAACCCGGCCGCAATTAAGGTCGAACGATGCGAAGTGATTTTATGCACCAACCCCACCGATGCCGATGGGGTTTCGCATGCAAATGAAGCACTGGGAGCGAGTTTGGGCACGCTTCCCCCAGGGTGGCTTTTTCGGAACACTCTCCGACACACACACACACACATACACAGCACACCTTTCGGCGCCCGGTGGCGATCAGGCTGTCGAAATCTTGCCGCAATTTACTGCAAAGATGTCCATCGATAATTTCTTAATCGCTCACGTTGTAACCTATTTATTTAAACTGCAACATGCACCTTTTTAGGGGTGGAAATATAATACAGCACTCTACAGCACGGGTTTATTGTGCACTTGAACTGTATGTCAACTAATTTTTCAATGGTCTTTAATAGAAAAAGTGGAAAATAAAATCCATTCCATGGAGCATGTTTATTATATGTCATCTCATTCCTTCCCATCATATTTAGCGCTTATTGCAAAAGCTCGTTCCTTCGGCGCCATTTCCCTACCATCCTGCACCTTGGCCACAGTTTTCATATTACAATTATAATTTAATAACATATTACGCACCATCGCACTGGAACCATTAAACCGGGTCCCTCAAAGGCGCCCCGATAAACGACGGAAGCGATTACATTTTACGTGAACAGGAAAAACAGAAGCACTGCAAGAATGTGCGCCAGGAATTTCCCACTCCAGGGGGGTGGCAGGGCGCCAAGGGATTTTTCCCCACTCCTGACTCAAACCGGCACCAAGTACTCGTGGCAGTGGCCGATTAATAACGATCCACGGGACGGCTGTTATGCGTGATCGTGCGTTTTTGACCAAGCGAATGTTGAGGGTGGAATGGAACGGAGAATCCAGTTTCGATCGGTGCATGATCTTTTCCGACCTCAGCACCACGGACGCGTTATGCTGCGATGAAATAGAGCTGCATTCCTCGGCCGCTTAGTGTTTATGTAAAAAAAAAATGGAAACAACACAAAAGAAAAATACACCAACCACAAAACCTAAAAACAATCAAAATAATCAACCCTCCGGCTGTCTGGCCAGGAGGGTTTCCTTACGGGAGGTGAAGATGCGCCTCCCTCGAGGGGGCAATAATTTCCCTAAGCCTAACTTTACGCTCCGGAACGAATCGGGACGACACAACAAAATATTACATATCGTTTGACGAAGGAAAAACAAAACACTCTCCCCTCCTCGGGCGAATGCGAACGCTTTGTTTTGGGGTGTCATAATTTTCTTCCCACGAAATGCGTCGATCGTGCGCCTGCGTCAGTTTCGGATATCGCTCGAAAGGAGGCCTTTTTGTTTTGCCTTGCGGCGCGCCAATGGGGCTCTGTTTTTGGGGAGGTTTTGGTTACTAATTCCTCTCTCTCTCTCTCTCTCTCTCTCGCCCCCAGTCCGCAGTCGATTCGGTATCATAAACACATGAGCATGTCCAGGCATGATGATGAAGATCATGCTAATCATGCTCCGTCGGTCACGCACGCGGTAATCGATTGGGGGATGATGGACGCCGGGCAAATAGTGTTTCGATGGGTGCACGCTTCGGGCTACAAACGAGCGGCATTTAGAGCATCGTTTAGCTCTTTAAATTGCGCGTGGTTTAGGCGCCATGAAGAGGGCGTTATGAGAAGCCATGCGAGACGTTCGGATGGGGGGAAGAAGCCTTTTTTTAAGATGGTTAACGAGACCGCAAGACAATTTGTTGCCTTTCTGGTTCAAATCTGCAAATTAGATACATGACTCTAATAATTTCTTTCGCTATTCATTTGTTTGCTGAGGCAAATACTCCGAATACAAATTGATTTGTGTCGCATATTATTGTTATACTATTTTGGACATAAAAAACTAATTGACTGAACATAATCAAGCATTGAAAAGTAATGTTTTTCATTTTGTATTGTATAGTGGAATAGAAAAAAAAAAACAAAGATAAATAATAAACGATGAAAAATTGAAGGATTGCTTTAAAAAGTAAAAATTAAAGGAAAACTTCGTAAAACATGCGTAACCCATCTTATACCTTCCCACAATGAAGCTCAACCATGCAAGAGATGAACATCCATTTAGCATCATCAACTTCCAATTATCGTACAGAACCAGATGCGAACGATCGACAGATCGATCTGGAATTCGATCTTCCGCGTGATTACCGGAATGGGATCGTAGTTTCGGGCGAGTTGCATCACACCCTGCACGCCAGGCTTAGCCCTCCACGTCCACGAGTTATGTCACCGAGCGAGGGCGAAAAAAGTTCCGCAGAGAAGAAATGGCCCACAGCCGGGATGATCATCAGGGCGGCGCAATATCGACGCCTTTGTGGGCGTAAAAGAAAGGGTAAAAAAAGGAGCAGCGAGGCTCGTGTATTTGGAGTAGAAACATAAAATAATACAACAACCCGACCCCATCTCGCGTGATGCCGTGATCGAAGAGACAAAGCTGCAAGCTCGGAAACGGCCTCGTAAAGGGTTTCCATTTCTTCTAATAGCTTTCTCATCCCGTTGGCGCATCGCGCTGCTCATCTTTCGCACCCGCACCGGGGTTTCCAGTGAAGTGACCTACTTCAAACCCGTCGGATCGATTCCGTCCTCCCACCGCAGCCGTTACTGGGTTCATTTCTTTGGCCCGTATGTTGAGCAAACAATTCCCCTCGCGCATCCGTGGGAGAGACTAAAGGGGGAATTTCAGCGCCCGAAAATCGACCGCGATCGTGTAGCGTGTCATCGGTGTTGCACCTCTGGCGCTGATCGATGCCGACCCACCGATCTTGCCCGCGAGGCTCGAAAAGCGATGGGAAAATTTGGAGGAACTTCGATTGAGCCGGTGCTGTGGGAAACCGATGACTCGATCATGATGGGGCGCAAACACAATTCGACGCCTTTCGGTTGGTGGTTAGGAAAAACTAAGCAGACTTGCCCCTTATTTTACTGCTCCAGGCAAGAAAAACAATTTCGGTTTAGGGATGGCTTGCCTCGGTTGCACAATGTTTGCCAATTATTTGCAAACATTTGCGACATTAAATCGACATTAGGCGTTGCGATCAGTGCATAATTAACGGCTGGGTAAATCCGTTAACAGAAGCACTTGCTATTTCCCAATAAACTAGCTGGGAATGATCTTTATTTATGGTTATATTTTTGTTGTGTCATTTTGTTCTATTACATCTTGTTTTATTATGTAATATATTACATGTGTAAAAAAATTATTCAATAGCTGTTTAATCAACATATCTTTGAGAGATCAATCAAAATGGGGTTTAAGGGGTTTTCCTTAAAATTTTGAAATGTATTTAATTAGTAAAACTCATTAATTATGCAACAACAAACAAACATCACGATAGTCATCATTCTGAACCGACCGTAGTAAGTGTGTTTCTAATGCACAGATAACAAGTAAGTGATCGTATCAAATGCAGCGATCTCGAAACAACGCCTTAAAACTGGCACACCCGCTAGCTATCTTATTGCCTATGGAAATCGTAGATTATGAGCATTTTCCAGCGTGATGTGGACCTCGCCAGTGTTAATTTATACTTGCGGCTTATTTTTAACTGTGTGTGATAATTTTTTAATCCAATGATTGGTATAAATAAATCTAAGTCCGGACTACCGAGCGCCCTTCTAACATACCAGACGAAGGTATTGGAATAGCAGTGCCATGGCTGCTATTAAACACAAGCTTGCAATTAGTCAGCGAACCAAAATCGAACGCATTAGCGCGCGGATTGAAATGGGGTCGCCGAAAGACCGCGAGATTTTAAATACAGAGCAAGAAAACTTCGTCCGAGCGAGGATTCGATTCCCTTCACATCGGTTGGCTTCTATGGTTTCTCAGAAATAAAAGTTTTAAGCCAAAAGAAACGTATTAATGGCCACCACACCCTTTCTTTATCCGCAACATATAACTCCATGTGGCACCACTGAACGAGGTTTCGGTATCGCGAAGCCATTGCTTCCAATCCAAAACGATGATACCGCCGACTAGCGCATGGGTGTTTGTTGAATTGAAAACTATCTCAAATGGACAGTAATTATGATTTATGCTCGATTCGCGTCTAATCCGACATTCGGTCGCGCTTGGTCTTGAGACGCCTCGAGGAAAAACATATGGCTAGGATTCGCTGTGGTGTCTGCAGGCGCCACCGCGGTCAAGCGTTACGACTGGATGGTCATTGATTTTGTTCCGATATTGCAGCTTATGGACGCCAGATTGGCGTGGAATTCGGATTGGAAGTCACGCATTTAGAACCAAGCGGCTGTTATGGAATGTTTATTGGCGGTGAAAGATTTTTGTTGATTAAATTCGATATAGTCTGTTTTAACGCGAAAAATGATCTTTTCTACCTTTTCGCTTTTCATTCTAACATTAAAAATCATATTAAATATTCGAAGCAATTTCAGAAACTCTTCTCCATAACAAGACAGAACAAAATCGTTTTCCTTTTAAAGCGTTTTTCACGATTCACGCTCCTAGTCCGATCGAAGGGAATTCAGCACAGGAAAGGTGCGAGATTTTCATGTAACATCGCAGCCCACTCGGTTTCACAATCGATTGAATGCAAATTACGAACTAATTCTACACTATTTCCTGCCTTCTGGCCGGCCAGTCATTAGGCTCTCGGTGGCTACCGTGTGCTACGATTTCGTCACCCTGCCCTATCGCGGTGCGCCACCGTGGCTGGAAAACTCCCGGTGCCATCGGGCCACGTCGAGCCGTTTTGATCCGAGATTACATCAGCCAGACCGACGCGCGACTTAGCGCCCCGCGACTAAATTGACTCATTTCCTAAAGAAATCGTTCCGTCGATTATTACTCGCACACTCGCCACCATCTGCATCGCCGTGCACCGAGACGGACACATCGGGGACGCGTACGCGCGTGCGTAATGCCCAGCTGAGGGCCCATTTTCCTGCCACGGTGTGGTGGGTTGCTCTTGTTTCTTTTCCTACCAGTGACACCCTCAAAGTGCACCCTGTTCGTGCGTATTTACACCCCATTTCTACGCTCTTTTCCCTTTGGCCCCGTTCGGTTCAGACCGGCATCGAGTGACCCCCGGCTACGCACTCCATAAAATGCATTAACCAAACAAACCCCACGCATCGGTCGCGCGAGCATCGGCCGTAAAATTGTGCATCCGATACCACGAACCCGGCGGCGACCGCACATTAGAGGGTAATCAACGCGTGAGGCGCGCTAGCGGATATCGCGTGAGCGCGAACCGTACGAAAGACTGCGTGCGGCAGTAAGCGACGAACCGTACGAAAGACTGCGTGCGGCAGTAGGCGACGAACCTCTGTTATTGCTTCGATTGGTGGCGTGCGTGCGTCGGCGGCTTCCATGACGCGGTGTTTTACGTCTAATCGTAAATGCTAACCTTATGTCGCATATAACCGAGCGCAGCGAAATGTTACACTTTTAAGCCTCAAGCGCCGGTGGGGATTTTTGAGAGAAATTTCAAAATGTCATTTACTACTTCGTAAAATGGTTTCGTTGTAAAGATAAAAATATTTTGATTGATATATAGGTGGAAGATATTTGCTTGTTAATGTTTTTTCATAGATAAAATAGATGTTATATCATATATTGAACTAAATTGCGCGAGGATTCTTGAGAAACATTGTTAGCATGTCTTATAATTCATATAGTAATTTGAACCATTTACACCAACTTATTTATGATACATGCCGCATAATTAAAGTGTTTTTTGGACCCTTTCGGTTTGGTCTCTTCGGAAACAAATCACAGCCCATTTTCCGTTTAAATGTGGCCGCAAGGATCTGGTAACAAATCGGCAAACATTTAGAACTAGGTCATCAAGCTTTTAGTTACCTTTGACCTAGTCCTCGCGAAGGAAGTGGAACTAACGTCTAGACGGCGACAAAATAAAAACCCAACCATCTCTCATGCGTGACTGCTCGTTGGTTGCAAATTTATATCCAAACGTCGGATGCATTTTCGCGCAAAATTTACGACTGTCGGCGTCACCTCTTGGTTGCGTTCCATAGGGAGGTGGCGTTTGAAAAGAAATTCGATACGCCAACGCGTCAAGAGCGCAAATGCATCGGCACTGCACACACGAACGACGCTCATGTTGCACTCATGATGGCGTCGAGGTTTCAAGTTCTCTATAAATCATACATTTGCAAATTGGCGTTGATGTGGGCCAATACCCGCCAATGTCGCGTTGGGTCACGAGCGAGAAGTAAACGTCAATTTGCGTTAGAGTTCGAAAAAAAATATTTGGCTCCATTAATCCGTAGACTGGCCGGAATGGGTCGTCATATATCGCTGAACCGAAAAACTGTGTCTGAGGATTTTTTTTTGAAAACATTCGTTCTGAAATGTAGCACCTTTACGAAACAAGATGCCGATTTTTTTTCCCCATTCCGGATGTCACAACGAATAAGTGAACGGCCCAGAAGGTTTCAATTTACCGGATTATTTTTATTTTTTCAATGTTTTCCCCCAAAAACACACCTTACCGTTTTTTTATGTTGACCACTTCAGCTCTACCGAAGAGCCCGCATTAAAAAGCACGAACGTTCCAGCCCGATTCAGTTGCGTTCACGTGACCCCGCCCGGTGACCCCAAAGGTCGCCAGCGGAGAGCTGTTGCAACATTTGACTCCTCCACCCGAATCCGACCGGCACTGATTGCCTACATTAGGGCCAATTTTCGTGCGGTGGCTGCTCGATCTCGACACATGACCGAGAAGTAAGATACCGGCTCGTACCGGCTCGCGTTATGCGCGTAACTCAGCATTAAAATCGCGTAAGTGGCCACGCCGCTGGCGGTCGCGATCACGAGCCAATTCCACTCGATGTATGCGTGTGTATGCCGCAGGAGCGTGTGGCTTTACGATCGGGTTAGCGCGATTGGTTCTCCCTTTTCTCGCAGTATGTGCCCCGAAAAAAAATGCACAGTGACGTTCGAATCAATCACGATTTCGAATCGGATGGACACACTTCAGCGGCGGTTCAATTGCACAGGAAGTGGAGCCGTAAGTAAGTGATCCGTCACGAAATTGCACCCGCGCGATATAGAACGATCGTTATTTCCTCCAGCACTGTCTGTTTTTGCTCGTTTCTAATAAATTGTTCACCCATACCCAGCGCCACTCGTGGCGTGAAATGATATGTTGTTCTGTCCAAGCTAATTGACTTTAGCCGCCGTAGCTCGGGATTGTGCCAAAAAGATAAGAGAGGCACGAGAAAAACGAGGGAAAAAAAAGGCAAACCACCTCGAAGTGAACGTAATTGCGCACCAAATGACTTTGAACTTTTGGTGAATTCTACGGCAAATACGTGGGACGAAAATAAAGTAATAAAGTAATCAAAGTGACAGCTCGTTACCACTTACGAAATGGAAATAATTCTGGTAATAAAATCACTGGCAGCAATTTAGCGAAACCCGATCCTCGATTTAGAGCCTTCGAGCCGGATCACGTAAATTTATTCAAATTTGAACACTTGTAAGCTCTTATTTCTAAACAGGAATCGGAAGACCTTTTGATGCTATTTGAATTCAACTTCAGTTTCTATCAAAAAATTTAAACATGAAAGTTAACGAAGTTAATTAACGTTTCAATCATGATCGAGATCACTAGGAAAAAAAATGATAAATTTATGTAAAATGTCAATTCAAAGATACAGAAAAAACACTTTAAACCTTGCATTATACAGGAACATGACCACAATAGTTGTAGGCTATTGTTCAACGTAAGATCACAGTCCGTTTTATCAATTAGGTAACTGGCAACGGGGCTCAATATCTGACTGCTCCCGACCGCCTCTTCTGGCAAATAACAAAGCCCTTCTCGAGGTGGCGGAAAAATGAAGAAACTCCTCCCTGCGTGGTTGCGAAAATTACTTCACCTTTCCCGACAAGGGAACGCGCCAACCATCGGGTGCCTTTGCGCCACAGCAAATCATGCTCAATCACTGAAAGGTCAGCTAGGCTGATGTGTCTTGGGCTGCATTAACTTTCTTGCCATCAATCGAGCGGATATGACACCCGTCCTAATGCTCGCGCGCCGTTTGCCTTTAAAAGGGCACGAACTTGTGATGGAATCTTTTTTTTTCCTATACTTCTCTTCAACGTGCCCATCAGTGGGCTTTTGTGCTCGGTAAGGCTTCCTTCATTTCCTGCTCCGATCAGGAACCGATCACTGGAGCTAATATGTAACGATTCTGTTGAAGGATCTCCACTTTCCGCATCAAAGAAACTACTACCGATGGCATTGCGAGTGGGACGATCTCGCTTTCCTTTCCTTCCGCGGACTATTTTTGTAGAAGGGCGCATTCCAGTAGCAGGCATCACAAAAAATCCTGCCAAAAATCCGGCCTTTCTGAAACTTGAATTGAAACCAACGGGACGGTTTATGGTTATTATTTTTGGGGAGGTTTCATTTCGATTCGCTTTACGACCATCGGACCCGCACTTCGATACCCTTATTTACGACACGCAATTAGCTTGGCTAATTTTTTTCATCCTTAAGCGTGGGAGAAAGGGCTGACCTTTGGTAAAAGGAGGAATGAAGTAATGAAATGCATAGTTCGATGATATTTCTGCTTGTTGTTTTGTGCTAAAAACTTTCAAATAATTCCATATAGCTTTAAAAAATAAGGAGCTAAAACCATTACGAAATATATAAATGACGCAACTGACAGCAATGTTTTTATCAACTAAATTGATTGATCTGATTTTTCTTACAAACGGACTACCGTAATCAGAAACCATAACATGAAAATATTATTCCACTCCTGTAAATGGAAACAATGGGAGAACCGTTTTCTTTCGCTCCCTCCTTTTCGAGGCGCAAACAAGGATTACAATCAGTCATCGCGATGCCGCCCGTTCGGTATGGTCATCTTCCATTAATATTGCACGTTTGGTCGAACTTTCACGAGCCGCACTGTACCGATGCTTATCGGCGGGCAAACGAAATCAGATCGCGATCCGCCCCGGAAATGGCAAGCGCGAATAAATGCGCAAACGCCGGCCACGGCGGTCGTTTGTTTGTTTGGACAGTTCGGAAGCATAAACATTAATAAAAGAGGCGGTGAGAAAGGCAACGGTTAAGCCGAAACCGGCAAGAAAACAAGCAACAGCCGGATCGACGGCGACCGTGAAAGGCGTATGTTTAACGGCCCACATTAGCGAAAAGGCGTTTTACCGCTCGAAAACGGGCGGAAGCGTCTGTGCGAAAGGAGACACTGGGCTACTGTCGGGTGCTGCCACCGTAATTTGCAAATAGGGTGCCACCGTAATTTTGGGAGCGTTATGTGCTGGAATTTCAAGAAAAAAAAATTACAAACAATTTTGAAAAAATACACTGCTTACAAACTATAAGAACATGCTAAATTTTTATTTGAGATTTTTTTTATGCAATTCAGGAAGTGTTTTAAGCTAGATATAAATGCATTACATACCGTGAGATATAGGGAGTCCTGTTCTAATATTTTACAAGCTAATTTATTTCCTCAGAAGTATATTTAAATGCCCGTTCAATTCAAGCAAAAATCACAAGCAATAAACATGCGTTCGATAATTCCTTGCTTCGATAGAATCCAATTGATGTCCTGAAGCAATCCCATCACACTCTACATGTCTGGATCTTTTCAGGATTAGACATACCCCGGTTGTTGCTCGCCTTCAGGATTATGACGTAAAGACGACATGACAAATGTGCTGCTGGCCTGCTCGATATGGTGCTCGCTTCTCTCTGCTTCACCAACCGACCCACGTTCGAAGGCATTTCTTGCCCAGGTTCGTGCGTTAATTGAAATATCTTGAAGCTACCATTATCTAACGCAAAGTGGCCGCGATGGCTTCCCACCAGTCCGGTAAATTCGAGAATATCTCAACCGCCTCTGGTCTACTCAGCGTGCTGGCTGGTTATCTCGTGCGCGTATTATGATAATATTTCTTCATTTGTCAAGTTTTATCTAAAACAGTTTCAATCTTCCGATTTTGGTTGCGCTTTTTTTCCTTCTCCATCGCGTTGCTGTGGCTTCCTGCGGTCATCTGAACCACACGCAATCCAGCCTCCACGCGCGTAGCAAACGCGAAATGGCGAACTTCTTGCGATACGCGCTACTAAGGCTCTTCCCGCGATCCGAACCAATTTCTGGATTCGCTCCAGGGGGTCTCGACACTATCGCGATTCGCACGTAGCTCTCACTGGGCCTTCCCCCTGAGCCCTTCGTGTGCGATTACAAAACACGCATTCGCAAGCCGCATACGCGAATCTGTACGCGTTACACGCCAACATGCCGCCGCCTCGTCGATCGGATGTGTCACGGGCTCCTGGGGTGGCGTGTCAGGGCGCGTGGAAATAAATTTCAAATTGGATCAAATGGGGTTTTATTAATTAAAAGGAGTTGTATATTGCCGGCCCCTTTTCGCCTTCCGCTTGCTTGCCGGGGGGACTTTCTTTGCCCTTTATCACAAATCAGTGACACCCAGGCGAGACCCCAGGGGTGGAAATTGAGTTCGGTTGTTTCCTGCTTTTCTGCATCAGACCATGAGAGTGTTTTTTCCGCCCTGGTGTAGCCACCACCGAGTAAAAGTGTCTTAAAATGAGAGGCTTTCTTCTTATTTTTTTGCAACAAGCCAGTCATGCGCTAGTTAAAATACAGGCGAGGTAAAACGAATAAAACCGAAACGCAAAAACCGAACAGTCGCTAAGTTAAGCGGTTGACTCGTGGAATAATTCAGTCTCGTGTTTGCGTGTGATTGGATTGACTTTTTTGAGATACTTCGATAAACTCCAATACACTGTGCAAAAAAGGACTTTTTATTACGAATGCTGAGCGTTTTGCTTTTCCTTTCGTGCATAAAGGTATATACAGCATGGTTATAATATAAATCCGGAAATAGATCGTCAAAATGCTTCAGAGCTGATTTAATTCCTGTAGTTACATAGCTTTATGTTCCATTCATTATATATTTTTTAAAAAGAATGTCAAAAGTCATATTGGAAGGGCTAGAATAATATGTTTAGGCATAATTTAGTTGGTTTCAACCAAAATAAATTTGCTAAACAATGGCAAATAATCGTTGTTAATATATAAATAAAAAACAGAATAGAATATAAATTGATAGAATCAAAGCTGAAAATGAATATTACTCAATATAGTGTAACGTTTGATGAATTTCCATGTTCATACGATCACCTCTAGTACGTGTTGTACATGAGGTAATTATGTTCCATTTCTCTGAACATCACACGGCGCTTAAGAAAATGAAAAAATGCTGCGAAAAAAGAGAAAATTCTCCTCACCAAAGGCGCACCGAGAGCGCAGCGTAACCAAACTAGTTGTTAGGACACAATAGCCCGCAGAAAGGAAAAGTAACATGTAACATTAACCCACATTATAAAAGCATTCCGCTGTCATTCCGCCCAGCCGCACCGGGTGTCACTCTCATCGGCCATGTGCGCGCCCTTCTTTGCATAACATTCCGGTCAAATCGGTACCACCCAACCCATCACTGGGCCAGGCCCCTCCCCTGGACCCCGAGGGATGCACGCAGACGGGACGCGGAAACTCTTTCCTAACTGGAGGCTCTGCCGGCATCGATTTTCTTTCACGCCGCTTTTCCTCCCTCAGCCAGTGCGCTTTATTTTTCGCTCCCACCGCGCACTGATTCTGTCGTCGCGACCCGTTCGAGGGCCATAAATGAGCCATCAATTATCTGCCGCAAGCAAAATGTGAGCCCCTTCCCGGCTTTCCCGGTCGATTACGCACGGAGCGAGCGCTTCAACAGGCCACGATTTGCGTTCGCTTCTGTCAACAAGAATGCAGCGACGATGGCAAGCTTAACGCCGGGTTGGTAGCGAGAAATCGAATGAATATCGAAAAAAAAAGTACCTAACAGTTTGCGCGAGACGAATGATAGATGGTGTCCCGGTAATTACGCGTCCAGCCAACCGATCCGTGGCAAGACCCGTCGAGGACTTTCTCACTCACTCGGGTCGTCGAGGGTTATAATTTGCACCTAACGCACTCGGGCCACCCTGCGGAACGTGCGTGATAAGCCTCGCAAAGCAATCCGACGGGTAAAATAAAAGAAAATCAACCGGATTATGAACGCAACGGATGCTGCATCTTAGCGTCTGGAGCTGGTGGAGGAAAAACAAAACAAAGCAACCAACTGCTGCCTAACCGGTTAACCCTTGAAGGCTGCGGTTGCTATGGTGATCAGATTTAAGGCCTTTTGATTTATTTGTTTATTGGCTCGCTGTGCAATAGGTTCCTTTTGGTCGACCGGATTTTATCGGTAGAAAATCCTTTTATCACATTTTATAATTCCACGTTGCACCTCAAGGGTTAAATTGCAGCTATGCAGCTAGCTGGGGCTGGAAAAACGTCGCAAAAGTGGCTGCAAAACGCTTTTCGCACGCAAATGCAGAACCAATTCGTCACGCCGGTGTGCGAGCGGGAAGTTCGCAGGCTCATCGTAATCGGCCCCGGCACGTAAGCAAGCCCCACGAAGGCTCCGTTGTTTGATCGAGCTGCAGTTTTTAAGGCGGTGACATCGTCCGGAGAGAAAGGGGGAAAGGGGACTGACTTGTCTTGTGGCATGCATTTAAAGAAGCGAAAATCATTATACAACTCCCTTGCACTGATGCCATTAGCGATTGTCGTCGGTGGAACTTTACATTTGGCTTTAGAGCGTGCGATGTCGCGCAGAAGGATTCGCCCAAGTTGACCTTTCCTATGAAGCAATCAGAGTGCCAGGGTGTGATAGTAATCGACGCGTTGGCATGAATGCGTGCAGAATGTATGATTGCGTGGTGATAAACAGGCAGAGTGTAGTGATTGTTAGCTTGAAACGCAATGTGGTTTTAATGAATCCATTCGAGCATAACTACGGAACGTTTAAAAATAAAGTATATGAGCAAACTTTTTTAAACCCAATAATAAACAAAAAACGATGAAAATGTAATGTTTTCCATTGAAAATAATAAAAGGTGCAATATAATTTTGAGAGCCTACAAAACACCAGTACCACCATAGAAAGTGAAAAGAAAAAAATCATCGCAAAATCCAACGAATGATAGATGATGTTGAAATGATTAATTAAAAGTGCAAAATCATGCATAAATTAATCAACATCGTCAGACGTCATCATTTCGTCATCTACCACATGCACCAGGTGATGCACATTCGTGTCACGCTCAAAGTCATCACATCTTCGTCTCCGAACCACTGCGTTCCCTTCCTGCTACCGTGAGCGGCTTATCAGATTCACGAATTCGATGCCCATCGCTAGGTCGATCTCCTGCAAGCGAAGGCATGGCATTCGCTCATTTCTCCCGCATTACGTAAACCCAACGAAAGCCACTCGCGATCAACCCACGGGGACCCAAGCAAATGGGCTGCCGAGCAACAGGGAGTCATGTTCAGAAAGTGCATCTTCTTGCAGCGCTGACGATCACGATCGTCATCATCCCGCACGTGCACGTCCTCCCTATCGACGCCCAAGTGCGACAAAATAAGCGACCAAATTTCAATCTGATTACGCGCGATCAACCACCTGGTGACGAGAAGGGGAGAAAAGAGAGCTCAGCGCACAATAAAAAAGGGGGTCGAAAAACGCACCCATTTCAGCATTCATCGACGTCCTGATCCACGTGCGCCAGTGGGCTGATCCAGAGAAGAGCCACATTTTATCGTTTCGATCCATAAATCATGATTTGTCAAAGGGCTGGAGGAGGGTTTGGAGGGTGAAGAGACGTTCGATTCCGAGCCACGCCCAGGTCGTTAGAAAGGCAAGAAAGTCAGCTCGAGGTCGCATCCCCACCGGAACGCGAACGTGCGCCTAAAAACATGCACTTTTCGTCAGGTAGTGTGAAGGGGATGAACGCCTTGATCACCGGGTGCCCTTTTCCCGTGCCAGCGCGAAGGGCCTGCACGGAAGTGGAGGGATTAACAAAACAATCAAAGTGAGAAAATCTGCATCCCAGCCGCGGGTGAAAGTAATTCTCTCTGGGCCGCCGTTTGGCCGCCCTCGATGATTAATGGGGCATCGGTGTCGGTGGGTCGAATGTATGCGCTTCCTTGGTTGGCCGATTGGGGTGTGAAATTTTCACGTGTAGCAAAAGGGTGAAATGCAACTCAAGCTCTAGGGTAGTGCTGTTGCACTTCCAATCGGGTTGGGTGATCGTGCAGGTGGGCATAAATAGTACTTAGAAAATCAGTGCGATTTGTTCGGTAAGAGTTTATGGTTCACCTGCGTGGCAGCTGGTGTTTGAAATATGAACGATCTGCTGCTTTTCTGAATTTTTTTGTTTGGAATGTAATTTTACTTCATAGATAAAAAGATAGAGCGCCAGAACACATCGTATGTCGTACTTTTCCCAACTAGAAAGGTATATTTCTTTAATGCTATATTTTGTTTTCAAATAACTCCAATTTTCTTATAGCAGACATTTATATAAAAAAGAATTTCTTGAGAACCCATTTAAATTTCTAAAACATTTTTTTTCAAAGTAAATCCGATCAACCAATTCACTCTTCATCATCGGATTCAAATAGTTTCTATACATCATAAACCTCAAATCCAAATATGCCCATCGGTGGATGTGAATCGATTTGAAAACCAGCCCGATGGCTACAAATTGCGCATTTCTCGTAATGTATCACCGATGTTGCACAAACCGATTCGCAATAAACCCTTCGCAGGTCCGAGCTTATGTAGCCCTCCCAAACGATCAGACCCACCCGATGACATATCGATCCGCGACCGAGCGTAATCGATCGATTCGATCCGTGATCTTTCCAGGGCATACATCCGGCATCGACCAAGTGCGTACATTCGCGAATGCACTCGCTCAAACAACCACACCATCGTTTGACTTCAGCATCCGTGCGGATGGGACCCTCAAGGGCCGCGAATAGCGTGTCCTATGGTCAGTTCAAAGTGCGACCATAAATCAACGCCCTGCTGCTGGGAAAACGAACGTCGGCTGCGATCAAGCTCACTCGTGGAATTCTCTACACCAAACGTAACGTAACGCTCGAAGGTTACCTTCACTCTACTACGTCAAGTCGTCCGATCGGATGCACCCGTAGCGCTCCTTATGGGTACGACATTCGAATGCAATTTCGCTCCAGCAGGACAGCTATCCCACATGTGCGCCTTGTTCCGGCATTGCGAGAAACAAATCCGCACCGTCCGTCCTGGAAAGGAGCGCTCTGTTTGTCTGTACGTTGACAGCTGACTTCTGCTTGCGAAACATAAAAACCTACAATCCAGCGACCAAAATGTCCCCCACGCGTTGCGTGTGGCGTTTCCAGGGGGTTTTTTAATCCACATTTCTCTTTAGTGCGATTTTTCACTTCAACAGCAACACAATGCAGCTGAGATAACTTTTTATCATTTCCCGGACAGCTCGCGGAGCCAGCGAACTCTCCCTGCGTTGTGTTCTGACATTCGGCAACGGTGCATTTTTGTGGATGCACCTCAGCCAGACCTCGAGCGCCACTTTCCACAGCCTCGGAGCCCGGGTTTTACACGTACACCGGTTACGACGACGTTGCGGATGCACCAGACGGCTAGCATGCATATCCACTTCGTTATACGGTTAACATAGGTACATGGTTCATTATGCAATTGACCTACTCCCTACGGGACGGGAACTGCCGGCCGGATTTCTCTGGGTGATCTCGGAATCCGGCCGGACCGATGCCGGGCTCAACCGGAACAACGACGGCTTGATTATAGTGGTGGAACTCCAACAGTGATGAGCTAAAAAGTACCATCGAGCAATGGAAAAATAGCAACAAAATATATTAAGGAGAAATTTCTCACAAAATTTGTTGGAAAGCGGATTGATTTAATTCAACAGTAATTCAAGCGCATTCTTAATTCACTCGTAAAGGTTCAGTAATATGTTTATGTTTTGAATAAAAATTGGTATTATTTTCGTGAAAATTTTAATCAATTCTTTATACTACAATTCCCATCAATAATGGGTCATTTCATACACAGTCATTCAAACATTCCTTCCATTAATAAAGCTTTACAAGCTGATGAAAGCTGCATTTTTGCTTTTATTACCTCCAAACCTTTGCCATGGATAAATACTCCAGAAAACTTATCAACGCCACCAAGTGAAACGCATCCCAACACAACAACCCCGACTCGGTATTCCTGCGTTCCGGCGACAGTCCGGCGACGGCATCCTTCCGGAATCCGATGCGTGCCACCCACAAGCTGGCTCCACTTTTTTAACTACATTTTTATCGCCGTTACCCACCGCATTTTCGTGTGGCCACAGCACAAACGCAACGTCGGCACACGCGGGCTCCGGGAGTGACCTTTCACTTTCGCGGCAACCGGAACGCACCGTGCGCGCGAGTGCATTTGCCCGTGGCGTCGTCATTTTAATGCACCTTTTGCCCACCGTCCCGCGATAAGCCATTACGCATAAATAAACAAGCAATGAATCGTTGGTTGGGTAAAAAATTGATTCTCTCTTCTTTTTTTTTGCGTTCGAACTGGCGGAATAAGAAGCGACAAAAAAGGGACCAGCGCACGCAAAAGCAAAAGGAAAGTGATTGTGGTATTTTGTAGCGGTTTTTGCTCTCGTTCCACACGCGCTACATATCTGGGAGCAATTTGTGCCACCGATCCTACGCGTGCGCTTGTCGCGGTCGAAAGCGAGAAGTACGAAACCAAAAAACCCGGGCGACAAAGATCGCACGCACGGCAAGGACTCGCCGCGTGCTTCCTGGATTCCGAACCGCTACATTTCGCAGGATCGTGCCGTTCGAGGAGGAAAGCCGGGGCATCAGGCGATCAGGCGAAGGACGGGAAACATAATTTAAATCTTAACGAAACGGCGCTCGAAAAGCGAACGGCGATGGCGACAGAATAAATAAGCGTCGCCAAATTAGGGTTTCTCCCCCTAAAAAAACTGCGGTTCCGGTAACACTTTGGCGTCGGGACGTGCCGAAGGAAAGCAATTGGGTTCGCTATTACGAAAGCCCAACAACTGCAGTGTCGCCTTCGAACGCGCCGTCATAAACTAATCAACGCATAACGGCCTGCTGTGTGCTACAATTAGCTGGCAATAACGCACCGTTTGCAGATACTAAAGCGGCTACTATTATCGCTCGTTTATACTACCGTGCATCGGGATCGTGTTGTGATCGTGAGTAACGCTTGCTGTTTTAACAAAGGATCTTTGGGAGGATGTTTTGCATTTTTATGAAGGAAGAATGTTTGGAAGCAGAGAGGAATTTTTATGCCATATTAAAAAATTGGCAGTCGAACATCTTTGGAATGATAAAAAAACCTATAATCGGACAAACGTTCGTAAAGGCTCTCGTAGAAGCACCCTACGTCCCGATCGTCCAGTAAACGGTCCATTAAGGAACGCACCCCTTTGATCGGCAACTTACGACGACCTGCTGCCTGTTCCACCACCCGGGGGCGAGATTAATGATACCAGGAAGTAGTAGCTGAATTCCAGCGGCTCCCGAGGCTCGCTCCAATCACGACCACCATCGTTCCTTCTTGCCAATCCCATATCGGGTACGCACGGAATCTGACCACCGCTTTACACGGTGGGCAGTGCGCTTGTTCGCAACACGCTCTAGGAGTGCCCTCTGCCTGTTCTAGCCTCGAACCACTTCGACAACCCGAGCAAACTGGTCCATGTGCGCTGGCAGGCATGTGCGAGACTTTGTCGACATGATCGGGTCCCTCAACCACCCGGGTGACTAATGGTGGAATTTTGAGCCGAGGGCAAGCGAACCTATCCCAAAATCTCCTCACCAGCTATGGCGTCGGCGAAGGAAAGCGCTTGACCTTACTCCTGGGACCAAACCGGACTGTAGGCATCGGTTGAACAGACGGTGAAGAATGTGCTCCATTTAGATACCGGTGTGCCTTTGCAGGACCCGATCTGTTCTATACCGTTCCAATGTCCGAATCTTGCGAAAGCCCACCCGTCGAGCGCTGCATCCACATGCCCTTGAAAACTGCCATCTAGTGGCATACACAACCGATGGTGGGAGCGATGTAACGCAGCAGGGTTTCCGTGTTTTCTGTGCTGAAACCCTCCAACATGGTGTAGCGCCCTGGTCAAGCAGGGAACGGTAGAGTACAATTAGTTCGTTTGTCACTCCACTGTACGCTCCACTGTCACCGTGTGGCCTCGGTGAAGTTTGCCGACCGTGGAGCAACGTTCACGGCAGCATGCGGTCACTTCCAACGCCACTGGTTGAAGCGCAAATTCTTTTCATGTGTCGAGAACACTCCCAGATCGGTGATGGTGGTTTTATCCTCGCATCAAACCTGCAAACTTCTCAAACGATTTCAATAACAAGCAGCCACACAGTAAAAACGGTCCAAAAGGGTCAAGTTGACAGTGAGTGCGGTTTGCAATACGATCTCTCGGATTTACTCTGCTGTTTGACGTTGCAGCAGGCCAAAACCTAAGGAGTGCGTTGTTTAATAGACCATGAAAATCACATTCTTGAGTGATTTAAGTTGTTTCAAAGTATGGTTCAAAATACAACACGATGGGGGTAGTTATACCAGCAATGGGATATCTTTAATTATCTTAATGAAATTTGATAAATAAAAGTTATCTCTATTTTATCTGTTAATTGCATTTTAGCAGCTAAATCATAAGGGTGATTTCATCACAGTATTCTGCAAAAAAAATGGTATAGAAACCCCTTCAAAGGGCTCTCCTTCTTACTCTCTTTCTTTCATTCGCTTTGACCTCCTAACCAAGGGCCTATCCTTCCGATGCATTAGTTGCGCTCCATCCGTGACAAAAACCCGTGACTCGTTGCTCTCTGGCCTAGAAACAGTTCGACTTCCTTCGACTCCACCTAGCAACGGGCAGTTCAGGTGCACCCACGACCCGACTGCAACCGCGGTACGAGACGAAACGGTGTAAATTAATATTTCCCAACACATGATGAGCCCGTGCGCGGTGGCAGTTTGGCACCTGGTGCAAAAAAAACACAAAATCTCTGCAACAAAGGTCCAATCTAATCAACCGGGGTGGTGTACAATGACAAATGAATGCTAATGTCGTAATTGGCCAGTGCGAACATCGGCATGTAGCGGGCTTTTTAGCTCGCAAAAAAAACATGGTAGAGGGAAGGTGAACAAAAAGCATATACACCTCTTTAGTTAACTGGCAATTCAAATATGGTGGCAACGGTAACGATGAAAAACACCTCAGCCAGGCGGCATCAAGCGGGAGCACTTGAAAGTGAACACAAAAAAAAACAATAATAAAAAACAAACCTCGCCCCTTGTGGGACGGAAGAAATATGGAATGCCCTGCCTGACAATGAGAATTATAATTATAACCAATTAATTTACAGTATTGCGCACGTTCACGCCACGTTCAAGCGGCGCTACAAAATGGCGCACGGCACGCCACCGGGAAAAGGCATCTGTAAGGGTAGATCAGGCTTTGTCCAGTGCGGGTGTGCTTTTTGTTTCGTTTTGTTCTTCTTTTACGCTCACCCCGAGCCGATGGGAGAAAATGCGCCAGGTCATTCGGCGCATTCTGCAGGGCGGTTGTTTTTCCTACATTTTCCTCGCCGTCCCTGCACTACACTGGGAACTGCGGTTAATCTATTTTGCCGTTTTTTCTTCTTCTTCTGAATCACTCTACGTCAAATACGGCAACTGTCTTTCAGCTGCACCGACCTGCATGGGGTGTGTGCTCCAAGTTCAACCCTTACCCGGTAGGGGCACGATCTCTTTCGTACGACCTGGCTACCTGGTTGCAAAATGGTCGAGTATCAGAGACCATTGTTTACCAGATGCCAACAGGTTTGGAGTTGGCATAAGTCGACCATTGAGATCGTCAACGAAAAGTGCAGAGAAGTTCAACTGACGCAGAACCTGACCTAGAAATATGATAGATTGCAAACAGTGCACTAGCTTCATAGATCTCTAGGACAGCGAATTCCTCCTACCAACTCCTCTATGATTTAATTCAAGAGACCGCGAATCTATAACGACACTGACAACGTGTTAAAGCAACCTCACTACTCATTTGCGAGATATTTATTTGTCAGCCCATCGGCAACGAAAACTTGTTGCAACAACTTTTTTTGCTCTGGAACAAGCTGAATTTTCGATTAATTATCATGGATAAAACATTGGGTTACCAGAACAAAAATGTATTGCTAGCAATTTTTCGAATCTCTAGTGCGACTCCGTTCTAATCGATTTTTTATTGACCCCAAAATGATTACCATTATTTTTGTTCTTGTTCTGCTTCTGTTTGTTCCTGTTCTTGTTTCTGTTGTTATTTATGTTCTTGTTTTTGTCATTGTTCTGTTTCATTTCCTCAACACCTGGTCCGTCTAGGTAGACCATGAGCTCTTCGTCGTTGTACGAGTCTTCATAATATTCTTGCAATACTGGCTCAATCTCGTCCTTAGTAGCTGGGGTAGTCACCATAGTCGTAGGAGTAGTCGCTCTGTCGGTGACGAATACCGGTGAAGTTGATGTTTGTAACAGACAGGGTGCCATGATCATCGAGGCCGACGTTCCCCCGGAAGCAAAAGGATCATCAGATTTTGTGTTTGAAGCAGTATATGGCATGTTATTCACAATAGGGATAGTACTGACCTTGGCCGTTGTCGTCGTGCCAACGACACCGAGAGGCATCGGTGCAAATTTATTGACCAGAGGAGTCGTGATAGTAGTTGGCAACGTAGTGGTGGTCGCTGTTGCAGTAGTCGTTGCAGGAGGCGCAGTTGTTGTAGGGGATGTAATCACAGTTGTGGTTGGTTTCACAGTGGTTGTCGATACCGTAGAGGTCGTGGGTATGGACGTCGTAGTAGACGGTGGTGAAGTTGTAGTAGGCAACGTTACAGCAGCGACTGTTGGCTTGGTTGTTGTTGACGTAGCTGCTGTTGTTGTGATCGGAGCTATTGTTGTTGTGATCGGAGCTGTTGTTGTTGTGGCCGGAGCTGTTGTAGAAACCGTTGTTGGCTTTGCTGTAGTAGTCGGCACTGTGGTCGATGTAGTCGACGCAGGAGTCGACGTAGTCGGTACAGAAGTCGTAGTCGGTACAGTCGTAGTTGGCGCAGGAGCCGTCGTAGTCGGTACAGTAGAGGTTGCAATTGTGGGCTTAGTAGTAGTAGTTGGCAAAGTAGTGGTGGTTGGCAGGGTAGTAGATGTCGTTGTTGGTTTGGTCGTCGTCGTTGGGATCGTTGTTGAAGTAGTCGTTGGCTTAGTAGTTGTAGTCGGCACAGGAGTCGTCGTGGCCTTAGTAGTTGTTGTAGCTGCTATCGTAGTAGCTGCTTTCGGTGTCGTAGTAGTTGGTTTGGCTGTAGTAGTAGTTAGTTTCGCTGTAGTAGTCGTTATTTTTGGTGTTGTTACTGTTGTTTTCACTGTAGTCCTAGCGGTAGTTGTTGTGTATTTGGTGGTTGTTTTCCTCGCGGTTGTAGTAGTCATTCGAGATTTCTTCGTTGTCGTTCGCTTTTGTACACGACTTTTCCATTTCACGTAGATCTTCATCCAAGCTTTTTGTAATCCAAAGAATCCGTCCATATCGTCGTCGTACTCCTCTTCTTCTGCTGCTGCTTGACGGTTCCGTTTAGCGTCCACTATGTATACCGCCAGCATGGCCAAAACGAGAAACCCGACGGCGATCTTCATTGTGACACGAAGATCAATTCGCGAAAAGTTGGAAGTTCTGGATGTTCTCTTCCGTATATATACGGTCTGCCCATTATGGCCGACTAATTTACTTTTAATGTAAATTTGAATAATAGTACTATTTCCGTGCCAGTCAAATGCTCTTGTAACAGCAGTTTTAAATTCATGCAGACTTGTTTATATTCAAGCGTTCGTGATAATGGTGTAATGCCATTTTAATGAGTATTAAGTTTTTTTTTATCAAAAAGCTGGTAACCTGGTGTTACGTTTAACTGTTTAAAATAAAAATATGTCAGGAGAACAATAAATGAAAATGGATAATAGATTTGCATGTCCTTTTTTTGTTGATATTTTGATTATTCCAATAATTCTGGACAAAGTTTGATTCAAACTACTATTTCATATCAAAATTCAACACATATTATAATTTTACAACTATAAAAAGTTAGTATTGCAATACGAATTAAGGTAGATATCCTTTAAAAAATTACAAATAAATTGTAATGCGGTACAAACCTGCCTTGATCACGAACGAAGATTAAAGATTAAAAATATGTTCATGCTAAATAATTATTTACATAAAATAATGCATTCATTTTTCTACAACAACTAGCTACTCAAAATATTATAACATAACTCTTCATAAAAGAATCGCCAATCAACGTCAAAATCGATCGCTCACCGATCACTTCGATCAAATGTAGATTATAACGAACTGGCAAACAATGGCATAACTCCCCAGCAAAATGATGCTCAGTCCAGCTTAATCCTCCGTCTTACAACCGTCATCTCTTCTTCCCTCAGTTCAATGGTTACGTCGACGAGGTGCCTTCACCAAAAGATTGTGATGATCTGATCAAATGATTCTCTGCCCTCGCTGGTGCATGGTCCCGGGAAAAAGGGTCGGCCAAGGTGTCGGTACGACCGGTCCGTTATTTGTTTGGGAGGGCAGAAATAAAGAAGCTGCCACGGGAACGACGGGAGAACGCTATAATTTAGGCCGTGAACTTATCGATTATTAATCGGTAAGTGGCATGAAATTAGGCAAACCAAGTCGAAGCGGGTTCAGCGACTCGATTGTTCAGTTTGAATGGATATTTTTCTTATACATTTATTTTTCTATTTTACGTCCAATTGCATCGGAGATGCCTTATTTTTTTCCAGCACCGGTGAAGTAATAATTGAAAACGTGCTCGCTTCGTATCAGCAACCGAAGATGTTTCACGCTGCGTGAGGGCGGGTAAAGGTTTAGAAAGGATCGCAGCTGCACCACAATGAAGCGGTTTCGCTTCTGAAATGCAAGACCCTTTTACCTTCGAGCGTAAGTACAGGGAGCGTACGTTTGATTTAGCTAATGGAAAGGTGCAAAAAAAAGGAAAGTCATAGTTCGCTTACGAGTGTGGTGCTTATGCAAATACGTTAGTAGTTAATTTCGCCAACGGATGTCAGAAACCAATGGACTGAAACGCTCCGCAACTTAAGACGCATTTCGGATTCTCGTCTATAGGCTATGTGATCGATTTAAATATTGGGCTACAAGAGAATATCATAAAGAATAAGGGCTGATATAATACTTTTGTTTAATAACTTAAAATTTAAAGAACATATTAAACAATAGACATATCATTTATTTCAGGTCGTAACAAATTTTTAACATTTCCTGTCTCATTAAAGATTGTTTAAGAACATTACCATTAGAATCAAATTTTGAAATATTTTAGTAATTTGACAGTACTTTAAACGAAATTACACAAGTCGTATCATTGGTTTTCCCTTCGATTTAGTAGTTGTAGAGGTTGTAGGCTGAGCAGTAGTTGTCGGTGTAGCAATTGATGTACTAGGAGGCAAAGTCGTCGTAGTAGTAGATGTTGGTACTGTAGTAGGAGGTACTGGAGTAGTTGTCGTAGGGGTCGTCACAATTACAGTGGCTGGAGCTGTGCTAGTGGTGAAAGCAAGTGTAGTTAACGGTAGTGCTGTTGTAACAGGAGCTAATGTGCTACTAGATGCCAATGTAGTGGCTATAATAGGAATTGCAGCAGGAGCAAGAGTCGTTGGCTTTGTGCTAGTGGTAGGAGACGAAGTCGTAGAAGATCCTGTTGCAATGGTCGTTGTCGAGGGTGGAATAGCAGTGCTTGTAGGGGCCATTGTAGTACTTGGAAGGAATGTAGTGGAAGCTGCCTTAGTGGTAGTAGTAGTACTAGAAGCTGTTGTGGCAGCAGCTGCCGTTGTCGTAGGTATTGTGGAAGTTAAAGATTCTATTATAGTGATCGTTGTCGAGGGTGGAATAGCAGTGGTTGGAGAAGCTGTTGGAGTATTTGGAAGAGATGTGGTGGAAGCCGTCTTAGTGGTCGTAGTAGTACTAGAAGTTGTTGTGGAAACAGGTGCCGTTGTCGTAGGTATTGTAGTAGTTGGAGTGGGTGTCGTAGTAGACGTAGAAGTCGTAGTAGGTGCAGAAGTAGACGACGTTGTCGTAGGTGTAGTAGTCGAAGATACTAAGCTCGTTGGAGCTGCCGTAGTAGTGCTCGTTGAGGATACAGGAACTGTTGTGATGGTAGTAGAAAATGTAGGTGTCGTAGTTGGAGTTATTATTGTACCAAGAACCGTGGTGATAATTGGAGCAGCAGTAGTAATAAGCGAAGGTTTTAAAGTTGTTACTGCTGTCGTTGTACTAGGAATAGTAACAGTATTAGATGGCGTTGTTGGTAAAACAGGAATCGTTGTAGTAACTGTAGTTTGAGCGGTAGTAGATGGTGGCATTGCTGTAGTTGTTGAAATAGTGGTGCTGGGAACCGTTGTCGTGGCAAAAGTTGTGGTAGTTGGTAAAACAGGAATAGTTGTAGTAACTGTAGTTTGAGCGGTAGTAGATGGTGACTTTGCAGTAGCTGTTGAAGTTGTAGTACTAGGAACCGTTGTCGTGACAGAAGTTGTGGTAGTTGTGGGAATCGTTGTAGTAACAGGTATTGCTGAAGTAGTAATAGATGTCGTTGTTGTTGGAGGAGTCGTAGAAATAATTGATGCCCCCAGTGTAGGTGGAACCGTAGTGGAAATAGATGCCTTTGATGTAGTCGAAGGAAGTGTAGACGTACCAATCGTCGTTGTAATAGCAGTCGTTTTAACAGTGGAAGGAACCGTTGTACTAGAAGTTGTGACAGGAACGGTAGTTGTAACTACAGGTTTTGTTGTCGTAGAAGTAATACGAGTTGTAGTGGGCGCGAAAGTAGTAGTGGTTGCCCGCGTAGTGGTCCTAGCAGTAGTTGTGGTCGTAGTCGGCAAAGTAGTTGAAGTTGTTAGTACTTTCTTAGTAGGCTTTGGAGGCACGGTAGTCGTTGGCATCGTGGTAGTTTTCTTATTATTTGGAGGTTTCTTAGTTTTTCCGGGCTTTTTCGTTGTGGTTGTTGTAGTAGTCGTCGTTGTTGTCGTTGTTGTGCTCCTTTTTTGTAATCCCTTCGCTAGGGCGCCCTTCAATTTATCGATCCATTTGTTCTCAGTAGAAGCTTTGGTCGTGATACCTTTTTCTGCTATAGCGTTCTTCAATTTGTCGAGCCATTTACCCCGAGTAGGAGCTGCGATTGTAATATCTTCATCTGCTTCGGTTGTTGTTCTTTGCCACCGATCATTTTTGGCAGCCAGTGCCATATGTAGGGCACAACAGGCAACGAATAGAAACCCAACCGAAATGCGCATCCCTGTAAACTCAACAAACCGATTTGAAACTAGCCTCTAAGACCACCTCGATGGTCTTTATATAACATTGCGTAAAGCTTCCTAATTTCAGTTTAATGTACATCGTTAGGGCTCGATCCACAGTTCGTTGACTTTTTTTGTGACTAATAGTACAGCATACAAAACTGGTTCATACGGGCTAAAGCAATAATTGAATTGGCAAAAGAAATCCATTCATCTTTACGATAAATATCTCGTTGAAAAGCGAAAATTGCGAACATAATTAGCACTCCACTCAATATTTCCGTCACAAACGATTGCTCAAAATTACGATCAAATCGCGACCTGTTCGATCAATATTTCAATCGAGCGTTAAGCATGCGCACTAAGGTCCTGGTTAATTGATTAACTAATTGATCACATTTACATAAAACGCACCCTCATACTCAGGCGGCTGGACATTCCCACCTTTGCCGTTCCGGTTTGTCCTGTTTGTGGTATGGTTGGAGTAGTTTACAAGAAAGCCAAAAATAATACGAAAAAAGAAGGCAACCAGCAACCTATTTGCGATCGTTCGAATTTGAATCGAACCGAAAAGTGAGCGGTCACTTTAAAAATTGTGCATCGATCTGATAAGCCGCCTCGCGTAATCGAGATGGTAAGCGGTAAAGATATCGATGAATCTACTGTTTTAACACGATGAAATACTCAGTGATGGAGAATACAAGTTATACTGAGAAGATTAAATGATCATGCGTTGCAAAGAAACTGTGACCAATTGCAGCAAATCAACTCAAATAAATTTGTCAGGCATTCTATAACAAAAATCATCCTGAGAGTGAAAGTAAAAAGGCCCATCTTTGCTCAACATTTCTCTACAAATTAGTTTCAAATACAATGTAAAATGATTGCAACATTTAAAGCCCCTAGCAACCACCGAAGCACGTGTTTGACGCCCTCCGGCGTAGCGGGTTTCATTACTTCATTAAAATCACATTAACGCATGTTACGATTGTAATGACCATCCGAAGCCGTAATCCTTATTGGGCCAAGCGGTAAACGATAGAAAATACGCACTGTCGTTATACTGTCATTTTACACACGCGTAAAATTGTGCAGAGGGCACAACCCGACGTAGAAAATTTGAATTTATTATCACACGACTCCGATGAAACTTTCCGCTGCAGTTGTCAGATTTTGAACTCGATACTTGCATAATTCAGCCCTTGCAAAGGATCCTTGCGCTGCCGCAGGGATTCCGCGGCCAAACCTTAACGAGTTTGCCATAGCTCTTGGTTTTGTTTCTATCACATCACATAATACATTTTCACCGGATCCGATTAACCGGCAGTCGGTGAGACCGCGGCCAGTCGTGCGCCACATGCCTTAATATATCGGTTACTGGTGCGACGACGTGGTATCGCTTCCACGTGCGTGCAGCTGTTAAGTAACGGTCGCTAAGTAATGCGGACAGAACGATGGAAATGGAAATCGATTAAACTTTTTTATTTGCTTCCTTTTGTTGTTGGAAGCCTGGCCAGCCTGTGACAGGGGATCAGGTTGCCCTGTGATGGCGCATAGGCGAAATGGCCAAATCGAACCGTGGTCGCCTCTTCGGCGCGTGAGGCAAATTTTATTAGATACTGCACAAGGACTGATAAGCGCTAGGAGTAAACGAACTATACTAACGAACGAACTAAACCTGATCAAAAATAATTGGATGCATCCTAGCAAATACGATTCATGCAGGTTTTAAAGGATTTTTACGAGAAAAAAATAATAATTTAGTTACATTTTTGGCAGAATGATTGACGAAAATGAAAAATTAGTACATTAACACCGTACATTCTACATAGATGCATTCTTTGGTTATGCATCTATTTGACGTAGTTTGGGGGATAAATTCAAATACTTCTACATCGATAAAGTCGCTACATGTTTCTGCAGAGAGCAATGCAGCATTCATGTAACTTATCAATCCATCGCAGCACCGCAGGAGTGAAAGCACCGCAGGCGGAGTAGTGGAGCACCCAGCGTTTAATCATAAATTGCAATTAACATGTATAAACGATTCAATTACCGCCGGTGGCTTAGCGCAAGCCGATGCAAACTCGAGGGGATGAAATTCATAACGCCAGCCCAGCCAAAGGATGCTGCTATCGGACGGGCGTACTGCGTAATCGGATACTTTGCCCAGTTTCCCCCACGATTCCGACGGGATCACGATCCCGACGAGCACGATAAAGGCGGCGTCCTGATCGCTGCTGGTGCAGGTAATTGACCTGGCCATTCAACCGCAAATGGCGGTGGCGATCACCATTTTGGTGCGACAAGCCACGATCGCTACTGCTGTTTGCGCCAGGCCGCATCTTTGACCTCCTTTTTGTATTGACACACCCGTGTGTAGGTCCTTCGAAGAAGAGTGCTCCGTGAAATTTTTGCAGCGCAATTAAGAAGGATGATGAAATTACTATCAACGTAGGTGTATATTCTTAATCGAATAGGGACTCAAGTGCTCGAGTGAATATTATGTATCAACGGTGGCACACAATCAAATAAATCCCTCATTATTTTAACACCATCGTTGAGTCTTTGCGACACCACGGAATAGTTCCAACAAACAAGCATATCTCGTCGCAATACCCGGCTTTTACACTCGGTGTCATTTTGCTCGATTCAAGCGCACCTCTTCACATCATTATATCATATTAGCTGCTCGTAAACACACCCTCAAACGGAGAAGACGCAGCCGTCCATTTACATAAGCCACCAGCACACGAGGCGTTTTTTTATCTTGCAAATGTGCATTTAACAGTTCTTAACGAGTGTGCTAAAACTGTTCAATAAAACTGGGAATTTCATTGACCATTTTACCACCATCAAATCAAACGGCGCTACATGGTGTTTCATATGTAAAATCGATTAAAACCAATGAGGAAATATATTCGAACTAGTAGTGCGCGTATTTTGTCGTGTGTAGTGCGTGTATTAAGAGCCGGGTTTTCTAAAACAATAAAACTTAAATAATATTTTATCTACAAAGTAAATTTTTCCTCAAATATCTTTCTATAGTTTTACCTTCCCTTTTAAGCCGCCCTTTTCATTCAGATAATAGAAATACAATTTAGCATGAAAACTAAGTGCATACATACAATGCAAGTTATATTGGGTAATGATTTAAAATTGAAAAATTAATCAACGAATTACATTGCACGCTATTATCTAGACATTTTCACATAGCATCAATAAGTCTGTTTCAGCGAAGGGAATTTTCCATAAAAAAACGTTCCCCAAAAACCCATTAGATAGTGTGAGATTCCGGCATTAACCTTGCCCGTGTAGCTACAAGCCACAAAGCCAATGGTTTACTTAGTGCCCAACATTTTACGCTTGTCAATTGGGTCCGCTCTGTCGCTGTGTGGCTCCAGCAACCTTTCCTGTGGACACTAAAGTTGAGCTACCTTTGCAAGCCTAAAAAAACTGCAACCCTACAGCACGCACACTTCCCAGGAATCCTTAACCTAGAAGTGCACTAGTTCCTCCGGCGAGTAAGGTGCGTTTGTCAAGAGCTCCCCTGGCACAAATATCGCACGGTGGCGAATCGATTTGTGACTACACCCACTTTGGGACAGGCGTATCGAGACGGTTTTCGGCACCGGGCACATGGCCGGGTGGAAAATTAATCCGTCAATCAGCCTCCTCCCCAGTGGGCTACCGAGCTGGGGGCGGCCAAATTCGCTGCCAAAGCCAAGGGCTTCACGCAGAGGGGGACCGATTCGTGGGTGAGCGAGAAAGAGCGTGTGATCAAAAACGCAACCCTGCTCGCTTACACCTCGCGGGTGATCGTGGGCACCGAAAAGATTGCGGCCAAAAGCTGATTGCTTGATTGCTAACCGAGCCTGGTCGATTTTCGGGGCCCTCGGGCCATGGAGAGGGGGGGGGGGGGAATCCTGGCGTCAGCGCCGTGAAGCCCCCAGCCGCAAGGTGTCCATTAAACGGTTGTAACCGCAGCCGAATTCATTTGTGCGATCGTTGATTAATTGCTCCACCGGGGGCGCGTGTGCACGCCCTGCTGCTGGTTGGCTGGCGGCCCCCGCTGGTTTTACAACATTTTCCACGCCAGTGAAATGTGCGGAGCCAAGGTTTCCGTCTCCCAGCCATGGGAGGTGGTCCGGTTGAAATTTCCTACCGTGACAGTGGCAAGGAGGTGGCTTAGAATGAACTTTAAGGTCACCGGGTTGCGGGCAGGGCCTAGCTTAGGGCTAGTGCTTCGTTTCGGTTCATGTAAACGAAGCTACAAAGGCTGAGTCAGCACATGCGATGGGTGCATTTGGGTGGTGGCGTGTGAGCATGAACATTATTGATTGTTTAGTTAGAAAAAAGAAACAAATTTTTTATTGTATAGATTGTCGGGGCATTTAATTATTTAAAAAAACAAATTGGATCAGCACGTGTTAAAATTTAAACCGTACCATGGGCAAATAAATGATGCTACTTTATGAACTATTCTTAGACATTCATCTTCCCAGAGGACTGCATCTTTTAGAGAGAATCCCTCTGAGGTCCTAAAACTAGAGCACCATTATGTGGCTTCCTTTTTGGAGATTGTTCCTTAAGACACCTAGAGTCGGCATTCCCATAGCTTTCGCTGCAGAGCTCCTTATTCAAGCGCAACCCTTTGTACGGTTGTGTAACGCCCGTGGAATAATTTCGCGGTTGTCTTCTGCCCTGAACGAGATGGAAACAAATTAACGAAACACCGAAGCCGACCAGCTTCACCGGGCGATGAGCAATTTTCCACAGTTTTCCTGCCCCACACCAAACATTCAGAAGACAGAGAGAGAAAGAAAAACGAGCGAGAGAAGCACGTCTGCTTAAATAGATACCAAAACGAGCCACGAGAAACGCTTCTTCGCCGATGGGCTGTGTTTTCTGAATTCGATTGTCCCGCAAACCGTTGAAACAAGCACTGGGTATCGAAATACGTGCCGTGGTCGTCTTTGAAGGTGGGTAAAAGTTGTCCCATGCAAGCGATCATGGTACGGTTGCGCAAAGTAAAAGAACCGCCTTGCTTCATCTATCCTGCAGCCGCTTACGCTCGGTTGTCGGGAGGCGCTGATGATGTTGATGGCAGCATCGTTTGTCGTGCAACCTATTTCAGTGCATCGAAGATGCGCGCTGTGACTGGACAGACGAATTGCTCCAGCCCATATTCAAGATGAGCCATGGATAATTCGTCGGATTCGCGACATGATAAATGTTCACTAGATTGCACCTATCAACGTGTAAGAAAAATCGCTTACAAAAACGAAGCTTGTCTGTTGGTCTGTTGTCAATGGGATTGATAATTTGATAGCATGAGTGCCGGTGCAGGTGCATCGCGATCCATGCAAGCATGGTGGATAGCACAAAAATTATGTAACACAAAGTAAGCCTTCTTGGCACAACTTTTTCGTTGAAAAAAAATAGTACTAGAGATACTGTACAGCTACATATTATACCTAATGTAGCAGAAATTAAAATTTTTATCTTTTAATGCATTTGCAGCATGTTGCATTTGATGCACATTTGTTTTATTGCAGTACAGTTTAAGCTCATTGTATGCACAATTGAATCAACTGTATTGGTTCTTTAGCTGTTTAAATTTTAAATCTAGCTCATTAATTATCATGTACTACAAATTACTATTTTAGTAACCGATTAAAATCGAATTTTAAAGTAAAAACACTTGGAGCACCTTATGCAGCATGTGAACGTGCCCCGATGGCCAAACGTCATACAAGTTTGACACAAGTGTTGGCGCCAATATCAGTGTTTATTTTGATTCCTTACTGTTGGAATATATTCAAATTCATTACAGCAGAATTACAAGAGATTAGAATTGTTTCAAAAACGATTTTACAGAAAATTGATGCTCAAAGTGCTATTTTATAATCGAGCATACAGTAACTATTGGGATTCTTCAAAATATATACATCGCCTGCGTCAACTTCAAAATGTATTGTTTTTAAGCACTTATTATATCTTTTGTGCTAGTTCTCAGTTGTTTTGATTAGCTTTATAAATGCTGCTGAATTTAAAGTTTAAAATTGAATAGTTTTTACTACAAACATGATTTATAGCCAAGAGTAAGTATTTAAATGTTAAAAATCATTCAGTAATTAGTACTTACTATGTATGCTCTCTTTTTTTAACAGTTATGCTAGATCCATCGATGATGTCCGTACCATCGTAAAACACGCTAAACTTGATCATAAAAACCTCACCAACACGGCACAGGCCATCTACTATCCAGTAGAAGAAGATGGACACGATTTGAATGGTATAAAGCTGATAGAGGTTGATGAATCTATCATTGAAGAAATTCAAAACGGAAATGAAATATGCTTCAAAGGCGCGTTAAACGAGAAGGTTGTGTTATGTACAGAATCGCGTACATACGAAGTAAAGGAGGCCGAAATATCAAACAGTTTGTTGTTGGTGAAAAATCTAAAACTTGCCCAAGCAACCAGCCGTTCGCCCCTCAAAAGCCCCAAGAGCGGTGTTAACACGTCCATGGATAGCAGCATTGAGGAGGATGCGTCCGAAACGGTCGACACCGTCGATGAGGTGGAACGCAAGGAAGTGGTAAAGATATTTCACGATTATTTCGAACTTCGGCAAGTGAAACCAAAATACAGAAAAATTATCGATCTGCTGCGATTGACGAGGTATGCCGGTCCGGAGAACGAGCATCTTATCGACAGAACGCTGTTGTTTCGGTTCAATCAACTGCTAGATACCATCCAATGCAGCAAGGACGAATTTCAAGAGGGTCTAAAAAAATACCGAGCCATCGAAATCGATGACCGCATACGAATGTTGGACTTAGAGTAGGTTTTACTTGATATATAACTTTTAGTTGTATTTCTAAATCTGTTAACATATTAATTCACTTCAGATATGAATACCGAGTCCTTACGTTACTTCTATCCGTGATATCGGAAAACTCCTGGCAGCCCGATGCAGTCGATAAAGAGATCACAACTGAAGCAATGCAGGGCATAATTCCGTTCGAAGTGGTAGATGGAATTTTCGACGTTTATACCTATCCAAGCGAGCGAATTCCGGACCGGTACCAGTATCGCGAGGAAACTGTATGTGCCCTATTCGCAGAGAAGATACTGCAACACGGGTTAAAGTTTCATATCGACGAGTTTTTAGTCACGTGGCAGGAAGCGCTACCAGAGGGTTTCGAAGTGAACGAAAGCTATCTGCGTGGCATTGGAATAATCGATCGAGAAGGAAACGTGCCATGTGTGCGAGGTTTTAACGAGGCCGATCTTCCTACAAATCTTCTCGGCCGACTCGATACACTGTTTCGAACGAAGGAACGATGGAATCTGGAGCAAATCGAACCGTACATTGAGTGCTTTGCAACGCCGGCTGTGGGCGTCACGTCGCTGTTGGCCAAGTACACACGCTCGTTAGTCATAAAAGGTGTTCGAATGTATGTATCGAAGCATTAGATGGCTTTAATAAAAGGTTGTTATAATCTAAAATTGAACACAGAGTTTTTGTTACATCATAAGACAGGAACATCTCATGGTCGACTCAACGGGAGCCAACAATTAATAATTTAAACGGCTTTTTGTCCTTTTGTTTGCCTCCTACCCGGGCATACTCGGTTCCAGAATACAATTTATAGTATACTTGCTAAGTAATAATATACTTCCGACATAATTGAATGGCCGTGCTCTGCTATCGCGGAACCATTAGTGGTTGAGAATAGTTCATTCATATTAATTTATCTTAAATTGAGGTTTTCTGGCTCATGTTTAATTCTAGCATATGCTTCTGGTACGTACCAGAGCCACAATCACTGCTTATTTTTGCGTATGCTTACGTATTACTAAACATACGTTAACTTATTGAAAACGATCCCGGATGTTTACACTCATGAGTCTCGAATGCATAATCTCTAGCACTAGAATGGAAAAGTAGCTGGCTAGCCCATCCAGAAGAATCAAAACAAACCCATGTAATACCAAAGAGCCTAGAGCATTTTTCATAGATATTACCAGCAAGAGACCGTGGCCACTATCTTATATGCGTGGTAAACTTAGCCGGATTTCCAGAATTATGTATTTCATCGTACAGTTGTTCTTGATGTGTTACTCTGAAATCTATTCTAAGCTCTACCGTTTGGTGAAAATCTGGTCAGCAGTTGATTTTTTATTTGGGAATTCTCATTGAAAGTTTGCAATTATATCTTTTACGAATGGGACGAGTGTTTCGTGAATAGCTTAGCAATCTTATATTGGGTATTTAATACCATAATAGCCTCTGTAGTTGCTACACTGTAGACAATCTTCCGTAAAACAATAGTTTGGTTCACAAATGTTTGTTTCGGAATCCTCATTGAAAGTTTGCAATTATATCTTTTACGAATGGGACGAGTGTTTCGTGAATAGCTTAGCAATCTTATATTGGGTATTTGATACCGTAATAGCCTCTGTAATTGCTACACTGTAGACAATCTTCCGTAGAACAATACGATCAGGCCGTCACTCTAATAAATAAAAAAAAGACCATCTTCCGTCTTGTATCTGAGATATATTTTGTCAATAAAGCAGTATTCGAGGTAGGCCAAGATTCCGATCAAAATGTTACTTATAATAAAAGTATATTTATCCAGCGCTACACCCATTTATCGGTCAGGAGAATCCATAACCACTTGCTGTCGAGCATCATGGTTCACCAATCTTAGCCGTTTGCGGACAGATTAACACCATCAGAACATCTCAATCTGGGCCTGCCATGCCTCTCCTGGTCATATGGATGACCCAACAAGATTTCATGCTCCAAACTATGGCCTAAAACCCTCCTGTTTGCTAACATTAACCGTCCAAAACATTAGGACTATCCCGTTTATTCAAGGTTATGTATACGGTGACACGTGGTTCTGCTCTGCATATTAAAGTATATAAAAGAGAAGAGGCTTGAGATTCGGAATTAAATCAATCAATAAAGAAAATAGTATTAATGTATTTATTTGCTCATGATCAATAATGTTTCTTCTTGTTTCTGCGCTGTTTTTTCTCCAAAATCCGATCCTGTTCTGTCTTACGTATCAGACTGATCGCCGAATGTTCCGTTTCAGTCGGTAACTTCGGTCCCGCAATGTTCAACGACGGGTAGCTCAGTTCCATTCGATCCACAACTAGAGGCATAGCAAGCAATCGGCTGAGCTCCGTCCTTCTCGCTTTAAATTCACGTTTACGTTTTGTTTGCTCTAACTTGCGTGCTTCTTCCTGTTCGCTGTCCGCTTCGGAATCACTTTGGAATTCCTTTGCAAGCTGGTCTTCCCAAGAGCGGCTCGCTCCCGAACGTCGCTGCTGCAGATCCATCTTCTCAATTTGACGAGCCAGATTTACACGCTCCTTTACCTGCCGCATCACCCGATCCAAAGTGGGATACAGAGGAAGGTCCTCGGTGCGACCCAAATCCTGATTCAATTTTACGTAATCCTTTACCTCAGCTGGCCCTATCAGTAGTATAGTTAACCCTTCCTTGCTGGCCCGAGCCGTACGACCCGAACGATGCACATAGTTTTCTGTTGTCTTGGGTACCTGGTAATGAATTACGTGATCGACGTTTGGGATATCAAGACCACGAGCAGCTACATCAGTTGCAATCAGCAACGCCCTAGGGTTGGAAGTGAACCGCTCCAAGTTTTTCAGCCGCTGACGCTGTTGCATGCTCCCGAACAGGCTCAGTGGATTACAATTTAGGTACCCAAACAAAGATACGAGACGTTTCACACAATCTATCGAATTACAAAACACCAATGTGCGACCAGGATGGCGCTGTAGAAAATAGAACAAGTAGTAATCCTTGTGCTCCATCTGGCACAAAATACGTGACTCAGTTAACGTACGAGCAGTGCCATGGTCTTGTGTGAGGTCAACGATCTTCGGATTAGTCATGCCAATAACTTCAATAAGATTATCCATGCGCTGGCCGGGAGTTTGTTTAATCACCTTTTTAGCTTTTTTTGCATTTTCTGGTAGGATGAAAAGAATGATAGTGATAGTGTTATTCGTCCAAATATGATTAGTCAAAACCTACTCTTCAGATGGTCTGGTAGGTCGTGATCCATGGTAAGTGTTGCAGAAAAAATATAATTTCGTCGAAGTTTCTTCGCATCCTCATTTGAATTTATCAGTTCAAGAAGCTGCTTAAGCTCATCGAAGTGCCCCTTTTCTAGCATACGATCAGTTTCATCAATTACAAGGTATCTGAAATTTCAGCAAATTCGCATAAACATTAATATACAAACATATCGTTTTTTTTTTCAATATACCTTATCTGTGTTACTTTCGATAGATGAGGATTTTCACTCTGAATCAGCTCCCACAAACGACCCGGTGTTGCAATTACAATCTCGGGACATTTGCGAAGCAGACGCTCCTGTTTTACCGCGGCAAGTCCACCAAAAATGGTTGCAATGTTTATGTCCGTGTATTTAGTCATCGCTTTCAAGTGATCGTTTATCTGAACCGCCAGTTCACGCGTTGGCGTTAGAACCAGCCCGTACAACGGTTTGTCGGGATCGACATAGTTCTGCTTTACGTTGGCTCCTTCCTCGCGAAATACCTTTTCATCTTCTTCCGTCATTTCAAAGTCTTCCGGAGGTGGCGTTTGTTCGTGATCACTTGATTCGTCTGCGATAGCTTTTTTCTCTTTTTTCATTTGCATGATACCTTCCAGCATTGGTATCCCGAATGCTAATGTTTTGCCACTACCCGTCTCAGCTGCACCAAGTAAATCCCGTCGTCCAAAAATTGCAACCGGAAGGGCTTGGGATTGAATTTCAGTGGGTATTTTAAATCTTTTATCAGCAAGTGCTCTCACAATAGGTTCAGAAACACCAAGCTCTATCCATGACTGCATAAAAAAACCAATGTTGAGTATAAATACGTATAAATCATGAATAATTTGTTAAAACAACTTACCGCATAATCAACACTCGAATACGGTTCAGGTTTAGCTTTAGGAGATTCTTTTTCAAAGCTTTTCTGTTTCGATTGTTTCTTTTGCGCCTTGCATGGCGGTTTCAGTAACATCGAAAAACCGGCGTGTGGTTTGGCTTCCGAGCTAGGAGGTTCTTGATTTTGATTTTCCGCATTTTTTCCATTCAATTCACGATTCACATTTTGTTTGGGTGTCTTCTTTATGAGTTTTGGAACATCATCAAAACCAGAATCTTCCTCCGTGGAAATTACTTCATCAGCACCTGCTGCTTTTAAAGCTTTTACTCTTTTAGGTTTCTTTTTGTTGATGACTTCCTCATCCGAATCGCTATCATTTTCGCTATCAGACGAATGCTTCCTTTTCGATTTCTTTTTCTTATCCTTAGGTTCAACATCTTTTTCTCTCTGCAAATGATATCGTGAAAGTAAAATTCAATAAAAAAAATCCCAACTTCTTTAAAACGAAAACCAACCTTTGTCTTTTCTTTTTTGACGAAGTTTCCGGAATAGTTTTCTAAGATTTCCAACCCGATGAAGCCGCCAAAATCAGCACCTTCATCGGATATCACGGGACCATTTAATTTGACTGGCTGCCACGACACCTCCTGGGGTTTTTTACGAGCGTTTGCCTTTTGTGGCCTCCTTTTTGGATTGAATTTACGCTGTTTCTGCATTTTGTAAAGAAATCAAATGCGACCGGTGAATTATTTAGTTGTACACGTGCGTTTTTGATTCGCATTTATCAAAACAAATGAAGAACACTGGCAAACGTCAAAAAGATAAACATTTCCATACCAAGGTGTATATAGTTATCATCTACTTTTTCTGATAAACCTTGGTATGTCTTAAGACGTTACCTACTAAAGTCTTACTATAGTTTTAAAAAATAACCATAATAATTTTCAATATAACATGGTAATTTATGTTAAGTAGCTTCCTAAATAGTGTATTATTAGGTGTATAAAAGCACCAAACATGTAGTTATTGGATATAGTTTATAGCTTATATGTTATTCACTTATCTAATTTTCATACAGTTTATTATACTTTAAGAAAGAAAAAATTCCGTTTTTCTATGCTTCTTAACAAATTGCTTTACGTTTAAACAATAAAGCAATATAAAATGGGTCACATAGCTTTTCTAATTCCTCGTATATTGTAAGAATACAACTTGTTGAATTGTAAAACAGTTGCTTTCTTTAACCAACATAGCTGTTCCACATGAATCATTTCTATTCCAAGCCCTCAAACAACTCTTAGCAACAAACAGTTTAAATTCCATTTAACTGCTTCCAGTGGCACTGCTTGTCGTCATCGATAATAAACAATAAGCTCAAGTGACTCTATACCATATCCGTAACTTCTTATTCAAAATTTCCATTCGCCTCACGTGCCAGGCTCCAACGATCGCAGCGCGCATCAACGACGCGTGTAAGGATAGTGCGAACTTCAAACAAAATCACTTCCGCCCCATCGGTAGGTCATTGTCGCACTTTCGTCACGCAGCATCAGACCTCGTCTAAGGACAACTGGTGTCATCTGCCTCAACCGGTCATCTCAGCGCATGTGCACGCGATTTATGCTAAATTTTGCACACTATCATTTTTTGCGCATGGCGGTATCGTGTTCGACCTTATCTAAGCTACTTCCTACACCAACACTCGACGTAGAGGAGGAAAGAGGATTCTCTTTAATCTCACAGATGTTATTCATAATATGCTTGAAAAGCGAATCCAACGGCTTAAAGTGCAACTGCTGGAACGCAATGGATGGCAGAACCTCGTACGCCAGCGTTGGTATCGAGAAGGGGAGCAGTATCAACGAACTCACAACAAACGAGCGCGGGGCGACAGGCCGAGCTGCTCCACCATTTGGTGATCAGAACATTTAAGCAAACCCTCGCGAACCTGGCAGGCATTTCGCGGCCAACCGAACGACGATACGCACGCACTTTCAGTTTCGTGCTCCGCGGCGCCTTTTTATGTGCTGCGCTTTATGTTGGCTCATTGCATCGCGCGTGTTTGTATGTGCTACGGTGCAAGAACTTGTCGCAACCCCTACGATAAGGTATCAATTACCCTCGATTGAATTTGACCGTTGATAGGAGCAAGGGAATTGTAGTTCGCATATGAAAAAAAGCTTACTCGATCAATGTGATCGAGCACGTGATTTTGGCGGAACATATCCTGTCGGGTGATTAGTGCGTTTCGTGTTATTAAAAGTGCTGTAAATAGTGATTTCTGTGAAAGTTCGTTTATGTTTTCGCCTGAAGAGTTATTTTTTCTAGTAGTTGTTAAAAGCTAATAGGTGAGTAATGAAACACAAATCAAGAGATGCAAAAGAACTATTATTTCTATTGGACGTCAATTCATGATGGGATTGTTTAGACCAATTGTATGGAAAACAATAATTAATACGCCTCTCCATGTGCCCATACATCCCGAGAAGGAAATATAATGACCGATTATAATGTTCTCAGCGCCAAATCGAACGCTCAGCACCGACGGCCACGTGAGAGCCAGTAGAGCTGCATTCAGCGCATGCATTTTGAGTCTTTTTTTTCCACAGGTCTCTAACTCATTCATGAATGTCAAGTTCAACTAGTCATGTACACTATCTAGTGTGGCTTTGCCTGGTGTTCGGAACGCCTTCCTGCTCTGCAGTGGAAGTTGGCGAGCATTTTCCGTCCACGGCTCACCAAACTTCCCTCAAGTTTTCGTGCGACTGCACCTTTCGATCAATCCACAACCAATTTTGTTTGATTTTGCGTTATCAGCACAAACAAAACGTTGTAGCACTCCTACCAAACGGGAAAGGGTGTTTTTCATGTCGTGTTGCGTGGCCAATTTTATTTGCCGACAACGCGCACCCATTAGCCGTATCGGTTTCGGAGTGTTGTGTGGAATTTTTTTTGTGAACAGAGGCGTTTTTTTGACACATTTAGTCTAGGTGCACTGTGGTAGCGTCAGCTGTTCATTAAGTGGGGATAATAGTTCGAAAGGGACGCATCGCTTTTGGAGACCAAAAAAAAGCTGCACGCGCGAATATCGCGCCACCATCGCTGTTTCGCGCCCCCGTGAAGCATCCGGGCTTCGGGCCTCTTCTAATGTTTCATTTGAACGAGTAATCAACTAATCGATCGGCCGATCTAATGCATTTCATTCCCCACCACTTTGACCGGTCGGAAAACCGGGCCACAAGCATAATCGCGCGAGTTGCATTTCCTTTCCTGGCGTGTGAAAAGTGCATATTTGACAGTGACACACATTCGATGCACTAAAGCGGTTGGAAGGGAACCCAGCAGGTGGACGGGGGTGGGGGAGCATGATGCAACTGATCACAAGGCTTTCTTGAGAAATATTCGAGCGGCTGTAGAGTTCTTAGGAGTTAGGCGACGAACCTGACGCTAGTTTTTTTTGCACGAATTTAATGAAAAAAAAAACACATACACGCGCACGCAATAGCATCAAAATAGGCTGTTATCGAACAACCTCTAACTCGCGCTAATTGTAGATTTTGCTGGTCTTTCCCAAAATGAATGGCTTGTAAGTGTGTCTGGTTTACGCCAAAGAAACAAAATGTTCGCCAAAATCGTAAACCGGTTCAGAGTGACCACGCTGGAGGACGCTGTAATGGGAGCTAATTGACCCCCAGTGCAGTGCCGCGCCTCCAGAGGAGTGGGGAGTTGATTTTAAAATTCATCCCAAATAGACATGCAAAGCGACATGCCGAAAGGCGATGGCCGAGAAATGTTCGCGCCGGGTGGCAAAAATGACCCACGGCAAATTTCTTTGGTTTCCCGAACCTGTTTCCCAAACTTGAGCGGGCGACATAGATGGGCGTGAATCCTTGGAGTCCTCGAGGGCCACTACACCGCTGGAGGGGTTCATTTTAAACTGATCAGGCTCGCAGGAACCGACGGCGTTGACATTGGGGTGAGCTGCTTTCGCAGTGAAACTGATCTAAAATATCAGGAACCCGAACGGACTGACCCTTCTCTTAGGTTGCTGCACTTCGACCACGGCGGTCAGAAGGAAAGGCTAAATTAGGGTCCATGGAAAGCGACAACCCGACAGAGAACGACTCGACTCATCTGATCCGCACACAGCCAATGTCCTCGGCTGATCGGTTATGACGTGGTCGATTTCGTTCAAATTATCTCCATCAAGGGACGGAAAACGGCAAGAAAGGGTGAATTGGCCAAAACTGGTTCCCCATCGATCTCGGCTGGAATTCCGACGATACCACGAGGCCGTTCGGTGCAGACCGAACTCGAACCATGGTAGAATTAAATCATCATTATGTACCGCTGCAAGCTGCTGGTGGGGACGAAATTTCTTCATTGTCATCAGCTGTCAGTCATTACGAGGACCGATATTACCCACACGTACTTGAGAGCGCGTTGGACGAGCCCCCAATGCCGAGTTCTCCCGTAACGCAACCCGATCAGATTCGATTGCTTTGGGAAAATGAAATAAAATAGTAGAAAAGCTCCACCATGACCCATTCAAGTCAGTGCTCTAACGTACCTGGAAGAAGTGGAGATATTTAGCTGCAAAGGTCTCTATGCTGGAAGTAGTGTCAAGGATTCTGCTACGGTAATCAGCATGGGAACTCTGATTTACTGCATCCTTCAACGGTGTCAGCGTAAGGTAACAGCTATTGAATGATCGATGTAGAGACCCTGCTAACGATGACACCTGACGGGTCAATCGAGTTGAGAGGTCACATATCACCCTGTGTCAAAAGTCTGTATGAAGCAATCGAGCCACAATTTTGGGTTGCCTCTCCCTTCCGTTATCAATCACCCCACGGACAGTAACCGTGTTAAGGTCAGCTAATCTAACTATCGAGTATCTATGCTCCACTTCTACTTATCACAGGTAAATGGACCTCCACATAAACCCGTGCTCTATCTATTGCTCAAAGCATTCCAACTCGAGCCTACCCGACGAGATATGCTCACCGTGAGGGTGTGTTATCTCCATTACAGCTCCCAATTGCTGACCAACATCGGGTGGCGGTAGCAGTTATCAACTACGGCGCCATTCACAACCGTCCCGATCGCCCGATTTCAAGATCAATCGAAAATCGGCCTCAATCGGGAGTGTTTAGCAAACGTATGCCCACGTTTCTCGGGGGTACCCGATATGCCCCGTGACTTGTTGAAGCGGAAACTCCTCGATAAGATAGATGGTGCCGCCGGGTGCCGCTGGGTAGCAAATCCGCCAACGCTTTAGCAACAATAAGTCACTCGTAAATTGCTCGATTGTTTTATTCCCATACGCACCACGCATTGCAGCTAAGCACCATCAAAACAACCGCGTTCAATCGGGTGCTCTATCTTATCGGCAAACAGGTTACAAGGTGACCTGGGAGATACCCAGGAGGCTAAGGAAGAAGCTTGATTACTTCTTGCAGGTCTGTTTCGGTGATTCGCTCGTACAATCGCTACTGCCAGCCCACGCTATCTGCCTCCTAAATCGGAGAGAAGCGTGTTCTTCCTTCATTCAAACAATGTGCGTTACAATTTGCGCTAATTAATCAGCGACAGCTACCGGTCTGTTATCGGGACTCTAGGATTGGGCTGAGATTGAGATTGAGTAAGATTGATTCGTAGAGTGTAAACAGTTTCTTACTATTTACTTGGAAACTTGTAATTCAAGCCATCGAGCAAATCGATCCCATCTATTCGATTAACTAAATTCTTTAAATGCTGTTTTTCTTATCGATTAATGAACTCCATTTCTGTCAATGCGATTGCACATTTTATGCACATTTTAACCAAAAGGATACAGTTTCTCGTGTTTCGATGCTTTGAATATGTCTTGCAATTCGGCACTAAACGCCAAGAACAGTATTAGATACCTGATCACTTAAGGTATGCAAGCTATCGTTAGCAACACGTGCTTCATTCCGGTGTCCAACCTCAGTGTGTGTTCAATATTTACACAGTTGTAGACTAATAGATTTTTGAAAATGCATTTCAAAACGCTGCAACGACATTGATGAGAATACAAAATTAGCACGTCATAATGGTATTCGTGTCGTTGAACTAGCACGCTACTAATCACTAGGGGTGTTAGAAGTGGGACACCCACCAAGCACTTGAACAAAAAATTCCTTTTACTCATTTCCCATTCAAGAAAAGATGAAGTTTGTCGTGATGGGCTGCAAAACAGTTACGGCTACTACTAGTTCTTTTCCGCGGTCCACATTCCTGCTGCTATTTTGTGCTAAATCTATTCATCGTTCATTTGTGATAGCGAAAACAACAAGCTAAGTAAGGGCTCATCCAACAACACTTATGTATGAGGACTTGGTCTTGTCCCACTCGATTGCCACTCGACGTCCCACTCGAATTGTTCCAAAGTACAATCCCAGCTGCCGCTCAGTGTTGCGGTAGTTGACTGTCGTCAACAACCTGTCCACCGTGTCTTGGCGTATGAAATGATTGCGAAAACCCTTGGACTACAATAAGAAAAAAAAACCCGATCGTAATGGACGATCAAAACCTGTGACGTAGGGCGACAAAACCGTGACCGGGAACAATTAGATCGCCGAGACCGTCCAGTGGGGGAGTGCTACCAATCCGTCAGCGTGACATATCACCGATAGATAACGAGCAGGGTGCTTATTGTCCAATTGGTTTCCAATTACTATCAGCTATTTGATACGCTCCTGGGCGATAAATCGGTCGCAGTCGTTAGCCATCTCTTCACCGGTGCAGCACGGCTTTTTGGCCCCCGGAACTTCTCGGTTTGGCAACGGATCGCCAGATTTTCGGACAGGTAGTGACAAAGATAAAGTGTCCTTGTACAGTGAACAGAATTGGAGACGTCTGAGCGGCTCAGACCTGACGAACGGTTTCCAAATTCGTAGCACTGCATGTGAATCAAGAGCAATTGTTCGTTAATTCGTAGTTTCATTTCCAGTTTGTTACATTTCATCAGTTAAAAACTCGAACCAAAAAATCCCATCATGGGAGAAGAAAAAGTTGCCCCTGTCCCGGAGTATACCGCTGGTGACTTCAACTCTACGTAAGTATTTAGTTTATCAATTATTAGCTAAGCAAATCCTCTCATAGATCTTCAGATATGTTCTCAAGATACCTAAAAAAGGATTATCTATTTATGATAGTTGCTGTTTCAAGGATTGGTGAAAATTTCAAAATACTGTGCATTTTTGTCATAAATCTATTTGCTAAAAATGACACAGTTAATCCTTTATCGTCCTAGATGGATTGTAAACTTATTGATCTGTCAATGTAACATTTATTGCGTGTACCGTTGGCACCTTTTTGGCTATAAATCAGGCTATCTGGTGATCAATCAATTAGACCATAAACGGTACAATTCCAACCAGGCATTCGTCATAGAGTCTTTTGTGGTCAAACACCTCATCAATAAATATAGCTACTAAAACAGAACGACCCAGTAGCTCGTGCCGTTTATCACTGCATTGTTGAAGCGAAGATAACAACCACTCTAGACGCCGATTATTAGGCCAATCAGTTCAGCTATTCTGCAGCTAGAGATCAACTATGATTTTTCTAAATCACAATTTTTAGGCCATTTTTAATTTATTGTCTTATACCATTTCGCTATTACCTTCACAATTGCAGCACCAAACTAGCTGAGTCGCAAATCATCAGTGAGGATGCCGAATACAACCCCTTCGAACACAGGCAGATCGAGAAACCGAACTCTACGACCGGTTCATTGATCCACCTGTTGAAGAGTTCGCTAGGAACGGGCATTCTAGCGATGCCGGTGGCGTTCAAAAACGCTGGTCTACTATTTGGTGCCATCGGAACCGTCATTGTCGGGTTGATCTGTACACACTGCGTGCACATACTGGTAAGTGTTGGGAGATGATGGGTAGACGGGAAATTAGACTTCCACAGATGTCACCAATGCCATTGTTCGGTTGTTGGGAACACGTGCCGGAGATGAGATTGTGAATGATTGATTTTTTTTTGGGTGATCGTTACACCAGACAAGAATACATCCGCGATATGAGCTCTTTAAAGGGAAGTTGTGCAACGATGAATGGTATGAGTCATCTGATGATCTCGCGGTTATTAGCACAATTCTGGAACATTAATGATGTTACGAGTGATTCCTAGCGGAACTGATCTTGTAGTTTTTTCAGTTTATTATGGAAGGCAGCAGCTTTTACTGCACGATAATGTATGTGGAAATGTACAATTTGTTTAACCCGTGTTCTTGATAATCTGTATTACCAACGATGTTAACATGGGGCACATTGTCTGATTGGTTTATAATTTGTTTAACACCAGCACTTTAAATAGCTCGTGACAACTGCACCTACCTCTTTACTTTGCTTTTCACGGCTACTTGGACAATCTCAAGATTTTACGATGATAAAGATAACACCGTTCAGCCCGTGAGAATCACCGATTCCAATGATCCGCGCGAATACCCGCTTCGATACTAGCAATACCACGCGGCGTCGTTTTCCAATCCAGTTAGCCTTGAAGCTTGCAGGTTCCATTGGCTCACGATTAGCTGCAAACCTACGAGTTCAAGTGCATGGTCTCGGGCATTCCTTTTTGCAACGACGTACGGCTGAGAGCACCACCCCAAACCATGCGCGTGTATCCTTTCAAGGTGATCCTTACGGTCCGGCTGGACGCTTCTTGCGCATCCCATCAGCAAACCGTTGACCCGCCCGTCGATGGGGTTGCAAAAGTTCATCCATTCAAAAAGGGCAACCCTTTGCGGAAACAAAACCAGCCCTTCCAGCGGAACGGGGCTTGTAAGCGCCATGTTTGGCATCATGGCGTACGGAAAGGCAACGGAAGCGCTCGGAAACGGTTATTGCGGTGTACGATGCGATCGATACCGTGATAATTTATACTACCGCTACTAATCCGCTGACAATCGGCGATAATAATGATGCCGGGCGGCGTTTGTCCTTCCATCTGTCATGGCGTCACCGGTCCCCGGCACCGATAAGGTTAATGAACGCCGCAACGGTGCGCTTTATCGCAAAAATAGGCGTCAAAACGATGATTTACTTATAGCCCGGCATGATTTATGCCATCGATCGATTCGTGTGCCTAAGCAACAAGTGCGCGGGTTATAATTAATAATGTCATTATTTGGCTTTCCACTCGAATGCGGGAGACAACAAAATTCATTACACCTTTCCGCTTCGCCACACATATGTCAAGAGATAGCTTATCGCGCGTGGTGTTCATTGTGAAAACTGTTACTATTATTTACGATAGTAATTGACCGTGATATGTTTTAAATCAAATAGACCGAAACGTGCTCTTATATTTACACATGCTTCTAATCGATGGGTTTTTTTATTTAGAGCACGTTTTCCATGAGGATTATATTAGCCACTGTTATTATTTGAAAGCTTCAGTTATTTAGTGGTTAAACAATTAAAAAATTGTAGTTGAACTTAAACAATACGATCTCGGAGAACAATTCTTGTCATTTCTATTCAACCTGCGATTAAGTTTTCACACTCAACCACGTAATGCGAACGGAGAGTCGATAAACGCATGCATAATACATCCCACGCTACTTCTCCGCATAAGCTCATAAAACGGTAGGATAGCAAAATAAAAACGCGCCATAACTGAACACAACCTTCACCGGTAACGTGACGGGTCCGTTTTGCTTCCGGTGATCGGAACAATCCATTCGACAGCGACGGCATCATAAAATCACATGTTCAAAGTGCAGTGTGTCACCGAATCACTCGAACACTGACCGGCCAGACCCTTCCCGGTACTTCCCGGAGGTATTGGCACGAATTCAAATCATATCCACCGTACACATTACTTCCGTTTTCTCATTACAGGTGAAAACGTCCCACATGGTTTGCAAAAGGACAAGGATACCGGTGCTGGGGTTCTCCGAAACCGCCGAACGTGTCTTCCAGTACGGACCGCCAAAATTACGACCTCTAGCCGGTTTCTCAAAGTAAGTGGGTCCCAAAAACAGAGGAACCGCCAAGGTCGGTTCCGCGAACGGTTCGTCCTTGAGCCACCACGAAAGCACACAGAAAGCACACTTGTCCAGCGCCACCGCGGCGTGATGATAAGCATTTTAATTAATTACACAACCGATATGCATACGAATGACGGTTTGCCGTCTCGTGGGGGTTTGCTTACGGCGCTTGGTTGCGGCTGTGTTTGCGCGCCATTCGAACGTGTCAACGTACACTACGTCTTCTTGCGGCTTGGATCATCTTCAGCCATATGTAGATAAATACCACCGGCAAGCGAGAGACCTACTGTCGCCGACTATTTACCTAAATCATGCCTCATGGCGTCGTTTTTTTTCTTTTGGTACTGCTTTACCGTTCCCAGCTGGTAACGTTGACATAGAAAATTCAGGGTCTAGTTTTCTAGACCCCGCATCAAGGATGGAATTTCAAATTACCAGCATCGTAAAGTCAAGGGGTGTGCTAGAGACACACCTAGTGAAAGGTCGATCGACTTCAGTCGGTCTACCGATGACTTCGAGTTTCGCAACAATGCAGTTGCAACTAATTTATTAAACCTTCTTAAACTTTACCTATTTAACTTACGCTTTGTTTTTTGGCGCAAATTATTCAACCGAATTTCTTTGTTCGATTTGTCAACAGAGCTTTCGTCGACTACGCGCTCATGGCCACGTACTTCAGTGCTGGCTGTGTGTACATCGTCTTCATTGCGACGTCCTTCCACGACGTGATCAACCACGAGACGGGCAATGATTGGAGTGTGCGTATCTACATCCTGCTGACGATGATACCGGTTCTGCTGATTGGCCAGATTCGGGAGCTTAAGTATCTGGTACCGTTTTCGGCCCTTGCTAACCTGTTCATCGTGGTGACGTTCGGCATCACGCTGTACTACATCTTCAAGGATTCGCTGGAGTTCGACGACAAACCGATGTTCTCGTCGTTCGGCTCGCTGCCATTGTTCTTCAGGTATTACAAACGGCTTCTTATAATGCATGACCACGTGTTCCAATCATTTCTTTTTTTAATTTCCCCTTTAGTACCGTCATCTTTGCTATGGAGGGTATTGGCGTAGTTATGCCGGTGGAGAACTCGATGTCCAAACCGCAGCACTTCCTTGGATGCCCGGGTGTCCTGAACACAGCCATGGGAACTGTGATCGTGCTGTACGCTGTAATTGGATTTTTCGGTTACGTACGCTTCGGTGACGCTGCCAAGGGTAGCGTTACTCTCAATCTGCCACTAGAAGATGCGTAAGTTGATAGTGATACGGAACTGTTAGAGTTGAACGTGCGATTCAAGCTATTTATTATCCTCAGATTGGCTGTTACTGCTCAAATCCTCATCGCACTGGCCATCCTGTTCACGTTCGGACTGCAGTTCTACGTACCGATGGACATTTTGTGGCGCAAAATCCAGGACAAAATACCAAAGAACAAGCACATGATCTCTCAGATCGCACTGCGCTCAGGCATCATGATCCTTATGGGTGGCGTTGGGCTGGCTGTACCCGAGCTTGAACCATTCATTGGCCTCGTTGGTGCCGTCTTCTTCTCCAGCCTCGGCCTATTCGTGCCGTGTGTCGTTGAGACCGTATTCCTATGGCCAAACGAACTCGGCAAGTTCCGCTGGGTGTTAATCAAGAACGTTATTGTTGGAGCATTTTCCATTTTTGCGCTCGTGGCGGGAGCCTACGTCAGCATCAAGGACATCGTGGAATTGTACACCGATGACGATGAGCATACCGAATAGATCTATAGATAGAGGATCTTTCGACGAAATAGCGTGACCACTAAACGAACGTACGGTATACGCCAGATATTTACTATGCACGGACAACAAAAAACGTATCATTGCGTATCTTAAATTAAGATACGAATTGCATAGAAACCACCGACGATTTGCAGCGTGGCTAATAAGGACATGACGTCTAGGACTTCTGTTCGAAAGATCGTGATCAGACGAACAAATCGATTTATATTTATGATCAACACGTGTGTTATTTTTTGTATAATGACTAGGCATTGTAAAAATACTGCTTTGTGTGGAAATATATTTTAATTTTAGTGTGACAAAATATGCATTACATGTTTTTCTTTCTGTTAAAAAGAATACATTAAAAAATGCGGCAGTCATGAAAGTTTAATGGTGTGGCTAGATACCACGTATCTTTCGATTCTGCAGAGCGTGTGGTATATGTTTAAAATAGATTCAAACATCATTTCAGAAAACCCCCTCTAAAACCGGTCCTACTAAACAATATTAGTATCAGCGTTGAATAGCCGTACGTATGATAGCACACTTGTTCTATGATTAAACAATCACCATTGTGTTGGAAGTCGCGTTTGGTCGCGAGATACTCACGATTACCTTATCTTTAAGCGCGCGCGCGTACGCCCGTCTTATCATTTGATCGTTCAATAGTTCAGACAGTTCAGAGCTCTGTCAAACCGGCCGCCAAAGCCAGACTTTCGTGCACGCGTCCGTGCGTGAACTCGCCAGTGACAAAGTACAGGCATTTAACTTTTGGAGCCCATTGCACATGCCCGATATGGAGTTGCAGAAAACCGGCGTTGAGTCAAAGTAAGGAAGTTTTGCTGGATGATCAAGAGAGCGATCAGTGAAGGGAGCTTCCGCGATCGCAAATGCACTTTGTGTCACAAATCAAAACAAACCGCTGTCTCCTGATCACGTCTCCTCTTTCGTCCACAGTGGCCTCGCGCAGAGCGAATACGATCCTTTCCGGCACCGTCGCGTGAAAAAACCAAACTCGTAAGATCCACCAGTCGATGCGTATTTAAATTGTACCTAATAAAATATTATGTATTTGTTCCCGCAGCACCAATGGCACGATCATACACATGCTTAAAGGATCGCTCGGTACCGGCATACTGGCAATGCCGTCCGCCTTCCGTAATGGTGGGCTGGTGTTCGGACTTATCGGCACAACGCTGGTGGGACTAATATACGCACACTGCGTTTATCTTTTGGTGAGAACTTGTACAGTCGGTTAAAGATCACTCAATAAACGGTTCTCCTTTCATTGCTTCAGGTATCGACTTCACAGAAATCATGCAAACGAACACGAGTGCCACTGCTCGGCTTTTCGGAAACGGCACAAAGCGTCTTCCAACATGGACCAGTTGCTACACAACGTTTTGGTAATGCCGCAAAGTACGTAAGATGGTTGTCTTGTTCCGGTGCAGTCGCAGATGATCATGATCATGACACTCCCCAGGGCCTACATCGATTACTCGCTGCTGATCGTAAGCTTCTTCTCCGTCTGCGTATATCTGCTGTTCATTGCGACTACGCTGCGTGATGTCATTAACAACGAGCTGGGGATCGAGTGGGATACACGTGTCTACATCCTGCTTACGGCAGTTCCGTTGATTTTCGTAACGCAGGTTCGGGAACTGCGGTACCTGGTGCCGTTCTCCGCTCTGGCCAACGGACTGATACTGGTCACCTTCGGCATCACCTTGTACTATATCTTTCGCGAACCGATCGACCTCAGCAAGCTGGAACTGTTTCCAGAAATTACGGCGTTGCCTTCGTTTTTCGGGTATGGAGCGAAAGGAAGAAACAATCTTGCTTTCATCAATCTGCTAACATCAATTATCGTATTTTCTCGGGCACGCAATCAGAACGGTGGTATATGCGGTGGAAGGTATCGGTGTGGTACTCCCGGTGGAGAATAAAATGAAACATCCTCAGCATTTTCTTTCTTGTCCGGGGGTGCTCTGCATTGTACTCAGTTTCATCACCGTTCTATACAACGTGACCGGCTTTTTTGGATACGCACGTTACGGTGCTGCAACCAAACCTTCGGTGACGCTCAATTTACCGATGGTAGAAAGGTAAGTAACCTCGGCGGATTTTGGCCCGTTTCTCAAGAGTCGATGGTACCTTTTTTATCATTTTTCTTTTCTATTTACCTAAGACTGGCCTTATCTACACAATTACTCGCCGCCCTTGCTATTCTGTTCACCCTTGGCATCTATTATTACGTTCCGATGGACATCTTGTGGCGAAAGGTGAAACATTGGTTCCCCGTCCAACGACACAATCTGGCCCAGATCGGTATACGCTTTGGGATTTTGCTAGCCATGACAAGTCTGGCCCTGGGCGTACCAGAACTTGAACCGTTCATCGGACTCGTAGGATCGATCTGTTCCGCGACGCTTGGCTTACTGACACCGATCGTCCTGGATACGGTGTTTCGTTGGTCAACTCCTGGAGCGTTCGGTGCGTTTCGCTGGCGTTTGGTAAAAAACACAATTCTAATGGTATTCGGACTGTTCATCCTTGTAGTAGGTACGTACTTTAGCATCAAGGATATCGTCGAAATTTATGGTTCACCTAGAAATGGATGAACACTCGTACCTGTAATAATAACTAGATAGGAAAAATAAATACACAGATAAAAGCTAATATCAACGGATGATTTAAATTGCTTGTTTCCTTAAAACCTTACAGTTTCGTTTGATTATCATCTCCACATTTATTAAACCAACTAGATAGATCAACCAATTCTACTGGTCGGTGTCATTTAGCGTGCATTACAATTTCTATTGAAGCTTACAATAAATACATGCATGTAATAAGTAGCTCTAGCGTTAGCAATGATAGCTTTTTCTATGTCGCGTATGGGGAGAGAATATTTCCATCCTTTAGTTTGTTTAACATATTGAACAACGCGTGACATATTCTTTGCTGCTCCTAGCGAACAGAGGGACCTTATTCGGACCTACACGTTTCTTAATTCATTCGGGAGAGTTTACGCAGGATGGTTGGCTAAATTGAATCAATACTGGAAAGGAGTTCTTTTACATCTTTCATAAGACTCTTGTCTTCTAAGGAAAAACACGTGCACTCAACCGAACTGGACAGGAAACAATCATCCATATCTCCGTCGTAGAATCAACACACGCACACTGTTATTGTTTCTATTTATAGTAAAATTACTAAAACTTATGCTTGTAATAAAATAGAGATGTTTGCAAAATCATTGGGACCAAAAACGCAAACGAGATACACATCCGGCATGTCCTCAAACTCCAAAAGTAGCTCGATACACAATAACTAGTGCTCTTTTGAACCCAGCGATCGTGATCAGACACGTTGTGTAGCGACACAAAAGCTAGCGTGCTCTAGATGGTGTTTGATTTTTATGTGCTAAACTTAAAAGAATTACATACAAACGTGCTTCTAACAGAGTGAATTGCGAGCGCACGTACGCATTCACAACACACCATGTTACAGGAGAGAAGGTGCAAGAACTGAACGCGGTCGCCACCTTTTTCCGGAACAGGCGGTAAGCAAATTATCATAAACCCGAATCCGGTATGCGGAATGTCTCGCGGCTCCTCCTTGCGATGCGTATCTATACACATCCACATCATCCAACATCCATCTGCAATCAATTTATTTTCCATCTCAGGACACGGCCCGTCCGAGTGTGTCCAACTTAAGCTTTTTTCTTTTTCTTATTCTTATCATTCGACACGGGAGTTGTGTCGGCTTTGCGCTTTTGGTTAGACTTGGGAGCTCCGCCACCGCCAGCGCCAGCTCCACCGGTGCCACCACCACTGCCGGCATTACCTCCGCCCGTTTTCTTCTTCTTCTCGAGCCGCTCCTTCTCTTCCAGTTCCTGGTTCTCGCGTTCGATCAGCGTGATGAGCGTGTTGCATCGACGCTGCAACTCAAGCGCAGTTCGAGACTTCAGGAACCAATCAAAACGGAACTGGGGTGCCGAACGGACTCCTGCCCTCAACTCCTCGTAAACGTTCTCCTTGTCGAAACCGAGCTTGTGCAGCATACACACAAGGAACCGATCTTCCTCCTCGGTATAATTCTTACCCTTGTTGTTGGCGTACGCGATGCGGAGCTGGTGGAAAGGTGCACGATACCTGGCCATCTGAGGGGACAAAAATCAACGATAGAAATTGTTCAGCACGTGAAAAACTCTCAGTGAATATATGTAGTACACAATTACATACCTTGCTGTCCAGTGCCCGTTTTATTGAGGCACGACGCTGGATCTTTGCCTCGCCGCGCTCGATTTGACCCATAATGCGGTCGATATCCTGCAGCTCGTGGCAGCGTTCCCAGAACACCGTACTGTACTCCATCACCTCATCCGGCGTCTTTCCCTCAACCTCCCGCGCAATGTTCTCAATGTCATCCCGTCCGTACTTCTCGTTCGCTTTGATGAACTGGTTGAAATCACGCTTCGTCCAGTTGGTAAAACCCTGTGTCAGCAGCGACTCTTTCTCGACGAGTTCTTCCTCCGTCAGCGGTTCCGATTCGTCGATTTTCCGCTGCTCCTCGCGCTGCACCTTGTTCGCCTCTGCACCGAGGTCCGAGTTCTTCGGCACCTTGTAGTTGACCGTTTTGCGGTAATGATAGATCTCTTGGTCTAGCAGTTCAAACAACCTCGGCGGGAAGAACTGGAAGTCCTGTACGATCGGTTGCTTCGGCGGACGGGGCGCTTTTGGAGCTTTCGGTTCAGCTACCCGGAGCGCCTCCTTGAAATAAGCATCTACCGCGTAGTTGGCCTTTCGTTCACGCTTCGGAGGTTCGATCCATGAACCGAATGTCTGCAGTTTTTGTTTTTCCCGGTAGTCTTCACCCTCGAACTGGTACACCGAGCGGTTCTCCAGGTTGTCCGTGTCGAGCGTAAAACTGCGCAGGGAACTCTCGCCCAGCTTATCGAGCTTTGCCGTCTGTTCTTGGGTCTTTTCTTCACCTTTCTGCAAGATTGCGTCGATATCTTCATCAGTGATTTCCGAATCGCGTGATTGGAACACGTGGTTTGCTCCAAAACGGATGATGTTCAACATTTCGTCCTTGTTCAGTTGGTTGGTTTTGTTATCCACCAGCCGACCCTGCTGAATGACGAGCTTATCCAGCTTCAGCTTCACCTCCGCTCGCTCGACAATCTTTTCTTCGACAGTGTTTTCCGTGATGAGACGGAAGACGCGTACTTGTTTTTTCTGTCCAATACGATGCGCTCGGTCCATGGCCTGCAGATCCATCTGCGGGTTCCAATCGGAGTCATAAATGATAACCACGTCTGCGGTGGCCAGATTGATGCCTAACCCGCCGGCACGTGTCGACAACATAAAAACAAACTTAGTGCTGTTTTCTGCATTGTAATCGGCGATCATGTTTGAACGGTCCTCGTGCGGTGTCTGTCCATCCAGCCGACAGTATTGATATCCCCGCCAGTGGCAAAAGTCCTCTAAGATGTCCAACATGCGCGTCATCTGGCTGAAGATAAGCACCCGGGAGCCTTGTTCTTGCAGCTTGTTTAGCAGCTTATCCAGGACCACCATTTTACCGCTGTTCTCAAGCAGATGGTAATCGGTTGTGTACGGGGGTCCCGGCTCGGCACCATCGAACAGGTAAGGATGGTTAGTACATTTGCGCAACTGCATCAGGATGTTCTGCAGGCGCATTTTCTCAACCTTACCCGCACCGTTAACGACATCGATGTCTTTCATCAGGATCTTTGTGTACCACTCGCGCTGCATCTTAGATAGACCGACGAAGATTTTAACCTCCTTCTTCGGCAGCAGCCGCTTCTCGACCTCCGACTTCAGGCGCCGAAGTAGGAACGGCTTCAACACGGCGTGCAATCGCTCAATCAGCGAGTTGTCGCCCATGCACTGATTCGCGTCGAACCAACTGTCGAAATCCTCGGCGCTGTTGAATATGTCCGGCAGCAGAAAATTGAGCAAAGCCCACAGCTCATGCAGGTTGTTCTGAAGAGGCGTTCCAGTCAGCAGCAGCCGGTTAGCTGTCTTAAACTCACGCAAAATCTCCGATAGCTTAGACTTTTCGTTCTTGATGCGATGAGCCTCGTCAATCACCATGTAGCGCCAGTTGAACTTCTTGAATACGGCCTTCTCGCGGATGCACATTTCGTACGAAGTGATACAGACGTCCCATTCGCCCGGCATCAGCACGTCTCGAATGAACACGTTGCGTGTTTCCTGGTCGCCTATCAGACACACGGCCGTAATCGACGGACACCACCTGGCGAACTCGTTCACCCAATTCTGGAGTGTCGACTTCGGCACGATCACAATGTGCGGTCCGGGATTGTTACGGATGTTCTTCAGATAACCCAACAGAGAGATTGTTTGCAGTGTCTTACCCAGGCCCATCTCGTCCGCCAAGATACCGTTGATACCGTTTTCGTACAGTGATATCATCCAGTTCAAGCCACGGATCTGGTAGTCACGCATCTCGCCAGCCTTAATGTACGGTGGGGACGCTTCGAAGCGGAAGAGCGTCTTTGCCTTCTGATTCGTCTCTGCCAGCAGTTCTTCATCTTCTTCCTGCTCCGTTTTACGGTGCCGATGATCCAAAGGATCGACGGTTTTGTCCACCTTCGGTTTGCGACCCCGAGGGGCCTTCGGAGGGCTACTCTTGCTCGGGGCTGAGTTCATGAAGTGAGCGAAAATTTCCGTCTGCTTGAGCAGGAACTCGAACCGTTTGCCCCGATCAGTCTCCAGTGTAGCATCGTAGTCCGGTTCCTTTGTGTTCGACGAGGTGGTGTCGGAGTTAGATTCGTTCTGCAGATAAAAAAAATAAAATAATTACGAAATGTGTAGGTTTTCATTTTACTGCACTCTCAACAAAGCAGTAAATTTCGCTCTGCCGGTCGGACCGTATTTGAGGAGGTTTATTAAGCTTTAATTTTTTTTTATCTCACGCCAATGTAAAATCTGTCAGCCGAGCGTCCCCCGCGCTGGACTCAGCGACGAGGCATCATTTTTCATGAACACCCTCAATTGCATCATCGTTCATTGCATCTCACTTACCGAATTTTCGTTTGTGTCGGTTGCCTCGACGGCATTTTCCTCCTCTTTAGACATTACGGGACGCTAGATTTTTCGCTGGTAAACAAATTAAATCCCCACAAACTTTTTCTCCTCTAAAACCAAACTTCAAAAAAAGAGCGGCGTTTAGATGCTTGTGAAATCCATTGGCTTAGGGTTGGCCCATAGCACTCTCATAAGTTGCCACATTTTATTGCAGTTTGACAACCCAGTTTTATGTTTAGACCAGTTTTCGATTCTTCTGAAGATCTACCGATTAAATCATTTACATTAAGCGCAAATAATCGAAAATTTTATAGTTCCTTTTAGTTGATTAAGTTTTTATTTCCCAAGATTGAAGGTTTCGAAGATAGTTTTTACTACTAAAATAATTTGAATTTGTTCTTTTTGAGCAGATGTTTATATATATTTAAAAATATACATGAATTGCAAGGACTTTTTCTATGAAATATCACATTTTATTAAAAAAAAATTGTGTTACTAATTTTAATACTTTAACATTTGTATTACTAATCTCCCGTTCATTCGTTCATTCGTTTCCCTGGTCGGTAAACGTGATGTTAACGAGTCCATCCAAGAAACGTGATTTTACGTGAAAACCGTTACATGTTGTGCAAAAATGTATAACTATAAAAAATAATTTGCGGAAAATTATAAATATATTACATACATTTGAAATAATATTAAATGATCAATTTGTATGCCCATCCAAAGAGGAGTTGATCGTCAAATTAATACAGCTGTTTAAGATTAGTGAAAGTTGTGAAATAGATTCGACAGTATACATCAAATTTCATAGCTCCTAAGCGTCATTACGAAGTTCGCGCCAAACGTGTTAAGGACGCAGGACGTGCAGAAGGAGCATATGTTTGGGCTTAAAAAACTTATTAAAAAATGGTAAGTGATCAAAAATTATACTTTCTTATTTTTAATATGCCTATTTGACTTTTTACACGTGTCATTTTAATGTACTTCAATTTATTGTGGATATTTAGGATATTTCAAGTATTTCACCATCACCATCGCCGGTCGACAAAAATGATGAAGAAAAGGAAGCGTTTCGTAAATTATTAGAAAGGAAAAAGCTTCTTCAACTCGAAGCTCTTGAGATGAAGTTAGCCGCTTTCGCTGGGTTTAACCGTAATAATCCCATAAAGTATCAGTATTTGACTAGAAAGAAACCAAGCAAGAAAAGCAACGTAACAAACTCTGAAGACTTTCGTGATGAAATCAACAATAATACCCAAGTAAAGGAATTTTGCGAAACCCCATCATTTATAAAGGGAACCATGTTTGACTACCAGATAGATGGTTTGAACTGGATGATTTCTTTGCATCGTAACGGTCTCAACGGTATACTGGCCGATGAGATGGGTCTTGGAAAAACCATTCAATCAATTTCAATGCTCGGTTATCTTATGAATAAATGGTAAGTTAATGTTATGTTAGTAGGTAAGATGCACGAAATTAAATTTCTATAGGTAATTGTTATTTTGTGTTTTTTTTGCACGGCTAATTTCAGTCAAATGAAAGGACCCTTTCTCGTAATTGCACCTCTGACAACGTTAGAAAACTGGATAAGAGAAATAACTACATTCCTTCCTTCTGCCAAAGCGTTACGAGCACACGCATTAGGCGATGAAAAAATAGAAGTTTTACAAAAATTGAAAAATCCAAAGCGCTCATGGCACGTCGCAGTCACTTCGTACCAATTTTTTACCAACCACAAATACCATTTTCAAAAAGTAAACTTCTACTATGCTATCATCGATGAGGGCCACATTGCGAAAAATGAGAACACACGTTTTCCAAAGGCGCTTAAATTGTGCAACATTCAAAGTATGATTATGCTGACGGGTACTCCGGTACACAACAATTTACACGAGCTGTGGGCGCTGCTAAATCTGCTCATGCCATTGTTTTTCAATAACGCCCTAAGCTTTGATTCATGGTTCAAGGTGGAGGACTGTGTCGATCCAACCCACGAGCAGACGATTCGACTACATAATTTACTCAAGCCACTAATGCTCCGTCGGACAAAGGACGTTGTAACGGCAATCCCGTCAAAGGTACGCGTCAACATTTATGTGCCCCCAACGGAGCAAATGTGTATTTGGTCACACAAGTTGGCTAATAACAACATTATGAAGGTAAACCCTGACGGAAGCCTGTCGCAGTTATATATAGGAAACGTCTTCATGCAATTCCGGAAAATGGTTCAGCATCCTTTTCTCATACCTGGTGGGGAACCGGAAACGTCCAATTTTGTTACGAACGACATCGTGGAGCACAGCGCCAAAATGATCGTGCTCGATAAGTTACTGTCGCGGCTTCACAAGCGTGGTTCAAAAGTACTCATATTCAGCCAGTTCGTTTTGGTATTGGATGTCCTAATGGATTATCTCGATTGGCGTGGGTATAAATACTGCACACTGCATGGCAAAACCACTTACGAGGAACGCGGGACGTACATGGAAGAATTTAACCGACCCGATTCAGATAAATTTATTTTCCTGCTGTCGACCCGGGCAGGTGGTCTTGGCATAAACCTGGTCGCAGCCGACACCGTCATCTTTTACGATATGGACTTCAATCCGCAGTTGGACTACCAGGCTGAGGATCGGGCACACCGGATCGGACAGAGAAAAAAAGTGCACGTGTTCCGACTGCTCGTACGTGGTAGCATTGACGAGCTGCTCTTTAAATATGCGGAACGCAAACGGCTACTGGACGAGTCGGTCATAAAAAGGTCGACCCTTTCGAAACATGCGATACAAGAAGCTTTTGAATTCCAGCTCACATCATTGACGTCGAATGGTCTCATCGATAAAGTAGCAGTGGATAGAGAACTGGACGAGCTTTTCGAACAGATGAACACGCAGATTGATCCTGTTACGAAACTTCGAGGACTTCAGGAGGATTGTTCTATCATATTACCCGGCATTGCTTGGAAACCCAGATTTGACGTGGAGACCGAAGAGAAAAACTCACGAAAGAGAGCTAACAATAGCGTATCGCCTATATTAGGCAAGCGACGAAGATTCAATCCTTGACCTAGTATTAGTTCCCGGGACATCTAAATCTTTAGTGATCTTGAATTTCAGGTCTATTTCGATCATTCACTCATTACCTCATGATTATAAACATAGTACAAAAAGGCGAAATTGCTTACTTGACCTGAATAGTATTATGGTGTTAGATGTTAAAAGTATTATTAGATAGTTATGTACGTGCTTTACGTTTGTTCATGTTGCTTGTTACTCATTTCAAAAATGTTACCTGTCTACGAAGGAATACTCCTATAATGTTTAACACATAAACACACACTCCAAGAAACAATATACTTGTGATAAATATTTCTATAACATAGCAATAATGTTGTGCATTCTTTATGAAAAAATATGCTAATTCGGCAAAATCTAAAACAAGTAAAAATATATACCACCATGACGACAAAGAGGCATTGTATTGAATATAATCAAAATTTATTCAATGAAATTTGATTGATAGTTCAATCGTTGCTTCTAATCGGAGACTTCCATCGATTCATCATGACTCTTCTTGTGGGTATATCCATTTTGCAGACGTCTCTGACTCGTGTTGGTCGCGGATGCCATTTCTTCTTCCTCATCATCGTCCTCGTACAGCTCTTCGTTGGAAGATTCTGGCTGATCGGTGTCCTCCTTCTCTAGCATCGAGTCTGCGTCGGAATCGTATTCTTCCTGGTATACGAGTACGTTTTCATTATCTCCTTCCAGATTCGCCTGATTCTTACTGCGGTCGATCTGATCAATTATTAAACCTAACCGTCCTCGTAGTCTGCATGAAAACCAAAAGAACAAAATGTTTCAATGGCACTAAAAGAAGTATGTGAATATCATTGCAGCAAACCGTACTTGGACAGGGAGCTCAAATGTTGAACACGGTATTCGATTATCCCGACACAGGTAGCGAAATTATCCGTCAAGTTCGACGATCCTAGAGCCATTAGCTGGCTTGCGTGTATGCTGATTAAATGTTTTAACCAGCAGGCTGCCGTTTTAACGCTGAAACAGACAAAAAGATGTATTTATTCAAAGCACGGCTTGACTTTGAGCTCCATTAAGCTAACTAGAGCTACATACTGCATCGTTTTCATCTGCATCATTAGGGACAGCTCGTTTAATAAGGCGCTCACATACTGCGCCGGTAGTCTACCGAGCGTTTGTTGTATCATTTCCGAATCTTCCACAGCGAAAACATTTTTCAGCAGCGTTGCATCTTTGCTGTGTAATCCTTGCACTAAAAGATGAATCATATTCTTCGGGCTGCTTTTGGGGGTCGAGAGATTTTCCAATCGAACCTCCATGGGAATTTCAACCTGAAAATAGGGAATTAGAGCAACAGTTCCAATTTAGCTTTATGATCACGATCATGGTTTTATTTTTACCAACCTTTTTAACATTTTTCCTGCTGGCATTGGCGGGGTTCAAATATTCCACATTGCTACTATCGACTTCGGGTGTTTTTGATTTTAGTTCACCGTCTTTCGATTTGCCCTCTAAAAGCTTTACCGGTTCGCGAATGATAAGGTTTAATTTAGTTTCCTGATCGATATCAATTTGCTCGAAGCGCACGTTCATCTCCGTGCCATAGCCCAGCAGGATTTGTTCTTGTTGCGGTGAGTACAATACGGTGGCCACGAATATGGGTAACCGGTCGACAGCCTTCATTTTCGCGCTCACTGTGTCAATTGCCACCTCAAACGTGTGGTTGGCTCGATACGGTTTCTTCATGCTCAATTTTTGTAAGTCGCGTACGAAGTAATATGCTATACCAGATCTTGAGACGGCTACCAGATGCAATTTTTTGCCCACTAACTTTGGGGATAGGAACTCGGGCACATCGTCGAGCGCGAAAGAGGCCACTGGAGAGGTTTTTTTGTTGTCACAGAGCAACCAAAGCGATATGTGGCGGTCATTCTCCGATCCTGACAGGACGTAAATTTCCTCCTCATCAACCGGCACAAGTTTCAGTAGTTGTGTGTTCGACGTGTGACCGATCAAGGTGCGCAGCAGTTTTTCATTCTGAGTGTCCCACACGTGCAGTTGCTTGGCTCCAGTTAGTATAATGCCCGAGTGTTCCAGGACACAAGTAAGCTTTTCTACTCCAATGTTATACGTCTTCAGGTGCGTTGCTTTACTGATGCTCCACTCACAGACTTTACCATCAGCGCCGGCCGTATACAACTTGTCGGGATTGTTCTCAGCGTTGAAGTAGATTGCCGTGATAGAAGCCGAATGGCCATTACCCTGGCAGGTATTTACTATCTTCGCAGTGGCGAGACTGTAGAATGCCACAGCACCTTTTCTGGTACCGAACGCCGCCAACAGTTGCCCGTCGGGGGTATCCTCGACGAGGCTAGACCGGGATTTTTTGTTTTTCTTCTTGGCCTTCGTTTGAATCCACGTGAAGCTGGTGCACGGCACATTCAAGTGCATGTTCGGTGTGTACACATGATGGATGACGTTGGTTTCGACGTTGTACACAACAAATCTCCCCTGCTGGCTAATGTACGCACAGAATTTCCCACAAGGGGAAAACTTTCGCTGCACGGTAAACATTTTTATTAATTTTTAACAACTTTATACAATCGTATTGCATGCGGGAGCGAACAGAAAACAGCGTGGTGTTGTTTCTATTGTCATAATGTGTTGTGACAGTTCGAGTTGAGAAAAAGGCTTTTCGTCTTTGGTGTAGAGGCTTTTGAAAAGTATTTAAACTGTTGAACGACACATTAGCATTTTATAAAGTTAATTCATAAACAGAAAACTCCATCAAATTACCATTATTTTTCATAATAGAAACTTCAAAACAATTTGTTTCAAAACTCCAGCAGAACGATTATTATACGTGTGTCAAACGACCCAATGTTCTGTCAAACTGCATATCAATATGGCGGCGAAAAATTGTTTGAGCCAACCGCTTTTGTAAGTGCATAGGTCGGCTCTACAGCCAAAATCGCCATTTTTGTCTTGCTCCAAAATCTACCCGTCGTCGGACTTGACTTTGCCTGGATTTTCTACTGGCTCGCGGGTCTGGCCGACTGAACCGAAACCTCGTCCGGATCGTGGGGAGACCGTTCTTCGGCCAGTGCTTCACGGGGCTCCCGTTGCGGTCTAGGTCGCACAGTATTTCACGGTCAAAAGTCGGCTGCAAATTCCCTAGCCCTCTCCGTGTACGTGTACGTGTGTGTGTATTTGCTGTTGTGCTCTGTGTCCCGAAAACGGATCGGCTTGCTGGCTCTTGCTTGCGCTCGCCCGCTTGTTTGCTTGCCAGCTACACAGCCAACCCGTGTGAGTGAGATCAGCATCAGGACGGCCGGATTACGTTTACCAATTTGCACGGACACGATCGAAAACCGGGTGGGTAGCAGCGCACCATAACATTCACCGATCCATTGCAAACGCCCAGCAGCGGAGCGCTTTACCGAACCGAAAGTCCAATCATCCGCTGTCAAAGTCTGCTGGCGAAAAGGCACGTCGTAATCAAACCAACTAAGACGGCTGCCTCCAAGCGCAACCTAATCAGCCGCTCATGAACCCTTAAAGGAGGGCATTTTGCTGCGTTCGTCGTCGTGCTACAGGATGACGGCGGTAATGGCCGAGCGTAAGATGATGCAGCAATTGCTACCGATCAGGCAATAACACACGCTGCAGCAGGTACAGTGCACTCAGCAGCAAACATCCGTCGTCGCCAACTAAACAAACGAAGAAAGGAAGACGAGAAAGAAGCACAACTACGCCACCGCTAGCGCATTATCACAGTTTGCTCGCCGTTGCGTGATTGGTGTGTCATAGAAAACACCGAACAACGTTAGTAGCAGAAAATTGTCCATGGAACGAGGCGTGTAACGCGAACGCAAAAGAAAACTCTAGAAGGGAACGGGTTGCCATCATCAACACGACATCCGGGATGGCGACCGACACAGAGGACGAACTCCTGCCGTCTCCATCGGTTGGTACAGCGTCGACCTCGGCTGCCCGAGCTGGCCGTAGGTTACGGAACCGTAACGTGCTGGTGGAGGACAGCGACAACGATAGCAGCGGCAGTGGACCAATCGCCGGACCGAGCCGCCGTCGGACGGTACCCGTTGCGAAGCTGGACCTGGCATCAGAAAGCTCGGAATGGGAATCGGATTGGAACAGCGACGAGGAACAGCTGCTGGAGAAAGGCGACAAGGACGCGGTGGCTGCCGTGTTGGCCAGCAAACTAGGGTACGCGTCTGATGAGTCGAGTAGCGGAAGCAGCAGTGATTACGAGAAATGTCCAATCTGTCTGCTGTCGCTGCACAACCAGGAAGTAGGTGTACCGGAGGTGTGCGAGCACGTTTTCTGCGCATCGTGCATCGAGGAATGGTCCCGGAACGTGTCAACCTGCCCGATCGATCGGAAGGGCTTCGAAACGATCAATATCTACGCGGATGTCGAGCAGCGAAAGGATGTGCTGCGGGTGTACCGCGTCCAACCGAAACCAGCGGAAGGTGAGGGTGAAGCAGAAGGAGATGGCTCTGGGATAGCGAATGCCGGTGTGCCGGTTCCACAGGACGACGAGCTGACGTACTGCGAGGTGTGCCGGCAGGCTCACAGCGAGGAGACGATGCTGCTGTGCGATTCGTGCAATTTAGGCTACCACATGGAATGTTTAAATCCGCCGTTGCTTGAAATTCCATCAGGCTCGTGGTACTGTGATTGCTGCTTTGCCTCCGGCTCGGACGAGGACGATAACGAGTTGCAGGATTTGTTGGACGATCTGAACGAGATAGGCGGAATGCGCGAGTCTCGGTTACGGCAACGCATCCACAGTCCGCTGCGGATTGTTCGTACACGCCAGAGCGAGCGGATTCGAGCGGCAATCCTGACACGAGCGGCGGCCGCCGTCCGGTTGAACATAGTCCAGAGCTCACCAGATGCCACGGGTCCATCAACGGTTGCGGCACGTGTACGTCGTCTAGCAGCCGGTTCCTCTGCACACGGAGGCAGCAGCAGCAGTAGCAGCTTGGTCGCCGTGGCCGCTCCACCCAGAGCGCGCAAGACAGTAAAGCGCAAGCGACGTCGCCGGACGAGGCGGAAAATTTTAAGCATGATAATCTCCGAATACGACGTAGACGACAACGATAACGGAGGTGAGGGTCAAAAGTTCGCAATCAAGCGCAAGAAGCTGTACAGCACGCTAAGAAAGCTACGGAAAAAGCGTGCCAAGCGACGAAAAACGGGCACCATCGCTGGGGCGAGTGGAAACCGGCGTCGTAGTGCTGCGGCCGCCGCAGCAGCAGCAGCAGGCCTTACCGAGAACGGAGAGCTGATTCGAGCGACCAACCTCGCGGAAGACTCAGTTCAACGGCAACGGATCAGTGCGGGCATAACGCCGCTGAAAATTTTCGGCGGCCGGAATGATTTGGATTATTTTAGTGATGACGATGACGAAGAGGGCAGCAGCACCGGCGGTGGTGCGATAGGTGGTGCTGGTGGTGGAGGATCGACACTTGTGGCTGGTGGATCGGCCGGCCCGAGGCTGCGCAACGCGCTCAACCGTAGGCGAGTGTTGAAAAGTGGATTCGAAAGTTTTAGCACACCTTCACCAGCGGCTGGTGGCGCGGGATCTGCTGGTGCGGATCTGCTTGGGAGTATCCTTGAGAGCCAGGAACGGTGGCATTCGCGAGATGGCTTACGAAACGTCCGCATCAATGGCGGTCGTATCATCTTCCCTAGCGAGTCCACAACCGACGATCGGCGACGAGCTTCTCCTGCGGATTCAAGCAGGCGCAACGTGACTGTTCCAACTTCGGTTCAGGCAGCCGCTAACACACCTGGCACGAGTGCCACTTCGCCGCCAGTAACGGCCACTGGGAGCAGCAGCGGAAGCGCAAATAGTACGACCGGAAACAATCCTTCCTCGAATAATATAGTAACGAACGGCAATGGGAGTGATGTGGGAATGGCCAACGCATCCGGTAGCAGAACGCAGGACAGCAATAGCACCACATCAGGAAGCACCGCTTTTTCCGGTCCATCAAGCTCGTCGGTGTTTGCCGGCGATTCACCGATAGCCGGTAAATCAAACAGCACCACGTGCACACCTACCAAGCAGAAGAAGGACGACGAAGAGGAGCCACGTCGAGAGAATAGCGTTAAAGCTGTCGCCAATCGATTACCGAAAGGGTTGGCACATGTTGCGGAATCTGAGCCGAGCACTAGTGCGGCGCCGGTGGAGAATAATTGTCCAAACTTTTCCATCTATTCCTCGGAAACGCTGCAGTACGCGAAGGGCGAAACAGTCGGAAACCAACCGTATGATCCGCTCGACAGCGAACAGCGTACGGATGACGAAGGAGAGCGCGATGAGGATCTGGTGCAGCTAGATGACGACGATATCGATGGAGAACCGTATGGTCCGAAGGAAAACGAGCTAAACTCAAGCACGAATGCTACCGTAAATGGAGGAGGACAGATTCAGGAAACGTTAGCTGCGAGAGATGAAGCTGTGTCGCAGGAGCAAGACCGGGAGGATAACGATGTCGACGATGGTACGCCAGCACGTGATGAATTCGACTCAGAAAGTGATGACGAGCTAAAGAAAATTGAAGCGGATTCGAATCGTGGAGCTGACGGACGTAGCCGAGCTCCTGGTGAGGTTAGTAGACTGGATGCGTTGACTCCTCCGCTTACAAACTCACTTGTAGCGGCCCTTGGCGCGTCGGGAGCAGCAATGGCGGCTGCTTCGGCCATTGCAACAGCTAATTTTGGGCCACCGGTCGGTTTGGGTGCTGGCGAGGACGATCGAAGTTACACGCCCTGTCTGGACGAGAAGTATCAGGAACGGCGTGAGCTGATCGATGGGGAAGATCCTTGCGATGGAGGTTCGTTACTGGCGGCGTCAGCTCGATTTTGCAGCCAGGGTAGTGCAGTCGATCTGGCCGGTATAGATGGTATGGACACGGAGCTCATTTCGGAGGAGGATGACAGTGCGTTTGCGGAGGCAGCGGAAACCGGCGGTGGCCCATCCAGTTCAAAGGGTGTGTCCGGTGGGGGTTCGTCGGCGAAGCGAAAGGACCAGTTGGCTTCATTTAAGAAAGTGACCAAGAAAGGCCGCGAGCGGAACTATCGCGAAAAGGACACGAGGAAACCATCGTCACGAGATGATCGCTCCCGGCGAGGTGAGAATGCCGAACTTATCCGTGGCGCTGACGACAGACACGATCGTAACAATGGTGATGCGGGCGAGAGTGGTGAGGATGGCCGGAAGTCATCCGATCGACGAAATCGCCAGCGACGTCCGAGACGCAAGGAGATGCCAAGGTACGACATCCGCTCGATTATTGCCGAAAAGCGACCGCGCATCATGAAGGATCCTTTCGGACGGGATATTACCCCGAAGCGACGGTCCCGCACTCGCTCCCCGTCACCCCGCAGCAGATCGCGGGATCGCCGGAATATGTCGATCTCTTTGTCGCCAGAACCGTTACCGCAGCGGTCGCGTCGAGATTCGAATTTCCCGGCTTCACGCAGGCGGTCCGTTTCACCACCACCGTTACCACCAGGACCCTCACGACACCGTGGCCGATCGTCCCCGCGCGCTCCACGCTCCCCGTTGCCAGCATTCCGCCGCTCACCACCCCATCGATCATCGTCCCGGTCGCGATCACGATCGAGAGGGATGGTGAGTGGTGCGAGGCGATCGGGGCCCCGTTTAGCGCTTCGTTCGGTGTCCCCTCGCTCACCGCCAGCTCGTGGACGTTATGGAGGTCGCGGATCATCGCGTTCCCGATCGTTGTCCCGTTCGCGGTCACTTTCACCACTGCCCCACCACCATCATCATCATCATCAGCAGCAGCAGCATAATCGGGCGCCAGTTCGCAGGGGAAGCGTTCGACGTTCACTTACTCCTTCGCGATCCCGCTCACCGCCGGACCGACGTTTGGCGCGTGGATCCAAAAAGAAAGCCAAACGAAAGAAGCGTCTCATTTCTCTCAGCCACAGTCGGAGTCGCAGCCGCAGCAGAAGTCGCAGTCGAAGTCGCAGCCGTAGCAGGAGTCGTAGCAGAAAACGCAGCAGGAGCAGGAGCCGGAGCCGTGGCCGAGGTAACAAATCCTCACAAGCAGCTCGTGGTTCTGTACGGAAGAAGAAAGGAAAGTTCCGCCGTAGCGTGTCCCCGCCGGTGGCGAAGAACGTTAACAAAAAGCAGAAGAAAAAGAAGGACCGGAAACGATCGCCTTCACCGGCGATGTCACGGTCACGATCCCGCACACCCGTTCCAGCACCAGCATTATCGTCGTCAGCCGCCGGGGCTGGAGGAATGCTAACGGACCGCCTGGCCAAGGGTGGAGGGCAACGAATGCGGGATGGTTCGTGGACGCCACCAATGTCCGCATCGCGACTGAAGGCCAACGGAGCGACGGCATCGGCAGCAGCCAACCTTACAGTGATTCTCACAAACGAGGAAGCCCTCGCGAAGCAACAAGAAGAGGTCCTGCTGGGCGCTGGTGGCAAGGAGAGGGACGGAGCGCGCGGTAAGCAGGCGCGTAAGGAAGCCCGCCGCAGGGAGCGGGTGGCCCGCGAGAAGAATACCCTGCCCTCGAAGGAAGTATTTACATCGGGTGATAATATTCTTGTAAGTGTTAGCTTTAACGACAAAAGTGCGCCAAACTCGTCCGGCAAGGACGGTAGTGGTGGGGGTGGTGGCGCGAACAGTGGCGGACAGGATAAATCCCGGACGGAGGTAGGCACAACGGCAGGATCGTCGGATCATTCCCGACATCATCACCATCATCATCATCATCACCACGCGGGTGCAACGCGAACCGGCAAGCAACGGCAGAAGGATTCGACTGTGGCGAGCTCCTCTAACACGTCCTCGAAGCGGCTCCGGACGGCGGAGGGTGACGAGCGGCCGAAAACAAAACGACTCGAGGGCCGGATGAGACAGAGAACCCGAACCGCCGTCGATGTACCGTCGAAACCGATCGTCATCATCGATCTTGATGGATCGCCGTTCCGCGTGCTGACTCCTTCACCGAAGGCCGTCATCGTGCTGTCGGACAGCGACACGGAGAAGGAGAAAGAGCGGCGAGGTGGTAGTAGCGGTGTTGCTGGCAGCGGAAACGCAGGAGGCCCTACAAGCGGGTCGGGTATTGAGGCAACGGTAGGTGCAGGATCAAACCAGGATAAGGATGGCAGCAGTGGTGGTGTTGGGTTGTTGCTCCGGAATGGTGGAGCTCCTGGTAGCACACTTGGCCAATCGCTGGGACTCGTGGATGGAGCAAACGCGGTAAACGGTGCCGGAACAGGAGCCATCCCGGTGACTGGAGGTTCCGGTGCAGCTGGAAGTGGCGTGGGCATGCGTAAAACGCCTCCCGATCATCACTCACCGGTGGACGACATGTTTGGGCCAAAGACCCCACCCGGATTTCCTACTAGCTCTGGCGGTAGTGGTGCTGGAGGTGCGGGGAGCGGTGGTAACCAATCATCCATGAAGGCACTACAAGCACCCAAGTTCTCGATGCAAGTGAAAACGAAATCTTCCAACATTCGTCCCGTCAATCCGCTGTACGATCCGGGTGATTTGGAGGAAGGCAAAGAGGACAGTCCTGAGGGCCCCGAAGGGACGACCGTTGGTGAGGGTACGAGCGGAGGGAATAGCGGTCCTTCCTTGGCACAAGGTGGATCTGCAGGTGGTTTGGGGTATGCTGCGGGTGGTGGCAACACGATAGCGACCGTTGGACCAAACACCCCACCGGAACCGGCACCACAATCGCCCTCACCGGATGTTTACGATCCGTTTGAACCGACCAAGTCGCCCTCACCTTCACCGCCTCCCGGTTCTTCACGTGACCGTTCCGACGCGCTATCCATCGGTCGTCTGTCCGATGAAGATCAGATGCAGCCGACGAATCCGGGAACTGGTTCCGGTGCCGAAGGAATTGTGGATGGAACAACTACCGGAGGAGCGACAGGACCAAGTGACACCCTGAACGGAAGTTCCGTAGTGGAATCAGGACATACACGCACTTCTCCACCTGCTCTAATGGGCCGCAGCAATGGTAACAACGGTGGCAACAGCAAAGTGACGGTTCTCAGCAACATCGTCTTGAGCGGTTCGTCCTCAAACGCAAACGTAACCGATTCTGGTGGGCTGAACTCCGATTCGGACGTCATCTTTGACGAGTTCGTGCCATCATCCGGTGCCGCTGGTAACAGTCTCATCTCAAAGTTGCCTTTACCGTTGGCCGGTTCCACTGGTGCGGGCCAAGGACCATCCGGGAACAAGTTTGGTGACTTTATGAACCCGACCGACTCACCGTATTCGCCCGGTGCGAGCGATTTTGATGATCTTTTCGAGCCACCCGGTGGTGTTGGTGGTATGGATCTGTTGGATTCTCCACCGCTACATTCACATACCGGGAAACAGGCGAATCATCAGCAGCTGAACGCGAATTCCCAACAGCAGCAGTCTGCGGCCGGTGCACGATCATCAAAACCGCTGCCAACGAAGGCTGCCAAGAAGGCGACCAACCAGTTCGATTCGCTGTTTGGTTCATCTCCTAACCAACATACCGGTGGCAAGGCGGCACGTGGCAATCGTAAGGGAGCGCATAAACGCTCGAAGGGAGGTGAGTAAATTGGGACTTAATGGATACAGCTCGGGGCAGGGTTTCATTTCCGTAGTTTCAATCAGCTTTGCTTGACTGAAAACACTTCCGAAGCCATTTACAAACGTTTATGCGTACATAATATGGGTTTGATAATCAATTTGTGTTTGTTTTTTAGGTAAATTCAACCAAAAAGGTGACGCCGCAAACGACGAAGATCCATCAAAGATGTCGGATAAGGAGAAGGTAAGCTTCGCGTTATGTCATGTCGTCTAGCCGGTTATTTCTAACGAGATATCCTTCCACCTTTTAGTACCTGAAGAAGCTCAACCGCCTCGAGCGCGTTGTTGAGGAGGTCAAGCTGGTCATCAAGCCGTACTACAACAAGAAGCAAATCAACAAAGACGAATATAAAGACATTCTACGACGGGCAGTGCCGAAAGTAAGTAGCTTATTAACCAAAACTTCGGTTCGAGCGGTTCCGTAACCGTTGGCTACGATAAACTTGTTTCAGATCTGCCACAGTCGCACCGGAGAGATAAATCCCATCAAAATCCAGAAGCTGATCAAGGCGTACGTGCGTAAGATACGCGCCAAACGGCGCCTTACCAAGAAGGGTGGAGGCGGCGGTGGCATCGGAGGATCCGGTGGACCACTTGGTCTACCCATGGCGAACAATGCGATCATACTTTGAGGTGGAGGCTGAGAAGGTGAAAAGATGTTGGGTTACGTTTCTAATCCCCAATTCCGCAAGCGGAACAATCCAACTAAAATTGAACAAAACTAGAAAAATCTTACACAATTTATTCCACTAAATGAAAGCGGCACGTTGCATAGCGTGTGGGAAGTGTTCGTTCTGGAAGAAACTGTGTATAAAGAATGCTAGCTGCTTGATTGGACGAAAACTTAGCAAGAGGTTTAAGATTGTACTGTAGCTATTATAATTATATCAATTAATATTATTATTATTATATTATTATTATTAGTTGTAGCAGTAGGGTTACGATTCTGTTTCTAAATGATATATATTCTACTGTCTATGGTTATGTATGTACAAATGTAAGCCGAAAGTAGGATAGAAAGCAGAAAAAATTGATTCGAAAAAGGTGGAGCTTTCTCTGGGCGCTTTGTTTTCGTAGTCTGAACGTTCGTTTCATTTTCGTCTTCATTCAACCTGCCCTTCCTTTTTGTAATGTGTTTGCCTTGTTTGCTCCGTTTTCGAGCAGTTCTGTTTTTAATAGAATTTTATTGTCGAACGTATTAGATATGGTAGCAGGAAGGTGGTAGGTGCGCGTGAATAGAAAAATAATAGTAGTTGCGTAGCAGAGTAGTCTGCAAATATCTCGTCACACTAGTGAATCCAGTTACTCAAAGTCGATGTCACTGGTAAAGGGATTTTATAAGCGCGAGAAAAAATTGTTCAATTTGACTGCGCAACCATGCAGTGCAACGAAATTCGAGACGAGGCGAAACGAGACTAAAAAAGGGGCGAACATAAGATCCTAGCAGGGTGTAATAGTATGAATAGAAGTCAGTCCTTTCGATTAAGCGAACCATTTTATTCTCAAATGTTGCACAACATTCGCTAATTCGAGCTAATCGGCAAACTAAAATGTTCCACCTGTGGGACAATGATGTAGAACAGAACGGACATAGCGCGACATATTTGGGATCTCGTAATAGCGTCGGTGTCTCTAAAGCTCCATTTGGGAAGGATAGCGGCTTACGCTCAACACATTAGAGCCGCCAGAGTGGTATGTGACCGTGTTGATCACCCGTGATCCAGTCAAATGCGCTGCTTTCTGCAAACAATTGCGGTATTTATAGATTGATTGTATTATAAACAAGAAAACAATTATACTATTGTAGAGATGATGTATCTGCGTAGTAAATCCTACACCGGTGAGCTAGGGAAGAGGACTGAACGCGCAATAATTGGAAAGGGGCGTAATGAAGAGGGAGTTGAACGCATCAACGATGTCGACAGCATAACCTGTTGATGTTGAACCTTCCTTTTCTCACTTGCTGGCTACCCTATCTCACTCCATTAACAAGAAAATATATATACATAACTATATATATTTATTAACATAAATAATCTGCACTCATACACGCAAACATTCAAACACACGATGGACCCGGGCGAGCATGTTTAGTGAGTAAGGATACAGATACTATGTTGTTAAATATAGAAGCAATGTCAAGTGCTACGACGATTTGGTAGGAGCATGTAAAACGTACGTACACGTCCTTTAATTTATCGTTGGCTACTTTCCGTTGAAAGCTATACACAAGCAAGAGTCAATTGAAGAATGGCTTCCAAAAGTGTATCCTTGACGAGGTACATTTATGGCGCAATTTGATGAATGAATCATGCATATTCTGTGCGTGGATCCTAGGAGCCACAGTTTCGACACTGCTTATTGTATTCCGTACGCCGGAATATCTATGTAAGTGGTATATATTATCAATTATTCGGCTTCTATTGCATGAGAAAGTTTTTTCTTCTATTATCCGGTCGGTACGAATTTCGAAATCGATAGCAAACGGAAAAGAATGGTAATATACACTCGGGTAGTGTGAATATGGGAATGATCGGTGCGAAGATGATGACGACTCTTAGGATTTAAAATCTTCTACCATAAAAACCCTTCTTTGGCAAAACTGGAAAGAACATTATGATATAATAAAAATTCTAGCATCTAAGTGACTATATTGATGTTTTTGCGTCTCATTGACTTCGTGAATGTACGCCTAAAAGAATCACGTGCCGCGGCAAGATGACATAACTTATTCTGAAATAAATGTTGCTTTTAGTTGACTGAAATATAATTTTTAAATATTTTGTTTCTATTAAAACACAAAACGTTATAAATTGTGAACAAGAACGTAACTTTATTAATTAAATACTCCTAAAAGCGTTATGTCTTCGATACTACATATCGAAGGATGTAAACGTTCAACATACTATCTGTACCATTTAAAAATGCAATCTTAGACTAAGTGTTTATATTATTTAAATATTTTACTATCGAAAACAATGGAAAACATACTAATATCTTTGTGAAATTGAATAAATTTCAACAAACAAACGTCTGCAAAACAGAAACATCTAACGGACAAAAGGGACACAAATTAAAAGTGCTTCAAATGAATACCCAACTGGATTCATCGTGTTGATTCTGATGCACGTGGGTAATATAAGCCAATGTGTAACGATGCAAGTGCAAACAGAAATGGAAGCGATTGCTAAATGTGTGTGTGCCTGTGATCATCTGCATGGTTGGAATGTGGCAAATTACTGGCCATCGAAGTAGCCACCCGTTATTTGTGTAAAGGGCCATTTTTAGCATCAATTTACCGGCTGTCGCGAACTCGTTGCAGACGCTCCATGCCAACAATTTTCAGTAAGCTGTAAAAACAAAAACAGATATTAAATTAACTGTTTAAGGAGTACTAAATAAGGTACGTTAATTAAATGAAGGGCTAAGAAATTTCGTAGGATTGGCCAAAACATTCTTCTGTGAATTGAAAAATGTCTGCGAATAAGAAAAATGACTACTTACACTCGCTTCAAGTTAGGATAATAGCAGCCTATGTAAAGGAGAAAATTGATCGGGAATGTGCCAACCCAGCTGAGATGGGTCTTGTTGGCGATGGCCATAGCATACAGCTGACCACAGCGTTCGCTCGTCATGCGCCGATCTGTCGGTTGCACGCGTTGGTTGTACTTCTGTTGGGTCGTAAATAGTGTTAAAGTTGATGCACTATAGTGCAGCATGAATTTTTCGATCAGCTCTTACCGCTCCAGGTGTTTCAGTGAAGCATTCCTGCAGGAAGTTTGTTGCCGTCGGTCCCGGGCAGAACATTGTAATATTCACGTTGGGGAATTCGTTTCGTAGAGCTTCAAAATAACCCTAAAAGAAATATTTCAAAAAACACCCAACAAGGAGAAAAAATATGAAATTTTGTTGTTGCTGATCTCACATCAATATTCAGCTCTTTTGATATATTATCTCACATGTAGCGCATGCTTCGCACCGGTGTACGTGCCCGAATTTGGTGCCCCGATCAGACCGGCTGTACTGCTCGTTACCGCCAGGTGGCCCTTCATGGAGTTTCGGGCGAAATAGTTGAGGGCCACGCGGGACAGATTCACCACCGCGAACACATCCAACTCGAACAGTTCTCGGTCAACCTTTATGTTGATCGAGGCCCATTCGGCACGCTGGGATCGCCCTGCATTGTTAACCAGCACGTCGACCGTCTTAAAGTGATCGAGAACCATGTTGAAGTAGTCATTGTGATGGTTAACATGGAGCATATCCATCTCCAGTACGTATACGTCGTTCGGTCCCAGGCTTCCGTTGGATTGTGCTGCGTAAGTTTGTCACAAACCATAAAAAGATAAGGACGGTAAGGAAAGTATAAATAATTTTAAAAAAAGTGCCATATCGGTTCATCGGTTAGGCTTACCCAGACAGGCTTGCTTTACTTTCAGCAACTCCGAGATGTTGCGAGCGGAAATGCATAGTTTTACACCGTGCTGTGCCAATGCGATCGCCAGATCTCGGCCTATTCCGCTCGATGCTCCGGTAATCCATACCACTTTCCCTCGGAGGGACGCTGTGAAATGATTTTCCAGAGAATAGAAAAAAAACGATAAAACGTTTGACCACCACTCAAACGCGACGGTGCGCAACTGAATGCGGATGCGCGATCACCTACAGATAGGTTTTCCTAATTTGGATAGAAAGAAAAGCTCGATGTCCGAGTCCAGCACACCCCACAGTATCAGCCGAACCAGATGGTACAATAAAAAGCTAATGGCGACAAAGTTGAAAAAGAAAGCCATCTTCCGTTCGGTCGTCCCGTAATTCGCGGCTGTGGGCGATTCACACTTCCCTTTTTTTCTATCACAAGTACACGCCCTGCGCCGAATGATCTTACGACGATTGTCTTATAGCTTGCGCACTGATCGTCGCCCACGAATTGTTCCCTATTGTCACCCGATGCAACTCACTGTCAACGCTGTCAAATAATAGAAAATAAAACTTGTGTCGGTGTTTACGCAGTCGCGATAAAGCGATATTACGTGGTGGCATTCGTACGCACACTGTTTCCTTTGCCGCCACGCGCAGAATATTCCAGAGTGGTGTGGAGGTGGTGGGAGGGTATTTTCATTAGGACCTGATTCGCACTATCTTTCGAACTGCACAATGCACTCGGATGTAAACATGCGTGCGGCAGTGGAGGAGCAATGATCGTGTTTTCTCCTTTTCCCGCACAATGTGGTTCATGGCGAACCGGTAAGACTTGTTCAAGAATTGGGTGTACATATGAATGAATATCGTATTACTTATCTATTTTGAGCTACAATCGATAAAGAGCATTTTCTGCTCTATGAATCTTTTTACAAAAATTTTTTAGTTTTTGAAACGCTGCTTTGCCATTTGATGTAAGAAGCATTTTCATTATGGCCCTTGAAAGGCTTTCAGTGAAAAATATTTGTATTTTTTTTGTATAAAAATCCCAAACATTTAGTCATAAAAATGAAGTCTTTTCAATTAGGTTATGTACAACAGTTAGGTGTTTTTGATCCAAGTGCCATATGTTGAAACATAAATAGTTTTTACGCACACCTAATGTTTGGAAAATTTCTTCCGAATGCCTATTTGCCGTTTTCATTCGCATGACTCGACCATGAGCTGCTGTCAAGATCATGATCATCGCAATGCAGGGTTTGTCCGCTATCGAATGGCTATTGGATGGAAATAAGGGTTTATGATCAAGATGTGCATAATTTCAACATATATTTTTTCTTTGGCTGTTTTTTAATGAAAGTTGTTAAACATTTTTACTTTTATTTTGATTGTTGCATAATCTACATTCATGGGAAAATTTTTTACAGTATAAATTATCGCGCTACGATGAGCCTTTTAAGCCTCTTGATATGATATCATTTGCGCTTAGCAACTGGAGAATGTGATAGGATTGTAAGATAAGGTTTTTATTATGCTACATTTATTTCGATATTACTTTTCATCAACTTGAAGAATCGTAAAAGCCAATAGTACGTTTCGGATTTTAAATATCAAACGGAACAACGGTGTTATTTCGATATTTGATTAATACTACATTTTCCGTTGTTTTTGCTTTATTCGCTAACAAAAGAAGGAATAATTTGGAGCATAAAGAGGAGTATCCGAACATCTAAAGGCACCCTGGTTTAAAAAAAACGACAAATCAATCCAAGCAGCATATAAATGTACAAAAGCGTAGGCTTAGCGATGAAAACAGTTGGTATAGTAACCACTGACGCTTATCAGATGCTTAGTCGCAGAACCCTCCAGGAGCAAGACTTTTCGGTGCTTCGACACGACTCAGTCGGCCTTCTTGATCGCTCCCATGTCGATACAGTTGATCTCGAACTGCTTGATCGGTTTGCCCTGCAAGTAAGCCTGGGCGTAGAAGTTGCCAAACAGTACTATGAACGAGATCATGTAGCCGATCAGGGTGTAGTGCATCCAGAGTGGGAATTCGCACCCAGTGATGATGCCATTGATGCCGAGCAGCATTGCACCGGTGAACTGAACCAGCTGTAGGATCGTGAGGTACTTCTTCCACCAGAGATACTTGTTCATATGCGGACCTACCGCGGCCAAACCGTAGTACGTGTACATCAGCACGTGGATGAACGAGTTTACCATCGCCGGAAGGAAGGCTGAAAGCAAAGAAAGTTGAGATGAATAAGTATAATGAGCAAAATCCTTTGTTAAACATTGCTTGCCCAAGCATCGGTCATGTCTGTTTAATTACGATTATTATAAAAGTGCTGCAAATCACTCCATAAGGTAAGACAAGACTGGTTAATTTGGTAACAGCATTAAAAAAATATAATAAAATGCTATGCATTGAGCTTGCATACGAATTATGTCTCATTTATATCGCGTATGCAGCAAACCGGTTAGTGGGTAACGACACTTAAAAGGCTTTCCATTGCATCAGCCACAAAAAGAATTTAGGAACACCATGGTTCAAGCTGATAGTTCTCACCTTAAATGTTAATTATTCGATTTTTATTTGTGTGCTCTTTGACTTCCGATATCCTCACGGAAGATGGCGAAAACGGAGTGCGAAATATACTTAAAGTGCCGATTTATTTTTGTTGATCGTCAAATTACTTCGCATATCGATTTGGATTAATGGCTGTACAAGGTGTCTGAAACGTATCAATTTAGTCGTTGTTTTCTTTTTGAGCATATGTTAACAGGATGTTTTAAAAGCTTGATTTGAAGAGGTGTTGAATCATTTGTGAACAGGTGCTGTTTTACATCTTATTCTGTAGTTTTTTATATCGAACGATATTATTGCGTTGTTTTATGATATTCTTGCGAAAGTGTTAAATTAAGTATGATTGAAGTCTTAAATGATGTTTTTCATAATTATTGTCATCAAGGTCCTTCATAGCTGTAGTCATTATAATTCAATAGGTAAAATTTTGTTGTTGCAATAATTTCAAGACTATTTTTCGATCTTCTATCTTTTCCCTGATTTAAATTTTTTCCCAGCAATCTTTTCTGCCATTTGAAGTAATTCGTAATCGATCTAGCGCTTTGTCAATATTTTATAAAAATTAAGCAAACATTTAGAAAAATTTAAAAACTACTAATAAAATTTGAAAAAAAGATGCTGAAACAACGCAACGTTTTCAATATAATTTTATACTTACTGCTTCCGCTCGGAACCCACTTGACGCCGATCCACCAAAAGCAAAACATCGTGCTGTGGTGGTACACGTGCAGGAACGTCAGCTGATTGTCCTTCTTTCGCAGAATGAAGAAGAACGTGTCCGAGAACTCAAGCACCTTAGAGAAGTAGTACCACCAGACGGCGTCCACGATCTGAAAGCGAATCATAAATCATTGCACCATTAGCCAGGGTGTGTAATCAATTCGCCCGCATCACGCATGTGTATGTCGTTCAAAAGGAATCGTGAAAGAGAAACCGATCCCACCGATGTCCGCAGGATGCGGCAGGGTTCGAGTGAAAACGGATTGCGAGCGAAAGTGAAATCAGGCGCGTCACAATTTCACAACGACCTGCAGGCAAAGGCAAAGAATCACTCCTAGAAGCGGACAAGAAACTGCAGAAAGCGAGAAAAAACGAAACTCATCCGTGCGCAAGATAAGATGCGACAGGTCAGGGGTCTTTTCAGGAAGAAAAAGGAAGCAATGGAGCAACATGCGCTTGCGTACAGGCAGTGAACCTCGTACTGATCGGATTTACACAAGATCATGTGAATAAAAAAACATCTCATTCAACAAAAAAGCAGCAACAAAAAACCGCGGCGTGGATGTATGTCAAAAGGCCGTTTTTGGGCAGTAAATTGATAAATCATGCGCTGCGATACGCCTCCCAAAGGGCGTACAACGAGATCGTCGCAAGGTCCTTCCAGGTCGCAGTGGGTTTTCGAAGTTTTATTTTCGAGAGCACACTCAGTACCGTAATTAAGAGCTTTCGTTTTGCCACGATTGAAACGGACCGCTTGGACGGGGTGCAACTTGACGGCACGTTGCCTCGCAATGCTTGATCGTGATCAGTGATATGGTCTCTTTAGCGGAAGGAGAGTATATCAAAGATCACGACATCGCTTTAGAGGCTCTCGGAAAAAAAAGGAGTCGGTAGGAATGGGCATTCGGAAATCCACTTACCCGCAGTTCCGCAGGATCAAAATTTTGCCGGCAGGGTTCGCAGATGTAGCTGTACCGGCGCATGATCGAGCCGACGAAAAGCTGTAGGCAGATGTAGAGGTTTAGCAGGGCCATGGCCAGATTGTACGGCACCAGGAACGAGGTCAGGTCGAACGGTTTCCGGCTAGACAGATAGATCGGGCATCAATCAGCTGGCTCTAGGAAGCTTGCTGTTGTTGTCTACTTACTCTTGCATTATTTTGGGCCCTATCCACACGATGAACAGGTACAGGAGGACGCAGGCCGCCGTCGGCACCGCAGAGTCCACCATCGGCCATCCTTTGGTACGAGGATCTGCCAATGTCAGGGTCCACTCGTAGTACCCGAATACGTCGTAGAACGGAATGCTTTCGCTGATGTTTGTGGAAGTCATTTTGGCGTTTGGTTATTGCTTCGTCGATGAAAGTAGGATAGAAGGTCTGTCGAGGTGGAAAATACGCTATTCTAGATCAGTTGTTTTAGAAGCAGTACAACAGTACGATGTTTGGAAAACAGTATAGTTTAAATCCTAAATTATTTAATAGAACACTATTCAAAGCTCAAATTTGCAAATTTTTTATCACTTTATTTTTTTTTTTGATAGATTTAGAGGTGCTTATTTTGAAATTAAATTGAAAGAAATTAAAGCCTTTGTCCTGAAATGTAGAATCGTAGATTCTATGACCGGAAAAGAATTCGATTACAATTTATTCAATAGACAAGTTCAAATGGAAAGTATGTTGGCGAAGCGCAGTCTCATAATTGCAAGTTAAACAAAACATGTACGTATGTAATTGAAAGGGTTTTAATTCAATATTACGTTTAGAAAAAAAAACTGTTAACCAAGAACGAAAAAAGGTACATCGTACTTGCATCGTACTCAAAAGGTAATCGGATTTCAAATTAAAGCCCTCACTAACTCACCGAGGTGTAACCAGAAAAACCAAAAAAGGCGCGCGCTTTTAGAATGCGGTCAGTTGAAAATGGTCTGCTAACTGCAGCAACTTCGCCCAGGTGGCGAGTTATGCCACGACGACTCCCGGCACCGATTCCTGACGTCCAGCGCAGGAATTTGGACGCGTCTGTTTTGTTTGGTTTCGATGTAACGCGACACTTTTTATGCTGCGATCGGGCTTTTCGCTGATATGAACACTGAGCTGACGCTGGGTGATGATCGGCGATGAATTTTCGGACGTTTTCCACAACACAGATTAATCCCGCAAATGTCTCCACGCGCACTCGCAAAGGCTGCTTCGACACACGAACACCTTGCCGCTAGGCACGCGGAAAAATCACTCGGACCACTGGGTTGGAGGCAAACCGAATCTCGAAACGGTAGCGTTGCTTCCCAAAAATGCAGCCCTATATGATTTTTCAGCTTTTCCGAATCGCGCGCAATCATTCACCGATCCGCCGGACACTTGTTCGTCCGATTTCGAACACAACGAACCTGACCTGACCTGGCTCAGCGCGTGCTGCACGGTACGGCGTGCGAAGAATCAATGACGGCACCCGCGGCCAGTCCGTGGCCAGGAAAGCGCGAACGAGCCTCATTTTTCCCTGATCGATGCATTATTGTTTACTCGTTTTGCGCTTTTTTTGCATGTTCTCTCTTACTTCTTGCTAACGCGATTCGCGCGGTTTTCGCTTCTCTCTCTCACTCTCTCTCTCTCTGCCCTTTTCGCGCTTCTCGCGCATGGTTAGTCGCAAATGCATTGCATCGGTTGGATGCCGTGACCCACGCACGACATGTGGACATTTGCTGCTGCCCCGAGGGCAGGGTGTTGGAGGGAGAGCAGCGGATCCATTACCGGGTCGGGGTGGTATGTGTGATCGATGATCGGAGAAACGACTAATTGCTCACCGGAGGATGCACCCGAACGTCTAATGCATCCCGGACGGTTTCTATTCTGCTGTGGCATTTAAATCCTTTGAATTACCATGGACCGATCCGAGAATTGTAATTGCTATTTGGCTAGGTATGCTAGAGATGCTGATCGGAGCATTGATTCCAGCAACATTTTAGTGATCACCCCATTTCATTGATCGTACCCACCTGTAACAGGAAGGTGATGTGAATATCGACGGTTTCGTATATGAGTGATGTGCAATCCATTCCGATCTGACGATAGAGTGAATAGGTGTTGAACAACTGTTAGCAACGGAAAAATTATCACACAAATTGGTACATGCCTTCCGCGGCGGGTCGTATTACATAAAACTCATCATGGTATGCTTCTTAAAACAGTAAACAACAGGTAAAAAACGGCGATGAATCGATGAAAAGCATAATCAATCTTCAACAACTTCAATTGCAACATATTTTTCACACTTATTCAATGTTTTATTCTGGTTATTTTCTATCGATAACAATGTGTTTTTATAGATTTATTCTAAGTTTTCCTGCACATGTTTCTGAGTTGTGAATTATGTTTGAATTAATTTGCTAGTCACAAATAGTTGTATTAATAAAAATAACAAAAAACGCTTTAGCGGAAGAATATCGTTCCATGGTTGGTACTGTGATAAGATCTGGTGATTAAAAAAAACCTGTACTAATTAAAAAAACAACCTCGTGTACGACTTTCTTCCCGGAGACACACCGGCAGCGGGAAGAATTCAACCAACCGGCGTAGTAGAACACCTTCACTACCGTTGCAAATCGCCAGTGTCCGCATTCTACCACCAAAAACCCCATGATTACACCCACCTTCGAACTCCGGCGAAGTAGTGACCGCACGAGAAAACATGCACTTTGCACTTTCAGTGTAATTGTTTATCCACTTACTCCCTATAACTTCTTCCACTTCACTGTGTTGGCGACCGTCTAGGCTCGATTGACCTAGAATAGGATTAACTGAACGGCGTGGCGTCCCTATAATTAAGCAAACCGGAGCCTGATCGATTATCAGCCTGGTGCGTGGGTCCTTGGCAAGGTTTGCGGAAAGGAGTAACGCAACTCGACAGCCTTCCTGTGTGTGACTTGTTCTAACGTAACGTTGTGACGGATTGAGCTCATTGAATCCCACGAGACTCGGACATCGATAACTTCCCGATGTGATCATGAACTTGGAGAGGAAAATGGAAGCTGCCGGGTCACGGTTCCGGACCAAGATAGCAAGGGCAATAAGGAAACCTATGAAAGACAACCTTGGGCCACTAGGAGCAGGTTGTTTTGTGTGTGAAAATTTCTCCACACTTAATTACCTGTGATCGCCAAGACAACGATGACGTTGAGAAGACATACAAAAAAGGAAAGTTCACGGTACGATCGTATCTTCGATCCTTCCGTGCTTTTTTTTGGTCTGTTTATGTTAAAGTTGAGTCGCTATCCTGAGCGTTCGAAGATGTTTCGAACAAAATTGAATCATTTTAAAGGAACGTTCCCATTGCCTGTGCACGGTTCGCTGGTAATCGGTGTCAGTAATTGATCGGTTTTAATTTTAAGTTTAAAAAAATTATCCACACGCGATCCATAGGAATGGCACAGGTTACGATCAATTTATAATTTATAGAGCTTTTTGGATGATTTGTGGTTGGAATCTGTACTTATAAAGAGATTATATTGTAGGTTATATTTAGTTGTGAAATGTTTGATATACTTGGGTTACTTGAATATTATATTTCTAGTTGATCTTTTGGTGCCTTTTCATCATTCTATGTCAAATGTCCCTGGTTTTGTTTGCTGTCTTTTTTAAATACCTTTGCAAAATCATCCTGAACCTCCGTCTTGAAGGCTCTCTCTTTCACTCTCATCTTCAGCACATGAAACGAAAGTGAAAATTTCACGGTTTCACGCGTCGCCACGCGCTTACTTCGCGAGTGGAGGTGAAAATTCCTCTTTTTCTCTTCCTTTCGTACGTCCCTATAGCCGGAACTCGACGTCAAAGTGCAAAAGAAATCTTTCTCACATTCTTTCCTGCATCCTGATGATGCGAAGCGTTGAAGCAAGGAGAAGATGGATTCCTTCGTCGTTTTGGCGTTGGTTGGCGCTCATCTTCTTCCGGGCAGTTTATGGGTTTATTTTGTTTCGTTTGTTTCTTTTTCGTGCGCCTTGCTTATGATCCTCGACGACGGCGTCGCTATTGAGGATCATGCTTATTTATGCTTCCAGCACATCATTCCGTTCAACCCTTGCATGCAACTTTAGAATGTCATTATCATTATAGCGCGAAATTTATGCATTTTCATACCTTATTTATTTCACTTTCCATCCATTGCACTTACTTCAATTTGCTGGTAAATATGGCCATATATTGATATCACCGAAAGCAGTCGGTTTTTTTGTACATGACCTTAACTCACGCAAATGAAATCATTGAGATGTTAATCATTTCGGGGTTAACCTTTTGACCCATGGCTAATAGTCCCAAGTGAACTCATCTTCGCTTGCAACGTGACATCCTACACGCAATGAAAGCGAGAAACTGGACTCGACTGTGATAAATCTCACAATGCATCGTCCCGCCGACAGGTTTCACTTTATCGCCGTTGCGTTTCGATCAAACGGCCCGAGCCTGGCGTTGATGGCGTTCACAAATTTCTCTTATGTTGTCGATCACTGATTATCACTGGTAAACGACGTGAGGAAATTTAAAACAATTTTTGGCATGGCATAAACATGCGTACCCTTAGTTTTGCTGTTAAATTTACAAGAGCTTTTATCATAAATTTTTGCTATGTTATACTTCCACCATCGCATTCCACCATTCCATTGCATTGTATCCACCAAAATGATTCACCAATTGACGAGAATCTTATTGTCTACAAATTGGGATTTGCCCCGGGAGCCTTTTGCTAACACGACTTTATGCCAGTCAAACAAGTTTGATGTTGCGGAGGGATTTTTTTCCATACTCTTCTCACATCAGTTTGGATTCGAAACGAATACGCCACCTCCTGTGTGGAGGAAAGGCCTTGCATTGCATTGCGCGTATTGTTATTAATTGAAGGACTACGCAGACGGTGTACTATTATTAGCTCGAGGCCTGGGATTGAGGTTAGAAGGGACGAGAGCAATATGGTTACTAAATACCTTCATCAACACCGGCCATCACGAGCGCTAAACCGGGTCTCCACCCGTGCCACGACGAAACCACAGGTCGTCCGATAGAACCGATACCATTAGAAGAAGGCAACGCGTTTGCCACCCAAAGGAGCTTCAGCTGTATTCGCATCGGTGTGGTGGGTAATGAGTTTGAAGAAAAACTACGCCGGACGACAAGCAAATGATAAAACTCCGGCCAATCGGGAAGCGGCGGACGCATTATCCAGCGCCTTGGCTTGATGCTTTTCGAGATTACGGCTTGGTTAATGATAGTTTCGACGCTCGATCATAGCATAAAGTCATTTCCAGCCCCAACCAGTCGACCTTCCGTTTGGTGTGGCGATCAAAGGCAGGAAAAAAAGATTAAATAGAACCACATACACCCAAGGCAACACGCAATAGAAAACGTCAACGAGCGAAAGAAAACGAACCCCTGGCAAATTGTCTCTTGTTTTGATTCCGTTGTTTACCAACAACAGAAATGGAAGAAAGGGAAAGCTTTCCCAACCGTAGTGCAATTGTGGCGATGTGTAACCGCAACGATGAAAGGAAATGAGAACAAAAACGTCGTAGGTTGAATAGGACACTCGGAAGGTGGATCGAACGATGGATGCACTTCGGGAAAAGCCCTCTGCCAGGTGGGTGTTGCGGTTGCGTCATCGATGGTGCTCTTACAAGGTGGCTGAACTGAACTAAACGATAAAGGCCTTTATCACTTCCTCATGAGCAGCCTACAGTTTAGCCATGGGGCGATTGTTAAAGTTGAATGCTAACGATGAGGTTTTGTGAACCAAAATATAACAAAAATGATAAATTGATCAATCAAAAACGATCTCCTCATGCAATTTTAAAGATTAAACATATACTCATTGGCTAATCAACATATGTTTTATATTTTAAATCACATTTAATAACACAAATAAGATAATACAAAAGGAATTTACCCTTTTTTAATTAGGTGTTGGCTACCTCCTTCAACTGCAACGATACCTGCAACGAACCAATGCCATTCAAATTTGATGACACATTCCTCGATTACTGTTGCGAATACCACGTTGCGATCAACACCGTAGCTAACCGTCCGTTCGTGCCAACGATTACAATCGACTCCTTCACTGCACTTGAACCATGTCCATACTTGGGGTCGAGGCAACGGTGGCTCTTCGGTGGCCATGTCAATTTGTATTTCTCCATTTCATAGCGCGGGCAGGAGCGATGATTGATGGACGGTTAACGGGCGTGGGTCGAGGTGTGTCACCCCCATTGCAACTCGAACTGGCCAACAGTTCCAAGAGGCAGAGAAATGCATCTCAACATGGGGAATCTCTCAGAATAGATTCGTTGCTGTTGTTTTCGTTTTCGTTTTCCTTCGATCGCACTGTGGCATATTGGACAAATTGATGAGCCGCGAGGGAAGTGCGAGATCGTAAGTTCAAGTGCACCTGAGTGAATGCGAAAAGGATAAAGCGACCGGTGAGGCCGGACGATTGGGGCAATAAAATGCGCATCAGGTGCAAAAGGTTAAATGCAAACTAATTACCTCGAGAACGGAACGATTGCTTACACCTTCGTATAGGTTTACTGAGTGGAGGAACGAATTATACAAGTAGCGTTGTTTGCTATTCAAATATAAACACATAATAGTGAGTAGAATCATGAAAATTTATTCATTACATGCAAATAAGAACTCTCTGTCAAAATTTATAACATAAAATCTGGATGCTTAAATAATGTATGTAAAGTATTGTATTGTCGAATTTCTATAGCTATTGATTAGAACAACAAAAACAGACCAAACTTGTCGATATATAGTACTTTTCTGGTGGATTTATTTCCATAAAAAATTGAACAGCTTCGCTCAAATCTTCTCATATTGGTCACTACTTCAATCGACGCAGTTGGGTGTTGTTGCATCGACATTGCTGGTCACTTGGGCTTTTCATTGCTGTCTGGATGCACCCGGACAGATCCATTAGCACGCCCGATGATTGATTTCCTCTAGGACGCAGGCCCCCTTCAAATGCGTCCGAATGAGAAGAAAGTGTTAAAGGAAAAAAAGAGAGGACAGTAAAGAAGGATGTTGACACGAATGGACCATTCCAAGCGCCAAACGGGCACCGATTGTTCGGCCGATTGGTTCGTTTCTCTCTCGGAAGCCCTATTGATTTTCACCCGTTTCTTTTGTTGAAGCTCTTTCATAAAAGCGTTTGATGCTTTAATCGAAACAAAACCTTCACCGCACCGGAAATGGAAGGCATTCGATCGACTAGGGGAAAGTGTCCGTTGCATGGGAAAAGTCATACGAACACATGGGTTGTTGCTAGAAAAGGAGTGGCAGGATTTTTAATTTGAATTCCATTTTATGATACATTTTTGTTTTTTTTTTATTTTTTGTTATGAGAGATGCGCCAAATATACCACAATTTGAAAAAAAAATTGTTCTTAAACACCTCTAAAATGCATTCCCATTCTGCTCCCTAAACTATTCATCGTAAAAATTCATCAAAAGTGCGTGAAGTTCAAACAAATCTTTACCTGTCGCCTTCAAGACGATGTACAATCGCTCTGTTTTCTCCACTCGAGAGGCGGCTCAAGATTGGCTTTGGGTCACTTTCTTCGGTGCAGAACAAATTTGCATAGGTAATGCAAATGCACCAGCCTCCTGTTGACGCGCTCCAAAGTGTCCGCCAAGTGTTCGCGCGAGTCACGACGCTTTGATTCCCATTTGTCATCGGGTCAGTGGTGTTTGTACTTTTCCCAGAGTGGTTACCCGCGTTCCTTTACGATCATTTGGTTTACTTGAAGGGCAGGCACGTTGGTGGAGCTTCAATTACTTCTAAAAACATTATTACTAATTTTTAATTTGCTTTAGCATGGTCGACTTCATTGGGATCAATTATCGAGCAGTTTGGTACGGTTATATGAAAAGGAAAACTTTGACCAGAAATTTTCATCTTTTGTATAGCTTAAGTGATAAGCAATAATACGCTCCATTCGCATAATTTTACTTTTAATTCAAACGCATTCATTGACTGCTCGAAAATGAAGAAATCGATTTGACATCTCTGCCATCGATGTGACGTAAAATGCATTCGAGCAGTTGCAGTCGCAGCCCGAGCGAGCTTTCTCCCAAATCAAGCTTTCGGGTGTAGCTTTCAATCTGGAGAGCTTTTCGGTGGAGCACAAAGCTCCACACGGCCCCACGGCGGCACTGGGCTGAATTCGTTACCTTGCGTGTTGTCGCTTTCAGCGAAATAAATGATTTCGAGCATAATGATAAACACCCTGAACTCACACCGCTAAACGACCTAAAGGGCACGCAGCATAGAACATTGGGCCGTTACTTCTCACCACACACCTCCACACATCCTTTGCGCTAGCGGGGCTCCCCTTCCCCTGTGACCGTGATTTGTTTATCTCGACTCCATAATTAATCAGTTGGCCGTTCCCTTTATGTTCTCGCTTCCGGTGGATGGGAGCTCGCTGCCCGTGTATTATAAATACCGAAGAGCGGTCGCTCCAAGGTGCACACCGGGTCACGCAACCCGCTCCAGTCACACCGACGCCGGGCTGTCTCTAGCTTGTCCTAAAGGCTGTCGCGTTTAAGCCGCTGCACGGAGGTCCTGCAGTGCATAATCGGCAAACAAATAACACCGCCAATGGGCATGAGAGAGGCTCTTGGAGTGGAAATTCCCACGTCCGAAGGGTGAGTTTCCTACTATTCCTACGGGTTCCACGGTCAGCTGATCGTAGTCGATAATCTTGACGATGATAATGTACCTCGCAACTTTACCATTGCCCGAGTCAAAACAGAAGGGACGGTTAAGTTTGCTTTGTTTTCCCTTCATTCCTCACAAATCGATGACCATTTGTTGTCCCACACCGTCGTGAGCCCTTGAGGACATTTTTCATTCACATTCCGTGGGGTCCTGTGGGTTTCTGGTCGTGTAGGAGAAAAAAAAAGCACGACACATCAACGTGCACCAGCTCAAGGACATCCCACAGCCTACCTGAGGGCTAAACTCGCTCTGTCACATGGTTTTTCGTTGTTTACGAAAACCTAACCTCAAACGATCGAAGCGTAGCCCCACGGGTAGCGATAATAATTGCGCTCAACTGTCAACGGAAACAGGCATAGTGGACCGTTTGCTGACGAGCGATCGCGTGCAGGCTACTAACGCTAGACACAAACACACACAGGCAAAAAAAAAGTGCAATCATAAACACACGAGCCGAGCGCTCGGGTCCGAACGCGTCATACTCGGATGGTTGACTCGGTGATCCTGATGCTCCCGTTGTTTGGCGTCGGTTAGTCGTTCGGTTGGTCGCCCCTCGAAAGGTTCGTATTGGGCCTCCGCGAACGGAAACGCGCCCGATCTCCCGAGAGTGAAATGTGATGCAAAATAGTAAGGGCAGTGAACGTGCGAGAGTGAGAAGAACTTCCTTCCAACCTGCGGTGTCCCGGTGCAGTGTGGTGTCGTTATTGTTTTGCTATTAATATGTAATTTGGTTTTATTGCCAGATTCGAAAATTATTCCCGACCCGGTGTGAATGGTCGCCTCGTTTTCGCAGTGCTCCAGTGTACGTGTACGCGTTTGTTTCAGTGTACGTGTGTGATATTTTTGTTTTATTGTGCAAGTGGATTATGAAAATCAAAGCGCCCTGAAACCAGGAACGCCAGGCCCGGCTGGCCGGCTCGGGGAGCAGCGGTAATTAAATATTATCATCGGTTCGCATCGCACCTGGTGGAGACGCCCGGTGGAGGCGCCCAGTCTTTTTGTTCGTTTGATGTTATATTTTTTTCGTGACAAGAACATCCCTTTCGCTTCATACGCCGTCATCGAGCCGTTGTTTGTTGATGGGCCGTGTTCGAGAACTTCCGGTCACTTCCGGCGGTTACAGGCCACTTTCGGTCGTTCCTTTTTGTGTATGTGTGTGTATGCTTTCGTCGAAACGCAGCGACAAGACGTAGATACCTGGACGATAATAAAAAATGCGTGAACCTGCGACCTCAACGTGCCGTCGATAAACGTGTGGCTCGGGCGCGAAATCTACTTCCGGGGCAATAAAAGAAATGCGCCCAAGGATGGAGGAACTTGTTTGGCTTGGGTGCGTTGGTGTTGGCGATCTTTTTAGGTTTTCTTCGAGTAACGTCACGAGTGGAAGGTTAATATGAAAGTATGAGCTTCAAGATGATAGAGGAATGTGGTTGAATATTAATATTTCTGTATAATATGGATGATTTGAAAGCATTTTTTGTTTTCACTTTATGGCACGTATACATGGATATTGTTTTGCTAAAATATTGTTGCTTTGTTAATGCCAAATATGCTACGCCAAACTTTTGCCCTCAAACATATCCGATCGGATAAGAAAGCCCATCCATGGGATAAATAAATCAAACTCGTTTCCAACGGAAAGCAGAATATATCAACCACGCCAGCCGTCGGAGGAACTAGCCAACCTCGGATGCAATCCAGTGTCGTGCAGCACGGTGCATCGAACGCAAAATGGGATTCCATTTGATATAATAAGTATTGATTGGTGCACTAAAAATAGGGGCCTTTAGGCCTTTCGTGCGACCAACCGTGCGTCCTTGTTTCCGATCCGCACTTCCGAGATCTTTTTTTTTGTCGTCGACAACATAGGGGCTGTCTGAAAACAGGCACAATTTTGAGTAGCAACCACGATCGATCACTAGCAAAATGGTGTTACATTTGAGCAGGCCAGTTGAGCTTGATTTTGATAAAACGTGCCCGTATATACTGTGTTTTCTCGCTTTGTACTCGTATCCTTAAAAAACGTCACATAAAAGGGAGCATTCACCGATCACGATTAGCCGTCATATTTCCAAAACAAATCGCTGGTCTTCCAGCCCATCTATTTTAGCCTCGAACATGAAAAAAATATCCCATCACATCCTAGCGATTGTGTCCGTCAAAGCTCTGAAAGTGGATTGTTCCACTTCTCGGTTCGTTTTTATTGCAGAGCGAATCGTCGAGTTTGTCATTCGATAAGATGGCTGCGTCCGCGTGCTCGAAAGCCGACGCAAGTGCAATTGCCGTGTATTCTCCGGATGGAGGATGCCCCTAGAGAAAGGCCGTGGCACAGAGGCAAGCGGGAAGCACTAATCTCTGGGGAGACAATTAGCGGCAGAAATTGAAGATGCTGAAACAGGCACTGCTTCTGGGAACTAGCGCGAGTGCTAGGAAAGGAAAGCGTGAATAAAAGCGACTGAAGATGTCTCTCTTTAGCCCATATTTGTGGTTATACATCTTGCGTTATTGATTTTGCTTTTGGTAGGATTAATTTTCGATACACTTTTGTATTAATCATCATCACTACGGCTTTTTCAATGCATATAAAACTTGGGACTTTTATCTTTCAGTGATATGATGATTGATAAGTTTGAAAATTCTTTAAATCAAATACAGCTTTTTCCACCTCTTACATTTAAAAACAGTGACGTACAATATCATTTAATATAGTGAATATTCAGCTTACACGAACGTAACTGTTATAAAGCCAATTCTGGTCAAAGTCACGGCCCCGGCTGTGGGCCTTTCGATGATGCGTGTCTGGAGCGGTTTCAGAGCTCTTTTTTTTCAATTACGAGCCGTTCACTATCTTCCAGCCAACATTGGCACTTCCTTTCTTTCGTCTTCCCACAATTTATGGTGTAAGGAATGTTGTTCATCCAAACAAGCATAATGTCACATCCTGTGGAATGTTAAATGCATGTTCTTCTTAAGTTGAGCATTTCAAAGGGTCATATTTGCAATACCTCCTTTATTATGAAAACATTCATGGCTGAATGGGCTGTAAACTGTTGCCAAACATGTGATAAAAGTGTGCTATCACCAGGACACTGGCAGGATGTCGAATAAATTCCAAATAATTAACAAATTAATCAACGTCCTTTAAAGCAACCATTTGCCTGCTTTCCCGCCTGCTAGTTCATGCTTGCACGTGCCATTACTGAGTGGGTTGTACCTTCCAGCACACTGCCTGCACTCGGAGAATAATCTCCGGTACCTGTTGCACCGTGAGCTCGTTGCAGACACTGCTCTGAACCTCTCGGGCCCCTCGATCCACCAAGTGCACAGTCACCATGGAGGTGTTTTAATGTGAAAGCACACCCCAGAGACACCGATCGTTATTATTTATCCGTCTGTGTCTAGCGGGGTGATAAATTATGCAAATCTTAAACTTCGCCGTGGCAAGCGGGAGAAAGAGGTTGGGATGGTCAACGAAAGGCCAACTGTTCATTTGTCAGCAGCTTGGGAGCAGCAGCTCGTAATGCACATAAGATCTCGAATGCCTCGACTGTCAAGCTAAGCCAGCTGCAGAATTGTCACCAAAGAATGCTTCCCGGGAGACCGCCAGCAGGGGGTTGCGGGCTACGTAACATATGTCAACCTATCCATCCCCATCAACTTCCACGTCCTGATGCTTACATTCGACTGGGTGATAAGTCGCAGTCAGTGCGTTCCCTTCCAAGCAAACTGCTACGATGGTGAGATACCGTCGGGCGAGTGTTTTGTGCGCAAATTGGTTCGACCGCGAGGCGGCTAACTTCATAGCAACAGTTTAAATCAGAAGTTGGCGAGACGACGATGTACGCGAGTTGATTAGTTACCATATCCGACACGTGCTGCGTGCAATAAGTGGTCGGTATGCTAAGTTGGACGCTTCGGGACGTCTAGTGACAAACGTCGGAAGTGACGATTAGCGTGGAAGAGGAATCAACATCCTCGAGAGTGTCGGATCGGATCCGTTGAGAATCGTTGTGAACATCGTTCGCTTTCAGGTGATTCTAGGTGCTTCTGCCAAGTGATTGATTAGCAGATAGGCGAGCCAAAGTGCGAGGATGAAGTGTAGTGTCCGTGATCCGTGAGGTATATCCGGGGGGAAGTGAATATCGTGGTTGTGCTTTTGACGTTGTCCGGTTCGCTTGGGGCCTTCGCTGAGGCTCACGTGATCAAGAGCGACCGGACGTGGCGGTGCGTGCCACACACCTAACAACCATGAAATGATTATAAACCCTGCCCATCGGAGATTCGGACACATCCGACCAGACCAGCGGCGACGGTGGTGGAGGCGTCGGCCGCGGAGACGACGGAGACGGCGTGAGTGCGACCCTCGGACCGCCTGTCGTCACCAACTCCATCAACTGGCAGAAGCGAGCCTTAGCTCGGTAAATCCAACATGGCCGCCAACGTGCTTCGAAAAGCGTCTAGAAGTACATCGATCGCGTTTGCTGTGTTGCTGCTGGTGCTATGGTGAGTGTTTGCTATTTATTACTAAAGTGTGAATGTTTCGGGGGTTATAAGCTGCTTTTACGTTAAATAGTTACAGGGGTGACATCTTTTTAGAAAGTGCATCAATCATGTTTTAGAAAGTGCATCAATCTGAAACAGAATTTGTGATTTATCGGCGGTTCGGCATACTAACATATATTCCAAGTTATGTAAAAATAGTAAAAAAAAAAGGTTTTACATGTCTTCAAAAAGGAATAGATACACTAACCGAGCCCACCCGGGATAAGGTGCAATCGTACGGTTGATGGGAGGAAATGCCCAACCTGCCTTGAATTTTGTTAAATTGTAGAATGAATTGACTATGAATTATGTATTATAAATAACCTAGTTTTAAGAACAACATGGTTAGGCCGGCAGTACAAGAAAAAAAAGGATTTGAATGCGTAAATCTTTAATTTACATTACAAAATGTAAACAATAAGGTTTTTATGTAACTGAAAGGTTTGGAGATGAAAAATTCAGTGTAAAAATGTAACTAAAGCATCTCGACGTCAAGTTAATGCTGGAATCCTTTTCTTAACGATGAGGATACAATGTACGTGGGATTTATTTTCGTAACATTTTTCGTACCTTCCATCGAAACAGTACCTATGGCACCTTACATCCCAAAATCACCTGCAACAAGACCTTTCGTTTCACAGTCGCCGTAAAAACGACCTCAATTTACACCATTAAGCCCGCAGTCCTCAGCTTCTCGTTCGTGTCACGGTCATAAAAGGCACCAAACCAAGCCAGCAAACCCTGCTCTGCCTGTTCGAGTTTGAAATCATAAACGCAATCACCGAGCGTGTATTATTTAGAATCCGATGCCGTTCCAATTGAGTGACGTGCGCTGGATGTTTTGTGGACTTTGTGGTTTTTCATGTGGCTTGCACGCACGACGGCGGGTCCCTTTTTTTGTTGGTGAGGTAAAAAAGCTTTGCTTTTTTTGCTCCTTTAAACAGTAAACAAAGACTTGGTGGGTTGCACCAAACTAGCGGGCACCTAATCTACGACATCATAAATAATAAAAAAAATCGACTGCGATACGAAACCGAGCCACAAAGGATCCATCGTTACGGCACCTTAAAGGATTGCGAACGTTCGCGTGGATTGGTGTAAACGAAAATCAATTCTCCGTTCTGATTTCCCGCTCAACCTTCGCGGGTTCCACACGGCCAGCAGGAGGGCATTATTGCAACTGCAGCTGCAGTTTCGGTTTACGCTCGTTTCAAAGTTTCACCCTTTTACGCCGTCGATGTGGAGCTCTCTCGCATGCGGTTGGAAGTAGACGTATGGCAGCCCGTTTTGGTTTTTATTCGACTTCCTTCAAAACGGTTATCGATCTTTCGATGGCTTACTAGCGATAAAGGGAACCTGCTCGAACGGGTGATTGACTGAGACCTGACCTTCGACGAATGCACCGAGGCTGAATCGTTTCTCTTTCCAACCTCAAACCCGGGGGACAACTTGACACCGTTGTCGACGTGTCGAAGTGGTTCATTTTGCCCTCACCACTGAACAAGTCCACCGGAAATCAGAGGGCTCTGGGAAATCGGTTTCGATGTCGCGGTTATCGGTCACTGTGGATCGTTTCAGTGCTGAGGGCGTTTGTGCCGTCACCGACTTTGGCACCGAATAATCGTCGCCATCGAACGTCGACATGTCGATAAGAAAACCGTGCCCCACCGGGTGGATGTATTTCACGTTTTGCGAACTCGCCAACCCGGCGCTGTCCAGGTGATTAGTCTGAGTGGTGGCCCCGAGGACCTCACTAAGCCCGCCAGTGTCCCACGGGGCGATGTGGGAGCACGATAAGAAACCGCCTATATCCTAGCGCACCTGACTCCTGGGCTGGATCATTGATTTTCCGTCAATTTCGGCCGCAAAAGCTTGCAACCTTCATCTTGCCGAACGGGATATGGCGAAAAAGTAGTGGGCTAGGCCGTTCGGTTGGACAACAGCTCGAAGCGACAGACGTAAATGATCTAGCGTGTTTTGGAGGGCGTTTTTAATAACATTTACGGTCAGCATATTGCTGTAGCACGGTAACAGGATGGGATTGGATTAATTCTTCGTGATAACATCATATGTGAAGCACACCGTTTCGTGAGTAAAACTGTTACAGAGCCGAAACTAAACGAAACGAAGCGAAAGTGTGCAAAAGAAGCCACAAACAGAGTCACAAAAGTCAAGAGTGGTGTTGGATTACAATCATATTTTCAATCTTGTTTAATGTAAGGAAAAAATGTTGAATTTTTCACATTCTCTAGAAGGATCTCTCATAAAAGCAGGTCTTAGTGGGCCATGATGCAGTTTTACAGACATTAGGTGCATTATGCTTGCTAGTGCACGATAAAGCGCCCTCTATGCTGCTTTTCTGGTACCACTATTTTTTACTTAAAATTTAAAATATCGGATTGATGCCATTACAGCAAACAGTTTCCTTACAAACAAGCTGTTTAGTGGTTTAAGTAAGCCACGTTTAAGTTCGTTGATTTTAAAAACATATTACTTGGCTTTAAAATCTAATAAATGGTGCATTACCTTGTAGCATGTGTTAATAACCGATGACACAAGCTGCATAACCTCTAATAGGTCCTTACAAGGGGAAAACAGAGACCGGCACGTGTAACTCAACCCACCCATCCCCGGGCGACTAGAAACAACACTTCTGGAGCGACGCATTCCATAAACATACGACGGTAGAAAGGAACAGTAGAAAGCTGAGCAGCCCGTCAGGATAATGTGTGTAACGGTGGTACCACTCCACCGAACCAGCAAGAAATTAAATGTTCCCATTATAAATAATTCATGAGCGCTCGGTTCGATTCTGCCGCGTGTGTTGGAAAACCCACGACGTCCCACCGATGGACCACTGCCCCAAATCCCTCATGTTTTGCCATGGTTTAGGTGCCGACGGGTGGCTCGGGTTGGAATGTTGGAAAGTTTGACGGTTTTCTGCATGCGTCCGCATCGGGTTTATGCTAAAATTCTTTCCCGTGGACGTGCGTCCTTCACGTCCTGCCGAAGGCACCCTCAGCTCAGGAACCATGACCTACCGGAATGCGTGTACGAGTTTCCTCTTCCGCCTAGCACACAGCGCGCAGCAAACAATCGTTGGCATAAATAAATAAAGCCGCCTCCTCGCGTAACCACCATAAAGCACCGGAGGCCTCGTTACCGCGAGAGCTTGTGTGAAATGAAGAAGGCGAGGTAAAAAGTTTTGCCATTTCCCGGATGCACTGATTCCGGTTTGCACTGCGGTCGTTTTTCCGCCCCGGGTGATGGAGACGCCTTAGCTTCTCGGCCGATTTCGACATCATTACGCACCGGTTGAGCTATTTCGGGACGCCTGCCAATACACGGTCCTCCATTTCACTGTCTGCCCTTCGTAAAAGATGAATACCGAATTGGAGTTATAACCCATCCTAGAAGCGGAAAATGGACACGAGGCGACATCCTTTGGTATTCGGTAGGGAAACGTTTCGTTTCAACGTCTTCGGAGTGGTTGAGCTCAAAAATGTTCCGTTTCCTTCTACTCCTCAATAATGCAGGGTGGTGTCCATTCTGTTGGCAGAGATTTGGCGTCGAATGGATTTAGATAGCTAGTGCTGCATCGCTATTGCGTTCTTGGAACGATCGCCCCATGGAAGACAATCGGTCATTTTGACTGGCCATTTTGGCTAGAATATCTTCCGCTTCGGACTGGTTTTTATTTCAAAGTGCGTGTGATTTTCTTTTTTTGGCAAAAGAAGGCTGAAAAAGGTTGCTTGATGTCTGGCAGATGTTTTCTGCTTTCTTCAACCACCCAAAAGTTTCTTTATTGTTGACGTGGATGGACTTTAAGTGACTCTGTTGGGCTTTTTTATAGTGAAGCAAAAAAAAACACAATAATTTGTATGGCACTGAATCACGCATAAGACATTCCCACAATTCTTGTAAAACCGATGCTTCTAGCACATTTTATTAGGTGCTCAGTGCAATATTTTTCCGTCTCTAATAGAGGTTATTCTAGGTACAATTGATTTCGCTTTCTTATCCGTGATCCTTCCAAAGTCTTGCTGCCACCGAAATAGGTACAGCTTTGAACTCATCAAAAAGCGCCTTCCGATCGTCACGAAAGGAAGTGATTAAGAAAACAGTTCCCTCATCGCGAACCGACGGGAGCCCTTTCGTGACTGGTGAGCATCCTGTTATTAATTTCCCAAAGTTACGTCCATCTCGCCAAACGCGCCACGATCGAAATTAAATTGTACCATTTTGTAGAAATAAATTACTTTTTGTTAACTGTCATTTTTCCAAGGAGCATCTTCGTTTTGTGGATATCTTTTGTGAAGCGAAATATGCGATGCGGGCAGCCCGGATTGTACTTTGGTTGAAAAAGAACCGGTTCACGTGGCCTACGGGTAGTTGATCGCACCGTCCAAGGAAAAACCGCATGGTCACGTGACGTTTCGTTGGCATGAAAGGTCACCCGTGAATCGATCCCGAGTTTTCAAAAAAGTTTTTGTTGGGTTGCGCTTTGTGGTGTTTGCGGAGAGTGCATTCAGAATGACAGAAAGGGCTTTAAAGCAATCCTCAGGAAAAGTAAATTAACGATCATTTTCAGGTCATTAGTATTTGAAATACGAGTTAGGCGTGTTTGTTACTCAAACACAAAAATATGTTTTCGGTATTAAGCAAAAATATCAGATTTGAACCTCCAATTAGTTTGGTTTTATTTGTGAGGTCCTTAATTTTTAAATACATCTTTTTAAAGAACAAACGATCGGTTTAAAAGGTCTTACATATATTCTTCACATAAGTTAAGATCGCTTAAACCAGATACTGGCCGTGGCCGCCGCAAGGTACCGTAAATGATTTTCGGATGTTTAAAACGGCCGCGTTTTGCTACAGCGTGGTGCTAATTTATGGCACCGAGTGGTACAAATACCAAGCATGTTTTAAAACACGCTTCTCGGTAAGCTTAGTGGACAGAAAAAGGAAAGGTGGAAAACCGCCAAATAAAACAGCACGTCGGAACGGGCCAAACGTCTTATCTTCGAGCTCGAGTGCATGCAAAGGAAACATACATCATGTTCCCATCCATCTTGACAAGGAGTGGGCCTTTTTTCGATTTTTTTTTCTCACGAACGAGGTCCCGTTCGATGCAGTAGTGCATCCGTGGAAATGCGAGAGAAGCTTCATGTTTTGTGTGAGTCGCGCACACGAACGAGTGCACCGATCGAAGTGGCCCATTTGAGCGTATTGTTTTTTTTTACTTTGCTTGCGTGGGAGCTTCTGAACCAGTCAAGAGAAAATGCTGGAAATGGTTGGCAACGAAACTACAATTAGCGACCACCGTTCGACAGGAAGTAGCAATAATTTCGGTGAAAGTTCGGTTGGTGCAACATAAACGAATAACGACCAGCCTTAATGGCGTTCACCATGGCACCCCAGGGTTTGGTTTACCAACGGCACGTTGTTTACAAGGCAAAGAACTCGCTTTCAAACGAAGCGTTCATGTCAAGGAAAAGCATTTACTTCAAATTCGACACTAACTGAATTCGTCAGTATATTTTCCACATCAAGTAGGCGTATGTGCAGCCAACAGCAGTCGTGTCAAAATAAAGCCTCCAGATTTAAATTAACGGTTTAAAAGCGGAAAATATTTTATTAAAGCAATTTACATGTCATATTTTGCCTTTAGTAAATCCAGCGGATCCAGGGCTATCTGAAAATTCATTTTTAGAAATATTTCAGGTTTTAAACAATATTAATAGTTTATCTGTAGAAATGACAAGCATACAGACGATCCACTTTTCGTCAACACAACAAAAATCACAATGATAAGTTGATGGAATTATCGACCTTGAAACTATTTCCCGTTTCCTTACAAACACGATATAATTCAACCAGTTTCTTGCAAAAGACAATCCGCGATGTCAACGCATTGGAGAGAAAAAAAAATCTCCCCCAGTTAAATCATAAATTCGACAAAGATGACGTGCTTGTTAAATCATAAATTCAACGACGATGACCCTAAAAACGAGCCATAAACCACTGGTCGCGAGCCGTTCTTGAAAAAAAAAGCTAACTCGCTCGACTTGCCGGTCTCGTGCCGAGCGACAATTATTTTAAAATCCCCATGCCTTACCAGGAGGCCGAGGTGAAGATCCAAGAACAAAACTACCCCACAAGCCACACATTCCCGGGTCACGTGTTTCCCGGTCGGAAAGCAAGATGAAGGAAGCGGACGAAATGAAACGGATGTGGAAAACTTTACCGGCGGCCGTCAAAGTGCAGGCAGCTCGGCGAGGGGTGCATAAGCTGAAATTTGACGAAATTAAAGCCCCAACATGAGGCCTCAACTTTTTGTCCGCCGTTTCCGCTCGAAGGAGAGAAGCTAGGCACGCTCCAGAGAGTCAGCGACACGCGACAGCTCAGCCTAGCGGGTTAGCTGGTTTTTAGGGAGGGTGCTTGCAGGTAATGAAGCCGTTTTCGGTGGGTTTTATAACTGTCTGCCAGACACGTGGAGTCGCAGGATAATGGCTCCCAGGCACACATATGGGAAAAAGAAAAAAATGCCCGTATATTATGTTTAGTTTTTTCAATGTTCCTAACCGTGAAGGTTTACTGGGTTAGATGGGTCTATTTTTTGGAGCGAATACTTTTGAAAAAATTAGAATTTGCAATATAGACTGGCTCACTTGACTGGCTTTAATCTGATACAAAAAATATGTTCGTTATTATACTTAGATTTAAGTATAGTAAAATAATATTACAATGCTATATTCATATCTCTGTCAAACCCGTTCCTTAGCTGGCGGTTGTCAAGATCCTTCAAATAGAATAATGACCAACTGGCCGCATCCGATGGGAATGTTCGCATGCAACCCTATCGCTTCCGGACACAGATAATAATTACCGACTACGCAAACACTGGTTGGCCGTGTTGCGAATCAGATCCGAGCCACATCTTGGATGTATTTCGCGCCGGTAACGAATCTGACTCGGTTATTATTGTCCGTTTATCATCAACACGCTTTCATGTTCCGCGAGTATGTCGGTTGGCTTTATTTCATTTAATTTTTTATCATCTTCCGTCCGAGCAACGCATTCCGTTCCCTGCGAAAGTCGCGTGCCTGAACCGGCTAACGGGCACAATGTTGGCGGTGTTTTGACATTGGACCACTTCGATCTGCTTGCGTAATACGTGGACGGTTGCTGGACGGCCACTCGAAGCCAGGCGCTTGCCAATTACCGAATCCCGCGACCAGCATTCATTTTTGCTTCCTTGGCGACCAACGAGACTGGCCCGAGTAGATTCCAGCCGCTGATAATGCAATTTATTTCGATTAAAACCATCACATGGTGTTAAAACTCGATGGGGATCGTTAGCGGAAGGTGGTGTTTTTTGCAATTTGATGCTGATAAATGGCGATCAAGGAATGCCGAGAGGATCGCGTGTTGGTTAGTTTGTTTTATTTGGTTGTTCTTCCTTTAGTTTAGTCGCTCACGCACCGAGCTGATGGTTTTTATTGGACTCCGTAATATGCAATTGATTATTATTTTGTTTCAAAAAGATTAAAAACCCATTATAGGAACCTTCAATAACGCTTACAGAAAGCTATTTATTTTATCGATTTCATTAAAAATATGTTCTTATTAAAGTATCATTAACTTGAATTGTAATGAATAACAATCAGTTGAATTGTTATTATTTCTTAAAGATTGCGGTCAGCTTCTATACGATGCATTATGGTACCAGCAAAGCATCGTCTCTCCTTTATAGAATCGTATTCATAAAATTGTTCTCAAGAGCTCGCGACTGTTACCGGTACCCGTGCCAACGACAATCTACAACACTTCATCAGATTATGTTTTGTTGTTTTCCGTTCATAACCCCCATCCGTTTAGTCACTCGACAAATGGTTATACCTCATTTATGATTCAATCCGTCCAATTTGATTTTGGCTTTTCCCCATTTAGCCTGAAATAGTAGAAGGATGCACGTTGTTGCAGCCCTCCAAAATGTGATGTTTATTCATTACGATGGCCGATGGTCTGCTTCCATTCTGTCTTGGCTCTCATGCGCCCAATCAGATAAGCGGGGTGGTTTTTCTTCTCGTGAACATTTTTTATCTGGCGACTCCTGAACACAGCTGATCACATACCGTTTCTACTTCGTTTGTTTGGTCGACATACTGGGCTCCAAAAAAGCACTTAAAGAAGTTGCTCTATTAGGTGTATGATCGTTTCTAGAAGTTGTACTCCATGACGTGCCATAGTGTCACTCGAAAAGAATACAATCAGCAAACCTGTAAATCTGCTATTTTTGCTACGTTTGTTGCGCTAATCATCATCATATGTCCCATTGAAACGACTTGTCAACCGTCGAACCTTTTCCGATGGTTTTTCCACCAGCGGAAATTGTCTGCGTTAGTCGTCAATCGTCACCTGATCCAGCAGTTGTGGTCAATTGCATCGACAGCATACTAGAACTCAACTGACGCGCTTGATTGTGGGCGCTGGACATTCCGAGTCATGCTTGGGTTCCTATTCTTAAGCCGCTTACCGTTATCGTATCGTCATTTTATGCTAATTCATGTCCCATCGGTACGACCGATTCCCTACAGGAACTTGGCACGCCTCGACCGTTATGACGTCACCTATCGAAGCGTCTTTCCGATTGGCCGTTTCGTGTATGAGCTGTCACTGTTGGTCTGTTAGAATGTCCTGAAAACTAAAAGGAACCTGAGAGCAACAAACAAAAATCATCGTCTAGGGTCCTAAAATACCAACGGCTTATATCTGCCACTCGAAAAGGAAAGAGTTGGCAATATTCGCTCACCCATCAACACTCCCTTTCGAGTTCCCACGAGAATTATTATCGTGGCGTCGATCGTAAGGTTTTTTTTTCATTCTCTCTCCTGACCAGCCAAAGGTAGCATGATGTGTTTAATAATAGATTAATACCATTAAAGTAATGGCACTTCCGGGATGTAACGGAATCGGTTTATTTCCTCGGCCTGGTTTTTCTTTTCCGCCTTCGAGCCTGATTCTCCTGTCTCAAACACTTTATTTGTTTTCCGCTTCATTGCAGCTTTCTGGAGGAGGTGTTGACCGCGAAAAATTACACCCTCAAACCACGAGTAGTGCTGCCGGAGGACTATGTAAAAGGTAAGTAATTATTGTCTCAATTAAAAGTCTATGTCGAAGATTATACAAATAGTTATTTCTATGAGTTGTTTTGTATGAGATAAAGTATGAAATATTGCTTTCGAGAATCTTCAAACTAAAACTTCAGACTACTCAAAGTGAATAGAAAATATTACGAACAAATTTCAGCGAATGCACAAGTGACTAAGAGAAATGGACTTATTACATTATTTTGGTGGGAATTTCATTTCCATTACACAAATTGAAAATTACTGAATAATGTTAACATCCATGAATTCATTTATCGGATACTGAATTTTTCACACGCCTTTGCACAAGGAGTACCAACAGATGTCAATCAGTGTTTGATCGACTGCTTGAAACGATGGTACCAAGTCTGTGTCATCTACTATTACTCCTGATCATAACCGGAGTGCCAAATTTCATATGGGCTTTCCAGCAAGAGCTGTTTTTGCCCCGCTGGAGCAGGAAATATCTCAACGCTAATGCTCCTGTAGCGCGATACCTTCTTCAGTTATTAGGTCCAGTTTGCGCATATGACGATGTGTATCAGCTTAAATTCATGCTGTTTCACAAGGATGCTCAAGCCAATGACATTATGGGCACGGTTTTGAACGGATTAGATACAACAGCGTGTGCACACCAGATCACAATGCAGGACGATGCAGTGGAACAATTTATGGCATCTAAGAAGTATTTCATCATCTTCGTCAACAATTTGCCGGAAGTGAGTGATGGTTCGATAAGTTGTTGGTTCTCTAGTAATTTGTTTCCTTCTGGAACAGGGTTTACAAGCACTCAACGCTTATATTAAGCTAAAGGCTTACCGTTTCGGTAGTGCGAGATTTGTGGTGGTCGTTTTGCAAATTTACTCGTACTCGAATGCATTCGAGATATTCAAGTTTCGAGATAGCTATCGGCCGTTCAATTTCTTCGTTCTATTTTACGATCTACGAGGAGAGTTTAACTGTGTGTCTTTCAACTCGTTCATGCAAACAGCAATCTTTCACCATCCTGACCGGCCCTCGTTTGAATCTCTCGAGGATATATTTCGTCGTCAGTACCGTAACTTGCATGGTTACGAACTGACCGTGTACTTTACCCGTGGAGATCTCAGTAAGCATATGCTGCGCACGAACCGTTACTGGTACTTCATTGACGTTTTAAGCAAAAGAATAAACGCGTGACATAATATTTTCACCAATGCTGCTAACTGGAAGCAACAGAAACCAATGGATTTCAGTATCGTGTATGATTCGTTTACAAACCATCAGGTCCGGCGTATTCCACTGAAACAGTTCAACTATCATTGCATACTCTCGCCTAAGAGTGAACAGATCCCGTTCATACGATTGTTGGTCGACCCATTCCGATGGACGGTGTGGCTTTGTCTCTTGTTCGCATCTGTGCTCACAAGCTATCTTTTACAACGATACGGTTATGCGACGAAGCGCACATTCCTAAGCATTAACTTCGACATCTTCCAGACGTTCATAAATGGGCCACCACGTGCTGGAGCGGACACTACCGCTGGCAACTGCATCCTTACCGCTTACATATACGCCAGCTTGATTCTCATAACCGTGTATCAGTCAATGCTGACGGCTCGCCTCTCGCAGGAGCTATTCTACCCCGAGTATCGCACAGCAGACGAGGTCAACCGGTCTGGTTTACCCGTATATATCAGCCCTTACATGCATCGAATAAGTTCGGTCAAGTTCACGAGCGAGGACAAAATTTCAGTTGAAGATCACGCCGCTAAATTCCATGTTGTTGTAGCCTGCGACATTGGCGAACGCTGGAGTCGAGCTCGACCGGACACGATACATCTCGTGCAGGAGCGTGTGGCACCGTTTCAGGATACGTTTGTTATGTTTTACTATTCGCCTTTTGATGAAATGCTTGATTTTCACTGGACCGCTTTCATCGAGGGTGATCTTTTTCGGTTTTGGTCCGTGCAGCATTGGTTCTATAAGGTTGAAGGAAGCGAAGCAGTGGGTGGCAACCCGCAAACGATCAAGGACGATGGAGAACGGGCATTTAAAGTACACGATTTACTCATTGGTTGGACAATACTGGCCGTTGGGATGGTATTCTCACTTATTTCGTTTTGTACGGAAAAGATGATGATGATACATTGGTCGGGGTTGGATCGATGTCGACAGATATCAAAAGTTCGCTATTGGAAAAGAAAAGTCAAGGTATGTAAAACAAACAAGTTGAACAAAGCCTTACCTACCCTAGTATCCATGGAAACGGATAATACGTACTTTGGATTGAGGGTTTCAGTGAAAGATCGAAATAAAACCTAGCCGTGACCGTTGTTCAATGATACCATAAGCTTTCAAATCCATTACTGAAATTTAAATCATCTGAATAATTCTGTCCCCATAAGTGCATACATGCAATATTCAAACTATACAAACACTCCTGAACTGGAACTACAAAACAGGAGCGCAATTTCGAAACCCAAATAGTGTTTGTCAGAACGAATACAATGGTTGTAGCGAATCAGTGCCGTCTTCTATTTCTTGTGATCGTTTTCGGTACAGTGTCACATTACACATTAGCTTTTCAACAAGAGCTGTTTCTGCCCTCCTGGAGTAGCAAGTATCTCCGCGCCGATGCTTCCATTGCACGATATCTTCTTGAGTTACTACGCCCAGTCTGTGCAAATGACGATGTGTATCAGCTTAAATTCATGCACCATCCGTTGGATTCACACGCAAATGATATTTTGGGTACTGTATTGAACGGACTGGACGCTACAGCGTGTGCTCATCAGATTACAATGCAGGACGATGCACTGGAGCAATTTACGACATCGAAAAAGTATTTCATACTCTTTGCCCACAATGCTCCGGAAGTGAGTAGCTAGTTGGAATAGAATTATAGAATGTTTTTTAAATGGTTTTATCCTTTTTTTGCGATGCAGAATGTGCAAGCGTTCAGGAACTTTCTTCACTGGAAAGTTTCTCGTTTCGGAAATGCAAGGTTTGTGGTGGTCGTTCGTCTGATGCACCCAGATGCTTTTCAGATGTTTCACATCCACCATTACAACAGACCGTTCAATATTGTGGTGCTGTTCTACGACTTGACTGGAGATTTCAGCTGTGTAACATTGGAGCCGTTCATGCGTACAGTGATTCATCATCATCCCGAGCGGCTGTTGGAGGAAACGCTCGAGCCAGTGTTTCACCGCCAGTACCGTAATCTACAAGGATACGAACTGACTGTGTACTATACCAAAGGAGACCTCAACCAACGGATGCTTCGAACAAGCCGTTACTGGTACTTTATCGACGTCTTAAGTCAGAGAATCAATGCGCGCTATCTCATTTACACGTCAAACATAGAAAACTGGCGAAAAAACAAAATGATGGATTTTGGCATCGTGTACGATACGTTTCAGCCTCATCCTGTTCGACGTATTCCACTCAAACAGCTCAGCTATCATTGCATTCTGTCTCCACGAAGCGATCGAATTCCATTCATACGATTGTTGATCGATCCGTTTCGATGGACGGTGTGGCTTGCATTCTTATTCGCGTCTGAGCTCACGAGCTATCTATTACAGCGCTACGGTTATGCAACGGAGCGCACGTTTCTCGGAATTAACTTTGACATCTTCCAGACGTTCATAAATGGGCCGCCTCGATCGGAAGTAGATACAACCGTTGGGAATTGCATCCTTACGGCTTACATATATGTTTGTTTTATTCTCGTAACGGTGTACCAATCCGTGTTAACGGCACGGTTGTCACAGACTCTATTTTATCCCGAATATCGCACGGTGGATGAGGTTAACCGGTCCGACGTGCCGATATTCAAAAGCGACTATGCCAGCATTATCAGCTCGATCCAGTTCACTAATGAGATAGAAATTCCAGATGGTGATGAGTTGGGACCCTTACCTGAAAAGTATCATATAGCTCTATCTTGCGACTTGGCAGAACGGTGGAGTCGCAAAAAACGACACGTGTTTCATCTTGTGCCGGAACAACTGCTCCCTTTTCAGGACACGTTCGTTTTGTTTTACTACTCACCCTTCGATGAAACGCTCGATTTCCACTGGACAGCTTTCATCGAGGGTGATCTTTTTCGATACTGGATTACAAGACATCGGTTAGAGCATGAGCGGTTAGAGGTGGATGAAGGATATGGCAAAAAGTGGAAAGCTCCTGACGGGGAAGGAGTACGAGAGTTTAGGTTGTACGATTTTCTTATCTGCTGGACAATTCTAGTTATCGGATTGACATGCTCATTCGTATCCTTTTGCTTGGAAAATGTATGGGTGATAGCCTGGCCGTGTTTAAAACGATCTTGCATGAAGCTAAAGGTTCCAATTATACGACGTAAGCCGTAAAATAAAATCCAAGAAACATAGTAAATCCTAACTATTGTTGAGCGTTCAAAGATAAACACTCAAAATAAAACACTCAATCAAATATTAAGCTAATCTCAACATACAATTTGCGTTAAGAGATAATTTTGATAGCAGTTTCTAGAGACAGTCAAAAGCGTGATTGAATAACCTCATGCAGTCACAATCTAGTATCATTCATTTCTTTTTCGCTTCAGCTTGAATAAGATGGCCTGGTGGCATACTCGTATTTCGTGGTATAGTCACTGCTCCTGAAAAAGATCGTTTCTCTCTCTCTTTTCTAATGTCTTAACATCCAATTATCCTACAACACACACCGAAATATATTTTCATAATCAAATATAGCGAATTCTAAACGGCCGTCAGCGGATTATACCAACCAGGGGGTAGATGACCCGTTAACTCTACGGGGTACGTTCTGCAGACCAGGCAGTACCACGCCCTGCCAACCATTGGGAAATGGCATCGCACTAGAGGCAAGCACCTACATTTCCAGCACAATAATCCATTCGTCTGCATTGCATCATTTATTAATCAAACGCCGCGTCGGACGTTAGGCTTACGTCGTGGGAAATCCCCCATACGAAATCGCCCCAGGTTCCTCAAGAATGGCTGGGAGTCGTATGTGCCACTGGGTGGCAAAACATATTGCGTGCCGTGGGGTACTCTATTCGTAGCTTTTCTTTTCTACGGCTCAGGGATAGCTGCATCTATGCTGAAATATTGACCCACGTCAATCTGCCTTCTAGTTTTGCGATGCGGGTTTTACCGAACATGAAATAAACGATTACTGTCGTGTGCATTAATAAAGATAATTCATGAAACAAGCTGACGGTATTCTGGGGTGGGAATTCTGGGGAAAGAATTCTTAAGAGCCATTCATTCATATTATCAAAGCAACTAATATAAAGTGTACTGGATTAGATAAGAATTTAAGGTATAGATTAGTATAAGCAATATTTTTCGTATTATGTACTCCTAAAAGATATATGAAATACTTCTTAAACAACAAATGCCATAAATTATTCATTCACATGGATTTATCTGATATACAAATGCTTAAAATGTGTTGTAAGTTCCATAATAAAAAGGTAATCAACCATCGATAATTGAGCTAGAAAATCAACAAATTATCACCAATCCAAAGCGAATAATTCCGTCTCATTAGGCTCTGTTCTAATTACAGTGTCGTCATTGCATTGGCTAATGACCATTGTGAAAGACGTATTATAGGACGTCTCAATTAATCAATTGTGTATCGAAAGCACGGTGCTGTTTCAAAATCCAAAATTTCCTAGATTTATGCTACGTCCGTTCGCTGGAGCACGTCACATATCCTGAAATGGAAAATTAGACATTTTCGATTAACGTTGAAATCATCAAACGAAAAATGTTTACGCTCAAAATATGGTATCAATTTTTGATTGATTTGAATTAAAGTCGAGCGAATGCCGGACAGTACGTAAACGGTACAGCTTTATGCTGAAACTTTCCGTTTTGGTGTCTGTTTTGCTCATTTTTAATTTCAAGCAAACCACCCTCGAAACTTTACCGCCAAAACGGAAATCCGGAATCGGTTATATTTAATTAAGAAATGAACCGGTAAACAACGTTCGCTTTTTCCACACAACCACGTAGAGTAGCTGCCGGAAAGGGATAGATTTAATTTTCCTGATTTGCTCGATTTTTCCATGAAGGCAAGAGCATAATTCGTTTGTTTTTCTCTTGCTAACGGTAATTCTTTGGCACTTTGACAATTAAACCATTTATAGCAATTGCTTTAGGGTACCTAACACCCTCGTGTCATAACTTTAAGGTTGGATTGCGTAAACGCGAGTGAATAAGGAGAAGTGTAAGTGACTATGCGAGTAGGAATCGGAAAAAATGTCCCATAAAATTCATCCCATGTTATAAAACTATAAATTTGATTTTTTTGTAGTTTATTCAAATAATCGATTAGTTTTCAATGTGAGTAATTAAGCTTAAATATGTAAAGGTTCACCTAAAGCATTAAGCTAACCGATGTCTAACTATTTGTTCATTTCTATCAGAAAAAATGGGGTCAATGGTAATGGTAATAAGGGGGTATTATTCAAACAATCAGTACGTTGCATTTGGTTCGTTAAATATTTAGCCCCTTCTTGCAGAGAACATTGCTCTGGGGGCGCAGGATATTCTACCATGCTGACATGAAATACGTCTGTTCTTGCCTATGGAAAGAAATTCAAATGCACCCCTTCTGCTGCACCGTTGCTTTTTTTCCTTCAAAACCGTTTCTTTCCACTCCTCAATTGAGGTCAAAAGGATCGTTATGGCGGTGCATTTAAATGTATAACATAACAAATGAAGAGCTAAAATCCCCTGTCGGCCATTCTTTGTTTCATGCAAATAACTGAATGGGAAGGAATCATACCGTAACCGGCTAATTAGTCGTCATTAAAATACACTTCACACTTCGTTCCGCAACATTCTCACCTTTCGAACGCCCACCGCTGGGCCGGAAATGGTTTACGGATTTCGGAAGTGCAACTGCAATTGCAACGGGCGATATTTATGGGTTGCAAACGGTGGACATACAAGGTCACGTCGTCGGTCGGCTCTTAGCGACCTTCAGAATCAACTTCTTGCTATGCTAAATTCGTGCATACTAGAAACCATAAATAAAGGCCATCCAGCCGGTGCGTTGCGTCTACCTGGGAAATGGAGTCATGCGTGGAACCCCGACCCACCGGAAGCACGACTCGCTACGCAAAAATGTTCTATTTTTGGGACGTACCCTCGGGTGGGTCAACGAGGACTAAACCTCTAAGAGGCTCAACATTGTGTACGATTGCCGTGGAGGCACAGGGTGCTTACATTTCTTGAAATTCACCGATGGTTATTATAGGCTTGCACTAATTTCTTTTCCAAACTCGTCTTTCATTCCAGAGGTTCGGCCCCCATCGCAAAAGGGCAGTCCAGTCGTGGTTGAGTTCAGTATATTCGTGGTAGATATCAATTCCATTAATGTCGAGGATATGGACTTTAGGTATCGAAAGCAGCTAAGCAAACAATGACATTAACTGAGCATTTGTAGATGCATCCTCTCATTCTCATTCCTGCTTCATTTACGCAAGTATTTTCATAGTTATTCTTAGCCATCAATGAACAGCTAAGTTTATTATTTTAATCATTGCATGTTTAATCAACATTAAGTATATATAAAAAAAAGGTAGAGGGCCTATACAAATGTTTGAAAATATTCTCTAACTTCTGAAATTACTTTGACGATTTTTTGCTCAGTAACTTCCTTTTTTTGTCTATTTCCTCAACAACTGCTTGCAATATGAAGCTAATGCTAGGTTTGAAACCAAAATTTCCATCTTTCAAGTTTTTCAATTCCCTACCCCCAACAGTAAAGTCGGATTCCTATCTTTATCGGCCAGAATCGCGTGGAAATGGAATAATGATCGCAGGCAGTTTAAACCGCTCAAAAAGACACATTCCCTTCAGCTGCATCGTGGCCATGAAAGTTACCGTGCCCTTAGTTATTCCGACCCTTTCACGAGTCGACTAACGTCCCGGCAACATCATTCTGTCCGCTTTGTGGCAGGAAAGCCGTGCGGCTCCGGAATGGCGCACCACAATTCGGCCCAATGTCCTTCAATTAGACGCCCGTGTGCACGGTGCCGGGTTTCCAATTGATAGGCCTAGCTCGGTGGTGAGTGTGGGCGAGAGTCGCGAACAGCGGTAGCCTCCTCCTCTAAGTCACAGCCCATAACTCACAGCTGCAATGGCTGCAAACCCACTTCCGGTCCACCCTCGTGCAGTTGGTTCGATTCGATTGTCACACTGACAGCGAACAACCGCCGTAGAAAGGGCGGAGGAAAACCACACAGCCAAAAAAAGAGAGCTTATGTAGGGAAAAAGAAGAGAAAGAGAGAGCGAGGACGTAATCACATTCATATCGTACATCTAAGCTGTACTTCTTTTTAAGTTTGTCGTTCATTGTTGTTTTGCTTTTGCTCATTTCTGTACCATAACTTTTCACCCCCATCTCGTACCTGCTATCCCCACCCACACCGGGTTCCAGGGCTGTTGCACCGACGATGCACTCTGCCCTTGGCCCTTCGGAAACACCCCGCACAAAGCCAACCATGGAAAAGACCGTCATCGGTGCGCGGATGACGGGAAAAGCTAATCGATTAATAATGAAATTTTTCCACCTTCACCCACATCCACAACCGGCAACCAAATCGACACCGGTCGCGGCCACATCCAGAGTAGATATGTTCGTGCACCAGAAGTGGGTCGAGTCGCGGTTGGATCTGCACGACGACATTTTCGAGGAGGGTGACGATCACGTGATACTTCCGCCGGAGTTTTTCGATAACCTATGGCAACCGGATCCGTACTTTCTCAACTCAAAAATTTCAGGTAAATTTAAAGCGCGCGAAGGGTGGCGATCGTCTGCGAAGAGTGTTTGTAATTTCTCCTACTTCCATCTTGTTTTTACCACGTCTCTTTCCTTGTTTAGTCCGGTTCGTTTTGTGCCACTTCTTTTTTGGCTTCTTATCGGTTCTGTGTTCTTTTGCATTTTTCTCTTTTTGAGTAAATTCTTTCGTGCTAATAGGGTTTCGTGTTTAGTTTTGATATCAACGCATTCAGATAGAGCGTAGTATAGTAAATATGCTCTATATTATAGTTACTTGTGTTTGGTTTGAATAATCAGTGCTTTTTCTGCTTGGACATGTAGTTTTGAGCTAGAAAGATGAATTTACAATCATCAAGTGTGATTTAAATAAAACGCTTGAATGTGGAAAGCTTTAAAAAGGCCTTCTCAAAGACGTTAAAAGTATTTTGATCTATGTTTAAGTAGCAAACAGCGTGTATGTAACTTAAAGACCGATTTCGTCATCCTTCCTTTAGCATGTACTGCTTGTATTGATCGAATACTGGCTTCCCCAGACTATCGGTAGAGTTGAAAAATTAACCCATCTCCAACATGTCTGCTTGTAATTGCCATTGCCTCGTTACAATCGAGATTGATTTCTGCCTTCCTTCCTGCTTTCGGCGCACTCCTGTACAGTACATTGCGCTTTCGCTTCAGCAAATACACCGCTCCGACCTTGGTCTGTTTCGCTTTACTCGCCGAAGGGCGTCGTTGGTGGCAATAAGTTAGCAGCCATAGCAATAGACCGCCCGATCACCTCGCAGTTTTTGCAGGATGTTTTCATCAATATGCCGTGGGAAGCAAATGTGCACCTTGCACTGTTCCGAAACTCCTTGCAGCTAGTGATTTTTGCTGACCTTGCAAAGCCGCGAGTTGGCAACGACTAAACCTGGCCAAACGTTCTACTTGCCGGGGGCGATGCATTGCTTATCGCACTAATGTCTGCCCAGCTTTAATGGCCGCGTAACATTGGGAAAACTTCCGGTTAATGTCCTGTTGAACTCGCTCGACGGGGCATACAATGGGATGCAAGTTCACCCCCAAGGCTACTCCAGTGTACCAAATTCCTTACGGTTCCACGGTTGGGGCTGAGGCCAACTACTGTACCAGAGGTCGATCAAATACTGCCGATAACCTTTAGTCAAAGTCCGTCCTTGTCTTGGTGTGTGCGATGGTAAGATATAATGCCAGTACTGAGTAGGGAGCTCAGAAACTGCAAAACTGTTTCTCAAAGCCTGACAGTGGTTGAACAATTTTCACATAAAATTAGGCAAAAAATAGGAGATATATATATTGTTAAAAACTCAACCAACAAATAATACGTGAAATATAGAGTCAAATGAAGCTATATCATTGATAGGGGCAGTTTATGTATTAACGTGAGCATATTTCAAAAACGAAATATTTTCCACAAAGTACCAGGCGTCTCCATCGATTTTACTTATTATTACAAAGTACCAGGCGCCTCCATTGACAATAGTTCGATTAGTTCGATAGTTCGAAGGTAACATACGTAGCGATAGGAAATGTTTCTTATGGTATTACTTTACATAAAAATACCACTCAAACGTAAATTAAATCGCCTCAATAATCTATCAGAATGTAATAAAGCCAATATTCCTTATTTTTCTGTACAATCTATTGTTTTCGAATCCCATACTGGCTTGGCTTCAACGTAATGCATTCTTGTCACCGCATCCACAGCAGCAACAGCAGCTTCTTCTTGCACCTGATCTTCCAATGTCTCACATACCCATGTACACTCACACCCTTGCGAGAGACACACAGTGGAAGGTATCTTTATCATACACAATCAGCTCCACATCACTAGCAGCGCAACTAGCAACAGCAACAACGCAGTACCCCTACATAAGTACTAGTCACTTTTTCCTGGTCAGTGAACCCTGTTCAAAGGAGTGCTCAAATTGTCATCCCAAGAAAAAAAATATATCGCAATTGCTCACGTATGACACCGTACCTCATTCGCAGGTCAAACATTTATTAATGAAGGTATGAATAGGGTGTTATGCGGCAAGATCAGCTGCATGACTTCCATGCGTCAGCAAGGTGAGTGAACGCCGTACCGAAGGGTTGCTTCGGAGACATCAACCGAAGATACGCATCTTCAGAAGTCATCCACGAAATACACAATTCCACACACATCCCCACTTTTGAGTGCATTATCAACGTCAACTACACAGGAAAAAAAATGATCTCTTTGTAGCAATCTCATTACATCACGACACGGCTTGAGTAGCGGTATCCGCAGGACATTCTCACCACATTGTCAACCATGTAGTACTTCCGTGTCCGTGTACTGTTCCGTTGCCGCTTTTGCTGTTGATAGGTCTTGCGCTGTTGCTGTTACTGCTGATACATTTATGTACTGCGTTTGTGGTGTACTTTTTGGCATCTCACCATCGTGACCAAGACCGTCAAGAGAAGCTGCTTTTCATCATTTGTTCTTATGTTTCTTATACTGCGTTTTTTTTTATATTTCATCATTTGTTCTTATGCTATATTTACGGGTTTCGTGGGCTGGTTATAATATGTCGTTTGATAGCACTTTTTGTTTGATAATAAATAATCCCAAATCGGTTGACAAATTCCGATATATTCATTTGTCTATATTCTAGATTGTGAATGAATAATATTTGACGTGTAATGGATCAGAAATTCTTATTTGATCTTACAGCCGTTAATATGAAATGAAACAGAGCTTTATAATTTACTGCGTACGATCAAACAATTCACATAAACAATTAAGTTTAAAGCGACATTTCTGGATCCTCAGTTGGAATTCGAGGTTGACTTTGATTCTTAATCGAGGATTTCGAGGCATATTTTGGATCTGAATATGTATACATTATAAGCAGTTCTTAGCCACTGCTGTTTGTGCTGAAAGCACATTTACGCAGGGAAAAAACAGAGAATATAATAAGCACGCATTAGTTTTGTCTAACACACATTGAATTTGTCAATTTTTGTACAAATGCGTCCCTTTCCGGCGGTTTTGTCCCTCTTCTTCCTTGTTCGGATCATTTCATCATCCACAATCAATGGCAATATGTTATAATTAAATTAAAACAAGAACACTTGATCTAATAATTATTGTCTATTTCACCCGTGCTGTCGTGCTGGTGGGTTTTTTTCTGCTCTATCCCATTATCGTTGCTTCTAGAAATTGCCACACTTACGCACAAATTCTCCTCGGTAACGTTGTACAAGAACTCGACGGTACGGTACGCGTGCATGATGCATGCCATCATCGCGTGCCAAATGGAGTTTCAGCTATACCCAATGGACATCCAAATATGTCCGATCTACATCGAAAGCTTCTCGTACCACAACCAAAAGATTCGACTCAAGTGGGCCGACAATGGCGTGACGATCAATCCCGAGCTAAAGTTGCTCCAGTACAACCTCGGGCAACCGCTACAGCTAGAGGAAACGGACGGGTACATGCCGGAAAAGTACGGTAAGTCCTGGAATCTGTCGGCTTAGGATGCACTAATTTCAACCGATCGGTTGCTGGTTTCTTTAGGAAACTTTTCTCGCCTGGCAGTGTACTTCCGGTTTGAGCGACAGATCGGCCATCATCTCATACAAACGTTTGCGCCGTCTTCGCTTGTCGTGATGCTCTCCTGGTTTAGCTTTTGGCTCGGTTTAGACGCTATACCTGGGAGGGTTACGCTACTCGTCACCTGCATGCTCACCTTAGTGACGATGTTCACCGGTATGCGAGCGGACATTCCGCCCGTGGCGTACGTTAAGGTGAAGCGAACATTTCAGCAGTAGTTCTAGCGCTTCCGTGTCAACTGTGTGTCTAACTCCACTCCTTTTTCCAGGCGCTCGATCTGTGGATGGCCGGGTGCATGTTGTTCGTGTTTTCAGCCCTCGGGGAGTTCGTGGTGGTGAAGGTACTCGACGTGCAGTACCAATACCAGGTGAATAAGGTACCGAAGGTGCTACCGATGCGCATCAGTGCGATGGAAAAGGGCCAATGTGTGGGCACGGTTGCGAACTGGGAGGGTGGAACTGTGAACGTTCGTCCCCGGAAACCCACCCAGACACCGACAACTCCGGGCCAGGTGTCATTGCAGGGAAATGGTGGTCCTCAGCCTCCAATGCCTCCAACCAAGCAGCCGACCCGGCGTCAGAGTATCCTTTCCGTGGCGTGGACTGATACTGACACCGGTATCGAGAAGATCATGTGGCGTGAGATCGATAAAATGTCGCGTGTCGTCTTTCCCGGCCTGTTTCTCGTCTTTGTCGTGCTTTACTGGCCGATCCTGATCTTTAAGACGTCCTAATGGAACGCTGGTGGGATGGGATCTGCGACTTTCGGGAGTGTACGTTGCCTTAACCAGCCCAGCCAAGCGTGCCAGTGCCGGATTAATATTTTCTTTCCCTTTCGCTGTTCGTTAAACCATTTTGGTTCTTCTTCCGGCGCACGCAAAACCACGGGAAATGATTGAAACGTAACGCCGTAAGAGACGGGTATAAGGTTCCATGTTTCCACGCGAAAATAACTATCCTTCAAGCAGCACCCGATCTGGCTTTTACGAAAGATTCTTAACTCGAAAAAAATAACAAAAAAATCAAGCCGCACAAACACGAAAATGACCATACCGGTTTCCACAATCTTAAGAAGTGTAGATTAAGGATACATACTAGAAATGAATGCAGAAAAAAGAGAAGGTTGAAGATGGGTTTTGGAGTAGAAAATGATAAAAGAAAGCTTTACTACCTATACATCTATGCCAACAGCAAAAAAGGAACGAGAGCGTTGCTTGCTACATCACTTGTTAAAAGCAGTTTCAATTAGCGTTAAAACTCTTCTTCGGCAAGCATGCTTAGTAGAGTGAATTGAATGTAGGTAGAAAGGTTTTAAAAATAACAAAATCCTAGAAGGGTAATTTTTTATTTATCTTTCCATCACTTCAAATGCAAGACACACCGTTTCACAAAGCTCACTGCAGCTGGCAAGGACAATATTATATTTGCATTAGTAAAAGTAAAACACGGAAACACTCAGATAAACCCGACCCGATACTAGCGGAGCGTAGTCGCAAAAATTGTAAACTTTTAGATAATGCAGCTGAAAAGTAAAAACTGGCAAAAAATAGTAGGGCATTAATATATCGTTCATATACAAAGCTGTAGAATTTAAGCCGCAGCTGTGAAAGCAATAAGTACCTTATATACTTAAGAGCAACTATTATTAAAATGAAGAAGTGTGGTATGCTAAAAAGAAATCACAAAAAAAGGAATTAAAGCGAATGAATCCAACGGAAGAAAAGAAATGCATGGAAAGAAGAGAATGATTAATCATTACGACAACGAATAAGATAGCCCAGATTATACATACAAAAAATCAACATCATCTAGCATGAATGACAAGGAAAAGGTAGAAAAAATATTAGACTAAAAGCATCAAACGCTGTGCCTTTCATAAGAAGGAAATCTTTATTCCATAATTGAGTCTTAAGTTAAAGTCGTATCTTGCGCTAGTAGGCAGGAACAATATGAAAATGCAAAAATTTACGAATCAAGTGCGCTCAAGCAATTCGATATCAGCCCAACAGATAATTCCAAGCGCGTTGCATCCGAGTAGAACAAATGTTATAAAACAAACCAAACCCATGCCTTCTCGAATGTAACGAGACACGACACGAGCGCAAGTTGTGTCTGCTTACAAGCGGCGAGCACAGTGAAAAAATGGAATCGCATGCTATTGTGATAAAAATTAGTTAGAAATGAAAATTTAAATCAAAATTTGACAAAAGCACCAATATCAACTATCTTTAGCGGCTGAAATAGCATGCTGCTTACAGCGATTGAAACTGTTTGAATAATACGCTAAAGAAAAAAAATCGGAGGGAAGACAACGCAAAGTTGAATGGCATTCAGGAAAGGCGAAACAACTGTTACCAGTCAAATCAAACAAATCCTTAAACATGAACACACAAAATAGCAAAACTAGGCTTTCAAAATCACATCGAAAACAGATTCAGCCCTGATTACAAATGGCTATCGTTGAAGCACTCACCATACCTAAAAAGGTAATGAATAGAAATGCAATGTAGTGTAGTAATCAGATGCCTACCGACAAGGATAAAAAGGATATTTTTGCATCGCGAACGCTGTAATGTAAATAATGATTTGCCTACAATTAGAACCAGAGCTTCGCATAAAAAATGCTGCAGCACACGTACTACGAACTAATTAAATCAAGCCTGAAGACACGGGCATGGAATGTTCGAGACGTGGCAAAAGATATTCCAAAAACCAACGAAAGGAAAATTATAAACTGTTTCATTGCGTTATATTTTTCTTTTCTTGTGATATTTTAAACGTTCTGCTGTTTGAGTTTCCTATCATTTGTTCGTGGCGGCATTACGAAACCGTTACGAATAATGTTCAATACAGGATTGGATCACAGCAAAACAATTTAAAAGCAGTGCACAATTTGGACGGTTAATCCGTTTAAAAATGAAATTCAGAATGACTATTAGTTATTGATGTAACATAAGTTTTGAGGAATACTTAGTTGCATTCAAGATTTTGATTATAATCCAATGAAATCAAACGAAAGAGATGGAATATTCCAGGAGAAAATATATGAAACAACAAATTGTCATTAAGAAAACAAAATATAAACTAAAATGATCATTTAACTTGTTTACTTTGGTTTTACCTTTCTGCTTAATTTAATTTTGGAAATTTTAATAATTCTTCTAGGTTACCTTTAAGTTGGTATGCTTCGCTGTTGCTTTTGTGAACATTTTGAATGAAAGATTTTTCATTTAAAATGAACATGAAATGGAAGATTTTTTATCTCAAAGCAGGTGAAATGCTACCTATTAGTTGGCATGCTCTCCTGTTACTTTTGGAGAGAAATTTTAAGATGGGTTGGAAGTCATTTTCAGGGAAACGTTATAGGATTCGCATGGATCGAATCAAACACGGTGCTACCTCTCAACTAGTATGTTCTCCTGTTGTTTTTGAGCAACTTATCCATCCAGACAATAGAGCTGCAAGATTTCTTTCGTTTCATTTATTTAATATAAAATCAAAGAGTTTTCATTTTTTTTGTTTTTGAAAGACAATCATTTTATTCATATTTGCTTATAAATGTTTTGCTTAACTCGCACAAACGAAGATTTCGAATTGTAAACATTTATTGAAGCTTTTGCCCGAACATGTTACAGAAAGTGTGGGTGTCTATTTCTTTCTTGGTTTTACCGGACTCAATAACATTTACACCAACAAAATTATTAAATGCCTCCTAAAATAGAATAACCGCACATTATTCATCATCTTCTTGCTCTTCCATATCTGCTTCCTCATCGGAGCTTGTGTTATCATTTCTTGACTGCCGTAGCCCTTCCTGTTTTATCAGCATCCACTCTTTCTCATCCTCATCGTCTGAAGAAATGTGTCCATTTTCGTCAGCCAAATCATCTGCATCACTACCTTTTTCTTCGTCGGCATTGGAACGGGCTGTCGTTGACTTTCTAGTTGTCCCCGACTCACAGAGCGTTTGTAGCACTTGCATGGTGTACTTGTTGAAATCGCAGCTGTAAATAGAAAGCCCAATATTTAAGTAATTTCCCTAGCCCATCTCCCCGTAAGATATTTGTGGGTTTACTTACATTTTACTTAGTTGCTCATATTTTCGGTTTATATTCTGATGTAGCGTCACTAACGTTTGTGCATCAAGCAACTCGTCGACCTGCCCCAGCCGAGTAAGTAGCAAGTTTGACCATCGTAAGTAGAATTCAATGTGTTGGCTGGTGCCGATGCTTTTCGCGACGAATTGCAGAGTACGGAGGGCAAACTGATCCGGAAGAGCACCGATAACTAGCTCAACTGTACGAAAATAAACAAGAAAATAGGTGGGTAATCTTAGAAGTGATCATCAGTAGTAACCAAAGCTTTTCATTTGCTGCTTACTGTCGGAGTACGGCACCGATTCAAGGACTTCCTGCATAAGACTCGTTTCGTTCAGCTTCAGCGCCATCATCAATGCGCCACCGTAGTTGTGCTCTTTTTGCAACAAATCACGAGTAGCTCGTGGCGTCACTTCCGCCGACAGCTTATACGGATCGAACACCACGCCTTTATTCAGCGCGTACACCATCAACCCCTCGGTCGAAACAGCGGCCCACGATAGGCCGGACGGTGAGAATCGTAAGCAGTCCACTTTCACCTCCGGTTGGACATTCCTTGCAGCCATATTGCCTTTTTGTACTCCTGGTAACTTTAACGCTACGTTACCACCCTCTAACTCCTCTCGTTCTTCGATCAAGGCAATATTACCAAACTCAGTCAATTTCCGACGGTTTATGTACTCCTGCGGATTGTGTGCGATGTTATTTTTTTCACCTAACAAATCGCTTTTCTTTTAAAGGACCATGTTTTACTTACGTCCATGCCGTCCAAGCTTCGGTTCTTAGTGATTTGGAACTTTTTCAACAGTATCGCCTCCTTTACGTTGTAAATACAGACGTATTTCGATTTGCCTCCAGCCAATAAGCACTCGCCATCCGCCGAATAACATATTGTCATGAATGCTCTAGAAACAGGGAGAAAATAAATGCAATTAATTGTATACCTTACATAAACTTCTACGCGTACCTGCCGAGAAGGTTCTTTTTGGCCGAGGTAAGATCGTTTTTGGAGATACTCCCCTCCATGTCGTTCCTTCCCTCAATGGAAGCCAGCTGGGCGGACGTTTTAATGTCAAATACGGTTATATTGCCATTAAGCGTGGAAACCGCCACTTCTTCACCATCTGGCTTGAATGCGACACACACGACGTCTGAGCCGGTCTGTACGGTTTCGTGTGCCCCGGACGCTTCCAGACAGTTCCAGATTCGCAACGTCTGATCCCACGAACCAGACACCATCGTTGAAGAGGAAGCGACGGGTGCGAATGCGAGAGATATGACCGGACCCTCGTGCCCACTCAGCACCTCCAGCAGGCGGCCCAATTTCATCGACCAGAGGTAGATCTCAAACTCGTCTTGACCGCCTGCGGCCACTAGCTCACCCGAAAAATCTATTGCAACCGAGGCGAACTGCACCGGTTCCGGTGAGGTGAATGTTCGGAAGTTTCGATACCGCACCACATCAAACGCGCGCACTGTTCCGTCGAGAGACGCACTGACGAAGTACTTCTTGTTCCGGCTAAACTCGACAGCTGTCACAGCTGATGTGTGCTCGTTGAAAGTTACTACACAAAAGCCGCTGGTAACGTTCCACAGCTTCACCTTACCATCGTGTCCACCGGTGACAATCTGATGGCCATCCGGTGCGTACGTCAAACAGCCCATACCCTGCGAATGCTCCTGTTGCTTCATGATGTACTGCTCGCTTTGCCACTCCCACACGAGTAGTTGACCGAGGGAGGATACACCGAGTGCCAGCCAGTCGCCGGTATCATTAAACACTACCGAGCTAATGCTCGCCTCGGAGATGCTCAACGAATGGATCATATTCACGTCCGGCAGCTCGTACAGATAAAACGAACCGTTCGAAAAGGCTACAACTAGGATCCGCAGATGCCGATGGTAGGCAGTCGCCGTAACGGATGCGTTGTGGGACTCTTGGCGTGCATCTCCTGCGAGGTAGTGACGCGAAAGGCGCTTGTAATAAAACGGATGCCGCGTATCCTTCGTTATTAGTTTGCCTTGAGCGTCGCGTTCCTCGCCATCTTTAACGTCCTTAAACCGCTCGAAGTTAAGCTCCGGCATTCCATTATTTCGTTCGAGATCCGTTTCAACGGCAAAAGTCTCCAGTTCGTTCTCGTCGTTGTTTGCTTCCTTTGTTCTTTTTTTCTTTACAGAAGATACCTCCACTGCCTCGATAAGTTCTTCACGTTCCTTATCCAGATCATCGACTTCCATACTGCACTCCCACAACATCAACAAACCTTCCTTGCTGATGGTGTTCACATCAAGTGTTTTTTCCTCGAAAAAGCAACCGACAATAGCCTCCCGGTGGCCACCCAGTACGAACGGTCGAAACGTCTTCAGTAATGCCACATTCTGCAGTCGAACCGTGTTGTCACGTGAACCGATTGCAAGCACCTTGGAGTTTGGTGCCCAATCGAGAAAGACAGTTTCATCGAAACCGATCTCATACGCACGGTGCACCACAAACGAACCGTACAAACCGGTAGAATCACCCGGCGTCATGAATACGAGAACGGCGGAATCAACACAAGCCGCGAAGTACTGGCCATCCGGGCTGAAGCGCATGTGTTTCACCTCGCTTCGGAACTTGTGTCGGTAGATGGTCGTCTGGGAAATCATGCTGACCATCTGCGCTTCGCCAATTTCGTTCACTGCAACTAGTAGACATCCGTTCGGAGAGAGATCGATAGCGGTGTAATTGTATTGACTCTCGATACTGAGCGTGGTTGATTTGTTACTGAAATAATAATAGAGCATAACATATCAAATTACTTACTTTAATTTATCATTATCGTCAGCATTGTACTTACTTTTTCAGGTCAAATATTGTTATCCGGTTGCCTACTGGGCTGATTACCGAGTACCCGTCGGGAGTAAACAATAGATTACCCCGTCTAAATACTGCTCCCAGCAGGTTGTTAAACTACAAAGTACGAAATCGAGAAGGTGTTATTAACTATTTACTCATTAGTTTTCTGTACATACTTTGTAGGCGAACTTCATGGTTTTTACTGTAGTTTACAAATCACATAAACACAACATTGAATAGTTTGTTTTGTTTTGTTATGAACTTGTTTACCGGTCACCTACAGCATGGTATTGTACCACGTGCGTAGACCTCTGTTTATCTTAAAATCTCACACTAAGCTGCTGATTGTGATATCTAGGTCTAAAGTAGTTTTTTGAAAGCTCATATAATTAGTTCTGAGATATATCAGACAATATTTATCAACACAATACGCAGAATGCTGCATGGAGCATAAGCAAACACGTGGTTTTCGTGTAAACAAACTCAAATAACAGCGTTAACAACTTTTTTACAGTTGAACTAGCAAGATTCAGTGTGAATTTTCTATTATTAATAGTTTATGTTCTCACTTTTACTTTAAAAAAGGTTAACACTATTAGAAATCTGCAAAATTCTCTAAGAAACCGAAATGCCAACCAAAACAATCGCGATACGAGTACACAACCATGCTCGCTCTGACGTTTTTAACGTCAAACGTGTTTTGTTAAGGATGGTCATGCTTTACATCAGTAACATCTTTTTTTATTCAATAAATTATAGTTTAATATATACACATGAGTTTCCTCGGAATCAATGAACCAAATGAAGGTTCAGTAATAATTATAAAAACTCATTCTACCTTGTGGAATAGTAGATATACCACAGCAATGATAATCACTGCCATTCCATTTTCCATTACGTTCCCAGCGAAGGAACAGCAAAGCTCACGTCTTAAGAAATAGTGTAACACGTGGTACTTGCATAATATATGCATCATTGAAATAAAAATGCATCTTAGGCTCCTTAGAAGCATGTGTTTTTATCATGAGAAGCGATTATTCATGCACATTATCTAAAATATTCGGATATGATGAACTGAAACACTAAGTAGAAAAAGATTCGCGTTTCTTCTATTTTCTCTTTTTTATTTTCATATTTTTCATTGAATGTATTTTCCGGTCGTTCTCTCTCGTGTTTCTCTTGATGATGTTCGTCATTGTCATTATTTTCGATAGATATACACAATCCCCGGGTTATGATCTTATTCGCGGGGTGTGCCCTTTCTCTGCTCTGTTCTCCCAGCGCCGAGCCCATATATTGCTGTCCAACAGGGCATAACGCGTGGGAGCTCTCATTTGTGTCTAACAGGTTGGTTGGTTCCAGTTTGTAACTTATCAATAAAAGTAATTTTATGGTATCGGTAAGGTAGTAGGTATTTGTTGTAGATAGTAAATGGTAGCAGGATGTTTTTTTCGTTTAAAGCTTCCTCTCACAACAAAACACGGATTGTTTGCAACAGTTTCAATCTAAATACACGTTTCCGTTTCGTTTGTTTTACACTCTCATAGTAGGAGAGTGTTATGCTCTAGATTGTGAAACATATTTTCAGGATCAACTCCTTTTCTTCTTATGGTGGTTAAAAAATGTCGTCTTGGAGTTGTCGAGCGTGTGCGAGGATATGGAAAATCGGTGTTGCTTCCGATAAACCGCACTGATTATCATCTCCACTCCACCGCAAACACGCCCGTATTTTAGCTTTTTTAATCCTGTTCCTGCTGGATAAACAAATTAACTAATAACAATTAACTAATTTCCATCCAGCGTTCGTGCGACGAAACGAACGCAAACAAAGGAAATATTTCCTTGTCGAAAAACGTTGGGAAAATTCCCTCCTCACGAAATTTTTGATCCCGAGTCTGACTCAATTAGTATCATATTCCGTTCGTCTCAGCATCTAGACGCGCGGAAGTGTTACATAATCGGAATCAGCACAACACGCACAGCTGCACCGTCAATGGAATGATGTGGTTTCGAACAGTGGTGTCCGGGAACATCCTTCGAAGGAAAACACGTTGCCAACATTTTCATAACCGAACGGAGTCCCTTTTACGGCAGTGGTCGTCCGTGCGTTCGTTTTCAACCTACGCACTACACGCTTCTGGTTGGTGGAACAGTGGTGGTGATTATTTCGACAAAGGATGTTGGTTGTCGAAGCGTGTGCGCGAATTGCTTGCCTGCTTACCGCAGACAAATAGCATTTTCATCGTTTTGTATCGGTGTGTGTGTGTGTGTCCTTTTTTCCGGCAATGGTCTTCGATCTTATTTTCCGGAATCGATCACGTCCTGTTTATGTACAAAATACACAGTTTCTATTGGATTGATGGAAATTGTGACCGAATGTTACGTACGCTACATAATTCCACGGAAAAATTCAGCGCACTCTACTCTACTTCTTGTGTTGTCTCTTCCTTTCTATGTTGTTACCATGAGATATAGATGGTTTGTATCTCATGGACAGATGTGTGTCTTCTCTCTTTCCTTGATGTTTTTTTATAGGTAATGCTGATCTTATGCAATTGCCTAGCCTTCCACAAGCTAATCGATGGAGGAATTCTTTGAATTGAATGAATTGACTCCATCTATATACAAAACAGCCCTACTTTTGTGTCCCATTTTGGCTGCACCATACAGTGAACTGTAAGTTTTCAATTCAAGTATAAGGCAAGGTTTAAGTATGGATGTTGTTCTACTTTTTCCTGTGTTGCCTTTTCGGATCATTCCACTACTTGTAACGCTGAATTTCAATTTCTTCCCTAGCTTATATCGAAATCGTCTCGCGATGTTGTTGTTTTCTGTTGTTTCCCCTAAGATGATGATAATTTGATCGATATTACTACGCTTATATATCTCTATCGCATGTTGTTATTTCCCTTCCTTTTGTTTTCAGTTTTAAAACTTTGGCGAGGTTAGAGATGTTAAAGTTGTTGCTGGTCCATCGCTCTTCCAAAGATTTACGTGTGTATAGCTCCCTTTTGCGTGTGTTTAGGATGTTTGTTTCATTTTGTTTCGTTTAGTCGTTATAGGTCGTGATACCCTAATAATAAACCCAATAATACGCTTCTTCTCCTTCTCTCTCATCCATGTGCCTCATGATTTGCACACAGCTAACGGGCCTTGCACGAATTCCGGAAACATAAAACAAAAAACTTTCTAATACTCTTGTATCTTCCACTGCTACAATTGATACTGCTGCTGTCACTGTTCTTAGATGGTCTTGATGTTGAAACGGAAACTCTTGGATCTTGTGACGAACTTCTCGATCTTTCCCTTTACATCTTTACGGAACGCTAACGCAAAATCTCTCCACAAACGAATTGGACCCCAGACGCAATGAACTGCACGCGACAGTACGCCAAACCGTTTCACAGATCCATTTTAGCACACAAACTGTTAGTACGTTTGATGATGAGAACCATAAAGAAAGGGAAAAGACTGTATTTTCAATTGTTATTTTTTTAAATGTGTATCTTCTTGATTTTCATTTTTTTTCTCGTCTACCGTTGTAATGATGTTCTTGTGTGATGGTTCGTGATGGAAGCTTTTATCACAGACTTCAAAAAACGTTCCTTCTTTGCGACACCACCTGACAAACACAGTACACCAACCCACGCCGACGACACGCCGCATCTAAACTGATGCGCCAAAGCTGTTCTTCAAACACAGCGAGACATTGGAAAAATCGTACAGGAGCGAGCGAAACAAAATGGAAAACAATAGCAGAGATGCAATCCCTTTCGAACCTACTGGGTTCCTTTTTGTTGCCTACATTTTTCCTAATCTGTAGATTCCCTGTGCATCCTATGCCCTAAGTACGCTGGTGTGTGTTTGTGTATGTGTATGAAAGTGCACTCGCGCGTCTGTGTTTCTGTGGGGAGTTGAGGTGAGAGTGTGTTCAGTATGGAGAAATTTACATGTACATAAATTAAGATTACAATTAAATACACATTATTTTACATAAATACAAATAGTCTTTTGTTTTAGTTCCGGAAGTTGATCTCAGTATTCATGCGCCCTCTGCTTTACAACCAACAGCGTGCGACTAATCAATGGACAATGTATCAGAACAACAGCGCACTCGGATAGAAATGAGTTACATTATTGAAGCTTAATACTTCGCTCACAAACAGGGAAAGAGAAGATCACGATGCAAAGGTTGTTGGTTGATGCAATCCCTAACCTTACTCTACCTTGCTTGAGGAAGCGTTTTGTAATCGGGTTGTCACATTTTACCTTTTCCTTCTGCTGTTTACCCTAGAATGTAAATTGTTGTTGTATAGGAAGTATGTCCAGCAGCTGTTCGTAGTCGCTGCGGCCGGCGTTAGTAACTGGTTATCACTCGCGATACAATTGCAGCGTTTCAACAGCACTTAACATACCGGACGAAAGCGCGGGCTGGAACTCAACTATTTTGTTTTTCTCCTTTCTCTATGCAATGTGTCGCGCGCCCTTCAGGATGTTGTTCTGATGGTGGTGGAAAGGCGTTCCTAGGAAGGATGCAGCAGGCAACGCTATATTGCATTTTGGTGGTAGCAAAAAGCAAATGTTGTTGCACAATCGAAGTCTGTCGACGATGATAATGGTGATGATGTTCTTGCATTTCATACTATTACTCTTCTGCCATTGCACTATCCAACTTGATTGATACGGGCTCTGGTCTGCCACTGCAACACATCCATTCCCAAAAGCACCTTCTTCCTCCAGGCGCGAATTAGCAGCATCGTTGCTAATTTATTTCGTGTACAAGTAGATGGCGACGATCAAACCGTACAGACCCAACACTTCAGCGAAAATGAGGATCAGAATCATACCGACGAATAGTCGGGGCTGCTGAGCGGTACCACGGACACCGGCATCACCGACGATACCGATAGCAAAGCCAGCGGCCAAGCCTGAGAAACCGACCGAGAGACCAGCGCCGAGATGAATGAAGCCCCTAAAAGTGTAGATAAAAATAATTATATGAAACCGACCGACGAAAGAATTTGTTTTTCGAAAAAATAATGTAATGATCATAGTAATTTTATCCTATTCTCAATATCCTCGCATAATGCTTGCGTATAGTTTTATGTGATAATTGAACTCGCATAATTTACATCACAATGTTAATGTATATGTAATAATAATATTGCCTATTTGAGATTCAATCGGACAAGATATTTAAACCTGAAACATAATCCGTTACAGATTCTATCCTTTAGGTAGGCTCTTCCCTAGCCTATTGCTAGCTTTTATCGATTCAGATGAAAGAATTAGGAATTATAGAAGAAATCAACATCTTTTTTAAAACATATTTCTCGTTGGACACATGCCTAAACGACGTCAGATTATTTAATGAAAGAAATTAAAAATATTTCTTAGACTGTAAAGCAGACTCTAATGATTATTTTCTGTAAACTTTACTCATATTACTCTGCCATGGCATAGGGTCTTTCGAGTTTCATTCATTGCAATTGGATATTTGCTTTCATTTAGGGATTTTCCTTCTCTTGAAGAGAGAGACTATGGTTAACAGCGCGCACACTCCAACTCTTCGCGCTCTCGTTGAGATAAGCTTCAACTGAAAGGACACTCCAGAGAGTTAGAGTGGGTACAGGCCACGAGCGTCAAGTCCGCCAAGCGGGTGTGCAAATTTTTATCTCGTCGTGTCATATCGGAAACTAAAACCTTGTCAAAACCTTGTCTTTTTTTGCTGTACTGATGGTAGGCGGTGTAAAACACCCACTACTCGCAGCAAACTCTATTAAAATACGATAGCTGATAAATCAGCAGGACTTACTTGTACAGTGTATAGTTCGCTGGTTCATCCAGGGATCCGGCAATGAGGACAGCAACGACCAAACCGTAGATGGCAATGATACCCGCCATGACAACGGGAATGATGGACTTCATGATCAGTTCCGGACGCATCACCGACATGGCGGCAATACCGGTACCGGACTTGGCCGTACCATAGGCAGCGCCGAGGGCTGGAAAGTAAAATAAGAGATAGATGAGAACGGTGTTCATATAGTAACATATAATTAGAAACAGAATAGTATATTTTTGAATTGCAGTGAGCAAAGGAAACGGAGAGCAATCGAAAGATCATGTTTTGTAATTTTTGACATAAAACGCAGCCGCATACTCCGGAAAAGCCTTACAGCACACTGCAGAAAACAAACTAGACCATGAGATGCACATTTATATTGTTTTCGTTAAAAAAAAGCTCACATAGCATACAAAAAAGCCTTCGAAACCTGATGAACCGACTACGTCAGACACGCACCACCCATACTCGGGCACATTTCGCACGTTGTATTACATGCCCTTGAGCCTATTGGTGGCCTTTAAATTGAAGGGAAATTTGTACGATCACACCGCCGCTGCCATGTGATGCTGATTTGAGAAAATTACGACCCGAACGGCCTATCGGTAGCTAGTCTATTGCAACAAGCGTGTTGATAACTCTTATCCCATTTCAACTCTCGAAAATATCGCGTCAAAATCGAGGAATGGTTTGTATTGCGCCCATTCACGGGTTTGAAAAGGCTGCCAATTGTTCATGGAAAAAGCCAACAGTTATCTCAAACCCGCTAGATAATGTAGACTTTAACAGAAGCAAAGTGTGAGCTGGTTGATAATTTTTTTTCGTGCCATCGTCACACCATGATGATGGCTCCAGCGGGCATTATGAAGCCGGGGAGGGTCACATGATGGCATTCCGCACGGGGCATTACGCATTGGGCTTGCATGCTAGCGCGGTTGAGATTGTGTGCGTGGCGCTGTGTACCCGAACGCGATCACGTGAAGATCGCGGTTGTGGAGGGGATCCAATAGTCAGTTTAATGCAGTATCAATCGTTTGTTCGAAGGTGGGAAAGAAGGTGCAAATGTACGTACGAATGATTTTCGCCTATCATGATCATCGGGGCAAGCAATACTATTGTAACGGCGTTGAGATGCACATGATCATGTTGTTTTCCACACGATCATGTTTCGCGACTACATATGCCGTCCATGCGGTGTTATAAAAGCTACACGTGGACATACTCGTCATATGATATCGGTCATATGATTTTTAAATCAGAGCGTAGTCAACCATCTTTAGCTTACAAGCCTAGCCTATGTGCCTGCAAAGGCCGTTTTGGACGATAAGGAACCAGCGGCAGCATACATGTTTGTGTACGTAAGCCACCACTACCTTCAACAGACAAACTGATAGTTGAGTGGGGTGGTGCTGAATCATAGCTTGTCACTTGACGATGGAAAAACAGCATATGCATCATGTAAAACCATCAAGTGAAACATTTTGTTGATTTAAAAATGCGCACTTTTTTACCTATAAGGTTTGCTTCGTACATATATCATTCTCAAAACTAATGATTTTAAAATGTTATGTTTTAAAGAAGTAAACCAACAATACGTTCAAGTCGGAAGGGTTTGATTTCGAAGAAAAGTGAAAACATCACTTGCAACAAGCTCCATTATGACGTCAACGCACATTGAAGCTTTCATTCATAACTTAAGCGTATAGTTTAGTAGCATTATGAAGCCTGGTTCCAATATGAAATTGGCAAGCAATGCTACTAATTTTCCAACAAATGCTTTTGCCTGAACCATGATCGAGAGAGGGAGAGAAATGAAAAGCGAACGAGAGGCAATCTTTACCAGAGGAAAAATCGATACTACTCATCCTATCCCATTTTCTGCAAGCATTTCGTGAACCAGCTCCACACCGATGCTGCTCCCGGTCCAAATTATGTATGCTTATTGGGCTACTGTTGCTTGGGAAGCGCTAATAAAAATCAACCCCAACGGACACTACTGCAAGATGTCATCCACATGGCCACCCTACCACCCAACATGTGGTGTGGAGCAGGTGGGCTTCGGGGTAATGTCGGTGGGTCATGTGACAGACAGATAATCTCACTTAATGAGCCTCGGCCGGAGTGGCGTGGATGAATTTTTTGCATTGCTAGTTACTGGCCTAAAACTTCCGAATGGAGCCCAAAAGGAGAATGTACAATGCAGTTATCGGAAAAGACATTGCTGGCGAGCAAGCAAATTAACCAGAGAAATTGTAACACGAAGCATTCGCATCACAGCCACAGCCATTTGCTGAGTGGTCATGTGGTAGCCAATCATCATGTGTGTCCCGTGACGCACGTTCAACCCAGAAACGTCTACACGAGAAGACCCTGCAAAAGCTCGCCAAAAAGGTTTCCTTGGTTGTGGCAATGGAACAAAACTGAGCTTATCTCAGCTTCCGCGGGCAGGATACCCATCGCGTTCTGCATTATTAATGGAACTTACCGAACCATCGTGCGCTTGAATTGATCTGGGGTTACAACAATATGTTTCCGTCTCTTGCGCGCACCCTCATAGGGCATTCGCTACCAGTCCTTGGCCCCAAAATCAATAATAATCAAGCGTCGGTAATCTCGAGCGTAGGCAAGAGAGGCCTGCCCCAAAAGCACACCTTCCCGTTAAGCAAAAAGGATAGAGTTGCCAAGCTCCTTCCTGAGCCGTGCTTTGCTCTCACCAGGATACTACGGAACGTAGCCTTACTGCTCTCCCGCGTTCTCTTTCTCTCTCCCACGCTATCGATTCGCTGACGAATTTGCTCTCCTGTCTCTCGTGCTACAGGCTACAAACTCTGTAAATATACGCACTTGTTAAATGCATTTTCTCAACGCACTTTAACGACCCAAGCAAGCAAGCTCTTTTGCTTGCTTATCTTATATCGAATTCACCTACTTCACGGGAAAAATACCAATTTTCCGATGCTTTCCCGCACGGGTGCGTGAATTTTGCAATGCTTTCCCGTGCGGATGCGTGAATCCTCGCCCCAGGCGCCCTATTTCGACGTAAAGTAGAGAACATGATAATGGAGTCGCGCTTCGCCTCAGAAAACTGCTCGTAACGATAGGGACTCTGCTCAATCCGTTGGCTTCAGAAAAAGCCCCATTCTCCGCTGTCGACATTTTGGAATCCATCCATTTAGTCTGTAAAATTTTGCCATCTAGACGTCCATTATGATTTCCTTGTAGGTTATCCCTAGGGCAGTGCCTTTTACTCTTTTTCTTAACCGCCCGCTCTCCTCATCATTCTTCTTTTTGCGGGTAACTTTCGCGCAAAAAAAAATACGAAAAGTGGTCACGAGGGCACTTGCGCGCGTACATACACATACACACAGGAACATGCACATACACACACCACAGCACACGGACCGCGCTCACATGACAGTGGCTCCTCGTAGCGCGGGGCGTATATAGTGAATGGCGAAGACTTGGGCGGGTTACGCATTTTCGGCCAACGAAAAGAGTGCAGGATAGTGCTTTCTCCGTGGCAAAAGCGGTTCCAGGACCACCAGCCAGGTGAGTACTACGATGGTCGGACTTTAAGGAAAGTGTACAATAAGGGGGTGGGTAGAGGTCTTACCGCTGAAAATGATAGCAGCTGCTGCGCCCATAACTCCGAAGAAGGGCGAGTAGACGGGGTTCTCTTCCGGCAGTGCCATTTTTGAAGTCTGTTTTGTTGTGGTTTTAGCTTTACCGAATAGTTTCTTTTTCGCGAAAGCGCAGCTTTGGCCGTCACTTCGAGCTAATATTCGGTGTTGGTGACGGTGTCACAAGGAGAGAGACACTCGGAAGGAGACGACTTCTTACTCGACACACGCACTGAACAAAACTGATGAAGTCGCTTTGCTCGGAAACTGAGAAATATGGCTCACACCGTTGATCCGCACTCGTGACTCGTTCGTTTTTCTCAGTAGAAATGGTAGTGAATTCTTCTCTGCCATACACACACCAGCAGATGCTTTGACATTCGGGTAACGCTTCGAGTTCAAGTTGATTTCAAGTGCGCGCGGTGCAAGTTTGCTAGGATTCTAGCATGTGTTTATTGGTAATTTCACGGTATAATAGACGCAACATTGATTTTTCAAATTGTAAAAACGGATCTGTATTATGATCTCTGTAATCAGCAGAAGATTTGGTGTTGTGCCTGTAAATCGATTATTTATTTCAAGTCGGCTTGAACATTCCAGTCGGTCATGTGTATAATCATCACGTTCAGAGAGAAGAAATTTCGACACCTAACCTAGATCTTTTATCAAATTATGCTGATTTTTTTTTAATTTCATCGAATCAAAATTACGTTTTGTTTTTGTTATGAAAATTATTCAGAATAACATTTCATTAGGTCGTGTGAAGCGCAATTATAAGGCTGACAACAGCGATCGCTGAACGAATCTTCGCTTCCCAAGCGGGAGATATAAACGAACGTATATTCGATGGTATTTTCTCAGTGATATTTATCTTTGTAAGAAGAAGTAAACCACTTCACCCATAGTAAATAAGGAATTTCTTTGATTTGCGTAACCAAATTCTCATTAAGCCTTTCGTAGAATGAAAACTCTACAATTAACTTTTTGCTTGAATTCTAGCTAATATAATTTATATATTCATTTAGCAACCTTCATCACAGTACAGTGACGTTTTATGTACCAACGTGCCAAGCCGCTTTAAAGCGCCGGTTTTCGACGAGTTCGGTATAATATTTTGTTTAAACCTCACGTTACCTCATTAGCAGGTTATCAAGTACATTGCCTTTGGTCATCACCAAGCTAGGCTCAGGTGTCGGAAAGTTATCTTCTATCCAGAGCAACCCCTCCGTCGTGCTTGGTTCATCACATTTTTTTTCAAAACCATGGTAACAATATGGTCCCTTCCAGTGTATTGAAATCGCCCTTACGGAGTCGGAAAGAACATAGCTGTGAAGCTTCGAACAGCTTTTCCCATGCTTCTGTGAATACATAGAGCATTTCCTGTAGAGCATGCAAATCGTCAATTTTGTTTCCTAACAGACTCGCTCAACTCTTCGCCTGCGCTTGCGCATCACATGGCAGTTACGTACAAGATACCCCTTGTTAGCTTTACCATCATATGACCTGCGTACCGATGCTCGATTAGATACAATCGTGGCCTTAGGTAGGCGTGTCGAGCTCATATCATTTGTAGGATCACTTCTACGCTAACAAATATGCACGTGTCATATAACGTAAAATTTTATATTTAAAACCCCTCAATTAATTTATTTTAACTTTTATAATTGAGTGAAATTTCAATATGTTTTGTCCCAAAACTGTTTGGCGGTAGACACACATCGTTCTGTTGAAATTATAATTTCTTAAGTAAAGTTGATACGTTTACTTCCCAAAGATACATTTAAATAGGGTTCTGTGGAGTTAGTTTCTAATAAACATCACAAATAATTCTAACAAATCTCACCCACAAAAATCGATTGAATTACATTATATTATATGAAATCAATCACTTTAAAAGAATTAATTGATTCTTCAATTACGAATAACAATGATTAGTATACCAACATTTAAAAAAACTAAAATCATTAAAAATTGTGAGAAATTATGAAACTATATGCTCTAAAAATCTCAGAACCCTACGCATTTCAAAAACTATCAATTTTGTTCATGTGCTTTTCCATCTATTATTACCACATTATAACATTTTTAGAAAACATTATATTCCAAGATTGATCATAGATAATATTACAAAAATATGAGCCCTGCTTATGCTTATGTCTGTTGTAAAATTAAAAAAATTATAATGCTGATGCTTTATCTTTTAACATGCAAAGTATTGCAAGTGAAAGTTGGAAAAAGATTTCACATGCGCGGAATTCTGCAGCAGCTCAAAAGTCGCTAATGAATAAGATTCCCCTGCTAGCACGTGGTTCGCAATGGCAAGATAAAAGCGTTTTTATATAAAGGTAGTGGTGATAAGACTCCATCACATGCTTTGATACTGCACCTCGTGCGTACAGTGTAATGCTTTTTTTAAAGATATTAACGCTACAACAACTAAAATAGGTAGATTTTTTTATTACAATGCTGTGTATAGTTTAATTTTATTTTGAATGCCATAAATAGCTCTTTTCTTTGCAGAATCATAAATATAGCAAACATTTTCAAACAATAATTATTGTTGATTATATGGAAAACTAGATTTTTAATCAAAGCTTCGCATTAAAATTATATAAGATCAGTCTTTACTCTTTTTTCTTAATACGTTGGCATTTTATAATAGAACAAATTTTTATTCAATATTTTATATTTCTGTAGCAACAATCTATCGAGAACAATTTTTCAATTTTTTATTATATAATTTTGGAAAAAAAGCCTCATTTTAAGACTTTTTATAATAGGTTCAATTGTAGCTTAATACTGGTTTATCCGATCAAATTTCATGGATGCATTACACTGCATATTGTTCTTTTTCTGTAAATGTTTGTTGGTAACAAAAATCAATTATTGAAAGTAAAGGAAAACAAAAAAGAAATTTACATTTTTCAATTGTATATATGCAGAATACATAATGAATGAATGTTACTTGCATCTTTAACACGCCCTTAAATATATTGAATTCGGATTTGTTGTTTCAGAAGATACAGAGATACATACAACGATTCAGGTGAATTGCCAACAATTTATGGCTAGAATTTTGTTTCAACATATCTTATTTAGCTTTATTTTAAAACAAATTATAATATCTAGTTTAAGTGGGAAAATCTGTCTAGTGTTTATCTAGCACCTTCTGCAGCAAATCGTTCATGCTGGTCAGCAGCATTCGAGGATCGTCCACCAAACCTGCCCCAACCATGGCATTAGAAAACAGCTGCTTAGCCAGAAGCTCTGCTAGTTCCGGGTCACTTGCCGTCAACTTGTGCAGTTTTTTGATGATGGGATGTCTAAAGTTCAAAAGAAGGGTTATGCAAAATGTAATCGCCTGAAAGTTGTCTCTAACACCGACATGCTACTCACTTGGGATTGATTTCAAACTGCGGCTGCAACAGAGCGTATCGATTTTCCTCGCTAATGTTGTGACTTTGCGTCTTGATGAAATGACGGGCGGCAGCCATCTCCTCTACTGTCACTACACATGGATGGCTATCCAGCTTGCCGGTGGTTTTTACGTTGGACACCTTTCCGGTGAGCCGCTGCTTTAGCCACGGCAACAACTCATCGATTTGTGTCTTCAACAGTGAACCCTCGAGCAAACCATCCGCATCCGCACCATCGGTTGATGTGTCGGAACGGCGCATCTCTTTTTCAACCGAGACAAGATTTTTGCCAAGATACATGCCGAGCTGCATAAGGACGAGCTCATCGTACGCTTCGTAACAGAATAGCACCTCAATGCCTCGCTTTTTAAGCGACTCAAAATACGGTGATGCTTCGGCGAGCGTACGGTTAGGTGCTGCTAGATAGTAAATGTCTTTCTGGCCTTCCGCCTGGCGCTGGCAGTACTCAGGCAACGAGACGGTACGGTTGGGCTCTTTACTCGTCTCAAAACGCAAGAGTTTCGCAATCTCCTCCTTTTCTTGCTGCTCCTGGCTCGTTACGATGCCTTCCTTCAGGAATAGGCCATAGTCTTTGTAGAATTTGTCGTAGCTCTCGGGTTCTTTTTGCGAACGATCGTGCAGGAATCGAAGCGTGCGGTTTGTCAAGGCAGTGCGTAGTTTCCGGATCAACGCACTGTTCTGCAGCAGCTCGCGACTCAGATTGAGCGGAATGTCCTCGGAGTCGACGACGCCCTTCAGGAAGCGCAACCATTTTGGTAGCAGATTCTCCGTCTTCGATTGAATGAGCACCTTACGCGTATAGAGCGCCACACCGCTGTCTGCGTCCCGTGACATCTCGAACAGACCCGGTTTGCCCTCGGGGAAGTACAGCAAAGCCCGGATGCTCAGTGGCACGTCCGTTTTGTAGTGCAGCGTGAACCGCGGGGTGTCGAAAGTGTTACCCACGAACCGGTAAAACTCATTGTGTTGTTCTGGCGTCACTTGTTTCGGTTCCATCAGCCAGATCGGTTGAATCTGGTTGGCTTGTTTGCCATTCAGGAAGATGGGGCTGCCCACGAAATTGCTGTACCGGCGGATCACCTCGCGGATGCGGTCCTCGTCCGAAAACTCACGACAATCGGCTTTCAGATGGATAACGATCTTTGTCCCGATGGCCACATTTTCGGCTTCCTGAATTTCGAATGTACCGGAGCCATCCGACGACCACTTTAATCCGGGTGCACCGGCTCGTGACGATCGCGTGTATACATCGACTCGATCAGCTACCATGAAGGCGGAGTAAAACCCAACCCCGAACTGGCCAATTATATTCTGCACGTTTTCCTGCGCGCCCCGGCCGCTCTCCTTCAGCTGCTCGATGAAATGCTTCGAGCCGGATCGGGCAATCGTTCCTAGATTGGCCACAAGCTCTTCGCGTGTCATGCCGATGCCAGTGTCTTGAATCGTCAGCAGACGGTCCTGTTTATTTGTGCCGATGTGAATTTCGAGCGACCGATCTGCCTCGACAAACTCGTCCGTTCCGCTACTATCGGAGGACGATTGGATGAGGAAACGGAACTTTTCCAGTGCATCGCTAGCATTTGATACGAGTTCTCGCACGAACACTTCCTTGTCGGAGTAGAGCGAACGTGCTACAATGTCTAGCAGCATGCGCGTTTCCGCCTGGAATTCGTGTTTATCGCTCGATCCAACTGCCTTCTCCTGGTCGCGAATGATGGAATGATATCCTTCCTCGGCTGCCTTTGTACTCAACGTTCGTGGAGAGAGATGTGCCCATTGATGAGACCAGCTCAAAAGGGTTGGTTGGCCTAAAATGCGTGCAAACAGACAGTCAATACCACAGGCATGCTTATTATTGCGTAACAATCCAGAAGGCACCGGCAGGGATGTTCTTGTTGATAAGGGAACTGATATTTACCGGAAGTGAAGCTGACCGGGACCGTTGGCACATGATTCAAGCCCGGAAGCATGCATCTAGCAAGCGAAAAGGTTGGCCGTACGAGTTTGCCCGCCCGAAGGAGTCCGTGAACAACGCTCATTTTGTTAACACCGGTAAGATAAACAAAACAACGAGCAGAACCTCTTCTTGCACGCGATAAACTTGTTGACAGAGCTAACTCTGACTGACGGAGCTTAAGTGAAACAGAACACGTGCTGACAGTTGCACAATTTCAAGCGTTTTAATAACACAAAATGTTGTCTAAAATTGCAGCACGGTACAGTGTAAAACTCATAAAATAATACACAATTGTCATTTAATTTCGAAGCAATCGTTAAATCATATGAAATAGTCCCCAAATAAAAATATATTTTTGTCTTCCCGGCGATTGAACCAATTCCTAGAGCATATGACGATAGCACCCAGTGTGCATCTGTCAAAGTCGGAATAAAATAAACACACGTGCACCTCGTTCTGCCGGCATTGTTTCTCTCCGAAGTGCGCAACAAATAATGGCGGGAGGCAATAAAAAGAGCAAAGTTAAACTACCCGTGTCGAAAACCAAACAGAAAAAAGTGGTAAAGAAATGGAAAAAGGATACAGATGCTGCTAAAGGTGTTAAAAAGCGCGTATCAGCGGTCGCGAGCTCCGAAAACAGTTCACCTGCACAGAAGACAACTCCTAAGCCGATGGTGTTTGTTACACCTCAAACACAAGGATCCTCGGAGAGTGAAAACGATTCGGATTCGCCTGAGCAGCCAGCAGTGCAGAATTTGCCCCGGCTAGAACCAGTACCGACGAACATTCCCGATCCGCAGCTGGAACCGCGGAAAGTGAAACTTCTTAAACCGCTGATCGGTTACATATACAACGGCGAGCAGCTGTCTCTAAAGCAGAGCTTCGAACAGGCAGGGATACTGCTGGAACCGGACTACGATGAAAAGACACACGTCTTTCGCTTCCTGGTCGACACGAAGGAGATGTGCCGTGCTGTCGGAGAGAAGAACGAAGCGCACTCGATAGCCAGGGAAAAGCTGGTGCAGATCGTCCGTTACTACTGCTACATAGTGAAGGTAACAGCCATCAAGCATTTAATCATCAAGCATCGAACTAAAATCTCTTTTCTCCTTTTTTTCAGCGAGTAAAGGAGTATCACACGCGTAGGAAAATTTTCTACACACGACCTCCAAAGGCGGCGATTCAGGCCCAAAAAGATTCAAAGAAAATTCAAGAAGAAAACATCGGTTTCCAGATGCTACAAAAACAGGGCTGGAATCCGGGCACCGCGCTCGGAACCTCGACCGAAGGTATCCTCGAGCCGATCACAGCCAAGAAACGCAAAGGCAAAACTGGCCTTGGCTCAGAAAACGCCGATGTTTCTGACGGAACGCCAACGGAGAAGGTGAAGATCCCGCTAGAGGCGTTCTTTCTGTTGCTGAAGCAGTATGCCGGTGTGAATGCGTTGTACGACCTGGTGTTCAGTTCGCAGTTCACGAAGCCGCAGGTGGCTAAATTGATAAAGTAAGTGACACAAGAAGAGTGATTTAGAGCGTGTAAAATGACCAACAACTAACCATCACTTCGCATTTGTTTTCGTTTAGTTTCGCCAAATCGCTGAAGCTTCAACCACAGATGATTGGAAACAAGAAGAAAAAACTCGTCGTGAGCCGCCCGCTGACAATCAAACAAATCAAGGAAGGCGTTATGAAGGGACATTCGGATCTGTGCGCAAAATATGTTGTGATACCACCTGCAGCTGGTATTCCCGCAAAAGACTTGGCGGTGTGAGCAAAACTGATTTGTGTATTCGGTTGATTGAGTTAACAAATAAAATCAAAGTGAAAAAAAAATCGTTCGTCTAAATTTTTTCCACGTTGCGGCGTGGTTTTTGAAAAAAATAAATTTTTAAAATTGAAATTTTTTGAAAGAAAACGCTTGGAAATATTTCAAAATTAGTACCACTATTGAACCATAGATGGCGCTGTACTGCTAGCGAAATTTGATCAGCGCCATCTATCGGGTATCGGAGGAACCAAAAAAGTGGTGGCGCCATCTGTTGAGAAATGGCGGTACTAATGACCTCCTCAGAATCCTGCGCTCCTGTTACTAAAACCAAATTTTTGGCGAAACCGGCCGAATCAAAAATCCAAATTTTCAGCAAAACTCGCCGATTTGTAACAGGAGCGCAGGAATTCGAAGAGGTAGCACCAGGCGCTCGGACCAGCTGCCGGACCAGTTTTTTTTGCGCATCACGGGAGAAAATAAGCGACGATGACCACGTTTTACGGAAGTGATATAAAACGGAAAATACATTTTTTTAGCATAAATAAAACACGTTTTAATCACGATTACGATGACTTTCTCATATCGGTAATATATTTTCAATAATTTCATATCGTTTAAACATACTGATGATACAATGCTTAGTTCTGACGCTCGTGGTTCTGGTTTGTCGGCCAGAAGGCCCCCTCCCCGCTACCTCACGCGTGTCGCCTGCTTGCCCTTCGCATTTCGCACGTTTCTGCCTACTGTTTTTGTTGTTTATTTAACTCTAATAAGCATCTTTTCGTTTGTAAGACTATTTCGGGTGTTTGTTTACGTGTTTTGTTTGCTCTGCCTCTACCACCCTGCGTTTTCCTGCGTGTTATCTCACTTTATTTCGCAACGTTTCACCACGAATCCTGTCTCTGTGCCCATTTGATGCCCTCCTAACCGTTTTAAATAATGTGTACGTGTATCTGCGACTGAGTGTATGCTTTTTTCTACCGAAAATATGTTCCTTAAATACGCTGCTGCTGAGGATTAAGAGATGTTTGTGAGTATTCACGCTCGTTCGTATTAATGCTCTGATATTACATTCATTTCAATATATAAACCGCTCTAAGTACGAATGCGCCCTTTTCCGTGACTAGCCAGAGGGGGGGATGGTCTTTTCCTTCGTCCTTCGCGTGTATGTGATATACATATAGATATATGAACCGGTCTCTCGGTTGTGCTACTTCCGCCAAGGCAGCGGACACAAAATAGATAGGTCAGTTCACAAGCCATAGGAACAGGAAGATGGAGCACGCGGGAATGATTAAAAAATGCATCTTTTCACCTGGAATGAGAGAGGTATGAAGGAAGGGAGAGAGAGAGAGAGAATTGCAAGCTCATTGAAGGGTACCATCTCAAAGGTACGGAAGGACCTGGAGCTCCACAAACGACGTATTCCTCCTCTACTTGGCTCGTTTGAGTACCAACCTGGTAGCTTTTACATCGGATACCTTTACAAGGATTCTGAACATAACGTATGACGCAAGCTCGCCTACTTCGATTCGCATTCGAACGCTATTTCCCTTTGTTTTTCTTTCGTATGTGTGTACGCTGCTTTTTTGTACGTTTGATCCTTGAACGTGTTTGCTAACCGCTTTGTCTTTTTTTTTTGTTCAACTCAAATAAATTAGCCTCTGCGCGCGTTTCTGTGGGTGTCTATCTGTTTGTGTGCACGTGACCTGATGTGGTTGTTTTGCTTTCCATGCTGTTTGGCCCTGTTACTTTGCACCTATTGCGGAGTTACGAGTTCGAGCTGTAGTTTTGTTTGACAAAAATGGTTCATATTCCGTGTTTCGGGTTTCTGCCGGCGCTCAATTCGATAACGGTCTGATTTTTTGTGCGTTTTGTATGTTTTGTTTTTTTTTTGTATGCTCTAAACATTAATGAGGTAGTTGTTCATTTTGTTGTCCCTTGCCTGTCAGCTGCTAAAACTGTGTTGCCATGTTCCGTTCGTGTGGTTCCGCGATTTTGGGCTACTCTCTCGCTATCCTGTTATTTTTTTTTTGCTTCGCTCTCCTTCCCTTGTCGGTTCTCTCTTATAGGTGCACTTGATTTGTTTGTTTCCGTTTCCGTTTAAACGATTACATTTGTGTCCTTTCGTGTATGAAAAATATGGCCTCTACACCTACACCCATCCTCTCTCCTACGGGATTTGCTTCGTCCTGATTCTTGTTTTGATTCGTATATGCCGGAATATCTGCGGTGTATATGACTGTTGGTGAATTTTATTGCGCTTCGCTTGCCTGTTCCCTTTTTCGTCATCTGTTCCCATCCATTCGCTTTTCCTTTTCCCGTGTGGATTGTTATCGTTCGTTATCGTCTATCGCGGCGGCATTTGTTCTTTTTCCTTCAGCAAATGTATGTCCTTAATTTATTTGTTGTGGTCCTTCTTATTGATCTCCTTCGTGCGTATCATACCATTCGTAATCCTTCTCTTCAATCCTGTTGCGTTTCATTCATTCAGTTTTCAGTATGGTTTACTTGTATTTGATTCGGCTGTGGAGAGGAAATGATTAACGGAAACAAATTCATTGATCTACGAAACGTTCCGCCACAAAACGGATCCGAGCGTGGGGACTTTGCGAACGAAACGGGATGAAAAGTAGTAGACTAGGTGAAGCAATCGAGCGATCTGAGCTTGTACGGTTTCGCGCGCAACTAATTTAACCACCCTAAACACACTTGACTAAGTAAGACTAAGCTTTGCCTGCCCTGCCTGCACGTGCTGTTTGCCTATTCTGTTACCTTCTGCTATTCTGTTACCGTTACGGTTGCCATTCTACACCAAATTACACACACACACATTCCATGCAAGTTAACTGCGCTCCCTGCACTGCGATCTAAATTCCACTAGTTTTTTTTGTTCCTTTTTGGTAGGTTTTTTTTTTGTGTTGTTTTCCTTTACCGTAATCCCATAATTTTCCACTTTGTGTGCTAAATTTGCCTCTTTCCATTCGCTTTCCGTTTTACCATATTTCTACAGAACAACATCTACTAGCGCTCACAAGACACGTACATGATGCAACCGAGAGGTTTTCAGGATCGAGAAGCGAGCCTTTACCCACTCCATCGAACCGGAAGCTACTGGTTGTGGCTGTGTGTGGTTTACCTTTACCCCCTTTTTCCAGCATGACTAGCTATGTACAATTTCATCTAAATCCGCACCCACTGTTACTTACGCGTGTTTCTTGGGCCCACTGGCCTTGCCTACGTCGTTCAATCAAACATTCCGCCCACGCTACACTAACCAACATGCTAGTCTTCCTTGTTTCCATGAGGTAAAGGTCATGCTTACCATTTCCTTCTCTTCGAATTTAAATCGATACTCTGCCTGCACCTTGCAAGTGGCCTTTTCTGGCTTCTGCCTTCGGCGTATTACTTATCCATCCGGTTTCCAGAGTGTCGTGGCCAGTGGCCATTTTTTCATTTCCCATTCGCTGCATCATCTTTCACCACCGTCATTTGAAGGATATCTGCCATCATGCCTGCATCAGGACAATATAACTTATTTCGTTCTTCTGCAGCTGCTGCAACCGGGAAACATACGTCGTCTGCTCGCTGTCTTAAGATTCTGCTCTTTTTTTGTAGGCACGTTTCCAATTCAACTCAAACCTACTGTTCTTCTGTTACCATTTTCCGAGTTTTCTTTATCTAACCGTGTGTCCTTTGATTTACTCCCACCTCGCGATTCATCTTTCTTCTACCACCTGCATATCTACTCTTTTCGTCATTCTGTTTCGGTTTCTTCCGACGCCATCCTCAATTTTTTTTTGTTTAATCCGAATAAAATCCATCTGATATTCCGAAACCGTTTCGTGTCAGTGTTATTTCTTCCGTTATGCTTTTTGTTTTCTTCATCACCAATCTTCTTCATCATGCAATCAATCCAGCGCCATCATTCATACATTTACCGGCCTCACGATTCTGTTCGCTGGCGCTAAAATGAAACAGAAGCTGCAAACGTATAATCTGGTAGGGAGTAGACTTTAAAACGATTATACCGCTTAATTAGTATGCAATTGTTAAAAGAAAACCGTTGACCTCGAAGTGAACACGGAAACGATACGTCAACCATTTAAAACTGGTTGAATCGGCCCCTGAGGTTTCTTCCTTTTTCTGTCTCGCTTTCATGCACTTGTTATGTTGTAGTATTTATAGGCTAGTTTATACATTCTTTTATGAGCTGCTTTTGCGTATCACATCATTAACTTTGATGTTTCCTTTTGCCACCTTCCGTCATCTCGCTCATTAGACTTTCTGATTTTTCTTTTTTCAAATGTGTTGCATTGCGGTTTTCTTCATACGCCTTAATAAGTCATATCTTATCACCTAGTTCGCCAGCTACTTACACATAGTATCACCTACAATTTGATACGAATCCTACTTATTATTCGACAGCTCCGTTCCGCGGCTATTCTATGGTACAACGAAATATATCCGGTAATTTTTATTACACTTATAGGTTTCTCCGTTGCTCGATAACTCGGAAATAATGCTCAAGAATCCGTCCATAAATGCGTATATGCATGTGTTACTGTGCCAGCTTGCAAGCTTGATCGCCATACAAAAATGTACTGCTCCGCTCTGCCAATGGTGAAGTAAAACAAAATGAAGCTAAAAGTAAAAACAAAATGTAATCATGTTACAAAAAAACGAACAAAAAAATTAAGAAACACATATGTCGAAAGTCAACAAATTCAAACACGTACACAAAACATACCTGCACAGGAAACGAACGAAACATGTACTACAACATCCCACACATCGAACGAGACAAGTAACAAAGAAAGACCAGATCAGAAACCAAAAACCAACGAACAGAAAATAAAACTCTACCCCGTGTGTTATGGTTGATAAAAAGAGGATTTGCTTTTCATTTCTTTTTCGACTGCGCGACACATCAACCCCCTGCGGTGTTCCAATCCGTTACAATGAACGCGCGATCGGTTGAAACAAGGAGGGGCGGAATAGTGAATGGATCCGCGCCGAATTTCGAGCGTTTCTCCTTAGACAAATAGCCTTAAACTAGTCGTACTTAAAACGAACACGAAGACACCAAAGTCTCTTTGTAGTCATTGATTAGTAGTGCTGCAGGTGTTTCTGTCGAAGTTAGTTTAACTTAATATGTTGCACAAAAGAGACGCTAATTTTTTTTTACTGACGATGACGATGTTTCTAGTGTTTCAAAAAAGAAAAATAATTAAACTAACACATTGTGGTACAATATTTTACACTACATTACATTTAAACGATCGACGGAGGGATAGCACAAAATGGCGCTTTTACCATGCGGTTCACCGTTAAATCAGCGTGCCATGTGTCAACGTTAGGGGAAATTGTTGACTGGAAAACGTGCAGTAACAGCATACAGTTCCAGACAGGTGCGATAAGTTCTCCCCATGTTAAAAAAGGAGGAGAAACTACTCACACACGCTTTCGGTTGGCTGCGTAAATGCTCCAGTACGCGCACAAAGTACGCCATCACGTGAAGTCCTGCGGGTACACATGGTTCCATGGCCCCACCATTTTGTGGCGGGACGGATTCAGGGATGCAAACAGGAAAACGAATTAATTTACTAACCCTAGACGACTAAGAAATCTCACTACACAACCGTTTGCATGCAGCCACGCACAGCCGAATCATGCCGTTTGCGCATTGATCGAGCGAATGGCAGAAGGAAAAGAAGTGTGAAAAGATAGTACGGAGCAAAAAATGATGGCAGTGCACGTTTAAACGCTGATCCTAAGAACGAGATCGCAGGACAGCTAGGAGGCAGTGACATGACCGCGGTTCGCATCGCACCGCTTCAGTACAAGGAGGAGTGAGCAGAACGCTCCATGTTAAATAATTTGATGTGAAAATGCTACCTATTCTAGGGCTTTTCTTTTTGGCGGTTGACGGATGCTCGTTACTTACAAAAGAAACTTACTCAAACGGTAGTAACGCGTGTGTGCTTAATGGACAGCAAAGGAAGTATACCACACACGCGCGAACATACACACATATCAAATGCTTTACAAAAACAAAAGCTTAGATAAATTAGCGCCTAAATCCAATCTTACAACCTACGGGCAGTTCTTCGATCGGTTGTGTTTTGTGTATGATCTCACCACTTAAAAAGAGAGCGCAAATGGCATTGTACTACTAGTTCGTCCTTTCGTTTAGTTTCCTTTTCCGCATCCAAGGCATGGCGTGGCAAGAGATCATAACGCCAACACACACGCACGGTTACACTCGTCATTCTTTTCCCTTCCTAACTGCGGTCCGGCCGGACACACTAAAAGCGCTTTAATCTCTAATTGCATCCTATTAGAAGTAAAATTCATTTTATAAAAATCAGTCCAAACGTAAATTTCTAAAGAAATATTTTCGGCAGCAGTCTGTAGAAACGAGCGAGCACACCGTGCTTAGCATGGATAAGATATTCCCCATAGGAAAACAAAACCTCACAAAAACAGGGACGCGCACATACTTTCGAGTGTGGAAGCTTCTCCTATCTCCTAGCGTATTCGCTCTTATTTGATAAATTTTAAACCTAAATTGAGAGACCTAAACTGAGAACGTCGTAACTGTGGTCTAAAGGATCCCTTTTCTCATCGCCCACAAAACGCAACGACTGTGATTGGCGATATCGAACAAACGTGCTAATCATAGGATGTTATATGATGCACTGCAGCAGTACTTGGCTCTTAATTTAACTAGCTGTATTGACCAGTTTTCGTGCAATCTATTCCTTGTAGTACGGATCGATCACACGGGTGTGCAAATCCGATGATAATGCATCATTGGATCAAACGGAGCATTCCAGAACGGGTTGTAGATTTACTAATGAGTGTACGAAATGAGTGAACCTAACGTAATAACGGAGCACTCAGGCAGTAATAAAGTTGGCAGTGGTGCGGAGTTGTCCACCCTTAGAGATGGCGTTGTGTTATACATTTAAATCGATATTGTATCAAGCTGGCAGTATGATGTCTTTAAACTTTACCGGAAAAATTCGAGACGGTGTAGCAAAACCCTCTAATGAGTTAATTTCGATCCTGATTGATTGCGTTATTTTTGATCATTCGAGAACCGTATACTAAGAAAGACTGAAATTCAAAAGCGTTTTGTTACCCCTGGTAGGTTGCCGTGCTTTGATTGTTGTCAAACTATGGTGTACGTTTTTGATTTTTGATCCGAGACAATGATTTTACATGCTCCCGCGTGATTATCGCCTTGCACGGATGTGGGTTACTCTTGAAAACGTTAGCACACCTCCGCGAATTGTTCGATTATCGTTCTCGCCCGTTTTGCAGTAGGCACGCTTGCACTCTGCAGCTTCGGACAAAGTTTACCTTAGTTCGTTTTAGCAGATGTGTTCAACACTTTGTCTTCTTCGTTAGCGTTGTATTCAGTCAATTTTCCCTTTCTTTTTTGGCAGTGATCATACTTTTTGCGCGCTTTTTTGCTCATCTCGATGTGATCTTTCTATATAAGCACACGACGTTTAAGTTTCTTACTCCCAGCGACCGTTTTGCTTATCGCTTTTTGTGTGCATGTTTAATTAGTTTGTTACTACAGCCAAATTTGAACATAGCTCAAAAGGTTTGCGACGAAGGTTTTGTGAAGGAGAACACAGGAAGGAAAAGAAGCAAAAGTATTCGTGGTAATCGAATGTAAGGTTTCCTGATGTAAGAAAGGCGTCTGCGAACTGTAACTGTTTCCTGTATACAATACAAACTACCGCCAGTCCAACGAACGATATTTGCAATACTGTCGCAATATATCACATGCGACGTAGCTGGCCCCAGTCTATGTATTTTTATCAATGCGTCCCTTAGGCCGGGAGGTTGAGAGCTTACTAGTATCAATCAAAGAATAACATCTAAAAATCAAATATTCTGAGCAATTATTAAATGCCACCTGGGTGTCGTTTGTTCAGAAAGAAGAAGAAAGATAGAATCAGGTAGGTCGTAAAAGTAAGATCAGTACAGAGTTGTCATGGTGAGCAATGAAAAAATGTGAGAAAATTGTTTTATGAATGCATCACATAAAGCTTCCTGTGCCTTTTTTCCTTCTAGTAGGCGTTGGAGCATATATAACACATTTGCCAGTTTGCCATCCTGATCACCGATCAATGATCTATCAGCATATTTCCTTACAGCATCCTTACAACGTTTGCTTCTTAGAATGATGGCAAGTAGTTCCTCGTGCCTTTGCTTCTCCTTCACCCTTCACCTTTATCACCGTACAATCTAATAAAAAATACGTTTTCAGTCTTTAGCCACCGCAATTTTGAAAGTATTGCTACATTACTTCTCCTTTTTTCTAACTCCTCGCCATTCTCCACTTGTATGAATGTATGTGTTGGTGTATGAACGTGTAAATATTATCGTTATGCGGTGCGGATACCACCGGTCTTCCGCTTTACCCAAGAGTGTTTATGATTGAGAGGAGTGGTGCCTTCTAGTAGTATCAATTTCTCCCGCTATACGCCCTCCTAATAGGTATGGTCACAAAATGTTCTAATCCTAGCACTATATCACTAGCACGTTATGTTATGATCCTTTACTATTTGCTCTTCCTCTATCGCTCACCTTCTCTCTCAAACCATTACGATTTTTGCTTCTGTCTATTTTTCTCGATCTCTGCGTATCGCCACTTGTATCGCCTTCTGCTGCTTTGTAATATTTATTACACAGTACTACTTTGAGATCAACGAAATTTTGAAATAATTTTGCTTGATTGATTACTCATACATTCCTCAGCGCATTGTTGCTTTATTCCCTAACGCGCCAGCTTTAGTGTGTGGCTACTCGGCGCTCGACTTCCAATGTTAGTTTTCGTGCCCTGACAAATAAACCACCTTTCCTTTCTAAACCAGTACAATTAGACTGTGTGTTGCTCTGTACGTGTTTCTGTTGGTTGTGTACTGCCGCTAGTCGTAACATGAACTATAAAATAGGCGCGTTCGAAAACGCTTGACTTGTTATGCTTGTTTGCTTTCCATTGCATTGTTTCGCTTGTTGTACTGACTGTATGTAACAGTAGCTGAAGTAGTAGTAATAGTAGCAGTAATCGTAATAAAACTAAAAAAAGCACTAATAACCTATCGAAGAGAAGGGGGGCGAGAGGACACATGCATCTTCTCTGGTATTTATCTAATACAAATTAAACTTAAATGTATTTACGATTCGAATATAGCTAAACATAGTTCGTGTAATTCGGTAAAATTATAACTAAAATAATGCTTTCACAACACACATACACCTCCTTTGTAGAAATCATTCCATGGCGACTGGATGGACTTACGTATGTTACTTTTACTGTTACGTGTAAAATTTGTATATTTGTGTGGTGTGGTTGTGTGCATGTGTAGTATGTAAGGATGGGGACAAGTGTTTGGTGGGGAATTCACGTTTCGACTTACTATACCGGGTTTCTGCAACCGGCATCAGTCCGACGCACACCGCCCTTCGCGGGTCGGCCGTGTGTAATGTTGCACCGTTTTGTGGCGCGTATTATTTCACTTAAAATGTATCTATTCATGAGTCGCTACACTTAGTGGCAATTGCTCTTATAATGGATTGTAACGTTAGTCGAGAGGAAGCGTTCATGAGATGCCGAACGAAAACCTCCCCTATTTACTTATGCCTTGTGTCGTTTCACGCGTGTCCTTTTACCATCTTTTATACATACGCAAGGAACGGTCCCAGCTGAAGATGATCTCACGTTGCAGTAAGATCTTTACTTTCTTACCGCCGGTCGCTGTTAATCGTCGCAGTGTTACGACGTACGCACTGTTGCGCCAAACCACGTGTCGTAGATCGTTGGTTTCTAAACAACATGGTGCTGCTAGCTGTTGCAATCGGCAATGATTTCGAAGGACGTCCTTTCTTCCTCGGTACTGTTGCAAGTGTTGCTTGCGCGACGTTTCTCGAAGCCGGTGGTCTACCCCTGCGCTTCTGCGTCACCGACGGTCAGGAAAAGGATGTAGATGTCACTTTAGCCAGACCCGATGAAGCCGGCTTCGCGGCAGCAGAAGATGAAGCCGATCTCGCGAACGACACCGTGGAAGAGGAGGAAGACGAACATGAGAGTTGCATTGAGCTGCAGCTTCCGTCCCTACTGCTCTCGCCGATGGATGATTTAGTAGTAACGGTGCTGTTAGCCATGCCGCCACCGGAGAGCGACGTCAACGAGGTGGAGAAAAGGGACGATACTCCTGACCGTTCAGTCGTGCCCGACGTGACAGAGCAACCGTTCGAACCTGCGGTGAATTTCTTGGGCGGTTTTCGCTGTTGCTTCGGTGCCGTACGGCTGTTAAACGGCACATTCAAACTCGTTGAGCTGGCACTGAAGCTAGACCAGTTGCCACTGGTGCTGTTGATGCTACTGTTGCTGCTGCAGCTGATACTGCTGAGGTTGGAATTACTTCCACTGGCACTCGCGGTCGACTGCTGCTCGAGGGGTCGGTCATGCAGCGCAGCAAAAGGATTGACAATCGCCGTCGCCATGGGATTGAGCCGATCGTGCTTCAGATAGTCGGACAGGTTGTTTCGCTGCGCCATGGACAGATGGTGAATGCTGACGTGCTTTAGGAATTTCTCGCCCACGGGGTTCGCCGGTAACCATTCGTCCGGTATGCTGGAAAATTACATGATAAGAAAATGTACGTTAGAAATGTGACAATTTCTCCTAGTTTTAAGGGGCAACAGCAATGAAGTTGATTGTACTTACATGTCCTCGGGGTACCATCGAATGAGCACTTCCGTTTTATCGGCATCAACGTGACGACGGGCGAGCTGCAGCCCACGGAATGTAATCGCTCCACCCGGTCCGCTAGCGATGGCGGCTAGTCGTATCAAACGGTGTTGCAATCCTTCCATGATGCCGGAGTCGAAGAAATCAAACCGACGAGCTGCACGGGAATCGCAGGACAAGGGAAACAAACAAAAGGGAACGGTTAATACGGATTACTTTTACAATCTGATGTTTTGGGGCAAAAGCTTAGACGTAGGGAAATTATAACCGCCAGAACGAAATGATACCGCCTTTTATGGCGTGTATTTGCTTGCGTTTTTCATTATTTCAGCCGCCTGTCACAGGACACCAGGGTGCACTCGCAGATGTAGAGTCTGCTGCAGGGGGTCACTGTGTGTGCGACTTAGGGTTGATAGTTTAGGGTGGACATCTTTTTGGTCCGCTTGTTGAATATCTGTGGAACAAATACAAACCCATCCCCAAAGGAACTACCACTAACATCGTTCGATGTCATTCGCCAACCCAATATGTTAGAACGGAAAACATAACACCGTAGCCTTTGAATAAAATTCATATAACTACGACGATGCTGGAATAACATTGTACCAGCTAATGTCAATCAGTTGTACAGTAAACTGTTTTGGTTAACCACAAAAAATTAATGTCATGGAACGGATTCTGATATTTGTAATAAAAAGAAGCATAGGCGTTCGGCAACTACCTCAACTGTGCCATGCTTAAGAAACAATAATGAAAAGTTAATAAAAAACATCCAGGACGACGTAATTGAGATCGTCCTTTATTTGCCCATTCCCCGGATACACTTTAGTATTCTAACAGCATCTTTTTATTTCTCGTCCCTGTTGGATTTTGTACCCGTTGTCAAATGACACAAACTCCACCCTACCCATCGCTGTTATTTGGAACAACGACAAACGAGCAGATGTCATGTACACGTACCTGACCACGGTTGACGACGATAGCGCAACTTTTTGCCTGTCTTCCTGAGGATCTTCGGAACGGGCGGATCAGTCGATCGTTTGTTGGAACCGTTGCTGTCCGCACTCGCGAAATGACTGTTGACGTGCTTGAGCAGCGTAGGCTGTAAAAGGGGACAAAACAAATCCGTTAGAGACACGCTGTTCAGACCCATAATGCTAAACAACCTGTGCCATTTGCTTACCTGTGAAGCGAAACGCATTCCGCACCCGGCAACGATGCACTTGTGCGGTTTGCTGCAGGCATGCGAAAGGACGTGCTTCTCGAGCCAATTGAATTTGGTGCACTCCTTGTTGTGCACCTTGCACCCGTCCCAGAGGCACGAGTACGGCGGGTCCTTCTGGGTGTTCACGTGGGCGAGCTGGAGGTGATCGAGCAGCTGGGAGCTGCTGTCGAACTTGCTGTTGCAATCGCGCCAGTAACAAACACCGTACAGCCGGCCATCGCCCGATCGGCGGAAACCCTTGCGACCGAAGTTATGATGCGGTGCCGTACCGGATGGTGCAGGGAAGCGGATCGTTTTGGGTTGCGACAGGATAGGACTCTTGGCACAAGCTGTATCCGGTGCGACAACCGTCAGCAGCTCCGTGTCGATGCTCGGCGGTGACAAATGGGACTGCTCGAAAGAGGACGATGACGCGGAAGACGAGGAGGTGGGAGATGAGTTGGATTGGCGCGATTCAGCGGGTGATTGGCCCTGCGACTTCTGTTCTCCCTGTTGCGCTCCTGTTCCGTCCGAGGAGCTGCTACTTTGCGGGGTTGCTGCAGCAATGTAATCTTCCTGCAGATCCACCGCAACCAACGAGGACGACGAGGACAACGATGAGGTGACGGATTTTTGCCGTTGCACCGGCTGGCCATCTCGCGGGAGATCTTTGTGCGTAGATGAAGTAGTGTCCTCATCCAGCTCCATCGGTGGAGATGGCGTCGGTGGAACCTGCTTCTGTTCCGCAAGTTTCTGCTGCTCCGGTGGCTGTTGTTGCTGTTCGTGCTTCTGTCGGATCAGCTCCAAAACCGCGCTGCTCGTGGTAGATCCCTGATGATTGGTCACTGGAGTCTGCAGCCGCTGGTGGAGGGCTGCCTCAGCTTCGGCCGCAGCAACCGCCACATCCGAGAGAAGCCGTAACGGTGGCGGATATGATGACACGGTCGTCGCCACCGGTGGCGTTAACGTAATGCCATCGGAACTCGGAACAGACCGAGGAGCATCAGTGTCGACGATCAGCTGATCCTCGGAATCCTCGGAAGACGAAAGCGGAGGAGATCGGGATAACGGCTTACGATGGTGGTGCTGACGGACCGGCCGGACATGTGGCCGGACATGCTGATGGTGATGTTCGCGATCGTCTTCATCATCCTCGTCCTCTTCATCCTCATCCCCACGTTCGCTCTTCTTCGCGGAAGACGCATCGGAAGGCGAACCCGGCGAGCAGAGATCGATCGTGAGCGATTTGTCCTCACTGTCGCTCGAGTTGGCCACAATGCCACTGTCGTTGCTGCTGCCACAGTCCAGCGTAAGCGGGTTGAGTGCCGGCGGTGAAGAGGACGCAACCGGAGACAAGATGGCGGCCGTTTGTGTCGAACCGTTCGTGCGGGTTGTAAGCGAGGACGCACGGACCAGCTTGGGAAGTGGCACTACCCCTGTTCCTGCTGGCTTCGGATGCTGTACTGGGACCAAACCCGGTGGTTCACCACCGAGCATGGCCGTTGCGGACGCCGTCGAGGAAGTGAGTGTTTGTGCGACACCGTTAAGGACAGCGTTCACGATCGGTTTGCCGGTGGTGGTGAAGGTTGGTACGGTGGCGACCAAGGGTGGCGGAGAGAGCGATTGCATGGCCGCTGAAACGTTCGGTGGTTGATGAAGATGATGATGATGCTGCTGTTGTTGCTGCAGCTGCTGTTGATGCTGGTGGACTGAAGTCATCGGAGCTGCTGTGAAGAGCGTAGCACCAGCACCGAAATGGCCAGTGGCGGAGATCGGAACGAACTGTGGTGCCGAGGAGACGGGAGTCACCACCGCCGGACCAAGGCGTGCCGAGTTCGTGCTGTTAATGGAGGAGGATGATGCGAGAGCCGCTGCAGCCACCTGCAAATTGGAAAGAATCGCAGGAGAAATGTTTGCCAACGCCAGCGAATGATGATGCTGCTGTTGTTGCTGCTGCTGCTGCTGCTGTTGCTGTTGCTGTGGGTTGGCATTGTTGCTGACGGCTGCCGCACTGCCACTGCTCTGTTGGATGATAGCTGTGATATTTGGTAACTGTCCGGCGCTGGTGGCCGTACTGACGGCTGGAAGCGACGTTGGCGGTTGTAGCGGATGTAACGCCGGGATGTTGGCCGTTGCCTGCGTGAAAGCCGCACTCAGCTGCGAGCTAATCATCGCCGGAATGGCGGCCGCATTCACGAAGATCCCCCCGGTCGGGGTCATAATCAGCTGCTGCTGGGAGTGTTGATGCTGTTGCTGAGCCGCAGCGAATGGGTTGATTGGTGAGGGATAAAGTGTTGTTGCGCCACTCGATGGTTGGTAGGTAGCAGCCGGACGTCCTGCTGTCGGTTGGCAGGAGTACGGTACAACCGTAGTCGTCGGTTTTGATGCAAACATCCCGCTAAAGTTCATATTCATCGCCGACGCTTCCATCGTGAAGCTTTGCTGCTGTTGGGTTGTCGCATTCGCAACTGAATTGGCAGTAGCAGCTAGCAACTGTTGCTGAGCTGCTGCTTGTTGTGCTGCAGCAGCAGCTGCTTGCTGTTGCTGCTGGATTTGATGGATCTTAATGAAGGTGGCATTCATGACGAGCTGTGGCGTTGGAGCAGTGGTCATGGTAGTCCCACCGGCACCTCCACGAACCAACCCACCGCCATTCGCGTTGACTAGCAGGTGATTAGCGGCCGTAACCGCCGTCTGCGGCCCAGCACCAAGTGCAGACGCAAAAGCCGCCGCTGCGGCTGAAGCTGTCACCGACGGGGATTGCTGGTGGATGGCGGATGCGCTCGCTGCCGTGGCCAGGGTCAGAGAACCCGCACCGGTCAGCTTACCCTGTTGCTGGGCCGCCAACGGGAGCAGGTTCGAGATCTGCACAAGATTTGGCATCTGTGCGGGCCCGGCCGTTGCCGTTGTCCCTGCCCCACCCGTCAGCTGGTGGTGAAACTGAAAAACGGCCGCTGTCGGTGCGGCCATTGCCGCCGTGCTGGCGACAGTCGCCGGAACAGCAGTTGCTAACTTCGCCGGTGTTAGCTTCGGTGCGCCGCTGGTTGAGGTCGAGGATGTGCTCGTTTGCGACTGGGGCAGAATCGTCTTGTACTGAGTTGCGGCCACCGCGGACGAGTGCTGCGAGGTGGCCACGGAGTGGGGTGGCTGCTGAACTGCCGACCCCGGCAGTCGTATGGCAGTGAGCAGGACGGGCGGATTGGCCACCGCCGATTGTCCTTTGCCCAGCAGCATGGCTTGGTGCTGCTGCTGTTCAGTCTTCTGCGTCGTCGTCGTTGTCGTTTGGTGCACACTGGCAGTGTTGTTGCTGTTCGTTGGTGCCGCCGCAACGATCGTTTGCTGGTAGACGGATGTCGTACTGACGGTTGTCGTCCTTGGCGCGATGTTGATGGGTTTCTTCGCTTGCGCTGCGCTTGCTCCTCCAACACCGATGCCACTTTGCACCGAGTGGCTGATTTTACGGGTTGCCGATACGGTCGGTGCTATGCGGGCTGTTTTACGTTCCACCTTCTTCGCGGCAGGTCCTGGAGCGGCTGCAACGAGAGCGTTATTAGTGGCCGCTAAAGCAGCAGCCTCCGACGCGGCTAGGGTTGCCACCGCAACCGCTTCCAGGGCTGATGTTGTCGATGAAGAGACACTAGCACCGTTAGGGAGACTTTTCCCCAACGTTTGTTGCTGCTGCTGCTGCTGGAACAACTCCAGATACTTCTGCAGATCTGCCCCGGAAAAAGGCGCCGGGGCCTTCATGACTGATGCTGTAGCGATGTTACTGTTTCCGGTCGTTTGATCCGAACTACCTTCCGTTAGGGTAGTCGTGCTGCCACTCAACAGCTGCTTCTTTTGCTGCTGCATCGTAATCGCCCGCCCGGTGATGGTTTTAATGTTTTTCTTCATCGCGGGAAAGCTGTTGGGGGTTTTCGTCTGCGACTTAAAGTAGCCAGTGATTTTGTTTCCCTTCGCAGGATCTGTCGGTAGAGTGGATGCCCCTGTCAACAGCGCGGTTGTTGGCAAAGTCGTCATGGTTCCGCTTCCACTGCCAGTCGTCTTCATCACCATCGTAGTGGTGGTTCCGGGCGTTCCAGTACTCCCTTGTCCACTGGCCGCTACGATGGCCATTTGCGAGATCTTCTTCTGGGCAGCAGCTGAGTTGCTGACCGCAACAAGCGCTGGTGGCCCGCTCGTATTCGTTCCGACCGATTTGCACACGATCTTCGCCCCATCCGGACTCGGACGGGCGCGCTTGGCGGCGCTGATGCTACCGCTAGTATTGCTGCTGCTATTGCTTTTTCCAGTTCCGTCCGTCTGAACACCGGTTGTGGTGGGGGTGGGTGGCGGTTGTGGTGCGGTTGCCGCCGTAGATGCCGTCGCCGTCGCCGACGTTGGCTGTAAGCGTTTCAGTTTGTTCGAAGGACTCACGGCGATGCCGGCGGTTGAACCACCGCCGGGAGTGACTCGCAACAGGGCGGCTGCAGCTGCCAAGGCAATGCTTTGGCCATTGGTAGTGGTGCTGGAGCTGGTGGTGGTGGTCGTCGAAGGGATGTTTCCACCAATGCTAGCAGATCCTCCGTGTGATTGCACCGTTGTAAAGGCAGTGATGTTTGAGACGTTTTGTTGCTCCACCGACGATACGACGGTTCCACTACCATTCAAGGATCCAGCTCCTGTTTGATGAGCTACCGAAGTGGTACCACTGGTCCCACCATTACTACTACTCGTCCCATTACTGCTACTTAAACTACTGCCGTTATTTCCCGCCATGCCGACAGAATTAGCGCCGACGGTGCTGCTGTTGTTCCCGGCGTTCGTTGTGGCGTTGTTCCCGGCACCGTTCGTACTGGTCCATGGCCACTGATGGTGCGCTTGAAACGGTTGCTTTATCGTAATACCGCCTACTGCACCGGCAGTCTGTGTGTGTGGTGCCATCATCGGCCCCCTCCGAAGGATATCGCCCTTTGTGCTGCTTCTGTGCGTGCTCTCGCCGTTCCGATTGCGTCTGCCTGCGTCGTCTACCACGTCTGCGTCGGTTGCGTCGGTTCTCCTGCGTTCTGCTGGGTCCGGCCGCTTGTCGTTGCTGCATCGGATTCGGGATGAACGCTACGGGGCCAGACGGCTATCCTCCATATGCAGGTGATCGAGCGCCACCGACGAGGACGACGATGACCGCATCATTCCGCCGCTGCATTCCTTGCACCACGATCCTTTTCGGCCACCGCTGCGACTCCTTCCACGTGGTCTTGTCGTCGACGTCGAGTGTGTTGCTGCTCGATCGATACTTGTCGGCGCATGGTTTTCCACTACTGTCCACTAGAGGGCGACACCATCGTCGTTCCGTTTTACACCGAATGGCCGCCGGTTGATGGGAAGGAATTGCTGCTTTCGGTAAAATTCCACAGCGTATCAACACACCAGATCCCAAGACTGTTAGTAGCACCTGGAAGAAGGATAAGCAAAAAAAAAAAAAAAACAAACAACTGATGAATATTTAATTCTGTAACATTCCTTATCAAACAAAATAAATGATCGACCATCGCGTAAGGGCTTGGGAGCTTGGTTTACGAGCCCTGGAAAAGAGCGAAAGACCCTTGATACCGGTGTGGGGGGGGGTTGATCGCAAAAAAATCCGGTTTGCAGAGATTCATCTCGGCCACCACAATTCCATTCAGTTCCAGTTCCTTATGCCACCCCAAACAACATCCCCCCCAGACCCGAAGGGTAGTCGTTGAGGAGGTCTCGCTCATATTTGGCCGTACGTTGACCTCTTTGTGGTACAGTTTTTTCTCTCTGTCTCTCTCTCTCTTTCTTCTCGCTCCCCACCCAGCATCTCTTTATCTTATTCGTTCTTCTCGTCCGTTTCGTTCGTCATGTCCTGTGCCGTCCTCGATTTCCGTGTGCCGAAAAAGGTGTCGTGCACCGCCCGGCTAGGGGTTTTGTGTCATATATACATATATTTTGTAATGCTCCGGGGTTTCGTGCCCGTGTGTGCAACCCTCCCACCCCGGTGCGTGTATGTGTGTGGACCCAACTGACCGAGAAAATCGCGCCAAGCGAACGACCGGAGCCGGAGGAGTTGCAAAGCGACCACCGTAGAGAAACAGGTTTCTTCCCGACGACCAGCAGGTAATCGAGCAAGTTCGCGGCCACCCTTCCTTTCCCCTCACTTCTCACATCCTCCTCCTCGCACCACCACTATCCCCCAGTAACCGGACGTGGCGTAGAGTGGAGGAGGAAATCAATTTCGCTTTTATTCCACCCTCCTCTCTTGGGCGTTGTTGTATGTTTGCTCTCAACCGCTCGCTTTCAGACTTACCCCGAGGGCAACGGGAAGTTCCTCCCACACAAACGCACACAGACACGAGGAAAGAGAGATGATGTAGACACCTCTCATACGTCTCGCTTCTTCCGGTTTCGATCCGATAAATGCACAATGCTATGCTCTGCCTAAACGAGAGATTTGGGGAAGCAATTCTGGAGCACATGGAAGACCCCACCGAAAAGGTGTGTGTGTGGGAGGGGGATTGGGTGGAGTGGAGCTTATGCTGTTTGCCCCCCCCAAGAAAAGCCGACCACTCGAGAAGGAAGAAAGCACACCCTGTGTGGTGGTGTGGCTACGAAACCGGGGTCTTAGGGCGAATATGGTAGAATGTCAATGTTTTATTCATGAAAACAAACCCCAACACGCGCGCAAGACAGAAGGAGTGAGCACGCGAGCACCCCAACAACTGCTGCTGCTGCTGCTCTTTTGCTCCATCCTTTCCAAGGGCCGGAACTCTGCTCAAAGTGGAAAGCTCGAAAGTGGCCAACACTTATGCGCATGATTTCGAATAGATGCGCCTTGCGTACAACACATCTCCCCCGGAGGCCGTTGTGTCTTCAAGGTATGCTCCAGAGGTGGTACTCGAGAACAACCTCCGCATGTGGGAGAGAAAGAAGAACCTGCCCACTTCCCCCCAACAACACAACCAAAAAAAAACGCAAGAAGAAAGGAAGCATAAGCTGGGGGTGTTGTGTGTTGTTTGCGGTCCCGAGCATAATTCCGGGTTAATATCATTCCATCGCTCAGCGGCGGTTCTGGAGGTCCTGCTCTCCCATTTTCCACGATCCTTCATTAGTGGGGTGTTGCTTATGTGAGGCATTCGGTGCGCGGATCTTAAAGGGAACGGGCAGCGCGCAAAAGGAACACCCGAAAACCAGCAGCCCAACGATGCTCAACTTCTCGGGTGGGTTTCCGTCCAGAGTTCCAGACCTGCATTCCAGAACGCACATTTTCCCTCTCTCCCGGGTATTAGGGGCGGCGTGCGTTCGGTTCTCGTTGTTCCACGCGAAATTTTGTGCTCCAAACGGGCGTGAAGATTGCTGAAATATTCTCCCTCTTCGAAAGGCGACGGTGGTCTGGCGAAAAGGATGATCAGAACAACACGCGTTTCCTTCCCAAAGTGCGTTAATTCTGATCGTTTGTGGTCTTGGTATCGAAAGAAATGAAGGCTCCTCTTTGGACGTACATTCCCTCACCGAGATCGAGAAAGACAGCTGATAACCCTCGCAGAAGTAGCCTCTTTTCACACACAGGTGTGCTGCTCTGTGCTCGATGATGTGAGCATTCCCGGAGCCGAATGTTGACCTTCCAGTGGACGTTGAATGTTGCGAGGAAGACGTCAGGGAACCGTCGTAGCCGGACGGACATGCCTCACCTCGAGGGGGACCAGGTGTGCTGAAGAATGTGCTATTGAAGAGGGTAAATGAAATTCTTACACGCATCAGAGCGGGCTCAGAATTTCACTCTCACATTCGTTTCGTTCACAGCCCATTTCCCCCCTCCCCCGTCGGACCTCTGCCCCGGAACCTCTCGTGAAATGCTCTGGAATTCCAACCCTCTAACCACCTTTGTGCAGCTGCTTCGGGGTTTACCTCAAAAAACATATGGGTTTCAGGGAGAAATATCTTCCACGTTAGTCTACTGAAAACTCCCAATCGTGGTACAATGTGCTATCGCTACCGGTAAGGTAAGAACCAGTGCATTGGCCTCCCTACAGGTCGCTGAGGACTCACGGCGTAAACGAGAGGATTCTCGTTACATTCCATCGAGTGGAATCGTGCAGAAGCAACAACCTCCTTCCCAACCGCAAACGACTAGACAACCAGGAGGAATAAACCCTACCAGGGGGTGGGGGTGGCACGCATTTTGCACGCCCAACACCCACCTCCCACAAACCTACAGCATCCCCGTGAAAGGGTGTTCGTTCCCCCCGAAAGGCACCCCTCGCAGCCGCCCCGAAACTCATTACGCGTGCTGAAAAACACTTAGGTACCATTTATTATCACGTGGGGGGAGAATTTCTAGCAACCTTCGCGCAGCGCAACCCTTCGGGGCCCTTTCGCACCACCACCCCTCGGTCCGTTTTTATCGACACGTTTCAAAACGCATAGATTCATCACGATGAGTTTGAAAAAGTTGATTATTTATCTTAACCCAGCGCGGTGCGTTCTCGCTCTATCTCTTCCACGGATGGGGTCGTGTTTCGGGACCGTCGCGCACGTCGAAAGGATGATTTGGCTACTCTTTCCCAGCTCGGGTGTGTTAGAGAACCAAGCAACAAACGTTCTCTACGCCTTCATCATCGCGATTATGATTATCATCTTCGTCGTGCGCATAATTAGCATCGCCCTGCTAAGGGAAAAAGGGTCTAGGGAAGTTATTTTCTGAAAAACCGAACCAGAGTAGCTCAGCATGCTCTTTCGCCGTTTATACAGCCACATTGAGGCGTTGACTATCTCCCATAGCAACGGCGGCGATGGACAGGTAGCAAATGTCAAACTGAACGCAGTTAAAAAGCTCTTAAAAGCGATATAAACGAGGAACCTTTTCACCGTTAGGGAGGGGACTCTGTGACACTCCAGTGAGTTAATCATTCACGTGCCTTCCGATATGAATTCCCGCCGGGTTCGCGAGCAGCTTTAACAAGTGACGACTGGTTTTTACGGTGACAAAAGTCGGTGGTCTCGCACGGGAGATTTGGGTAGCGATGGTATGCAGCACCCCAACACAACATTCCGTCACGAGAAGTCACGAGCGAGTGTGCGAGCCTCCCTGGGAACTCACATTCCACCATAAGCATAATATGGAGCGCGGCTCAGGACCTCAGGGAATCCCTTGGGAACGGGAGAGAGGGGCGGGCAATCATTCCGCATAATAAAATAGCTCTTCCCCGCAACTGGAAAGAAGGGACACGTCCTGCGAGAACAGACCGGTGGGGTCCGGGATTTTACGAAGGAAAAAAAGGGAGGGCTCGATTTTATGGAGAAATGAATTTAATTAATTTTATGCGTGCCCATTAAAAACATGCCCGGGTTCCCCACAACCACACACCGCGTCGCTTTTCCCCGGTGGGAGTTTCCTTCGCCCTTTGCCACCCTGTCGACGTTCGTTTTCCCTTTGGTCTCTCTGTGGCGTCACTGGCGCAGGTATTAGTGGTCAGTATGCACGTAAGAGCGCACACGATCGGACGGAAAGGGTGTCCCTCATACCTATACTGGAGGGTGGACGTCGCATTATGCTAAGGGACACCGGAACCGACATGTTATCGTACATTGTGCTTCCTCTCTTTTGCTTTTTTTTTGTGTGTGCGACTTTTGATTGACTTCCTCCCGCGGGAGGGAACCATCTGTGGGGGGGGGGGGGGGGGGTGTGTATTAATTTATGATGTAATTGATTTGGAAAATAAATCGAAAGGGCAGTTAAAGAATGGAATCATTCCGTAAATTACACACAGGCGGTACACGCTTTCGAGCAATTTTCTCAATAAAGGTTAATGGTTTTTGCAGCAACAAAATAAATCGCATAAAACGCGTACACATGACACCCGGCGTTAGATTATATCACTTGATATAATGCTGAATAAAGGCACACTTTTGTGCAATATTCTGGCGAGAATGGGAGCGAAAAAAAACCCAAATCGAACCCCCAACGGCAGGCAAACTTTTCCGCGAATGTAAGGGAAAATATCATCCAAACACACACACACACACACACACCAGAAAATAGCAACACCATTCTCCGCGTTTGGCGATAATCGCCAGCTGGTGGCATGGTGGAAAAAAAAACTTCTCCAATAAAACCGTTTTGCACCCAAAAAAATAAAAAGCTGCGCCAATAACGCTTCTTCAGCATCGTATCGTTTTTCTTCCTTCTAGCTCTTGGGGTTCTTTTTAAGGGGCGTTTGTGTTTGGGGCGTCTGTCAGCGCCCACAACGGAACCGGTGGCCGTATTTCATGGTCCCGCGGGGCAAATTGCATGTCAAAAGTTCATAAAAATTTCACATACCACATGCGGGAGTTTTTGTGCGCGTTCAGACACACACACACAGGCAGTGGGTCACCAACCTAAAAGTTGCACCCACTGGATGCACGCAAGAAAGGTAGTTGACTTTGGTTATTATGTGATAGGGCCACTGTCGATTAGCGCGGGAGCATAAATTTCATCGTCTGGATGCCTCGAATTCTTGAACAACCTCCACCCACCCACGTCACCCAGGATCATATAGACGGGGGATGATCAGAAGGGAAAAGCCAGCAATTAATCCGAAGAAAGCGGCAACATAATTGAGCAGATTATACCACGTGCGATTTTGCGATAATTTATCGCACTAAATAGGAAGTAAAACCGATAAGATACGCGCTCGAATCTACTCCACCAGCAAACGAGGACTGTGTGTGTGGGGGGGGCTTTAATTCCAAACGGCACACGCGTGCGGTTACGAGAAAAACCCACGCTCCGGTCGAAAAACCGCGGGAAAAAAAGGAGACGAGAGAAACTAGACACCATGCGAAAAAAAATCTCTTCCCTGCTCGCGAGAGCGTTGGACAATAAACAACGGCATTCAAATATTTGTCATCCTGGGCAGGCGGGCGCGGAATTTTAACTAGCCATCATTCGGAGCAGACTGAGGTGAAGAAGGAAGAGCGAGAGAGAGAGGAGAACTTGCTAGCACCGTCGGTGGTTGAAGAAGAATTTGGAGCCCCCACGTCACACGATGCGCGAACTAACATCAATGACGGAATTAGCGATTAGAACACGGGTGATAGCAAAAAACAAAAGCACGGAAGAACGGAAAAGAGGAAGTGACCGATGAAGGCTGCGGGGGTGGGACGATCGGGAGAAAGAAATCCATGCAAAAGCACAAACCCCACACAACAAACACGCACACAACGCAGCGTGGTCAAAGACAGGCACACGCGGAGAAGCCTCTCCCCCCCGAAAACGAGCCGTAACAAAGTGTGGCGATTAAGCAAAATGGACAAAATGTTAAATAAGGCATGCAGAAAGCGAACACGCAATAGAGAAACACCGCCACCGCGCCGGCAAAAATGGAAAGAAAAAATAAGTAAAAAAAGCTTAGGAGAACAAAACCGAGAAGAACAAGGTCGACGGAAGGAAAGCAGCAGAAAAAAAAACACGCACAAAAAGGAGAGAAACAAAACCAAAAGGGAAGAGAGAGAGAGAGAGAGAGAGAGAGAGAGAGAAAGAGAGAGCAAAAGCAAAAGAGGAGAAAATTTTGCAGAGTTAATCGAGAAGTGAGGAAAAAAAGGGAATACACAAGAAAAGAAAAGAACACAAGAAAAGCGAACGAGACGAGTATGAGATTGAGGATGTGGTGAGGGGGGCGGGGGCGTTTGGAGGGATGATGATGCCAGAGATTCGCGCGAGAATGAAGGAATCGAAGATCGAAATACAGTGGGAAGGTGCGAAGAGATGGAGCAAAAAAATCGTGCGAGCCAAACGTAAAAAAAAAGCCATTCCACAAACCCAAACCCCCTCCACAACCATCCATGAACCGTTGCGTCCCTGACCGAGCAAAACGGTGCACCCTTTACCCGCAAGGATATGCAGGCTCGCGAAGAAGGGGTTGCATTAAAGGACGAGAAGCAGCAGCAGCAAAGGCGCGCAAAATTACATTAATGCTGCCGTTCGAGACGACGCAAAGAGCGATAAGGGCAAAGGGAGTGGGGTTGGGGGTGGCCCTGGAAGGGGGGGGGGGGGGAGGTCCGCGTGCAGTCAATGCATGACCTTGGTTTTCGGTCCAATGACCGGCGCGAGCCGAAAGAGACATCGGCGGGCACCCGCGCGACTTCGACGATTCGCGCCCTCCAAAATTCGCGACCGTCCCCAAAAATGGGATTTTTCTTTTTCTCTCTTTCCTTCTTCCGTCGGATGGTTTTCACCCCAACCAGCCACCCAAAAGAAGGAAGAGTGAGTGAGAGAGAGAGAGAAACACTTTGATGCACTTTTTTGGGTGTTTTTATTGGCATTCCTGCGAATTGAAGGTGAATGCCTTAACCAGAAGGACGTGAGGCTTTTTTTTTCTTCTCTCCACTGCATTATCGCCCGGCGGGGTTAAAGAATTACGCAGCCAATGTGTGATTGAAGGGAGGAGAGAAGGGAGTGACCTTTTGGTGTGAATGGTGGATGATTTTTTAAATGTTCGCACCACTTCCGATGGGTTTTCTCTCTCTACTTCCGATTATGTTGTGATGAAGAGTAGCGCTGTTTATGATATAGAGTTCATTGCTGCATTGTAGTATATGCTCGCAATTGACCGATATAAATAATTGGAAAATTTTGCCTAGCAGCATTGATACATTTGTATCCTTATGAGTGGAACACTAGGTGGAACAATATATTCCAATTATGTGCTGACATAATAACCCAAAAGACAAAATTGCCAATATATCCCAACAATAGTACCAGAAGTTCGGAATGAATAGAACTTTGACGCTCTATAAATATCCCGAAAGCTAGGAGGTCCTTCATATCTCGTTATAACCAAGCAATACGTCCTGCAGGTCCTCTATTATTTTCCTAAAATTCTGGAAGCATAATAAAATAAATCTGCACCGTGAATCAGATACCCTGGTAGGTGGTGAAAAAAAAAGCCGGAGCTTGTAATCTTTTTTCTTATTTTGTATCAACCAGAATACACACTAGAGCCCTTTTTTCACCCACCTTTGCCCGAAGCCAAACAGGTGCGACACGATGCCTGCATGTGAGGCTTAAGCCCCCGCAAGCAGCACATGAAAAGTGAAATGAAAATCTGTTCATTAGCCGCTCTCTCCCCCGTATCATGCACATATTAGCGCAAACCGCCGGAAACCGAACGCAGGTGAAAATGGGCGAATGGAGCGATATGTTGCTGAACGCTACCACCACCCCATTTGGGAGGGTTGGAAAAACGCACCCCTGAAAAGGAAAACCTTACCCAGCATAAATTTACACACATTTTCCACCATCACCGCGACGAAGCTGAGGAGGTCTCGCAGTGGGTCTGTTTTTTTTTTTTGATATTTTTTCCATTGTCTGCCTCTGTTCCCACCTCGAAAGTGGGATGCAGGTGGGGAAGTTGGGGCTGTAAAATTCACATCTCCCATAAAAAACATATAAAGCACAGCGCCATTGAGCGCGCTCTGCTCTCTAGGAGCAGAAAGAGAGCCAGCCGGGCGCAACCATTAGGCGAGAATCGACGCAAAACGCGCCGGAGGAGTATAAATTATACAGAACCATTCATTAATTGGTTGCTTCCGTTCTAGGAGTAGCGTTTTGGGGGAGGGGATGGAGAACCGTAAGGTGTAGGAGCACCCCTCTCCCACCCCACCCAGACGACTCCCTTTCCTCGTAAGAAGGCAAAAGTTGAGCCCTTTTTTCCGCACGATTCCACCGTAACTCATTCACACACGGAGGGCAGCAGCAAGGAAGGGACACAACCCCTTCTTCTATTCGACCTTCTAAAGGGGGCGAGAGCACAACACCACTCAAGAATACATTGCCTTTGGGGAATGGGACGGGGGTTTTGTGTGGGTGCGGCACAAATAGCGGAAGTAAAATTAAGGAAGAAACATGCAAAGTACGGGTTCTCGAGGAACACGTTCGAGGAGGGATAGAGCGAAACAAAAAAAACGGCGAACGTTTAGAAAACCATATCATTAGGTAATCGCGCAGGAAGCGTTCATTATCGCAAAACATCGACCGGGGGAACACGTGTGTGGTTGAAGGGGTTTGCCAGCGAGTGGGTTGATTCGGGAATGGTAAAAGTAAAACCCACAAAAGGGTGGTTGTGGGTGGAAGCAGAATTTTCCTTCCCAGACCCACCATAAGCCACCCTCTCATCAGTGTACTCCCCTACCAGAGTGGGTGGTGTTTGCCAATACTACCTCCCACAAAGCCAATAAACTCCACTCGTCCTTCGATCAAACCACCCCCTCCAAAAAGGTGGTGGGTTTCTTCAGCAGGTGTAGAAATCGAGCCGTGAGTTGCTCAGTTCAGACACCGCGATGGAGCGGCTCGTAGGAAGAAGCAGTTTAACATCGAAGTTAATTAGCTTAAATTAAAGCCACCGGTACTACGTGCGCCCGACCGAGATTGGAGCCTCCGGGGTGGGCTTGAGGTAGACCGCGCCACAGAATAACCCCATCGAGGCGAAGCGAATGAACTCGTCAACTCGCTAACATCTCTTCCAAAAAAAAAAAACCCCCCCAACAGGCAGTATGGTAAGCATGTGTGAGACGGTGGTGGGGCGGGGGTTAAACCACCCCAATGAAAACCTTCCCCAGCGTGCTGCTCGAAGAGGCATGCCGAGTTTTCCCCGAGGCCTGTTTCGGAAAGCGAGCGCCATTTCTTGACTTCTCTCACGCGCGCGCCCTCTTGCGGTCGCGGTTGGAGTCGGCAAAACTTCAAACGCTGCCTGCCGCCTAGGCCTTTACGTTGGGATTTTTTTCCCTGTTCATTTTCTGCTTCCTACCGTCTGCTTTTACCCTTGTGTGTGTGTGTGTGTGTGTGTGTGTGTGTGTGTGGTGCTATCCGAGTAGGCAGGGAATGCGATAACTGGCTACAGGAAGCGGCACAAACCAGACGTCTGTGATGCCCTCGGACCTGGACCATCCACACCTTGGGGCCCCTCGAAAAGTGGAGCAACGGACCTCGGACCGAGTAGGATGTAGGATTGAAGAACGAATCTGAAGCAACTGGACCCTTCCTCTGTCGACGGGTTCTTCTTTGAGATCGGAGAGGACACGCAGAAAGAAAGATTTGACAGCACGCGCAGCCAAAGTGTGACGCGAGGTGATGAGAAATTGTGTCACCAAAACCTCCCTGTGCATAGTGCCCAAAAACGTGTGTATAAAATGTTACCAAAATTAAATATTTATCCCCACCAAACTAATTCGAAACGGAGCAACATTCGTTTGCTCAACAAAACGCCAGATGAAGTCTCCAATAAAACACCAACTGAACCGACCAGTTGCCGACAGTTGTGTCCATAACGAAAAAAAAGGGAAACTCCAAATAAAACAAAAGGGCATGAAAATGTAATAATCATAAATCCTAACAAAAGTTCCGCCCGGAAAACGGTCGATTCGCTTCATTTTCTGCCCTGCACTGTCAGCGGGGATGGTATAGTACAGGGTCTCTCGTCCATCACTCGCAGGCCGCTGCCGCAGCCGTCTATTAGCACCTTTTCTTCGGGAAGGGATAGCTGAGTGTGTGTGTGTGTGTCAAAAACCGCTCAACCTACGCAACCCCGTGTCACTGGGGTGGGCCAGAAAGGTGGCTCAAAAATGAAGAAATACGCCCCGAGACGCTCAAATAAATAACTGGTGAGTGTTAAATGCAATGAAGGGTGAAACAAATAATAGCACTTTTTTGAAGTTAAACATTTTTCTCTAAATAAAAGAAGGCACGCAGGTTTTTTTCTCCACACACCCAGAAAGTTATGCCTGCACTGGATGCAAACAGAGCACCCGATATGTTGCTGTACACGGAGTACCTGCAGCTTCTCAAGGTTCGAACGATGCACAGCACCTCACTCAAAAAAAAAAAGAAGCCACATCTCGCGTATTTACGATGCCCTCTAGGGTCTCGCGGTGCGCGTGTTTTTGTTCGCTTCGTCTCAAAACTGCAATTTTTATGCATGCTTTGTGGCCCCATAAAACGCGGAAAAACCCACCCCCTGTGTGCATGTGTATGGGAGGAAGTTGTTTCACCATGGATCATCGGGCAGCGCTTTCGGGGAAGGTTCGAAACCCCTTTAAACCTTCTTCCAATATCTATTTCTTTTCGTGCCGTTGAAGCTGCCAAAGAGCTGCCTGGCGCGAGCACAAGGTTAACAGTGTTACGCTTTTTTTTTTGCTGTCGCACGCTCTCTCTCTCTCTCTCTCTCTCTCTCCCTCACTCTTCTTATATTTTCCTGTTGGCCGCAAAACAACGAACAACACCCCTGCCTCTCGGTCAGAGTGCCCGAAGGGCATCATCTTCATATGCCGTTCCTCCACGCGATGCATTCCCTCTTGCAACTCTACCGACCCCGTTGTGGGTTTGAGGAGGTTTGCTCTTTTTTCCTGTGTTTTTTTCTTTGCTGCCCCTTCTTCTGCGTGTTTTGCTGAGCGCTAAACGTGCAGCAGAGTGGGTAGCAGCGCGAACGACGCCGACGACGACGACGAAACGGACGAAGTTCAATCGAGGCGAACTGCATTCTAACTGCAGTTGCACAGCTCCGGAGAGAGGGAGAAGAAGAATATCCGTCAGAACACGGGCGCACACATGCACACGCTTACGTAGGCAGACGGAAATGATCGAAGCTTAAGCATGGGAAGGGGTTGAAGAATCTGTGTTTGCGTGTGTGTGTGTGTGTGTGTGTGTGTGTGTGTGTGTATGTGGGTTTGCACGCGAGAAGAGTTGGGCCACTTGTCGAAATTGACATGTTTTGTTTCGTGACCAATTTTGCTCTCGTTGAGATCGATTCTTTTTCGCACTTTTGTTTTAACAGGCAAGCACAAATCAGCAGTTAACAGCTGGCTGTAAGCTTACAGCGGCTGAGTCTTTGATTATTAACGTTGGTAAAGAACAAACTTACTGTTGCCATGTAAATAGAGTATAATAGAACGTTCTTCAACTTGCTAATTTGTGTTCTAGATTCGCAAATGTTGTGAAGTTCGGAAAATGCATAATTTGTCGATGCAAAGTCATCCAAAATGCGTAATTTATTCATCAAAATATGTGAATATTCTAAAGGTATTGTAGGAATTTTGGTAGCCCAACTTGTTGGCATGTAAGGTTTTTTCGAAGCCCTTCGAGCAGTCAATCTATTCCGAAGAAATCGAACACCACGCAGGTGCGCCAAGCTACCTTGCGTAAGTCGGAATCTTCACTCGAAGCCTTATCTACATGCCGTCACCTAGCAAACACCGAAAGCTCCTGATGGGGGAAAAAAAGGAATAGCTCCCCATTCGCTTGGCCACCCCACACATCTCGTATGTAACGAAGAACCCAGTAGAGTAACTTAAACGTCGGTGCGGAATAGCGTGGGAACTTATAACCACCCCGCCCGACCAGTAGGGGTTGATTTTTCATGCCCTCCCCCCACTTATAGTTCTGGCCGTTCTAAAGGGGGACACCTAATAAACCGTGAACGAGGAGCCAGCTGCCGGTCGAGCCAAGGTTCGATTTTATGTACACTTACCCTTTCCAGGGCACAACGCGACTCAAACCCCACCAACCCAACTTTGCTTATCGGTTTGGCGCCTGGCCGGGCGTACACACACACACACACGCACGCACAAAATGGTCATCCATCTTGCTCTGGCACTCTCCTCCTCGAGAAGAGGCAAACCCCACGAACGGAGGCAAGCGATAATGTAGGCCATCAACTCACACGCCGGCGGAGGTTGGGTTGTGTGACCGTGGAGACATAACCTCAACAAACCACCGTAGAAGAATGGCCCACATACATCAGTTATCAGCGTCCAAGAAGGTTTAGGGTAGAGGGGGTACGTTCTTCAACCCCTTTTTTCCCGTTTTCCTTTCGGGGAGAGGGGGGATGTGATTACGCGCGTTCGAATTAGCTGCCTCAGTACGCACACACGCCCGGGGGGTGAGGTCACGCGCGCGTTTCAAAAGGCAAAATGAACGGACACATCATTCATGTGTCAAACTGCGAAAAAGGGCTTAATCTCTTGGGGTCTGCTGTTGGTTTTTTCCTGATGTTCTCGCTTATCGGTTCCGCCGCGAGTCAGGCAGAAATGTTCTGCCCCAAGGGAAGGGGTCATTGGTTTTGTGTTTCGTTATGTTTTTTTTACTCTCTTCTGGCTTTCCTGGTACGAGCCACACCTGATTGCGGGAGGGAAAGATGGGTGGTGTGTGTTGCAAAACATCGATCATATTATCGAACGCAGGTTGACTGCGAAGGGATTGAAAAGCACGTACTCACAGAACCGCGTTTATGTGATGGAAAGAAAAAGGGAAAACGTTAAACATATTATAATACATGATCCTTCAATATGTGAAAGTTATTAATTTGACCTTAGCAATCAATGCAAATTAGCATCGTTATTATAACATCTTTCTTTGACCAGTGGGACCAGTGGGACCAGTAGTTGCTAAACATTCTTTTATTTTTCAGAACATTCGAATTGCTAAAGTATTTTTATATTATTGAAACAAACATTACTGTTTCGTTAGGGAAATCTGGAAAATATTGCATTTTTTCGTCAATGAAATTTTTTCTATTACAAAACAAATCTGAAGCAACAAAAGCAGCCAATCTTAGCTAGTTATGTTCACTTATCAATCTACTGGGCAAATCGTAAACAACTCCTATGATTGTTCCGAGAATATGAAAAAACACCCGCTCTCGTGTACGCTAGAAAAAGACCTTCCCGTTTATCCCCATTCATGCCGTCTCTTGCGCACGTACGCACACGCCTTAGCTCATTAATAGAAACACACATCTTTCTCAGCCGTCGTAAGCAGTATAATATGCTTCAGCTCCATTTGAGATTTTTTTTCGCCCATTTTCTGAAGCATAGAACTCAAGAGAGAGAACCGATGCAAGCCCCATAAGCTAGCCTTCACATTCTCTCGCTCTCTTTATTGTTAAGCCCTTGCAACCCCACCCCTCACCACCCTCGGCGGACGATCCTTTTTCCACGTCTCGTGCCGATGTCTACACACCAAGGGCCCGGTTTGTAACACAATGCTTGAAAAAGGGCGTTTGTATGCTGCCTGCTTCTCCAACGCCGTCTAGTCGGGGTGGCCGGCCCCATCGTTGCTACTCTCCCCTCACTTCTCCCACACTTCTGCCCACGACCCCCGCGCGTAAATGGCTTTTCTTGGAAAAATGACCACCGGTGTTTCGTAGTTCTCCTCTTCATCGTCTCGTTTGAGGGAGAAAAGAAAAGAGAAGAAAAAAGGCATCATAATGACAGGTTCCTTTTTTTCTCTACCGATTTTTCCCGTTCGGCTTCAAACGTGCCCCAATGGAGGCATGCAAGCAGACGCACATACATACGCACCACCCCCTGCGCACCTCCCTAGAGAGGGATGGACCTTAAAAGCAAAAAAAAAACGGTGTAGTGTGTAGAATAGCCAAACTAGAAGCGTTTATTGAAAGGAAGGGGGGTTTGCCGTCGGTATTGAGAGGAAATGTATGAAAAAAGTGCTTTTAAAAATAATCATCAAGGCGCGCATTGCGTGGATGAAGCAACATAACCCTAGCGAGAGAAGCAGAGAGAAAAAGAGAGCGAACACCCTTCTAAAAAGCTCTCTTTTTTCCTGTTTTTCCGGAGAGGTTTACAACACCGAACGGAGAGACGTTGGAGTTTACCGCCAGACTAAAAATTCTCTCTTCGTTTTCTGTCCTGCTCTAACTTTCCCTCCTCTTGAGGACCCCCCCCCTCTTCACCCCTTTAGATATCCACAAGGCGATAGAGGGGCGTTACCATGGTTACACGCGGTGGAGCCCTGGCGCGGATGCACCTTCTACTACTTCCGCCTTGTGACTTGGAGCAGGAGCAACCCGACATGGCCCCTCAAGGCTCACCGAGAGAGTGAGAGAGAGCACACAAGAAAAATTGAGAGAGCAACAGCGGACTCTCGCGGACAAGTCAAAAGTTCGATGCACTTGCTACGTGCCCACCCTCCTTTTGAAGGGAAAAAGCGCGAAAAGGAAACGGATACGGAGGGCTATATCTGTCGCGCTCACTCATCGCACACTAGCACGTGCGATCGTTGTGTGTGCGCATGGTTTGCTGCGACAGACCCTCTCTGCCTCATGATAACCCCTCCCGCCTTCCAGACGTCCCTGACACCAAGAGATGCACTTCAATGCAAGTGAGAATGAAACGGCTATAGAGAGACATGAAACAACAAATTCAACCCCACGCAACAACGCACACACACACACACACACAATAGGGTCCGCGGCGACGTTCCAGCACACCCCTTCGGGCAGAGGGTGTTTTTGTTTTTTTCATTTTTTCATCGTCGGCATGCACCTCTCTCGATGGGGCTGAAAATAGAGAGACCACCACCTAAGCGTATGAAACCGAAACGCGAAGGTGCGGGCGCGGATTTGTTTTCCAATTACCCGTGTCTGGGCGCTTCTTTCCGTCCCTTTCTGTCGTCCCTGCACCCACACACACACACATACGCGTGCGTTCTCACTTCCGCTATGTTTTTAATAACACTTTGGGGGGGGGGGGGGGGGGGGGGATCGTGAATTTATGTTCTATTGACAATTAAGGAGCGCTCTAGGCGTGATCGAAGTAGACCGGGAGAAGAAAATGAGACGTTTGGGTGGCGTTAACGTTACCATCAATTATCGGCGGTTAGAGAGGTTTGTAATAACAAGCCGGATATTTAATTAAATTGAGGTTGTGCTGTTAAAACTATTTCTATTAGTGCAATTTCTTCGAATGCTTTTCAATCTTCATAAATGAGAACCCTTCTAGTTTTTATTCCTTCCCAAAAGAACATGGTCTTTTGGTAGGTCAAAAATTATCTACGTGCATTCGGATCGAGTAATTATTCCAATTCAAATGATATTTGGTACCCTTATTCTTATGGTTGAAAATGACGTAACATTCTAAACGATGTTGTATATTGAATTTATTAAAAAAACAGTCTTGTTGGGGGGACACCATAAAATCATGAATAAAGGGCACAAGTGCTAAGAGAACTATAGAGCATTTATAGACAAGAAATAACCTAATTCAGGACACAATTGAAACCCCTTTTTGGACCTACCAGCAGACGGAAGCTAAACGGAGCGGTAAGAAGCCCCCGAAGCCTCGAAAAGCACCAGCATATGATGTAAAAAAGGTGCCAGTGCCGCAAACAAAGTAATGAAACGATTTTTCCACGCACACAAATGTATGATATGTACAAAAGAACGAAAAAAAAAGAATGGCCCACCCCGGGGTGGTATCGGCATGAGATTCCGGTATGCTCCTAGGTGCGTGTGTGAGTGTGTGGTCAGTTGCAAGGGAAGGCCGTAACAGCAGCAGTAGCAGCTAATGCTTATTTAATGTGTGCATCCAAGTGAATGCACTTTTTTCTCATCGTTCGCCTTCGCATCACGAAAAAAAAAACAAAACGAACAGACAGCAGACAAACGCATCCCTCCCGTCGAAAGAGGTTTTTTTAGGGTCATTATCCTCCAACCACCACGTCGTTGGATAATTTCGTCACACTTCTCTCCACTGGCTACCGGGTTTTGATATAATAATTATTCTTTTTTTTTGCTTCTGGCTACAAAAATTACCTTCAGCACGTTTTTTTTTCTTTCTTGCTCGCGCAATAAATACGCTGTGTGCAGGCGTTCCAAAAGAATATGCGATAAAAAAGATCAATTCTGCTTCTTTGGGGAGGTTGTGCAGACAACAAAAAACCAGACTGCCTTTTTTCTCATACCGCGGGGGAATAGTTTGCTCGCGAACGCAGCAGCAGCAGCAGCAAAAAATACACTGAATTAACTGCAATAATTACCCCTTGGCAGCGGAACAATATCCACACTAAAAGACCCCAAGGGGGCCCATGGGAGAAGGGAGATGATAATCGTTTTCGATATAATCGTTGCATTCACCCCCCCAAGCATCATGTTGGGCGGAGAGTGGGTTGCAAAAAAAAAATGGCTACCCACAAGAGGGCACGAAATGCAATCTGCAAAACCCTTTAGGCGCGGCATGGGAAACGAAGGTGATGGAAGGTGATCGGTGGTTTGTGGCCGTCTTAAAATGCAACCGTCCACCGCCAACAGACCCTCCTCTCCCTTCCTTCTTCACCCCTCGGAGGGGTGCCTCAAAAGGGTGCACGCGCGAAGCGGAAAACGAAAGGGAAAAAAATCACATCAAATGGTGGTGCTTCCCTCCACCCCCACCTCGCCTCTTCCGACCGTTTGAGGTGAGGAGGATTGCAAAACAAAACCCACCCCCGGTTTCGGATTTGAAACCCACCCTTACCGAACAAAGAAACCCTCGAAGACGGTTCTCTCCCTCTCGGATCGGCATATCACGATTCCGTCACAAACCGCTACAAACACACACACACACACACACCAAAAAAGTGCATCGGCCCGGCTTTAGGGGTGTGGGGGGATGATCAGAAAGGGCGGTTGCACGCATGACGGGCCCTTGTTGGAGGCTTTGGTTTCTTGTTACTGCTTCCTGCTGAATTAACGAGAATTAGATGAAAATTTTGTACCACACGAATTGATTGTGGTTTCAGTGCGATTCGTTACAAGCAGATGAAAATGCATTCAAGCGTCATCAAGATTCGAAACCACCCCGCCCCCGCCTCACAAAAGGGGACAAAAAACGTGCCATCATCCCCTCCAAATGGAACGGATGAACGGGAGGGCAATTCGTTTCTAGTTTCTGTTTTAACAAAATATACGACACTCGTCTCTCCTTCCTGATGCACACACCACACCGTCGGCAAGGCGTAAGAAGGAAGGAAAAACTCACAATGTTTCGTTTCAATCTGCAACGTGATCTTCCCCACGATCGGACAAACGGTAGAGAGATGCTATCTGAGCTGCTACACCGGGTGCGGAGGGATCGTAGATTGGCTTTTCCGATCCAGATATGGGGCCTTCGCTCAATTTGTCATGTTTAGTTACATCGGTTGATGTGATGCGCCGTGGGCTGGTGCGGATAAGCACAAAAAGGGGAGGTTGTCTTTGGTTTTTTTTTCATGCAAAATGTACCTTTATGCAACTCTCTGATAGATGATCTTACGCTGAGGGAAGCTTGCAATCACACGCTGACGATCTGTTTCGTTCGTTATTTCCATGCACTTTACAAAAAAGCCCGAGGACTCTTTACCTATAAAAACGAGACACAAGAAAAGATATGTATATGTTAGTATTTATAGCCCATTTTGTGCTTACGTAAATTAGATTTCTTTGCATATTTAATCAAATCGATAACTAATAAAAAAAAAGGAATAATGAAGCAATCCGACCCTGATCGAGCAACACCGAAGCTCAATAAAATTGTATTGCAACCAGCTCTCGACGTCAAAGCCAACCCCTCCCCACTACGTTTCGTTTTTGTTTGTTCGAGCGCACCTACAGCTTTTTGTTTCGTTTTTGCTTCAGGAACCGGTGACAAACGGGATGTTGGCGAGACGTTGGCACACAAAATGGGTGGTATAAAACACAACAAATAGGTCAGCGAAGGTGGGTAGGTAGGTACATGGTAAGGCAAGAAGGATCGCCACTACCACCACCACCCATCGCCTATTCGAGAGATTTCTGCATTATTTGTGCGGCCATTACGTGGGATGTGAGGAAGGTTGGCTGTTTGTGAATGCGAAATTGCTTCCCCACGTGTGATCCTGGTGTGGTTGAAAAAAGAATGTCAGGAAAAATGTGTCAGAGTACGAGGCAAAAACGGCCTTTAACAAACCCACCATTGCATTGGAAGTCGGTTTTAGGGCGTATCAAATCACGCCTAATTTTACTGTAATCCAATCGCTTCGAAGGCCGCCCGCGCCAGCTCTTATTCAAATATAATAAACATTTATGATGAGCGCGCCCGCAGGTTCCAGGATCGCGTGAATGGAGGGGATAGATGAAGGTTTCATCGCTATTAATTTAACACATAAATTATAAAATACGACCCCGCACGATGCAGAGAGGAGGGTCGAATTAATGTGTGTGCCTGAGAGGGACAGGATGAGAACGAAAGGGTTTTCAACGAAACCAGTTCTAAGCATGGCACATCACTACTGACACACTGCACGATGGGAGTGTGGGAAGCGGATGAAGATGAAGAAAATGCATCATAACTGAACGTTTGGGTACCTCTTCCACTGCTGGAGAAGGGGAATGGAGGAGGCAGGGTGTCTGAATCTCAAGGAACGATCCAAAAATCTTCGACGCCACGAAGAACGACAAAAAGAAGGAAGAAACAGATTTAAGGCATAAATTATTCAAACGAGATTTGCCTTTACGACCCTCGGGGATCGAGCGTTGCCCGCGGAACAAAGTGGATTAGATCCGACGAAAAGGGCGTAAAATAAGGTAGAATCCTTGAACGCGGGCGTAGAATGGAACGATCAGACGATGGAGGTACGATAAAGGTGATAACGAAATTTATGGCAGTTTTGAAAAGCGATCAAACTAGTGGACGGGAAACCCAGCCATCCGTCAAAATGGGGAGCTATCAATTACCAATCATGCTGAGTCTTGGCGTCTAGGACAGAAGGTGTCTCGCCAAATGTGGCCAGACACAGTTTATAGGCCTTTGATTTCATTACGGAATAAATTTGCCACCATTGGCATCTACTTGATGTGTGAGGTCTCCTTAATGGGTTTAAAAAAAAGAACTTTTTTCCACTTTTCTGCTAGCTGATCGAGCCCATATTCCATGCATTCTTGCCGTTTTTGACAGTTCATTATTTACATTATTGCAAATGAGGTGCTTCACAATTCAAATGTACTTAAAACACTTGCGTTGGTACCTCCATTTTATGCGTTTAATTAAATTATCATACCCCGATTGAGCCCCGCCATAATGCAGTGAAGGTTGTGTGTGCAAAAAACCCATCAAAAAGCGCTTCCTGCAAAATCTCCTGCATCGGGCGCACCCGGGTGAAGCAAACTGCATCACACAAAATGCGAAAAGAGATGGCACGAAAAAAAAAGGAACCCCAAAATTGCCGACAGACAGAGAGATATGCCCGCACCGAAGGGAACGACGATGCGCAACATTTTATCGTACCGCCACAGGACGAGGAGACAACGGAACGAACAACAAACAGAAGAAAAAAACGTGTGCTCCACACGTACACACACACACACGCGCGTATCGCGAAAATGCGATAGCAGGGATTGGGAACAAGAAGAAGAAGAAGCCCCAGAATCCGCAGACAGGCGCGCGCGCGCGGCGGAACCGAGACCGGCGTAGAGGTCGAAAGCGGAGAACAATGTCAATGTCCTTCGCATTGCAATCGTTGTTGCGTGTCTCGTCTCCCCCCACCACCCACCACCCACTCTCCATTCAGGCACACTGGCTTTTCTCGTCGCTGCTGCGGAACAACAAATCTCGATCGACGATACACGATAATACCACGATGACGGCGGCGACGTCTCGTCCCGCCGACCGATGATTATGGAGCCCTCCCTGCATTGGCACACACACGCACGTACACACACACACCACTACCAGAGCTCACACGGTGCCGCGATTATGACCGTGGCCCCAAAAAATCGGAAACAAAGAGAGCGCAAGCGAGAGAGATGGGGAGAGAAGCAGTCAAAATAAAAAAAAACAACCGGCATGCGAGCTGTGATTCCGCGCGCGCTCCTTCACCCGATAAACGTAATTATCTGTTCATGGTTCTCTCTCTCTCTCTCTATCCGATACTCGCCGTTTGGCCAATTTGAAGCCACCAAGGTGGTTGAGAGAACGAGCGAGAAGCAAAGCGGCCGAAAGAGGCCTATCCAAGAGGGAGAGTCGCTAAAACAAAGCGCCACAGGGGTGAGCCTCCCTCTGCTGTAGTAAACATTATTATCCCTTTTTCCTATAGTGACAAGCGAACCGGGCGGCTCACAGCTCACTATGGGTCACTCACCTGTCACAGCTCACTATGAGAGGGACGCCCAGGTGAAATGAGCCAACCTCATATAGGCGCGCGTGAGAGAGTATGACAGCGAGTGGATAAACAAAGTTGTTTTCGGCTTTGACAAAAAAAAACCCCGACAGAAAGATGTCCTGTCGGTTGCGGCAGTGGCGATAAAATTTGCCTTTCCTTTTTGTCCTGTCAGAATGGAGCAAATTTATACGCTGCATTGGGAGGCCCACCCTCTGTGATTTTCTTCCTTCTCCTAGCCCAACATGAAATGAATGTGCAATTACGGCGTTAGAGTGTAAAAATATTTTGTCGGTAAGGACAAAGCACACAACCAAACCATCCTCACCCAATCGCAATAACAGGCGCAACGCTCTGTGGATGCAAGGGTGGTGAAAATCGATTTAATTCACCCAGTTCGAACCAACGCGCCGCCAGACACCAAATAGCCACATTCTCGCCCTTTCGGATGGTGTTTCTGTGTGCATGTGTGTGTCTGGTATTGGGGAAATTTTAAATCGCCCGCTCGAAATGAACCAGAAACGGCAGCTGCTGGACGAAGAAACCCCACTCGTGCTGCTCCTACTCCACTGCTTGATCTGCTCTTGGTTGAGATTTAGGGCTATTTAAATCTCACGCGAGTTAAGGTAAATAAACACACCGGAGACGTGATGGATACAGGCAAAAGAAACGCGCACACAACCTTCATATATCTCGCACACTGCTGCGACGGTTAGGGTCTTCCGCGTGGAAGCTCTCTGGTCAACTAATCTTCCTCTTAAAACCGTGTGAAGCGAAAGAGAACCGTGAGTTTGACAGTTCGATCTTTTCTTCGTCAGCGTGCGCTCTTCCGTGCCTGCGATCGCGATCTTTTGCGATGATGATGATTCCACAATGTCAAACAATCATTGCAAACCACACACACACGCACACATACACTGTCTCTTTCATTCCGCTCCGTCACCACACGATGACGATGGGGATGCTGCCCGCTTTACGCGCGCGCGTAAATATGAAGCAGAAGGTCAACAACCTTCCTTGGCCTCGTCTCGCTCGGCTGTCAAAGCGATCGCGCCCTGATCGCGGACGGAGGGAGCGACGAGATGAAAGCTTCAACGGGATCGTCTCCCGTGGGAAGGGAGAGGGTTGAGGGGTGTTTAATAAAAAAACCAACCCCCTCTTACCTTCACCGACCACGATCCGGTGTTCCACCGCGGGTGGTAAAGAGAAAAATAGAAATAGTATGCGAAGTTGAGAGAGAGAGAGAAAAAGAGAGAGGAGGATGGTGTGTAAATAGACTTATTTATTTCCAAAATAGCACTACCGAGAGAGCAGGAAGCTGCGCGGAGCATCATGGCCGTTTTCTGCCTGCATCTAGCACTTGGGGTGCAGGAGTCATCATCCACAGTACACGGTCGCTTGGTGTCGAAACTAAAAGTGTTGCGAAATTAACGCAAAACAGAGCATTCCAACAGGGTGTCTAGGACGGGTTCGAGAGGGGGGAATGACGTCTTTGAATAGAAGCGAGAGAGGCCAAATCAACGCCAAATCACGCTTTTTATTAAAATTGTCTCACTGAAGAGAGAAAAAGAGAGAGAGAGTGAGCGATCTAGCGAGGTGCGTTAAAGATCAACAAACTTTGCGCTTTTTCCCGACAATGAGAAAGAGAAGGAGAGAGAAGAAACAAAACGCGTGGTGTGTGATTTTGCAAACCGAAACACGCCGCATTCGTATGAAATCAACAGGGAACAGAACACACCACGAAAGTTGCCGTCGTGCCATGTTTAGCAACGACATTCCATTCCATGGGCGGGTTTTCTTTTTTTTTTGCAGGGCGCGCAAAATTTCAACTGGCTTGCGAATTTCGCTTCAGAACCAAACCAGGAGGGCTCCCTAAAAACAGTCAGGCTTGAGAGCGAAACCGAAGGAAATGTCAAACGGTGATCGAATTCGAAAGAATTCCTCCCAAGCACCACAACGCGTACGTTTACCATGTACGATTAGAAACTGACAGCGCGCTGTGGCTGAGCGCACAGATGCACACGATTTGTGGTACAACACGCCGATGTTAACCGATTCATTTATGCTGCTGGAATGTTTTATGATCATGTTTAACACATTACCACCAGAGTCCTTCCGCCATGCTACGGTGTCCCAGTCATAGAGGGCATGTGCCAAATGTCATTTTGATTTTGGTCAGCAACTCTCCTGGTGGTTTGAGAAACAAAAGCAAACCCCGTTGCGGTGCATTTCGTAATATGTTTTATATTTAGGCTCATCAGCAATAAAACACGAAAATGAAAATCATCCCCTTTTCCCATCGACCGTGCTACAGTTTAAAGTGTCCTACACTAAAGAGGGGTTGGGAATTCGCATAGTTCACCCCCGCGTCTGTGTGCTCATTGCAAACGGAAATCGTCTTTCCCCGGAAATCGCTTTGACATCCGGGCGCTCCTGTTTCGTTTATGGGGATTTTTGTGTGATGTGTGTGTGTATGTGCGTGTGTTTTGTTTCCGCGTGTGCAGCATTTAAGCGATTTTCATGTTTGTCGCCCACGCCTATGTTTTTTTTTTGTTCGTGCTCCAGGGCGATTCTCCAACGCTCCATTCTCTCCATGTGAAGGGGGAGTAGAACGAGGGTTTTTGGAACATGTTTGGAGCTTAAAAAACGCGGCACGGAAGGAAACGACGTAGCACTCGCACCGAAAGATACCCTCTGCTGCCAGACATAGGGCTGAACGAAAAAAAAAACAACCGAGTGTAGAATATTTGCGCATGTCGCCCGCCACTTGTGCTTCGTATTTTTCCACGAAATACAGCAAAACCTTCGGAACAACACACGGTAGTGAGACGGGTGCAGGATGATTAACAGGGTGGAAGGGAAGGAGAGCTGTTTTCCGCGCTTTCTTCCGCGTTTCACAAACAAACCCCAATGGCGGAAAGGATGGAAATTTAATTCCCTCTTTGAAAGGGAACCACCACAGGGCGGCTTGTGTGTGTGTGTTGGCATTTTCAACATGCGGAAAATTCCACCCTATTCACCGAGGACTTCCTTTGCATGGGGAAAGGACATTCGCCGAAAAAGCATGCTTCTTCAACCCCCCAAAAAAGGTCATTTACCCAGAGGGGTTCACGTCCGTGAAAAAGGATGAGTAAACCGGAACCTATGATGGGAGATGTGAAGGAATGAGAATAATCTTGTATGCTTGTCGCTTCGTAAATAACAGAATAAAAGCGTCGCGACATGACACTTATGAAAGGAAGAACAAAAAACTTCACCCATTGAGCTACACTTGATAGAGAGCACATTTATAGTAGCTGACGTATCGCGTACTTACGAGAGCTAAATAGAGCTAATTAACACGCTTCTTTGTTGCCTTAGAAACTTGGTGTTTGCTCTCCACGTGGTTTGACACACAGCGGCTTGCTTCCTGTCAAAACTCGTCTCTCTATCGCGCTCTTACTTCTTCTCTCTCTCTCTCTCTCTCTCTCTCTCTGTAGCACTCTATCACAACGGAGTGCTCGCAGAAAATACAAATCATTTCCACATCGCATTGCTTCTCTCTCATTCGCTCTCTCATCTAGCAACACACAACCCATGCGCGTCCACCCCAAAACACCTCCGTGCGAAACTCAACTCGCTTTTGTCATACGTCATCGCGATCGCTGCACCCATCTGTCATGTTGCACAAGCGAGAGCAAAGCAGGCCGAGAGCGAACCGTGCGAGTGAAGGAGAAAAAACAACGGTGTCTCCCCATTGCGGGAGGGGTTTGGGTCTTTTTTTTTGCTCGTGCGTTGCCCCCACAATCTCACCCTCTCAGTCGCAACCACCCAGCCACTTCTTTGCCACCCCCCCCCTTCCCCCCCACAACCCACCGCACACCCTTACACCACACGCAAGCGACACGTCCTACGCGCGTACACATTCAATTTTATTTTGTTGTCGTAGGTCGCGGCGGCCAGCAAGAAATTTATTTATGTAATGTTCATTCCGCTCATCCGCTTGTGTTGCTGGAGGAGGGGTGAAGGGGGAGAGGGGGGATCCGCGAGGGGAAGCGGGGGGAGAGGCGGCACGCTTTGCTGTTTTGCGATCACAACACACAGCGCAAAAGGGGCCCCACTCGACGAGAGGAGATGCATATTCGCGGGCCGCGACGCGATTCCGCTGTGCACATACATGTAAACCCCCCTACCCCCATTGGTGGTGTGTGTTGGCGCACGTTTTGCGCGCTTGCCGTTTCGGCTTTATGATGCTTATGATTTTCACACCTCGTTTTTATTCGGCGTCTTCTTCTGCCCGCTTGTGTCACTCTGTCGGTGGTGTCGCACGCCGAGGTGCGAGTTCTTTGACACTTGACTGTCTCATTTTCGCCCCGGTTTACGAGAGAGTGACGTGTGTGTGCGCCCGGCGCGTTGGCTGCCGTTTACGGGAGTCACTCTCATCCTTCCTCCTCAGCCAGCCACCCTCACAACCGAAAAAAGGACGAGAAACGTGGGGTTAGCTGGCGCTGCAGTTTAGGTGCCATTATTGCTTGTGATTTTTTGTTTTTTCGTCTTTCGCTTTTCGCACTCGCGTATGCAAATTGAAGCGTTTCTGTTTACGCTTACGATGTGCATTTTTAGACAGCAGAAGGAACAGGCGCGGGACAACAACAAAAAAAGGAGCACACCTCCCCTTGGAGTGCGCGAAACAATACACACACACCATACACAGTCGCCAAATCAGGCGGCGCCATGGTCAACAGTGTTTGACAAGTTTGTGGCCGAAAGAAGAAAAAAAAACATTTGATGCATGAGACGATAAAACAGCATTTGCAATGCATTTTTGTGTCGAAAAAAGTGTACTCGTGTGCACGTTGTGATTTCGTTGTCGCAGGAAAAGGACACGCTTTCACAAGGCCACCTTCTATGATGCTGGGTCAATAAATAAAAAGCATAAATTGGATATTAAATAAAACATTAGACAAATGAGTAGTTTATATGATCTTGAAAAAAATGTTTAAATTACAGCTGCAATAAAACTTCCAACGCCGAGTTTGACCATCGCCTCGGTGTAAAGGATAACCGGTCAGCGAACGACCAGAAGGGATTTAACGGATGAAAATCACCACCACTCGCACTCCCATCGCGTCCCGTTTCTCTCTCCCCGCGAGACATGATTAATTATAGGACACGCGTGAACTCGGCACCCAGGAGACGACCCGCGGCTTCTCTTGTATCATCCCCCCTGAGAGAGCAAAAAAAAACAACCACCCCAACAGGCGGTGGTTGCAATTTATTTACCTTGGCCATGTGGCAAAATGCACACAACAAAAATAAAAGGTGCACAACACGAGGGAGAGACAGAAGAAGGGATAAAAAAAATCAACAACCACTGCATTATATGCCAAGGTAGGCCCCCACTTCTGCTAGAGTCAGCCTCGCGCCAAGGTTCGTTGCATCCCGTTTAAAATAAAGAGAGCGAGAGAGAAAATATAAATAATAAGAAACTGGTCAAGCCGGACACCCCACGGTCAACGGCAGGGGAGGTTGATTCGGTTTCGAATGCAGTTGTGGGATCGCTTGGCCGTATGTGTGTGTGTGTTTTATTTGAAACCAAACCCCAACCAAGCACGTCGTGACCGTCCCCCGCTTCTTTCCCGTGTGCCTGCGGCAAGCTTCCGGCGCATTTTTCAAGCACCATTTAAAGGCGTTGGGTAAAAAAATACCCATGAATGATTATTTGTCTATTCCCCTGGCTGGCGGCTCATTGTGAGTGGAGAAGGAAAAAAAGGACGATACATTGGCTTTTTATTGCTTTTAATTGTAATTTTACACCGCTCTTAAAGCATTGATTGCCTTCATTTAAGCACCACTTCTTGACGCCTTTTCAATGGCACATCGAACAATTGAATATAATTTTTCCAACCGCCCGTTCCTCCTCTTACCGCCCGATTTTTTCGACGTATGAGATGAGGAGGTATTTCGCGAGCACACAGAAATAGCAACGAAAAAAAAACCACTCATACTGAGAACGCAACGGCCACTGGAATCAGGAAATGGATGGAAAATGGCACACACAAAGCGCAGCCATTCCATCATTCGCACGCTTCCCTGCGGGCTAAATGAAACGAACGCATCAATTTGTGCAGATTTCAGGCTTCATTTCGATCCTTTTGCGCCGGCTGAAGGATAGATAGGATAATAAAGCTAATCACACGCGGAAGAGCCCGAGCAAGCCGCTGTGTGTGCTCTAACCGAATTAAAAAGCTGATGGATCCCCCTGCCAATTGGCTTCCAGCACACTGGGGGTAGATCTTTTATCGATCTTCTCTTCTCTCTCTCTCTCTCTTTTTCTCTCTAATTTCGCCCCTTCCCGCAAGCTAATCGCAAACTACCCCAAAACGTTTAGCGATAATTACACGCGCCGGCGGTTTGTGCGCAAAAACTTTCCGCGAGAATTTTTTTTTGGGGGGGGCGCATAAAAAAGGGGACACGCAAAATAGGGGTTGAATAAAAAAAAAAGGCCAACGCAACCGACGACTTCATGCGCAAGCCGTCAAAAAACTCGCCGCCGCGTGCCTTGGACGAGTCGAAGGCCATGTGTGTGCAATGGCATCAAGGTGAGGGTTTCCTTTTGCTAAGAGGGTTGCTGCACACAGCAGCAGCAGCTAAATCAACGCACCCCCTTCTGGGTTTCCGTTCTACAACGGGGCCGCGCGCAATGACCATCAACTCGAGAGGGTGCCACCAAAGCCAATGCACCGACAGAGAGAGTGAGAGAGAGAGAGAACACCAGCAGGTCGTTCGTTGGTCACGCTCAGGTTGAGAGGAGAACGCCTGTAATTTGGGCGAATGGTTAACCATTTTCAGTGCACCCAACAGACAGTGCGTATAATTTGCTTCCTCATGTTTAAAACCACCCTCCACCTTCCCATTTCGCTCCATCTTCCACCCCTGAGCGATGCATTTTATTTTTGTTGAAAATATAATCTTTTTTCGGCTCGTGTTTCCTCGCCTTACGAGCGCGGGACAGTTTTTTTGAAGGTGAACTGCATCGTGTGTTTCTTCTGCGCTTTATTATTTTTTTTTCATTGCTATTCCGCGACGTGTCATCGGCCTCACACGCCACCCCCTCCTGCTCCTTTCCTCCGACCCCTTCTTCCCTTCAACCTTCTGACAGTGCATTGCCGTCGGTTCGCGGATTGCGCTTCGGTCGACACCAAATTTGTCATCATTAATTCGCTTTTAACGCCGGATGGGGTGGTTCTTGGTTGGGGGTTGGATTTTTTTATATTCACCCATTCCATCATCTCCCTACTTCCTCACCACCACCGGTATTTGCTAGGTCCACCAAAGGAAGGTGAGTATTTTTTTTTCTCTTTTTATCCTCAGCTTCAACTGAAGGACAGTGGCCTCATTGCATCGGACGGCTGTCACCAACGCACAAAGGACACAGAAGCACGCAAAGTGCACCCCCGGAAACCGTTCAGAAGTGATGTGATGTAGCGATTTATGCACCCCAAATGTTGACAATTTCACCAATTTTCCACGAGGTTTTGCTCGAAATGTATTTGAAAGAAATACCACTAACAAAACGCGCTTAAGAATAATTTAAATCAGATCGTTTTTTGTACACCCAGAAGATTTTTATTCAACGAGCGATATGAAAACGACATAAACCCCGTTGGTCCACCCGTAAGCGAATGAATATTTGGGCCTCCCGCATGGGTTAGCCCGGCTGAAAAGCTCTCCCGCGGTTGACCGACAATTAATTTGTCATTTACGCAGCGGGAGAGAGATCGAACAAAAAATTTCCACCGTTCGGAAACCAAAACCACGGTTTCCTTATCGCCTTCTGGGTCCGTGAAGCATGATGAAAAAAGAAGAAGAAAAACACACCCCGAAATAAAACAAATTTATTTTCAGCTATCGGGAAAGAGAGACCCGACGGTTAGCATGAAAACATAAACCAACCACGAGGTGACACACACATGGGCGCAATGGTTGCGTAATGCTCGGCATGGGTTGATCGTTCTCGGTGCGTGATGTTCTTGGAACCAGTCTCACTCCTCTCTGCGTTCCCAGCTGCGGACGTCTCTTGAGGAAAAGATCTATACAGGATGGGGGTCTCTGGAGTGGAAATCTGATAAACATAAGAACGGCACGCACACGCGGTTTCGTTGCGGTTGGTCTCTTCTCACAATCGCTGCTCATTGTGCATTTGCTGGGGGATGACGTTCATTTTACTAGCTGCAACGTCTGCTGCTGTCGGGCTATATGTCTATTTGCCTTGATGTGCATAAATTTAATTGTTTTAAAACAGAGATTTAGTCACAGTGCCGCGCGTTGTGTTCAATAGAGCAAGCAGCTAAAATACAATTACCGGAGCAACATTTGAAATTGAAATGTGTATGATTGAAATATTTCAAATCGAATATATGGCAGGGTAATCGAATCAAATCGATATTTATAAAGCAAAGAAAGTCCTCGCTTCCATCTTCAGAGACCTATCTATTTTCCATAGCGACGTACGGAGAAAAAGACATATTGCTGCTGTTGCTTGTTCAGGGATCGAAGCCTGGCCACGATTCCAAAACACGATCCAGATGCTGCTGCACATACGCTTGCTGCAACATATGCACAGCCTAGGTCGATTTCCGTTCAAAATAACATTCACTTTTCCGTACCAAAGCCAAACAAACATCAAACAAATAAACACACTCAACATGAGGCAGAAGAGCACGGTTTGAGATTCGTTCCATCTTGACGGGGAGAGAATTTACTCCGTTTTTTGCAAGGTTATTAGAGGCACATGCGAGTAACGAGTGTTCTAAGGAAGTAGGACAAAAAGGGTTTGATTGTGAATGCGTCTTTTTGTGTCATGGGAAATGGCTATGCAAGTACGCTTATTTTCGGTTGATTTTCCATGGATTTATGAAAATACACGCTACATAAATGTTCAGGTTGTATTCTCTTTGCCTTTCACGAGTAAACCAGGCAACATTGTAAATTGAAACAGCGCTTGACGACTGCGCTTGACGGGTTTCTCGTTCTTTGTGCCCTGAGAAGCAGCATATTTCACTGCATTTTACACCCACTGCTGCTGCGCCTGGCACATGGATACCGAATACCATTGTTTTATCTACTTGTGCTGGTTGGTTGCTTGCCCTCCACAAGTACCGGACATTTTTGTGCGTGGTTTAAACCTCAAGCAGAAGGTCCACCCCGCCAACTTCACAAATCAACTCCTCACCCAACCGAACCATTAACGTTTGCTGACGACAGAGTGTCGTGTCATACACGGCCTGTTGGAAGCAAGAAGAGAGCTTCTTTGTGGTGGGCACCAAAAAACGATCTTCGCCAGAAGATCCGCCTCAAGAACGGAACCATTTGCGTCCTGTTTCTCGCTTTCAGCTTCTCCCAGAAACCCATTCCCATTCCAAACGGAGGGTCATCAACATCGGTGGTGGCGACATGAGGAGCCTCCTCTACCAAAAACCGGTTCTATTTAGGAGATTTAAAATTTCTTCCAGCTTAAGGTGTCTTTCTCGCTTGCCGAGAGATGGAGATACCAGACCCCAGCAAAGCGGCGCGCCTTTAACAAGCTTGGGCGCGAAGACCGCGTAGGTGTGTGGCTCACTTCCGGTCGATCCGGTCGGAATTCGATTTTCGTTCGCCGAAAAGACATCCAACATTTTACCGAGACGACAGGATCCCTTTCCCCTCTCTCTCTCTTGCCTTTTTGAACCGCTCAACGTCTTCGTGCGATCTTCCTGCGCGTGTCCGGAGAAGATGTACTTTGAGGAACTTTATCCAATTTGAATAATATGCAAATGACCACAAATCACATCCAAGCTGACGTGAGGTCCCGGTTCACAGTCCCTGGGAGTCTTTCGACGGTCGCATATACATATTCTACTTCTTGGCCAACAAGCACGATAGTTCCTTCTTCCCGCTGACTGACGTTTAATCAAAACTTTCAGCCTGAAACGAATAAGGCCCATCTAGGGTACGGCGCGTAGAAAAGATCAATATTTCAAAGCACGCATTCTTTTTCTGGGACATGTTCGTCGTACATTAGTCGTATCGGCAACTTTTGGAGACCAGCAGGTGAACAGAAAATAGAATAAAATTAATTTTTCAAACAACCCGAGGCGTTCTAAGTCTCAATGATACTTCTTCAACGACTACGAATTTCACAAGGTAGCGAATGATGGATTGTAAACCAGAATGTGACAGTCCTGTCACATTAAAAAAGGATGGTGGGAATTAAAAGGAAAGCATATTTTTGTTTCATCCTTAACCAGTGGATCTGAGAACGATAGGAAAAATAAAACCACGAATCCACGAGAGTATTCTCAGCGAAAAAAACACGCAAAACCAGCAGAATGTTTCAGAAAAGAATGCGAAAGAGAACATGAAACATAAAAAAGGGAAACTCGACCATCTCGGTCCTCGCCCGCGGCGAACCGGAATGCTGCTGGTATTATTAATCAGCTCTGGAGATGCTTTTTCCGCCCGGACGAAATGGATGATGGCAGGAACAGGAAATCGACTGTTGCCAGCACTTGAAATTGCCATATACTACCTCCTGCTGCGATGCGATAGAGTCCGGTCAGCACGGAAGGAAAACGGAACGGAAGAAACGATCCTTGAAATTTAAAAGCACCTAGCGCAATCCCTTCACCCCTCAAGTATTTTTGCGACCAAGCGAAAAGGATGGAACGAAAAACCGCGTCCCGGTTTTAAATGTAGTAAATTTCTAGACTAGCTTGCTCACCCTCACGTGCGAGTTCTGGATTGGCGTGTCATGAAGGGAAAAACTGTCCTCGGAAATGAAAAATACATACCTGAAAGTAAACAAAAAAAGAAAAAGGTTAGTATTTTAGCCTCTGTACAACAAATCTATATTATATGCACATTAAGTTGCGGTTCTAAGCATGTCCCGTAACCTCAACCACAACGCAAAAACCCTCTGCTGCTAAGCCTCCACACACACACAGACTTTCGGCATCCAACTCCCACATCAAACGCGGTGGAGACACCGCAATTTTATTCATCAGCAGTCCCTGGACCGATGCCGGAATTCGTCCAATTGCATTTTGTCGGGACGTGCGCTGAATACTCCCGGCTCGATTAAATTCCCTTCGCTACGGTTGGAGTGTCCTTTAACAGATTCTGAGAGGCACGTATAAATGGATACGAGTGTTTTGCGCGAGAAGAAAAATTCCGAACACACAGCAGAAGCATCAGCTTGTAATGGAATGAATGGAGATTCTTTTAAATATCTCTCTCTTTCTCCTTTACGCTGCCTTTTTTTTGTTTAAATATTGAGTAAATAAAGAGTCTTGAACTTTAGTTCCCTCTCATTCTAGCTTGCCAAAGATCATCATCTTCCCTTCCAAGCTATTTCCAAAAGAAACATTCGCCAACGGGGCTTTACTCCACCGGAAAAGAGGTGATCACCGACACATGCTGATGGTTTCATCCCTGCCGACATTCGACCGAGGGTGCCATAATTTAACCCGGTGCGCCATCACACCGGGTCAAGGTGAACGCGGCACGTAACGCCGGAACCCACCACCACCGTCTTAAACACCTCGAGAGAAAAGAAGGGACGCCTCTTATTTCCTTCACACCGCTTTCGCGCGGCCACATCCTTGGGAGGACACGACGTGACGCTCTTACCGGGGAAGGAGAGAGACGAGAGAGAGAGAGGGTACAACAGCAGTAAAGCGCCGCCAATGGGTGAGTTTTAAATTTATGATCACACCGAATAAAATTATCGACACCCTTGGCCCTTCCGGAAGATGTTGTTTCTCTTTTTTTTTTGGTTTTTGGTTGTTTCTGACAGACTTGAGGGTCTCGGTGGGAAAGCTATTGCACCAGAAGGGTATAATCTGGGCCACTTTGGAAGAGGTCGAGGTACTTCCACACACACACACGCGCGGACACATTTTCCGTTAGGAAAATTTGACGCACCTTGAGGAAACGGTTTGAACAGTATAACAGAAGGTGATGAAGGGACAAAGCGCACACGTGAGAGTGTGTAAAAGTTCGTTCGAGTTATTGTCCCATAATTCCATTCTAAGCGGTTTATAATTGGTTTTAACATGGTAGAACGAGCCCCCACACACGGGGAAACAACCTGTTCGATAAAAGAAAGGACCATAAAAAAAGGATAATAAATGGTACAGTGGACAAGCAGCGTCGTCTTTTTTCACGACCCCCTGTGCAAATGGCCTGGATTTACAATTAGATTAATCATGCATACGACAAATACCGACTTTGGCAGGGGCATTTTGGGACATCCATCCCTTGTCTTGCAACGGACGTTTGACAGTTGGCAGTTGACAGCTGGTCATTGACGGTGATAAAGCTGTTTGACATTGGGACGCGCATACGTGTGGACTCTCTCGCGTGAAGCAACCGTGCGCGTCCGTTAAAGCACCCTGATCACGATGGCGAGTCACAGTACGCGTGAATTGACAATGTTTCGGTGTGCCGTTTGAATATTCATAGAGAACAGAGAGCAAGAGGAAAAAAGCCCATAAATGGTTACGATACATATTCACGGTACATATGTTCCTTGTTAGCGAAAGTTTGCTACCCAGTTTTGATGGAAAATAAACGAAGAAACAAATCACACAACATCCCAAAATCGATGCCATGAATCAAGGATAAAAAAAACATGCCATAAGCACCAGGATGCTGCGCTATTTCCTGCTCGATTTCCCATCTGCTATCTGCTAACGACGGGCCATCGATCGGACGGTGTTATTGAACGATGGGCACACACAAATCTCCTTTTTTTGCGACAATTTACGACAGCACGGCCCAACGGCGCGACAGCAAAACGAGGGGGACGCATCCCTTTTCTCTAGGGGATAGTTTTCGACGCTTCAGTCAGTGTGTCCCTCTCCCCGCCCGAGTAGGTTTTGTTTGTTTTTGTGATAAAAAAGAGAACGAGAAAAAGAGCGAGATATTCAAAAGGGGGAAAAACTTGACCGACCGGGCGTGTGTATCTTTGGAAAATGGAAATCATTCGACTGGGGGATCACAGGAAAGCCAGTTTGCTTTTCCAACAGCGACAACTCGGCCCTCCCAATGGTCAAGCGATTCAAATTACCACGGCCACACGCGCCAGCGTGAGGAGGATTAGTTGTGAGGGATGGATTGGCCGGGATTTTCCGTACGCAGTGAAAACCTCGAGTTGACTTTATGTCGAAAACGGAGACGAGGGAAAAACGTCATGGAATACTTCGTTTGCTTTATTGGGAACACGCTTCGTCCGGATGTGCGTGCTGTGGTTTGCTTCCCTTCGAAGGAGATGATGGAGAGGACCATTAGGGATACACCGAGTGCAAGGCTTTGTTTACCAGCGCAAGCGATGCTGAATTTGCATGCAGTAAATTCACCCCCACACTGTCGCTACCACAAAAACCAATCCAAAGGGGAGTATGCTGCAAAATTGTGCCTCAACAACGAGAATCGCAAAATGTGCAGGAAATTGTTGCGGAAAATTTGCACATCTGATTAGGGCCAACGGACGCGTGGCCCTCGCGCGTTCTCGCCACTGCAATACTCTCGTGGGAAGGACAAAACCGAATCATAAGCCCGCCAGAGGGTGGATAAGAGAACACTAAAACATATAACTCTCCCGGGGGTGGCATTAGCCATGCACCTTCTTGCAGCTGAGTGCATTGTTTGCGCCCCAGACAAAGCCAGAGGGACGATATGTGTGTGTGTGTGTGTGTGGCTTTATTATTTAGTCATTTTCCCCCTACAGGTCAGTTTGAAAAATGGAAAATTGATGAAGCTTCCCAATAAACAACGAACCAGAGAGGGGGAGGAGATGATCCAGCGTCATCTCGCTGTCCCCAAACGTACCGTAATTATTCCTTTCCCAAGCGCGAGCCAGAAGTTTGCAGCAGAAACACACACACGTTCAATCTTCCACGTAAATGACCACCCTCCAAATGGAAACTGGGGTGGATGCGTTAACCTTCAACAGACGCGGGTGGTTGGTCTCGGATGGATTATGCAAAAACGGAGCGTGTATTTTTAATGAGCGTTTCATGAACCGAATGTGTGAGCGGCTGCATAGGATGGGGACCTGAATTATTAGCATTGAATTCCCTACGGAACTGCATCATGCATTATTCGACGCTCTCCGCTGCAGCACTGGGCAGCAAAATGCAATCCATCAAGAAAACGCAGACACAAAGAAAAACAAATTAAACGCTATACATTGAGGCCGGATTTTCCATCCTAATGAGAGAGCAAATACACAACCGGTGCTTTAATTTCGCATTGCAGAAGAAAATCACTCTCCTTTTCATCCGCACGAAGCAAGCGACCAAAACAGAGGCGCGGTGAAAAACGAGATGTAATAATCGCCGCAACAATCACAAAAAACCTAAAAAAAACATAACCGGAACACCTCATCATCCGTCGGCAACGGGAAGCAATAAGATTTAGATTTAGACACCCGGTTTTGTCCGGACGTTGCTACCGTTTTTCGCGCGTTAGAGAAAGAAACAAACAAAAAATCAAGCTAAGAAAAACTCGCGGATATTTATTTTACCGTTTCGCCGATTATTCGCAAGCACCCGCACAACGGTGCTTTGGAGCGAGACACAACGACACCACACTGGCCGGGGGATGTGCGCAATTTATTCCCACGACCATGACACGATTATTGTACACGGTCATGGCGAGAGACTCACTCCTCTTTTGTTGCCTATTTTGGCGGTGGATGGGTGGTGGGAGGGGGGAGGTGGCATATACACAAAAAAAAAACGCGTAACAACACCCCGCTATCCGGTCCGTCCTCTCTCGACACTTCCGTCAACCACATTCGCGCGCTGCTAATCCGCCAAAATTTGGGCCGCTCTAGCGCTTGCCAAAAAAAATAAAACCAACATGTCGACGCCGGCACCGGCTAGGTCTAGGACGGGTCTACGAACGAAGTAATCAAAACAAACAGTCCAAAATAGTGTACCACACACATGGACACTCGCCCCTCCCTTTGGCTGGTCCCAAAAACGGGGTTTTTGTTGGCTTTAATGAGCTTGGAAAGGAAGCAACTCTCGATGGGGGCCTTCTCTCGGTGGGGTGTGAGTGCGAAAATCGAGAGTTTAGATTCGATTATTTTTTTTTTGTCTTGTCTTCTGTGCCTTTGCGAAAGACCCACTAATTCGCGAGTCGTGTGGTTTTTCGCTTTGTTTGTTCGTCACCCTTCGTCGTGTCGTTTTCGCGCTGGTAAAAAAAAGCGAGAGACACGAAAAACGGCAGGAACAATTTGCCACATAAACGACAGCAAACTGGGGGTACTAATTTTGGGAAGCAAGCCAGAGATGCCTGCGATTGTCTCTGGCTGATGTGTCTCGAGTTTCGCGGATTTTGAAGTATTCCAACGAAAAACGATCCACGAAAACACTCTTCTCTTCCGTTCGATTCGGTGGAAGCCCTCGAGCTTTTTGATTGACAAAGACGGATCGAGATTGGATTGGTGTTCTGATTTCGATTGGCGGTAATTGGCAGGACCCCTTTTCTTGGACGGGTGTATTGATTGACGCTTAATCACTTGAAAAGCGATCGTTTAAGTCGAAGCAAATTGACAAACGGCAGTGTTGGGTTTGTTTCGTTGGAAGAATGTGATAAATTTTCTCCTAAATAATTAACAAATATTCATCCACTGGTTGAGTTATTCATAAACCATAAATTTATCCATAAAACTCACTCAAAATTTTCAGTTGAAATATTGAAATAAATTGATACAGAAGAAATTATTGTAGTAAATCAAATAAATATAGTCATATCAACGTTTTTCTATTAAGATCTAGTAAAAAGAGTATTTACATGATAAATTCCACGTGATCCAATACATCAGTACTGAGTGAAATGAAACGATTTGATCAGAAATCATTTTAAAATATATTTACCCATGCTATGATGCGTTACAGACAAATTGCAAAGTTAACGAACAAGCATAATCTACACACAAGCTGATTCATCTACTTTTTGAGGCTTCAAATGAGCCGCCCTTTCAACGCAGTGCGAATATTGGCTTTTCCGCGATTCGCTTGCGTAAGCAAAAACGATAAAAAATCCACTCACTCTTTCGCATTTCGCATATAAACATTCGCTGATCAAATGCCAGCAAACAGAAATATTTGAACCAAAAATTGCATTTAGCTCGTATTTGATTGGAAATTCTGCACACACACATACGTACGGAATATGCCCGGAAGTCTGCCTAACCGAAGCAACCGATGCGAGAATACGATTTCCATTTGCAAAATCACATCCCGGCAAGCTCACCCCCCACGAGTCCTTTTTGGCTTCGCAACCCACCGGAAGGGGTTTTCTGGCTTCATTTCCCGCGCGAATTTACGATTTGCATTTGCCGGGTTTTGCATAATTAAACCGCCGTAGGGGGATAGCCCTCCTCTCTTCCCTCCCACGTACGAATTGTTGCATACCCCAACCCGCCTGATGCCATCTACGCAGCATTGCATTTTCATTAGAAGCATCACCCCCCGACCGCCGGATGCATCACACACGCGTGAGGAGGTCCTTCCCTCTTTGGCGCCGGGGTCGTAATATAAGCGCACTGATTAGAATACATTATATTTCGGATCAAACCCCTCTCCGCGAGGGATTTTAATGCAGTTTTGTCATCAGCGGACGGACGCTTCTTACGGCGAGTGGAAAGCGCGCCCGGAAGGAGTGAAAACAGATTGAGCGAGAGTGAGATAGAAAACGCATCAGAAGAAGAAACGTACCAACGAGGGAGGGCAAGCATTATGAGTTCGTCAAGAATGCACGTGCCCGCATTAATGGAACGACTGGCCGGAACCGGGACACGGGCGGGAAAGAGACCCTTGGCAGCCATTTGATTGACGCCATGTCAAATGGGCCCGTGCGTCGGGTGTGGCGGGCAGGGACAAGGGGAAGGTGCACCTCAGCAGCAGGAAGCCTTCCCTTGGGAAACGGTGGAATAAGTTTTGGTGCTTCTTTTTTTCTCTCCCTTGGCCACCCTCGGGGGTTGGTGGTGTGCTGCGGGTGGTCCAGCATGGTTTCGGCGATAGAGGTCGAACAAAATGGCGCCCATTTGGGTTCCTGTGGTGTGACCGTAACGAAAGGAACCGGAGAGGCGAAACGAAAGAGTCCTTCGCACACGCCAAAACGGATGAGATTTTGTGAGCAAAGGCGTAAGGGAAAAAATGGCCCGAAAAACGGCAATCCTTTTTTTGCTGCTATCGTTTCAACCCACCCTCTTTGGTGTCGCTAATCCTTTGAAGCTTTCCCACACTGCCAAGGACGAAAGGGAAAGAAAAGAAGGTATTGACGGGTTTTCGACACGGTCGGGTGTTTTTTTTTTGTCATCGAAGTGCTCCCCCGTGGGGCAGGATATTAGGACCCCTTCGCTACAAGGATAATGCGTGTTGCATATGTGCGACCTGGAAAAACTTCTCTTCGATGGCAACCATTAGAGAGTTCATATATCAAGGCGGGTTTCCCGGGGGAGACTTATCTTCAGAGGCGTGATGGACACAACGGAATAACGAACCGGAGTGTGAACATAAATCTTTCAACGTCACTAACGGTAGGACAAGGATTATCCTTTACCGTCACAGGATGGTACATTTTTCGGGGAGCATGGTACATGAACATTGTATTTAGAGTAACGTCCCGGATAGGTTATTACGGACATGCATAAAGCAGTCAAATGGGAAGGAAGGTACATCAACAGAACATTAGGAATTTTTAGGTTAGATTTAAAATACGCAAGACTGAAAATACGAAAGAGTTTGTTTTTAAGCTGTGTTTCTACTTCGAAAATTGCGAAATTAGAAATATGCGTACATGAATCCACATGCAAAAATTCACTTGAATCCAAAAAGGAATAGATGGCAAGTGAAACATTCGTTCCTAAATTCCAACATTCCATGCGACGGTTGACGGATAAAACACTTAATATAGACAAGCAACTTACGTTCAAAGTTTAACGCAGTCTTCAAGAAGTCACACCCAATTAGGATCCCCAATACCTAAGAAACACCACCACCAAGCAAGATAAAACCATCCGCGCTCCGTTCGTTTCTAATTTTCACGCACCCAAAAGGACGTTGGACGTTCGCAGTTCCAACCGGAAAGGCAATGAAGTCAGATGAAAACGAGTTCCGAAAACCCAATAACATCCTCGCTTTATCCGGCGTCTAGCTAATTGTGCACGAAAGGAAGCGAAACTTACAAGGGAGAGCTATCAGCCACCCCAGGACACCTCGTAAAGGATCTATTTCTCTCTCTCTTGCTTTCTGGGCAGGACTTGCCGCTCGGATGGACGACGCGTAATGATCGGAGGCCCCGACTCACGGGCGCACAACATTAGGCCTTTTAATTAAAGCGTGGGATTGACGGAGTTTCGTGGCGAAACGAGCGGGGTTGATGGCGGGCAGGCACGCGAACAACTGCTTCCGGTGTACGCTTTTTAGAGCAGTTGGCACGCAGGGCGATTGTTCGAGGGGTGAGAAACCGGACGGGGAAAGCGGAAGCGTAAAATCCTATCCCGCGGTGAGCGATCAATTCCAGGCTTGATTGACGTTAGTGTAATTAATTGAGTAGGGAATCGAACGCAAGTAATGCCACCACGGTAGCCTAAACCTAGGGATAAGGGGAATCGTCTTAAATCGTGCCATTGCGAATCGTTAGAGGAAATCTATAAAAGCTGCTTAATAATGATGGTGGATTGTTTTCTTACTAAAGGAAGTAAATGAATTAAATCTAGGAAGGAAAATGTAAATGTAAAAAGGAGGGGAGATCTATTTAGACACAAATCCTTTTAATGCTGCGTTTATTCTAAATTGTTTTTGAAATGATCAATATTTTTTAAACACTGGTTAACATTCACACAGCAGAATATCCTGATATTCTATCTGAAAACCGCAACATAATACCCAACAAATAAAACCACTTCAAAGGTTTGCTCTATTGATATTTATATTATATTCCCACAGTGGGGGGGCTGATAGCAAATAATTTAATTATGCAAATGGAAGGAAAAACTAAAAACCACAAATAGCATTGAAAGCAATTCAATATATTTATTTCCTATCTCCCGCATTCATTTTGCTCATAATAATAAAATGATATGTTATTCACCAGTGAGTTTATTTCAATTGATGGTCTCTCGTATGCATCCGGGTCATCCGGCAATCGCCCGTGGAAATTCGTTCTTGATCTCGATCGGTTAGTTTATCATACCCGTGTGTGCTTCAGGATTTGGATGCGTTGGTGCGCACTCACAAACCCTGCAGGAGGCAAATATTACCAATAAATGCGAGCAGGGACGAAAAAACGAAAACCACGGAAAATGCAGCTCAAATGGCACCACTATAGCCGAGCTGGGCTGCATCAGGGAGATGGGTTCAATGACCATCGACCATCGCATTGACATTTGCGTGCCGGCGAAACGAAATGGTTTTTTGCCTTCCTACCCCGCATTCGGACGTGGGGGTTATTCACAATTCAATGGGACTCGAGAGGGCCCTCTCCATGAATTCATTTCGACGTGGATGATTAAACCCGGGAGTTGAATGTTACGGAAAAATTGCAATTTTACATCGCGATATGGTTCCGGGAGTAATGCGCGTATGAATGCAGTAGTCGGAATAGTCAATATGACAGATGGATATTGATAATGATTAATATATATGCTCAAAAGGGGCTTCTCCACATCGAATGGGTGCTTTTTATAATGAATTCGTTCTTTGATGAAAAGTCATTCAAAAGCATAAATGCCGTCATGCTGCTTATCAGGCTCTCTCTATCTATCAAACAACGGATGTCGGGTTTTGACAGCTTCATGATAGCGCTTGTTGTTATGTCAAAAGCGACACGCGCCATTGGAGAGCACATCGTGAGAACAAAAAAGCAACACCAAAGAAGTTAATTAAAAATGTATTAAATTAATCGCATTAAATTTCCCCGAACCGAACGAACCCGAAGCGAGCAAGCAAGCGACTTCAGCTGCTAGTTCATCCACATCGAGAAGATGCTATTATGTTTATGGTTCCCGCTGCCACAAGGGCGACAGCTGTCGATATCCGGCGGAGCGACTGTTTTCCTTGGCCTGCCGCGCAGCCAAACCAACCGATGCGTGTGAGTGTGTTTTCTTTCGCTGACTCCTTTTTTTTCCTTGCCACCGCGCGCAGACATATTTTTACAGCAGCGCACAACATACTTTTTGGCAGCCGTTTTTCGGCACCAGGAGCACACATGTGCTGCGCGCGCGGCTAGAGGCCGATTGGCTAGGGCTACCCCACTGTAGTATGCGCGCAACCCCGCGTTGTAAATCACATGTCAGCACAATTATCAACACACATCTGCGCCGCTGTTTCACGCTTTATTCGGGGGAAAAGGGAAGCCATCGCCGAAGGAGGCAGCAAAGCGCACTGTTGGTCAATGGTTAAAAACCCAACAGCCATGTGCTAAACTCCACAGAGACACGCGGAGACATCCCGCGATAAATGACGTTGTCGCGTGCCGCTGGTTATTGTGCATAAAAGGCGCAACATATGCTCACGCGACTGCTCCACCGGAGGCAAAAAAAAACGTTTCCAAAATGATTCACACGCAGTGTATAAGAGCAAAAAAAATTCACTCCAGCTTGTTGCAATACCCTTCTGGATCCAGCTTCCATGGAAACAGGTTTGCATAGCATGCTGGGGTGTTTTTTTGTTCAATTCCAACACGTATAAGGCAACTGACAGATGGCTACAGATATGCATCGCTTCAGATAAGCCTGCGCCTGCTATGAGTCTACACCTTGTAAACGGGTTGTTTCGCGTAATGATGGCTTGAATTAATCCCTGCACAATTTCGCGTTTCGAAACGCACTCATAAGCCTCGTGACAACATGCCAGTTCCATACCGTATTTGCCAACTAACAAACGTCAAAACGTCACACCAAACGTACCTGTCAACGTAATCAAAGAAGGGAGAGAATGAACTCATTCATGCCACACGAAAAAAAAACACCGATCAAACATTAATTGCATGTACCTGTGATATACACCACAGCAGACATATTAAAACCTCATAGATGTCGTTAGGGCGAACCATTATCACCACATTGCATTTATCGCCGATAAGGCTGATAACCCCTACAGTTAGGCTCCTCGCTTCCTTGATAGCGAATATAAATAATGGAGAGGATAATGCCGGGAACATGATGATATTAATAAAAATAAAAATAATTCGAACTGGACTCTCATTTACACGCGTGCAGCTGCTGCCGCAGGAGATGAACGAACATCGGGGCCAGCTGTAACAGCTTCTTGGACGACAGGAATTAATTTTACATTAAAAAAAACTTCTCCTACGACTCGTGAGACAACGTGGAGGGAGAACCGAAATGGACGATTGGTTGATGTTATAACATTAAAATAAATGTCTTCCTCATTTCACGCACGTCGGTGTTACACACATCCATCGCGAGCGAGGTGCAGATGGAGACATTTCGCAGCTGAACAAAGTGAAAATGTTGCACTAAAACATTGGCGCTGCAAAACGCGGCCACATCCCGTCGTTCGCAGGTAATTTCGTAAGGACAACTGTACGAGCATACATTGTAGCATCGGTGATAAATATTGGGAGGCCCCTTTTTATCGGTTGTCGTGTAACATGAGGGAACCTGCCGTTGTTGGACAAATTTAATCGCCCTCGATAACTACTCAATCAACGTACGCTTTTAGCTGGAACGAAGTTCCAACAAACCCGCTCCATAACACGCCAATCGTTGATGCTCTGAGTCGGCTTAATTAGCTAGGCTTACCGGGAGAGGGCACATTCCTGCTACCCGAAAACGGTGGTGTTAATTTCATTCGGCGATAGAATTTCATTAGAGTCTCCATCCTCTTCCGATGAGCAGCTATTCGGAGATGGTGGTGGATTTTTGTTCTCCTCCACCGCGTGGAAAGGGCTCAAACAACAAAAAAGGGGGTGTGAAAATAATCCTTCCCTTTGGCAACATTCATCTCGCATTGTATTCAACGCTTCTAGCGCGATGTGTGTAAAAACGTAAGGCCGAAAGGGAACCGCGTAGGCCCCCATATGCAAGACTTTACTCGCGACCAAAGAACAAAAACGCTCGGCTTGTGGCAAATGACATACGAGCCCTGGGTCGAAGAAGCTGGTTCGCTTGGAACCGTGTGGAGAGAAAATTGCTATCAAAAGTTGTAGTTTTACGAGCCCGGTCGTAAAGTTAATGAACCATTTTATGCCTCCCTCAAGACAGGTCCCCCCAGGTTCCGTACGGTGGTGAGGGCATTCGACCCTTTAAGGGTTGAACTTCGCGTCCTCAGCGAGGCAGCGGGCAGGAGCAGCTTCTCCGGTTTGGAGGAACTAAAATGATCAACTCCCTGCAGGAAATGTGCCAGAGAAGGAACGTTCTCGCACGCTAGGGCCCATGGAAGTGCAAGCATAAGGTCGAATTCATGCTAGCGAAGCCTACGGCATTTGATGAACCCTTCGGATGGGCTTCCCCCCGAAGGGAATGCCAGAAGGTGGGTGGTTGATGGAGGTACAGGTGCGGACGGATGGTTGAGAAGCAATCTGTCATAAATTCAATTATGAAGCAATTTTCTTCGTGAGGTGGTGGTTTTTTCCCTTTTCTCCCATCATTCCTAGCGCACTCTGCTGGCTCTTGAACTATGGCCACGAAATAAAAAGCTGCCCAAATAGCCACCTACTGGATGAAAGGGAGCAGCAGCAGAAGGGCCCAGATAGAGAGAGAAAAAGGTGGCCAATCGCTCGGCCACTCAACTTCGAAGGTGGTTCGAGGTTTTGGTGTGGCTTTTTTATTTTAGCTTTTTTTTGCCTTCTCGACTCTAGGGCCCGTTGTCGGAGCCTGGTGTTGTTTCGGCGAAGGGAAATTCAATTACCAGCCTTAAAAACTCGAAAGCCCCTACGAAAGGCCAGGCAAAAGCTTCAAGTTACCTAGCCATGCAACGCATTATCTTATGGTAAGGTTATTTAAAAGTTCTAAAAGTTCCACGTGTCTAGTTGATTTAACACTAAAACTATATTTTTCAAAGCCAAATGCGATCCTTAGATTCACTCCTCTCTCTATTCCAAGGAAGCAAACGCAAGCAACTTGTTGAATCGAAATTAATTTGTTCCCATCCAGCGCGACTCAACATGTGAGCCATGGTGTTGTAGAACACAATCATCTCTTGCATGAGAATGTTCCAAAAGCCAGCAAAGCAGCAAAGGACCCTCTTCCCCGTGTACCGGAGCAGCTGGCACAGCGAGCGGAAATCGATCCATCGTGGTCAGAGCAACCGGCGGGTATCCTTGAGCATTCCCGGGAGAGTATTATTTTTCATGCAACGATCCTCTGCCAGCCCGCCAGGATGCCGTTTGGAAAAAAAAGCTGGATTGATGGCAAACGGTTCCCGGTCTCCGGTCCCCGAAGGCGATTTGAAGGGAAATACAAGCAGCCCGCAAGGGGGATATAAGAAAAATCGTTCCAGAAGCAACACAAGCACACGCACGTTGCCGTTCACCGTGCTTGAAATCGGTCGCTAGAACTTGAAAATGCGAAACAACCTGGCAAGGAATAGAGTGCAAAGGCGAGCAAAAAAAAGGGCTCTTAGCTCTTGTAGCGGGAAAACGAAACCTGGGACGCAGCAACGGCCGAAGAAAATACAGCTGTCGGTTCGGTAAAACTTTATTATTGCCCAAAAAAAAATATATACGTCTATACCGCCAGAAAAAGCCAGGGTTTGATTTATTTTTACTCGAAATGAGCGCTCAAATGCCTACAAGGGCAACGGTTAAGGATGAATTTTGAAGCAGAAAAACACCATGAATATTCTTTGGATATGAAGCAGAAGCCTGTCTACGGCACGGAATAATGCAAGCTGCAGCAATCCAACGGAAAAAGTGGGCCGAATTCGATTTTGTTAGTACTAGAATTAATAATATCTGCCTTGGGTTATTCCAAAAGCAGATGAAAAACGAAAGAAAAGCACACAAAAGAACACTGAACATATAAAAGGTAAGCTTCTTCCAGATATGGTGCAGTTGCTGGGCAACTAATTAGCCTTCCTTTTTTCAGATTAAGCGAAAAAATTAAATCAAATTAAAAACAACAGTTAGCCAGCTTGGGGGAAGATGCTTTAATTCTGCCAAAAGCACCAGCACATAATAAAGTGAAAGGGTGCACACGCCGGTAAGGACAAACTGCAATGGACAATTGATCGTAAAGATTTATTTCTCATCTGACCAATTTCGTGCGGGATGGAATGCAATGTTCCTCCCAATTTCTGCACAATACATACGCGCGAACACACATGATCGTAAATTCATCGCGACTCCTTTCCGGTAATTTGGAACGCGATTTAGTCGAGACAAAAACGCGCGCGAAGGATGCCGCCCGAAAGTCAAGCAAATGTACACCCATTCACAGGACACCCGCATGCCCCCGTGAAGAGTAGTTCGCGATGGCTGCAATATCGGGAGGAACCGCGTAATAAACCAACATTAAAATCTCCGAAATGAAGCGAAAAGCCCAACATGGACCCCGCGCGCGCGTGTGCACGTGCTAATGTGCGAAAAGGAACCGCAACTTTATCGTCCGGTCATCTCAAATGGACTCTCTCTCTCTGTCTCTGTGGTCCTTTTATCAAGTCCGTAGGTGGTTTTCCCGATATTGGGAACACCACACATCGGAAACCCATCCGCGTTTGTGGAATCCGAAATAAATGAACGTACAACCCAAACCGTTGGCCGAAACACGAGGCTCGCGTAGCATAAAGCATAAACCCAAACAAGGACCGCGGTTATGCTCTGCGTCTTGCGCATCAATGTAGGGAGGGGTGGGTTTGGTGTTGGTGGTGGGTATTTGCACCCTCCCCACCTTCGGTACTGCACAAAGGCACCCTACGAAAAGGCAACCACACCGGGCTGCACCATTTTGGTCCGATTTGAACCCCAATGACGGAGAAAGAGACCGGACCCGGGTTGGGCTTTTGGCCGTACGCCTCGACAACGGCATTTATCGAGCAAATAAAACCCATTTTCGATAATGTGCCATCATCAAGCGGTGCCTCGGGTTGTACCCTTCGCCATACAAACGCGCGAGCGCGAACATACACACAAACGCACGTGGCTATAATAAACGTGGCGCGTCCTTTTTCCTCCCCCCACAGAGATGGCCATCTCCCGTACGTCGGTGCAATGGAAACATCGCCCAGGGGGTGGTTTACGGTCGTCTGCACAGTGACGAAAGCAGAAACACAATGCGCGGCCCTTTTTCATGGAATTTGGAAGCATTTAATCAAAGTTTATTGGAGCCAAGCGTTTATGAAGTATCAAAATATAAAGCTAATAGATTAATGAACTCGAAAACAAGTAGTTATAAAATTTTCAAGGAACTAATGTGCTACTATTGAAAGCAAATTTTACTCATTTAAACATGCTTTGAACAATTAACACCTTCAGTTAACCAAGTCATATTTAATTCATGTAATATATTCATTAAAAATTTAAACGCTAACAAAACACAGCATTAAGATTGAAAACATAAATCAATGGCTATTTGTTGTCTGATTTTGATATTAATTAAAAAAAGAAACGGAAAGGACAGACAAATAAATAAAGGTCATTGGAAACCCCACTTCTAACTTATGCTTTGATTGAAAATAGAAATTACATCCCAGCTTAGGGAAGGGAAAGCATTCAATTAGAATTTATATCATCCATTAGTAGCACTTTTAATGCACCGAGAACATTTTCCTGCACACGACTGTAGCGACAATAAAGTGCCCGCTAAAAGGGCACACACAAGTGAAGTGGCGGCACGTATGCACGTCACATAAATGCTCTTGTCTCTCTTTCTCTCTTGCCACTGACGAAGATAAATAATAATAATTATTATTTATCGATGTGCCCATTTACGCTCTTGCGCAATACCGACGAGTACCACCCGGCGGGGCGCACATGTCGTTGGCAGGCCCTCCGATATCGTGCCACCAGAGGAAGCGTGTTGCATTTCTAAAATGCACTCGGTAGAACCCGCCGGAAGGCAAACGGGGCCAATAGAGGTCGCTGAGCAGAGAAGAAACGTTCCCATAATGTTCTTTGTCATTCCAACCTGCGGTGGAATTCACCAGACATTCATACGCCACGATTCACCTTTCACCGGAACGCGATGTGCGATACAAGGGGGACCACCATCGGCAGTACACAAGGAATTCCGGGCATAATTTTCTCCCATCCTGCAAGGTATTTGGTGGGTTGAGTTTAATTTGTAGCACAAATAAAATCAACACAAAAAAAAACAGGCTACGGAAATCCACCGGCGACAAGAGTTTCGAGTTTTTCTCGCACGAAACGGAGCACGATAGATCTTTTATCCTGATTGGATCACGTCCTTTGTCGACAAGGAAGGGTCCTTTGGGGTCACAGAAGATCCTCCGTTTCTCTTGCTCTCTTTCTGGTACGCCACAAACCGTAGTGCATGAATAAATAAAAGCCACCTACCACCGTATATCTACCGAACCGAAAATGCATTACCATTGCACTATGCTCAAGGATCGTACAACACTGTGTCGTCCTTTCTCCGGCGCGTCTTCCTCTTTCGCTTTACTAATTGAACTTTCCTTGCGCGCAATTTTGTGCCGGGTGAGAAAGGCAAACAGAAGAGAGGCCCCTCTTTAAAACAGCGTGTCTAGGCGGGCTCTCGCCCTGACAATGGCATAATCACATAATGAATGATTAATGCGCAAACACGAACTCATTTGTTTGTTCTCGGTGTCGTGGTCGTGTTTCCAAAAAAAACCGAAGAGAATGCGCGGTTTACCCAGAGGTATCCTTTTGGGTTTTGTTTTCCGTGCGACAGCAAACAATGGTCCGGCGTTTTGGTTTTAATAACATTAAAGCACGAGAGTGTTTACTTCTTTTGTGGCTCAGGCATGTTTAAGTGCATTGTGTTTACATAACTTGGAAATTAAATTCTTGCAAGATGGCTACAACGTATTACGAGTCAAAAGTTTCATTGAGCATGATTCATTAAAAGACCTTCCAACAGAAAATTGGTTCTAACGTAAGCCTGTGTAAGTTCTACCACGTCATCAGTGTGTCAATCTCAACTTCCTGCACCCTGTTGAAGCTGATTCAGATAACGACGAAGGATCGAGGATAGTTTGCATATCAAGTTCTCGCTACGATGACGTAAAGCTATCATCTACCGGTGAATAATACGCACGTTGGCGCTAATTTATCTCGCTGTTGGACACCACGCGGTATGGGGACTTTTTCCGGAGCGAAAAATGCCTGAATTAATCACACAAAAAACTACCTCCCGGGAGAACGTTATAATTTGAAAACATTTACATTAATTAAACGTAGCGATATAGCGCGACCGGCAAACAGGAAGCACTGGCTAGGCAAAGGTCACTAAATGCAGCTTTGCTGTTTTGAAGAACATCTCTACCCCGAAACAAAACGGGAGGAAACACGGTTACACAGGATAGCGTAGCAACAAAACAGCTGCCGATGCCGGCTGCTCAGCCGCCTGCTGTCGGCGAAACCACCGGTCACGCGGCACCTTTTGCTGTCGAAATTTCTTGACGAGCAACACACACACACGCACACACCCGCCGGGAGGTGCAATCGAGTTCGTGGCAAAGGGAACACCTGACCGCAATGTCCGGAGAGCGATCCTTCGGTTGGAAGGAAGCGCAATAAAAACAGACGACCCCGACTGATAGCGGCGTCCGGGTTTTGCGTCAGGTTGTCGAGAAGGCAAAATCGACTTGGCTGGAAGTGGCTCTCGATGGTTTGAGATCCTTTCCCCGGAGGGGTTGGGATCGTTTATGAGAGGGCAAGAAGAGGAGAGAGAGAAAAAAAAGGCATCGACCCATCAATTCCACCACAAAGTTACCAATTCATTTAATTTTATCACAAGACGCGGCAGGCAAAGGCAAGTGCCCTCGATTGGATGCGCTTTCGAATGCACCGGAAGGAGGGCTGCATTCGAGCGCGTGGAAGAGGATTTTCTTTTCTACTGTTTTATATCTCGCTGCAATTTGAGACCCCAGTCAGCTGTTCGAATTGGTTTTGTGGTGCAAGGAAGCTCGTTTAGACGATAGAATATGAAAAGGATACGAGGAGCTCGATATTTCTTTTCGTTTTTATCAAAATGCGTGGTTTCTTCGTCAGCTGGCGATTGTGTTGTTTCGAAATACAACACAACATCGGTCGTTGTGGCTGCCGGAAAAAAGGACAAATTAATTCATTCTTTAGTGCAACACGGGTATCCCGTACACTTCGAACCACGAATGAAGGAAAATGGATTGTAAATTAAATTAAGAAAACTTCATAAATAAATCCTCACCTAGAAGGGCTCGGAATTTAATTGGCAAAAATGATATTTCCCAAAAAAAAGGTACATAAGAGAATCAATCTTCATACCAAAGCTCCCAGATGGTGCTCAGGTGTTTCTTTGTACTTACGCTCCGTCCTTCGAGCATCGTACTCAATATAATTGCATCTCACACGTAATGTTGGCTATAACCATAATCATTATCATTATTATAATTTTGCACAACAAATGGCTATTAAGCACATGTCAGCATCAGAGGAGAACATGCAGATTAAGTTGTCGCATGCGGCAAGCATTGGATGTCCAAAAAAATGGAATCATCTGTAAAATGAACGATTGACGACGAACAGCTGACATATTATATTGATTTTTGGATGTACAAAAACATTTTGATTTCTTTATACAAAGAATTTGAAGGTAATACTTTTGTGTAGTGGCATGACATTGCGGCGGGTTTCGAGGAACAAAATACAGTTAAATACAGCAGAAAATTTGACTTATTTGCGATATATCTGGCAATTTCCATTCCCTACTCGAAAGATCTACCCAGCAAAATAACTCCGTTTAGTGTTTTTTCAGAGGTAAACACAATATACAGGTAAATGTAACGATCGAGCACGTTTCTACAGGCAAAAGTGACCCGACTATACAGGCAAACGAAAAGAATAGACTACCTTAATAGCAATAATAATACCTACCTTTTAAGGACACCTCTGAACAGGAATAGCGACGATTTTGACGTTTGGTCCTTCTGGAAGACCTGGAACACTACCGGGTGGCGAACAAAAATCCTTCACACGGCCGTTTTCGATGTCCTTACGCCAGCAGAAGTAACAGCAACGCCTCGTAATCCATGCCTGGGATTGTGCCGATTCCGAAGGGTGGTATTGAGGAGAAAACTTTTATTTTTCACACAGCCGGGTGGTTCAAAATTCCAACCATTCCTTCCTTCCGACGGTATCCCTGGCACTTCTGGGAAACTTACAATGACATCGTCACCATTCCCGCACTCTCCGACACTCGATTTTCGAAACGAACGACGACGGTAGCACACTGCGAAATAGCCTTTATGCGAAACTACGGGAACAGAACATTGCCGCCGTTTTTAATTTTGCTCTCCCGAGCAGAAACGCTGCCTTAAGCACCGGAACTTTTCCTCGTTTTCATTACTAGCGGAAGGCCGTTTGTTTTCCTGCGTTTACTTTCGCACCTTTTGCATTGCTTTTCCTTTTCCCTGCGGTGCCGTTTCGCTATTCGCGATCTTTCTCTCGCTCTCTCTCTATCTCTTCCCTCCCGCTACACTTTTTACGCCTACAATCACTCTCACTCACCACCCCTTTTTTGCGCTTATTCACTCTCACTTTTCATTTGCTCGTAGGCTTGGATATTTTCTTTTCTTTCATTTGCTATTTCGCCCACTATTCTTACAACATTGCGCACTTTTCCATTCTTCCGCGCACTGAACACACAATTTTCCCTTTTTTTTGGCAACCGATTTTTTCACCCAAAAGGCCCACGAAAGAAACACTTACAAACACCGGGCCTAAAGAGTGTTGCCTGTCGTAGATTGGTTTATAGATTTATAAACTAACTTTTTATAGCTTTTTGTAGCCAACGAACACCTGTAAGAGAAGAAACAAAAAGAACAACAAATTAGAGTAAAATAGCACTAGTTTAGAATACAGCTTATATATGATTTTATTTAATCAACCGAGTGAAAGAAACAGCAAAATTTAATAGCTTAAAAATGTTAATGAGAAATTATGAGAAAAGAAAGGAAAAACAAACAAAAGAACGATCAAACTTTAGCGCGTGAATCGTGAATAGCAAAAAAAAAAGGACACACGAAAGAAACGAGAACAAGACCACAGAACAGGGCAAACTTTGCCGAACGTTGGTGTGGGGAGGAGTCCCAAAACGACGAAACAAGCGCGAATAAAAAAAAGAAACGACCCAAGGCACACGTAAAGGAGCAACGGTGTGCCGAAGGATCAGCCCCAGAGCGCGCAGCTTGGGCTGAGGCTGGGTCCGAGGAAAAAGGCTGCGTTCTTCCCGTTTGGTTTCACCTTCCCACTGGCTAACGACTCACGAAGCAGGCTGTGAAACAAATGAACCAGCTCTTGACTTCTTTTCCCCTTTTCAAACCGCGTGTGTGTGTGTGTGTGAGTGTAAGACAAAGTTTCCATCACCACGAACCACCCGAAGGAGATGGATGAATTGAGATGAAGCTGCGGCTCTTGCCTTTTCCCCCGACTGGAGCCACGAAACACAGGGAAGTAAATCAACAGCCTCTCTTCCTGCTATTTCATCCCAGCACACAGGTTGGGGAACATAGACTCCTGCGTGGTTGGCGAGTGCAGGTTCACGCGTGTGATGGAGCAGTCGATGAGAAATAGATTAGGACCGTATAATGACGGATCCACTGCAAGGAGAGATGAAAAATAAAATCTTCCATTTCGTGCATGGTAGAAGCTGTTCAGTTATCCTTCGTCCTGAAAGCCACATCTCCATAAGGACCGCATCATACACACCTGGACCGGCCGGCGCGTTTGTGTTTCCGCGTATGGTTGAGATTTAATATTCATGATTTCGCCCCTCATGACACCAAACCCTGCTGGGGGCATTTAATTTTCATCTTTGCGCGATTTAAATTTTCCTCCGATCGAACGTCGCACGGAACGGAAACTTCTTTGGGAGGAAAATTCAACACACAAAAAAAAACCCTCCCTCCCATTGGGCCGGAACCCTGTGTGAGGCGCACACATACAGAGACGTGCTCGCGGGACCGGAATCACCCTCGAACCCGCCCTACACACCGCTAGTCACCTTGCTTGGTGTAGCATAAGCTGCAGCATAAGCATCGACCCTCTCGCGGCGAAAGGCTCACGCGCGCGCGGTGTTACACATTTTCTCGGAACTGATAGTTCTCTCTCGCTCTCTCTCTCTCTGTTTGTGCTGCACTCGCTTCATCCCCTTTCGCACCCGGTGCAAGTGGCCATGCGCCACGGAGAGCGACGAAGGTGCTCTCGTTCGTGCTCTTTCTCACCACCGCGGTAGAAGGGAACACGCGGAACGAGATTAGAGAACGCGCGCGCGCGCGCATACACACACAGGAAAAGCGGAAGGGGAACGGCCGGAAATCAGGAATTCGTGCGAGTAAAGTGGGGTGTAGAACAGGGGGGGGGGGGGGGGTCGGCAAACAGCCCTTTTGCGGGTGAAAGACAGAGAGCGGAAGATAAACATACTCGCGAATGAATTGATAGCGCGAGCCGCGCCTCGTCTAGCGATGTTGCGCGTGGTGCGGGTTTACATCCGCGCGTTCACCACTGCGGTGCTTGCGCGTGGAAAAGCACGCGAGCGAACATTAGCGCGTGTCATTCTTCGTACTGAGCTGAGGGGGGGGGGGGGGGAGGGAATGGGTTTAAGGGTTTCACCCCCATCATCCCCAACGTAAGAGCTTTCTCCCAGCAGAACGATCTTTTCCCCCCTGCCGTATGTTTGCCACCGTGCGCGCATAAAAACAAGCGACACTCTATCGCGTTCTCGCTTTCCAGATACGCGAACGGCTTACATAACCATAGAAACATGCGCCTGCTATCTCGCTCGTTCGCATGCTCCAGCTTTTCTGCAGCATAGCTTGCTTTGCGATGGGATAGGGCGAGCAGTGGCGCTGACGGCATGGGAGAAAGAAGAGAACGAGAAATCGACCTCCTCCGGTGTAGAGGCAGCATAAATACGCTTCTCGTGGCGGCTGAAGGGCCATCTCTTTCCCATTTTTCCTTCGTACACTTTCTTCTGATGTTTAGCTGTTTTTTTCGCTCTCGCCATTTGATCGATTCAACCTGGTTTGGTGTTGGTCGTTAGATTTGTTTCCAATATACAATAAAAAAACAAAGCAACTGAGTGTATAATCACACACACACGCACGGAATCGTGAGACAGTGTGTGTGTCCTGACGGTGCACTCTTGCTGCAGCTGATGATGCACCTCGCGAGGAGGGTCTCAAAACGACTTTAAATCTTGCATCCGCGGCACACACTAAAATGCCTGCTCACACAAGAACACACCACCTCTGAAGTTCGTGCGGAACTGACATGCTTTGTGCTTTCTCGTTCCAGCGCATACACTCGTGTGCATCGTCCATCCAGCAGAGGTGCTTTTTCTCGCTTTTTTCCACCACCCAGCGAAAGACGGGGCGCAGCAGGAATTCTGGGCACGCACCAACACACACACCCACCCGACTTGGGGGGGGGGGGAGCCTTCTAAGTCCCCCCTTTTCTATCGAAGAGCCCACAAAAGCTTTTATCGTGGTGGTGTGTTGATCTTTGGGGGGCAAGAGCAGCATCGAAAGAGACGCAAGAAAGGGCCTTCATTCCCGGGTTGGGGTATTAAATTTCCTTCCCTCTCGCAGAGGGAGCAACACACACACACACACACACACACACACACACACGAGAGAAAAGCAGTAGCCCCCGAGGGAAAAATCACCCTGCAACAATGCTTCCACATTTCCTCCTGTGCGGGTACCTGAAGCGAGCTGGTTCTTGAGCAGATAGCACACAACAGCGAAAGCCCATCCGAAAAGAGAGAATCGAGAAGATGAAAGGGTATACTAAAGGGAACAACCCGAGAACCAGCGAGAACGAGATTGGTAGCGAAAAAAAAATCGCGGGATTCTCGTACGCAGGGGCAAACAGGGAAGGATTTGTTGATGTGGAGAAAAAAAAGCCAGCAACGGACTCTGTTGGACGCAAAACATAGCCCCATATAATAATATGGCCGACACAACGCCACATAATCATACACATGCAGCCGTTTGATCGAATCCTTGGCAATGAAATTTCCACTCAATCGAAGCAGCAGCGCTTCAACGACGTCCGATGATGCGTGAGGGATTTTTATTTTTCACGCACCGGTTCGATTGACGTTTGTTTGACATGCACGCATTAGATAGACCGCTGCCTCAGCACTATTTGTTCCCGCGTTCTCGAGATGATTTCGTTTCTTCTCACTGTGGTCGAGGCGCGCTGTCAAACTCGTGCCATGGCTTCACGCACGTTTTCCACCCGTGCTATATTTCTATTCACTTTCACCCACAAACCCGTTAGCCACCCCCGCGGACCGCGGGCTGTTTCCGTGAAGCAAAAAAAAACTCATTCATAACGTGCGCCTACGAATGTATGCCCCCTCTCTCGCTCTCTATCATTCGTTCTCGCGCGGTGAGCGGGAGAAAGCATGGCACACACACACTGTGTGTGTGTCGGCGATAGAACAAACTTTATCATTCCAAATGGAAGAGAAAAAAACGCACGCAAACACACACACACACACACTCTCGTCCCCACGGATCAACGAACGAGCGAAGCGAACATTCGCTAGGACGGAGCAAGCGAGAAAAGAGTGCGCGAGAACGAGATGAACGAGCGCACTTTACGCTATCTCGCTCGCTCTTGCTTTGATTATCGTTGGTGCTTCTTCCTCGACGTGATGCACTCCTTTGCCATCCTGCTCTCTCATCAATCCAAGGCACCCAAGAGGGGTACGGACGGTGGAAAAGAATTGTATACACTGCGCCGTCCACACACACACACACACACGCTGGAGTGGTTGAAAGATGAAATGGCCGGCAACGGGAAACCTGGGAGCAGCTGAGACGGAAACACCCAAGGGGTACACAAAACAATAATTGCACCCCGGCGGGACCTCGCAATCGATCATCCTTCTCCTTCAGCCTTCTCAGCAGCCCGCATTGAAGAACGTTTCTCACGCGGACCCCCCCAAGATGGCCATCAGGATTCCCGGGCGTGTGGGATTGGCATGCACGACGTGTCACGGAGTCACGGATAGAAAAAAGAAAAGAACGATGCTCCACACACGATGCAGGGCTCGCGCGAACAGCGACGCTTCAGCGGAAGCGGCAAGCTGATGAGATGAGCGCGAGTGTGTGTGTGTCTCGTACCGCTAATACTCTTCACTTCTCATGGCCACAGCGAACTAAAGTGAGAATTATTCCTTCTTTTAACCAGGAAAAATCAGCCAGTGTACACAGACGGAGAGGCGAAGGTTTTTCCTATCTAATTTTACTTTTTGTTATCATCACTGATGGTGCCGCCGCCCGGCAATTGACAGCATCACACGAAGGGCATATGCTGTGCATATCACACCTTGGCGGCAACACCAGGCAAGGCCAACCCATTCACACACATACACACGGATGAACACTCTTCCATCTTTCCGGTCATATGCCCGCGTGGTACACACCTTTTCGCTGGGCCTTCCGTGAACCGGCCACAGTTCGTTAGATGGCCGTTTGCAAGTTCGAGCCCAATACACACGCTGCTTTTGATGTGGTGCGGCCACTCCGCGCTATCGCACACACTGCCGCCGTCGGATGATGTGTGTTTCTCGGTGCGGTTAACCACCACCGTCCACTAGAATTCACGTTTTTTTTCTTCACCACTGCGGCCGCCGCGCTGCTTGACAAGCCGAAATACTGCTGCTGCTGCTGTTTTGCTAGTGCTGGAGCTTTGCTGCTGTCGAACACGGGCACCGAGAACACGCACGGACGCGCGAAACCGTCCCCAACAGTGGCCAAAAGCAGACTGAGAGAAAGAGCGAAGAAAGCGCTCGATCAACCACCGTTCGCTCTTTGTGAGAGGCTCTTCGGGTGGGTTTGCTCTCGCGATTCCATCACCGTTCTGTTTGCCTTCTCGCTCACACTCACGGACCGCGCGAGCGCGCGCTCCCGTTCGTAGCAACCCGTGCGAGAGCGACCGTGAGCTACCCGTCTCGTTTGCTCACACATTGGGCTCTCATCGTGGGCTACTCACTCTTCTCGCGCCCATCTCACACCATCATTAGCGCTGCATCGTTGCCGGCGCAGAACGGTGAGCGTTTTTGTTAAGAGAGAAGCAAACGAAAAAAAAGAGAGCCGACACAAGCTTCCTCACGCACACACACACACACTCGCGCGTTCATCGCGCTTAGCTGAGCGCAGCACGCGAGTCTCACGTTGGGCAGCGCGGTCACGTACACCGACCCTCTCTTCGCCCGCTGCTTCTTCTCCTCCTTCCGCATCCAGATCTTGTTCCCATGCCGTTGCTCCAAGAATAGGCCCCTCCTCGGCATGAGGCAGCACGTGAAGGGCCACAGGGCGGCAGGTGTAGGAGGAGCAGGGAAAAACTTTTCCCGCGCCACCGCAGGAGAGCGCCCGTCCGCTCGCTCGCTCGCTCGCTCGTTTGACTCCGGAGCGGTTGGTGCTTCGAAAGGAATGAAAATTAAATGATTAGATTATCGCAACCACGGGCGACAGCAGCAATGCTGCTGCGGCTGTGGCTCTCGACGAACATGTTGAAGCTCAAGAACAAGCATTGAAGCGGTAAAGACGCGAAAGAAACCAAACACGAACCACTCGTCGTCGCCGGCTTCTGTGGGCACACACACACACCGGGGATCGCACCAATCGCTAGTTAGGGAATATAAATTATCACGCACCCGGATTGCAGATAAAAATAATTCCCCATCCCAGAGAGGCGGCTCACGTATGGAAGATGGCCACCTGGACGTGTGAGAAGTCGATCAGTAACATACCACATGGCAGGGAAGAGATTCCGCGGCTCAATCGCAGTAAGCGGTTTGAAGGAAGTTATTCCAGGACAGCTACTTTTGGGGTTGTTGACTTTGAGCTAATGTGACAGCTACTTGTGTTTACGTCAAATTTTTCTTTCTGCATTTTTCTGTAGAATTTTTCCAAATCTGCACTATTTATCGGTTGTTTTGGGTTTTAATTAAAAACTCCCATCCCACCAGCTAAAAGCGTTCTCATAGGGTTTTCCACATTCCTGTGTGAGCACAGGAGCTCGGGAAGTGAGCAGTGAGCAGGTGAGACGTTTAGACACACACCGATGCCATAGAGGAAAAAAAAACGCGCAGGTGTACTTTCCCTACGTGCGTGTTTATGTTTTAATTCCTTCCGATCATCGATTAGCTCGTTATGCCCGTATTTCCTCGCATTTTCCTCCCCCCCTCCCCTTCATCCGCCCCCACACACATGCACGCCCTTCTGCTTCCAAAAGTGCACTTCCTTCTCATCCTCACGCGCTCACGCTCTCTCACGCCCTGCACGGTTGTGCTCTCTCGCGCCACTCATCTCATCTCATCCCATTTTCTGCCGCTCGACTTCCGGATCGATTCCACCACGGTGTGGGGAACCGTTTCCCGTCGCCCTGGCAATATGGAGCGCGTATGGTTGAGCAGGGAGGAAAGAAAAAAAAGGAAAAGAATGAAGCATAACGAGAAAACCGTAGGGCCACGACCTCACCCCCGGGTGAGGGGGAGGAGGCGTCACGAGCGCCCACGAGCCGCAACGTATTTGAAGATGGTGCTGATGATGATGATATACGGCACCATAAACACATCCCGCGCGGCTTCCGGGGCCCCTTCACACGCACGATATGGGGGGATCCCCGCCACGGCTCTGTGTTCTGTTTTTCAAGCTCCCACCCGCACGCTCATTGCTGCCCTTTTTTCCTTCACCGACGACGCCGGAAATCGTCTCCTCGCCCTCTGCTCGCGACGAAAGTTTTCCGATAGCGGACAGTGAGTGTGGGGGGCGGGGAGGAAAATGTGATTGAAAAGAATCGAGACAAATGCACACACGTCGTTCGCCTCCGTGTGTGCAGCAGCGGCAGAAGCAAGCAAGGACTTCGCAGCTGCCACCCGGTTCAAAACGCTTGCTAAAGTTTGTCGGAAAATAAGCGTGGAATTTTTACATCATCGTAAAAACGTCGCTGCGCTTGAGAGAAGCGGGGAGTGTAATTAGTGGAAAACATTCCAAGTCAGCTACCCGCCCATCTCCTTTTTTTCAACGACGGTTATTGGAAAACTGCCGACGGAAGCAACTTTGAGCAACGCCGCTGTCAAAACTTGTCATCGTAGCGTGTTAATTGTTTTTAAATTGATTTTTGACAGGCATGGCAAAACAGGATGAAAAAAAAAATAAACAAACACCTCGGTGAACTTTTAAAATTCAAATAAAACGTCTCGTGCCTTTGGGAAACTTTTCCGCGGGCGCAATTTCGAATCGGCCGGCGGGGAATTTTCCCAGGACGATTAAAAAAAAGCGCGTTTCTGAGCTTATATTTTTCTTTAGCGTGCGCAAATGACAATTCGCCCAGGAAAAAAAGTATTCAAAAAACCTTCCAATAATTAATGAAGCACGATGGTTTTGCAGGAAATTCATTGGTTTATCGCTGCTCCTGCCCTTCGCACTCTATTGTTTCTCGCGTTGCAAACGGTTCATTGCTTGTTGACGCGATAAGACAGCACTTTTTTCTCGCTTATCGCGAGAAGGGATGATGGAAATTGGCAATTGGTGGCAATTGTTCAGACCCTCTTGTGCCGTATCTCAAGCAAACAGCTCCACCCCGAGAATCGATTCCATCTTGGGTAGTTTTTCCCCCTTTGCCAAGAAGGAGCCACTTTTATTCCCGCTCGCTTCATCAACCGATCGCGAGTGGTGAGAACAAGGCTACGGCGACGATTCGGTTCGATTAACTCACGATTTGTCGTGCAGCTGTCAGCCTTTTGCTTCCCCGGGGCCAAACCCAGCGCCACCGGAAGTGAGCCCTGGGGTTTCACCGGGAGGCAGCTTCTGGAGGGAAAAAGGACCACGCTCTCGACACGGCTCTCTATAATAGAGCTCTCCCGCGGCACGAACAGGACGAGCTTGGAAGCACCAATACTACCGCGGAGAATTGGAAGATCCGCAACGCGTTTGATGCGCCAACGGGGCGCAGGACGACGCAAGGAGCACGCTCTGGAGGGATGTTTTCATCCGAATCCTCTCTCGCGTTTATTTTTCTTCTAATTCCTCCCCGGAAGACGGGGCGCGCCACTGCGCTACGCGTGGAAAGCGAGCCTTTTTCGAAACAACAACACCTCACATACACACACACCGGTTGTGTGCCCGAAACCAGGATGACAGGAGTGTAGCGACACACGCACACCATCGAACCAATCGTCCTGTGTTGATTCTGGAACGAGCCCGCTTTTGGCCTTTTCCTGCACTTGCTGTTGTAGTGTGTGCGTGCGATCGACCGTATACGCTCGCGTGCGAATGTGTGTTTACTTCCTTTTCGCCTCGCAGGACGAAGGTACAGGATTTGCTGTTTCCTTCCGCGCGTTCCCTGTTGTCCTTTCTCCCCAGCCCATCATTTTCCTGCTCAACCAGTCACCCAGTCGCTTCCCATCGATCCGGCATCCATCCGGTACGTGGAGAGATTTTCTACCGGTAGGGATGGCGGCAGCGCGTCGAAATCCTTCGTGACTGGGGGAGTGGATTCGGTTTCGGATTTTTCCAACCCCAAACTCCCCGCTTCCTTTGGTGTGGAGCCACGCGATGAATAAAGCCGCCTAATAGCCTGCCGCCCCCACATGGAGAGGAGAGTTATTTCGGAGAATATTACTACCGACGATGGCGACGAGGACGACGACTACAACGTGGCCGTATGCCACCCCGTTGCGGTGTAGTATTTTCCACAGCACGTTGGGAAATTCTGCGAATAAAACGCCGACCGCGCCGGCGGGAAAATAAAACCCGCCCGGCGAGTTGTAGTAAAATTCGAACAGATTACAGCCGGTTCCGGAGCCAAAGGAAGACGCAAAAAGAAATGGGGGTATAAATACGTCTACAGCTGCTGCCGAGGACGAGGACACTTTTGTGTCCTCTTTTTTTTTTCTTCAATTCACAACGTGCAGAAAGCTGCTTTTACAAATCGGTTTAACTAGAAGGTTTTCAAGTGCTAGATACGTTGACTTCCTGGCTGTCGTGAGTTCGAATCGACAGGACTAACTACTAGAAGACATCGAAGATGCGGCTGTTTGAGTTGATTTTTTTTATCAATTAAATTGAAGGGCTTGGCTCAATGCAATGCAGTATCCCTTGCGAGCAGTAGTATCACAATTTATAGCAATCTTAATATACAAATTGAACAGAAAACAGTGCACTCACTGTGGCGATTATTTACTCGAAGTATAACACGAGAATAAATCAATTAATGAACGTTGAATGATTATGCTAAGAGAAATAAGTACCCTTCTGCACGTATGCAAGGAAATCGATACGATATGAACGTTTTTCCATGCATAATATTGCCGGGAAATATCGTTTCACCAGCAGCCACTTCAAAATGCATAGCCCTTCAAATGTACTCGAACCGCATACGACCGACCATCGAATTTATTTTACTTCATTAAAGTACTCTCCACTTGTAAGCACCACTGTCCCCGTTTAATTATTATGATTTAAGAGTCTCCACATAACGCCCCCAGGATGGCCTCGTTAAATCTGCTGGCTGTGTGTGGTGCGGAGAGATTGTTTCCACATAAACATCCTGCCGTTCGTGCGAAACTTTCCGTCTGTTTGCATCGCTCGCGGCCACCGCTTGTGGTTGAGAAATTTAATGTCTTGGCCTTCCCCGCCGACCGTTTGGCTTTTGAGCGAAGGATTTGTATTTCCCAGCCCCTGGCTAAGCCCGCATCCGCTATTCGCAACCACCAGCGAAACGAATCCCAACAACCTTTTCCCGGTGGTGCCCAAGAAAGAGAGGTTTTGGTGTGTGTGTGTGTGTTTTTGTTATCCGTGGAAGCTTGTGTAGCCTCCCTGCGACTGCTCGATGGGAGCTCTCCGAATCCCATTAAATTTTCATCATCATCATCCTCTTCCCGTTTCCTGGGCGCCGCGCGTGTGAGAGAGATTTGGGGGAGGGCAGCAAAATAAATAATAAAAAATAAAACAAAAAAAGATAAACAACGGAAACGGGGGCCCATCTCGGGACTAGGTTTGCTCCAAAAAGCGAATATCCTGCAGGACATCGCAGTTGGCGAATCCACAGACGCACACCACACACCATGGTAACGGAAAAGCCAGGCCAAGCTCGCCTGCTTCTCGTTTGTGGTGGTGTTGAATTTTCGATTGATTGAACTGATTCATCGCGTGACGGCGAAAAGAAGCGACCCTGAAGAGTGGGTGTGGAAGGGTTTGCTTTTCTTTCTCTTGGGCACTGAGCCGGGAAAAGGAAAATGAAATTCTTAACACTCCTGGTACTCCCCCGCTCACCGTCGTGGCCGTGAATGTGGGTCAACGGGAGAAGCCACGAGGAAGTGCAAACAAATCGGCAGCAAAAGCAATCCTAAATGGAAGCAAAACACACCGTAGAACGTCGGTTTGGGAGCCACGAAAGCGAGGGATCATAGGAAAGCAAGAAAAGCGAGAAAGAAAAACGGATAAGAAATGGATGCGAGATGGCAGCCGGATTGCAAAACGACCAGAGCCAGAGGATTATTGCAAGCCTTGCGTTTCCATGCCGTTCGCGAACGTGGAGCAGAGGTTTAGGGATGAGTTTTAAAGATGAATTTAATTAGTTTTTGTGGATGGCGAAACTTATAAATGCACATTGCGAAATTAGTTTGAATAAAAAAGGGTATAAAAATGAAGAAAAATTGATTTACTCAGAATATCAGCAATAAAAGATGTAGATAAAAAAACATGCATTTTTAATCTCAACAATCAAAAGCACTTCCTAGTATCCTTCGCTTTATCCTTATGGATATCAAATTACGAATTATATAATCTTATATATATCTTTTAGCATATCTCATGCAATTTCCCATCGTCGAGTAGAGTTTTCCCACTAATGCATCACGAAGCCCCATAAAAGTGCCGCATCAGAAATGACGATAAAACCCAATGGCGGAAAGATAGATCAAACAAACCAGAAGCTCAGCAATAAATCTATCATAATATTATAATTCGAGCCCGCAGAGCTCGAATGGCTTCCCAGAAAGGTTCTTTATACATCCTTCGTGTCAAAAAACGCGAAAAGAGAATCCTTGTGCGCCTTTCGTGCGAGTGCTCAACGGAGGCGAAAGCTTCTTTAGCCGTGCTTGCAGGACGAGTGGCGTGTCGGCTCGTAAAAACTTTACAGCATTACAACCGCCCGCAACCTCCGTTCAGACAATGGCTCGATCCTTGTGTCCTTCCCCCCCGAGGATGCAGATTGCATCGCGCGGCTGCGCACGTTAGAAAATTCGCGGAAAATTTGATGCCATTTTCCTGTGGAGCCGTAAAAATGCATTTTAAAACGTGCCTGGCCTTTCCTGCTACGGCGTGAGAAGAAAATGCAAACTTTTAAGCTGTGGAATGGGAATATTTTGCATTCCTTTTTTTTATAATACTCTCTCACGCACTCCGCTGCCGTTAACGTAGATAAGTTGGCGCGAAAAAGTTAGCTTGGTAAAAGTTTTGTGGGAGAAAAAAATAAGTGCGCTTCAACTGCGCTTCATTAGTGGGCCGAGGGAAGTTTTCTTATTAAAGACCCGTTGATAATGCTCTTAGCAGATTTCCTATAATGCGCCGTCCGGAGAAGAATGGTAATTTTCGTCCTTTATTCCTACAACGTACAATTTAATTACTATTTTTTTTTACTTTTCAAATAGCACTTAACTACAATTTTAAACAAGTTTTCCTACACATTCATTGGCTTTTGTAGTTAATTTTCCCCTAGCATTTTTAATACTTACTAAACTGCCATTTAAACACCCCCTATAATATGCTCAAACTTATGTTCATTAGTCATTGCATAATCCCATATATTCCAACCAAAATTGCTTACATGATTCGTCAATAACTTTCCGTTAAAAATTGATCAATTTTCAATTTACAATTCAATCACTTTAAAAGGAACGTCGGTGCAACAATCCCCCTCTTTGCTTTTAGCTCCTAGACACCAACGTAAACCTTCACACGGCATCCGAAGAGCGCAATATTTAAAATTTTCCTCGGAAAAATCTCATCCCCTCCTACCGCATGCAGGGAAAAATCCAAGGAACGGCAAAACGCCCAAACCCTGACCCCCGGGTGGAATGGATCGTCTTCGATCCCAAAAACCCCCCTTGGGTAAAGTGTTGCTTTAGGGCGCGCTTTATTAATAATAACAATAACAGCCGGCTTCGCACCCGTAATATCAATAACAATAACGATAATAACAACGGTAGCCGATGACAAACCATCGAATTATGTCGGACATCAATGAACGGCTTAGTGCGAGCGCCTCCGTCCGGGTTGCGAGATGAAAACGATAAGTCGTCTTCATCCTCATCGTCATCGTCATTGTGGGGTGTGTTTTTCAATAAAAAGCCAGGGGCGGAGAGAAAAGTGAACTTCCCAACTGGCCCGGTCCGTTGGCCGGTGTGTGGAGGACTCAATTTTCCATTCCTCATAATGAGCCGAGCCAGGCCGACCGAAGGAAAGGGCTAGGGATTGCAAAATAAAAAAAAGGACGAGGGAAAGATGACCGATTGGTTCGGAGATTGGACCGGATGGTCGAAGGGGACGAGGACCCTACAAGTGGGGCACCGGATGGAGGAGAAGACACCAGAAGTGTGTAATTAAGGCAGTGGAGCAGTCAGAAGTCACCACCACGTGGGAGGTTTCGGATGGTTTGGCGACGACCGTAAGCGAACAGGATACGGAGGAGTTGCCTACATTTGATTATGTGCTTTTAATTAGCTTCACTTTGAATAATCCTTCTATTATTGGGTGGAACGAGAGAGACGAAAAACGCGAAGGACCGTATTTTAATCAACTAATCCTGCCAATTATATTTTTTGATTTGTTGAATTTCTTTTCCGAACCTTGATTTGGTAAAGCTTCATCTCTACATGTTTATCAATGTACTTTTCTGCTAACGTTCTTAAATATTATCATAATAGCGTAATTTAAAATAATAATTTAATAGATTTTAAAAATGTTAAAGCTTTTGGACTACTGAAATTTGAAGGTGTAATGTTATTAAGTGACAGTGTAAATCAGGTTTAAAATGTGTCTTGATCCTTTACATGGTATAACATATATTTCCTGGAATGATTTTTAAGAATTGATGCTAGAGCATTTTAGAAGTTATTTATGGTTCCCATTTAAAATTGATATTTAATATTATTTACCCTCATAGCAAATATTAAACATTTTAAAGCATGAAAACAGAACTCAAAATAAACATTCATCTTAGGACAACATCACACTCGCACCACCACACAGAAGGGTCGATGCCTACATAAGGCTTGGGCATGCAATTTTGTAGCATTTGTGTGCCCGCTTTCGTCTCATCTTCTGCCACCGTTTCCGCTCCCTAGTTCTCCCTAGTGTCCCTGTTGCTAGATGTATTTCCGGTAGCCAGCGTACGCCGTGTGATGTGTAAAATAGGACAGGGGAGTTATCCTACGACGCGTTCGCCCTTCCGTGCGTGAGGGTTTTTGCCGCGTCTGGCCACATTTCGTTCCCATTTGCTGCTACTGGGGTTTCGTTTTTGTTTCTTTTGCACCCCGAACATCACCGAACCGAGCCGATGGGTGGTGGTGTTGTTTATTTCCTTCGCATTGCCGTGTGTTTTTTCCCTCCCCTATTGCAAGTGTTGCTTTCCATTTATGCTTTTCATTGATGGTAGCAGTATTTTTTTTTCTTATCGCCATTCCATTCTTCACAAGATTGATAATGCTCTTCAGCATGATAAATGCTAGTGCTGCGCTTCTTTCGACGAGTGCTGTCGATCATGGGGAGAGGAACCGCGTGCCCGTGGAGATAATCAGTGCGAATTTGGGGATATTTGTTTTTTCCCGGGGAAATAAAAATAAAAATCATGCCGCACGATGTGGCGGGGGACGAGCTTTAAAAATTAAAGACCATTTGCCGCGAATTAAATTACTGTGGCGAGCGAATCCGTTTGATTGATCGATGTTACCGGATTACGTTCGCATTCAACGGAACGGCTTTAGAATCAATTGAAGATTGCTCATGCTCACACGCATTACAGAAGAAGATTGTTACAGCGCAATTCTACCAAAACTGGGGTTGAAAAATCATAGAATTCATTTTCCAAACAGATGAGAGTTCTTTTTTTGTACGACTCATTCACGTTTATTAGTTCGTGCTTATTGATTTGAAATGCTTTATAAATGTTTATCACAGAAAGCCACATGAAAAACACTAATGAAACATAAGTAGCTACATTTCAGGAGAAACATACATTAAAATATGTATATTAGAACCGCCAATTGGAAAGCCCACAAGCTACAAAAAGCTATAATCAACAACAAACCCACTGCAACACACAACAGTTAGACAACTATCTTCGACAAAAACATAAACCATTTTGTAGCTCCGCTGCCATCACGAAAACATGCTACAAACGCCATGGCGGTGGTGATGGCCCGCTTCAGATTAGATTATTAAATCCTTCGCCGACGGGAATCGTAACAGCTGCCGCACCAACAAGAGCCTGGACTGCAATTTTCCGGTGCACCGACCTTCCCGCGCGCGCTTTCCATCCCTGTGGTGGCAATCGGGAAAATTTCATCCCCGCCGCGCGCGCGTTTCACTCCCAATTATCCCACCGATGTTGCGAGGTCTCGTGCGCCCAACGACGTCTGGCGCGTGTTCGTCCTTTTGTGCTGTAACCACAGGGCACACACAGAAGGAAGCGAAAGGGTCCCGAATGAAGACCCTCTTTTCTCAAGCGAAGCCAGAGGGTTGGTTCACTTGTGTGTGATTTTTTTTTTTGTGTTTTGCCGTTCCAGCGTGTGTTTTATTTTCTTCCTCCTATTCGCTCTAAGCAACTCGCACGTCAAAAGGGATGCTCTGCTGATGCAGTCGTTTTCCGTCGAGAGTCATCCAGCTCAAAACATGATTGAATTACATTCGAGAGCTTGCTGGCGAATTTTCCTCCCCGTGTGAGTGGATATGCGTAAATTTGCGGACAAGGGAGAGTTGAAGCGAAAACAAGGACATTTTAGTGTTCCGTTTCTCTCTCGGGGCTTTGATTAGGCGGTGCATCTTAACAGAGGTCTGCGCGTGTTAGGGCAGTAAGCGGCTCAACTTGCGGTGTGCGGTGTGCCAATCATGTTTGAGCAGTGATTTGTCGTAAATTTTATGTTTGCTTTACGAAACAACATCAAAACGAACGTCGAGAGGGCTAAATAAAAGCTTCTTCCGGTACTCGTTTTGGAAGCGATTTCCATTATGTGGTAGTGTGGTGGAAAAAAAAAAACCTTTTCGATCATTGTACGAATATTTCTCGTTTCGAAGAAAAGTTACATGTAGTTGCTTTTCAATTGTTTTTACATATTATTTGAAATGAAGAAAAAAATAATAACACCACATGCCTTCATTGCTAGATTTGGTTTGTTTCAATGAAATGTCGATTTATATAATTATTTAGAAAGACATAAGCACGTACAAGAGCGATAATCTAAATCAAAGTTTATTTTTAAGGCAACATCAAATATATCCTGTAGCAACAACCTATTAATAGTTATTTAAATAAAATTTGATTCATGTACTGTTGGAAAAAAACCTACACAGGTTTGCTGGATGTTATTAAAATAAACCTTAATTATACTGCCATTATGAAACTCACCTAACAAATCCAAGTGTCATAGAATAAATGTACTCATAATTCCATTTCTCTATCAACCACTCATCCCAGCCTGCGAGGAAAAACAGTGCAGATAAAAAGGAACTTGAACGTGGTTTATTATCCTGTCACTTCCGCCCATCAACCGTGGCTGTTGTGAAACAAAAATGCGACGGACACACGACGCGATATATGAAAGGCGAACCCGGCATAATATGCTCGTTCCGGTTCCTGTTCCCAGCGCTTTTGCGCGTGAGTGTCACGCGCATCCTTTCACCGCCGGGTGCGTCCCGTCGTGTGCGTGATGAGATGCTTCACTATTTATTAGATCAGAAACCGGTACGAGACAGACGGTATCGGAAGGGCGCGCTGGGTCGCAGGATCGAGCGCCTAACGAGGCGCACGGTGGAAAAGAAGAAACCAACTAACTAACCCTTTAACACAACAACCAATAATCTGTCCCTAAGTGTAGTTTCATTGAAGCGGGGTTTTCTATTTTATTTTCTTTTTTTCTTCCTCACTCTCTCCAATGCCCATATTTCGTCACGCTTCACCCCAGCCGGTCCGAAGCGGCGAAGGACCTATAAAAGGACGATGACGCCCAACCGGCGGGACTCGCCGTTAGTTAGTCAACCCTAAAACCTACCCTGGCGCCCCATACGCGCGCACCAAGTGTTTGTTCGCACCCTTTGGACAGGGATTGTGCCATCTTCCTTCGGGTGTAACCACGCGTTTTCCCTCCCTACGACCCCACTCGTCGATGTCGCCGATCACTCGGCAGGGGGTTTTTGTTTGCCATCTACACACACACCGGCTCGTGACTACCAGCGTCGTGTTCGTGTTCATTAAATGTTCCAACTTTAATCATCGGGCCATCGGGAAACCATCAATTTCCGGCTCGATCCTGGTGGAAGAGAGGGAGGAAAGGAGGGGGATTGTTTTTTCCACATTTTGCGGCTAGAACAAGGACTCCGTGGCAAGGGCGGGCGGGTTTTGTAGACGCGTAGCTGACGCGAAAGTTGAGAAAGCCGTTGCTTCATTTTAATGTGTAATGCCAGCGAATGGAAGTAGGTTGTGTGGTTTAACCTTTTCAAGCGCAATATTACAATCGTAACCACAAACGGGGGGAATTGAGAAAAGTAGTAACAAAATGCATGAATAAACTCGTGGGTCATCGAGTCGTGGTAAAATATTGGGTTCTCGAAGGAGCAAACTTAATTGTAAGATTCCTGGGTGTGTACACTTACCATATTTTTGTTGTGGTTCATGATTGTTAGTTTAATGTGCGTGGTATGTGTAGTAAAACAATAATTAATATCATTATTAAACCCATCCTTCTTACATTTAATTTTAAGTTGTGGCCGAAAAAGGTACAAAATGTATACAAAAATCCTCCCGCGACAACATAAAATGCTGGTTAAAAAGCCTCGCCTATTCAGCACACAAGTAGCCGTTTTAAGCATGCTCCTTGGATGAGAGGGTGGATGTTTTCAAACCTACCACAAGGTGCATAGATCAAAGGTAAGCCGCACAAACCGTACTCATCAAAAAGACTAACTACATTGAGCCGAGTGACTCCACACATTTCCACGTCTCATCCTTCATTTTTCGGCGCGCACCGCAAATAGACCAACGGCCCCCGTTTTTTCTCCATGCGCAGCGCGGCACATAAATGCACTTGGGAGTAAAAGCAACGACGCACTCGTCAAACTGCACATAATGGGCTGCCTCTTCTTGTCGCCATCGAGCCATCTTTCACCGGCACCCAGGCTCTCTAAGTAGGCCGGGGGGATTCGAAAACACACACACACACACCCGGCAGCAAAGAGGGAACTTTGTTCGCGCATTTGTCAATTGCAAAGCGCTAGTTTCGTCGTCCCATTTTTCCCCCGCAGTTCCACCGAAGGGGGCACTATAATTTCCTTCCCGTAATTGCAGCCGACACTCCAACCACCACCACACTGTGGTAAAAAGCCGTCCCCGGCCCGGGTGTACTCGAGAAGCACCTGTTGAGTAGCGTTGAGTTGTTCCCGCCGTAGTTCGCAGACGGAAGGCCCCTTCGTTTAATTGCCGCTTAGGAAAGTGCATTCGACCGTTTGACAGTGTGTGTGTGTTGTAAAACCCATCGTTACACCGGCTGTGGCCAAGTGCAGGACGACCCACGAACGAAGTGCGTGTTTGTGTTTTCTTCCCTTTGGTTTCGGTTTTCCTTTTCTTTTTTTCCTTTCTTCACCCGTCCCATTACATTCTTGTAGCGATGTTGTTGTTGTTGTTTCATTAATGATGATTTGCATAATTTCCGCCCTTCACGGGTACGCGCGGCGTGGCCACCGTCTTGTTGCCTTTGACCTCCCAACCCCGACCACCCCCAGGGGGGTTTTCTTCCGGTTCCGATGCGTAGCTGCAGTAGTTTTGCCGTGCATTTGCTTCGCATTTTGTAGGCGATAAACGATTCCTCGTCAGGTGCCATGTTTCTCCCAGTGGCATTTGTAATTCGCGTTTTCCATATGCCGGGTTTTTTGGGGGGGTAGTAGGTTGTTTCGAGTTGCATTTTTCAGTTTTTTTTCTGCGATACACACGCAATCATCAAGGCACAAATGCGCCCACCTTGCGTGCCATTGTTTCCTAACGGCGATGGGGTGTTGGTGTGCGATTTGTTTTTCACACGTTTTTTAAACAGCTCCGATTACATGGTGGAGCCAAACGCATAATTCTGAGAATGCATTCATTTATCACTAGAAGAAGAAAAAAATGGCACAACAACCAACCCTCCTTTTGTGGCGATCAATAAAAGCTTTAAAATATTCATTTACTGGGAGAAACTGTACTCCACCTTTTGTAATGGTAATATCGAATAATTGCTTTTAATAAGCTTCTCATAATTTAAATAACAAAATTTAATAATCAAGCTAAAATTGCTACGGCTTCTGAAGAAGCACAGAATAGCTTTTGTAGAACAATAAAAACAAATCGAAATTGATCACCTAATGTACTTATCATAAAATAATGATTAACGACTGTTGTAAATTTTAATTAGCTTGTCTATCAATAGCATCTCTCGCCCCGGTGTTCTTGAGAAGTCTCCCCATTTTGCCTCGTCCAATTTCCTTGAATACATTTCGAAATCAAACCCACCACATTCAAATTCGACGAAGCAGCAACCCCTCAAGCGACGCTCGCACAAATTATTGATCATTTTGTTGATTACCCAAATTACATGAATCATTTTCACGCCCGTTTTAACACGACCCACTCCCACACCTCCAACACACAGCCGGTCTCGAGTGTTTGCGTTCGCCCGTCATCACACGGGGAATGGAAAAAGGTGGCAGAATCCTTTGAATCTTCCCCAGACGCGCGCCTATCTTCTCTCAATTTTTTTTTGTTTGATTTGCTACAAACTCCCAAATCCCGCAGCCCCTTTTTGGCGCGGTTCTATTTGGGAAGCTCACACACTCCGAAGGACACACACACACACCTCGGTCGGTGGGCAGGTTTCCCAAAGTCCCGTTCTCCGCCGAATTCGGCGTGTTGCAAAGTGTTCGTTTTAATTGTGCGTTCGCTTGCGCCTTTCCCCGGGAGGTATACGCAGCCATGTGTGCAAAAGGATAATTATCCTTCGACCGGACCGCATCCCGACAACCCCTGGAGGAGAAGGGTGAATTGTGTTTCGTGCGAAGGGATCACATTTTCGAGCGAAAGAGGGAGATCTTCCCTTGGCACGGTCCGATGGCTTCCGCAGGACGAAACCAGCTGGTATTGGCCGTTCGTGCGTGCGCGAGGATTACGCGTCGGTGATGAGAGAATCCCGGGGTCAGGGTGAGCCGACCGGAAGGGGAGAGGTTCGAATTGCAACCGAGCGGTTCTCGCCCAATGAAGATAAACTGTTTGATTTCGGTGCGGTGTATCAATCATTCAGCGCATCCTTGCCGAGGGTCCTGGCGTTGGCTGACGCGGAGGGACACAAACACCACCGTGCGCCGTGACGGGGTATCCTTTACCATCGCGGCCAAAGAGGAAGCCCTACTATACGTACGTGTGTGTGTGTGTGTTTGTGTCCGTGGCTGTGAGGAATGGTACCGGATTTGTCTGGGATTGGCCCTTCGCAATCGGATTCGGTGGATCGGTGTGATTACGGTGCGAATTGGGATATTTTTCACACTCAACGAGCCGAGGCCCGGGACGTTGGGGATGTATTAATCATGGTGCCGTGTAATGCCTCATAAATAAGTCCGATGAGTGCAGAAATTGGCCGCCGAATCAGTGGAGGTGCAAAGTAACCGCACGGTACACGGGTGGCATAAATAATAGATGCAATGTTAAATAAGTTTTCGTTGTCTTGCGTGTGCCCTCCTGCACCTGCCTCGAAGCCGGTAAGCCTTAAGATTTACGACTTTTCTCAAGTTAAAAAGAATGATTAACAAGCTTCGTGGCATATTTGGAAGAGCGTTGCATTTTTACCGAAAAACTGAACATTGATAGATCACCCGAATCTAGGAGGAGGGCTTGTTAGATTTAAATTGTCGATTTCTTGTCGAATACGACGATTATTCTTTATAATTGTATCATTTTTTATTAGGTTTCTAAATACTACTCTTAATTGCATCCTATTTTTCTTATTTTTACCTATTGAAACATTTTAAAGTGGGAATAGGGCCTGTTTGAATTAAAATAAGAATGGTTAAAGGCAATAATTCAATAGTAAAAGCATCCAATTTAAATTTCCAATTATGAACACTTTTAGTATTCATTGCATTAATTAGGACAAGCAAATGTCAAACAGTTTTTGAGGATTTCTTTTCTTCCTTCGGAGCACAGATTTATCATATTACACACTGGTAGTAAAATAATTCGAAATGAATACAATGAAGAAAGACTAAAACATTATTCAGTTCTCGTCATTTTATATGTTGCATCTGAATAGCCGAGAATGGACGAACCCAGCATACAAATAAAGCAACGACGAAACAGTGCACCAAAGAACGGTACAATGAAACGGGAATACAAAACAAAAAGGGCCGAAAAAAAAGACGAAACAAACGCATACGGATGCTCAGAAATTGGAAATTTGTAGCATTAAATGCGTAATTAACATTATCGTTGTTTAAGCTCTGGTAAAAGGCCATTCTTTCTCACGCGTATTTCGGACGCTTCGTCAGCATTCTCCTCGTCAGCACACCATCGTAGAAGCCTCTCAATACATACGGGCTTAAATAAAGCGATAAACGAAGCAGATCGGGTGATAAACGTAGTTCCGGAGTGATTCCAAAAGGGTAGCGCCCGGTACGCAATGAATTTCTTAAAAAAAAAAATAACGGTATGAACCTCGCAAGATGCCTTAACATCGTTAATATAAAAAGCCCGCAAACAACACATATTAACTAGAAGATTGACAGAAGGAAAAATAATTCAAGTACAATTAAAGTTCAATTTACCAAATTTTCAAAAGTTCTCGGCATTTTTTAGTTAAATATCAACAAAATATTGTAAAAATTTACTGACATTATTCTAAATAGTATATTTTTTTCCAATGGCTACTGAGATACTAAATATGTGAGTGACAAAATGTATCCTGTCATTGGCATATGGGTCACATATACAACGTCTGGGGTGAAAAACAGGATGAAATGAATGAACCCAAAAATGTTCTGGACACGTCCAACTAAGCTATGACAAATTTAATCCTGTTTTTATTTGACAGGACTTGCTCTCGAAGGACACAGGAAGGCACCCTCAACTGTTGTTAGTCATGTGATACATGTGTTGACCATACTTTGAACGTTTGTCATTTAGTTCCAGGAGGTGCCATTTTCTTCTATTCATAAATTTATTTCCCGAATGGGAAGTCAGACAATTTTCGTACCAGACAACACATCATGACAGGTCGCTCATGAATCGCTTTAGCTGTCCATTGCGTGTCCTTCGCCTCCCTAATCCATCATCTCAATGTCTGTTGCAAATTGTGCCAGCATATTGTAGGGAAGTTCTATCTTATGAGGTTATCCTTTACGGTCTATTTCCACAGCCGGTTTTGGAAGGAATTCGTCGACTTTAAGCGGATATTAAAGATCTATTTGATTACAGTCCGAGCTCAGTATCAATAAACTATTCGCTAATTTTCCCTCCCAGCTAACGTTGGGGTTCTAGGAGGCTTGATCCACTCCTTGAGCATTCTCGTAAAATACGTTTTATATACTTTTACATCTACTCCTTGCACTGCGTGCAAGACAAACAAAATCGAAAGAGTATACACTGTACACACCAAAACCAGAAACGAGACTGACAGTGTAATAAAAGCTGACCCGGAATTCACGCTCCGAATACTCCGAAGAAGGAACTCGGAATCCTTAAAAAAGCATGATACACTTTTCACCTCACCCACACCCAACCCGCCACAGGCTGGTGGGATTTATCTTCATCCGACATCCCGGACCAAGCCTACTACCCATCCCAGGATCGGTCCCGGGAGAACCATTCATCGATCAATCTTATCTTGCGCCCGAGATGAGACTCCGGTCCGGGTTTGGATTCCGTCTTCGACCCTCAGCTCAAGGAAACCATCCATCCATCCATCCATCCACAAGGTAAGGCCGTTCCGTTCGAGTGCAAGTCCCCCTTGCCATCGGGTTTGGTCGGTAAATACCTGAACTGTGAGTAATCCGATAATGGTTCATAAAAATCAAAAACCCGCTAGCTAGAAACAATCAAAAAAGGACGGACCGGATCCGGCACGCGGGGCCGGGTACATTGTTGTCTGGGAGAAGTTTGGAAATAGTTTTAGCGTAAAGAGCCACAAACTCGAGAGGATGGTCGTGGAGCGCGCGAACGGGGGAGAGAAAAAATGAGCTTTATTTTAATCATCCTTTTTTCATTTATTTCCTCCTTGCGCGAGGGCCTGGACACGAGGTAGGAGACATTCCTGGGGGAGGGGGGACTGGAGCCCGGTCTCCCGGGGTCGGTTCGAGCTAAGACAACTCGAAAGTATTAAGTTACCGACCGAGCGCACGCAAAGGCCCAGCCCCAGCCGGAGTCCGAAAATTTCTCCCTCATCGAGTCGAAACCCAAACCCACCAGAGCAAGCAAAACGGACATTCTTCTTCCGTCCGGGGATTTTCAGGGGGGGATGATGTTGTGTTTTTGTGTTTTGCTTCCGTGGGGGACGCCACCCCATCGCGTGAACGTAAAGTGCCGGCATGGCATTCCTTGCCATCGGAACGCTACCCTCCTCTTGGGCGGGCGAGGTTTTAAGACTCGTTCGCCGAAACCACGGAAGAGTCACGGATCCGCTGGGTTTCGGTGGAACCCACGGACGAGGCATTTACACGAAGGTGTGGTGTCTGGCTGCCTTCTTTGGGGAGGCGTTTTTCCACGAAATTTCGATGGAGTTTCGCGGCCCACCATCGGGACGACGACTGGTTCCTTTAGGAGAGGTCGTTCCTGGAAATTCCACCAAGCTGCAGCGCTCCTGTAACACTCCGCAAGGCATATCCTGGCAGTTCGTTCGCTGCTAGTTTTCGGCCACCCACCGCCACGCGCTGCAACAACAAACAAACACAAATTGTTCGGAACCGTTTATGCGTAATGCGGAAGTTTGGCATAGCTCCGGCTAACTGCGTCCTGGCACGCGGAAAGGACCTTCCTGTGGGTGAGCATTTCCATGCCCACCAGGGCGCGCGCTGGTTTGGCGACTAGGTGTGATTGCTTACCGGCGGTTTTTCTGAGTGAGTGTGCCCTTTAATGGCTACCTCCACGGAGCATCACCAAAACAATGGCATTTAATTTATTCATGCTTTTTTTTGCAAACAAAAGTTTTTCCTTGAACTCGGGTGGGAAGGTTTTTGTTTTTATTTTCAAGGGGCTCACGTGGTCCTTCGTTGTTCCCTTCCGGGAGGGATGAATTATCATTAAAGGGTATTATGTGAGGGTTTCAAAAGGATATCTATCTTTGATACCCGACACGAGCTCAGAAGCACTTGCGAGCGGGCGGATTTGTTTGCTACGTGGCACCATGACACGAGGAAGGTTTAATTTTAATGCCGAGTACCATGGATGGCTTAGCGTGTATCATGTCCTTCACCGACGCATATTCTTTGTTTCAATTCCCGTCGGAAAATGATTCAAAAATCAACAACGCAACTGAATGTATGATCTAGTGTCTAAGCATATATGCGCTTTCCAAATAAAATAAAATGATGGAAATACTTCCCAACAAGAGCGCAATTTGATTCGCCATTTCTCATTTTTCAAAGAAAAGCGAACGCTTCATAACAAAAAGAAGTTGTTATCTAACGAACCCTGACATGAATGATTGCCCCCAATATTTTAACACCTCAAATCTTCCTTCGCGAGCGAACCAACTGTGAAACTTCATTATTTGTCAAAAAAAAAAAAAGATTGACTACCGAGACCGAAAGTTTTAAATATCACCCAATAAACCATGTTTATCTGCGTTCGACCAATTTGACACGCTTCACCATTATTCGTCCGCCCTCTTCCAAATGAGAAACAGCTGGTAGGGGATGGAACAAAATCTCAAGCCCCCCAAAAAACATCCCTCAGCCCGATTGCTCGATCGGTTGGCCACGCACCTTACGGTGGGAGGCGCGTAGTTTAAATTAATCAAACCCGTCCGCGATTGCACTGGGGCAGACCTCCGCGGAGGCCTTATCTTAAATGCCGCTATTAATGTCCTGCGCCTATCTCGGTCGCATTGGCAGGCCGTTAATCAGTCCCGGGTCGGGGTTTGTCCCACTCGCGACCGGCTATCTTTTCTCGGCTTTACCAACCGGAGATTTCCTCGAGCATTTGAGGTCCACGGAGAGGCTTCTCACATTTAGCGGCCCACTCTTCACTTGCCGTGGTGTGGTGGCTTTATTCCGCGTGGAAACTTTAACGGCACGGAAGCTAAATTAATTTGCGTTTCACGAGCCAGGCTGCATAAAGTTTTCGGCACGGCCCTTCCACCCCGACCGGATCCGGACCGGCCAGAGAGAAGGCGAGTAATTTTACAGCGAATGAGTTTTGCTGCCTTGCAGAAGGCGTTTTATTTTTTTTGCTTCGTTGGAACGGGGACCCAGGGGTTGATTGGGGTGTGGCGAGGGAAAGCCTGTTGTTGCTTACGTAATTAGATTTTTAATTGATATTTTATTGAGTTTTCCCTTCCGCAGGAGCTCGGAACCGGCTGGCCTAGGATTGGTAGAATATGGTACAAAAATCGACTTAAAATCGGCACCGGCCAATGAGCCGCGTGTGAATAGTTTTCGCTGTTGAGAGTGTAATTATTTTTTTCTTTTCTATCATCCCCCCACCAGGAAGGCCGCCCGTGTAATAAGCATAAATCCCGCCTGCTTGGAAACACGCCAGCATCTAACAAACAAACTGATTCATAAATCATGCCATAACAATACATCAAAAGCATGCAGCGGGGCATAAATAAGGCGAACATTTGCGCAACTACCTTCACCACGGGAAGCTACCGGTGGCGTAAAGTAAAGTATTCATGAGCCAAGGGCGGAAGGTCGGAAAGGAATCCCGGATCCCCAACATCAAACACTCACTCTCTCTCTCTCTCTCTCTCGTCCAGATCCAAGGCGGCTGGGACGACGACTGCGTCAATATTTAATGTGCAGAAACAAATTACAAAACTTTCGATGGCTGTCTATTGCGTTCTCGCCCGCTAGCGGGCCCGAGTTCTCGGTGTCGGAGTGTCCTGGACGCGAAGGCAAACCATAGAGCCCAGCTCCAGGATCGTCGGAGTCCGTCCAGGAGCACGCGCCTCCTTGAGTGGAGAAAGTTTTCCACCCAGCGAAAGAGAGAGAGAGAGGGAGGAAAACTTTCCAACGTTTCGTTCCATTTCCATACCGCCCTCGCATGGTTGGCAGGGTTAGGGGGGGGGGGAAAGAACACCCACGTGGTAGCGTACGACGGCGGCGCGCCAATTGAACATTATTATAACACAATTACACTACCCACTTGACGGTTTTGCTTAGTTTCGGGACACGACGGCTGTTGGGGAGAGAGTTTTTCCGCAATCGTTTCCTTTCCCCTTTCGAAGGAAAAGTCCTAAGAAAACACCACCGGACAGCGGTTCCGGAGGCGTTTGATGTTTGACGCCACTACATTCCGGTGCAGAAACCGCAGCAGCAGCTTTGCAAACCATCTGTCGTCCTAAGGGTGTCCCCGATTTGGGGTTGATGAAACCTACACTATCCCCTTCTCCCAGGCTCTTTCGGAAAGGGAAATTCATAAACTCGCTCCCATTAAGCTCACTCAAATTCACAAATTGGTATTAAAGTGCCATTTCATAAATGAAACTTTAAATTATGCAAACCCCGTGACGGAGGCAGCGGGCAGGGAACGGAACGCCGCCAGGCTAACAATGTTAAAGTAGGGGGATGAAAACACGCTGTCAAAGCCGGGGAAAAACCGTCACCGAGCAAAAGCGGAAGGGAAAACGCTACCGTGTGAATAGAACGAACGCGGGCATGAGTGTGAAAGAGTGAGAGAGAGCGAGCGAGAGATCGAAAGAGATAGTAATAAAGAGCGACCAGGAACGAGCGCTTCACAGAACACTAGATTCGAAATGACAATGTGGATTATTTATCGTCCGTTTTGGTTGAGAGCAGCCAGGACGAAACTTTCATCGATATTCCGGGCGCCCTTGGAAGCAGGATGGGGTGAGAAACACGCAAAGGACATTTTATATTGCCACGGCATACGATGCGAAGTAAGGTGTGTGTGTGTGTTAGTGGCGAGAAAATATCTTCAGATTTAACAGTTTAAAGTCGAGAAGAATGTCGCACGTCGCAGAAAAAAGGGAAGCAAAACACCACTCCCCGATATGAGCCGGAGAAGTCTCGGAAAAACCTTTTAGAACGTCCGATCATTGATTTTACGGGCGAAGAATGTCGAAAAGTTTTTCAAGCTTGCAAAGAACACGAGACACGCCACCCCCACCGTTTGCCTTGATTGCTTTGCGGAAGCACGAGAGAACGAGGTTTGGTCATGCTTTGTCGAGTGCTGAGCACCGGTTGCTTTGGTTTTTTGATAATGAAGAAAATATGCGACCTTTGATAACTCTCTCTCTCCATCCTCGAGGGGGTTGCATTGTTTATGCTGGTTACGCCTGGTTGCGACATTATCTTAAGGGGTTCGCCTCCCCCGTTTTGTTTGATCTTTTGAGTTGTTGATTTATTTATCTTTTCTAATTAAAACATTAACAAACTGCGCCAGCGTATGACGTGGTAAAAGGTGCCTGCCGGGTATATATTCAATTTGATAGGCCGTTGTTCTTTTGTGACAACTTATTTTTTAATTTATGTCATATTGTTTGTTTTGCTATTGTTTATGTACCTCACTTTTTTGCGATTTCCTTTTCATTTTTATTTTAATGAAGCTTAAGAACCTTTCCTGCTTTTATTTTCAACTAGTATAAATCACTATCTCTGTTTTTTTTTATAAAAGAACTCCTTGAGTATTTTGTTTAAAAAAATCAGTTAAATAAAAGGCCATCCTTCGAGACGTCCCATTTCCGATTAAAAGAAGAATAAAACAAAAACCAAAGGAACTCGATGTTATGCAGAAAACATTCCAAAAACGCTTCCCCTTCTCCGTCGGGAACACAAAACGGGCGCCCGCGTCCCTATTCAAAAGGACCGTAACTTTCCCTACCAACATGTCGAGTCGATTGTGATCTTCATCAGCGGCTCCTTATCCGGTCGGCTAACAAACTTATCTCGCCATTATGGGCCCATTTTCACAATTTGGCATTCATATCATCGGCTAATTGAATAATTAGCATTTACATGCCACCGACGGTGCCTTCCCTTCACACATGCGGAGGGTTCCCTCGAAAATGTGCTCACAAGTGTGGCCGGGGTCGCCCTTGCGAGCGCCAACTTTTCGTCCTATAGACTTGACAAACACACGCACACACACGCCCGCATAAAGACGGCGTTTCGTTGGACTTGGCCAAAGTCCCCGGGACTAACGGGCTTCGAGACCGGGGAAGTTATGTGCTTGTGACCGTCTTGTACGTCGTCTAAGAAGTTTGCACAAATTGCACCACCCTTCGAGGGCCTTCCTTGCAGGACATTAATTTTCATCTCCTCCCACGCACCCTCCCCCCCCCCCCCAGCCATGGTATAAATCTCGTCCTTGTCGGGACGTTTCCCGTTTGATGCCTCGATGCCGGAGAGGGCCATCGACAGCTGGTTTGACGGAGGTGAAGGTGTTATTAGCTGTTAATTTCTTGACCAAAGCCGGCCAAAGGAACGTGAAAACGACGGCCCGGGGGGGGCGACAAAATGCAGCCATAAAATGCACTCGCACGCAAACTCGACCCAACCGAGACCAAGGACCACAGCAAGGACGAACTTTGTGGCGCAAACGATCCCTTCCGGGGATTTCGTACGACGCCGCGTCCGGTGGTCGTGTCCTTTCTGCCACACGAACGGAAGTGTCTCAACTTCCTGTGTCGAGAAACGGAAGAAAAAAAAAAGAAAGGACGACGGATAATAAACAAGGAAGCGATAAACGGGGAGGTGCACGATGCATGGCATTTACTGCCGCTACTTAACGCACCCCGGGCCGGTTAACGAGGCTCCGGGTGGCTATAAAGTTTGCATAATTGCAGCTTCTTCTAGTTCGCCGATCGGAAGTGTAATTGTAGCCGGCTGTTGGGGGAGGGGTATGTTGGGGGAGGGGCAAGCATTGGAGCATGTTTTATGCTTGGCAAGTGCGCCCCCGATCGCGATCCGCACGAGCTGCCGGCACTCGGATGGTTCGCAAATGCGGCGATTAAATGTTAAACTATGCATGTTTTCGAACCACGGGAGACCTGGGAAGGGTCGCGCAATAGTGAAGTATAAAGATGTAGTGGGTCGTAAAGTATAATCGTGTAACTTTGTAGACATATCCGTAGGATCAGTTTTAATTGGCGTAGTCACGAACAGATTTGTACCGAATTATTTGCTAGCGAGTTGATAATTTGCTCAGGGAAACCAATAGAGCAGGTGGCAATTTTTTGCAAAAATATATCTCATTACTTTAGTCAAATCTATTCAATTTAAGATTTAAATACAAATCTGGAATTTTTGGCAATTTTTTAAGATAAATGTGCAGAATTTTGAGGCGTTTATTTTAATAACTTATCTTGCATAAGTTTTAAAACTCAATATACATATTTTTCAACCTTTCGTTGAACGTTGTAATAACTATAAATTATGAAAATTTATTCAGTTTTCCAGCCATTTCCCAATTACTTACACGACCTACACTATTTATGACGGTATCTATTTGCTGAGTAATAAATCTACGGTAGATTAAATTTCATCCCTTTCATCTTGTGGCGCAACTTTTTCCCGTGGCAGGCCAAACGCGGCAAAGTAAATGAACTTTCCCAAATCGCGACCAAATAAAGCTAAGTCTTTGGACAACATAATTACGGCGTGAAGGCAGATGGTGAGAGAAAATCCAGGAAAACCCGGCGGCAAATAAATGCACTCCCATTTAAGCTGCAATTTATTGCATCTCAAAGTTGTGCACAAAACAAATTTGCCCACCGACCGACACGGGATCCGCTTTCCGGGAGTCCTTGGAGAAGCGCTCTCCATACGGAGCGAGAAAGCAAGCAAGCAAGCAAACGAGAAACTATCCCGACTTAAGCACGGGCAAGGAGAGGGCGAACATAAACACCGAAAGAAAGTCGCAGAAACTTTTTTCCACGGAACTAATATCATCGTGCGGAAAGAAAATGCGACAACCTTTTACAACCCGGAGCTGCCCGTTTCCAAGGACGAAGGATTTTTTTTTATCTCCTTTCACACTGTCGCTGCTCTATCTTTTTCAAGCGAACTTTCACAAAAAAAAACGGACTTATCGGGTCACGTCGTCCCAATGCCAACACGACGACGGTAGTAATAAAATCGGATAAGAACTGCAGCCGGAGCAGGACGAGCAAATGGAACGGCATCCGAACATAAAAAAGGAGCATGGTGCTAGCACTTCCGCCTGTCCTTGCAATAAGGTCCTTGAAGGCACCATCATTTGCATGAATATCATAATCATCGGCTTCGTGATCGTCGTTTTTCTTCCGTTATCCTTCGGGCGGTAAGTAGGGACCGAACGAAAAATAAATGAAAGAAACGGTAATGAATTGCCACCGGGCAGATATCGGAGCACCGAAGCGATGTCGCGGGGAAAACGCTGACAACCCCCCTTTAGGGTAGGTGGTGGCCTTGGGGTGATATGATTTGACACCGGAGGATGGGTAATAAAAAAATTAAACTCTGAACGCTCGTATTTTACGACAGATTACCGGGTGGTGAACTCGAAAATTACGCTATCATCCCGCAGCACTGTCAGCAGGACGAACTGGCGTTCGCTCTTTACCGCAAGATGAATGCAAAGGCTAAACGCCACTCCTTTGTTGCCTTTCCACGAGAATTCGTCACTTCAGAATAATGCTAATTTACTTGTTGCGGGGGCGCGCTGTACAAAAAATCACAGCATAACAATGTTGTGCGGTTTTTCTCGCGCACTTGCTCTTTCAAAAAATGGACAATATTCTCGCTGCTGCTCACCCCAGCCCGTTTGAAGGACGAAAATTGAATGATTAAGTGGAACTAAAATTGGAATGAGTGACAGTGGCGGTGGTCGAATTGAAATCAGATTACAAATTAAGTCCACCACACTTGCGTGTCGTCGTCGTCTTTTTGAGAATGATGGCCACGACCGGAAAAGCGTGTGCCTTATGTATGTGTGCATGTGTTGTGATTTGTTCAGAAACTCCAAACTCTCGTACCGCCCCCTCATTCATCCGCCATAGCTAAGAACAATTGGAGCATGAAAAATGGTAAAACCCTCTAAAAAGCGAAACCATCCAGTGCCTGGCCCGGTGAGGACGGAAAGCCACACGGAAAATATATCCTGCGGCTTCCCCAGCGTGCGCCTTTGTTCGAAGTTTGTTATCGAATTTTGTTTGCTTTTATTCCATTTCCGGCTATCACGGGTCCGGCCGGCAGAGTTCCACCCGCAGAAAGGTGCCAGGCGGAAAGGTCCTGGCGAGAGGATAACCATTTGACTCAATTAAGGATAAGCGTTTTTTACTGCCACCACACCGGGGCTTTTCTTTATTGCGACGGCCGGCAAAGGGGCTTTTGTTTTTATTGGAGGGAGCGCGAAGGACAGAGAGCCGACGATGGGAAAGGTATGGAAATACGGCAACACTCGTGCGGGGACAAGAAAATACTTGGAATTTTTTGAGTCGCACAGGAAAGGGGGAAAAGTGTTAGCGAATGTTTACGTTACGCCGCGGACAATGCGTGGGGGGGGAGGCGCATATGAGTTGATTTAGGAATTTTATCGAAAACATACGAATACTTGTTGAAAACGCCCATTTCGTGTGGGGGAAGGAACATTTAAGGAACCTACTGGAAAATTTTTGCTCCTGCGTGAAAACATCTTTTCCGAGCTGTCAAAATTCCAACTGTCATAGCAAACGTCACCAGCTTAGTAGGCGATGGACAAAAAACAAACAATACAGAAAAATAGTAGCGTACCGAATCGAGGAGTCAATCGTGAAAAATATTAATGGTTCCAAACGAACAGGTTTATGACGACGGTACAGCACTTCTACTAACAATGGCAAGTGGGAACGTTCACGGTTGCGAATCGGTTGCGATTAGATTATACCTACAACCCAAACAAGTCGTATGCAACTCCTCGAACGGCTAGCGCATTACAAACACAGTAATAGGCCTGGGTTCGTAAAGATTAAAGCCCCCCATGACTGCCCATGAAGGTCCACGGACCAGAACGGGGAGTCATTGAAGGAAGAGAGAGGGAAAAAAAGGTATCCATGACATCTGCAAAAAGGACTCCCGTACGCGTGTGCCCCCGTCGAGGAAATGGGGAAAGGAAAAAGTCAAAAGGGAAACACCGTAATGGCAGTACTTTTCTGCGATGGCAATAACAATAAAGAAATTATGATCCTAACGACCTCGACGGCATGATAAGGATCAGCCTGGCGTGCGTGGGCGGGTGATGATAAGCAGGAACGGAAGGGGACACGGCCGGTGAGGGAGGGAGGGGAGTGGTTCTGGCGAGTTGTAAGTGCACAAAAGCGAGGAAATTTGTTTTTCCATGCAACCACCACCCTTGTACCTTCTTACTGCCCTCGAATGAGGCTTTTTGTGCGGCCGAGCATGCTGCTCCAGGGGTACCGCAGGGGACGACGGCAAAGGGCGCAGGATCCTAACAACGTACTCTCCTTCCCTCCCACTGCTTCTTTCCCCATCCAGGACTCATTCTACGCACGTGCTTCTAGCGATGCGGTCGTGAGTGTTGTGTTTCCTAATTTTTTTTTCGTTCCTCCAACCCAGTAGGGGAAAACACGGAGTGTGTGTGTATGTGCGCGAGGGAACCATTTTCCCAAAAGCAATCCCCCTTGAGAAGGTTAGATGGTTAAACACAAGCCCCCTTGCGGCACTCGAGTTCGAACGGGAGGAAAAAAGAAAAGAAAAACGTAGTAATAAAATGAAAGCGAAATGAAATCGGCAACCAATGACACACGGCGGTGGAGGGCGAGAAAAAGAAACACATAAAGGACTTCTTTTCCGTGTGCCATCACTCGGTCTCGTTCTCGCACGTGCGTTTCCGTGCGTTAATACGGGCCCTTGCCGCCAGTGGAATATCGAATTAAATCGGCATTCAAAAGTGTGCCCTCCTTCGTTGGTAGATCCGCGGGCTCTCGAACCCTTCGGGGTGTGTTATGCTTTTCCCTGTGCCTACGCGCTTTTACCACCCTTCTTGGCCTTTTTTTCCCTACTCCCATTCATCTAATCAAGCCCGGGAAAACGGTGAAAAATCTGGCCCGTGGCGTGTGCGCGCTTTCCTCTCGCCATATGGTTAAGAAGGATGAACATTCTCACGCTGGGATCGCACGAGGAAAGAGCGAGAGCACAAGCGTAAAAGCGAGACAGGAGCGAAGATTATCAGTTGAAAGGTTTCTGCAGCTAAAGATCAAAATCAAATTGGAGTGATGTCGTTTTCTTTTTTTTGCATTCTCCACCTCTCGGAGGCGGTTCAAAGCAACAGTTCAAAGAGTGCCCGGTGCCGGGGCTTGGCGTGAAACTGGCACCGAAAAACGAATCGCGCGCGCGTAAGGTTTCCACGCGAACCTTTTGCTGCATGGGAATGGAAATTTATGGAATTAAAAAAACTCACGCACACAAGCAAGGGCCGGTAAACCTAGCTGTCGTTGCTGTTCGCATGCTAATGGCGTGATCAAAATGAAACCTTTAAAGGCGACCGGCTTAGAGGAATCCTTTTGAAGGTCGAGGGATTCGATGATAGGGGAAAAAGCGTGGTTTATGACACGAGTGTTGGACAGCGAGCACGCGCTGGGAAGCTGCAGGTGGGTGGGTGTTACGCATGTGTTACGACATGGTTATGAAAATAAACCGTTTAATTAACCTGATGTTGGATTTGGTGCGTGAGGCGCGCACGGTCCAATTGAAATGGTATGATAAGTATTTTTATTTAAACCAAAATAACTTCTTTGTGGATGGGTTAATGTCACGCGCGGTTACTTAATTCTTCATGGACTACTAGGACCAACTAGGCTTATGCAATTTTATTTTCTTAAAATTCAAAAATTAAAACAATAAAATAAAATATGAGTTTTTTTCATTATTATGCAGTATTATTATTATTATTTATTTAGCGACAACCAGGCCGTATTGAGATTTGTGTAATTGTACCTGAACTGAAAGGCATTTCCTCCCAACAGCTGCTGTGAGCCTTATCCCGGGCTGACTCGGTTATTATTAAGCAGTACATAAATCAATTTTAACATTTAAATTTAATAGACTATCTTACATGAAAATACTCAACTGATTTACATATTCAACATATTTCTTATTACCCTATCGTTTATAGAGATTCATTCAATCGATGTATCTTATGTCACTATATTATCCCATCAAATCATAAGTAAAGCAAAAGTACAGAAAGACTAGATATAATAAAAACATTAAGAAGAAGTAGAACAAAAGAAGCAAATATGTAAAACAATTTATGAAGATTGAGTAAAGCCCTCGGCAAGATTTTCCCATCACGGGTTTTGTTCAGCTTTTCCGGTCGACTATTAAACTCTACGTGTTCCTCAACCACTCACCATGAGCCTGACATTCAGACGGGAAGGGGATTACAAAAATCCTACCGGTACTCTCCATTATCTAGCCCACTCCAAGAGGCCATTCCACCGCGGCGTGAACAAAGAAAGTCCCTACCATTCTCACATCGACACGCATCAAACGCCATCCGTGTTCGAGCATCCTGAAGATGGGCAAAGGATTTTGAAGGCGCGCACGCACACACACACACACACACATACACTGTCACTTGCACCGTGGGCTTCGGGGATCGACTCTTTCTACTCCATCTCCAAACACCCTCGAGAACCACACCAACCACGGCAACCAAGCAAGAGCGAATCGTTTCCAAACGAGCGTGGCCGTTTCCATCCGGAACGTGATGCACTTTTCTGATAAGGATTCGCCGCCTCCGGAAGGAACGGTGACTTCCTTCGGGGCAGCGAAGACGAGTAATATGTGCCCCCGTGCACCGTACGTGCCCAAGTTGAGAACGAAAGCGAACGGCACACCGAGAGGAATGCGGACCCCGTCCGGGTCGACGGAAATGAAAGTGATAAATCGAGGTTATGAGATAAAATCGGCGAGCTTATGCCCCCGCCGGGGCCATCGAGAGGGGACCGAATGTCAATTGGCCAAGTAGTTGTCGTCGTACGTGAGGGACGGACCACCGATTCCGTTCGTTCGTTGCTGCGATGAAGGATCGCTTTCGGTCGCACACACTCTGGCAAGGAGTGCGCGCTGTTTGCAACCGATACCCGGTTCGTCGACGTAGAAAGGGGTTTGAGAATATATTCTCCTCACTCGGTTCGTGGAACGGAAACCGAAATGGAGCACCCCGGGTATCATATGTTTATTTATTTTAGATATTTTATTATTCACTGCTAACTTTCAGCGTTCATTCGACGGTGTCATTACGTATTCGGTGTCGGTTTTTAATATGATTCCACGATCGATCACAACCTTCTCGTAATTCGTGTTAACTCGATGATGATGATGATGACGATTTTTGGATTTATAAATCGAATCGTTCTCTCCATAAGCTACTCCTCACACTCCCTGATACACCCCTTTTCAGTACGCAAGATGCATCCAATTTCCTCGAAAACATCACCGACGAGGCGGAGATTATCATTCGGGAGAAAACTTTTGCCACCGCACGACCGAACGTCCCCCCCACCACTGCCAAGCCGCGGCTGTCCCCGAATGTTTGCAAATTAAATCAACTTATCTCAGCAAAACCGTCTGTGGACTCGCTACCAGTCGTTCCAGGTTTGGAGAATTTACCCAGGAAAAGCCATCACCCAGCAGCCGGGAACAACATCGCTTGGATGAAACTTTCGGTTTTCTTGCTTGCTTTGTATTTTTTTTTTTTTTGAAAGGATTTGGATTTGTGGCATTATTTTTTGTTTTACCCTCTGTACGGCTAGGTTCTCCGAGTGGCCCGTGTGTTTTAAATTTAGCATAAAGAGCAATTCATTTAATTTGCCAATGTCGGCAAACTTCTGTGACAAATGTCTGCTGGCGCCTGGGAAAGATATAAGGGAGTTTTTTTTCTGTTATATTCCTTCGACTTCTTTTTCCTATTCATCAGGACAGAGAATTAACCTCTTCCTTTGTTTCCGAAGGAAGTTGCTTTACTACACGAAAGTGCTGTTTACATTTATTTATTTACAGCTAACTCTCGTCTGTGTCGCTCGCTGTAACTGGAAGAAGCTCTCTCTTGGTGGGATGGTGTGGCACATTCAATTCGCTCTTTAATGTGCTTTGAATACAATGCAAACGAGGGTGTCGTCCTAGGACCCCATACCAATCCGGTCCTTCCCAAGCCCCGTAGCTCGGATTTACAAAAGCCCGGTTCAACTTCACGAGCACCACGCGAGACCTTTGTCGGTTGTATCGGATTTCCACCGCCAACTTTTCTCGGAGTCTCGAAATGACAAATGGACCCCCGGCGAAGCAAAGGAACGGTGTTACCCAAGCCAGGGAAATGGCCGCGTGAGGATGCCCGGGAAAACACACCCCCCGACCGTTGGACAAATGCCAACCGAATGCCCGAACGTTAGGCGGGCGGGTGGATTTTTTGAAAACACGGTTGGGCAGAAAAAAATAATAATGTCACAATTGGTACCGTTCCAGCGCGCAACTGAAGCTCGCAACCACTCGAAAAAGGGGATTGCGAAAATTCAGGGTGCAGTCAAAAAAGGTCTTTTCCCTTCGATCGACGTGACCCGAAGGGTTGCAACGGTGGCGTTTATCGATTTCAACCCCGTTGCGAGAGACTGCTGCTCCAGAAAACGGAACACGATACCCGCCATTTGGGTCGCGCGATTTTATCGCACCCCGTTTGGGCGATTTATGTCACCCGGATAAGGGGTGACGACCCACCCCTTTTTTTGGAAATCGGGCTGGACTGTCGAGAGCTCGATTAAAGGATGTGGGATGTGATTTTGCGATGCGTTTGATTTCGCTTAAGCAAGCGTTGCGCTGAGAGAGCGGTAAGGATGGAAGTTTTTAATGCTGTTTTAATGCTGCCAAACGAAACACGGCTGATTTCGAACCGGAACTGGCACAGGGACGTGGACGCGGCATCTGCCAGCGAAACGGTCGTAAGCATGGAATGAGATTACACTTTAATCGCACTCGCAACCGTCGCTTGTTCAAGCTCGTGTTTGAAGGTGTTTGGCCGGAAGCCAACGGAAAATCTCACTCACACACACACACACACACGCTCGCTTTCCGGGAGCCAACGTCATGTACGGAAGACAAGCATTAGCGTTTTCCTGGAGCCTGGAAATGGAAAGTGAAAATGTAAAACTCCACGAGCTCCATGAAGCTAGCAGGACGGACGTCAGCAAAATCCTGGTTAGATGTGATCGTACCCGCACACCAAGGGAAGGAAGCTCACGGTACCGGTTGCGGCTGGCCACAAAAAGGACAGGGGGAGAGAGCTACTGGCGAGCACAGGAAGCGGGGGGTAATTAAGTTTCCTTTAAAACTTTTTCACGCCCCGCAGCAAATAACCAAATTTAAGCGAACACCGACAGAAGCGACATCGCACTGTAGCAGCTGGATGGTGTTGGTGTTTGTATGTGTGTGCATGTACCTTTGTGAGGTTGGGTGGGGATGGACCGAGGGAAGATTGTGCAAATTTGCAACTTAATTAGTCGAGCAGTCTAAGGGCGGTGTTTTCGGTTCGGTTTTCCTCGCAGGCGCGTGCCTCGGAAGTGCCTGGAATCAGTTTTCCATTTCGGTTGTTTCCATTTCGAGCGAAGCCACTGGGCGCATTTTTAAAACGCAACCCAAACCGGGAGCCTTTTTATCTTACGCTTTTAATGGCACCATAATTTCCAATCATCCTTGAAATGGGTATAATGTGCTTCGCATTTTAGATTTCGCTCTTATTAAAATATACCGGCTCCTGGTGTGTTCGTAAATAACGCCAAGTGGTGGTGATTTGCTATTTGCTGGCACAGCCACTTTCTAAAGTATGCCATGATCAACACCACTAACCTTGAACAGTGGGCGCATGGTTATGAAATATAATGGGATAATAGAATTCAGACATTTAAAGTGACTCTCGCACGCGCCTCAATATAGGAAGGTAATTGAATAGCTATACGAATGATGTCCCCTAAATAGCTCTGACATTTATTCACTTCTATTCATGTCATGTTAAAGTGTCAAAATTGATCAGCCAATTGTCATCAAGCTTCACTTACAAGAAACTTCAAAATTGCCTACTATCTGTCAAGAAGATGATCGGTTCCGGCGTGATTATGCGACCTAAGCTACCACCTAGAAGTGATGAATCGGATAGAACGGTTTCGTTAGAACCATCCGACGCCCACGGTGGCCATTGATGCGGCGTAACATCCACCATCACAGCAAAGACCTCCAACGGTGATGGCTCCCCGTGTGGCTAGCCTTAACCTCAATCGTGCGCATTAAGCAACCGATTAGCTAAGCATTCACTGGCATCATGCAACTCGGCTTGGCCACCAGCACACTCACTGGCAGGTAGGTCTACGGTGATGGAGGATCAACGTGATCCAACAAGCGAAGCAGAAAATCATCAACCCTCTCCCAACAGCAAGTGTGTACCGCGGCTTGTCAAACGCGCCCTCTATATTGATCCAATTTAATTGCAAATGAAGCCCACCGCCGCAGGACTCGCCCGGAAGTCACGGCGCCCCATAGAGGGTGGAATGAAATTTGCGCTCTCGGCAATGCCACCCAAACGCTGGAGAATTACTAATTATCGCCGGCGGAATTAGCATCCGGTTCCACGTACGTTCAAAGGCACTCCTATAAACAACCCATTGCCGAGACTCTCAGGTGACGTAGCCCTACTCTTTGGGGGTGTGATCCTGCGGGAAATGATTGAGCATGACGCAAGGATCCTTTGGAGGTGGAAATTAGGGGTCTCGTGGTGACTTGGTATCAGATTTTGAAAGCTCGTATGATATCATTATCACTCCTGTTGTAAAACACTAAAATGTGAGAGCTTTTTAAAACGTTTAGAATAATTGAAAAGCCAGAAATCCAGCGTAAGTGATTACGCCATTGTGGACATTTTGTAGAACATTTTTTCGACATTTTTGCAGAAGAACGCCAGCAGGAGTTCAAAACGTTTGTCACGCCCTCTTCAATATCTAATAAAGCAAAATTTACCGTGGCAGTTAGTAGCTCTATAGTTGAGCTGAAATATTTTCCTCCTTCAGCGTTGCAATCCCTGGCACTCAATGCAGAGCATGGTAGCGGAACAGACGGATAATTTACCAAAGCAATTAGATGCAATTTTATCGACTCGCCGCTGCGTTATTGCATCGTCCCAAGCACCGGCTTACTGGCTTGCCAACTGCAAGCAGATTAATTTACCAAATCCACCATATCTCAGGATGCTTGCAATCCCATTTACTGCCGATTGTGCTGCTAGAGCATCGGTAACCGAGGGCTTCGAATGCCATCCGTTGTAAGAGGACCTGAGACCGGAGAATGTACCCCTCACCCTTGGGGCTTTTCCCTACCATGGAGGTTGTAAATCCTCCCTCTCTTTCTCTCTACGTGACATGAATAATAGCATACCGTCCCGAATTCCGGGTCTTCTCTGGAGAAGGGATTCAATTTCAGATATTGAAGCGACATCCCGGTTCGAGAGTTGTGTGAGGACTACGATAGAAGCTGTACGTGGAGGTAGAGTAAACCAGGAGAGTAGTTGCACCGTGAGCATGATGTCACCGAGAACGTGGCGCAACCGAAGGGAATGACAATTTAGGTTATAAATTGCAGTTTTACCTCGACCGGCGCAGGACTTGTTGAATTTATAAATAGCTAATTTGCCAGCCGGAGTCCATTTGGACGGAACGGGACGGGCGATGACCGAACCCGTGACGGCGTAGGCTAATGGGCAAACGGTACTCCCCACCCTTTAGGAGCGTGGAGTTTCACACAATTTGACCACATTCAAAACACGACGAGAACGGGAGGACAAACAGACTGATTGCCTACACGCGTGTGAAGCGTGTTTCGTTCGCTCTGATGGTGCGGCCCTGGTGGTGCGTTTTTGTGCCGGTGCAATCTCAGGTCCAACCGGACGATGCGTAGAGATCCTCCTTCGATAATCTCCGGCAGGAAACAAATGCTCACTCCCAGCGTTGGAACTGGCGACCTGGAGAGAGAAGCCCAAACGCACCAACCTTTCCTAAGGTTCGGGTCGTCCGCAGTGCAGGAGGATTATGAGGAGCAACAAAAAAAAAGGCCAAACCTCCCCATCTGATGCTAATCGCAAGCAAAACCGGTCCCCTGCAGCAAAGTGGCAGTGGTTGGCGATCTCGATACGCTTGGAAAATTGCACTGTGCCTCTTCCCCACAGGTTAGTTCCATCGATTCGGATGAACCTGTCTCCTCGGCTGGCCAAATGTGCACGCAAAAGGGCTGGAGCGACGAACCAAGTGAGAGATAGAGAACATGGCAAAAGCCACCGCAGCATGACGACCGTCGAGGATGGTGGAGATGATGCCAACAAGGCTCGTTTTTTGCCGCTTCTGCTGGCTGTTTGCTTGACGGCGTTTGCACCTCGGGAAGGCGAAGAAGCGATGCAAAAAAAGGCCGGTAAGTTGTGCAAGAGCCCCCTTGAAGTTGAACCGTAGAACCATCTCCCTATATAGAGAGCTGGACCGATGCCAGAAGTCAGCGCTCCTTTATGGCACACGCCGCTAGAGCCCGGGTCAGGTTCGGTGGACTTTCGAGTTCTTAAGCCGTAAATTACCATCGTTTTTCCTTATTGCAGGGTTGCTTTTACACACCCGTTTGAGCACGATACGCCCGGTATTCCAGGCCTGGGCGCTTAGGTTTAAGATGCGTGGTAACATCGGTACGGTCCCGGTTTGGGAAAGGGTTGTCAACTTCAGACTGACCGCCGGACGTCAGCCCACAGCACAGTCAACAGTTGTGGTGTCCTCACTACACCACACACACACACGCGCACACACACAATCCTTAGACCGATCTCCGATGGACGTCTCTTTTGGAGGAGCTCACTTGCTCAGTAATCCCTCCGGTACCGCCGCTTGTTCACGTTTCAAGTTGCCGGATTATTGGGACGTCTTGGTGGGTTGTGAAAAGGGTAAAAACCCGACAACTCCGATCTCCAAAGCCAATCAAACACTAAACCACCTACCTACGTACGCCTCTTCTCGTCACCGTCAAGTGGATAGCAGCTCAGATTCATTCATTTCGTTTATTATGCAATCGACATTTCAAATCCCGCTCCTCAAGGGTTTCATCTTCGAGGCGTCGGGCGAGGATAGACAGCGATAGCCAAGAATGCTAACTAGCGGTTAGATTTAGTGATGAGCGATGGGGAAATAGTTGACCCCGCTGATGACTGGCTGAAGGTAAGCGCACCAGCTTGTAAGAACCACTTTCCGTCGGTTAACCCGCTCGAACGGTGATAGTTCCACAACAGAAGCGAGCCTCTGTTGCGTGGGGACGTGAGTATCCTTTGAAATAACTTTCAGAAAGACAACTTCTCATCGCAGCATGCCATGGAACGTCAGCCAGAGCTTGTTCCTTCCCAAGGAAGACTAATTGCTGGCTGTCTTCGGCGCACCATGACAACGTAGAGCTTCAGAGTAAACATTTACATTTTCCCTGTTCTCCACCATATTCCCTCTTTTCCACGCACAACGGCGGATGTTTCTTGGCATATTACATCCACGGATGATCCACGGATGCTGGCAATGTGCAAAACGAACGGATGATGTGTTGTGATTTTGTCAGGCAGATGACAGCACAGGCGGTAGTTCTCCTACTAGCACCGCGTGTCGTCTTCGGCGTTCGGTTTTCGTCCTCAAATCAAATTACATTCAAAACCACTTCAAACCATGTTTCGGAATGTCCCCTTCGGCTCGGGAGCATGAAGACGGTGCATCGATATGGTCAACATGTGTTTTACGGCAAGTCAAGACCTAAAACCAACACAAGACGGACAGGATATTATGGTTTTGGGTGGGAGAGTGAGAGGACATCTCCTGAGAGCAGATGGGTTTCATGATGTTTTGATAGGCAAGACTAGTGCAAGCAGAAGTTTCCTGCCATCGCTTCAGTCAATATTTAAACGCAAGGACATATGATATTGATGCTCAATGTACAGACGCGCGCTCAGGACTCAATATCGATACGTAATGTACTCCTCTGGCGTTGCAGAAAGGGTTGAGATTACATAAATCCCATAAATTATTTCATCTGTATACATAGAGATTTTTAATTAAAGAACACCCCTCTTACATTGAGCATGCTGCATTCTTCTTCTGTTGTATTATGACACATGAAGATTCAATTTATACTGATGGTAGTTCACACACTCTGATCACTCAATATGATGCCATGTACCTTCCGGAAAAGATTTGTAAAATAAACGTCACTAAAGGGTAACAGAGAGAAGAAGGAAAGGAGACAGATTTTGAGAAAATGAACGGCAATAACTTAAAACCTCCTTCTGTACGTTTCATCAGTCTCAGGACATAATCAGTCACTTTCAATTGTCACGTTCCAAAACCGGTGGCAATGTTTGGCACAGAACTCCTCCCCATTTTCCACTCGAGAATGTAAGCAATAAATGTCAAATTAACGATGCGCCGCAGACTCCACAATTAAAACGGGACACACGGATCCTCGCGGGACGACCGCGGGACGCTGATGGATTTATTTATGACACAGACATTGATTGAATACTTCATGCGCGCAAACACACAGCAGTGGCTTTACTTTTCTCCTCGCCGCCTGCAAATTATCATCCCAACCGGTTCGGTGACGAGGCGAGCTCATGAGAAGCGCAAGTGCACCACCGTGAGTGAGACCAGTGCATCATTCCGTCACTGTCACCGAGTGAGAGACAGATTGGCTCATCGGCTCACTCCGGCTGACTGGCGGCTGGGTGGGCCGGTCGCCTCTTTTGTGGCGGTGTTTCCACAAGCAGATAACAATCGTCGATTCCATTGCGGGGGGCAACAAATTAGCGACTCTGCTGCTGCTGCGCCACCCGTTTTCTTGAGTGCGGCGTTTTTTATTTTGTTTTTGTTTTGCTCAGATATGTCAAATTAGCTCACAAGAGCGAGAAACGCTGAGATGATGAAGATGAGCGAATGATTGGATCCGCGATGCTGTGTTGACAGCTGTGTAAACAGGGAAGTGTTTCACGAAAATATAACATGTCAATTGAGCAGGTTTTTTTTTCGCGCGTGGTGGGAGTGTGATTTCACTTGACAGCTCATTACACCAGCAATTGAGCTACTTCAACCGTTTTAACACCTTGAGTGCCAAGCGTTTTTTAGGAAAGTGCACAAAATGCCACGATTCAAGCGATTCTTGCTGATACGTCAGAGCCTCGGTTGCACCGGCTCTAATTCTACCCGTTCTACGTGTGTGATAAATTATTGGCTTTCTTTGCGTTCATTTGTATTTCTGTTTGGTCATAAATGTGATAAGTGAGAATAATAGCTGTTCTAAATACTAAAAAATGGCATTTCAAAATGAAGCGTTTTTGCCGTAACCCAAAAATGGGTGACATGGCGTTTTGTAAAAATTTACATCACCCACTTTTTGGGTGATGTGACACTCAAGGTGTTAAGCGATTAAGACAAATACAATCCGTTGAAGGATATGTGTTCCTTCTAAAGATGAATCCTTTTAAAGGCTTCTAAGGATTTGAAGATGTATCCTTTTAAAACAATGTACGTGCATACACGCAAACAAAATAAAAAATTCATTTCAAAAATATAAAACAAGTTTTTAGTACTAGACCTTCAGCTCAATCCATGACCATTGCATAAAAGATCTGTTAGACACATTCCAATGGCTGCGAAGGCCAACGACCACACGGCCCCTGATGATGATGATGATGCAGTCATCAAGAACCCGACGAAAGGCAGACGCCAGAAAGGCAACACACACCTTCCCAATTGATGCACATTCTTCTTCATCCTCTGCATTCATTTCGCGAAAACCAAAGCGGCTTCTTCACGATCACACACACAGCCCTACGCGCGCCACAGGATCCATTCGCACATCGATGCCAATTTCGCCTCCCGCCAATTGTGCAAACCAACGGAACCCGCCATCCTTTTCCCGGTGGCCGCCTGTCAGGCCACAAAACGTCACCGAGCTGACGAATCTCCTCCACCGATCGATGTGCAACCCCCGGCCAAGGAAGCGGCTGCGAAAGAGAAAAAAAAACGCACGCGCAACGCATGACGAGAAGCCGAACGAAATTAACATAAATAATCACTTAAGTACAAGATTCTTGCCTCGCGCGCGCGCTGGCGTCCCTGGCGAATGGCGCGCGATCCGTCGGTCACGATTACCCCCTGTCGCTTTGCAGGTGAGTGAGCCTTTCTTTCTTACCGGGCAACAAGAACGGGAGCCGGCTTAACCCTTCCCTGGTGTGCCTTCCCTTTACCGCCGCTGTGTAACCTCGAAAATGTTTAGCATATGTGTACGGAAGGTTCGCTACGGTACTGCTATTGAAAGCGACCGGCGTTTTGTGTACAGGGTGCTATTGAACCTATCCCAACCTAGCACCCAGTTGTGGTAGGTCCCTGCTGCTGGTACAATGTCGCTTCGTGCGTAATTCGCCCCGCTTATTTGTACTTTGCTTGCGTATTTCTTCCGCCGACAGTGATGGAATACGGCAATGAGAAGGAAAAAGGCAAAAGTACGCTACTTCTAGAGTTACGAAAGCGACACTTGTTTGGGGAAATTTACTTTTAATTGTTTAACGAAAATCAATCTAGAAAGCCCAAAAAGGACTTTCATACGATTATCATTTTAATACAGTAGTGTCAAACAAAGCCAACGAACCTGTCAAATACGGGTGTTATACAAGGCGTATTAAAATATGCCAACATTATACGACTTGCGAGGCTGGCGCACAACGTCATTTAGTTCCGCCAAGATTTTATGCACACACTGGACGGAACGAAATAACAACCCCCCTATTTTACCAGGAGGTTGCAGATGGGCCGGACTCAAGTAAAAAGACCAACTAAACGCAACGTGCAATTTGCGTATTTATTCTACCATATATGCACCACCGTAAACGTCCGGACGCAAGAAGGCCGAACGCGTACGCGCCGCTGCTGTAATGAATGAATTTTTGCGCTATAAATATTCATAGAAAACGATAGCTACAAAACAGTCCCGCGCACCTTCGCCGTCCGTTTTTTTTTTCTCTTTCTCTCTCCTACTTCCGGATGAAACTACCGTGAGCGGAACGCGTTGTTTGAAGGCCGACACACGAGGGTTGCTCTTGTTCAGGTGGAAAATCAAATTGTTCCAAGTTCACGGATGGGCGGCATGTGCGCACACACACACATATTGAGAAGGTGCATTTTGGGGAGATGATGTTGGGATTTTCCAGCTCGTTTGACATTTAAGAGCGAAATGGAATTTCAAATCATTGCCCCATGATGATGAAGAAAAAGAATCTTTTGATAGGCGAGTTTGCAAACAGAAATGAAGGTGGAAAAATTGGAATCCTCTCAACAATTGAATCTCTATACGAAAGTGCTTCAAAAAGACACAGGTCTCTCGAAAAAAAAGTGAGATTACCTCCCATATTGTGTATTTCTGGTAGACCTATTTTTAAATCAAAATTCTGACTTACTTAAACAAGCACTTGAATGTCGTTGAAGGATTATAATAATGTAATCCTTTTTTTAAACAGATTAAGGAATATTTTCGGGTAAAACTGTATATGATTCACAAGATTTAAGTGACTATTTCGGCATTAATTCTCTCGATTAAAATGTAGCACGTATTTAGAGAAAAAGCACAAAATGCCAACTCACACTCCTCGCATTTGCAAAGTGTCATTGAACAAAGAAAACACGCCTCATCGAGCCTGGTTGAATGGCCCCTCGATGGTTCGAAATGCATTTGACTCCGACCCAACTCTCCCCTCCCCTAGCACACACTGAAACATCTTTTAGCACTTTGTTTGTGTGCCGTCTGGTCGTTAAAAAACGGCCCAGACCGCTCTCGCCTTTGCCCATCTTTCTCCATTTCCAACTATCAACCTGTTGCGGCGGCGCGCACGAGCGCACGGGTTTTGCTGCATTAAACGCCAGAGGAACGTTAAACAAAACCCATCCTAAATCTTTATCAAATGAGCATTAACTCACTCTAAATCGACCCGCGGTAATTAGAACCGTTCGATCCAAGTGCCGTCGCTGTCTCGATCGATTAAACAACACCGGGAGACGGGACCTCGGCGTCGTCGAGACGTGCCCGACGTGTCAACGACAAAAGGATGGAAAGAGTTGGAGTTGTTGGTTTTAAATTAATTCCCAACCATTTTTCCCCTCTCCCGGCACCGGGATCAGGACGGGGGAATTGAGGGTGGTGTTGGGTTTGAAATTAAAAAAAACCCCAAGCCGGCTATTTTTCTTCTGCCTGCCACCGTAGCGTACATTCGCGCGTCTGTCGGTTGATGTTAATTTGAAGTTTTCATGTCCCAGACACGTTTCCATCGGCTCCGCAGCTCATCGCTGACGGCAACATTATCCCCCTGGGTTATATTTTTTTTTCGAGTCGGTTAGCAACATGCCTTTTTTTGTTTTCACTAGGATTATGTTGTTTTTTCCCCTTTTGTTACTATGTGGTTAGGAGGGAAAAATTGAAGCTTCGTTTGGAAGAAGAAAAAAAATCTACTACAAATCAAACAACATCCGGGATTATGTCGAAATTACTCTGCGTCGGTTGTTTTGATGTGGAAAGTAAATAAGGAAGCACACAACAGCTTACTACTACTTCAATCAGTGAATGGAAGCTACGGAATCAAACATTGGACGTACTCCGCAACCGAAAGGAATCCACTCAGAGTGGATGAGACTCATAGCCCGTTGATAGAGTGGTTTTCTAATTCCTTCGACAGACAAGACGACGTATTTTTTGTTTGTAAAAGCATTTCGAAAAAAATATATATAATAACGTAATCAAAATAATAATACCTAAAACTTCCCATGTTCACAGAGCACTTCCGGAAGAGAATTAACCTCACACTGTAGCTTCTAGACGTGGGTGTCCTCAGGGTATAACAGCTCCTTTTTCGCTAAGCTCCACGGGTTTATAACACCACATTCATTACCCCCAACTCGTAAATAGGTCAAGCGCATCCAAGAGGTGACAGAGATCGTTCAGAAATGCCTGACGAATATTGCTTCAACACCTCCCCCGGGCTGCCCGTAAATGCACTTAGGTTTCATCCGTCCCGAGCGACGCTAATGCACAAACGAAATGAAGTGTCGATGGCGCATAAAAAAGCTATAAATTGGTAGAAACTCCGCCCGTTCGCTGCATGGTGGTTGCCATGGTTGCGCAACGCAGCAAAACGCCATTTGCATGGATAAAACGAGGACGCTAGAACCAACTCTAACGAGCTACGAGTGCCGAGGCGCCGTTTTAACCACCGGTGATCTCTTGCTTACGGGGGAGCAAAAAACAAAATTCCGTGCGAGAGACTCGTTAGGATGCATAAATGTGTACTCAAACAGAGATCATTCTTTCACGCTTTCATGACGATCCATCAGCAGGAGCTGGCTTCCGTGAAATAGTTATTCAACTATATGATTTAAGGCATTGTTCTGCAATGTTTTCGCCTTTGCCCGTGCATTAAAGAAATGAACTGGTGTACGTTTTATAACACGCTGCAAGCTTTGCAGCCACCATTTGTGAGGCGTTTCATCGAAAAGGATCGTGACAATTCCTTTTTTTTCTTCTTGCTCTCCCCTTAGCACGATGCGTAAGCGCGACCATTTGGCACGCCCGAGGATGCCACATCCCATATCCCGGATCTGTTCCCGTCTGACATTTCATCAATCTTGCTTTGTCCGCATTGGAGCCGCTCCTTGCACCGCTGCACCGCAAATTCCATTAGGGGAATTAGGAAGCAGGACTACGTCCGTTCCACGGTGAGGTGAAAAACGTGAACGTGAGCGACAGCAGCAAGCGCGTCCACGCAAGAATGGGTGAGTTGGGTGTATTACACTTTTTTTTCTCGCCCTCTCTCTCACTCTTGATGCTCTTTGTGCTCCCTTGAAATCCATAAATAATCCCCTCCGCACAACGGGCGGCAAAAGATTATGCCGAATTACCCCGGAAGAACCGAGTGCCAACGGTCCGAGGCTAAAAATTGAATGTTCCACAGCCCGCAGCAAGTACAACAACATCCATTATTTGCACCCTTAATCCACTGGATGCTGGACAGAGCTCGCAGGACTCCTTGGTCGTCGGTTTCGCATGGAAATAGATGGAGTTTAATGGTTCCGTTTTTTTTTTCGCTCTTCCACGAGCCACATGTGTCAGCTCTGGAGGAAAACCATGATAGCCTACTAGGTTGGCATGGTTTTTGTTACTCCATTTGAAAAATTGTTCTCTTTCTTGTGTCTTCAACAATGCAACGAAAAAAGCTGTAACTTTAATGAATATTCATTATTTTTTGTTTATTTGAAGGAGTAGTTTTTTGTTCATGACTGATTGTATATTTAGAAGAAAATATTTACGCTAATCATTTCGTTTTGGTGATAAAGTTGGTACTTTTATCTCATAATAATAATGTCAGAAATAACACAAAATAAAGGTTTATATTTGTTGAATAGTTTTACTTTGTCTGAATATGTATTCTATGTTTCCATGCTTGCATATAATAAAAAAAAATTCGTCCGATTAAAGTCCATATTAAATAGTCAATGCAATTGAACATTTACCAATATAATTGGGATTTAAATTCATACGTATTTACTTTTTATGTGGCTTCCGTAACCCCTATACGACCAATAAAGCAAATCACTCACCCTGTATCGGTTGCTCTCACTATTTGGCTGCGGCAGGCATGCGGAAGGATTATTTTCATCTTCAATCGCCCAACCGGACACGGACCCTCTTTCTCACACATCGCACGGGCTGGTTACGCCTCACAACGAAACGCTGCAGAAAAAAAACGAAATAAAACCAATTCAAAATAAACAACATCGAATGAAAATCTTTTCCAATTCCGCCCGGCAACTCCATCGGGAAAACGCATCCCTTTCCCCCCCCCCCCCCCCTCCCCGGAGTAGGCAAACTAAAATTGGCCACCGACGTGCCTCCGGGCCGAGTCACGTCTGGAGCCGTGGTTGGAGGCAGGTGGGAAACGAAAAGAAGACCCCCCGAGAAGGCGGCAAAAGGTACATAAATAAATATATTATTTTCCCGTCTAGTGAGCTTCCACGTTCCCTCGGGGAAGGCGAGTCCAACAGCGAGGTTGGTTATACCACCCGCTGCATGGCTTTCGAGTTTCCGGAGTTTCCGAAATTCTTGCACTGTCGGTCCTTTCACGACGTGTGGATTTGCTCGTGCTTCTGTGACGGTTGTACGGTATTCATACTGATTTAGAATTATCCTCCCCCGTCGAGATAATCGCGTGCTAAAAGAAACGATATGCCAGGACGAACAAAAAAAACGATCACTAATACGCGCCGTCCCATGAAAAAACCCCTCGGTTTACCGTGCTGCTTATCTGAGACGTACGTACGACCTAAGCACTCGAGAGTTGGGCTTATGGAGGTAACTTTTTACTCAACTCATTTTACACACCAATAATCTTTTATTTGTACATCACAAGACGTCGCCAAAAACTGGCGAAACATCCTGAAAATGCCCTCCGATTCCAGCCGGTTTCTCTAACTCTCTTTCTCTCTCTCTTTCGCTCTTTCTCTCTCTCTCTCTGACAGCTGTCACCATCGCGTGCAAAGCGCGATTCGAAAACGTCAGTTCGCGACGACTTGTTTATATCTCATTACAATTCATTAACATCATTATAGCGGCATTAGATGCTTCCGATTAGATTCGATTTCCGAATGAGCGGGATTTAGCATAATTCCCCTTTTTACAATCGCGCCCTTTGCCAAACGTTCGTTCGCTCTCGGCTCGCCGTCACACTTAGGGAACTTATGTCTCCTGCTTGGGGAGCACGGGAACGTTTTATAGCCGTTCATTTTCTTTAATATTTTTACAGCACCACAATCTCCTTTACGCTTCAGTGCGATTTCGCGCAAAGTTTTTAGGTGATGAGAGCGTTTCAACTTTGGGCCGTTGTTTTCCCGTGTCAACGGATACCTGTTAAGCTCGGGAACATGTCGCGGAACAGTGTTAATCCTTTCCTCTTGCCGTACACGCGTACGTACGCAGCAAGGAAGTCAATTTTCGCTAAACCGTTGGAGTTTGCGCGCGCACGCCAACTCGCACACACACACACACACTCATACGCGGTCCTTTCCCATCCTGTTTCCTTTTTCCGTAAGCTTATGTTTTATGAATAAATTATGCAAATTAACGACGCTTCGTGAGCTGCCAGCAGGAAAAGCGCACGGTGCGCGATGAATTCAGGACCTCGCAAGCTTTCTCTCTTTCGCATGAGCGCGCACGCTTTGCACCATCGGGAGGCGGATTCGCAGGATTCGCGATACCACGGGCTCCGACGACCGGGCGAATGGTTATGAATGCGAAATGATGGATGCTACCGGTCACCTCCTTCCGTTTTCGCGTCCTTCGGCGGCTTCGATGGCGTCATCCCGACGTTCGGGTTTGTCAATATCGGCCACCATCATCTTTAACACACACCCGCGGCAATGAAGCGCGGCTCTCAGGGGGGCGTGGAAACACATTTGAATAATAATTCCAGCAATGCAACAAACGGATAAAAACTCTCACACACACACAGTCCTTCTTCCCGGTGGGATAATGAGAATGTGAAAATTCGCATCCACAAATCCTTTCCGCGCTGGGGTACAATCTTTTTTTTTTCCGCGCGGATACGCAAATTATGAATTCATGAAACGAATTCATTCTGCCGGTAATGTTTTTAATGGATCGCATTTTTTGTCTCACTCTCTCCCTCTCTTTCTAGCACGGTTGGCGCCATATATAGCTAATTGAAACATTTGCAAATGCCTACTGGAGTAATTTGAAAGTAGCATGGCTTATCATTCGCAAGGATACGCCATAAAGGAATAACCCACACACAGTGTGATAATGTTCCCATTTTTTTTTTTGTTTTATTCCCAGTAACGCAACATGTTAGTATATTCTGAACTCCCCTTAAACAGACGCTCATGCCTTAATCCTTGAACAGAGTTCGATGAACAGTTCAACTTTTACATCAATTCAAATGCGTTCGAAAGGCCCTTCGACAAGCAAAATTAAAGCCATGTCGAGGATATCCCCTTACATCCTTTTTTCTCTCTCTCTCTCACCACAACGCCCATCGCCAGCGGGGTGAACTACTTCACAACCCATCGAATCAATCAATACTGGCACCGGTCAATCCCGACTGAGCCAGCAGATAGCTATGGCGACCCCATCCGGGCCGAGGAGGGCTGGTGTACTTTCGGTGTCCGCTTTCCCTTGTCCACACAGCCGCCGGAAGAGGAACAGAAATTCAATTACTCGTAAAAATTAACCCCACGTTACGATGGCGATTGGTCGCCGGATCGGCGGAGATTGTTTGTGAGGCGGGCCGTTCCTCTGGTTCTGGTTGCCGCCGTTGCCTTCAACCCCTAGGGCGAGATCAAACCGTTCACGGGGAAAACCTTCAAAGAACCGCGTTCGCGTCCGGATGGGAAGCCCTCACCCGGTATTGTGTTGGTCTCCTCGATGGGGAGGAGAAATGAGCAAAAAAAAAATACAGGAGCTTGGTAAATACTTCAGTAACGCCCCGGATCTGGGGTGATTGTTAAGGACGCGCGTATGCGTAAAGGACTGTAGGGTATCTACCGTTTTTATTTTTTTCGTTGTTTTGGATTCAACGATCGATATTTTTTGTTCATCCTTTAACCGGCGCAAGGGATGGTCACCAGGGCAGAAAGGCTTTAGCATAATCAGGAAGTGTTTTTTTTTTCTTTCCTGGAAGCGCTGAACGTGAATTATAAACGTAGCTGTAAGCACGAACGGGTGACCCGTAATGAACTGAATGAATCTGTTCCACTGTAAACGCACTTCCAGTGCTTTAAAGCGGTGGAAAGTATTATTGAAATCATCTTAAAAAAAAGCCCACCACCTCCCTTAAGGACATTAAAGGCACGAAGGCGTGTAGATAGCTTGATAAGGGGCTGAAGGAATTCAATTTACTCGCACTGGATGAAGCGCTGTTGCCGAAAGACGAAGGTTTTCACTTCTGCACGCTAAGTGCACCTGGAAAGAGCGAGAAAGAGAGAGAGAACTGCCAGGACCTGCCAGAAGTTCGCACAAAGGCACTCCTCCCCCCTCCTCGTCAAGGCACACGCACACACCCCGTGGCAGCAGTTCCCGTCTGCTTTCCTTCGTGGCTTTTCCTGGTAGCGTACGAAGAGGCGGAATCTCACTTCCGCTAGCCGTTTATTTGACATTCAATATCGTCATCACCACCACGCCCTTGTTTTGGATGCTAGCCCCGGCGGTTCTACGGTCCCTCTTCTTGTGTTTGTGTGCAAGCGAAACACACACACACCGGCTGTATGTCGCTCAGGAGTCCTCCGTTGCGAAGTCCTCCAAGTGGAAAAGTCTTTCACCCGTCGTTCGTCGTTTGGCTCGCTTCGCTTAAACGTTTCCCAGCGTTCCTTCTCGCGTTCACAACTCACGAAACTCGGGAAAGCGGGCGAGAGAACAAATCACCCGTGTGTAAGTGGCACTTCGGCGCTTGGGGAAGTTAAATTTAATAGGATATTCCTCCCATCATCCGTTCGGCCATGGCCCGGGGATCGAGCGAATGTTGCCAGGAACAGGCCCGTCGACTTTCCCTCTCCTGTGTGGGTGTGGGTGGGGGTGGTTTTTTTCTTCTTTTTTCTTCTTCTCTTCACTCTCCACCCGAACGCACCGCAACACAGCGAAGCACAAAAAGGACTTTTTCGTGAACAAATAGAGCAACATTAATTTTGATTTCGCAAAATCAAGCAAACGGACAAACTTGCGGCACCTGAAAGGCACGCGAAGGAGGCCCGGGCGTTGGCTTCGCGCTCGTCGAACAGCTTGTCGGTGGAACGCGTTTTGGTTGGGGCTCTTATGCTTGGAAACAGTCAAACAAACTGTGAATGAGGGCAATTTTTCATGCCGAATCAGAGAAGACTCTAACACGCGAGAGAGCAACTTCAGTTTGCTGAGTTGATTGTTTAACGAATCCTGGGGGGAAGTTTTCCATCCATCTAGAGGTTAGGTGTTCTACAAGGTGGCCCAAGTTCACCTGTAATTCTGTAGTAAATTTTCGCTTTTCTTCACACCCGGAAAAATGAAACAAACGCAGATCATTTAAGAGAGTTTATGATTTTAAAGAATTTTCAGTACTTAGTTTCACAAAAACAGCCCAACATGGAAGGGTAGAATTGAGTCAATCGTTAATTGATTAATGGAATGTTTTACAGCCTCTAAAATAAGTTCCAAAGAAGCTAAAATCTTAACGTCGTTTCAAGCACATTAATCTTAAAAGCAACTAAAATTCCTTAAATGAAGTGTGACCTAATGAAAATGGTTCCGAGCGCCTTCTGAAAGATCAGGTATTCTAAGAAATATGAAAGAATTCGCGCATTTGCAGCACACCCCGCCGCCAGCTATCGCGGGAAAAGTTTTCGCGAGTTTTAATGGCTTCCTCGTGGCCTGGTGTGTTCCTCTAATCATGCACCGTTAATTGACGAGCAACCAGACTCACTCCCGGCTGAAGCTGACAACGGAAGCAAACGAAAGGATAACTTCTCAGCAGACGCTTACGAAAGTCCTCCACAGCTAATTAGAAGCGGAATGATTTATTCTCCCACCAGCTGGAAAAAAAGGGATGTAACCTAGCCCGGACACCGCGTGACAGTAGCTGGGTGGTTTTTCGTTCCAATTTTCACGGACTCGTGGGCAGCGATCTTCCGTGCGCAACAGCCTCTCGTGTGCACGCTGTTTTACTCGCGAAATGAAGCTGGAAGTACGCGCGGAACCGTACGGAAGGTAATTTGATACACTAGCAATTTAATTACGGTGGCCGTTCGCGATCCCGAGGGCAGCCAGGTTCGCTACCAGGGGGTAAGCATTACCGTGTAATTACGGAAGACCCCCAGAGCTCATCCGGAGAGCGCTCTTATCGCTCGTGGAACGAACGTTTTTCTCTCATTCCCTCTGCAATCAGGAGGGAATTTCATGAGCCCTACATTAGATTAGGGAAGCGATGATTTTAAATCGCTAAACCTGCAGCCCGATAAGACCCGGGGAGATATGGGCGTTGATGGGTGGAAAGCTGGATGAACCTGACATCACACGCCACCCTGGCTGCTAAACTCGACGTGGAAGGGCAGGTCATTGATGCCGGTTGAGTGGTGGCGCTTTGCTGGCGAAGAACACCGGGGGCTTAAGAGTAATTAAAGACCTTAGCCTGATGTTGTTCCTGCTACCGGTGACTCAATCAGTAAACTTCGAGTGTCAATAATGTGTCCCCTGTGTTTGTGTGTGTCCGTGACGTTTGAAGTGGTCTTCAAATCGCGAGGTGACGCTTACAACGTCATCACACCCCGAGGTTTTGGACGAGTGGTTCTCGTTATCTGACCGTTATGAAGCGAGCAAACGGTTTTCGTCCGATAAAGAGAAAAAAGCAGTGAGATCTGATAAGCCAAACGCTGACGTAAGAGTTTTTTATCGGAATCTGACGAAGTTAAGAGGCCGTGGAATAATAATTCACGGGCATCAGTTCCATCGACCGTTGCTCACAGTTTTTCGTGGAAAAGCCGGGCGATTTAATGTCCCTGGTAGGGACGTACTCGAGAGCCCGAGCGCGCGCGCGCTTCAATACCACAGCTACCTCGGAACCGGTTTTTATCTATCAAACCAACGAGGTTAACATCAGCTTGCTCCGTTCTAGTGGGCTCAGGACCGGTCACAGGATTTCTTGTTCTATTCCAGGCAGGCTTCTCTTGCCCATTGCCCGCTGTCCCGAAACCAAAGTGTCCGTTACTCGAAGCCGACCCCTCTTAACCGGGTCACCCTTCCGGGCCAGGGGGTTGGCCATCACTTTCCGTCCCAAAAGTTCACGGGAGGTCACAGACCAACGGTACCAGAGAGCGCGAAAGTTTGCGTGCGGGTCTCGATTGTGTCGGCTTCCCAATCCTGGCCAACAACCCACCCCTCGAGGCGGTTCTTGTAGAACGTTTGTGTGCAAAAAAAAAAACCAGCCACACACACCTAAAAAGGGGCAAACGAGGATATGCAAGGATTTTCCGTACGGGTATGTCTTTTTCATAATTTACAAAGTTCGTTGATACCGCTCCTTGGATCTCCCAGGGGCGTATAAGAAAAGGTGCCTTACCTTTATCCCGTCTTCCTGGCGCGAGGTGTTTCCCAAACGTCTCCCCCCAGGGCATTGCGCGCTCGTCCTTAGCAGCGGGAAGAAGCAGATCCAACCGAAAATCCCCAGCGGATGTGCGCAAACGAACCGTGACTTTTCAATCATAAGCAGCAAGAATCTGCAAGCGCCATGAAGTTGCTCACCGTGAGGCTAAAGCTTCAGGACGCGTGTCGGGAGAGGATCTCATCTTCGTCCTTCCGCCTTTTCAAACGGTCCCCGCGGTCCCGGCGGTCTAAGGATCTGGCGACGGAAGTTCGTTACCTTTCGCCCGCGCGGTTAAACCCCTCCCGAAAGCGAAAGGTTCGCTGATCTGGCATCGTTTGCCGTAACGGGCGGGAGAATTTAAATGGAAACTGGAGGCCGATATTTCGGGTTGGATTTGTGGAGCATAATGTACAACCGCACGGGACAACCGTTTGGGGACGTGCGAAAGGGTGGCGCCGACCAGTGGCGGGGACATTTCGCAGGAGAAAGCACGGAAAAAGGGGCCGCCTCCTTTGTTTTGCGAAGTGATGTTTTTATTTTTTAAACAAACACAAGCACACACACAAATACACCGTTATCCTTTAAAACAAGCGCGTTTACAAATCCTGCCCCGTCGAGGACTCGTCCCGGGTTGATAAGCGGATGTGTGGGACTGCGGGACTATTTATTCTTCTTCTCGCATTCAGCGGCGTTTTCGCGCTTTGAAATAGCGTTCGTACAGCCACGTCAGGACGACGACGGTTGTGGGCTTTGTTGGTTTATGCTTACGCCTCACAGAGCAAACAGACGCACCCGGACGAGTAAACACACACACACACCCGGGCTGAGGCAATATGTTATAAATGGGAACTGGCAAAACTGATTCCGGTTAGGTGGCCCCCTTTACGGGTTGGGAGAAATTCACCGTAATGGGTGAGTTGTCCCGTTTTGGGCCGAAAACCAAACCACGGGGGGGGCCCGTAAAATGTACCATCATATCGAGGGGTTTCATAATTGAATACGAGCGCGCTCTTTCAGTGGCCACCGAGCCAACTACAAATGCGCCCCCGGGAAACGCATTCCAGATATGAATTCTTAAATGCATTCCGTGTTTACGTTGGTCGCACGGGGAGTGGTTCTATTTTCCCTGTTCTACGCCCACTGGATATATAAATATGTATTTTATTATTTGCGGGATGAAATTTTTGAATTCCCATTTACTGAAACAAATTCTACTGTGAGCGACAAAAAGAGATTAAACAGGACTATAAAATTTATTCGTTATAAGAGCTACATTATTAGAATGTCAAGAACCTGCAAGTTATGAACAACACTGCGAAGAAATTAATGGCCATTTCCATGTACAGCCCCACTTCAACGTTCTGCCTTAAATGTTTTTCTCCCCCAAAAAAACAAAACTTGCTATAAAACCATTATTTCATATCGAACCGCTTAAGCGCAGTTACGGAGAAAGAATCAAACTTTTCTCCTCCCAATTGGCGTAATTAATAATGAAAACCCACGTATCCTTTTACACAAAGCACGCAGCAACCGTGCAGTGCGCGGCTCGCGCATTGGCATCGCGATGAGTTATTGCTGGGGCATCAGCATAAATTAATGAAGTCAATTTAAGCGTCTTTTCGCGCTGAAAACATGTTTCCACCCCAATCAGGGCTGGAGCCCATTGAGCCGTGATCGCGCGCCCCGTCACAGAACGGACGGACGGACGGTGGTGTTTGGGAAATCGTTTCATAAAGGGAGCGGGCCAACAAAACGAAGCGGAAAAAAAATAATACACAGCCATATAATGTGGAAGAAAAATATTGTGCACCGAACCCGCTCGAAGGTGTGCGAATTCGGAGGCAGGCTTCGTTCATCCCGTGGCAGAGCAGTTCCTTCAACCTGCCAGCAGCAATAATGCTCACGTATCCACGATTCCGACGTCTCTCCTCCCCCATAATGGAGCCACAGATATCGATGAACGTCGGGGGGCGAAGGGATACAGTGACGGCGAAAAAGCAAAAAAAATGTACATCCACCCGATTCCATTCCGGCTCATAAATAGGCCCCCGTAACAGCTGTCAGTGTTCGCGCTACCGAGTGGCTTTCATCCGCAGCCTCACGGCGGAGTGCTTTTCGCTTTCCTGTGGGAAAGAGAGGAAGCAAATGTGCTACCGTTTCCGTTGCAGTCGTTCGCGTTCGCGGCCCTTCTTTTTTTTTGGAACGAAGCTTTGGGCTTGCAAAATTCTAGCCCACACCACGGGTGGTTAAATTGCTGATGATGGGGCCTGTATTCTTGTTCCATTCGCGTATTATGACACAGCATATTAAGCACGAATGAGGCCGCCATGTACTGACGAAGCGCGTTGGCCAAGTGCCCTGATCACACCGATAAAGGTATTAGATTCTTTGGGGAATCTTTATACCAAAACGCATCAGGAGTTTCAAGAAAATAATAGCGTTAAGTTGCCTTGTAATCACCAATGAACTTTACATCAAATTCGACTGCCTGAACGTGAATTTTAATTGAGTACAGATTATTCATTCAAGTGAAATAAAAATGGAACAAAGTTATATATAAAATTTGAATATGATTTTTTGCCATTAAAGGTCTACGAGATTTAAATATTTGCTCTTCATGTCCCTAAGCAATACTACGGAGGTTTGCTTTCATACTTTTACAGCTCTTGTGTAACGCGTACCGTGAGGGGTTCCAAGGAGTTCTATTATGTTTGCAAATTTCTTTGTATTGTTTTACCAACGTTCCACAACGTTCGTCAATTCTCTGAGGGTTTGGGACGATCCCACGATTATTGCATTATCCATAATTCATCGATACAATTCATTTCCAAATGATGTGGATTTGAACAATCAAAGACGTTTTATTGACAACTTGACAGCCTCCACCCGTCAGCTAGGAAGGCAAGCGGGAATCCTCTGCAAGCCCTACGAGGGGGCACAAAATGTGAGCATAAAATCATTCGAAAAATATTGAGCCGAACGTGCGCCTGTGATGGATGCCAAGATAACGGTAGCCCTTGGAAAACCGCGTCCCGAACCGATATGACCGAAAGGCGTCTTTTGAATGGTGACGTTGGCGATGGTTATGGGCCTGCGAACGTGCTGGAATTGCCGAGGCACGGAAGACGGCAGGCTTATGTAGTATTAGACCGCGGAATTGAGATGAAAAGCTCTCATCCTTCCCATTCATCCGGTGACGGTGATGGTGGTGCTGGAGCTCGATGGGTTGGAAGATACGCTTTTTTGTTGTTGTTTTTGTTGCTTCCTTTTTCCCATCGCAACCGAGAAGGGGACGCTTTGCGTTGAGCTGAGCCCTTTTTGCAGTGCCAAGGGAGGGATATTTCTCTCTCTCTCTCTCTCTCACACACTCCCTCTTGCAGGTCCTTTTTTTTGCCTTGAAGCAATTTTCCCGCCCGCCCGGTGTAACCGCCACCGTCACGCGCAGCCACAATGCCCGCAAGTGAAACACGCAGCAGCAGAGAAGGAAAAAAAAATCCGCACCCGCTTGGCAACGGACGCCCTTGGGAGGAGAAAAAATAAACCCAGCCCCGGGTTCATCGGCACAACCGATCCCGACCCGTAGATAGGAATCGCAAAGGAGCATCTTATACGCACACACGAAAAAAAAAAAGAACGTGTACGTGTGTGGGGGAAAGAGAAGCTAAGAAGAAAAAAAAAACAAAACAAAAAAACACAAACTATCAGAATTCCCAGTAGCAAATTATCGTATAATTGAGCGTGCAAAAGAGTTGTAAAAAGATGGAAAAACAACAGTAACGCCGAAAGGAATCGGGTGTCCGAAGAACGGACGGAATGGCGCACGAAAAAAAAGGGACATGCAACGTGAAAGAGTAGCAAAAAAAAAAGAAGCGTCCGAGTGTATAACTCACAGCGAAACAAAGACTTCACAAAGAATGCACACGGATACAAAGCGGGGGTGGAGAGGACTCAGAAAGGTAGCGAAAGTGAAGAAGAAAATGCAAAAAAAAACACACACACACACGCACAGACACAGGCACAATATCAAGCGCAATGAAGAAGCGAACTCCCACCGGGCCATTTAGGAGCCGGAATCGCGAGATGAGCAACAAAGCTCCCCCGTCGGGATGTCATAATTCTGAGCCCGTTTTTCTTGTGGTCTTGTGGTTTTTTCCAAAAGAGCTTCGAACGAAGGAGATTCTGTTTTTTCTTCTTTCTCTCCCACTCTTTACGATCGGCTATTAAGCGATAGCATCTTCCATCACGGGGTGTGTATCGGTGAATCCAAGCAACCGTGCGAGCAGAACTTTCAAACGAACGTTTATAAACACAACCACACGTCAACGCCGCCGCTGCACTGATTGTTTCAGTTTTTGGTCCTTCGAGCGCGATTGAAAGGTGATATGATAGGGCTTACTTGCGCTGGTCCCTTCGGTTTCGATTGGCACACGTTTCGCCTTGACTAAATCGCCATAAAAGCGCACTTCTTGACCGGTGTTGGGGGCTGCATTTCACGAGAAAGAGGAATGTGGTATCAACATAAAAATGTCAACAGCGAACACCCAACGCTAAAAACCTTCTGGAACGCACTCCACCACCGCCCGAAGGGTTGCGCATTTTTTTGTTCATACACACTTTCCCACCACCCCCATTGCACGCGCGTTTCGATGCAGTTCAGTGTGTCAAATGGCCCCAGTCGCGCATTTATTCCCCTCCTTTTCAGTGCCAGAATGCAGTTGGCAGCAACGGCGGCTTTTGTGCGTTCGCTTTCCGTGGCGAAATCTAACACGTGTACGCTGGAGCAGACATTTCGAAAGCGAAAGGCCCCTTTTTCAGTCGCAAGTTCTCTCCGCAAGAGTGGTTGAAGTCGAGTTTGCTCGCGCCCGATTGTCAATTAACAATTTACTAGCACGCCTGAAGGACCTGTCATAAACCCGGTCGGGCATAGCTTCAGCTCGTAGTGTGGCCACACCGATCGATCGTCTGAAGCAACGGCTGGAACGTTCTCCCAACGAGTGACCACCGTCGAAAACAACCCTCCAGGGACAAGGGGAGAAAACAACAACCTGGAAAACGAGGTGTGTTACCCAGCCGGACCTGGACCGCTATCTTCTCCCCGGGGGCCAGGCTTTTTACGACGCGCTGCAGGACACACACCATGGGGCTAACACGTGTATGCATACCCGGATCGGTGTCTCGAATGCAACTCGCTTGCTGTTCGAACAAAATCCGTACGTTTACCAAGCGTTGCGGGGGTGTAATATAATACGGCGCATGGCTGGCTCTGTGGCTTTCCCACCACAACAACCCGGTAGCCCAGGACGAAGTTCAACCGATAACCGTTTACTCCTAATTCCCGGCAATAAACGCACGTTTGGCTTCCCATGCCGGAGCTCATCGTGTTAATCCCTATCTCGGTGGGATGGGGGTCGGAAAATAGGGAAAAAAAAACGATGCAGGTGACGCTGGCGTTGACGTGCTGGAACTAACGTCCCGCCCAGGAGTACATCCGAGCGAGTTTCACCCAATATTACTTACCATTCCCCCTGGGGTGACCTAATCACCCACAGGCCGGTTGGACGTCCAATATTAATCTCGCAAAACTCGCGCTACGGATCCTGGTGACACATGTCAACTCGCTGGCGGCACACACGTGCATCGTCCGGGTTACCCTTTTGCTGGATGGGTTTTGCGAACGACCGGGTGGCAGTTGTTAAACTTCCCATGCTTCCCAGACAGCAGAGCGAGAGAGAAAGAGAGAGAGAGATGCGCCACAGGACACGCCGGGTGTGTCCAGGAAGAACACGCAAGAGTCGCGCACCATGTAATTACTTCGTGATGTGTGCCAAAATCTCGGATGGTTGCGAATACCCCACATCCTTAACCAGGTGGTGCTGCACAGAACAACGGAAGCTCTGCGTGGAGTGTTGCGCATGAAGCAGAGGGAGAAAAAAATACCCGCAATCCGTACGCAGAGCTCAGCGTTGATGCGGGATCGCGAGGGTTGTTAGACAAATTGCGACTACCGTTAAATGTCGCGCGCAGGACTCGGTGGCGGGCATGTGTGGCTGTGCACCCAGCACGCCATCGACCAACAAACCCTGAGAACCGTAGCCTTGAAGCGCGAATGTTAGTCTCTCCTTTTTGGAGCCAAAACGAGTGTGTCCTTCAGACCGGCTGAACCTGCAGGCTGATGCAGTTCTGGATCTTCCCCGAGAGAGGCGATTGCAGCGGTGGATGGGAGTGAATTTTAAATGGTCCAACCTTAGACACACACATACATACGGACAAACCCCCCTATCCGGTGGTGTAGGGCCTCAAAACCTTTAGTCATCGTCTCGACGACGCGCGGATCTAATTAGGGGTGCCCGTTTTTTTGCTGTTGTCTCTCTCATCGTTCTCTCGTGCCTGACCAGCAATTCTACGCTACGCGAGCCTTTCGCATTGTGGTGTGTTCTATATCGAGACCAGCTAAGGCTATCATTTGTGAGGCAGACCTCGGACCGATCCGGTGGCGATTTGATTTTGGGGGGCGGCACCGGCGCCATAATCGGTTAATAATCAGAAGCCATTTCGTCGTCGTGCGAGAGATATGTTCGCCCCATTTTCCGGCCCCAGATTGGGCCCCGAAGGATGTGGGGATTGGTTTTCTAATGATAAAAATCTCGAAACGGGTAGTCGTTACACGAAAGAAGCTGAAAAGAAACGGGTATCAGATGGCGTTGGTAGGGTTTAATGAGTAGTTCCTTTGGAAGCGCACGATATTTAGCTCAGAGAGAAGGAAAAATCGCATACATGGACAGTATGTTCTAGGAGAGGAAGCTCAAAATTCGGTGCTACAGAAGGCCACACACTCAAACACGAGTGACTCAAACTGCACAAAACCCGGATGCAACCACAAACCGGCGGCTTCCTTTGCAAACACCCCCCTAAAAACCTTGAACCATTCGTGGGTTGTTAAAGCGTTCGATGGGCAGTAAAGCAAAAAAAAAAAATAAGACAACTGAAACACGGCACCTAAAAGTGGCACAAGACAAAATGCAATCAACGTACAATGCAATGCTGCACCCTCGGGGCGGTTAAAGGCAATTAAAGGTTTACGATCAATTTATGCAGTCTCCCAAAGACGGACTCTGTCTGTGATTTTGTTTTTTGGTTTAATTTTGTTTCGTTCCTTTGTCAACCTGCATTTTTTTTTCTGCTGGTTTTTGACCGTACTATTAGGTCAGAAGGCATGTAGGAAGAAACACACAAGGACACACTGTGCTCGCGGCGGAGGATATTGGCAGAAACGACAACGAAGGTTTGGCTGGGTTTCATTTGTGCTTCAGTGAACGATTTCCATACGCGCGCGCGCGCGTTAATGATGGAAAAAGTGCAATTTTCTGTCGTAAATATGTATCGTCCTGTTGCACACAAAAATATACGACACCCGGCGGGGGTCCTGGAAATGTAAATCCTCCACCTTTAGAGAGCACTTGAACGAATGCTACACCGTGACCCGATGTCAGCGCGCACCGGCGATGGATTTTGAGCCATTCTTGAAGCTTGAAGCGATGATGCGAAGCAAAATTGAGGTGATGTCCCACGGGACCGAAGCACACTATCCTCTCAAAGAAAGCGTCCCATTCGCTGGCACAACCGATCGGCGGCACACGCTTCAATCAACGTACCATCATCATCACACACAGCGCACAAACGCTGGCACGGTGAAAAGGAGACCGCGTGCGGAAAAAGATGTGGGGCGAAAAAAGGACAGCAAAAGCAAGCAAACCAGAGGAACTCGGCTTCGACTCCGTCGCCGGCGGCTTCGCGCATGTATTTATGATTATTACATCATTATACATTCCGGTTGCATTGGTTGCATTTTCAATAGCTGCAATTATGGGAGCACTCCCTAACCGAGGGCGTTCGAGGATGGATGTAATGGTGGAGGAGAGCCGACTGCTTGTTGGTCTGCCGACGTTACGACACGCCGCAAGCAACCCGATGCAATAGGTGGAAAGAGGATAGGAAAAAGTGTGCACAAATGTGACAGGAGAAAATGCACCTAGCGCGGTGCAGCTGCATCAACAACAAAAAAAAAGCCAGTAAATCCTACCACAACCATTTTCCCGCGGGCCGTTAGGAATGGAACGTTTGCGATGGAGAACTCGTTTTGTGGTAATGGTTTTAATTTGTGATTTTACTAACCCACACAACAAAGATAAACCTAGCTAAAAGTGGGATCTGTGGTTAACCTTTTTTATGGTTTTTAAGTTAATTATACTGATGTAATTTTGAACTAAATTCAATAAAGCAATAACGTTTAGTTACGGCTTAAGAATTCGCAGAACTTCCCGCCGCAATGGAGAACAGTTACTGAGGAATCGATGGTATTTTTTAGATTATTTAATGGAAATGTGACATGCTTTAAGAGAACTACATTGGTCTATGCAATTACTCATTTTACAAATGCTACGCATTGTACTGGAAATTGCGCAAAACTAGGGCTGTTCGTCACCGTATTTTTTTTTCACGCATTTTTGTCCCCTGTTACAAAAATAGTACAAGATAAGACAACGCACTCGTTTTCAGCATGTGTGTCTCGTTCGTTTGTCACCGTTTGGGGGGAAAAAAAGGTATACGCGTACACCTGATCATAACTCGCATGTGTAGTGCTTTTTTTTCGCTCTCCTTCTTTGACACACTTTCAGGCGTATCTTGAGCAAACCGTCTCTTGTCGAACCATGGTCGCGACGGATATTGACGAGCATCGAACCGATAAAGGTGGTCGGCAATTTCTGCAAGCAAAACGGCCCAATTTGTACTGCTCATGTAAGGAGGGGAGCTTATGAGGTGCGTAGGATCATTACTCAGAAGCTACCATTTTGTAGCTTGTTCAGGCCGTTGGTTTTGGAAAAACATCACAAGTTTGAAATTGTTTTCCAGGGAGTCACATTATAATCATTAAAATTATGGCCTTCATATAAAATTGCTTTCATGTCATGTGCAAATCAATTCTGGAGATTTAGGATAGGTAAATCTAACGAAGTTTTGAAAGACATACGCTACAGAAATCATTATTGCTTTTTATTTTACTCTTCATGGGGTACTACCAGATATTAATGGATATAGTTGAAAACTTCTTTAGTGAATTCTTATTATTATCATTTATTAAGGAACGGCCAGGCCCGGTATTGAGAATTGTACAATTTTTTCTGAACTGAAAGGCATTTCCTCCCCACAGACGCTGTAAGCCTTATCCCGGGCTGACTCGGTTATTTAGTGAATTCTTTAGTAGGCTGTGAAATTAGGCAAAAAATGACACTTAGGTAATGGATCAATAAAAATGTTTTTCTGGTAATATCCTTGCTTAATTTGGAGCATCAATAATTCTTGCTTTATTTTACGTTTTATTTGCAACATCTGTCACCTATTTTTTCGCCCACTAAAACAATTTTCAGGTTAAAAATAAGCTACAGAAAGCGACGATTTCCCTTTCCCTTCGTTACGTGTCACCTCTTAATTTCAACGACCACAGCAACGACGACGTCGACATCATCGGCACTTCCTGCTTCTCTGGAAGTCTCAACATCCCCCTGGGGGGGCACAGTCTCCAGGTCACGTCGCAACGATCCCCTCCAAAAAAGCGGACGTGAAGCCGCTGTTGCATGTTCTGCTGCAATTGCACCTCGCTGTAGGAGGCAAAACAACAACAAAAAAACCCTCCCCAAACACACACACACACCAAGCAAACGACCGGGCACAAAGGAGGAAGACATCGAAGAAGCCTCCCGTGTCGTCGTCTGGTGTTGAAGCAAGAGAAACCCAACGGAAAGGTGCACGACGGCCACACGCGTCTTGTTCCTCCTCCACGACCCTGTCCATGCCCATCCTCCCCTTGTTATCCAGTGCATACAATATTGCCATTAGCGGTGTCCATGAAATGAGGTCAAATTACCGCGACCGGGGTGGTGTGTGGCGCGAAAACAGGGAAGTTTGCAACGCTCTTTTCTCGCCGCAGCACAGCAGCAGCAAAACGGCGGCACAACAGAGAGCGTGCGTGTGTGTGTGTGTCTCCACAAAAAGGGTTTTCTAGTGTGCTTGGGTGGAGGGACCGTGACCAAGCCCCCACACGGCCGTACGGTTCTCTTAGGTCGTGTCTTAGGCACTTCTAAGGCCAGCGGCATTCGCAAACTCACCGGTTCGAGGCGGGTCAGCATCCCCCAGGTCGGCATGAAACGCTCCATACATGTGCCGGTTGGAAACGTTTATCCGGCGGCGATCGATCGCACAAACCGGACGAACCAGACCCGCGTATGAGATGGAGTTTGATCGTTCAAATTCAGCGGGAAAACCCTTAAGTGATTGACCGACGTGAGCGAGAAACAACAGCAGACGTACGCGAAGGACCTCAAAGCATGCCGCTCAAGGGAAATGTTATACAAAAAAATCAAAGTAACCCATGCTAAACTTCTAGGTGACTATTTCTTGTTTGACCCTCCAAAACCCTCAAGGGTTAAGCTTGATTTTCTGCAGCATGCAGCCAGTTTGGAAAGCCATTCCCCGGGCTGGACCTGAAGAAGCGGGCTAATATTACGAAGCAGAAGGCGGTTAAATCCAATCGTTTGTTGCCCAACATGTGGATTAGGCCGAGGGGTAATGTTTGCGACATTATTTATAAGCTTAAAACACATTACAATCAAGTACTCAAGGTGGTACAGTGGGATTACTCACTTGCCTTGAGTAGCTAATAAGTTGAGGCGTTAAGGTTTCGCGGTGTGTCCATTGCGAAAAGGGCAGGAATTCGTGTGCTTCATTGGAAGGCGTTCCGGGGTTTTGAACGCACAGTTGTACAAACAAAGCTCGCTTGCCCTTTTTGGCTGCTGTGGAGGTTGAGGTTATGTGTTTCGAAGAGCGCTCGGTTTTGTGTGGAATGCTTTCGCAAAATATCGCAAATTATTCCCTCGAAACCACGCTGCTGGTGTGTTCCATTAACTCTCTTTCAGCGAAACTTCCAACCCAGCAACAACAAACACGCCTTTTCTGCAAAATCTATCAATCTTCCCTGCGCTCGAGACCCAGCTGCAGCACACACAGCCCCCCTTAGCGCGCATGCGTCCACCGGGCGCGCGTTTGGTTGCAGAATTAGAAAGGAAACGCTGCCGTGGTGAACCTCCTTTCGCAACTCTCAACACCAGAACACGGGTGAGTCGACGAGGCGTAGCGCGCGCACAAAACTGCAGTGTCGGTGCGAAGATTGCGATCGTCGCTTGCCACCGAAATGATCGAAATTGGTTGCGGACTGGCTTAAAACGGGGCCTGAAAACGGGGAAAACGCCGCAACGAAGGGGCTCGTCCGTGGGCTCGGGAAAACTACGCACCCCATGGCGGTGTTTGGTTCGCGTGCTCACACCCGGCAGGAACAGGTTCAGGTTCGTGTAGGGTTGTCCTGGACCCCTTTCGAGGGACGCCCGTTCGCCTGGTGTAGAGAACGAGAGATGTGTTTAGATAGCTAGCGAGCCTGGGTTGGCTCTTATGCAAGGGGCAAGGAGAAATAGTAGAGAGAAAAAGAAAAAAAAACGCACACACATAACGTGCCATGATCGTGCCCCGCCGTGCGGCAGTAATTAAGCAAACCCGGAGCTCTCGTAGTACCGAAATAGGAGAGCTCCCTGACAGCCGTCTCGGCGGGAGATGTGAACGAAGCTGGTTTTGGGAAGGAGGCTGAACGTTCGCGTTTGGGTTGTAATTGCAGCCATTGCGCGTCGCGTGCTTGCACCGATGCACATCGGCCGCGTGGCAGAACGGGCTATCTGGCACGGGGCGACATGGGAGGAGTACATAAAACTAGCGAAGAAAAAAAAGAGAGGCAAAGAACAGACCTACACCAACGGGTCGCAAGATCTGAGTCATCTTTAGGGAACACAAGCAACCGCGACACACTGAACCACTTCAGCACGTGTTAGATGCTTGACGACGCGGGACTTACCATTTTCCCGCGAAGTAGGGGAGTCTCTTCTCGCCAGAACAACCGGGAAATGAAGGTCTTCTGCTTACGCGCAGGAGTTCTTACGCGACTCGCGAAATAGCAGCTCAAAGTGCGCGAGGAAATGCCAGAGAAAATCGTGACAGCCGGAGGTGTGTCTAGGAAGCAAATACATCCTAAAGCGGGCACCATACCTCACTGGCTCGGGTTCTGACAGCTACGAGCGGAATGGCATAATGCTTCGAAATTACCGTTTTGAGTCAAGTGTCCGTACTCGGTGTCAATTGCCGGCGGAACTTGGTCGTCGTGGGGCAGGGATGGTCGGTACAAACAAACTCTCCGCGCGCGACAACATCGCCGCCGACTGTATGAGCTCGTAATTTATGCAAAATGAAACAACGGCCCGGGAACGGGAACGGAAACGCAGCAACGGGAAGGAAGCGCACAGTCTGTGTGGCTGTGTGCTTGTGTGTACCACGCTCACAATTGCCGGTCAAATTGCACTTCCTGGTGACAGAAAGACGGTGAAACTGGGCGAGTTTAAAAAGGTGGAAAAAAGGGAAACGATGTTGAACGATTTTTGTGTTGTTTCAATTATTGTTTTGAATTGTTGAAGCTTGTGCCAAAGGCAAGTGTTGTAGAATAAGTACTCAATTGTCGCTGTACTGAAAGACATTTAGTAGTTAATTTTTTTTGCATATATATATTGAAAAGAAAACTAGAAAACATATTTTGCTGCTTGAATATCCGTTAACTGATTGAGACACAATATTTAATTGAAGCTATATTCATTTGACACTGACGTATGCAACTGACGTTAGGAGAGAATAATACCTGAAATACCTAGCCTACTATTTATGGGTTAGATCATCGAAACATGAGTAATTTAATTACATGTCACTTTTAACGATTGGACTCAACGTTAGAATCCATTGTCACGAACTTGAGAAGGTTTGCTATTTTCCTAGCTCCCTTCACTGCATATATCTTTAAGTACCACCAAACACACCTTGATAGCAGTCAAACCAAACATCTATTCGCTTGCATCAGAGCCTCATACTCACGAGTTGCCTGTCTGCAGTGACATCGACTTCGTGGCGGTTCCAAAGTTGACAAGTACCTCCAAGGAACGCTGGACGTCATTGTTTGGAGTCCTATTTCCCAATCAACTTCGTTGCCATAGAAAATTGTTCAAAATTGAAACTAAAACCCCTTCAAACGGGAAAATTATTCCCAGCAACTTGCAGCTCTTCGTTGCTTTCTGATTAAGATGAACTTTTTCCCTCGATTTGTAACGAAGTTTTCTGTTAGTCTTTTAAAGTCTAGTGTTAGTCTATGCCTCTAAGGAGCTCACTTTATCAAAGATTCACGATCATTCTCCCTCCACCCGGATGTCGCTCGCCCCTCGTCCCTTCACGTCCGGATGCGCCACCGACGGATTTCAACCATTTTTCATTAAATTTTGTGCAACGCCACCAAAAAAGACGACGGGAAACTTATCGGGCTCCCGCGGCAGGAAAGTCGTTGAACGGAAGCGACGGATCTTCCCCCCCCCCCCCCCCCGACTCCTTCCGTCCGTCACCCTTGCTCACGCCAACGGGTGTACTTCCAGTGGCTCGCGAGGGCGTCAAGAGGCACGTCAGGTTTCAGGCAACGGATCGAGCACAATCAGCGGAACAGAGCCAGCCAGTCGTTGAAGGAACCGCCCGACCCGACGGCTGAACAACCGAACCTTTCGTGACCTCAGCCCACCACCCTCCCGGCGGGTAGGGTAGGCCCCTCGAACCCTCCTAAATCACCCCCACCCAACGAAAAAGGGGAGTATTTACACTGGGAAAGTTAAACATTTGATCTGTCTGGGAGCTTGCTTGCGGTGAAAAGAGCGGCGTCGCCATTCGCTGCTAACGACGATTCATTAAACGATTCGTCGGCGGCGACGGCAAGTGCGTGCTTGTTTGGGGTTTTTTACTTCTTTTACGCCCCCTGTTTTTTTTTGTCTCTTCCACCTCTCTGTCGCGCAGTACTTTATGTTGTCGCCCTGGTGGCGCAGGGGGCACGGCACGTCGTCGCAATAAAGTTGTAATGGTCTTTGACTTTGGGAGGGCTGTGTTCCCGTTCCTTCGTTGCCATCCCGTTCGCTTTGATGTTCTACAATTATTTAGAAACATTCGAGGGTTCTCCGGTGACGGGTTACTACTTCTATGCTTCGAGAAAAGGGCAATTTTTAATCGTTGTTTGGCACATCCACACATGGGAACTTATGTTGATGCAGGCTGTGTTTGACATATTAAAAGTTAGTATCATCGCTAGAGATGTCATAGTGCACTAATAAACAAAGGACACGTTCACATATCTAGAGATGAAAAGTTGTTCTGACAGTTGGCAGAAACTCAAATTGAAGCAAGCTTATATTCGCTAATACCAAGCAATATCAGCGCCAATAATTATGTTTAGCTTAAAGATCAAATAAAAGTACTTGTTTATCCCCAACTTATACCTTGTACTTATACCCAAGAGCATCTAATAAAAATAAACAAATATGTATAAATTAAAAGAAATAAAATAATAATCTTACAAAACTTTCATAAAGAACACTGGTAAATTTTTTGAGTACGATTCGTACAAAAACATACAAAATTGTTCAATAGTTTTATCGTTCAAACATAATTGTTCTCTAATTTTTTTTCAGCATTTTTCCAAAAATCCTTGAAAAACTAATCCAATTATTTTACTCTTCTTTACACAACCACTTGATACTTCAATGTCTATTAGAAAATTGGTATTTTTTTAAATTCTCACCTTCTTCTGTAAAACCCGACGCCAGACTAGAACCGAACAAACTTCCAGCGACAACGTTTCAATCAAGTCAATTTAGTGGCTAATCGAACAAAGCTCACATCCTTTCAGAACCATCCCATCATTTCATTCGTTTCGGTCATAAATGCCACCGCCATAAAACCATAAACAGTGAACCGGCTACTGCACTCTACCGTTGCACAGGCCTTTTTGGGGTTGAATTTATGCCGTCTGATTTCCTGTCCGGTGCGCTTCGCAGTGAAATGAAATTTTGATTCCCTCTAGCCACTGACCGGGGGTGTTGTTGGTACGAAAAATGTACTCGACTCGACGAGGCACACAAGATTGACACCGAGAAATGCGTCGAAAAGCTCGCCATCGTTGAGCGAACGTCCATCAATTTAATCAAGGCATGTCCGCCGAGGAAAACCGTCACCGTTGGTAGTGGATTTTCATTTCGCTAGTGCGCGTCCGCGGCGTGGAAAGCATCGAAAACGTTAGCGATCTCCATCCGGTTGGTGTTTCGACGGTGCACGATTTGATATCTCGAATTTCCCGACAGCTTTTGCTGCACCATGTGCTTTTTTTTGTTTGGTTGATGTGAGGTAGACTCGATAGTACAGCCACGAAATGATTGAAAGCGTGAGAAATGAAGTGAAATTAAGAGGGACATAGACGATGAAAAAGCATTTCAAAACACGACCGACAGATCCATGAGAAAAATCCTTTTTCTGCTGCAACCAGAAGAAGTTCGTGCGCCTTGTGTCAGTAAAAGTTTATTTCTTTACAAGCTTAATTTAACAAATAGATTGCGCATAAATCAATCAACACTTAGCCCGCTTATTAGGGCAATTGTATCGACCACACGAGCGTGTTTGGAATGCGTTTTGTGTCTCCAGTTAGTGTACCACCGCGTGGCCACATGCTGGCATCCGGGGACGAAAACAAAAGATCAATGCGATACGCGTTAAAGAGGGAAGAAAAGAATCTCCCCGAGCCGGTAATATTTCACCTTTCGACAAATAAGCACTCAAAACAAATGCCAAACAAACCCCCGAGAGACCGACCAGGAAGCCAGCCAGGACACGGACCGGCTGTGGTAGCAAACGAGAGCGAGAGAGACCGAATAAAAAAAACCCGTGGCGCATCCACGCGGCATTCTAATTTAGGGCTCACTGTGAAGTCTTCTCCCTCGTGTGCTGCGCGGAAAACCATAAAACCCCTCGGGAAAGCGATAAAAAAACCCTCGGACAACTCATGTTAAAAAATAAACAGACGCTGCTCAGCAAGAGAGAGAGAAAGAGAGGGACAAATAGAATATAGAAGGTGCTTCTCGAACGCGGGAGTAGGTAGCAAAGCCCAAAAAAGAAACCTAGAATCGGCACGGCCCTAGACGTAAATCATCCATCTGATCCGCCTCATTCAAAGAACGAGCCTGTGCTGTGGGATCGATCGCGATACAAGTGACTCAATTCATCTCAATGCAACCGAGGATGGCTGGATAGAAGAAGCGAGAGCGTAGCATGGGTCGTTTCTTTGAATAGAACACAAAATGACGAGAAAAAAAATGGTTCCCTTAAAAAAAAGAAGTAAAACCCGTCGCCTACACCACTGCTTAATCCCGGATTAGACGTAATTCCTCCGGTTTGCTGATGCAGTTGCAGCACACATGCAGCTCGCACACATGTACACCCACAAAAAAAACACCCAACCCCCGAGGAGACGAACAGCAGATTGATCTTCGCTTGTTCGCTCCAACGAAAGCAAAACACAATCTCGCACAAAAATCCAGGACCGCGGACCCGGAGCATTAGAAAGGAAATAGATGCAACTCCGCCGGGCTGGCGCGGCACAGACGAGCCAAACTAAACCAAAGGTTTGTCTCGTCGTTGCACCGTGGCAGCGCGCTGGTACGAAAGTAAAAGGGCTGTGTTCTGTTGCGCCGCCGAAGAAGCAGCTGATGTGGAAGGGAAGATACCTACGGGAGGAAATTGTGGAAGCGCAGTGAGCGAAGAGAGCAAGAAAAAGAAGGAAAACCTCGAAACCGGTTTTAGGTGGAGGTCTAACGTTGGGATGCGGCGTTGGTTGGTTGAGGCCGCGGGTTATAGAGAGCTGCATCGCTCGATCGAGCATATCGAGCTCGATCGAGCGTTTGAAGGGAAGACATGTTTTCTTTTTCTTTTTTTTATTTGTCACATTTGTTCAACAGGTTTAGGAAAGGGGAATGCAATTTAAGGTTGTATTTTGACCGCTGCACCACTATTAGTTGGAAAGAGAAGCAAACTTATCTAACCTTATATAGTTAGATACCAAAAACTTAACTAAAGATTTTGATATCTTCAGTTATGTCTAGCAATTTTATTTTATACGTTTTGAAAGAATAAAAAACCACATGATAATTGTGTTTCCTGATAACGTACAAATCGATTGCAATTTCATTTAAAGCCCGTTTCCATAACAACAGTTTTACTACGGATATTTCATGTAGCTGAATGATTGTTTTAAAACCCGCCGTAAATATTGCTAAATGTTATAAAACTTGTGCAACAGCTCAGTAAATATAATTATAATTATAACCAACTGGTGAACTGATATGGCCTTCATGATTGATGGCGTATTTTAACAACATGTGTATAACCATTTAAAACATTCTGTCGGTCCCTTTTTTCCCCCCCCCGAGTGCATAAAGGACACCACAACCTCCACAAGAGACAATAACTTTATATGACACGGAACAGCAGACTCTGGCAAGCGTAGTTTTTTGTGTGCAAAACCGTGTCGTTTGGCGGTGTGATTGGAAAAGAAAAAGACATTCCAATGCTACATGATCTCGATGCTTCTACTCGTGAGGCACACTCGTTCAATCGACACCAAGAATAGGCACCGCAACAGGCATCTTTTCACGGTGAAACGGATTGCTAGCCACGCTCTCGATCCTCGTCATCGATTGCACCGACGAAACGGCTTTATTGTCGGTTCGAATCCGCACTGCTGAGGCTCGTAAAGCAAAAACCGCGCACCAATCCTTCATCCGAAAACGATCCATCTGCGTATCTGCGTTTGCAACGGGTCGAGATTGTCCATCACCCACCCCAGAACCGGGCATCTCGTCTCATCCTGACGAGCGTGCTTTCGAGGCTGAAACCTGGGTTCCTTGTGGGCATAATACGGTGTGGCAAAGCCGAGTTTTATTGCTTCTCGGATCGATAGCCACATTTGCATACCCGGCTGTATGGGACCCTTTACTGCGGGCGTATGTGAACTCTAGCGAAGGCACCCTGAAAAGATGGATATAATTGCCTGCCACCCAAAGACTGACCAGTCCTTGAAATTATGTCCAATGAAATTGACGATGGAACTCGAAGCTGCACTCGAGCATAAATGTCGGTGAAACCAATTACGATCCGCGCAACGGAGGATGGTTGTAAAATATGATTTATGATTATTTTGCGCCGTTTTAATTCGTCAAGGACTAAGGGGGTGCATCCGTTTCATGTGTTTGAAGTTCTTCGTTTAGTTTCAGAGCCTACAGCTCTACCATCTACCTGACATCTGTAACACGTGTGTCAATAACTTGCATTGGTAATGGAAAAAATAAATGCACCGAAAATACCTTCACTAGCTCCACAAGTCATCGACATTGGTGTCATTTTCCCCGCCTATTCTAAGATGAAACACGTGGCATGCACACTTTTGCAAACTCTCGAACTGAGAAATAGCATCCATATGTACTTTTCCTACTTCAAAGATATCATTTGAAGTTCGAACCTCCCTTTGATGCTGGTTGAGACTCGTTGCTTTGTTCTAAACTGCAAGTATGTTCAGATAAAAGTATGTTCAGATATTGACGCTTGAATAGAGACAAATATTTTACAAAGAGATGGCGTGTTTATGCAGGTGTAATGGTGTATTTTAAAAATAAACTAATCCAGACCATCTTTGGATGCAAACATATTTTAAAGTTTAGTTCCTCGTTCATGATCGCTTAAAGGAACACAAAAGACGTCAAGAGTTGGTGTTTTGTGCACAGCCTCTCAAAACACAGCATAAAAGCATATTTTTATAGTTCTTTTTTTAACACAAAAAAGCGTCCCGTAAAACGAGCTACCCAATTAACAACACACAAACGTGCAACGTGGAACGAAGCGAACGAAATGAGAACCACATTCTGGCTTCTGTACGAAGCCATTGTAGAGCAAACTGGCTGGGTCAAACAGTTTTACGACAACGTTCGTTTGCCCTTCGCTTCTTCCACGTTTGTCGCCATTTGTTCCTTAAAAATGACTCTTCAAAAATGCATCCGTTGATGCATTACACTTGGAGCGCTCTGACGCAAAAGCAAGTGAGCAGCATCCAACGAGAAGACAAAAAAACACATACACACACAACAACCTTCCAAAGTGCCACGCATTGTTCCGACTTTGGATGGACTTCTGGTGCATTGTTTCCGCGTGTTTTTGTTATTTATTTCGCCATTCCCGCCGAATGACTCTGTTAAGCTATGATAGTTTCCAGTTTGTTTTTTTTCTCGACATTCCTCTCCTCGGTTCTCGGTGGAGCAGAACAAATGCTCCTTCCACTCGGTGACTGGCCGAGATTGACGCTACGGGGACACTGCCATTTGCCTCTTCTCCGAGTCGCGACTTGCGGCAACTTAAAACTGTCTGTATCGCGATGATGATCCCTAAACACACCAAACCCTCGATGACACGATGAGATGCCAAGAGCTGCCTTTTGTCATCCTTACTCTGGTTTTTTCTTTGGAGATCCTTGTGGATCTAGAAAGACACGGCGGGGTAAAGGCCCGAGACGAATTTATGACGATTAGATCGGGTCAGGTCCGATAAGAGACCCACAGAGAGACGATCTGAGGATGGCTGCCCTCAGCGACTCGTTCTAACTCTCATGGCTTGGAGAGAAAGATGCAAGGAATTGAGAGTTGTTTTTTTTGTTGTGTTTTTATGTGTTTCGCTTCATTTTACGTTCCATTCCACACGAAAGACGTGCTTCGAGTGGCAAACAATGAGAAAGACAAGGCATCTTGGACGAGAGGGAACGTTATTATTATTATTGTTATTTCTTGCCCGGGATGAACTGCGTTTGATAAAGGATTAGTCGGTACGGGGGTAAATTAAATCAGATCAAATCTGTCCCCAGATGCTAAGAAAGAAAGCATAAATTTGAAGACCCAACCATCTACGATCCCGAAAGTCTCCGGCTTCTGCTTCCGAGCGTCTCAAACCAACAACGACAGCCTTTCCTGTGTTTTCCCCCTTGATCGACTGGGATTGTGGTCGGCGGTGTGCTTTATGTAAATCCATTAACACGAAGCCCTGCGAGTGGAATAAAAATGTTCTCTCGGACGACTCGAAGGGCCAAAGTTCAAAGGCCTCCCTCGGGGCGGGAGGAGTCGATTTTTCGGCAGCTGGCAGCTGTTTTTTTTTTGGGGGGTAAGGTCAATAGCCCTCCTTGCAGGGAGACCAAGGAAGCACGACATCGGCACCGAACCTCGGCAGTGTGTAATTTGCTTTTATTACACACTTTACACGCAACATTCCGTGGAGCTGGTAGAAAGTAAAGTATGATGCATTTGCGCGCCGATCTGCGCCTGAAAGGTATGCAAAACGGAATACACACGGGCAAGAAGAGTGCATTTTTGGACGGAGAGATCGATTTTCAGGAGTCGCATTTTTTGGAAACGGCACCATCTAAAGCGAAAATATTGGGATCTGGAACGAATCGCACGAATTGACGGTTCGTCAAAGGATTCTGCAGCACGCAAAGTTTGGTTTATTGGCGCATTCAAACATGCGCTTCACAAAAGAACTTATACATCACGAAAATGTTTCTTTTTTGGTATTCAAAAGCGCATAATTATCGTCAGCATATGCCTGCTCCCAATTGGATATCCACCCTCACACAAACTAAATCAAGGGAAATTTATTCTACTGATTTATGCAACAATATTGCCTGTGGATTCGTTAGAAAAAAAAACATTGAGCTGAAAATGAGAGCAATTGAAACTGTATCTGACTTTGATCCAAAGTATTCCAATGCAAAAAATATATAACGATTACCTTTTCGGTAGCTTAAGTCACAGCAACATGCAAACTTCCATTCAATTGCACCAAACAAAGCCATCGTTATTTGCATTATTTTTCACGCTTCTTGTTCCATGCATGAGAACGCCTGTAAACATGAAACGAGCAGATAGTGCAGCGGCGCCCCATGAAATACGACACCTTCGCAAAGGGTTCGCACTTAAAACGATACCGAGCAAAAAAGCGCAACCCTACCGCGCGTGCACGTATCACCCCCACCTCGAATGAGGGATTGGGGAGGAACACACAGATGAAAATGATTTGTCACGATCTTCCCACGCTTCCAGCGAGTTGGATTGAGCGCTCCATTTTCAACGCAAGCGCCGCGAACGACATGCGAATGCGAAGGCTTGCCTAGGTAGCGTTGCATTTTCCTGCGAGGAAGTTGAAAAATCCCCACGGATGGTTTAGAAAAATTGAGGCAACTATTGGAACGGTGGAATGATGGGAGTAACTTTTGGGCACGACACGAGAACATGCATTCCAAAATAAATTCTTCAAACATTCACTTACATGAAGACTGTTTGTAAAAATACTCTATTTAATACTTTTACATATTTTCTTAACCGTTGATAGCTTGACTTTTGCAAATTAACACTTTTTTTCTGTTTAACTTATTTTTTTGGAACAAATTTAATGTTCAAAATTATGATCATTTCTTCAACTGATAAATCAAAAACGAATTTAGAATACTGATATAAATCCAGTGGAACGATTTTAAAAGCCACGTTCAAAATGAGTTGAAATAATAAAATTTGGTTTGCTAAACACAAAATTACTACAATAAATACCCACCATTTATACCATACACCATTAGACATTCTTAGATAACCTAATCTTCCTTTATATTTCAGTGAATAAGAGAATAAAACATTATTGGATTATGTTGGCGCTAGCTCCTAAGACGAGCAAATTGCTCATGAATTCAAAATTAAAAGCCGTACTTAACAGACACGGATTAATCGGGAATCTCTGGTCACTTGACATGCCATCGATCCCTTCCCAGTGCTGCCGCCGACAACTGGGCAATGTTAAATATTTCCGGCGAAATCGCACACGGCCGGCTGGCGTTAATTGACCCGAAACGCAGTAAAAATAAGGAAGCGAAAGCTAAAAAAAGAAGAAATAAAAACTCGTGCCGCGAAACCACGCGGATAGCTAACGAATTTTAACGCCCCATTAGGGCGCCAAGAAGAACACGATAGAAGATTATGTCGATGAGTCGCAAAGACGATCCGATAGGCAAATTATGCTGCTAGTCGGATGTAATGACGACGTCCAAAGGAACAGTGGATTATTTGTACATTGCTTGTTTTTTACGTAAAAAATGTTGCATGGTTTTAATGCTTTATTTAAAAGTATATAGATTCACCCGACACTGAACGTTCGCCGAGTCAGTGAAACGGTAACAAAAGGACATTAAAATAAAACCCAGTCCTAGGCACTTGCAAGTAAAAACGATCTCACCTAATGCTGCCCAAATCCCGCGTGCTTCATTGCGCGCCATAAATCTGAATTAACGTAGCCTTTAAAACATTGTTCGCGCAACAAAATCAATTAGGGAAATCACTCCGACCTCCCGGGTGATTTATTGGGCCACCATTAAATCCACGTCCAACCATCGCAACGGAACCGTCAACTCGGCCAGCCTGCAGCTCCCTGACAGATGACTAAACGGTCGTAAACGTACGAACGGTCGGGTGTCAGCAGGGACCGACGGTTCCACTCCTTCACCGAATTCCAGAAGCCATCCCGGAGCCCGAACCCATCGTAAAGTTTTATTTCTATCGGTTTCGGAATCGTAACCGATCTGACCGGCGGTCTTGCGGCCAGAGCACGGGATCACTGGGCCGATTCACGATGCATAGACGAGATTCCTCCGGTTTCTGGATTCCTAACCTCAACAACCGGCGGAATGGAAGCCTTGCTCGTGTTTCTGGCCGGTTCGAAACGCCGTGAAACTGCAGCCGAACTTCCGACCGGAAATGACGGGCGTTTTGGCATTAGTTTGCGAAATTCCCGTGGTTTGTTTGACCCCGAAAACAAAAAATCATCCGAGCACAATGGGGAACCGGTTCGATTCGAACAATGGGACACCCCATCATGGAGCGGGAAGATGGAGATGTTTGCTGAAGAAGGGACAGAAGAAAAAAAACCAGCTGCAAGAGAAGAAGTAATTATTGAGCAAAGCACGACCAGCGGGGAGTGTGCCATGTAAATGGGCCTGCCAGGAAAAGAAGACCGGAACTTCATCGCATAGCAATAGAAGAAAAAAAACCTATATGCTGGGATGAATATTTTCTCTATTTTCTGTCTATGATGGGATATTTTGTTGTATGGTTTGTTTAGAGATATGCGAAGCTAGTTGACGAGGTTTTAGTTCTAGTTTTTAGACTCATTCACGTGCCGCCTCTTCAACTAGTTCATAATTTATTTAAACTCCCAAAATATAAGACGCAGCAGGCCTTTAAAAGGATGGCAACTTGACATGCATCAAAGATGTCCAAAACTCATGACGAAGGCACTCCTCCGAAAGAAAAGCTGTCATGGATTTTGTCCCAACCTAAACCGTTCCCATGTTTCCAAGCGTCAACCAATTTATAATCCCCGTCTTTGCGGTCTGGGAAATCTCCGTGGAGGTTCTGTTGAAAACTTTTCGGGCTGTCCTCTCGTAAGCTGGCTTCATGAATCGAATCACCATTCGGTTGAAGGTGTTTTCCTTTGATGCAACTATTTAACGGGCGAGAGAAACTTGCTAGTTTTGAACATAGATCAGAAATAACTCCATGTCTACAATAAAAGTAATATTTCGAAGCACTTCAAGGAGTTTCAGCTTCCTCCTTCCTAGCAAAGTGACGGTTGCTTTTCTCGAAAACAGATGTAATTTAGCACACCACACAAAGCATAGTTTTAATGAACAAACAGCTAGTTCCCCTAAATTTAGTCTCCCAAGACACTTGTCTACATGCTATCTTCATCGTCTGGGGCTCGTTTATCTAACAGTCGAAGGTTATTGACCGTCTCTACTAGGTCCGTTTTGTCGCTCCCGTAAAGAGAATCCTTCTTTATTACCACTGAAGCGTGCGTCTCTGAAGTGGCTGTTACAAAATGACTCCCACGAAGATTCGTAAGCCTGTTTTATATGGAAAAGTTAAGCGAAACCGAACACCCTCTTATAAGAAAGTAGAATCAGTAGAACATTTACTACCAAAACCGATATGCCGTTAAAAATGGTCCCTAACAACACCCAGCTTTCGATGCTGTTCAGTGATGTTTGTCGTTAGGGAGTTTTCATCTCACACATAAAGACGTTTGATATGTTATCATGTTCGGTATTATGAACCCATAAAGTGACTCTCATTACGCGTTCTAGCCAACACGCCCCACCAACTGCCAGCATTGCGGGAAGCACAGCAGAAAAGCTCTTCCAATAATCAACACTTACCTAACTATCCGCCATTAATGCCGGTTCGTTCTCGGGCCACGTCCTGGCCACCCCCCGGTGTTGTCGGTAACAGTTGCCGTAACATAATAAGCCCCACCCGAAACCGGGGTTTTTCCGGACACCAGGCCACCACAACGTCGATGGATTAATCCTCGCAAGAACCCGACGATCCGGCCATGGAACCGGGAATGTGGACGACGCGTTTGCGAAGTCACTGACCGTCCGCCCGTGTGGTACCGGCAGTTGGAAAGCGGGTCGCGAACCCGAAACGGCCGAAACATATGTATGCAAGCCGTGCCGTGTCGGTTGGCGTCACGCACGAAAGCGAAAACATGCCGCCAACAAAAGGGCCAGTGGCATTCCATTTTCCCGCGGCCACCGGAGGGACGTTAGGGCATAAAGCAGGAACGTGGACAGCATAAATATTTGGTGGGGACGGGAGTTGGGGCGCTGGTAGGAAGCCATGTTCCCATCCCTAATATCCCTCCCGATCTAGGCGTGCACGATCTTCCCAGCTCGGTGCCGAGAAACGCCAAATTAAAGCGATTGGATTGTCTCATTCATCTTGGAGCGAACCATGCTGCACAGGCCGGTTTGTTCGTTTACGCCAAAACCAAAGCTTGCTACTTTTGGTTGGTGTTTTTCTTCTGCTTATTTGGTGCATTCTGGGGCGAGGGTTTTCGTGATTCATTAGGCGCTATTTTGGTGCGAGCAAATAGGTCCACAACTGGCACGACGGAGCAGCATCATCGCGACATGTTGAACAGCTATTACTGGGACGGTTCTAGAGCATTCTCTTTTTCCTTTAATTCTGTTTTTATAGTTCCCTTAGCAACGATCGAAGCATGCATTTTTATCGTCATTAGCGATGGATTGTTTTTCATTGTAAATGTTATAAATATGTTTTTTTTTATTATTATATTATTTATTTAGAGACGGCCAGGTCGTATTGAGGATTTTGTAATTGTTTCTGGACTGAAAGGCATTTCCTCCTAACAGCCGCTGTAAGCCTTATCCCGGGCTGACTCGGTTACGTTTAACATAATTTATACATGTTGAAATAAAAATGACAATAAAATGATCTGAGCTAAAAATTGTGCCCCTAAACCTATATTACCATAATCAAGGCACAAAATATATTTTTAACTTACTTACCCTTGCCTCGTAGCCTTGTTAACTCGTCTAACAGGTTCTGGATGATTAAAATTAGATTAAATAAACATAACTCAGCCCGATCCACGACCGACGCGAACCTTTCATCATCTGTTCTGAAGCTCTCATTTAATTTTTCTGATAAACTTAATTAAGTAGCATTTCTTTTTGCCCAGCTCCTTGACGATGGCGTTCCTCCAGCGATCGATCGTTGCTTCGAAGTAATCTAAGCCGACGCTTGCCGATAAAGCTCGACTAAGCACTGGCGGGCGTCTAGCCACACCATTTCTGTGTTACTTTGGTGCTTTCGGCCGTTCGCGAAGGGTATCCTGATTTTTTTGTCCCTTCATTCTACCCCAAGCTAGCTCGTCCTGACGGCTGCTCGAGCACGGGCACGAAACAGGATGACAAAATGGCTCACCCACCTTCACACTCCCACGCGTGGGCACGGAAGCAACCGTGGCCGCGTCGCTCGAGCATGAAAGGTGAGTAAACTAATAAAATTTCACCCAAATGGATTCTGTCTGGGCAATCGGCTACCGAGCCAGAGCTCGGTTCGCGGTGCCAAAGGACGGTGCCAGTGGAGAAAAAGGAGCGTGCAACGAAATAAAAAACCAGAGAGCTTTCCACGACGAGTCAATCGGTCGACGCACTCTCCAAGGGGCATGCTCTGGCGCACCTGGTGGAGCACTAAATTACCAACCAGAACGAGAAGGTGTGCGCGATGAGTATAACACTATTTCAAAGTAGCTTAAAAGGAAGTGCCAAAGGATCTAGCGCTAATTGGATTACACTCGTAGATGTCGTTTACTGGCGTAAACCCAGAATTAAGCGCTACAAATTGCAATCTCAAATTGCTGTAAAAATAATTCATGAATTCCAGAACAACATGTAAGCGACCAATTTAAAAAAAAAATGTTTTTTGTTGTGTTAATTGCAATAAATTTTTTTAAAAATAACTCATGATATTATAAAGGTAAAGATACAGCAATACTTATTTTTGCTATCGTGCTATAAACTATGATAATATCATTTTCACTGCAAATTAATTAAAAGTCATCAATAAGCCTCCAAACCCTATTGGCGCTTAGCACACGTTATTGCTGCGAATAAATTATTTCTCCCTTTCTGTTATGGTTCCAAAATGCCAGTAAAAATCAAAAATAAACCGAAAATGCCATTTAGAAAGCCTTTCATAGGCTTGATTTGATTTCATATATTGTCTACATACGGTCTGTTACATTGCAAAAAAAAACAATTCAACAAAACAGCAAACCTGGTGCATCGAGTGCATCAAAGCCTTATGCAAAAAAACTGCCCCCCTTCACACACCCGCACACAATGCAAAATGGAAATGAATTGAATTTTGTTGTGATTTTGTTTCGTTCCCTTTCGCCGGCTGAAGACAAGGGACGAAAAATCGCATCACACCAACGCACCCCCCCCCCCCCACCACCTCCTCCACACAAACTCACCCCTTGCTGTCTGGCGGGTGGTTTCGTCTGCTGACATAATGCGCGGAACACGTTTTCACCAACCTCCAACGCCGCCTGCACCACACCCGACGGGTCCATTTTCTCTCACAAACCCCGCAGGCGTATGGTAGGGATTGGGCACCGGGCCAAAAGGGCCAACAAACTCGCGGCTTCAACACCGCCGTGTGGCGCGCGAGACCGTGAAAAAAAATCTCTGATCCTCCACTCCGGTGCTAAAAAAAATATTGGGCAAAAGTAAATACAACAGCCTAAGCGGGTGTGGAGTCGGTGTGAGGAAGACAGAAAGAGGCCAACAGGATCCCCCGAAACGCGAAAACGCTAACCTTTGCCTTGGATCGAATTACGATGCGATTTAGTGTTCCTTTTTTATTTTTAAATCCACTAGTCGGCGGTCATGGCGTTAAGCCCGTTATTGTTCTGGTTTTAATTTTACTTTTTCTTTATTTTCCACCCAATGAGTGATCCTTACGTAAATCTGTTCATTATTTTTCATTAATTTTTGCAAGTATCGGAAGGATAGAAGGAGAGGAGACAATTCTGTTGGAAATATTTTCATTTCAGCAACATGGGCTCGTTTTTAACTATCATGATTATTATCAGGTGGCTTATCCTTTTAGTGTTTCAGAGTGGTATATATAAAGGCTGCTTATTTTTAGTTAATAATAATAAGTAATAAATAATAAGTGCAATAATTAACATACATTGAATAACGTTTCGTCGGGAAGATTTCGATGAAAGTCCTTTCTTCGCTGAATCATGAGACAAAGCTAAGTCTGACGCCACTGAAAGCGTATTTCTTTTGGAAATTGATCATGACTATTGGGTTGAATGAGACATCTTTTAATCTGTGTTTCCGTTTTATCATTAAATTCCCATCAAGTGGACGTTAGTTCACAATTTGGGAACGGCGATTGAAAGCTGAGTTCAGTGAAATATGAAAAAGATATTACGTTGGGAGAGAATTAAATTTCTACAATTAAATTCAAACTAACATTCAATCAGGGTGATTAGGAATTAAACATTCAAACAGGGCTGTTAGGAAAAAGTAATCGATAATAATTTTAAAAAAAGCTGGACACATTTGCTGTGGAATACTTATCTTAAAATTCAAAATATATTTGTGAAATATAAAGAACCACTTACCTTAGTAAACGGCAAGTAACTGCTGGAACTGCAAGTAACTGCTGGAACTGCAGGTAAACAGCAGGTCGCATACATTTTTATATCACTACTTTTGTTATTACACTTTATATTTACTATTATACCTTGTTGTAACACTTTTTTGTTACAAAAGCATTGCACTTATTCAAAGGCCACAAAGCCCATTGATACAAGGACTACACGAAAAATACACTTCCAGCTAGAATAGCTTTAATAACCGTTGGCATATGCTTTATCACCTGCTTTTTGTACACCTTCGAGCCATTCCAAAGGCTCTTCTGAATATATTTTTAAGTGGAATTAGGAGGTCGACCTGAAGCTATTCAACTTCGTTTTTCGAATAAATATCCTCATCGTAACTACAAAGCGTTCCGTTTATGTGTTCAACTGGCGATAGCTTTCATCCTTTCCATACTCTGATGACCTCTGGGAAGTTGGTTGAGACTTTCGGAATCACGAGGCTCTTGACCCTTGTGTTGATGAAACTATGTCTCGAAAGATCATATGCTGGAAAACAATATTAAAAATAAGCAGTAGCGAACTAATAGCCCCTGTAAAAGCTCTTCTCGATGTCGTCTTTCAGCTCTATTGAAGCAAATCAGCTACATCTTCCTGCAGGATTAAATACTGATTAATCAGCCGAGATGCCATATCGACGCATACATACGGCGTTTATAGATTCCTACTGGATATCGAAAATAATTACACACATCCATTGTGCCAATGCATTCAAGGATCGGGCTGAAAACAAGTAAACTTTTTCCCAAGAAGGTTGGTGGGAACACGAGGTTTGGTTCACAGCACCACCGTGAGACGCATAACCTCACTTTATCTTTCCCACTTGATAATGCACGCGAAAAGCAGAAGTAATTCAACAGGGTTTTATCGAATACTAAGGAGTTTGCGTTAGGATTTTATCACCAGAGCATTTCCACGCTGTTTCATGAAGTAGGTCTACGCTACTGGAGCACTTGAATTAATGAACCTTCAGATTACTTAACCCAAAATCTACTACACGTTTTTACACCAGCATCGCACATATCTGACTAAAATGGCAGTACCTCGTGTTTCGGAACCGCATAACGTAAACACTCATAACGGTTACTGAATGACGAGATTCGCACGCCAGAATAACGCTTCTAGTACCTGTGCGGTTTATATGAATGAATTATCACGCGGGTGGGCGGGAAATACCATATTGACGTATCTGTCAAAGAAATTAATTTGGGAAATTTGCGTGAAGAAATCGAATATTTGCTGCCACGATCAAGAGTGTTCCATTCTGAAAGAGGAGATTTTCGCACTTTTAATACCTTCAATCCAAAATCTGCCAGTAGTAAGGATCGAACACGAATTCCTGTGTAAAGGAAGCCATTGATCAGTGACCATTTGGTCCAGTTTCTGATTGTGATCAGTGCAGTTGCCCTCGAGGCGATTTCGTTGTCACAACTAGATAGTTAAACGAAACTCCTTTGTAGATTAGATAATACCATAGTTATGAACTGTAATATTTCGTCGCTGATCTTAATATCACTGTTTTTCGCGGTGTACCCTCAAGACACGTGGTTTCACCTGTGAATCCGTTTTGACATACATTTTAATCATGTGTCATTGAAGATGGTCATATATTCACAGAGGGACATATATGTAACACATGCGGTGAGTGTATGGGTCCAACAATTGCTACAAAACAACAATTGCTTCTTTTTCTTATCAGCCATAACAATCGTTCATCGATCTTGCCCTGGTGCAGTAGGTACATCCACGCCTTCTCTGACCCTGTAGGAAGACTAAAAGGACCTTTTTAGCCTGACCGGAACAAAGCAAGTCTTGTCCATTGTCTTTCCACACGTATTCCATTAGCGAGCATTGTCCTTCCACACGTATGGAGCCAAATAATGAATTGAGGATCTCCTTTTTAAACTGGCTAAAAGGAATAGTTGGAATACTGCCAACATTGCTGTGCATACCCCTTACCCCATATAAATATAAATTCGGAAAGCTTCCTATAAAAATATATGAAAATCACAATTAACAATGAATTATGGTGTTTTTTTATGTCGTATCTGTATTACAATTCCTTCACGGCGTCATATTCCTTCCAGTTTTCGGGTATACCTTCTCTGATGCGAGTACATAAAGCTCCGTGCTCCATACCCTCATTTCGGCGTGTCCGTCCACCGAATGGCTAAATATCACACTGCAACAGCGCAACCCGTCCACGAAACTGTCCTGTCCCGTAGCTGTGCCTTTGGTGTTACCCGGAGCTAGTTCAGGCCCGTCCAACGCGCATCGTAAAGGTCGGCACGCTAGATGCAGTTATCACACACCCTTATCTATCTCTCTCATCACTGCTTAGTTCATCATTAGTTCCAGTCAACCCGTTCCGTGCTCTAAGGCTTTAATGTGATTGCTTTCTTGCTCCGTTCTCGCTAATTTAAACATACAAATATTTCATACAAGAGGTCCCTTACAATGTTCAATATTACATCGCTAATATTCCGCTCCATAAAGTTTCTCTCTTATAGCGAATACCACGCATTCGGGTCCTGCCTCAGCCAAAAAAACTCTTATATAAAAATAATGCAACTGCTGTTTTGTTTACGCAGACGAGCAATAAAAAACAAAACGACCAACAATACTCTCATTTGAAAAAAGAAACGTACGTTAGCCCTGTCTTATCGTTCGTTTGCAAAACCGATCCCTTCCTGTACTGAAGGGTTCACGCCCCGCCGTAAGCTAATCTTGGAATGCACTTCGGATTAATTACGCCGGTGTCCGATGTGTGAATTTGGTTAGTTGATCTATACTCTCTCGGCAAGGCACTCCACCACCGTCTGTCCTCGCGTCGCTGGTTGGTTCGCCAGCTTGATCCATGATTCAAAAATGACTTTGCGCTTGTTCGAGCTTCTGCACGATCGATTTGTAGAAGTCAATCTGCGCCCCGATAAAGTTGTGTATCGTATCCTTCAGGTGCGTGTCTCGCTGATCCCGAAAGTGGGACATCTCAGCAAGCAGCGCGTACGACATCACATCTACTCGCCGGTTCACCTCCTGCAGCTGACCATTCTCCATCTTCTGCTCGGCCGTCATGCGTTCGCACTCCTTGCGCTTCTGTGTAGCGTTCCGGTACTCGCCAAGCGTGTCGGGCCACCCGGCCAGCATGCCACGGTAGATGTGCAGCCGATCGGAGAACGGTATGAAATCATGCTTCGGCTGCTCGCCAAACAGCTGCCCAATGTGGATGAAAACGCCTGCCGCCTGACCGACGGAGCTCGAGAGACTGAGTGGAGCGGCCGCGCGCCGTTCGTCGATAGCGAGGGATCTTGCCAGCTCCGAAAAACCCTCACCAATGCGCTGGTAGTCTTTTTTCCACTGCACTTGGAATTTCTTCGACTGGTCACCGCATATCGCGAACAGCGTCTTAACAGCAGAATCCATCGCCGGCACGAAGTGACCGGCCGCATCAACCTGCGGCTCTACAGTGGATTGCAGCAGCGTCTTCTCCGGTGGGAAGACGGACGCACAGAACATCGTCCCGACAAGCGGATCCTTCTCGGCCGTTCGCTTGCCCGTTTTCCACTTCTTTTCGTCCGTGCACGTGAGGAAGTGCATCCAAACGCCGCACGTGGACAGCACCGGATGGCGGCACATCCAATCGACAAACTCCTGCAGCTGTACGCGTCGATGTTCGACAAACTCCTCGTCGTACCGGCCCGAGATCTGCTTGTCCGGTAGGGGCGGCACCGGAATGAGACAGAACTTCTCCACCAGCCGCTCGTGCAACCAGTCAAAGTGTTTATAACGCCGTGCGACCGGCGCATTGTTGAACGACGGCGTCAACTGGTACGCGATGAAGCTCTTTAGACCGTTGAACTTTTTCTCTTTCTTTGGCGAATCGACCGACACGGTGTACGCATCTCGCATCGGCTTCCACACGATGCCACCGTGCTCCATCAGCAACACGTGCACGCGATCCGACTCCGAAACGTCCGGCACAGGCAAACCCATCAGGTAATTGTCGCCGGATTTCGAGAAGATCTTGCCGGTTCCGGCAGTACGCGCTCGGCCACCCCCGGCAGTCGTCGCGACAGATGCCAACGACATACTGTCTCCATCGCCCATAGGTGGTGCGGGTAAATTAGCGTTAGCGTAATAGCTCGCCGACGAGTTCTGGTGCGGCATTTGGCTCTGCGGCTGGTTGTGCGATTGGCTCTGGCCATTCGCTCGACCAGCGGCACTCGAACCGGGTCCGATCTCCGAGTACGTTTCGTTATCGTCATCCCAATCATCATCCCAGTCGTCCTGCTGATCACCCCAATCGTCAGACGTCTGGTCATACCGATTGCCTCCGACGGCGTGTTGTGAGTTCGATTTTGTAACACCGGCAGATTGCGCCGTCATGACGGCCGGAGGTGGAGGCATCTGGGGAGGACCACCGGGAGGTAACGAGGGTGCTTCCGGGATCGTTTCAACGTACGCCGCCGGAAAGAGACCTCGTTGGCCACGGGCATTCATACCCTCCCACCATCCCTCGCCGACATCCGTGTTTGTGACTGTCAGCACCTCATTGACCGTGATCGAGATCTCTGATGAGTTCGGTTCTCCGCTGAAATCGTACAGAACTTTAACGCGCGTCATCGCAATGCACTAAAAGCAGAAAGAAGGAAATCACAATTAAAAACATGTTTTTCTCCATTTTTACGCTACGTACTATAAATAAACGAATATAAAGAGAAAAAAGCAAACACGTCTGTTCATTCAAGGAGGAATGGAGATATTTTTCAATGATATCGCTTTCAGATACCGAAATGTTATAACCTAATCTTCGGATATTGTGAAATTGGTCATGTTCACCTAAGCCATTTTTCCGACAGTATCGATTGTGATAAGATTTTTAACTCCTACTGCATTAAAACGATGTGAATTATTTCTACTATCTATACAGGTTTTTTCAGATCTGCATCAGAAATAAGAGGTTCTCTAGAGTAAATTTCTCATATGGCACATTGGAAATAGAGAATGAAAAAAGTATGTTTCAAACAAATTAATTAAATAGCTTGTTGTGAAACAAGTAAGAACTCCCAAATACATATGGGTGTGTGCGTACATTTAATTAAATAAAACCATATATATGCTTCCATGGAAGCATATTGCTTCAAACGATACACACTGACCTAAAATAAAGCAACGCGAACGTTAACATGAGATAAGGATAAGCGCATGCAAGCGGCAAACGAGCGAGTGTCAGCCTTTTGAAACTATCTACCACGGTAGGGTAGATATAGAAGTAAAACTCACACCCGGCCAGTAAGCAAGCACGCAACATTTGCTAGATGTTTAGGAATCTCTTCTGCCCACGTGTATGACTCATCATCGCACCGGTTTTGCAGAAGGCATGTTTAAAAGAAGGAAATAATGGCATCATAACTAACTGCGTGAACCCACGTTAGCAACAAATAAAAGCAAAACTTAGCCGAATATGATGATATTAGCTGACGAACTTTTGACACCGACATCACGCTACGCTAACATATCGCATATAAGTGATAACATATCCAAGAGGGAAACATTTGACTAATAAAAACGCGAAGCAAGCGAATGGAAGAGAGAAGGAAATGGATATTTGCATCCAAATTGCTATCGAAAGGATCATTCATAAGGTTTTGGAATAACATGTTCTCAAATGTTTCATAGAGAGCAAACTTTTTCATGCCAATCTGCAATGAACTTCCCAATTAGGGGCTTCTGAAGGAGACATATTGGGAGAAATATTGGGAGAAATTTCCTTGTGATGATTTCATCGATCCAATAAATAATTCCGAGAATCGAGCGGCGACAAAGCACGGTAGCAAAGTTGAAATTTCATGCGTTATCTTTTGTCTTTTCTATACCAATGACGTGTTTTGGTATTTATGTTTCAATGAAACCCGTTTCACATCATTTCAGTAAGATATCGCCGTATGAAATGAATATACGTGTTTTCCTTTCAAATTATCTCCTCACCGAGACACAAAGCGTGTTCCCGCACTGCCTCGCGTTTCTGGGTATCTGGGTTGAATTGCCGCAATCATTAAACAAGCTAGTAAGCTCGTCCGAAGGGGGTGAGAGTAACCAGAGCAATGATGATACGACCCCCATTGTGAGAGGGGTAAGTTTATGCACCGGGAAAGGCACTAGACACAACGGGTCGCATTGTTTTGCTCGCACGCCCATCCTCGCGAGTTGGGGTTCTCGGGCAAAGATTGATTCAATTAACGGATACATAAACCCAGACGATCAATCATCTAACTCCCGGCAACTGCTGGCTCGCTGCAGGACGGGATCCTGCCTGATGCAGCAGAAAAACAGGCCACATATTAACTGGGGACCCGCCTGGCTAGCAAAGGCGTTGTCGAACCCCCTGCTGCCGATCATGATTGCCTTTGTCCGGAATGACGACGGAGGTGTTTGGATGCGAGAAAAATATCTCCCCCTTCCGGCTGACCTTGCCGCAATCACGACTCACACGCGTAGCCGCAGCAAACGGTGCTAGGTAAGAATGATTTTATCACTCACGCTAATAGAATATGGCGAATTAAAACCAGCTTGCAAACATCCAGCGGGCTGTGAATAATGACGTCAACTTAATTAGCAGCAGCAACACCAGTCCAAAAGGTTCCGGACGGGAGTCATCCAAAGTGGGTTCAATTCCGTAGTTAGCGCACTACGCGTGCACTTTAGATCTGTTCCGATATTTTCTATTCTACACTAGAAATACTGTAAAACGTTATCAAAACACTATGCACTGAAATTTTTATCACTTTTGCACCAGCTCTGTGGTGTTTGCTTGCTTCTTCGTCTTCTGTCAAAATGCGATTTGACAGCATCATTTTGCTGGTCGGCCTTCGTCGGTTCTCTCGTCTATACTCACACTCTCTCTCTCGCAATGCACAGCTGACAGTGGTGTACGTCAAACTGCGTGATTTGTTGCTTGTTTTGTTTACGTGCCACTTGCGAGCTCGCCATGCGTTACCGGTAACTTTCGCCTCGTGCGACGGAATGCTAGCTGTTTCTACCTTCCGTTGGATCGTCACAACAAGTGCTAAACGGTCGATACGATCCGTTAAATCATCAGCGATGGCACTGAGCCGTTTCGAGTACGTTAAACAGTTCGAACACGAGGAGAAACTTCTGCCCAACTGCTGGGTCGTGATACGCATCGATGGGAAGGGTTTCCATCGGTTTTGTAATGTTCACGCTTTTTCCAAACCGAACGACCTGGACGCGTTGCAGCTGATGAATATGGCCGGCATGACTGTGATGCAGGAATTCAACGAAATCGCCATCGCGTACGGCCAGAGCGATGAATATTCGTTTGTGTTTCGTCGCGAAGCCAACGTGTACCAGCGGCGAAGGGACAAGTTGGTTAGCTACGTGGCCAGCCTGTTTACATCCGCGTACATGTTCCATTGGAAGCGAATTTTTGATGGGCGCTCACTCGCCATGCGATATCCCGCTTCGTTCGACGCACGTGCAGTGCTTTATCCGACGGATGAAAATCTGCGCGACTATCTGAGCTGGAGACAAGCTGATGTCCACGTGAATAACCTGTACAACACAACTTTCTGGAACCTGGTTGCCTCGGGGCTGACTAATTCCGATGCTGAAAAACGGCTGCAGGGAACGTTGGCTAGCGATAAAAATGAAATACTCTTCTCGGAGTTTGGCATTAACTATAACAACGAACCGATCATGTATCGCAAAGGAACAATTCTGTTACAGAAAACCGTGTGCGTGGCAGGGAAGAAGCAATCCATTATCGTTCCAATATTTGAGGACCTGATCGGCGACGCGTTCTGGGCAAAACATCCCGAAATCCTGGATAAGAAAGCCAAAACGAACGATATTTTTGAGCTTGAAGAAAATGTTACCCAGCCTATCGTCGTCTACCAACTGGAGGTACATCAACGACGAAAAGCTGGCATGAATAAATCGAAAGATCATACGTCTAGCGATGAGAGTACCTAAAACTAATGACTGGTTTTATTATGATTTTAAACACTGAAATTTAAATAATTAATAAACTCATGCTTGGCCTAAGTATCGTAGTATAACAACATATTGCATCATATATCCATAATTGCTTTATCCATGATTAATCACACAAACATTTTGCATTCTTCGCAGCAGGGTACATCGTGTGATTCACATTGGCTGAAAGAATGATACTGATTATATATTTTATAGAGAAGAATGTAAGGTAACTTACAATATGTTCACACAGTTCACACAAATCTTTTCAGGGCAAAAATTACAGTTAACGCCGCAATATTCGCATAGCTCTAGGTTACAGTTCCTGCAGTCGGCGTGGATGATTGACATACGATCGCACATGCGACATTTTCGATCGGCTTTTTTTCCTACCCATGTAGATGTCTACAACAATATTACAAAAATACGTGATTAAGCTAAATATGTAATAATAAGGCACCCTTTCGCCTACCGCATTCATATCATAATCGATTTCTCCTCCACCGAGCAAACGAATTGATTTTAACGAGTCCGTGCGTCCAGTGGCACTAGCTAGATCATTTTTCTTTGCACCTTGATACAATAAATTAATGGTTTTCGCTGGAAAATATAGACATGAAGTGTACACAAAAATTTTCTAATGAAGCAAACAAATTACCTTGGATCTGTTTCATTTTGTTTGTATCCTGCCGTTCCATTACGTGTTGATTAACAAACGTCTTCCTCTGCAGCGAAAAACATCCTTCATTATCGTTCGAACGCATTCGCTTTCGATTAGCATTCACGCTCATCAGCATGGTATCGCACATTTTGGAATCTAAACTTTGCACAACAAAATGTTTTCCAATTCTACTAGCGCTCCACAAGAAAGATCCCGCCACTGCAGTGTTTATAAATGGAGGAAAACGTCAAAATGAATGTTATGACCCAATTTCAAATTACCACAGTTGATTGAATGTCATATGAAACCGGAAAGCCCACAGCACGTTTGTACTAAAACTGAAATTTCAAAATAAGCAATAAACAAGTAGATTGGGTACTACTTGTCTCACATCCTTGCTGCTTTACCATGTTGTAAGACATCATACTTCCATTAATTTATTTTCGGTTTCATTCTTCTGGGAAACAAACAAACTACAAAAGGTAATGTATAATTTATTTACAAGTCTTTTCTTAAAAGGCGTCTAGTGTATAAAAAATGTTCACTTTGCCAAACTGGTACGGGGGCGTTTGCAGATGGTATAAGTACACAACGAGTACTGGCGGTATCGTGGGTCATAAATCTCTTAAATAAACTAGAAGCAACGGAGGGTCGCTCGTCCCATTCTAAACAAACAATGCAAATATCACATGCTCACTGAATAAAGAAAGAAAAAAATCAAAACCCCAAAAAAGCAAACGTTTGGGACTTTAAGGTAATTAAAAAAATCGGCAAATGGTATTCAATTTTAGGCATGAGGAAGGGTTTTCGCACAACTGTCACCAACTCCCGGCGTATGGCTGCACTTTGCAACATAAATGGTTGAAAGGTTGCAAAGAATCGTCGAAAAGTCAACGAACATTGTGCTTTTTCTTCCTCTTGCCGCACTGAGACGATCGTTGTTTACAGCTTCTGAAGCTCGGTGGCATCCTTGTAAATGCTTGTGCTCGATGCTTTGACGATGCTAACAGAAAGTTCATCATCGTCGAGTGTCGCCAACAGTCCGTCTTCCTTTGAATCCTTGCCCCGACCGAATAACCTATTTCAGGAAAAAAACAGTCAGTGAAAAATGTGGCTTATAACCGGGCTACCATTGTAAATGATAAATCCTTCTAACTACCTTGCAAAGGTGCCAAAAAAATAAAAAGGAACCTATAGGTGCAAATATCCCTTTGTCAATGGCCAATGGAGTTTTATTACACAAATATATTATTAGAAAATGGATATTAAGTGAAACAATAACAGCAAATCCCAGAGTAGACACTATAAGGCAGCTTCGGTACATCACGAAATACTAAGAGTTAGAATAAGCGACTTCCGTTGCCGCAGTCAATCGAAGAACGACAGTCTAATAAGTGGAACGGTCATCCTTTAAAGGCACTTGTACTAAACACTAACAGGCTGTCCCATTTTCGCCTGCATTTTTTTGAATTCCCATAAAATTAATAAACATTATCAAATACTGAATGGGAAGGGGAGAGTTAGCGAGAAACACTGGTATGGATTAATATTAATGGTTAGCACCCGGTTGGAATAAATGATAAACTCTGCGTGTGCTGTACACACAAACCACGTGCTTATGTTCCGTTAGTGCATGTTAAACAGTGCTTTTAGTTATGAGTTAATGGTGCGCTCTTGTGTTAGGTGGTAACGGGTGTTCTAAGGAAGCTGAAATCAAAATAGAAAATAAACGCTTGTTAAACTGAAAGTGTACGAAATAATAACAAATTCCTCAAATGAAAGCAAAACAGATGGAGAAACCATGTTAGAGAGCGTGTTCCCGCCTCCACGGGTACACACTCTGGGTGATGTGCGGATGAATTTTGTACTAAAGGCATGCGGATGCGAGATGTGTGCACTCGTGCACATCACTCCGTTGCTTACTTGGCCAGTGTAGAGCTGGTCGAGCGAGCCAGATTTGGGCGGGGAATATCGTCGAGCCCACGGTGCACAGAAATCGTGTCCGGATCGAGGAAGGCTCCAGCCTCCATTAGCTCACGGTACTCCGGGGTTTGTAGCGAAGCCTGCGTTGGCTTTTTGTACAGCTTGATCATGAGCGAGGAACACACCACCGATACGGAACTCGCTGCCATGGCGGCTGATGCCATCCAGGGCTGATATATAAAATAACAAGAAAAAGTTTAACATGTTGTTCTCAGCTCGTACAGAATACTTGTCGGTACCTCGAGCGTAAATCCGAAAGGAGTGAAGATGCCTGCCGCAAGAGGTATACCCAACAGATTGTACATGCTGGCGAAGAGGAAATTCAAGTGAATTTTGCGTACTGTCCTCCGCGAAAGATCCAAGCAAGCCACGACATCCAACAAATCGTTCTAAAAGTAAAGATAATAGAACATTTTGTAAGGCTTAATTAACTATTTTCCACAAGGAAGTTGCAAAAAGGGAACTTTCCACTCACCCGCATAAGCACGACATCTGCTGCCTCGGCCGCGACATCTGTACCGGAAGCGATCGCAATCCCTACGTCAGCCTGCGCCAAAGCCGGGCTATCGTTCACACCATCCCCGACCATCGCGACCCGTACACCCGTCTCCTGTATCCGCTGAATCTTAGCGACCTTGTGCGATGGAAGGACCTCAGCGAAAACTCGATTGATGCCCACCTGGCGGGCTATACTGGCCGCCGTATTTTTGTTGTCACCCGTCAGCAAAATCACTTCAATTCCCATCTTCCGCAGCGTATAAACGGCCAGGTGTGCTTCCGGCTTAACCATATCCGACACCGACAGCATGGACACGAGCTGACCATTTAGCGCACACAAGATTGCCGTGTTGCCCATTTGTTCCTCTTCCGACATCCGTATGTTCACCTCAGGCGGGACAACGATCGCGTTCCGAGCCATCCACTCCCGGTTACCGATCAGCACATTGTACTCATTCACGTCCGCAAACGCCTCCATGCTATCCCCGCCAGCTTGGCCTTCACCGATCGGTTCCAAGTGTAGCAACTGCTGCAGTTCGATCGTGTTCTTTTGCGAGGCACTTAACTGTGGTATTAGTTCCTCAACGGTGGCACCGTTCAAAACGATCGGTTGCTGCTGATCGCTCCGGTACGCGTTCTGGTAATTTCTTATCCGATCCGATTGCTCCACTCGGCGCACAATATCGTCTACGTTAGAGATGACACACCGGATGCCGCAACCGGGAACGGCCGAGAAATTGCCACACTTCCCAAACCCATCGATTTCGAGCGTATCCCGGACGTATTTTACGATCGCGGTCGCGATCGGATGCTCACTATTGGTCTCGGCTGATCCGACAATTGTGAGGGCACGTGCTAGTGAACAAACGGCTGGCCGGACCAGCATACAGATGCGGGACGTCATCGGCGTACCGTGCGTGATTGTGCCCGTCTTGTCGAACACGATCGTTTTCACCTTGTGTGCGTTCTCGAGAGGACCAGCGCCTTTCACAAGGATACCATGAAGGGCACCAACGCCCGTGGAAACCATAACGGCGGTAGGTGTGGCAAGTCCGAGCGCACACGGACAAGCGATCGCAAGGACACTTAACGCACAACGGAACGCATAGCTTACGATGATCTCAGACGGCGTAAGGCCATCCTTGTCGCGATCGCTCGCCGGGATGTGAGCGATATCGATGTACCCAGATACAATCCAGCCGATAAGCGTGACCAACGAGACGGCCACTACGAACGGCACGAAGTATCCAGCAATCCGGTCAGCAAGTTGCTGTATCGGTGCTTTCGAAGTTTGTGCCTCCTCGACCAGCTTCACGATCTGTGCCAGCGTCGTGTGTTCACCTGTGTGTGTCGCCTGCATCAACAGCAATCCGTTTTGGTTGATTGAACCACCGATTACGACCGCTCCCTTGCGCTTCATCACAGGCATCGATTCACCGGTGATGAGGCTTTCGTCACAGGTCGAGTTACCACACAGGACCTTCCCGTCGACTGGCACCTTGCTACCGGGTACTACCTTTAGCACGTCCCCACGCTGCACCAGATCGACCGAAAGGACCTTCTCGGTGAGGACGGTATAATCCGGACCGAGTGTCACCAGTGTCGCTTCGGTGGCCTTCAGTGAAAGCAGCTTCGAGAGCGCTTCGGATGTTTTCCCCTTCGCGATGTGTTCCATCCACCGGCCAAGTGAAATGAAGATAAACAGCATCGGTGGGGTGTCGAAGAACGTAAGCGGTGAGGTACGCTGCTCCAGCACCATCGCCGCCACCAGCACACCCACCGAGTAGAGGTAGCTTACGGTCGTGGCCATTGTAATCAGCACGTCCATGTTGCTTGCGCCATGTCGTACCGCTCGATACGCTTGGATGTAAAAATGCCACCCACCGAAAAACTGCACCGGTGTCGAAAGGGCGAACATTATCAAGTTTTCCAGCGATAATCCCGGCACCACGCAACACATCTCCTCGTGGCTGTGGTCGTGCATCAACACCATAAAGTACGTCATCGCGATCATGCAAGGACCTCCAAACGCGAGCGATATAAGAAACGCGTTACGCCACTTCCGGATCTCCTCCTTGTGCTCGAGGTAACTGTGTGCCATCTTGTCCTTTCCCGACATCACGCGCGCCTCAAAACCAAGCCCCTCGATGGCTTCACAAATTGTACGTGCCCCAGTTCGCTCGTTGTTGAAGGTAAACCGGCCACGCTTGAGCGTAAGCGCAACCGAAGCGCGTACAACACCCGGCACCTTCAGGGCCGTCTGTTCGATTTTGGCCACACACGAGCCACACGTCATGCCCAGGATCTCGATCTCTACCTCCGTCTCGCCCGTTCCTGGCTCCTCGATCACTTCCGTCGGGAAGCCAAGCTCCGTAATCGACTTCGCTATGTCGGCCGGTGTCGTCAATCGTTCGTCGTACTTTACTTCCGCCTTGGCCGCCAGCAGCGCGATTAGAATCGACTCCACACCGTAGATCTTCCGGCAGTGCTTCTCGATGGCTGATACGCAGCTTGCACAGGTCATTCCTTGCACGTGCAAAAAGCAACGCCGTAACGTTGGAGCTCCTTCCGCTTCCTTTTGCTTCCCCGTTAAGCTGCCATTTACTGGCGTTGTTACTTTCTTCCCTCCGTTTGTCATTGGGGAGGTTCGTCGCTCGGTTAACGCGGGTTGCTTGTCCGAAATCGCCCGCGCCTCAAACCCCATATCATCGATCTGTTCCGCAATCCTTTCCGCTGTCGTCGTTCGTGGATCAAACTCTACCAGCCCAACGCGCTCGTCTAAGAGCACACGGATCGACAGGACACCAGGACGGTCCTTTATCGTGCCTTCGATATTTCGCACGCATGACTGGCAAGTCATTCCCTCGATGCTGATGCGTGCGGAGCGTGTGTTGGAGACACCGGTTCCTACTTTACTGCCCGAGTCACTGTCACTTTCGACACCTTCGACGAGAATGGACCGTTTTGGGTTGGAAAGCGTCGGTGAAACCGTGGCATCCGTGTAAGGACACTCGAACCCCATGTCGTCAATATCGGCCGCTATCTGTGACGGGTCTGTGAGTGCCGGGTCGTAGTCAATGTAGCCCGCATTTTCTGCCAATACCACACTGATCTTCACCACACCCAGCTTGTTTCCGATGGTGCCTTCGATGTTACGGACACACGATTGGCAGGTCATTCCGATGATGGGTAATCGCACCGAAGCCACCGGTTGTTCCAGCAATCCTGTCGACTCCCCATAATCGTCCATGTTTTCCCTAAAAATAAAGCCAAATAGAAACTGTTTTAGTTTATTCTGATGATATAAATTATTACTGTCGTTCTCATTTTACGTAAACGCTTTCCCTCTCGCGATGAAATATTCATTGACTAACGTTTTGCCAGGGCATCGGCACGTACGTTGAATCAACTTGAATGAAATCTCTGTCCCCTTATAACCGATAACCGACGCAAGGCCTTCCAACACCTATTATCGGATCGGTAAATAACAAACTAACGCCGGATGGAAAAAGATAACGCCTCACGTTGGCTGAACATCGGTGAGCGATTGGCTCCGTACGCATCCTTACTAAAGTCGCAATTTTCCTTTCCCTCATAGCGCATGGAAAATGGCTTTTTAGTAGTAAACATGAAGAAACTAGTACAGATTTTCAGTCCCACCTCCGCCCCAGGTACGTTCGCATACCTCAGCAACCTCTCCGTGTCGGGAGGTACGACAAATTCCTTCGACTCGAGCGACATTCCTGCTTCAAATTAAACGATCGATGAATTCAGTGAGCACGTGCACTAAAACCCACGCTTCAACACTCTTCTCTAGCAACGCTCACAACCTGCTTCTGATCACAATTGCACCCAATTCCACGCAAAAGCGCATTGCCAATCGAATATGTTTAATTAAGTTCCGCTTCGAACCACGACTCTACCGCTACTGATAGGCATCGATGAGAGGTGAGCAGCTTTAGCGTGAGGTTAAAAAACACCTCTTATCATTGATGCACGTAACGTGCCCTTATCGCAAGGAAGCATAACGCGAATCAAGGTGCATAGAGCGGGAACCTGGACGGGAAGATATTCGTCCAGAATAGTAATGCAGCAAGCCATTCGAAATGCAACATTGTCGTGTTGATAACAAAGTGTTAAGTCAATAATGTTTTTTTTTTCTTTTCTTACTTAGGGGACAACAAACGGATATATGAACTGCTTATGTTTCGACTCGAGTGCAGTTTAGGAAGTCTTTGTATCAATAAAGTAAGGGCAGTAATCAATGCATTAGTCATATATGGCGCAATATTTACTGAATTGAAATATATTGAATAAATGGTGCAATATTTACCTAATTGTATGACTACCACCAGCGGTATACTTAACATATCGATCCTTACCCGCCATTTGAGAGTGAAGATCAAAGTGATTTCGATAATTCCGTTCTCATGGAGCGCAACCGAGATTCAACACTCTTCTCGATGAGAAAAGCAAATATTTAATCAATCATTCGCAACCACACTCTCGAAGTGGAGGGCAAAACTTGCCACTTTGGCAGTTATTTTTCGTGTTTAGCTTTTTATGATCATGCTTATTTGTTTTTCTCGCGCACATTCGCAAGATTGGCTCTCAAAGGATGGAGGTAGTGGACAGAAAAGCCATAGTACGCAATTCGTGAACGCGGGAGTAAAAATGTGGAAAGTCGATCGTGTAACAACGCGCGATCGTTTCACTTCTCCAGCAATTCCGCAACCACACACGGCTATGTAAGGCTCCCTGAGTTGGGGTTTGTTGCAGCAGCAACGCCAACAGCACCAGCTCATGATCTACAACGTTGGACCTCCCCATTGCATTGTTGCTTCATTTTGGTGGGGTGAAACACACCTGGAAGACTTCCCTCTCGCTCTCTTGCCGTGTGTATATCCCATTTTCCCAGCCGTTTCTTGGCAGCAACCAAAAACCAACATCTCAACGTCATCCAGCAACGGAACCACGGAAAACCCCCGTTCCATTTCGCTCGTTCATACCTGCTCGCACCGTACCCGGTGTTCCACATCTTCCTCACGATCGCCTGAACGGTTTCCCAAAGGTTTACGGGGGCACTAACACCGGAACTGGACGGTACACTCCCTTAGCAGACCGGGACCAATTAGCTACACCATTTCCCGAGCCCTGGTTGACGCGGTTGAGCAGGTTGAAGGTCTGCCACTCCTAAAAAATCGCCAACTAGCTCACGCGCACGGCCGTCCTTGAAAGTGGACGAGATTTGTAAGCAATCACGGGTCGAACGGAGCAAAAAAACACCAAAACCTAGCACCACCAAACAGTTCAAAACGAACGGTAGATTATTTAAGCGATATAAATGCGCAATCGTGGAAAAAACAACAACACAACTAGCCACAAGTAGTAGGAGAACAGTCACTAACGAAAAGCGCCTTTCGCGTCAAAACCAGCAGCAGCTGTGACGGTTGGTAAACGATCACTAACGCACTACTGAAGGTTTGCCAAAGCTCCGTTCGATTTACTCTTCGGAATCGGCGCTACAGGCTTTCACCCCGCAAATACAACCGACCCTCGGGTGGAGATCCGAGCCGGTTTTTGGTTCGTGTTTGGCTGATCGCAGTAGGGGTGGGTTTCGCGTACACGCACACACGTTCGTGCGCTTTCCAGCGTGATCGCGAGCCGCGATCTACACGATCTCACGATGCTGCTGTACAACCCGATCGCGGGCTTTGTTGATCCGACTCGGTGGGTTCTCTCGCGAGGTAAACAAATCTCTACATGTCCAACGTGGACGTGGACGTCATATGATTCGCGCGCGCCCGTTGGAAGAAAAGAATCCAACTCCTGACTCTTTGCTCTCGGCGGGTAGATAAGCAAGTGTGCTAGAGTGCGCGTTGCTGGCTGTTAATTAGCCAACCGAAGCTGATGATCTTGTATTTTTTGTCGGCAAAAATATCACGCTTATCTGTGAACAACCCAAATATACACACAAGCTGCCACGACACGCGATGTTTCTGGCTTTAGGCCCTTGTTGAAAGCTACCTGACGCATTGCAAACGATTGCAGTCGGTGAGACAATTAGTCGTGTAATACCGCCCTTCGCCCGAGCGCGAGCTTCCTTCCGCAAGGTTTACCGACTGAACTGGATCACCACCTGCCGTTTACATAAGCAAAGGTTTGGGCCTCTGAAAGGTGCCCTTGCCACGAATCGAACGTCCAACAGTACCCGGGTGTTGCATATTCAACAATACTATTTTTATATAAAACAACCATACAGTGATTTTGTAACGTCACGAACGTGCACATGAATATGTAAAGATTATTACATCTATTAGTAACAGATGATCTTAGATATGATCATAAAGATCCTAAAGATATGATCTTAGCTGTCTGTTATAAAAGTTCATACAAAATTGATTTCATTAAAAAAATACTTAAGATTTGTTTTAATCAAAGATTATGTTGTATTGCATCGTGGAACGATATTTGCTCATAATTGTGCATTTACGGAAGTAGCAAATCTATCAAACATAAAAAATATAATAAAACGCATTCAAATTTGGTAAAACTAATTATACAAAACAGTATATAAAAACCGGCTTCGTTTGGAGGGGGAATGTTTAAAAAAATCCTTCAGGTTTTTCAGAACAACAAATTTGCGTTCTAAAACACGCTGGACGCCCCATCGAACCACCTGTTGCACTGCCGCTTTTGTACCCCCAGTGACCATCGGGTGGTGCAGGAAAATCATTGAGGAAAACTCTATGCACACAAGGTGAATTGATAACATGCATATGCATTAATCGTAGCGGCTCGCTGCATGCAAACAAGGGCATCGCTTTTAATGAGCTCGTAGAATTCTCAGAGTACTATATAAAACTATTATCGTTTTTGTTCCTTTTTCTACATGCCCATACACTACCTGTGCTGCGATGATTTGTACTTGTCTGGTTAAATACAAACAAATATTTAAAACCGACCTAGAGGCCTAACGCCTTATCATATTTCCAAGACATGTAACCCAAGCTTTAGGGTTCAAATTCGTAGTAACGTGGTTTACCCGAGTGCATATGGCAAACAATTTGCTGCAGGCATTAGAAACGGTAGGTTTCCCAAGCAATTTAGAGTAGAAACAGTGCTGCCACAAACAACATTTGCTAGGGATTGGAGTATTTTGCAATACGAAAAGTAGACACCCTTACTATCGAGCTCACTGTTGGCACTGTACTGCTGCTGCTTATCGCATACAGAAGATTGTAGCCACTTTATATTGCGCCCTCTTTCGTCGAATGTAGTGTCTGTAATCTTCCCGTAGGACTATTTACGAGTAGCAGAAACATTTTTCGTTAAACGTAATAATAGAAATTCTCTCGTTTTGTAAATTTCTGTCTAGAAATGGCTGCAATATTCTTATCACAGTACACTTGTTTAATGTATGTGATGAGAAGACCTCAGTCCTTTTATATGCGGATGACACGTCTAGCGAACGTATCGTTTCCCTTTCTAATGTCGTTGAATCTTGTCAAACGATCATCGGCACGTAGCCTATTCATTTACATTACATTCCTTCACTAATCGTGATTAACGTGAACGAAATCGCACAACCTTTTGAAATCCGACACTCAGTCTCTTATTAACCTCTTCAGAAGTCCTTGAGAGATGTATTCCATTGCATGCTCTTACAGACGGTGGTAAGTTTAAGTCTCTCTCACAAAGCGTTACGGTAAAGCACCAACTTGCAGCAAACGGCGTGGAAGGACACCTGTATCTTATGACTCTTACAAAGCTACCTGAAGAAAACCATTACCCGTTCGTGTCGCCGCCATCGTTGATAAGCAGTGCGTACTGAAAATTACTCCGCATTACTCCGCCACCGTTGCCGGCGTGCTGCGAAGGCTTGTTGATATTCTTCAAGAAATTCATCGTATCCTTGTCTGTCTCCGAGGGACAGATTAGACCCCGCGAATTTAATCTCCTCCGCAGCGAGAGGTTGTCTAACACATGTGGATTGTCGTCACTTTCCACACACCATCGACGAACGTTTGACCGGATCCTTTACGCCACAGCGGAGGTTACGAGTTGCGGACGGATTACTTTCACCGATTAAATTCACCAACGTGCCTCGGGTGGAGTATCAAAAAAAAGCTCAGGCCATTGCAGGGTCTACTCCAGCTTACGCACTAAAAAGTACACGCATACTAAGCAAATAGTCGTAGGACCGGCTTTTAGAGCGTCTAGACGAGCGAACTAAAACGACCCACGCCCGCGGCCACGCGATCACGACGACGAATCCGACTAGACTGCGGGTGACTAGATTGTGGGGCGCTACTACTCCACTTAAAACTAAAGAGAGGGAGTCTCACTCGACCCAACGAGTTCGGTGTGTTCGGTGCATTGGTTTGCGTCCGATGATAGTAACCGAACGTTTGATGGATCCGCACACACGAGTGCCCGCGGGCGGTTAGATTAGATTGAAACGGACGCTGCGTTCCAGAGGCCATCAGCCGTGCGGCGGTGTTTGTGTTTGGGAATCGAACCGTGAGTGACAGCGCGCAACAGCGTGAAGCAAGACATGTGCGCTTTTTGTTTGAAAGCCAGACGCTCGCGTGGGTTTCACACTTTAACGGGTAAGTTTTAAATTGCCTGATGCACATATTGCTCTCTGCGCCTCCATGGTGCCCCGCTCGCAGTTGAGCAAGTCGTTCTGATGAGGCTAAGTCATCAATTGATCTCCAGGCTATTCGGTTTAATAGAGGCAGTTCTATATTCCCCGCTGCGTTCGATTTGATGCATTGGACTCCTTTGTTTGATGCAGCATACGAGATTTCTGAAAATCTTTTAACCGCATCATTGAATGATCGACAACATGATCAACAATGATTTTCTACGAGTTGGTAAAAACTTAGTGAAAGTATTCATCCTTCTAATAATTGGATATCTATGTCGTTAGAGGACCACGAGTTTTATATGCGATCTTCTTTCCCCAGTTTTTTTTTGCAAAACTAGTTACGGTGTTGATTTATAGATATATAGGTAGTCTTATTATAGAATTATATCAAATAAACAATCCTTAATGCGTGTCACGTGTATATATGCTCAATGTCTTTATATCTGTGGAGTTATTCTTTGATTTTAAAATGACTGAATTTCAGAATAGCCTCCACGATTCGCTGAATCACTTGGAACGCCTAGGAATGATGGCATCTCAACCATCATTTTTATCAGAATGTACCTACAATCACGTTCAACTCAACGCGTTCCCATCGTGGCGGAAGGTTCATTCAACTCCTTCGCTACCCTCCACACTAAAGGCTTGATAAATTAATTTTCAACGAGCCGATTGAACAATGAATCGGTGCTGATAAGCAACGGCTACCCAGAGATAGCCGCCTGGTGCTCTTGCTGTAGCCACCGGTTACCTCGTCCAAACAATCCACCAGCAGCATGTTCATCCGGTGGTCCAGTAATGTGGCCTCCAAAGGAACACTGCCACACGATCTCCGCTGATTGCTGCACAATGGTGCAATTAAGTAGAATACATGCAGTCCAATACATTAATATACACATATACAGTATGTCGCTACGGCCCAGCGCCGAAGTCGCTCTTAGTCAGCTAAATTCCCCCCCGCTTCCTGCTAGACGACTCACAACCAGTGTGACATAGTTTGATAGCTTTTCTTCTTTGTCTTTTAGCCTGGTCCAAAAGTTCATGCGGGTTTCTTCGAATGTTTTCGCTTGCGTGGTACACTTACACCGATTTATCGATACGTTGGGCAGTATCTCCATCATGCCTCGAGCCGGGGCTCCTGGAGGGCGATACTTCTTTGTTCGAAGTACCTTAAAAAGAACGAAAAAATGCATTAAATGAAGGGTTGCTGGCTGCAATCTATACGATGGCGAATGATTTCATCTGTTGCATGGATGCAATCGCACGCGCACACATTGTTGGATGCATCTGCATCGGCAAACTTACCGTCTTCTGATAACATATTGTTCCCAGCGGCCGACATAGCGGTGATCGGTAGCTTCTTTGGTGCTTCCGCACGCTGCTATCACCTTTTTACGCCCTCCACCAATAGTAGAATGCACTTCAAAATATTACACAATCGCAGTAGGCACGCACCCGGCAACTAACGCGGCCTCGGGAGATATACGCAATCTGTTTACCACTGAAGAGGCTACCCTGATTCCAATCATATGGTGAAGAATATGGCACTTTAGGACTAAGAACTGCGTACATAGAATCGTGTGAGCGGATTAAAAACGACGGTCGATTAAACATTAAATGTAGCTCATCTTCCGCGGCAGCACGATCGATCATCACTTCGTTTTCTTACGCATTAACAACTAGGGGAGATTATTTTAGCGAGCACAGCTCTTCGCGCGAACCCCGAACGTACACCATTCTTCTTGACAGCCCCCTACGCACACAGCTAACTAACTGTTTTGTTTCTGGCGAACTATTTGACAGCGCTGTGCAACAACGTAGCAAATAAAGGTACGCTCATTTCAATTGATCGCTGAATATTATTGAGGAAAATATAATCTTAAATTAATCTTTAAACATATATCATAAAGAGGTGTATATATTATGTAAAAAAATTAAGCATTTTAAAAAATATTTGATATTTTTACGCATATATGTAAACTTTTTCATGGTTTATTTTACATAAAATATGAGCTTTTACTTTGATAATTGCTACACGATTATAAAATCTAAATAATTTATTGATAAAAAGTATGTGAATTTTGAATAAACTTGCATAATAATAGCCTCGACGAGCCAATGTAAAACGATGAGCTTACCCTCTATAATAAATCGCAAATAAGCCAAAAGTCAATCGTAGTGAGCTGTCATTTGGTCGTAGCAGACAAATTATTTGTTTATCGTGAAGTGAAGCTCAAAACGAAGTATTCGGCTATTCAACATCAGGAATCACCTTCGACATGGGAACGGACGATCTCAGTAAGGGAGAAAACATCCTCAAAGGATTTCAAATGTAAGTCATGGAAATCATGCATGAATTGCATGCATGTTGCGCAGCATCTTGACGGAGGTACAGGTATAATGTTTGCGTTTTATCTTACAGCAATTGGATGATACTGCGTGATGCGGATACGGGCAAGATCATCTGGCAAGAAAACAAGGATTTTTCCTGCCCCGACGTGGAGCATGAAGCGAAAGTTCCGGTAAAAATACTCAGCTTGCGTGCCGTCTCACGCGAAATCAACTTCAGTACCGTCGAAGCGATGGAAAACTTTCGTCTTGATCAAAAGGTAGGTGACCTAGAGGAGGGACGGCACACGCAGGGTCTCACTGGTCGTTGAAGTTAATTTATCGATTAATTAATTGCCCTTTCGTGCGCATCTTTTTCACTACCCCCCAAGGTACTGTTTAAAGGGCGCATCATGGAGGAATGGTTTTTCGAGATGGGATGGGTCAGTCCCAACACCACCAATACCTGGCAATCGACAATTGAGGCAGCCCCCGAGTCGCAGATGATGCCAGCTAAGGTACTAAACGGTAACGTGACCATCGAAACAAGCTTTTACGATGGTGAAACGCTAATCAGTAAATCGGTTGTTCGATTATATTACATCTGAATGGGTGAAGAAGCGCGTCAATCAAACAAACAGCATATTGCAACGCAAGTTCAAAGTTTTTTCAACGAATGCTCCTCTTCTCCTATCATTTTGCTTCAATTCAAACCTACCTAGTTTCAGAGGGACCACATGTTCAAAACGGAACGTTAAGGGTAAAATCAAATCGGCTAATGCAACCGCTCGTTATTGAGCGAGTTTGTGGCACATTCATCTCACCTCTTGCTATTATTTACCACCTAGCCTTAGTTTGACTGTAATAGTTAATAGAACAATGGAAAAAAGTGTTTCGTTTAGGACGCGATAACACAGAAATGGTAGATAGAACTCTAAATGAACTACAACTGCATAGCGAAAGGCCATTGTAACAATGTAGCTGCAGCACGGACCACATATGGGACACCTTCATTTGTGCCGTAAGAGAATGCACGCCAAGGCGTCTTTATTACTAAATCATGTTCGATATAAGGTTAAGTAATCACAGGATAGTGCACCGTTTATGCATAAGTAGATTTTTATATAAGCATAAGATACGCTGAACTGCCTGCTTAGGTTCAGCTTCAAAGAAAGCTGTGTCGTTTATTTTACACTATATTAGATACATGTCACCAAATGTACTTAAGTAAATGATTGATTGATTATGTTATATATTATAGAAATTTCCGAAAAGTAGCAGGTACATTATTATGTACGATAGATAATCAAGTCTCACATGAGTTCAAAATTGTGGCGCAGTGAGAGCGGTATAAGGCCACAGTTGATCTGAAAGTCTGTCAGATTTTTCGTAGACACCCTGTGTCTGTGCTGTCAAAATTGGTTTGTCTATAAACAAAACAGCGGTACGCCGGAAAATATTCCTTTCGTGTTTCTTAGTGCTTAAATTACCTCACAAAAGCATGACTCTCCCTGAGGCGCTTTTAAAGCGCCTTGCCAAACGCGGTATTATACCAGAGGCTAATCAGAAGTCTGGTTCGGGTGGTGTGAACGAAAACTCATCCCTCAAGCCATCGACGACTGCGGCGGCGGATACGGATTCCGATCGAGAACGTGACCGCGAGTCCGATAACTCATCTGACCGCGACTCGGATGATGGTGGAAACGATGACGACACGGACGATGATCGTCGCGAGCCGGAAGCCGTCAATGAGGAAATCATTGCGGAGGATTACGACGAGTATGATCAGGCCAACCCGGACACATTCGAGTACGCGTCAAAGAAGAAAAGCAATCCCGCACTCGATTGGACAGAAAAGATGAAGCAAAAGATGACCAAACGGTACGGCTACCAGTCGGTGGACGGATGCCAGAACAAGTACAACATTCATCATCTCTGCTCCATGTACTGCGTGCAGAGATATGGCGAGGTCGAGTTCGAGATCGAAAAGGAGTACGAAAAGCGAGTGAAACGGCTGCTGGAGCGATATCCGCTGCCGAAGACATGGCGCAAAGAGTACGACATTGGTTGTAAGGCATTTTACTTCTACAACAAAGATACCCACATCGTTTCCTGGCTGCCCCCGACGCATCCAGATGCGAAGCTTACGAAGAGCGCAAAGTTGCTTCGCCGGGAGCTAATGGAAGAGCAAAAACAAAAGGACGCAGCCAAAGAGGCCGTCCCACCGACGGTCGTTGTCGAAAGCTATCCACCATTGGCAGCGTCTATGTCCAAGCCCTTGATCGGACCGTCGAACACAAGCTCACAAAACCCACCGGTGGGAATGGAAAATCTCAAACCACCCATCGTCAATCCTCCAAAACGACCCCACAAACCGCTGCCGAGCGGTGGCAGGGATGATGAAAAGCGTCCTCGTACGTCTGCTTTAGGGAATGACGTTGGTAATGGAGGAGAACTGGGCGAAACGGACCGAGATCGAGAATATCGTGATCGGAACCGCGAGAGACGCGATCGTGATCGTGAACGTAGAGATCGTGACCGTAGTCCAGGACGCGGTGACGAGTAAGTAGCTAAACAGCGATGGCATTGAACCCCTGATTCCCTAACAAACATGATTTTTGATTTCTTTTACAGTAATCGCTTCGGGACACGAGATCGCGATCGAAACCGGGATCGCGATCGTGATCACCATCACCGGGATCGACGGCCGCCACGTGGTCCACCGAAGTCAGCTCCGCTTGATCCGATGGATCCGGCCGCCTACTCGGATATCCCACGCGGCACTTGGTCGGCGGGACTGGAAGCTACAAACGCGGCCAATTCCAAGAAGGAAAAGGACGAACGTAAAAAGCCACAGCAGAAGCCAGCGAACGATGGCGCAGAAGGCGACGAAGGAGAGGATGAAGAGGGCGCACATGAGGTGCTTAAGATTTCAGCCGTAAAAGAATTCCATCAGGAAGAGGAGGGTGACGACGAGGATTAGAAGAGGAATACGATTAACCGACGCAATACTTGTGGAGTGCATAAATAACCTTATAATATCCTACGATTTTCGTACCATTTATTGAAACGACGCTCTGAAGTGGAAGTTAAGCTTTTCCTGTTTCGCTTTCCAACGCGGACAAGGATAACGACATCGAGGTGTATGAGTGGTCTGGCATTGTATGAAATCTATCTAGTTCCATTAGCGGATCCTTAGAAAGCAGTTGCACGCAAGTTTGCGTACGACAATGAGAAATATGCTTTTCATTCTCGTGTTTCAAACTAAAATCCCTATGGTAAGATTCGCGTTTTCGTGGTGCATTTGAACTGTATTGAAATCGGATCGATACCTTTGCTATCATTTATACCTTAACGTAACGAAAAAATCGCAGCAAATGAAAGAAACATACGTTTCATCTTTTAACTCATGTCGCACCACCTAACGGTTGCCTTTGCTTCTTACAGAAACTCCCGCACTGTGCCAATCTGATTGGTTCTGCCTCCCACGTGGGGAAGGAACATGCTGCGAACAGCGGTAGTTCTACACTTACTAGCTACTTAACTTGCGCCCGATCCAGGCGCTTGCACACTGTTATGGCAACTTGTTCCCAACTCTCGCTTTCTCTTCGGGCAGCACATTTGCCGCATCGCTTTCCACATTCCAACCGCTCCCGGTTTGTGCAAAAAGATCAGACGCCGCCACGGTTGTGCGTTTGATTTGTGATTTATGTCAACGAAACGCGCACGCCTTTTCCTACCCTTATTGTCCGACAAAAGTGTTTTGCCCGTCAATCAACCGACCGTGGTAACATCCCATTCGATAAACGGAAAAAAAAATACGATCCGACTATCTCATATTGCTGGTCCAGTGCACCCACATCATGAGTAAAATAAACTAACATCAACAAATATACTTTCTATGCGCACCGTCTCGTGACGCTTCTTCGTTGCACGAAATATTGCATAGCGGAAACATTCCAACTGAGAAAAAAACGTAACCTATCGAAAGACACATTCGATTTGCGATGTAAAACTAAATTATTGCTCTATACTCCCCTCCGCTATTCCTATCGTTTTGTTCCCTTTTTGTAACGTTTACCGGAAGGAGCATCGGAAACGGAAAATCATTCCACTTGATGATGCTGCACTGTGAAACTAACCTTCTTTTCTCTTACCGCATACTTTTCCTACTACGTGCTAAGGTACATCCTTGCTAAAAGGAGGGAAAAGCGCGATCATCGCACTTCGCGGACGTACATCTCCCGATGGAGCGAGGCTTAACATGCTAGGGCGAGATTGATTGCATTTGTAAACATCTATTTGCTAACCATAGAAGCACCGGAGCTGCGCGTCTTTTACCCAACCTAGGTGGTGGGTGGTTGTTTCCACCGACACAGCTAACAGCGGGCGTATTAAGGAAACGTACGAATATTGCAAAACTTATAAATGGTAGGTTAAAGATGAATGAAAAATACGAGGAAAAAAAACAATATAACATCTGGAAGGCCACGCTGTGATGATATTACACCTAAATCGACTAACGTATTATACGCGCCCTCCAAAGCCGGATTAACGATCGCGAAAAACCAGCGTCAGACCAAAGGAGGGGCTATTCAAGGAAGCACTATGCTATAACGCCGCCGGCTCATTTAATGAGCTGCAGGCAACCTAAAGCAAAAAAAGGAAACCTTATCGCTACGTAACAAAAGCACCGTATGTGGTAAGTCGTAAAGGATACACGCCTGGGGAGAAAGGCGAAAAATAGAGATATTCTCTAAAAAAATGGCCCACGGAGATCTGTGGGTGTAGTACTGGTTTGAAATCTTTCAGCGCGATCCGCTCCAATATGGACGAACCGAACACGGAGTGGGCTGCTCTATGGCATCCTTTTGCAGGACAAACAGGTGTATGTGTGTGGTTTGGCACATTTTGTGTGGCTCGGTCCGGAGCTCACTCCGGAGAGCTCGTTTAGGTGGCACCGCCGTTCTTCGTGTGGAGCAGCTAAAAATGGGACAGTGGAAAATCAGCGATTGTAGCAAACCATTGCAATGACGCTGAAAGGATCCGCCTTACCATGTGCATCACAAGGATTTCCTTCGTTTTGAAGGAGATCGGACAGACTTTGCACTTGAATGGCTTATCGTTGTCGTGCTCAGCGTAGATGTGCGCTTTCAGGTTGTTCAGGTGGACAAACGTTTTCGAGCAGCTTTCACACGTGTACGTTTTCGGACCGATGGAGTTAGCTTCACTTTCTTCGATCTGCTGTAGCAGCTCCCGGTGCACGACAGGCGCACCGGTTCCGTTTAACTGTTGCGATCCTGCACCCTGTTGCTGTTCATCGTCATCGATCAGTATGACATCCTGTTGTTGCGGTACTACCGGAACGGGTGGTGCTTGTTTCGGTGGACGTCCGACGCGACCATTCGTGCGGGTACGTGTCCTTGTCGTGGGCGTAGTGATCGATGTGACGGTACGAATTGCCGACTGTCGTCTGGTCCTTGGAAGTGTCACCGCACCTTTCCCCAGCTGTTCATCAGAACCCGAGCTTGGCGTAGGACTTCTCGAGAGTACATTATCCATGTGCACGACGTCTCCGTACGGGGTCTGCTTAATAATGGCCGGAGTTCCTGCGTCTGCACCACTCGCACCTCCACCGGCACTAGTGTCGTTATTCCGCGGATGATACCGCATCCTGTGCGCCTTAAAATCGAGGTACGAGCTAAACAGCTCACCCTGGCACCGATCGCACCGATAGACGCCATTCACCGAATGCATCTCGATCACGTGGTTCTCCAGTCGCGTCGGCAGGCTGTATGTTCTGTAGCAGATATCGCACTCATAGCGCTGGGACGAATGTGCCTTCAAGTGGTGCTGTTGGCATTTGCGCAGCTTTACGAACGTTTTCGAGCACTTGCCACACCGGTAGAGCACTTTCGCGTGGTTTTTCATGTGCCGATCGTAGTTGTGCTCGTACTTGAAGCTCGTCTTGCAGTGTTTACACACAAATGGTCGATCATAACGGCCACGAGATCCAGCTAGTGCTCCTGCGGTCGATGCACCCGGCACTACCGCCGAACCCGCAACAGCCGCTGGCCCTTCCTCAACGTACTCCTCCGGAAGATGATCCTCGACGGTGGTGCATTCGATTTCTGTTTGATTTTCGAAACCCTGCGGCACGTAGTTCCCAGCCGGACACGGATACGCTCCATCACCACCAGCCGGAATGGCGTACGTATCCGGCCCGACGGTGTAATAAATCTCATGCCCCTCCGCGGAAGGATCTTCCAGCTCGGGGCTAGCACCTCTCCGCACGATCGCACCCGCCGTAATGTACTCCGTCATCGTACCGTCCTCAGCAAGGTACTGGATCTTCGTACCGGCCCGTTCACCAAACTCGTCGTGTCCGTCCGAGATGATGATTTCGTTTCCCGCACTATCCGTTCCAAACGGTGCGATCTCCTCGTCCATGGTTTCCCGTTCGCCATGTTCGCCGTTGTGACGATCGCTTCCCGCGAGATCGATAAATTCTTCCTCCTTTTTAACTCTCGCCAAACGCGAACCCGTTGGCTCATTCTTCCGATCTTCTTCGTCCTTTTGCTCCTGCTTGCAGGCATAGCCTTCCTCCTCGGCTGCGTCCGCTTTCAGCTCGTAATACTTTAGCTTCAGTATCTCGTTGTTGTCGATACACTGCCTCCGGAAGAGGGAAAACTCATCCAGCCTGGCCAGACAATCGATGCACACGCCCGTGGGGAAGTCAGTCGCGTAAGTTATCTACAACAACAAAGAAGGATCAAATGAGCCACCAGTGGCACACGAACGAGCGTTTCGCTGCACCCTCACTCACCTCCACGGTGGTTAGCTCGAGGATCTTCTGCTGCAGGATTTCGTCCGGCGTATCCTGCGCGTAGTAAACGGGTTGCAAATGACCGCCTTGCCCTTCTGATAAACACAATCGGCACACGTTCATGTTGAGCGCGTAGATCGTTTTCGTGCGATGGTGTTGCTGCTGCTGACGGTTCTCATCTTCCCCAGGATCACCTTCACCAGTGTCCTCGCGAACGTCGGCACCACCGGTACCAACACGGGTGTCACTGTAACGGTAGCGGATGCTCGAATTTTAAGCAAAGTTCAACAACAACCAAACGGCGATACCGGCCCACATTGGAGCGTATTACATTCGAGCGAACCGCGTGAAGCTGTATTTCGAAACAGGAACTCTCCACGCGGGCCGTCGGGATGCTGGGATGAGACTGGCGTGAGGTATGCAGGGGTGCAGGGACAAAAAGGGAAGAAAAACGAGAGCACGCTGCACACATGCACGCGTAAAAGCGCTCCTGCCCAACACCAACCCAATTCCTGGCCCGTTCGCAACACTGGTCCCTCCCTGGTCTGCCGCGCTGACGCTCGACCGGGGGATAGTCAATAAATAAATATACAGAGAGTGAACACGAAACAACGAAAACACGAAACAAAAAAAATAGCGCGAAAGAAAACCAGTTTCTTTGCTTTCTACGCCTCCCCGCGGGTTCCGTGTCGTCCGTCGTCCCTTTTGGCGGCCCTTTCGTGCCGTGGAGGAACCAACGCATACAACCGCAATCGGTCGCCCGTGTGGGGTTGCAGTGCAAGGGAAGGAGACGACCCACACACATACACACACACAAGCAGCGGCCGCCCTACAGCCGTGCCCGTGAGGTTGGCCGCCCTTTTTCTTTTGCAATTTTAGTGCAAGGAAGCAAAACGTACACCCTCCTCAGCGTACCTGCGCGCCTGTCTCTTGCCTCCTCTTATTCCACACTTTAGTTTGTGGGACAAAACCCGCGCGGCACCCCGCCACACATTCCTTGTGCACCCATCACACCCTCCATCCCCCCCCCTACCACGCCCGCTTACGCTCTCTTTCGCTCTTTCTGGCGCGCGCGGAAACGGTCGCGAATACATTTATTGCATCTTCGCGCGCACCGGACGGATGTGTGCGAGTGGCCGAGAGTGGTGTTGTGTTTTGTTATATCGCCAAGACGTGCTCCTCGCGATCATCATCATCATCATCAGCGGGCATCATCGCACATCAGCAATTCAATCTCCCGATGCACTCTTGTGCTTTGGGGTTCACTTTCTTGATGGTTCCTGTTTTTGCACTCGGAGGATGCGCCATATTCGGTTCACCTCGGCGTACTTTTGCGAGTCTTTTCCTTTCACACACCACACGGTAACTTTTGCATTATCGAGTGCCACGGTGTTGTCCTTTCGCTTGTGCACCCGAACGGGACACGCTGTTGGTATACCATTTTTGGAAAACCTATCACGACAATCGTTCGGGATGTTGTTTCACAAAATTGTTCCTCCTATTGTTTCATAATTGAACAGAAATTCTACCGCTAGATGTTGCTGATCCTCACGAGCCGTAATCCACTTTTTGTCGTCGTTCGAAAAAAAATCCTTGAGATGCTGCTTTTTTCCCACTCGTTCGTGTGCCACTTTATACTTACTTTCTTGATTCCTCCTTTGCGGACCGACTTTCAACGTCCATCGTTGAAATCGGTTCCTGAAGAAACGCAGCTTCACGGGGGCTAAATTCACAAACACTTCACTTCTGTGTTCACCACACCTCGGCTTGTTTACTAGGATTCGGCCCTGTTGCGTTTGGTTTCCGTTCGACTATCATTATTTGCCCACTCTTCTTTCTATTCTCTCTTTTCCTTCCCTTTTACGGATAGGAGACTCTGGTTTTAATGTTTCACGGCATCGAGGAAGACGATTACTGCCGGCTTTACAAAACAACTTATGGAGGAGGATGCCATTGATGATTTTGTTTTTTAGTAGTAAGTTTGCTTGAATTTTTACAAAGTTGTGCGTGTTAGTATTCCTGTTTTCTGGCGAATTCTGCTTTGTATATTATATTTCGTACTGTCAAGCCGAAGTGTCGGGTTGGGCTACCACCGGCTGGGTTGACAGTTTACCAAATGCTGAAAAGAAACGTTAGACAGTTTCTTCGTCACTGTGCGGAGAATTTACATAGTATTCTTGATTACAGATTCACTAAAGAGTTCAGTTCAAGATTTATTACTTGTGTTGAAAATTGTTTTCAGGCGACATGTGTTTAATAGCTGATGGTGATGTAATCGAAATGAAGTCAAACCTTCTAGTATGAAGACAATGGATTTTGATTGCATCAAAATGCATTGAATGCTTTCAAATCAAACCATTCAATTGTTTGTACTGTGTATTTAATTATGTAATCAAATTAGGCTGTTATTGTCAAGTCAAAACAGTGCGCTACATCCAGCAGGATCGTTGTTGTCCTGCCCAGCTGTACCGCGCTCTTGATGCCAGACAATCAGCTGTCAAAATCTTCTCTAATAAAACACACACGAATCGCAGCTGCAAAAACTGCAAGGAAAAAATTGATTTTCGCATTATTCAATCAACTAAGTGCGGGTGCTAAGTGGACAGAGAGCAAGAGGGCAGTGAAATAAGGCGTGTGAACAATTCGCACAAGTGCCCGGAACCGACAGAAACCAGGAAAACGAACCTGGGGAAGATTCGCCAACGTTCTAGAACAAATCGCATTGGTTTTCGTTGGGCAGAGAAGGAGAGCAAGTGTATGACAAATAGCGCAACCCAGAGCAAGTGACAGAGCTTTCTTACGCACTTTGCACGACACGGTGAGGAAAATTGACGGTGCTGCAGAGTGCGATATTGTGCCGAGTGTGTTGGCGGAAGCAGCTAATTTCCTGTTGCGGTCGATCAGATCAGCTAATAACGATAGGGGTGTGTTCTTATTTTCCGCAGTTTCCTACGCAGAAAGTAAGCACCAAAAGCTGTCAGCATGTCATCACAACAGGAGCAACCACAGCAGCCTACTGTGCGACACATTCCGATTTTCGTTGAAGGACGATCGGAACCGCTAGTAAATAAAGCACCAGAATCGCAACCGTCGCAGTCATCGCATCCTTCCCAGCCACCGAGCGGCATGGAGAATCCTAACATGGAGTTCCCGAAAGCAAACGAGAATGACCTATTCGATCGTCACTTTAAGCGCGGTGACAACTTCAAAAGTATTTTTGACCAAGCGCGCGACATCCCGGTGCGGTCCTTCGTGAGCTCTACCTTCATGCCGATGTCGAGTGGTTTCAAGCGGGAACCGTCACCGGGTGCCAGTCGAACATCGCCTTTTTCCGATGCAGCCAGCTATAAGCGATCGGACACAGACCCGCAGAGTGCTCATATGCCCCGCGGATCGTCGATGCCGAGGCAAACACCGTCACCTCCGAATGCGAGCCAAACGCAACCTAAGCAGCCTCAGCAGGCGGCTCCCCAGCAGCAGCAACAGCAACCTCAACAGGAGCACGTGGAAGCGCAAGCGGTGGGGCAAGATCACCCGGACTGCCGTCCAAAGATGCCGCTCAAGGACGATCCGATAATGAAGATTCAGAAGATACAGAAAGACGTCCTTGCCATTTTCGATCAGGTGGAGCTGTTCAAGGGCGGAAAGGATGGCAAGAAAGACAAAACGTACATGTACTTGGACGAGATGTTGACGCAAAACCTGTTGAAGCTGGACTCGATTGATGCCGAAGATCAGCCACAAATTAAGTCCGCACGGAAGGAGGCGATCAAAAGCATAAACACCTGCATTGCGGTGCTGGAGGCGAAGGCGGAGGCCGGTGCTAGTGGGAGTACCAACGCCAGTTCCAGCTCGATAGGTAAAACGAGCAGTACCAACGGTATGGAGCCAAACGGCATCGTGGGGGATGGGAAATCTGCCTCGAACACGTCAATTTCCCGTACGTCATCTAACTCTAGTCATCAGCAGCAACCTAATTTAGAATCGAATCAATAATGGAACGAAAAGTGTCCCGATACTCGTTTCCTACCAGTGCGCGACTGCCGGTGCTCTGTGCAGCTGAAAATGGTGAGAGATTGTCTATGTTACCCTCCATTGAAAGCATTGAACGACGTGATATTATTATTGCCGTCGTGTTATGCAGCTTAGAATCGAAATCTCTGTGGTTTAATTTTGGGATTTGCGTATACTAAGTCGACTGTCCCTTTCTACATATGCTCTAAATTGTTAAATTTCAAGTGGCAAGCCGTGCTTGAAAGTTACTTCCATAGCCACCCGATGAGGCTCGTACAGAAGCTACCAGCTTTTCTGATCATTATTATTTTGTTTATTTATTCACTAGTGCGATTTTTACGAATGATTTGTATTAATCATTGCCGATTCCTGCAAGAAGACCGAACTAAACGAAAACTTGGTTTCAAAGCCCGTAATGATGGCAAAATGTTGAACGCTCTTGCATGGAGAAGGCATAATTTTTTTGTTCGAATGTATATTCTTTACCGTTCCATTTTTGTTAAGCAGTAAGCAGAAGAGTATGCGACATCAAGACGAGTCAAGCATGTATTAACTTACACTCTTTAAGCGATTCAGAGCGCACGAAGGGCGAGAAGAGTTTTGTTAGAGAAGAATTAAACAAGTGGCAGCGAATAATGTGAACATAGATTTGAAGCAATATGTATTTTTTATTGTTTAGTTATTCTAATAATTATTTTACAGTAAATTTAATCAGAAAACATTTCAAGATAAACAGTAGCAGGCGAGAAGAGAGAGCGAGAGAGATATGCGAGGACAAAGAACCAGAATAAGTTCGGTAGGAACCGAGAAAAACCACATCGGTAACAACGATAATGAATTAACAATTGGAATGGTAGCTCTTAATGCGTGCCCGTCCTAGAGTTTGCTATGATTGCGCAGTGATTAGGGCGAGCGTGGAGTAAACTTTCATATAGGGGTAAGGAAGTAACTTAACCATTAACCTAAAATAACTTTGAACCGTAATTTAAATAAAAAAAAACTCACAAGTTTTGTTTATATAGACAATAAAAATAGTGCATCATCCGTTCGCCAAAACATCTCCGCGGATCTACTAGACCGATACAAACCGCAAGCGATGTTGTGCGCCGTTGAACGCTTTCCCGTTGATTATTTACGCTTTTACACGCTGTGCCATCTTCAGGCTATGAAGATATTAAATAAAGCTACACAAAATGGTAATTTTGAACTTTTTTAACGTTAGCATTTGTTGTAGTAATTCCGAATAGAATCTGTATACCATCTTAGTGAAAAATTTAACATCCGTGTTTTAAATTTAAAAAAGTTCCGTTACTTTGGCAACACTGCCACGTTTTGACGTTTCATGCGCAACCCATAACCAAACAAGAGAACACCGCACGGCGTTGTTTACCGCGAGGACGCGTTTTTGTGCGGATAGATCATCTGTTCATAGTCGAAACTATCCTTACGTTCGCTGTTTTTACATAAAGGATCAAGTTCACACGCCCCTACACACGATGATTATCCCGGTGCGCTGTTTCACTTGTGGCAAGGTGATAGGAAACAAATGGGAAGCTTATTTAGGTTTGCTTCAGGCGGAGTACACCGAAGGGTAAGTACACTTATGCTCGTTTATTTCGGATAACGAATTGACTTACAATACCAGTCAACTTCCTCTACACCCAGTGACGCGTTGGACGCACTTGGACTTAAAAGGTACTGCTGCAGGCGGATGCTGCTTGGACACGTGGATCTGATTGAGAAGTTACTAAACTACGCACCCCTTGAGAAATAAAAAGACTAACTCGATGCCTAGTGTAAGAACTTTTATTAGCAGTTCAATACTTCCTGCTATGTAAATAAATGTGTCAGACGTAAATAAAATGTGTCAGTGTGTCAATTCCCTTTTTTTGCCTTTTTTCTGATTTGCAACGACTCATCTTCCGACGATAGGTCTATCAAGGATGAGGAAATGACCATCCTGATCGGTTCCGCATCTTTCTTGTTAGCGATATTCTCTTGACTGATACTACAGCTTCGTCGTAAGGATTTTTCTGATGATGAACGCGGTGAGGACCTTGTGCGATTTTGCGAGATTCTACAACGCCTTTTAGTTTTGGTAGCTGGCGGTTCGATTGCATTGGACTCCGGTGTAGTCATTCCGGTCGTTATCGCGAGACCATTTGAACTGTTTTTAGTGCTGCTAGAGGATGATAGTTTGGTGCAGTATTTATCATTGCCAACAACATATGGCATGATATCCTTATACTTATCTTGAAAAGCACAGCGATGAACTACACCAATTGAAGTCTGGCAATAGCGACAGCAGAGAGCACATTGTCCGGATCGATGAGTGTCATACTCATTCTTGGCTTTGAACGTTTTGTAGCAACGGTCGCACAAATACGTCAGCGGATGCGCATCATCTCGCCCAAACGATACGCATATGGGTCGCAGTGACTCCAAATACAAATCATTCCTACAATCCATTATAACCGGTACTAACTGCTGCACTCGCATTCCTCTAGAAGGTTTTTCCGCAACGCTACGCTGTCCGGTTGTTGCTTCTACATTAGACGTTGCTGGAGTATTTTCTTCGACTGTATTCGTTTCGTCATCACCATCGAGCACAATTGTTTCCGCCGGGTCATCACCATCGAGCACAATTGTTTCCGCCGGGTCATCGCCATCGAGCACAATTGTTTTCGCCGCGTCAGCGTTTTCCGTTGGCACTGAAGCTTCCTCTGGCTGAGGGCACTCTTCCGCTGTTATTGAAGCGGCCCTTGCGAGCGGAGGTTTGGGTGGAGATACGAGGGTGCTTGGTTCGATACTTGGAAGGTCGTCAGTTTGAATGATTTTCTCTGTCGATGAACTAGCTTCGTTTGGATCGATGTTTGTGTGTGCAGCTTCCGGATTCGGAACTAAAAATGACATTTATTGGGATTACATTTCGCCTTCAACAAATTCGCTCCTATTATATTTACCTCTGTTTGCATTCATTTGCGAGAGCAGTGCCAGCTGGTTCATCTTAAAGCACTTCCTAAAAGACAGTTTCCGCACGTAGTGATTGTAAGTTTTTATCGACTTGTTGTAACACGCAAAGCATATATGCTTGGTGTATTTGTCATTTTGCTGTATCTGGAAAAAATGAACAGATAATTAAACACTTCCTAGGGAGTTATTGTTACTCTAGAACACTTACACTTAAGTTGTACACTTCGTTGACCAACTTGCGTATATCGTCAAACTTTTTCATGTCTAAGCTGGTCGCTTTGTCAACCTCTCCCAAGCACAACCGACATTCGACATTTTGTCTGTTTTCTTCTACGATCGGTTGACTAGCTATTTGTGTGCAGTTTTCCTGGGCCATGGCACCACGACTTAAACTCACCCACGGTACTTAGCTAAATCGGTACACGCTTTCACAACCCAAACAATTCGAGAAAAAACATGTAGTAGCATCCCACATCAGCCCGCGAAATAGTTTGAAAATTTTGACTTGTCCTTTTCACAACGAATTGGCACCTACGAATGACAGCAGCTAGTTTATTATCCGGGAGCTCGCCGGGTTCCATTATCCGGGAATGGCAAAAATGGCTGCTCTTTTGAACAGTTTCTTTTTGAAATTTATTTCTTACCCACCATCCATTGGAGCACTAATGCTCATGATAAATAACGTATTTAGTAACGTATTCTGATTTTTTAACCTAAATTTCAAACCCCAATAACAGAAGTTATTGTATTAGAACTAGAAGAAAAAATGTAAATACAAAGTGATTTAGCAAAATCTGACTTTTGATATTTTTTGGTCGTCCCATAAAAAAGCTTTTACTTATGACCTATCTAACCAAAACTCTGAGATCAACAAGTATTTGTATGTGAAAAGAAACTGTAAACCTTCCAGCATACTTCACGAACAATTTCATTACGTATTGGTTATTTGATAATAAAAACATGTCTCAACTGTTATCTTTACTCATTCCATTTGCTTCACATGTACACAATCGCTTCATGGCAATACGGCCAATGGACGTAGTACTTGATTATTAAAAAGTAAATACATTTCCTTAACGTTCGTTCATTTCCACCGAGAATGAACGGAGATGCTTGTAAACAAAACATTAAGTTTTTCTATTCAGAGCCAGAGAACGATTTTTAAACTTGCCATGAACAGCCAGCCTGCTCTTTATGGTGAATGTTTTTTTTTTGGTGTTACATTTCTAAGAGAATCCTGCCCAATTCTCCAAGGGAACCACCGACACCAGAGAGGATCGGTATCGAGTGAGAGAGAGAGAGAGAGAAAGAGAGCAACTAACGCACCAACAAGCATGTAAACTACCTCCCCAGCACGTGCTTCAACATGTTCGTAGACAGCCGTCTCCACCGGGGGATAATAGGGAAAAGTTAGCCCGCGACAAGGACAGCACGAGCAAAGGGCGATGGGATGAGCTCCCCAGCCGAAAAAAAAATGAAAAATGTCGGCGAAAGCTTCGGCTTTCACCTTCCTTCGGGGGAGGCAAGGAAAACTCGTGCAATTCGATGCCAATCGTCGTGCTGCTGCGAGCGCACTCGAGTGTTCCGGTGGTTAGCAGAATTTTCCACCATCGCAACACACCACGCTATTTGCGGAGTGTTCCTTTTGTTCCTTTTTCCATCGTTTGTTTATCCACCACCAGTGACGGTTAAACGCCGGAATACAATAACAAAATAGTAATGGCTTGATCGGGATATCGGTGCATGTGTAACATTGCGAGCAAAAACGTATCGTATCGTCCTTCGAAAGTGCAGAAAGCAAAAGAAAAATGGTGCGCTCCGTTTAGGTCATCTCGTCCGGTGAGGGAGGGGGCAGACAATCCGTGTCCAGCCAGCACCGGAATCCTGCCTTTCGCAGGACGCTTTTCCGCGGGATCGAACGGATAAACAGTTTCACAGAGCACCCAAGCAGTGAGTGGCGTGCAAAGCTCTGCAGTCGAAAGGAAAACACGCACCCGCGGACCAGCAAAAAGCCTAGTTGGAGCAGGAACCAAAAAAGCACAGTCGGTGGAAAAACATGGCAGAAGATTTATCGATCAATAAAAATAAGATGTAAGTGTGTATACACAGGACCATACACATAAATAGGTGTGCGCTCGTTTCAGAGATAATTGCTTGTCGCGCTTCACTCTCAACACGTTGCTTTCTCGCTCTCTCTCCCTGCCGCTCTCCAGTGCACACATACAAACGCACGCACACAGCCCATTTGCTCGTCCTTTCGTTCGGGAGGGTGGCTTTTTTTTTCTTGTGTGTGCAATTTTCGAAATGGTGTGGAGTGAAGTGGAATGAAAAAAAAGAATCCCGTAAATGGATGGGGGATGGAGCATCCGGAGAAAGCATCCTTAAGAAAAAAAACTACGCTGGCAAGATTCAAAGATGGATGCCATTGTTCTCCATGAGTTGTTAATTTTGCTCTTGCTTCTTTCCGGCATGGAAAGCTGCCATTAATTGCACATTATTGTCAGCATCCCTAGTAGGCGGGAGGATTTTTTGGCGGGGCTTTTAACTGACGTCGCTCATCCTGACGAGCTGCAGAGGCTCGGTTACGACTTATCGCGAATGATAGCAAAACTTGCTCTTGATTTGCATTTGCAGCTTCACGCAACGGTACGGCAACAGCAACAACGACATTTGCCGGTTATGCCTCAAGAACGAAGCGCACATGGAGCCGTTGTTCTACTCGAATCTCTTCCCCAATATTCTGCTCACGAAGAAGATATACGACTGCACCTCGATACAGGTAGAATGCCGCATAAATCGCTCCTCGATGGGAATTTTAATCATTGTTTTTTGTTTTCCAAACCCCTCCCAATAGATCATCTACGAGCGCAACCTGCCGATGTTTGTGTGCAAACTGTGCACCAACAAGCTGGACGAGTACGTCCGGTTCCGGGATCGGTGCATCGCGAACGATGAGTTCCTGCGTAACGCGCTGGCTGCGTTCGGTGCGAGTGGAGCTGGTTGCGCGGGCGCCATTAAAGCGGAACCGGAAGACTCTCCACCACCCATACCGGGTTCGGCCGCTCCGGGGAGCAAATTCGCCCAATGTCTCGGTGTGACACCGATGGAGTTAAATTGTGCGCTTGTTGCGGTGGCTGCGGTTGCGGCGGGTCATCCGCCAGCGAAACGCGAACCACCGGATGTGGATGAGGAGGACGATGATGGGGAGTTATACGGACGTTCCCAGCCGGATGTTCCTTCCCCCGAGCGCACCAGTTACGGTCGACCAACGGACGGGGAAATGCCACTGAAAGGGACTCTAGAGGAGCGCTTCCGGTCTGTTAAAGGAGACGAAACACCCACCGAGGATGTGTACGATGAACCCGACCCAGACGCAGACCCGTACGTGTGTGAGGTGTGTTCGAAGTCGTTTAAAATACGCCACCATTTGATGGTGCATCGGCACACGCACGTGGATGTCGCCCACGTGGCACCGCTTAACGGTCAGTTGCATGGGGAACTCGAATTTCACGCCCAAACCGGGGGCAGTGTCGGTGGAACCGGTGGTGGTGGAAACGGGAAACAATCGTACAACTGCCCGAAATGCGCCAAAGTGTTCGTAAACAAGGGCAACCTGCTCAACCACCTGGAAACGCACAGCAACGAGAAAACGTACTCCTGTGACATTTGCGCGAAAACGTTCAAATACAACGTGCAGTTGCGGTTGCATATGCGCATCCACACTGGCGAACGGCCGCATAAGTGCGAAATCTGCAATCGTGGTTTTTCACAGCTTTCCAACTTGCGATCCCACCGGAAAACGCACTCCAAAGTAGGTACATCCTGCTCCGTGGGACAACTGGGCCTTTGTGTCACTCACGCTTTCACTTTTTTCTCGTCCAAAAAAAAACACTCCCCCACAGGTTAAACCGTACAAGTGCCATTTATGCCTCAAGAGCTTCACCGTGCTGGACAACCTCACCGCGCACAGTGCGAAATGCCTGAAGGACAAGTTCCGGTGCACGCTCTGCTCGAAATCGTTCGCCAAAGAGGGCAACCTGCTGTCGCACCTGCAATCGCACAGCGACGGCATCGTGGAGAAGATGTTCAAGTGCGAGATGTGCCCGAAAAGCTTCAAGAACAAGGAAGACTGGAAGCGGCACGTGCGCGTCCACACGGGCGAAAAACCGTACACGTGCGACATCTGCTCGAAAGGATTCGCGCAGAAGGCGAACCTGCTGTCGCACCGGAAGACGCACCTCAAGCCAAACGTCGTGTACAAGTGTGACCGGTGTGGGCGAACGTTTCGCTCGCAGAAGGTCCTTGAGCTGCACCTGCCAAAGTGTGCCGGTGGTGGACCGGGTGATGTTGGCGTCCCATCCGCGCCGGTGACACCGGTTTCACCCGGATCGCTGGATGGTTCCGCGAGTCCTGGGGCGGCCATAATGGCGGCTTCAACGGCGACCGGATCGGCGAGCAACACTCCGTCGACGTTGTCGGAGGCGCTGTCGGATTTGTTGCGGTACGAGATCGCCCTTAGGGCACCGCTCGAACTTCAGCAGATGCTGCTCGGGCACATCGATCGGAAAAAGCCCCTCAATGGGGTTGGTGGGAAGGCCACCGGGAGGCGGTACCGGTGTGACGTGTGCTTCAAGGGGTACTCTCAGTACCCGTCCTTGATCAAACACCGGAAGCTGCACTTTAAGGTGCCACCGCTGGTGAAAGTGCTGGCCGGAGCCGGAAAAGCTCGCCACCGGGAGTACGACGAGACGACCGAACCGGGAGCGGACGAGGACGAGGACGAGTGTGCGGAGGCACTGGCACTGGCCCGGTGTACGCCAGGACCCCCCGATCCCACCGAGCGCCCGTACACCTGTGATATTTGCGGTAAGACCTTTAAATACAATCGGAACCTCAAGGTTCACGCCAAACTGCACGTTAGAGCGAACCGTTTTAAGTGTGACAAGTGTACCAACACCTTTGCACAGGCGGAAGATTTGAGGCAGCATCTGCGCACCCACCCGACCGCTGCCGGCAGGACCTTCAGCTGCGAGTACTGCTCGAACCGGTTCCGCTCGAACGAGGACCTGAAGCGGCACCGGAGGTCCCACACGGGCGAACGGCCCTACCGATGCCACCGCTGTCCGAAGGCTTTCACCCAGCAATCGAACCTGCGGGCTCATGTGAGGATCCACGAGCGGGAGGAGGCGTGCAGCGGGTGCCAGGATCCCACCACCACCAACCAACAGCAGCATCCTTCCCGGGGACCGGAAGTGGGCCACCGATGTGTGCCAGCACCGAGCATGGATGTGTAACATAGCGTTTTTATACCGAAAGCTCGCGCAGGTGGAGCAAAGCGACGTAGGCGTATTTAGAAGTGGCCGGAAAGGACTCACTCGTTTTCGTTTACCCCCTTTTTCCTGTAAATGATAAGGCCCCCCCCTGCCCCGTTAGCTCCCGTTGTTTTGTCTCTCCTATTGGATGGTGTTGTGTTGATCAATGTGTTTTTTGCCCCTGCGATGGTGCAATTGTGATTATTATAGCCCGTAGAAGGAATAAATGTTGTTTCGTGTATCACATGGTGTATTCGAACCCAATGGGAGGATCGGGTTTCACTGGTTTTTCATTTCGTACTGCACGAATCGGTTGATCGTGTGCATTAGATAAGCGAAATATTATTCAAATATTTTCAAAATTAAGCGCAAATGCATGTATCCAATGCACGTTTCTACTAAAATTGCAGAAAAATTACATTTAAAGCATTTATTTGTTGGCAAATAGCAGTTCAGGATTCTCTTCTAGAACACAAATCCCGCTAAGCGGATTTTGACGTTACGTTCATTCGTAAATAGTTCATCGCTATGCTAGTCCACGGACCACAACAAAACGCAAAATGTTTGCTCAATTTTTTAACCATTCCCGAGCATATTACGTTCACTGTGCTACGGTGGAACTGTCAAACAAATGTTTTTTTTCTTCTCCTGGATGTACGTCAACCACCTCGCGACTGTCAGTTGAGAGAGATGCTGAAAAAGTGAATAATAGTGCGCTCTATTGTTTACAACCGCGTGCAAAGTGCACAAAATGGGCCGTTTTATCTCGCAAAACAATCACAAACGAAGTGCGGCACGCTCCATCGTCCTAAAACGGAGATTTTGAACCAGTGCCGGTGTCCTTAGCGGTGATAGTTTCATGGTTCTGTAAACCACACACGCCTGGCATGCCGTTGCACCAGTCGCGCACAATCTAATGTTCTAGTGCGCTAAACAAGCACTCTGCAAGGACGATCGGTACCGGAAACGGAAGCGGGCAGGTTGACGGAGTCGCAATCGATTCATTACCAGTGACCAGTTGGGCTTTTTCTGTTGGTTTTTAGTACAATTAAAGCAAGTGTCGCATTGCATTCGCAACTTGCGGGATTCGGGTTGGGGCGAAACACGACACTCGTGTGGGTGGAGCTAGCTAGTGTGCGTGCGTCTACAAGCGGGGTGTTGTGTGCTTGTGTGAGAAACAGTTTGTTTGGTTCTATGTGAATAAATGGAAGAATAACCACGGAAGCTAGCAAGTGTGGGCGGCATTGTCTGTCTGAGGGTGGTTACTGGTTTCTGTTGTTAATGTTAATGCATTGTTCGGCATCAGGATAGCAGGACCCAAGTACCAGTGTGGGGGCATTCGTTGGGCGTCGTAGATGCAGCGCGATACGGGCGCCGAAAATGGTAAAAGAGATGCCTTCGAGCACGGTGATGAACCGGGACGAGGAATGCCTCAAGAAGTCCTTAATGGAGGTTGTAAAAAGGTGAGTAAAAGGGCGTCGGTATCAAGAAAAAGTGTAATTCATTGTATCAAACGAAAAGGAACCGTTGTGTGTGCGTGTGTGCTTGTGCATATCGAACCGTGGGGTTTTAGTTTAGTTGAACATGTGCGCAGGTGTTGGTGAAGTGCGCACACATTGTAAGGAACAAACAAACTTTAACCGCAGGAAAGAACGGCTATTGTTTTTGTAATAGTATGGGATGATTAGAAAAATTCTATTGTGGGTGGTGCGCAGACACGTTTAGGGGTAAGAAAATATACTTTTCGTTATTCGCTTGGATACTTTGAGGCAACACAATTCAATACATCACAGGACGAAATGAAGTCACGATAAACCTTATCAACTCTGTGATTATAAAGAACGAATGAAAGGATAGTAATTTATGCAAGTAATATTTTCTCCGAGGTAAACAAACAAAAGAGATAAACAAACAAAGATCGAACGAAAACAATAGAATATTGGATATCGCTTCCCTTTGTTTGTTTTGTGTATCTTTTCTTCACTTTGTTTTCTGTATCGACTCATTCTAACATCTGTTGTTTTCATTCTATTTAATGACTACAGTATTTAAAGTAAAGCAAAGGATTGAAACCCAAAAATGTAGACTTTTTGTCTTATGTCGTTTAATTTTTTGTGATTGGAATTAAATTCCATCTTTTTTTGGAGAGGTGTTTAAAATATTACTTTATATTATACACCTTTTAGCAGTCCATCCAGAACATAAGAACATTTTAAATGCTTCCCTAACGCGTGGATATTTCCTCCTTTGTGTGGGTTTGCGTTTGCAATGCTTTTTTTTCGATTGACTACACTCCCCCATCCTCCAATCTCCGGTTTTAACCATCTTTTACCGCAGTTGTAAGAAAGCACAAAACAAATAGACAACAGACGTCGGCAAAATTGCGCTCTGACACGCGGAGTCTCCTGAACGTCCACGCCAGCGCTTATTTTGTTTCACACCACCAAACTACCCGATCTCCAGGATCATCGCGCGCGCTCTGTGCTTTGTGCTGCATCCATTGTTCTCTCGTTACGTTCGCGGAATTTGAAGATTTCTTCCTTCTTCAGCGCGGCAAAAGGCGCGTTGTGTTGTTTTTGCTACGCAACACATTTTACCGGCTTCTTGGCGCTAACATGAGGCCGCGTGTAAAATAAGAAAGCAAAGAAGAGAACCCCCCCACTCCTCCCATTCCCCCCTTAATTACGTTGCAAGTGCAGCTGTGTGTGTGAGGGCTGATGCAGAAGCAAGTGCGCGCGCAGAGCACAATTAGTGACCTTGCAAGTGCTCTTTTTTTTGTTGGTCGCTCGATCAACCAACGACGAAGAAAGAAAGGGGTTAAACAACCGCGAGCCACGCAAATCGCGTTGTTCGGCCATGTGTGTATGGCGGTTTCCATTAGCTAAGTGTGTGTGTGTTTGGTGTTTGGAGCCGCTTTTTTTTTATTCAACCGGCAGCGGTTGCTTAGATGCGCAGCAGTATTATTGCATTGTGGTGATCAACACGGCTATCAATGAAGAGGATCAACATTTCCTCGTGGAAACAACCGAATGACTCGAGGGGGATTTCCCACAACAATATGTTGCCTTGACCTCGCACTTTCACAGGCCCTTTGTCCCACGCTGCAATTGGCCTACTCCACAATTAATTCCCATTGCTTAACTCTTAGGATCAGCAGCAAAATTAATGTCAAAGAAGGATCCTTTTTCGAATGGCATTTTTACCATTTGTTATAGAAGGACTATGAGCAAGGGAAATAAACTAAATAAAGCTATCAATCAATGTTTGCAGTCAATTATAATCTGTACCTATTCAATAGGATTTTCACTTTCTTTAATCTCAATTCGTATGTCGCATTTTTACAGTGATTCAAGCAACATTTGCCGATTATGTTTGTCCAAGGAGCAGAAACTTACGCGCGCTTTCGCCGACGAAAATGGAATCGACGATGCGCTGTTGAAGAAGATCTTCGACTGCACAACAGTGAAGGTGATTATTGCTTTACTGGTTTTAGTAACACTTAAATCCCAAAAATTGATTGTGATCCTCTCGGTTTTTGTGTTCATAGGTAAAACTGAGGGGCATATTTCCTTCAGCAATATGTGCGGTGTGTGATCTAAAGCTGAACGAATTCTACAAATTCCGCGAGAAATGCATTGAGAATGACACCTTTCTGCACAGTCTACTTGACGAACCGGAGTCGGATGTCGACCAGTCGGTTCCAATCGTCGACACTGAGCTTCAATCGCCCGAGAATGGAATCGGTTGCGAACAGGCTGAACAGCAGACGGCCACCTCAACCACAACCATGCCATCGGAGGCCGAAAAAGACGTCATGGCGATTGCGATGAATCAGCTATCGTCCTTTGGTCTACGGCCACTGCAGGACCTGATGATGGAGGGAGCTAGTGGGCGCCCGAATGGAACCACGACTCCTCTTCTCGGTGGTGGGAATATCGTTTCTTCCTCGTCGTCTTCAGCCACACCATCGCAACAGCACGGCGGGCCGGTACCGTCTCTCCTCGCTACGATGGAACTGGCGCAAAAACGACAAATAGAGCAAGAGCGAACGTTTGCGATGGCAGCACTAGAAATGGCTGGTCTGCAAGCAATGCGAGGTAACGGAGATGGTGCTGTTCGGTACGTTTGTGGCGTATGTCACCGGACATTCCGGAACGCGTACACCCTCCGGCGTCACACGAACCTCCATACGGAGACGAACCTATTTCCGTGCGAATATTGCGGCAAGAAGTTTAACGATCGCTCGAACTGGAAGATCCACCAACGGACGCACACCGGTGACAACTTGTACACGTGCTTGGTGTGTTTGAAGACGTTCATCTCACCTTCAACGCTCAAGTACCACAGGCGATCCCACCGGCGGCTGCAATCCTTCGATTGTCGACTCTGCACGGCATCGTTCAGTAACTACGATCTGTTAGAGGAACACGCACGCTACACGCACCAGGACATGCAGGACTTCCAGCCGGACGAACCGATGATCGATGCGGCAAGTTTTGTGAAAATCGAGCTGGAGGATAGCGAACCATCGAGCTCGATGGCCGAGGGTAGCGTTTCAACGACACGTGATCAGGAAAACGACGAGAACGACCGAAGAATGGTGGATAGCAGCAGTAGTACCACTAGCAGCAGCGGTAACAACAATCAGAATGAGGAGCAACTGGCCGAGCAGCAACGGAGAGAGCAGCTGCTGGAGCTGGTACAAAAGCACCTGCAAGATGGTGCTGCGAGCAGCTTTAGCGAAAGGTTGCAGGGTAAACCTAGCGGAGAGATGCACCCGGAAAGAGAGGACATCAAGGCAGAAGGGTTGGATCATGGGCAAGAGCTACAGGAGATGCAACAGCAACTACAAACGCAAGATCCACCACACGGGTTTCCTGTAAAGGAGGAACCATTTGACGATTCCATGGATCTGGATCCGAGTGCATTGCTCCAGCAGGCAATGCAGGAAGCTGCGGATGACGAGGAGGAAGAGCAGGATGATAAGCAGGTGTGTGTGTGTGAAACAGTGACAAGGAGCATTATATTTTAGAATGTCTTATCAATTATATAATTTGCCAAAATTAGAACATGGAGCAATTTACTGATCTAATTCGGTGTTCTTGATCTCTTCTTTCCAGTTATCGTCCTCATCGTCCAGCTCGACGTCTCCATCGACGGTGATATTATTTCGGTGTGATTATTGCATGAAAATATTCCATTTCCTGGATGAGCTGAATGCGCACATGCTACTCCACAATGGAGCGATGAAAGGTGGCAACGTTGGTGGTGCGGTTGTGCTGGGTTCGGCCGCCACCACCTGCACAACCCTGCCAGTTCCTACTCCCATCATAACTCCTCATTTGGCTGTAGCTGGAGGACCACTCCAGCATCCCAAACCGCTGGCTCCTAAAAGCGTAATTCGTAAAAAGAGGGGCATTGGCAAGCTAAGTCAAGGCGTAAACATGATCCTAGCTACGGGAAATGATGAGAAAAATGACTTGGAATCGGTGGCACCTCCAGAGCATCAGTGTCCAAAGTGTTCTAAGACTTTTCGCACGGAAGAGTTGCGTCGAGTGCACGAGGCAACGCACGAAAACGATGAGTTGGCTCATAAAATGCGCAGCTGCAGGATCTGCAATAAGTTGTTCAAGTGTGAGTTGAACCTGCTGGCACACATGCGCAAACACTCGCCGGAGGTCCTTCATGGAGTGCCGTCGGTGGTACCGTCGGCTGATGTTGATCCTGCGGCAGGGGACAGTAGTGGGAATGATGAATCCTGTTCCTCATCCTCGCACGGTGTGATTGTAGCGCCTGAACTTCAGTTGCATCCTAACACACCACATCCTGACGAAAGTGATGAAGGTGAGCAACTTTCGGGAGCAGCGGCGTTAGTGGCCACTTCACCGGATAGTGGACCGGAAGCTCCCGGAGCGTCCCGATGTGGCGGTACCGTCGATGGAATCCGAAGGTGCGAAATCTGTGCCATCACGTTCGAGGATACGGCCGAGCTCGATCGGCACGTGTTGTGCCATTTTGAGCGAAAGGAAGCGATCGCGTTCGTGCCTCAAACCGACCGGCCGTTTCAGTGCACCGAGTGCCATAAGAGCTTCAAGCGGAAGGACTATCTGCTCATTCACATCCGCACGCACACGGGCGAGCGGCGGTACAAGTGTGACCTTTGCACGAGTGCGTTCGTTCATCCGTCGAATTTGATCACGCACCGGAAGCTGCACTCAAGTGAACGACCGTATCGGTGCAATCTGTGTGGGGCCACGTTTAAACTGTTTGCTGGGCTTAAAATTCACCGGCGCCGTTGTGAGCAGAAGCGACCGAAGGCATTTTTAAATGGTGCCAGTGCGGGTGAAAATGCTAGTGGATTATCATCCGGTGTTGGAGTCCAATTACCAAACCCTTTCCCGTTCTGAACTACGGTGGCGAGTGAAACTGTTCGAAGGCAACGAATGAAATGATTTGTAAACTCAGTGCCCATTCCTTTCGGGTACATTTGTCTGTAGGAAAACTCCTTTGTAAAGGACTAATTGGTTCACATGTTTCGTAGATTTGCCTAGTGAGCCCTTTTGATGCTGCAACAGGGCTAACAAGATATGCTAGCGAGATAAAACCATATTTCGATGGCTCTTGCTCTGTGAACCCGAACTCCTTCGTTGCGATCAGTTTAATAAATTTGCCTTTTTGAAAGAAGCGTACTTTTTAGACGCTTTACGATCTTAATCTACTTTCTAGTGATCTGTTGAAAAAAGATGAGCATAAGCAGTTTAGGATAGTAAGTTTATAATTTAAAATTCCTTAACACTCCGTTGGCAAGGACATGCGAAATGGAGCCAGTTAGCACCGAAGCCTGTCCTGTCGCTCTCTGGTGCAATTTTCACGGCTTCTTCTTCTTTTCTCTTTTGAAGTCTGCTTTCTAGGTTCCTTTCTCGCGTTTTTTTCTTTGGCTTTTAATTCAAAAAAGACGTCCCCGCGTTACGCAGGATCCTATCCTCGCTCAATCGCGTCCCAGCAGTTTATATCAATGTGGTTATAAACGCAATATCGTAGATCTTTTTTTAAAAAAAATGATGCATTTTACTTAGTTTAGTTTACCGGCGTGCGATGTTTAGTGCAGCACTAAACTCGAGACCTGAGCGTTGAGGTTCTGTTTCCTGAAACAAAACAGAGAAAGGTGCGGTCTTGGAAATAAAATTACCAACCGTTTTCTAGCCACGTAGCGATCATTCCAAACCCAGGGTATAGGTTGGTAATACGATTTCATACTGTGCACCATGTCGGAGTTACTCGTTTAGTTGGACGTACAAATTCTTCAGATTGCCGTCGTTCGGTTAGTATTAGAGTGTAACGAATTGAGACCAGTAAAAAACAAATCAGGAAAGCACGGGAATCCACGCCGCCGGGTGGATTTTCGTTAACGATGCAATGTCTTAAGCGTATGAGGAAAGAACAGTCTACTACTTATCTTCAATTTTGGAAGCTATCGTGAATCTAATCTAGAAATGCCATAGGAATGATGAAAAATGAATAAATCCTAATAAGTTTTAACCTGCGTTGCGTTAGAGTTATTCGCTTAATACGCTCAGTTCCGAAATCATAGCAAACTAAATAATCATATTGAGTACATTTCTTAAGAGTGTCGTTAGCAAAAAAATCCATGTAGTCAAATATTCATATATTTCACAAAATAATTACTAATAATCGCTCCTATTACGAACGTGCCAAAATTGATGAACTTGCATGCAAGCTTATAAGAAAAAAAAACGAGATATCTTGAAAAACAAATCGGTAGTAGAGAATCAAGAAGTATTGAATTTACACATATATATTCACAAAGCAGGCAAGAAGAGAAACTTCAAACTTCGGCAAACATGAAAATAAAAAAACAAACAATGACCCTCTCAATCCAACGGCATATGATTCTGGACAGTACACTTTCGAATATGATAGAAATAGCTGCTAAGGTTATTCTTGTACAGAAAGTTACATCCTACTTCGCGAAAACAAGAACTAGCAGTTTATAAATCGTGATATAAAATGAAGCTACGCTAATTTTACTTGATACGAAAAAAAACGTGCTACAACGGAACGCCTCGTATGACCGATGTGTTCTTCTGCTACATTTCCCTTTGAAAAATAAACTTTAGTGATGAAGAAAAGCGCGAATACCCGACTGATTTATTGTAATTGATCTTAAACCTTGATCTAACCATGGCGTTATCTATGCCCATGAAGATGTTCTATAAGGCTGCGAAAAGTCAAAGTCTAGAAGACTGATCTAAGTTTCAAAAAACTGCATGTTATTTAATGCCTTCTTTAGCATAAGCGTTCTTAAGCACAAAACGAAAAGACATCACCCAGCTAGTGGGAAATGCGAAGCGGCAATAAACGAAAGACAAGTTGTTGTTTATTTCGTGGCGTGTGTGGATGAGCTTCCTTGTTTCGGTTCACGGGATGACACCGGGAATTGGCGATTGCGCGTCCAACACTACGAAACAAATGCGCAGCCGCACGGACCCACGGAAGGGTGTTGCGAACCAAAACACGACCCATCGTTGCTTCGGAGGCAGCAGCGTTCAGTTACAGTTCAGCTCAATCGAAAAACGGCAGGAAAACGCCAAATACGGGTCCTCCAAAGGTGATAAAGTTGTGACATTTCCTTACAAAAAAATTCGCAAGCTGCGGGTTTTTAGTTCTTCCATATCGCGTGGTTCAGTGCCGGAATTACGTTGTGCCGTATTGAAATGATGAGCAACCGCCTCGCCAGCGGAAGGTGAACACACTCACTTCCGGTGTCCGGCAAACGCCAGCCAGGAGGAAAAGCTTGCTCTGCCTTCAGTCGGCGGGGAAATTGACCGCGCTGGACGACCAACGGCGAGCCTTCACGATGTCGGCCGGTTCTTCCGGTGGCGGTGGGTTTGGTGGAGCTGCAGCAGGGATGCTAAAATCACCCCACACCGCCCTCCAGCTGCTGCTGGAGGAAATCAACTTCCAGCGGACGAAGGAAATGCGCCAGCAGCAGAAAGATGGTTAGTAATTTTCCAGTTACGGTTCGATAGCACCCCCACGACGACACACGTCTTATTTCCGATCATAAAAGAACTCTTCTTCCTCCACCTCCTGATGCCTGTCATTATCGATTTTTCCTCCCGACCTTTCCCTTTCCGGAAAACCGTCCCCCGGTGCGCCATCTCGAGTTTATTGAGCCGCGGGACGTACGATAAAAAAAACGGGGGAGACGAATATGCGCACTTCCTTTCTCCTCGCGAAATGGCAAACCCACCATCGGGATCTCGTGGACGGATTTTTCCTTCATCCATTCAACGGATGAAAGCACGTTTTCTGCTTACCATGGCCCAACATGAACCAGGTTGACCGGTCTTGGGGAGAGAAGATGCTTCCTTTTTTCCCCCCATTTTCCATTGGAATTTAGATTATTCGCGTTACTGGTTCATCGGGCTATTGGAATGCAATTAAGTGCTGGTGTTCGTATTTCATTAGCACGAAAGTGAGCGATTTGGTGTCGTTCTTTTCAAACCCTATCCTGACGCAAGATGCTATGAATCATCGCGACGGTTCCCATCAGTGGGGTTTACAAATGCATGATTAAAAAATGATCGCACAACGAGTGGACTTGCATTGATGCGTAGAATGCGATAAAGCCGCATTGCAACTCGCCCGGCAGCTTCACGGTCACGGTGACTCACGGACGATACGGTCGATAGTCACTGCCGTTATTCGATTTTGGTGCACAAATCACGCCAAAGTGACCGATTCCACCGCATTTTCTTCCATTATGCAAGCGCGCATCGTCTCCATAACCAACACAAATAGCTCGCTCAGGCCGGTGCGAATGCCCTTTTGTCGTATTTATTCTGTTGGTTAGCCTTGGGGGTATGGTGCATCGTGTGCTTTGTTTGGAAAGCGTCTTTTCGGGTGCCTTATCTCGAGGGTGCACGTCCCAAATTCACCGGCGTCCATTAATCATGAGCAAGCCGTCAAGCATCAACCCATGGCATGCTGTGTGTTTATTTATTTTTATTCCGGGAAAGAAAAAACACTCTAAACATGTCCTAGGACGTTTCTACGCACTGGTGCTAAGGAAAAAAAAGGAACATTTTTTAGCAAAATCTCGTCATGCGAAAAACCAATTCAAACTGTTCAACGTGGAAAGCATGCTCCCTAGAGAATGTGGAAGAAATCAATTTCCCATAAACAGAATGACTTTTGGACGTTTATTACAGCGGGAAGAAAGTGTGTGCAATAATTGGAAATCAATGCGGTGACTGGCATTTTTCTGTTCAATATTCCAATCCACAAGCAAGCGCATTTGATGCTACACATGCTCAGGGAAAAAGGTCGTCTTATGTCATTGAGGTTAATTGGCTCCCCTAAAAGGACATCAGGGAGCCTCAGTTAATTTCGAATAACAAAGTCACACAAAAGAGTCCTTGCAATATTACATCCCCATCGTCACGATTCAACATGCTGCTGGTTTTTCAATTTCACACTTCCAGATGGTGGGTTTGTCGTGCTCCAAGGAACCACCTACTGGACGGACCTCTTCGTGCGGCACTTCCTGTTCCAATCCGAGCCGGAACACAGCATCGACTGCGATGATTTGCTATTTTTCGTGCGCAAAAAACACATCAAAAGCTCGTCCCGTTCCATGCCCCGCTACGAGACAGAAATCGAAGTGTTCCGGAAGGACTCACGCAAACTCCCAATCGGTGACCCGGACGTCGACTGGGAGGAAACGGTCTACCTAAACCTGGTGATCCATCAGTTTAACTACACGCTAACGCTTGCCATTTGCACGCGTACCTCACCCAAAGAGCTGCAGGTGTTGCGTCGCCACTCGCAGAAGGTTTACGCCTCGCCAAGTCGCCGGAAAATGGACACTAAGGGCGATAGTGAGGAGATAACGTACCCGCACATCTGCTTCATGGTGGACAACTTCGATGAGGTGTTCCACGACATCCTGGTGCGTGACGGAGAGATGGTGTGCGTTGAGTTAGTTGCGACGGATCGGGATGGTAGTGTGCAGGGGGTAATTTTCCTCGGTTCGATCCGGTATGACGCACTCAAGAGGGTGTATGACGCACGGGTAGGTACCAACGATCCTCATCTCCCTCAAAAAGCTCTAACCAACCAGATTTAACCGACTCCTATTTGTAGCAATCCAGCCTCGGCTCGAAAGTGGCCCAACGGATGTCCTTTGGGTTGTTCAGTTCCGGTGGACCTCAGACACGCTGCGAGTTCGTTCGCATGAAGGGCCCTCAGGGCAAAGGACACGCGGAGATGGCCGTCACGAAACCGAAAGGATCCGGAGTCGAAACACCAACCAGCGAACCAGGGTAATGGACATCGTACGCCATGGAAAGACGTCCTCGAGAAACGTGAACTAAACGCCTATTTTCAACCACACAGGTTCTGTGCCACCGATATGTGGGATTCAGAGTGGGAGGAAGACTGCGAGGAGTACTACAATTACCGGCACCAGCGGCGACTTAGTGATCCTAGCGCGAACTTGAACAACTTCAGCCGGTACGGTTGGCGCACGAAGAACGCCGGTGATCCTGGTTCGTCCTACGGTGGTTCGAAGGCGCGCTCAGAAAATGAAGGACTCGATTGTCTCGCCAACGAGGTGTCTGAGATTGAGGCAGGCGATTTGCGTGACGGTAAGCCGAAAATGACGTTTTGTCCCAAATTTCTCTTTGTAAAAAAAAACGCTATCACATGCCGGTGGTGTGTGTTTGTGTGTCGGTGTCGTTCGTCCATTTGCTTCCCGGTTTCTGGTGGCACGATTCTTGGCAATGTACGAATAGATTAAAGATCCTTTATCTCCAAAAAGGGCCTTTCTTTATTCTACAAGGACATGTGCCTAAAGAAATGCTTCTGCTTATACAACAACCTCGGAGGAAACAGAAGGATTTCAACATTATATTGTCCAAGGATCGTCGTGCCGGTTTTCGCATCCACACAGCTCATCTCATTCCCCCCACTTTCTCTCCCATGCTTACTGTCGCATGTGTGTGTGTGTCTGTGTGTAACTGCATGCGTCCACTATGTGGCTTTCAGTCTCGTTCCTCTTTTTTTCTACATCCTTCTCTCATCTATTGTCTATATAACGCTTGTATTAGCATTTTCATAACGCGCGCGCAAGCTAAAGCTCAACCAAACACGCGCGTGTACTACTGGCTTGCACTCGTTGCGTTAAGTTAACTCCTCTTAACGATACTAACCCTCAGTGGGGAAGCAGGACGATCGCTTATCACCTCTAAATTCGGGTCAAATACTGAAGAGAGCGAGGAAAATTTGCGTTTTCCCACCCTCCCAATGACAAAATTTCCCATCCAGGACGAACTTTTTCGTTTCGTTTTTTTTTCTCGGTCCATTGCCATTACCGTGTCACGAGTCCTTCATCCTTCATCCTATGCTGCCGAGTAGTGTGCTGTCTGTTTCACTCCCTCTCTTTCTCTGTCTTTCTCTCCCAAATTGACTCTTTTGCGCTCCCTGCTAACATCATTAACTACATCCTCTAGAGTGTTTTTTTTTGTTGATTTATTTTTCGTTTTATATGCCGTAGTTGAATTAGCAGAAGCTACCACGGGAACTAACCGGGTGTTTTGGGAAAGGATCTTTCCTTCTTCTTCCAAAATCCGGCACTCCCGTCCCTCCTTCCATTCACTCTCTCTCTCCCCTGTGGGTGTCCGAAGCGCCACCCCTTACAGCCTGGTTAATTTTCTTATAATTTTTCTCTTTCTCTTTCTCTCTCTCTCACACACACACACTCTCTCTCTCTCTCTCTCTTTCTCTCGGACACAAAAAACGCACGCTCGATCCCCACTCGGGAAACTTGTACTCCTTCGCGGTTTTTCTTGCGGCCAATATTTTCGGCGACCAAAAATGCCGGCCCCAACCCAGATCGTCCTGCTTCCCCGTCCGCCAGCAACGTTTCGCACACGAACCGTCGATCGCCGGTGAAACTGCCGCCACCACCGCTCTTGCCCGATAACGCCACCCCCGGTCGGTGTGCCTTTCAGCAAGCACCTACCTCGAAGGCCATCAAGGACGAGGGCATGGATCCATTAGATCGGCCCACAACAACGACGCCACCGGCACCAAGGACATCCGGGGGTTGCTGCAGTTGCTTCGGAAGGCGCAACTGCAGGTCCACGGATGCGGACTCCGTGCAGATGTCGGAGGTTTACGCGCCCTGCCCGACGTGTGGAAGTGGTGGTGGTGGAGACGACGCTCCTGAGGATCGCGACGAACCGGAACAGGGAAAACCAGACCCGGAAAGACGACGCCGACGGCAACAGCAGCTAGAATCGCTCGAATTGCACGACTCCCCGGCTTGCCTGGCGATGGTGTCGAAAGGACGATCACCGCTCATGAAGCACCGAAACGTGCTGATCGTGGAGAGTGAGCTCGAGTTTGCTGGAGGTGCGAAAGTGCGCACAACGAGCCCATCAACTACCGGAAAAGGCGCGGCGAAGAAGAAACCGACCACCGGAGATCTCCCAACCGTGGTAAAACGACGAGAGAACGGATCGAAAGCGACACAAAGCCCCAAAAAGCGGCTCAGCACGCCGGTGTTCCGTGTTACGAAGCGTGGTGGTGGATCGGACGGGGACACTACGACCAATCAGGCTGGTGGTAAATCAAACTCCAAGACTAAGGCAAGCAACGCCATTAATAACAACAACGCGGGTTGTAGACGATCAGCTCCACCGCTGGCGGCCGCGGAAGCCACCGAAGCGGCTGAGGAGTACGAAATTGCGGATGATGCCGTGTCCTTGAATGGGGGAAATTTGACGGGGGTTGGAAACACCCCAGTGGCCACCGCAACCGTGGCTGCACTGATCGATCCAAAGCAAAGGATACGCGTGAACGGACGCGAAGAGTTTCCGGCGGAACGTAATGATGGTTCGACCGCGAATGGGAACGGGAATCATCAGCCAGCCGGAGGGAAACAGCACACAAACGTGGTTGTGGCGGCGCCTAATATTAAGGAGCACCGGGAGAGACGAACCTCGAACGGTCGAACGGGTGGTGGACCGTCCATGGTTGGTAGTAGCCGGTTCTCGCTGATGTACCGTCGCAGTAAGTCTTCGTCGGCTGCGACAACACCTGCGACGGTTGCTGGCACTCGAAAGGACGAAAAGAAATCCTCCAAAAGCGCTCCAACGGGGGAGGCACGCAAGCGGAACGAAGTTGTCCGCAAGGAGGATCCTGTTGTCGTGTCATCCGACCCAGAATGCCAAGGATCAGTTCCTGTAGCTACCCCAAAAGACGATCCACCCGTCGTAGTGCCGGTGGATCGCGATATAAATGGAAATCCCGACGAAGGAACCACAGGAAAAGCCAATGGTGACAAGGAAACGACCACGCAGGAAGAGGACGAAGGGGAAGAACTCAGCAATCGGGCGATCTGGGCGGCACTGAAGGAACTGCGGGCCAAGAAGGAATGTTCCACGCTACCGAAGGTGAAAAAGCTCAGCTACAACAATGGGTACGCGCGTCCGACGATTCTGGGAAACGGGCTGGATGGTCCTGGAGTGGCATCAGGAGTACCAACGGCGCCGGGGGTGACGGGGGCAACAGCGGCCACTATCGAAACGATCCCATGTCGACGGACACCGGATGGAACGAACATCTACTATCTGTGCGATTATCACCCAAGGCGGCACCATCAGACGGAGAAAGGTTCGGGCAAGGACATCTTACACTTCCTTTTGTCTTTTTTTTGCTATCATTGTGCTTTAGGCACTGAGAATTATGGGACCGAACGTGACACTAACCAAACCCGGTCCTTGCTATGCTTCTCTATCCTTCCAGAGCTCGACGATGGTGCATACAATCCACTTTGGACGACAAAAGGCTTCACGCAGACGTTTCACTTCTGGAAGGAGAATCGACGCCAGCAGTCGACGCCTCTGAACGCCTTTCTCACCTACGTCACGCTGCCGTGGTGGAGCATAGCGAAGGGTAAGCCACGCAAGAACCACTCTTTTAGCTTGCTTTATTAATATGTCCCTTTTTTTTCACCTTCCAGACCTTCTAGACCACCGGGAGCAACCGATACTGACGTTTTAAAGACGGTACATGGTTCGAGAATTTGTCCTACACCTCATACACGAAACCACAGGCCACTCACGGACGCGATAAGGACGTCGAATGAGTTGAGACTCGGGCGAGATGTGCTTCTGCTTTCCACTGCCTAACGCCAGTTTAGTTCCTCGATCGTGTTCGTGGAGTTTTTTTGTGTGAGCTCGAAGGCATCAACGCGCTCTAGTCAATCCGGGAACCTCCGGGAAGAACCTGTGAGCCGGTTTCGAGTAATCAAACATTCCACCGCGTGGTTGCTGTACATTTGTTTGTGATAATTATGCATCTCCGTTCTGGCGCGAGTTCGGGAAAAACGACCATCAACGAATCTCTCAGCAAGGCGTGAAACCATTCCTAGCGGCAGGTTTAGAGGCTTGAAAGTGGAGACAATTTTAAACGCTTTTACCATAACTCATTTAATCACCTTTCGTTCGCTTCATAATGGTTCTGGTTAGTTTTTGCGCACGTGCGCTCATTTGAAATCCTGCTGTACTGGAATTGATTCCTATTTTTTATGCGGAAGCTGGCTAGGGCTTAAACCTTAAAATCTCCCCCTTTTTCGAGGCTAGTTTTCTACAGTCAAACGAGAGACGAACGAAACGAAAAACAAAGGAATAATGTATTGTACACGTGGTCGGCGGGGAGAATGGTAAACATAAATATATAGGCAATATTTGCAACAAAAAAAAAACAACAACGCAGAACTGAATATTATGTTGAAACGTGTGTTTCTTTTTTGAACCCCACTGTTGGAAAGTTTTTCTTCCCGAGAGCCATCCCGCACAAGCACAACTCAGACGAGAGATGAAAGAAAATCAAGCATCCGTCGCATTGATAATCCAAAGTGCTTCCTCGTTGTCGGCAGACGCCCAGGACACGGAGGGTTCAGTCGCTAATCAGCTGCCCTAGCGCTCGCAGTCGCAGGAACCTGGTGAGAGAGCGTGCGAGCTCTTGTTGGCCTTCGTGTAATCAGTGAAATAATTAGTGGTGGCCAGGGGAACGGTCAGTGTGTGACGAAAGGGCAAAAGCAAAAGCGAGGTGCCTCGTCAGAACCGCTGATAAGTGGTTGTGAGAAAGTGGACGATCGCGTAGCAAAGATGGCCCTTTTCGGTAGGCTACGGTGGGTGATCGCGTTAAACCTTCTGCTGGTTGTGGGCTTTTGTAAAGGCTGCAGCAAAGATCCGGTTATCGATGAAAAGACCGTAGTGGGTGCGAAACAACCTGGAGACAACGGTTATCGGTTGGCCATCCGGGACGATCCGAAAGGGTACGAACCGGGGAAGATCTACAACCGTAAGTAACTAGACGCAAAGGTTAAACCGTTTAATTTTGTGCAATAGTCGGGCGGAGAATGATACGAGCTAATTGTGGTTGATGAAACGCAAGCACACACGCTAGTTATTCAGTCGTCGCGTCGGACAGGTCACACGAGGCGTGAACTAGCTCATCGCTGATAATTCCGTCAGGTTATAAGGGTGGTGCATGTAGTGCTGACGTCGAATGGACGATCGATCGATCGATCGAGCTTAATCCTAAGCTGATACATTGTATAAAATCTCAGCTAAATCTCACAGCAACGCAAGGACGACGTCATAGATTCGATCTTCTATTAGGCTTTGCGTAAATCGGCATGTTGATTCACGGTGTTACTGATAGTGCCCCCTGTGATAATGCCATTTGTCTTGTTTATCTCCAACCCAACGTTTTCGGCCGTTTCCTTGATCATTTCGCAAGAAGCAGAGAATAAGGATTTAAATTTACTTTTTCATCGCTATTTTCGTAGCTGTTTTTAAGCAGCTCACAAACGATACGAGTTACTTCTCGAGAAACACTTAATCAAAAAGAATACTAATTGTTGGATAACACTATGTCAAATGATACGGCTCTCTAAACGAAGTGACAGCTTATGTCGACTCAGGTCGACATAGGTAAAACTAATAACTAAAGATGAAAATAAAGGAGTAAATGTCGCAAAAATAACAGAAACAATCGATTTGCTTCATTCCAACGTCCTTGCGGATATAAATAAATCGATTTAAAATGAAATTAAATATTAAAAGCATGATAAATGTCCACACTAACCTTGTACCGTTTCGCCTTTTCCCGCCAAGTGTTTATCGTCGGTTCGCGAACTCACGCCAAACTGCAGCAATTCAGCCACTTCACACTGGTCGCCCAAGCCCGGAACAATGGCCGCAACAGTGTTGCAGGCCCCCGGCGAGTTGGTCGATTCCAGCTGTTCAGTGACGCACTAACCAAATTTCACGATCAATGTGTCAACACCGTCACGCAGGCGGATGACTTCCCTAAGTCCGAGATTCAGGTGATGTGGGTGGCACCACCCACCGGTTCCGGTTGCGTCAGCATCTCCGCTATGGTTTACGAATCTGAGCAACAATGGTACGCCGACGACGGGGCACTGACAAAGGTGATGTGTGAACACAAACCGATGCCAAGGATTCAAAAGGGTGAATGTTGTGCGTGTGACGAGGCTAAGTACAGTGTACGTTTTTGCGTGACTACTTCCGGATCCTTCGAGTTGGATTAACCCCTGATGTTCTCGTTTACAGTTAACGTTTGAGGGCATCTGGTCGAATGAAACGCATCCTAAGGACTACCCATTCGCGATTTGGCTGACACATTTCTCGGATGTGATCGGAGCTTCGCACGATACAAACTTCTCGTTCTGGGGCGAGCAACACATTGCGACCGATGGCTTCCGGATGCTGGCCGAATGGGGCTCCATCCGGTTGCTCGAGCAGGAACTGCGAGCCAAAGGATCACGCCTTCGAACCCTTATTAAAGCGGCCGGATTGTGGTACCCGCGGGTAAACGCCAACACAAGCTCAACGTTCCGGGTTGACCGGAAACACCACAAAATCTCGCTGGCGTCTATGTTCGGTCCATCACCCGACTGGGTGGTCGGTGTTAGTGGGCTCGATCTCTGCCGCAAGGATTGCACCTGGACGGAATCGCTCGATATGGACCTGTACCCGTGGGACGCCGGAACTGACAGTGGCATTAGCTATATGTCGGCAAACGCCGAAACGCAGCCACGGGAGCGAATGCACCGAATTACCACACTCTATCCCGAGGATCCACGGGCGCCATTTTATAACCCACAATCGTCGGTGATGACACCGTTAGCCCGGCTTTACCTACGTCGAGAGCGTGTGATGCCTCGCAGCTGTGACGAGCAGTTCCTGCAGGCGCAGGTGTTGGAGTTATCCGAGAATACCGAGGAGGAAACACGACCGGAATGTGCCACCACCGGGTACACCGACTGGACACCGTGTTCCGTTACGTGTGGCAAGGGTATTCGTATGCGTACGCGCGAGTATATGCGACCGAATGAAGCTGCTGGTGCGCGTTGCAATCGGCAGCTGATCGCGAAGGAGATGTGCGTCGCGGATGTGCCCGAGTGTGAGGGAGATGGGCGTGAGGGTGAGAATGCTGCCAGCTCGGAGGATGTTGGTCAGTCGGAGGCGACGGTGGATGAGGCGGGTGAGGGTGTTGGCGTTTGTCGGACGACGCGTTGGAGTGATTGGTCTGCGTGTTCGGCAAGCTGCGGTATTGGTGTGACGATGAGGACACGCACTTTCTTGGAGAACATGGGCCGGAAGAAGTGCCCACACATTAGCGTCGGTAAGTTGGAAAGGAGAATCCTTTTTGAAATACTATTTAAGTAGGCCTTGGAAAAGCCTAGGACAACAAGCTAGCTGAATGATATCAGCTCAGATGCTTGTGGGGGTGATCGAATTACACGCGCTTACTAAACGATCTTCTTACTTCACCGGCACTTTAATCGCTATATTGAATAACGGGATCCACTCGTGATCGAAGGCTGTCGTTAGCCGGGCATTTTGGCATTCAATACGACGCTATCACTATATCACAATTTGACGACTTACTCGATACTAGTGGCTAAATAACTTATATACTAAATGCACACTAAACTACACATATCTTTATGAGATTCACATGATAAATCAGGCCAATCACTATTGCTGGACATTTTGTAAGCCGCTATCACTACATCACAATTTAGGAGCCACTTACCACGCCTTCTTTCTTCTTAAAACTAAATCACACATATTAAATACATTCACTTTACACTCATGAACAACCGAACGCCATCGTCAGCAAATCACTACCGCTGGCCATTTTGCGAACCACACCTACGCTATCACTATTTCACTATTTTGGAGGCATCTACCATGCCTTTTATCTACTTGTGGATAAATTACACATAAGCAAACTGGTATCGAACTACATGAATACTAATTACCTTCACTATGCACTTAAGAGAGAACGAACGCCTGCGTGAACACCTCACTTTTGCCGGCCATTTTGGCAGCCACCACCACTATCAACGCTATTACTATGCCACATTTTAAGAGCCATCTGCTATCACTTTTTTACACTTGTGCCAAATGAAACATTTGCTAAAAGACTACTAAAGTGATACTAAACCTCACATTTATTAATTAGATTCACTAAACACCGATTAACGAACGATTTTCGAACAATATTGGCGATTGATAGATAAGAACGCGGTTTTGCCGTTGCGCAAAAGAACTGTTACCTCGCCGGTGGTTCGGTAGTGACTGCTTGCAAGATCGGGTAGCGCCGAGTAATCTCTCCACAGAGTCCGCTCGAAAATACAGTTATATTTCCGGCTTTGGAGATTTAAACCTTTATCTCGGTGTAGGTGTTGTGAGATGAGGAAACTTTGACACACAATTTCTGTTTCATATCGAGTGTTGTTTTTTTATTTTAGGTTCAGATATTAAAGTATGAGGGAGTTGTATAACTTGTATAATTTAAATCCATAAAAAGGTGATATCTTTTATTGAGAAGTAATACAAACCGTGCGTTCCAACCAGGGCATTACAGGATATGATATCTTGACACATCCTTTCCTTGTGATATTATATTACGATAACAAATGTAAATGAGGCAAAGAGAGTGTGATATTGTGTAAAACCGATGTCCTTTCGTTGCAGATAATCTCTAAAGATCAGCTGAATTAAAACCTTCTCCTTTCCTTCACAGTGGAAAAGCAAAAGTGTATGCAACCGGAATGTTCGATCACCGACATGGAAGTGCCAGATGCACTCTGTCCAACCACCGCCTGGAGTGACTGGAGTCCTTGCAGTGCGACCTGTGGCAAGGGGGTACATATCCGCACCCGGCTTCTACTACTAACGCCGGAAGAGCAGCCACGTTGTCAGAACCGGATCGAACTGAACCAGCAACGCCCGTGCTCGGAGAAGGTCGATTGTCTGTACGATACGTTCACGGCGCAGGAGATATGTTCCCAGGCACCGGAAGTTGGTCCGTGTCGTGGCCGCTACCAGCGCTATGCGTTCGACTCGAATCAGGGCACATGCGTACCGTTTTACTACGGCGGGTGTCGTGGAAATCGGAACAACTTCCTGACGTCGGACGATTGCATGCATACGTGTGCGAGAGCCCGTTCCGTTAGCACCACCGTGCGTCCTTCAACACCGGATCCTTTTGACGCGTTGCCCGTCGATTGCGTGTTGTCTGACTGGTCGGAATGGACGAGCTGCTCGGTGACTTGTGGAACCGGGCGTTCGGAACGTATCCGCTCGATTATGACCCATCCACGGAACGGTGGAATGCCCTGTCCGCCACGTGTCGTCAAGCGACGCAAGTGTACCGGACCACCGTGTAATTAAGCGCCACGTTGGCGGAAGTGCTTTCACGTCAATTAAATAAATACTATTGGGGAAATGAGGAGAGGGTTTTTCTTTCCTCCCTATGAGCGCCCTCAAGAACCGTGTACATCAGCGTGCGAGTTTTTCCTTTATTTCACAACCCCGTCCGCAAACACACACACACGCAGCATCCGGCATTCGGGGTATCGGTTCTTCATTCGTAAATCCTATAGGCAATATTTTCATGTTGTAACTAACGGCTATATAAATATATTCCTAAACAATTCTATAATCCATGTTTCCCGCCATGTTTTGCCCAGGATTTGGGCGTTTACCACCTGTGGTCGGTAACTTCACGCCGACTTAGCCTTAGCTTATTGCATTGTCTATTACATTATCTCGGATGAACACACCCACGCATGCAATCTTATCACCTGCCACCAAGGAAACCGGTACTTCCCATGGGAGTACAACACCGGACAACAGTGATGGATGTGCCCTTTTTCCCTACCTTAGCTACATCTAAGCGCATGTGTGATGCAGGCGATTTCGATTTTGCTACTTTTAAACACTAGTATCACGGCTAAGCAGCATCATGGCGCCGCTGTACGCCGGCCCCTTTTCGTCCTTCCTACGCGAAGGGTTTTTCGTACTCATCGTCCTCGTTATACGGCGGCAGCGGTTCATGTTTCTAATGTCTTTTTTGTCTAGTTTTCGGCTTGGTTCTGGGGTTTTGCGAAACAGCAGCAAGCATTAATGAGCTAAAGTCTCCTACAGGACCTGCCTTGGGTGGTTATATAATCGTTACACAGACACCACGTGCATCGTCGCACCAATTTGCAGCACATTTTACAAGGTAACAAGCTACCACCGAGACGATGGAATAAATCGGTGGACGTAACACACACGCTCCCTCTCTCCACGTGGGCCACCCGTGGCAAGTTACAATTAATTCTATCTATCGCCATCACCTAGACGTGTTTCTGGTTCCTGCGTGCTATCGATGCACCGCCATTTTTACATCCCCGTGACTTCCGGAAGCGCTCAAACACGGTGTGGCTTCCGGGGTGAAGAAGAGGGTGTAACGCGCGGGCTGGAGCTGTCCTCCGAAGCAGAGCGATTGCCCATGCCGAGTGGGACGGTTAAATTGCGCACCGGTGTCGTTGGGTAGGAGCGTACGTTGTTGTTCAGGTTCGGTTGCTGTTGCTGCTGGAGCTCATCCACTTCTACCGGCCGGAAACGGAAAAGAAAGGAACGATAACAACAACAAAAAATGATGCATTAATAATTACAATATTTGGTCCAAAGGGACGAGTTTTCTTTAACTAACTCTAACTAATCTACAATGGTGTGGAATGAAACAATGCTGGTACGGATTTGGAAGACAGTATCTTCAACTTGTGTTTAAAGGTGGTAATTAAAATAAATAATAGACACACACGCACAACACACACACAGAAAACGAAACGAGGTAAGGAACGAAGGACGGTTGTTTAACGCTGTTTCCCTTGCATCGTCCTGTTGCTCGCCGTTGAGAAGATAAATGAACGAATTACACAAACACACAAAAAGCTACACGAACATTGGACTACACAAATTTAGAAGAACATTTTGTTAGAAAAAAAAAACTACTAGAAACGTAGATGGGCTCGAAGACAAATACGATTGTTAGTAGGGTAGGCATTCTCGAGAGTGACATAAATCATGCCCAATAAGGTACTACTTACAACGAAATACATACAACAACAAAAAAACCGGAAAGAGAAGTTTTTTTTACATCGCGTAAAAACAAGCCCCTATTCCGTCCGCGCGCAAACAAAACGGAAACGATTGGGATGAAAATGTGCAAGCTATCCAGTATGTCCGCGGTAGTGTTACAATATGCATGAATAATTCTCACGAAACAAAACGACACCACGCAAAGGCACGCGAAAGGACGATTCCGTTCACGCACAATCGAAACCACACAACATAACGGGTAGGATAGGTCTTTTGTTTAGTACGATTTACTAACCTTCGGTTACGCTTAGCGGTTAACGCCAAGGAGAGCTAAGTTACAACTATTGCACACGATTGCGACACGTGGTTCCCTCATTTGCGGTTAGCCATTCGCACGACAAAATATAAAGAGAGAACACAAATTCACACACGCCTGTGTTATGACAACGAAGGAAGGACGAGTTTTTGTCCTGAAACAAACAAACAATGAAGCACCAGAAACACCCGGGAGCTTGCTCCACCGGTGGGATAGGGAACGATAAGTGAGATTTGCTAAAACATGTGCCCGGGCTCCGGTGTTTCCGAACGAGATATTGGAAATACTTTCTTGCAACAAAAAAATGCAAAACCACGCTCGATGTTTGGTTTGACTAATTTTCATTCGATTTTCGATTATCTTTTTCCAACATTTGTTTCCCTTTCACTTGTGGGTTTTCATCTTCCTTTGGCGTCGCTACATAAGCACCTTCAAAAAGGTGCTTCCTATCGATGGGAAGGGCAAAATAAACGCAGTTTAAACCTCTCACACATGCTGCATATCCTGACAATGCTAGCACTCTGTCATTTCGACACTCTGTCATTTCGACGAGCACCAGGAGGTGTCGTGTTGCCCTGAACCATCAGCTACGTTTGCTTTCTTGTGTCTACTACGGTATAAGCCTGTTTTTGTTTGTGTTTTATACAATCTATGCTACTGATGTAAACCGCCACTACACGGATATTGTTACCTGTTGCTTGATTTGAAGTTCCTGCGCACAACCATTTACATGTTCCTCTTATTCTCAACTGTCGTCCCTACATTTAAATTCCGACGGTGGTACTAAGGTTCGAGCGTAAAGCGATCGCCACGCATGAAACTCGCGATAAATTAGGAAACAAAACACTAAACATTAATTCCTTCCCTTCTGCGGATGTCGCTTGAGCATAAGGCGCCTGTTTTGGACGTTTCGCGATCGATTACATGGGTAGAATTCACCGAACAAACACAACACCGTGATCCGATGGCTTCGCCGAATGAATCCACGCAATGTACCTTTTAAACTTCACGCAATTTTGAAGTTTTTATTTGCTCCTCCTAATCATCCTGATGTAACGTTTGAAAAATGTTCAATTTCTGCTGCTACTAGCTGGTAGCAGATGCTTACGTTTCTCCTTCCACACGCCATTCTAATTTCATACACTTATTTAACACGATATTTTACGCACTGCTTCGGGACACATCGAAGTGAACAAGGAAGAAAACACGTATAAGTTTACAAACATAAAAACAAAAACACATAGGAAAAAAAGCAACAACATTAACGTTAGAACGAGACACGAGGATCAAGTGTAAAACAAACAAAAAAATGGAGAAGAAAAGTTACGAAAAAAGTCGAGGATGGCGGTAAATCGAGCTGACGGACCGTGATTGTGTGACACTGGGAAGAAATGTGAAATACTTTCTGTAATACGCGACCCTCGAGGTAACACGGTGCCGCACACAGGATTGGTTATTATATCGTTCGCTGTTATTGCTACTACAAGGATTAAATGTTTATCGCTCATTGGTGTGCTTAAAGAGCCGGCAGGGAGTTGGGAGGGGGAGCACGAACCCCCTCCGGCGGCTTGTAGTTGGTAATATTAGAATACCATGACCGCGAGAGAGAGAGAGAGAAAACAAAAACGAGGGAAATTGGAAATCCGACGAACAGGCCTACGGAAGAGCGGATTGAAAGGGTTGTGTCAATCCATCGTTTATCCTTCACTTTTCTTGTTGCGAGTTTAACAGTGATAAAGCTGGTTCCATCTCATTGTGTTTCCAAGACCCCCATTCCCCTCCCTCCTCTCCTATTTCTTACTTCTGGATCTGATCGATCCCAAAACGCATTGTTCGCTCCACCCCCGACATACATACATTCGCACACATACACACACGCGCCCGCACATACACCCGCTCACACACGCTTCCCCCCTTGCTGCTGTTGCTGCTGCAAAGGTCCTTGCTCACTGGTGCGTGTGCTTTCTGCTGCTAGCTCGGGTTTGCTTTTTGTTGAGCGATTGTTGCTGCTGCTGTTGCTGCGACGTTTGGTGCTGGTGCTGCTGGCTGCTGTTATTGGCAGCATTATGCGTACCGTTTTTGCTATCGTGACTGTGATGGTTGTGGTGGTGGTGATGAGGAGGGTTCGTACCTTGTGATGTCATGACCGGTTTCGGTGGGTAGGGTATGCGGAACAGCTCGATCTTCAGATAGTCGCAAATTTCCAGGCAAACCTGCAAAAAGCAAACAAACAAGGCGTTTGACATTACAGTGGATGACATGAGATTTGCAGTGAATCGAATGATAGCTCACCTGCCCGCAGTAGCGTATCAGATCGAAGGTGCACCAGAGCAGACAGAACCACAGCACGTAGTACTCTGGCAGGAAGCTGTTGAAGTATTGGTTCAGGAACAGACACATTGGTCCGATCAGTCCCAGATCGAAGTACTCCATCTCGCTCTTCGTCATATGCGCGACCTAAAATTGAAGGATTCGATCCGATCGATGGTGATTAAACGAAGGATCTTCTACTGGCTAATTTTGAAAGGAAAATCCACACCGCCACTTACCACCAGCCGGTTCGTCACCTTAGCCGTGATCATACCAAACGCCAGAATGTACAGAGCCGGATGGTTTTCGTAGATTTGATCGGTGGACTTCTGCGAAATCACGTACGCAGGCAGGACAACAAACAGGAACGGGATGATAGGAGACAGCACGCTTGTGCCCTGATGGAACGGATTCGCACCAGATACCGGGACGATTCGCAAAAGTGCGTTAAAGGGACCCCGCCGTGAGGGAGAAGCAGGTTTTCCCAGGAAGGGAAGGAGGGCGGTGAATAAGAAAAAAACATCATTAGTCGAGCGGGAAAGCGCAAACCCCACCATCGGTGAATGACGAAGGGACAAGAGTGAAGGAAAGGACGAGCAATACAGACACACACACACGGGCTAGAGGTGCGTATTTGCTTGCAATAGAAAGGGAGTTAGCAGGGAGTAAAATGAGGCTAGATGGAACGGGAAAAATGCGTTTTCTATCGGTTTAATATGCGTTGCGTTATGCAGATGATGTCGTTAATTGATGTTGGAATGAAATTTTGTTCTAGCAAAAATTTTAAAACAACAGGCATGAAGTCATGAGGTAAAGCAGAACGATCGCCTGCAATAATGTTATTTACATTGTAACGAACGTTTTGTTTATCCAACAGTGATTTATATCGAAACGTTTACATTTTAACGAAGCGCTTCATATTTACCAATGATCAAGGATTCTTTTTTTTTGCTAAAACAAATAATGAGCTGATATTTTAAGTTATTAAACTGGTGATTATATGCCAATTGTACAGCGCATGTGAGTTTGATTTGAATGCTTATTGAATTAAATGATGTGAGCAACTCATTGAGGAGATAACCGATAAGAAGGATAGGTGTTTAAACGTTTGAAGTTAATGCCAATTCCGAAATCAAATAGAATATTTTATATATCTTAAGCCCGTCCGAAAAGTCTTGGTCACTTGGTTTTAGTCTTCCCTTTCCTGTCGGTTTATCAATCATTTGGATCAAAAACCAGTGCGAAGTGTGCGTCTCGTCCTTTTATGTAGTCTTTACCTTATCTCCCAAATTCCGACCGAGCGTGTTGGAGTTATCTTTAATTTAGTATATTTAGTAGACTCTTTGGTTATAGTTTATCCCTGGGTAAGTTTTAAAGCCAATCGTTAAAAAAAATCTGTCCAAACCGCCAAAGGTAGTGTGTTATTTGCTTGAAATTTCATCAACTGGATAGCAGTTAATTGTCAACCGTTTCTGTTTTCGCAGGACTTGCAGCGAGCGCCTGTTTCCGCCGTATCGCCATCCGTCGTTCATCTTGATTGGCAAGGGGTCAGAGAGTAATTGATTTATTTTAGCCAAATTGAGTAACGATCGACGTCGTAAGTGCCACGAGCGCGAGAAATGTACGGTAACAAAGGTTTACTATTATCAAACGGTTTCGTGAGGGTCATGATAAGAGCACGTTTGATTTCTGTTTATTTTGATACTAAATCATACTCAAGGCTGAATTGTTAAATACGGCAAATATCCGTACGGTAATAATTTAGGATTGACACGTAGCTATAGAGAAAAATCTATCAAAATTTAAAAAAATCACAAGCGATCCCTTTGTGTGTCCCCGTTTAATGCCATAATTTCCAGTGTAACAAACTAGTCTGAATTTAGCACAGCAATTTGAAAGGGTCATAGAGATAGAGAATAATGTGGGGAAAATTCTGTGCGACGATTATAGCCATACACTCAACACAGAGGACGAACGATCATTAGTAGCAGGAGCGTTAAATCAGGCAGGCGGAGCGCCGGATCGACAATTTCACCTAATCTAGCGTATGATAGCACACATTAACAGACACCGAACACGAGCGAGGGACATTTTATTAGATAGGAACCACAAATTACTACTGCTAAAAAAAACATCAATCGACCAGACACGTGGGTAAGCATAAAGGATACTGCAAGGACATTAAACAAACACACACACGCACACGCACACACACACATAGATTAGTGGCCTTACAGCGACGGTGGATCCGTTCTTGCCCACGCCACCGGTAAAGATAACGGCCGAGTTCTGATACGCGAGCAGCCCGAACACAAACACGGCAAAGTAGAGCGGGATCGTTTTTATGTCCATGCCCCCCATTAACGGTAGCTAGGTAGCGGTTGGTTTGGCGAGTAGAGTTGGTTGTGGGGTGGGGGGGTGGTGGGTAAAAGTTGTGGCGATCATCGCAGGATCGGCGTAGGAAAGAATTCACATAAATCGAGCCCGCGGGCGTGTTGTTGAGGTTAGGTGTTTTAAGTATCCAATTTGAGAGAAGTTGAGCAGGGCGGGTGAAGGGTTTTAATTTTAGGTTGGTTTAATTTTAAGCAAAAACCCAAAAACGGCAAAGAAGAGAAGAGAAAGAGCGAGAAACAGGAAGATCGAATTGAGAGCGGTTAAAAGGAAGCCAAAAACAGTGATAAAAGAAATAAGTAAAATTAGAGAAAAAAGAGAACGAAAAAATAAAAGAGAAAAGAGAGAAAAACACATTGTGATTAAGTAACATTTAATAAATTAACAACATACACACGCTGGAACATCATGTGAGCATGTTATGGAAAGAAATATAGTGCATTCACGTGTAAAAGTAGCCGATAGCGAACTTTTCCTCACGAACGAACAAACCGGGAAAACGGAAGGAGGATTGCGAAACGGAGAAGATTCAACGCAGAGTAAAGTATCCTTTCTTTGCACGGCGAAAAAAAACCACAAAATATATCCCCACCTACCCAGAGAAATATATTCCGTTGAATGAATTCGATGCAAAAGGACACGACGAGTGAAATTGCTGCACATGGGGAAACCAGATATACCATCACGCTAATTTGTAACTACAGTTTCTCCCACACTAAAAATATGATTCAAGAGGTCCATCACTCTCGTTAGTGCGCCAGTGGGTGGCGGTTTGTTAGCACGAGTTAGTTAGGTAATGGGGAAGGGAATAAAGTAAAAATATCTCAAAGCAAGAAATAAAAAAAAACACCTTCTAAAAGTTAGTTAATTTGAAGGTGACGGTAGCGAATGGTTCATACAGCGGCAGGACGAAAAGGATCCCACCTCCCCCAGTTGGCAGGAGTGAGGTGAAGGGGGGTTATGGAAAGGCGGGAGGGGGTTTAATTTTTCACTTGCTTAGGGATCTACGATGGGGTGGAGATGGGACACGAGAGCGCTAAAAGGGACGCTTACAGCGACGGTTGAGCCGTTTTTCCCCACGCCGCCAACCCGGAACGTCTGCAGGAAGGTGACGATCATCTGCACGAAGCCGAAGGTAAAGATTGCGCACATGATGAAGTTCGAGCTGCCACCGAGCAGTGGTATCTGTATAGCGACGAGGGCAGGACAGGGGGTGGGAGAGGGGGCGTGTGAAAAATCACAACCCGCGGTGACGCAACCAAAAAGGGCAGACAATGGGCAGAGCCAGAGAGAGAAAGAGAGAGAGAGAGAGAGAAAGAGAGAAGAAAAAAAGGAAAACAAAAGGGGAAAAAAATGGTAATCATTACAAAGGATAAAACACGATCGCCATTTTTTTTATATGAAGGATTAAACCAGCACTGGAAAAAAATATAATTTCAAACAAACGTTACATAACATACATAAATTGATATATTGTTGATTAGGTGGAGCAATTATCACACACGGAGCCTTCCGTCCCACGATGCGCTAGAGAGTTACATTACACACAACATACAGACACATAAGACGGGCAGGCAGGCAGGCAGGCGAAAGGATAAGGGCATGCTACACCGCAGGACGACGGAGAGACGGCCGATCTGTTTTTCCAACACTTCTTGGCCCATTTCCCGAGGAAAATCCCATGCATGCGTCAGAGCACGAGAAGTTACAACACACAGCAAACAGCACACACACATTCAACGCGACTCTCATGCTAATTGTAAACTCGCAACGCGATCATTGTGGATCATGTTTGATTGTTTTTTTTTCTCGTCTTGGTCGGGAGAAAACAGACAGGTGGTTTGTATTGTCGGGAGGTGTTCAGTCATAGGGATAAGATTTTTTTTTGTGGTTTGTTTCATCTCATTTTCAATGAGGAAAAGCTCACACACGATGAGGCTTCCGGGATTGAGAAACGTTTCCCAGGCGAAGCGTTTAACCAAAAGAAAAATCGTAATAAAACGAAGCCCAGCAGAAAGCAGCTGCTGCTGATTGAAATTGAAATTTGCTGCTGAGGGATCGGTTCACCTTCGCGTAACCGAGAAGGAATTGGAAGGCGGTTGAGGTATGAGTAAGAAAGAAAGTGGTATTTTTTTGGGGAGGGAAGATAATGACGGAAGTATTTGAACGTAGATAGAGAGGGTGGTTTTGGGGGTTAAGGGGTGTTGGTTTGAATGAAGAGATTCTGCACTTACGGCGACCGTGGATCCGTTTTTGCCGACCCCGCCGGCCTGGATCACCTGCAAGAACTGCAGCACTGACCAGCCACCGCACAGGATGGTCATGATGGCCATCGAGTTCCACATCTCGAACTTTCCGAAGATCTGGGGTTTTTTTTGTCACATTAAACAGTGTTTTGGGGTATTCATTTTTTGTTCGAGCAAACCAACAGCACAAGGGCAAGGTTCACCAGGAGGCCCAAAAGGTAAGAATGGGAAAGAAATATGGAAGAAGAGAAAGCGAAATTTAAGGAATTAATGCAGGATAATTTAATTGCTATCATCTTTCGATCTTTCGAGAGGATCGTTGCCAATGGAACAAGCAAGGATAATACTTGTATTCGTATTTGTGATTAGAGAACAGTACGATTAGTTGTTGAGGTGGAAATGTGTATGTTGAGTGGCTGTTACTTTTCAGAAATCATTTCCTTCACTGGGATTGGGTGCGCTGCTTTATGTAATTTTTTTTGCAAACCACATTTTGCCAATTTTGGTGAAAAAATATGCTGAAACTAATGCAGTTATTTACGGCGATCTGGCATCGAACGGTGTTGTGATAACATTCCTCTGTATTGTAATGCTACCATTGCAACATTCTTCGTTTTCAAAATAAAAAAAATGCTTACTTTTAAACTAATGTCAATATTATGAAAGGCTATGAAATGAGTGCAATTTATGTAATATTGCAACTATGCTTTAACATTATTAGACATATAAATTTAACCATGTCTTTCTAATCAAACTTTAATACTTTTGATTCCATAATCAATGACGATAAGATTTATAATGCCGATAAACCAAATGGCAATCGTGTCTGGTAATGATACCAAATTCTTCCAACATTTGCTGCGAATCATGCTTCAATGATTCGATTAGAAAATGCTCTGCGAGTTGCTTAAGCGTGTACAATATTGAGGTTCACATACCCCTAGCATCAAAATCATATCTTCAAACGTTGTTTTATTCGTTAAGGGTTTTCCCAAGAAACAAACCCTATTGCCTATCGAACAAGTCGTGAAAAAATCGGCACCAAATCGAAAGGATCCGCAGAACAATTGCGGACTTCGATAATTCGTTGATAAGAATGTCGCCACTCGATTGCAGTAGGTGTGGCGCTTGTAGCTGTCGTTGTAAACATACGAAAGCGCCCTTAACGCTAGGCCACCCCAAATTAGCCACTCCCGCTGATGGCCAAAGCCGTCCAGCTTCCTTATCGTATCTCGTCCATCGACAAACGCCGCAGAACGATAACCGACCGTCAATCTTCGCTTTCTTGCACGAAAGCACGAATCCACCACTGGCTGCCACGCGGACGCACACTCAAGCTTGTGTACGTGCACGCGTTCGCAAGTAAACCGTACTTTGTACACGCACGGCCCGATGATACGATGCGTTTCGACCACGCGCAAGAACTGCGCACGTTGCCCAATGGCGTTGGCCAGCAAATAAAAAAAAAGAGGTGGGGCAAAGCAAAAGTACGCATAACAACATCACGCCATGCCTGCGCGCATTATCGGCGGGAAAGAGAGCGATCGGGAGTGATGATTGTTCAACCGTGTGCGCATATGCATATTGCGAGGAAATACGCAAAAAAAAGCCACGCACATTGCACCATCTTCCAACAGCACAATGCACTGTGCTCGTTTCTGATCGCGAAAGAGTGCACCTAGCCTTCGCCCAGCTTCTGGGCAGGGTTACAGTGTGTTCCGAAATTGGCTCAGATTATGTAGAAAGAAAGAAAAACACACACTCGAAAGGGTAAGAGCCAAGAACACAGCGCACACACCGCGATTTCATATGGCACGTGAACAAACCATTCGTCGAGCCCTTGTGCCCGCGACACGGTGGACCAATTGTTGCTAATAAAGTGTAGGTGCAATTTGTGTGATATCACATTCAACCAGAGTGTGCGGAACGAGAAAAAAACGCGACCGGTGATTCAAGGTTCAATCAATCAAGGGGGACCGACGAGTGCCGGGCCTCCTTTCGGGCGATCGCGTGCCCTTCAGAAGGACTCTCTTTCAATGAAGGCCACGTTGTCATCCTTTTGTGTCGAGGAAATCGACCTGACGCTAGCTGAAAAGGAACGTTATCTGTCGGAAAAACGACCGCAATGGGCTTTAGGACTTACTTTGGTCATCCAGATTGACGGTCCAAAGATGGCCGATATCATGTGAATACCGATGATCGTGCACTGAGCCTCGGTAACGTCGATCCTGCCGAAACGCAACGTACCGGACACGTACGTTTGCCAGTGTGCGCAGTAGAACAGCGTCATGGCGCAGAAACACTGGAAGAACATCCAGCTAGGATAATACCCGAGCTGAACCGAGATGCACGCTGAGAGAGCGACGAAGACGGTCGAAATTGAATCGCAACCGTGATCGAACAGCTCACCCAGCGGTGATGACGAATTAGTACGGCGAGCCTGTTTCCCGTCGATCGCGTCCAAGCTCTGGTAAATGAAAAGCCCCAAACCGCACAAAGCCGATGCCCATCTCGGGGGTTCCTCGCGGCCAGTTGGGCTGTACCTGAGGGAAAAGAAAGGACAAGAATTATGCATTAATAATATGCTTGATTGGGAATGAAGTGCAGCGAGTTAGAGGATGCAATAAATCACGGCGTTTCGCTGGTTTCAATTAACTACACGGCACGGTGCAGTGTGGGGTAGTTATCGTAAATGTGCACGTTTCATCTTTACACAAAGGGTGTACAGTTGATGAAGAAGACTCTTTTTATCTCGCTCTGATAAGATAGACTTGCTTCGGAAACTGACAAGGTGCTTCGTAGTTTTTTTTTTGTATACTGATCATTGCATTTAAATGGAATTTGCGGCTTGATAAAACTCTCAAAACTTGGTATAGTGAGTTTGACAAGTAAATAGATCGATCATTAGAACATGACAAAACATAGATTAAATTCATTAGACATTGTTTTATTTAACCAGTTCATCTAACTCTTCCTTAAAATTCTTACTTAATAATGCTTGCAACGTATATAATTACAACACATTATTGAACCTTTCGCTAAGCGATTTTTCGAGGTAGAATGAGCTATTTGAACCTTTGCTATAAACTCCTCAAACAATCAAAAATGAATGTTATATCCCATAAATCACAACAGTTGGGGTTGTTTGTTCAATCACTTCAAGCTGCTGCTTTAAAAACGGGACAAATTTAAACGCATAAAAGCATCACAACTTTACTCTAATTAAACGATAAACGAATCCCCGTTCGAACCCCGGAAGAAGCATGGTCAGCTGATCATACTAGGGAGCAACATATGATCAACATCGACGTGTACATGACTCACGTTCCAAAAGCGACCTGCGAAAGTGAAAATTTACCCAAACGGTTACCATTGAACCTCGGGAGAATCAATCAACCGCCAACCTGAAACTCATCCATTTCAACTTTCCCCCCGTTATTGCCGGTGGCGGCTTGTTGCATTCGCGTAATTTTTTTTTGCTTGGTCGAGCCTTCATCGCTCACACACGCGCGCACACGCTTTTCGCTTTCCTGCTCACGCACAAACACCATAAGCGGCGTTTCCTTGGAAACGTGATTGGACCCTTGCGGAATGCACGCACCGGGGAAATATTTGTTTGAAAGTGTTTTGTTTTCTCGCTTCCTCTACTTAAATGACGCACAAAATCGGCACAAAAGCAAAACTTTCCCAGGTGCACTTGAACTGTGCACCTTTACCGGAAGTAATGTTCGTCAGGCGGGCAGGGGCAAATATTGAACAAAAAACAAACGCGAAACCATCGCAATGCTGCGCCAAAGACGAAGAAAACAAGACAAGAAGACAGCTAAAAACTCAAGAGTCCACCCGTGTTTGAACCGTGACGGTGCTAAAAATGAGCACGCCCGCCGTCTTCCTCGGATAAGTGTACTTCATTTTACGCCGACCGCGCGGGCCCGGCCACCCTTTTTCGCGACCACTTTTCCGCCGCACCCCCTGCGCCATAGCTTTAGCGCCCTAACACGTCGCAGAATTACATAATTGCGCCCTGCACCCTTCATCACACTGCGCCACGGGCCACGCTCATTAGATTCGCTTCGCTTTTGAATGCTTATTTGGTTACAAACTGGGGAGATGGACTGTTCTACATTGTGGATGAAAAAACATCCGATAACTCGTAACTAAAGCATGGTTCCTCCCGCGGTGACGGAGACTTACGAGATCAGAGTTAGCGTTGTGATGATGTTGATGATCAGCCCGACTATTGTGATGAGGTTGGGTGCTAGCCACAGTGGCACCTTCGAGACAAGCCAACACCACCACGGTTGCAGGAACGGATCCATCAGGCTGATGTTGGAGCAGGAGTACTTGTGATCGCTGAGCTTTTTTAGCTGCGCCGGGTGCAGCAGTTTCTGCTTGTAGAAATTCATCGTGATCCAATCTTTCTTTCGCGTCTTCACTTCCGGCACGTTTGATGAGGTTATCTTTGATTGCCACAAAACAATGCCACACAAACCCGCCGGTAGAGGGGGAGGGGCACACGCAAATTTTTCACTTTTCCGCTTTTTCCCTGTATTTTGAACTTTTCACTCGATTTCACAGCACTCGTGGGCTCATAACGATACGGTCGGGCACGGATCCCGCTTGTGGTTCACGTGTGCGGGGGATTTGCAAAGGCTTTATTCCTTTTCGGGAGGGAGAAACCCAAAATATCCCGCCGTCGAACGATGGCAACGTGTCGATTGACTGAAGCACACTCGAATCTCACCCTCGCGTACAGGCTACCACCCTTTGGCACGGGAGAAGAAAAGCGCTACCACACTACAGCCACACCACACTTTAATGCCTTCTTTACGTTCACCCACAATGCACTGCCGATTCCACACTTTGTGCGAGCGTTGAAAGCGCGTGAAATTTCTCTACGGTCACGCGTGAATCATACGTCGATCCGAGACGGAAGAAGCGAAGCACCAAATTCGCGCTTCCCTTTTGCTGGACTACGACACGATCGCGTCACGCACGGTACCGGTGCTGGCGCGACGAATTACCACCCACTTTCTGTTGGAATTTGCTGGGTTTTAACATACGCAATCCTGTCCCGTTTGAAAACGACCACCTGCGTTCTGGCGAGCGATATTTTCGCAAAATTCCTTCACCACTTCCGAACGATGGAACGGTTTTTTGACGTATGAAGTATTTTTTTGTTTTTTGACGTATTGTCCGCAGGTCGTATGATTTTGGGTTGGAAATGCATTCGCTAGCTGACTCTTTTGCACTCACTGCGGCTGAAGCTGCTTGAAATGAGCTTCCTACTCACCTAAACGAGTGCACTCACACCACAATCTGTCACGCGTTTTCTCACCACTGAACTATGGCTGACGTCGCTTTGTTGGCGCATTGCATTGAAGCAGTTGTCAAAATGCGCAGATATATACAATCGTTTTGCGAATATTACTAATTTACAAGTAAATTAAAATCAAGTAAATTTTAGATTATAAGATGCTATATTTTCTGACACTTTATGACTGTATGCACATTATAAAAAGAGCATCAATAATTGGCAAATTAGCGATCGAATTATTGCATAAACCTTGGTGATGTCACCTTGTGTCAGATCAAAATATTTTTCTCTGTGAATCTCCCGGCCACTGATTGTGATTTAAATACTGCCGCATTTTCCTAACACCGTTCATAAAGTTGTGACGATTAACGTACGTTCCTAGCCCTCGGTACCATGGCAGACGGTAACAGTTCCGATGAGGATTTCTCTGATGATTGGGCCTTGTATTCCCAACGACCGGAGTGGTCCGATCTTGACCCGTTACCCCAGGACGATGGCGAGAATCCGGTCGTGATGATTCAGTACAGTGAAAGATGTGAGTGGGTAGGAAGTGTTTCCGTCGATTGTTCAATTAACCATTTATTCTCCCACTCGCTTTCCTTATGCCTCTCAGTTAACGACGTGTTTGGTTACCTTCGAGCGGTCATTTCACGCCAGGAAAAGTCCCAGCGCGCCCTTGAGTTGACGAAAGATGCGGCCAAGCTGAACGCCGCCAATTACACCGTGTGGCAGTATCGCCGCGACATACTGAAAGCGCTCAATGCCGACCTTTATGAGGAGCTGTCGTACATCGGGCGTGTGATAGCAGACAATCCGAAAAACTATCAAGTTTGGCATCATCGGCGCGTCATCGTCGAATGGCTTGATGATCCATCGAGCGAGCTGGTACTGACGGAAACCATTCTCGATATGGACGCGAAGAACTATCACGCCTGGCAGCACCGTCAGTGGGTCATAAAAAATTACAAGTACGTTACTGTGGGTGGGCACAAGTAATAGCAGATGCTGCAATTACCTGTTTACTTTGCGCCGACTACGTGACACAAATAGTGCCAGCTACTTTTGAATTGTTAAATGATAACAATGCATCGTTGAACGTTTTTATCTTGCAAGACGGTATAGCCGTATGGTAAACTCATCATGAGTATAACTGTATGGTGGCTCATTGCTTCAAAGGGCATTTCCTCCCTTTCTTTGCCTTATACCGGGCATACCCGGTTTGTGCCCTGGGCTGTACGTCGTCTTTTAATTATTGCTTCATCTTTTTCCCCCCTCTAGCCTTTTCGAAGATGAGCTGCAGTACGTTGATCGGCTCATTTCGGAGGATATGCGCAATAACTCGGCCTGGAACGAGCGATTCTTCGTACTTAAGCACAACGGCTTCACACCTGAGGTGTTGGAGCGCGAGGTCAACTACGTGATTACACGCGTCGGACTTATCAAAAACAATGAAAGCCCCTGGAACTTCCTGCGAGGGCTGTTGCAGCAGGGCACGGGCAAGCTGGCCCAGTTCCCGGTGGTCGTGGAGTTTTGCGAGGCACTGTACAATGACGGTATTCGGTCACCGTATCTGTTGGCGTTCCTGGTCGATCTGTACGAGGAGCAGTACTTCGAGCTGGTCGGCACTGGTGGGAACGAAGGTGAGGCCGAGCAGTACCATCAGAAGGTGCAGGACCTGTGCGAGTCGATGGCCAATCAGCACGACAAGATCCGCGGGAAATATTGGCGATATATCGCGGAAAACTTCCGGCGAAAAGCATCCGAACGTGCGTCTGCGGGCAGCGGACGGAATGGTGTTTAATGATCATCATATTCGGGGGACACACCACGCTACTTTGGAGACAGCAAATCCCCGGGCTGGACCAATTTTGTTTTTATCTTAATTTTGTTTCTTTTTTTTTTCTTGATAATAAAATGTAAGCTGAATATAGTGTACTAGTAAAAATTGTTCTACTTCATGGCACTTACCTCAATTCAGCGTTTTTTTCGATTTTGGTATACCAATTACCAACAAGGATAATACATCCTTTTCCAGCTCTGTGATATACCAGAAACACGCCATGTCCATCGGCACCATTCGAATATTTCTTATATCTCTGGTGTTATTATTAGTTTGTTTCTTGTTTGCTCTTAATCATGTTTCTTTTCCCATGTTCTCTACTATACTTTCTTCGCTAGTCTGTCCTTCGCCCGATTTTCCCCTGCTCGTCAACTTTCAAGCGTTTGTTGGTTGTATGTGGCCTCGCTAATTAGTTTATAGATAGTATGTGTTTATCGCACTTCCCGGCGATGGATACCGCACATGCACACACGGTCACTCGCTCTCCTCGCTACTCAAACAATGTTCTTACGTTTTCTCGGCTTTTCTGTTACTGTGTTTTCCCATTTTCACATTCGTCTTTCCACTTTATTATGTCACTTTGCTTGAAGAAATGCGCTGTTTTGCTTACTTATCTTTATACAAATGATTTGTTTTTTTTTTTACTTTTTTACTTGAGGATTCATTATTCTTCCGTTCCTGCGCACCGCAAAGACCACTTCCAGCACATTCAAAACACGGTTTCATTCCCTTCTTTCCTGTTGTTTTACGTTGGTTGGCGAGAAAGAGAGACTTAAAAAAAGCTTCATAGCAAAGAACCCTATGGATCTTGACTGGATCAAACCATTCGAGTTGAGTAGCGCATGTGTCAATACGGCTTGTGGTTTATGGGTTCTTTACCCCGCATTGATAGATATATTGAGTTGATTCTTTTGATGCGATTGCTTAGAATTTTGCCTTTTTGATTTCTATTCGCCACCATTAGCAGCAGTTTTCCCAGCCGGACGCTTATGCGTATTGTTTTTCCATCGGCTATGTGAGGTTGCCGACATCTCTCTCTCTTGTTTTCGACACAACCATCCCGTTGATGGTGATTGAGTTAGTTAATTTAAATTAATAAAAATAAATTAACCCCATCAAGAAAGAAAATTTGTTGTATTATATGCGGCCAAGGAAGTGTAAAACGTAAAAAGTGATCGTTGATGGCCACAAAACCTTTTCACGAATTTAGTACGAATTGAACGATCTTTTCGGCGCAGAATAAACGATATAAAAGTTATTTTTCATAAAAAAAAGGTCCATAAATCATAAGATTAGTACACGGAATAACGCCTTGCAACATAACAACCACCCTAAACAAACCGTTCACGTACACACTTGATTGTTCTTTTGTTTACAATTACAAAGCAAACATTACAGTAATAAAATATTAACATTATCCTTCCGAAGGAGCAGAACATCTCACATACGTTCGAGCGAGAGCGGCATCAGTAACCCTTTCTCAGTAACACTTTCTGCTCGTTTCGAAGACTCGACAGTTGTTCCGATTCGATTGAGATCCCTCGTGATCTCCTGGTTTTGATTTAGGTGATATTATGAGATATACACATGTATTATGATATATACCCTCGTCTGACTATTGGAGCACCTTCCAGCGTGAAGGCAAAGACTCTTCAGCATCCTTCGCTGACCTCAACCATCACGGGATATCTCACACCATGCGTTTCGCGCTTGAACTACCTGACTTCAGCCTTCCTGTGGCACGTTTTTTCTATTGCATGTTCGATTGCGGTACCTTTGCACACACTTTTCTTTACCTTACTAGCCCGTTTCTGCTCATTTTTCTTCACAATTTTCGCTACACATTTAAAAAATATATAATATAGATTTAGAGGGTTCCGCTAACGACGGGTACTTCCTTGGGCTCCGAATAACATAATGCTGGTATTGGGCGAAGCAGACAGATACAGATACTGGATGGGTCAAATATTACACCTCTTTTCGTCTTCCAAAGCGCAACCGTTAAAACATTCGTTTTTTCTACTCTTCCAACCTAAAACTCCCCAACCATCGGAAGTTGTGTCTATTTGTTGTTGATACGATACCCTTGACTATTGTTGCTTTTTTCAGGGGGTTTTATAAACGTGTATAAAAACGCATTATAAAAGTGAACGGGAATGCGCCGGGGCGTGCGTGATTGGGTGCCTTTTTTTTGGAAGTGGGCCTGCGCGAACGGTTTTGTTTGTTTGTTTGCAGTTTAGTTCGCTTCGTTTGTTGGCATGTAATGTGGGGGTAGGGGCGGGGGTGGTGGTTACACCGCATGTATGGTGCGAATGTGAGTGTGTGTATGTGTGTGTGTGTACGAGGCGAGTAAAATACTTATGTTTTATGAATGGTACGGTGCTACGTATATTGCTGGAAACAGTCCTTTCCGGTTGCCAATCTCGCCGTTCCACCAGTGCTCGTCGGAACGGTCCGTCACCGTGATGACGTCCCCTCGTCGGAAGTCCAGCTCGCCGGATTCTTGCGCTACGAAGTCGTACAGAGCCTGCACCAACATCTGGAAATGCGAAGAAAATCGGTTAGGATCCGCTTGCGAACGTACGAGGTAACTTGACCGCGTCCTGCACTACACACGAAACGCAGTTCGTTTTATTGGCTGATGTGACGTTAACTGACTCAGATTAATTACACGACCAACGTTTCTATTCCTGTCCCTAAGATGCTCACGCTAGCATTCTTATTTCGTTTACTTTCTGCACCCTAGGGGGTCCTGCCACAGGACGTCCATAACGTCAGCGAGCGAGCGTACCCGGTGTACGTGGCGTAATTCAATCCAAAGTGCCCATATCGAAGGTCACCATTGGTCGGTGCTAGAGGGACATTTTTATTACACTTCTGCTGCTCGTTTTTCCGTTCGCGACCCAGCCGTAATGGAACAAACAAGGCGCTGGTAAATGGTTGGTAGGGCGACGAAGCAGGAAAAAAAGCAGGACATCCAATAAAGAAAACGAGCGAACGCCTGATTGGCTAGCGTGAGGGAAGTGGAGATAAAATTAAATTTACGCCATTAACATTTCTCACTCCCAGAGCAAGAGCCTGGGCTAGAATGTGTCGAGCACAATTCCACTCGCTCGGGTTCTGAGCAATCGGTGTGCTATCTAGAATGTGGCAGGATACTACTCCGACACCTCGAAAGGCTCGCAACATGAATGTAGCATAAAAAGTAGCAGGACGTGTTCAGGACAATGACTTCTGTCGATTTAAGATTGCTGATGACGCACGTCCTTTTCCTTTTCGCGATGATCCGTAACAACGTTCATTCCTAAGCCGTGATCTAGTTGCTAAAACTATTGCCATAAATCTATGCGCTCTACTGGTAAATCGAGACTATGTGCTTTGTCCTTTATCATTGTTGGAAAAGTATCTCCGGTGATGGGTGTTTTCTTCTTCCATTACCTCTTCTGGCACCATATCGCGCAGTTTAACGTCCTGCGACCGGGACACACTAGCGGTACGGTGGTAGTCGACCAGCTCGTTCAGCGAGTTGAACTTCACCACCCAGAGGAAGAACTTGCCCTGTGCGTCGCGCAGCACCTTGAAGTGCTGCACGCCGTCGGAGCACTTGACCGATAGGCTGAAGTCACCGGGGCTCGACTCGCTGATCCGTATCAGAAACGCGCCCTCGTGTTTGTTCGACAGCAGCTTCTCCGCGTCCGCTCGTGTGATGCGCCCGTAGTACCAGCTGAAAGAGATACGAAACAGAGAGACCACCATTTAGCCATCACCCAACAGCTCGATCCTGGGGGGCAACATCCGGGTTGCTGCGTTGACTTACTCGTGATTTTTCATTTCTATGTAATTGCTAGGTATCAGTCCTTCCTTGCCGTCCAGCTCCGCCCGGTACCAGTTCATGTCGTCTTCCATGTTTAAAATCTGTTCAGAAGAATGGTTGGTGTTTCCCCGAATTGAGTTTATTGAACGAACGAGCGCAACAATTTCCCGCATGAAAAAGAAACAAAAAAAAAGCATGATGAGAACCGGGAGAAAATCGTTAGTAAAAAGTGTCAAAGATTTGCGCACGATATCAGAGAGATAGAGATACGAGAAGTTGTGATAATTAGCTGGTAACTGCACTTTGCCTTACAGCGATCAACGTGTTACGCGGCTTGCGTCACTTCCCATTGAATCGAGCCGCGCGATGGCGCTTCAAGTTAAGGGAAGTTAGTTTTTGTTCCAACAAAAGCTTCGGTAGTGGGAAAAAGCCAATCGTTGGGGTAATGAACCCTCCCTCTTGCTACTCTTCGCTCCACCCACGGAGACGCTTTTCGTACGGGGCGCATTAAGAAGTTAATTTCCTTCCTTTGAGTTTATTCAATTACGGCGTAAAGGCACATAATTTCGTTTGCCACGTTCAGGGCGCTCGTCCTCTTGGGAGGGTTCTAACGCAAAAGCAGCGCTTTTGGCATTTGTTCGTCATACTTGCGAGAAGTCACGATTGGTTAATAATTTATAAAATCGATTGCTGGTAAATTAACAATTTCATGATGTTCAATACAGTTAACCACTGCTTAACTTATGTTAGTATCCATACATTTAAACGATTTAGAACGTTAGAAATATGACTGGTACCGTTAAGGATCGATTTTTTGTATCACTATCAATAATAAAAAAGAAAAACTATTTAATAATAAGCACTATTAGCAATGAATACGATACAATTGAAGTACACACATAGCGGTTATCGATCAACATTAAATATGATTAATATCAACGCACGGACTTGCATGTAAATACACCAAATCAGTCCTTTGGGGAAAGCAAAGTGGAATAACTAATCCAATGCGGACATATTTTTCGCGTGGAAAAGTTACCACGCGCCGAAGGTTAATTAAAACGGGCGGATATGCACCGGCATGGTCATAAACGTTTCCCTAAATCTCTCTCACCGAAACAGCTTTTCGACTCGATAACCACACATGTATCCATCCCCACACCCGCACCGGTGACTCTGTAAATCTCGCACACCACTGCGGAGAAGGAGCGCACGGGAGCCACATTTGCATATGGTGGGTGCATTTTAACACATTTTAACCGTGCAAAAAAACCGTACATTCCCTCCGGGGCGGTCTACAAATCCAATTAAGTGCTGCACTCTCCCGTTCTATGTGTTACCACTCTCCCCTTGTTACGGATGAGTTTCATGCACTACTAGCGGAATAAAAAGTCAGAAAGGTAACACTAAACCCGCACACACAGACACGCCACCGGTGGCACCAAACCAGAGCGCTAGCATAATTTTGCGTCCCACAGGATCGCCTTGTTCGAGGCCACTATTATGCTAATTGCAGTAGTGCAATCGAGAAGTGGGATTTTTTTGTTGCGAAAACCAATTCCCCTTCTTCTCGCTGCATTGCATTTTGAAGGTGACTGAACGAAGGTTCTTTTTTTGTTTGCTTTACGAAAGGTTCAACGCCTCTCGGAATCGACCCCAGTGTAATCTGACCCAATTTCATTTAAAAGCTTCACTCAAAACGGGAAAAGCTCCCCCCGGGAGGCGTTGGCAATTTTCGTGGTTTTATTTTTACAACAAACGCGCCCTTTCGGCGAGGTCCTTTTTTCCTCTCCTTCAGCCGTTCAATGCCACATTAAAGGGAATAACTGAAAAAAAACACCCCGCTTGTTATGGGGTGTGCAAGCATCAAAGGGAATTTGAAACTCCAACCATGGCAGCTTGAGGCAACTTGTAACTTGATGTGTTTGAGCTGGGGGGACTAAACCACACCAACCCAGCAGCAGCAGCAGCAGCGTGTACAGGCTCATCTTGTTTTGCACCGATAGAGCCCAACGGAGAGCCTTGGCCTAAAGCGGGCTGGCTGGCCATATATGAGAAAAACAAACACGTTCGGAAAAACATGCAAACGATTTGTGTCTTTTCCCGACCGGACCCCGATAATCGTGTACACGCGGCCGCTGAAGGGAAACTTTTACCCGCGTTGGTTTTTTTTTGCCATCACGGAGGGAAAACCCCCTCTCAGCGCGTGAGGGAGACACCCATGGGGGGGGGGGGGCAAATTCATGATCGATTGAACAGGCGAAAAAGTGCGTTATTAAATGGAAATGGTGCATGCTTTCGGCAGTCGACCGTGCGCCTCGGGAAAACGAGCGAGCGAGAAAAGCGAAAGGAAAGGCTGCCGGTTAGATAAATATTTGATTGGCGATCGCATTTTGCACGAGCGGACGTTTTTGTCTGTAACGAATTTTTAAACCCATGGGCGTAGCGATTGGAATGCAAAAAGAGAAACATTTTTTCGCCAGAGGAAGAAAAAATACTATTTTATTAGATCGAGCGAATAATAGAAGAATTTTCAAAGAAGAATATAAAAAAGACAATAGCAATATGAAAATGTTATGCACTAAATACTAACAACACGAAGATAAACGAGTTGAAAACGAGAGATATGAAAATGATAAAATTATTAAGAGATAAATAAAGTACAAAAGCAAAAGCCGACAAGCATAACACATGCGCACGTGTACACATATATGACCATAATAATTATCATTGCAGCATCTACACCGGTGTACCGTTAATTGTATCCCCTGTTCTCTTTTGGAGTATTTTTGCAAAAAAAAGATGAGAAGATGCGGAAACTCGGCTGGAATTTTCGCACGGCGTAACTAGCGGGCATTCCTCATTTTCCTACCGCGGCCACAAGTATCTCTTTCCTGAGATCCCGAGGGAGCCCAAAGGTATACCTTTTAATCCAAGCCAACCTCAACTCGACTTCGGCAAGTAATTAAAACATTTTTATTCCATTCTTTCCCCCTGCGGGGCAGTTGTTGCTGGATTTTACGCATTAAGTCATATAAATGATGACATCGTCTCAATTATGGGCTCGAACCTCGCACGAAGCGTGCCACGGTAAAAAAAGAATCTTAAAAATCGTTCATTTTAACCTGCGCCGCAAGGTCGTAATTTTGTTATTATCAATTTTCCATCGCACAAACGGTGAGTGGTCGTGGTGTGTCCTGGGAAGTACGGTAAGTTAATGTTTCCCTGCTATGTTCCATCTTGTCGCGAGGTTCGCATTTCGTTGTTGTGCTGTTGGACAAATTGAGGAATTAATTCCGAACGACTTCATTAGCGATATTACGAGCCATTTCCGGCTGGAACTTTTAACACGTTCAAATAATATTTGCCAAGTATGATTAGTGGGTTTTTTTATTTAGGTAAGGCACACGAAACATACATTGTATTTAGATATTATTTTATTGTTTTTAGAAAGAACCCCAAAAGTTTGATCTAAAATCAAAAAGAAAAACTGCTTTCAAAAGGATGATTTAGAAAATTTGAAATTAAACATCACTTTGCGCATGCATTTTTAAGCCAGGTGGTTATTGAACCACGTCCAAGAACATTCAAAACCAATGACCTTTCTTATTCCATCGGCCAGCGAAAGGGCAATACCTTCGTCTGGCTGCGCATTCGGAAGTAAAAAACTTTATTGTAACTTCGTCTTATCAAAATGAGACACAAAACGACGAAAAGGACCCGCCGTACGGGATGTGGAATAGTTACAGTTTATTTATTTATTTTTTCACCAACTTCACGATCCTCGCATTCTACTACCTCGACGAAGCCTGCTCGTGGCATTATCTCATGTATTGTGAATGGGAGCGTACAAAAAAGCTGGTAATACTCTGGTAAGAGCAAACTCGAATGAACCACACCGGATTACATTCTTCGCGCATACAAAGGATGTGGAGAAGAAAAGCACCCCCGGAAAGGTGTGCAAAGAGCGGTGGAAAAATAATTATTTCCCCAGTTTGGCATGCGAGGACGATACTCCCCGTGTGGGCGGGAGAGCATTGAGACAAAATTTTCCCGTTTTCCTTCAACGGCAAATCGCAACAGCAGTATTCAACAACGCAAATCGACAGACACGTGCACTAGGAAAAACATTGCCACATAAAACATAAACATACCAAACATTGCCACATAAGAAAATGCGCCAGTCGAAGTTTTCACTTTCATCCCTAAATCGATCATACGGGGTGTGGTGAATTTTCTTTAGCACGATATACAAGAAGCCCCCCAACGAATGCCACCACAGGGAGCACTAAAAAAAAGGGCCCTCCACGCAACACATTCGAGCGTCTCGAGAATGTATTTGCATCGCCAGTAGCGTAGATCATCGAAGAAGCGGGTTTTCTTATCCGCTGAAAAGACATAAACAAGATGAAAGCGCTCGCAGGAAAAGCAATACAGATCGCAGGCTTGCGCGGACGTTTCTCATATTTCTGTAGTTTGTTTTTCCTTCCGACGCGCCGCATAAAAGCGATAAAACCCTTACACGATCGGAGCACACACAAGCACACGTGGTTACTTCACGCTGCCGCTTTGAGTTTCTATTTTCCACCAGCTACGGAAAAACTCGCACAGTAGAAGGAAGTGAAGGCTTTCTGCACCACGGCGGCGTTCTTCTTCAGCCAGCTACAGCTACCGTTTTGCCGCGCTTCTCTAATCTTCTTACAGGGATAATTTTTCCCCTGTTCACAGATTGAGTTTTTTTTTATTTGCGGAGATTTTTTTGCTTCGGATTTATCGTTTTGTCGCGGATGGAACCGGTGCTAGCGAATCGTGAAGGTCGCACGAGTAATCCTTTCCCTTGCAAGTGTCCTTGCTGTATGCCCGTGCTCTATATTTTTTCGCTGTATGAAGCAAACCGAGTTTCAAGGAGTTCTATATCATTATTTTATGATCAACAGACAACTATGTGAAAAAGATTTAGTAAACCAGGTAGCAAATTTTCGCTTTTAATGATTTGGTTCATAACTGTGGCTTGTATATATTGGAAATATTTGGCCAAAATAATTAAAACATAGTAGATTTTAACCAAACCATAATGGTCTGTCGTATGTTGAATATGTTATATAATGTTATATACTTGTTATTTTAAAAATGAATCCCTAAGTAAATTTACAGAAAAATGTGACCACACCTCTCGCAAACTTTATGATGCTTTTGTAGGATTTTCCTCTCACCAGACTAGTACTTTTCAATGAATTTCCCAAGAATTTACCACAGATCTCTAGCGTATAAGCCCCAGCAGACGGAGAACTGTCAACGGAGGTTTTACCGTCTTTCAAAGTTCATGACAGCTTCTAGCTCTCCAAGGCAACATCACCGTCATCCTCGAAGCACCCACTTCAAAGCACAAACCATGGCTAGTGAACATCTTTTCCAAAGTGTTAATGAAGTTTTCAAACCGTTTTTTAATCGTTTTTGACCCCGCCAGCGAGAAATACACGAACCAGTCGGCTTCGAAGATCATAACATGCAACTTATATTGGTTGTGCAGTTCACACGCTGCAAAAAGGCAAAGAAAAAGTCTCCTTGTTAAACCAGGAAATATCGACCCCTTAAGTTTGCTTCAATAGCACCCTAGAGCTGCAAGCTTGTCGGGGGGCATGGGACACGTTCTGCTCTTTTCAATCAACGTTAAGAGTTTGCCACTCGAAGAACCATTTTCGCTCAAAAGAAAATGGCTAGCGACAACGGTTTGGAGCCGGAAACAAAAGCCTGCGTTCCAGCACGATCGTGCCAGTGGAACGCGACACGCGTGGTGGAAGAAATACACACTAAAAGAGCACTATTAATAATTTGTCTTTCCTTAGCCACCGAGCTGAAGGACCCCAGTTGGACGTCCGAAAGCGCCGGCGGACATACTCGGACGTCCCCAACCGGAGTTAAACTGCTCAGACTTCCGTCGATACGGACCCACGTAGTTGGTTTGGGAGCTGGGCCAGAGAATAAAAGGGAAAGCGGTTTATGCTAATGAACTCCTCTGCAGCATAAGTACAGCGCGAACCCCAGCCCGGGGTAGCCGAAAGAAGAAGTTCTTTGGTAAAAGTCTAATAATAGTTCGGCTAGCCGGACCGCCCCAGCGTTCGGTTTGCGGAAGGCAAGAAAGTGTGAAGATGATGCATACAGGTAGGATGTGGAAAACTGGCAACGACGTTGTCGATCGTCCTGTGTGAGCGCAAGGGACGCATACTTTCCAAAAGCCGGCGCAATGAACGAAGCGAAAGGTGGAGGCGCACCATTTTACATAAAACATTGATCCACTCGTGTCCTTCCACTTCTGCCGCTACTGTGGTGAGTTTGTTCTTATGAGGGCAATGGCACGTTTTGTGTGTCTCAACCATCGGAAACGGGGGAAGCATTTTCCTGGCAAACCTGACTCACTCATGAAGAGATTACTGTCGCTATCATTTACTAACAGCATGTAGGGCTATCTATTTTTTCCCTTTTAAACGCGCTGAGTAAAGATAAAAAACGTTCATAATGACGATTATATAATGCAATGATTTAGTGATACAATTTTAATCATTTTCATTTATCTAGTCTAATGCATTTCTGCTCATTTAAGCATAAAACTGGTCCTTTTGAAAATATCACACTTTATCTTATAAATGTATGCTGCTGTTTAAGTGAAAAACATTTTTCAATTCGTTGTAATGAAACGATATACTTAAATTTCACTTGAATCGTTCGTCAAAACAATGTTATATTGTTATGTCTTATGAACACGTTAAATAAAATAAACTAAAAAGGGCATTTGTATGCTAGACTAGTGTATAATTTGATTCGAAAAAGAAGATTGCTCTTGAAAGTTTAAAACTCGTTTGTTGCAGCATGTGATGAGTACCCAAGTTGAGTCAACATTTTCGCAGCACAATCCACGACCACTTAAGCCGGTCGAATGTCACACAAGGACCAGAGGAAAAAGAAAAAAATACCCTCAACCCCCATTGCTTAGACTTCAAGGAAGAAAATTCAACTACTCCCAGCGGAAAACGCCACCCGGGCGCGGCAAATTGGTTCCGAAACGCATCCTTCTCCGTCAAGACATCGACATCGTGCGGCGACCGTTCGTCGTGTGCGCATGTGATTTCGCATCCGGAATTTAAATCGGTCCAGAGGCGCGCGTTTGGCCCCAAAACGCTACCACAACCTGGTGCCCCTGTGGGTGTGTGTGTGTGCCTTCGTCGTTTGATCAACCAGGCTACAGGGAACCGGATGCTGGACGAAAATCGTCCCGGGTTGTTGACGAAATTGATTGCAGGATTCGAAGGGCCAAAGGACACGCCGCTGTTGGCGAAAAGCTTTAAGCGTCGGCGAGAGAGGCTAGCGGTGAGTGTATGTTTCCGTCGTCCTTCGGTTTTTGGGGGGTGAAATTTGAATTTCCATTCAGCGCGTACGAGAGTGAATACATTTACCGGGGTTTCCTTTTGTCGCCCGCACGTTGACGAACAAATTTCCGGCATTATGTGGAACTATAAGCGACTTGTTCCGGGGAAAGAAGGCTTTTCCTTATAGCGCCTTAGACCGACCGGTGCCAATGTCAGGCGGTGGGAATTTTGATCACAAACCCATGAGAAGAGCGTTATATCATATAACGCATTCGGTGAGACCGGTAAGTGGCGGAACCTGTTAGTTTTCTTGAAAAATCTCACCCTTTGAAGTTACTCCAGCATTTGAATCCTTTACTGTTATTGGAAAAATGTCGACAATAGTCATAAAAGCCTCTCAAAAACGTAAAGAATTTAAATCATCTACGAGTGTAATACAAACTATATTTTTGCATAACGAATAAAATTAAATAGCTTCCTTTTTCCGTATCCATCATTGGAGGGATCCAAATTCATATTTAAAATTCGCTCAGCGGAATGCAATGAAACGCACGAGCGGAACGCATCGGAATGTTCACGGTAGGATTTTTGTTTTGTTTTATTCATCTCATCAGTCCATGCGGATGCCGATGCGCACAATTAGCACGCAGCTCACTTTAGTCTTAGATTCGTCCTGCACCCATCAAGAGCATAGTGGTCTCAAGACCATCAACCGTCATCATATCTCGTCGTTAGGCTCTTTTGAAAGGGCAACCGTACACGACGATTATGCATTTATTTTTGGAATTGTCCGCCCAACCGAAACCAACCGAATGGAGGGGACTTTTTGCACCACGGCAATAGAGCAAAGGGCGAGAAAGTGTTTTAATTTAAATGCGAAAAAACTCCACCCTCACGATGCAATAAACTAACGTGATGAAAAAAAAAACAGAAATATACACGGGGGGGAAAAAAATCGCCACAAGCGCGGTCAGCAAAGTAAATCAACGCCGTGACCATTGGAACACACAGCATTACTCATATGTTCGTACATTTTTTTTTCTTTTTTTTCCCGCCCCGACTGGGGATCGTGCAACAAGCTACCATTCAATCAGCATTGTGTTTCGCTGGCGCAGCATAGTAGTACAACGGCGTGTTCCTTTTTATTATGAGCACAAAAAAAACATCCCTTCGATAGAAGCATATTCGAATCGTACTCGAAGCGACAGATAGACGATGCATACACGCTTGCATCAACCCCCTCGTTGTCCTATCTATGCAAACGGGGTTTGGTTTGAAGGCTTTCCTCACTCGTTTCACCCTCACTAGCGACCGGAAGTGGTTGGCCAGCGCGCGAACGACATCGATTTATTCTCGCGGCTCGATCCGAACAAACACACATTGTGTGTCTCTGTGTGTGTGTGGCGGGGGATGGTGGCCTTGGGAGGGGTGGTGCATTTTTCGCGTGCCCGATGATGGCTTCCCCGAAGCTGATTGATGAATTGCAATTTCCCAACAGCCACGGGGAAGCGAGACTGCTGCCGAGAGCTGCTTCCCATGGCTCACACAGAAATGCAATTTTGTCCCCCATTCCGATGGAGCATACGGGTTTTTCGATGGGAATGCCGGAATAGGTGGAAGAAGGTGGCAAAGATACAAGGGTGCATTATTTACTATTCCTTCGTCCGAAAGCGGTGGATCGCGGAATAAATCATAGAAGAAAATAATGTCGATGAGTTACGACAGGGTGGTGATTTTTTGTCCACACAATTGTGATTTTTGAGGGTGCAAAAAAAACCCATATGTGTATGCAGTAACAGTGAAGTTGTCTACATGGATGACATCGAAAAATATATTCATATGCATTTTTGTTGTTGAAAAAACGAAGCCAATATTTGCTGGTTCAATGTACTTTGGGGCAGCTTTCAGTCGAGATATAGTCGGGGTGTTGTTGATTTATATTCACGGACTCGGTATAGAAAAGCAATAAACAGAAAGTGGATCTGAAACGAATATCGAAGTGATCTTTTTTTGCGATTTTTCTTGCTTCACTGCTCTAATAAACAATTATTTCTGACATTCCGACTTACATTTATGCTTTTACTGAGCGAACAAAGCCTCCATCGAGGCAGGTGATTGATCGCAAAGCAACAACTAGTGCGATTTTGATTTTCTCTTTGTTTTCCACGCAGAAGGACACAATCATTTACACACTAGATGGGCCGGCCAATTGCCATTTATTGGTGCAGCACCGCGCATTGTCTGTTTGCGAACGAGGGCACACATACACGCGGCGTGGGGCGTCTTAATTAAAGCTCATTTTAATCACCAATCAAAAACGACGGAATAGAGCAACATTTCGCAACCGGATGACGACGAAAGAGAGCTCTTGTGAGTCACGGGTTTGGTGGTGATTTTATGGTTTTCCCCTTCCAGGAAATGAGGCATGACTTTCGGGGGTCAAAAATATGCACCGGAAACGATCATAATTTACGCTAGCAATACGGTGGAGTTTCTCCGAGAGAACAAGAAAGCGAATGATGTCGACAGCTGGCGGTGATAAACGTGAAGTTCTTCCAAATCTTATCTGTTTGCTAAAAGACTCAGCTTGCATTTGGCAGTCCGCGGTTGTGGTTGGATCATTAATTGCTCACCACAAGTGATAATATTTGCCAGCAATCGAGGCATTGCAAAATTCGTTCAAAACACGATTGAATACCAAAAGGCGCCGGAAAGCGGCTGAGTTTCAACCCTTAACCATTGACAGAAAATAACACACCCAAATGAGCAACTGAAGGATGCAAAGGAGCACATAAAATTCGCAAAAGGTCTACTCTGCATAATGTAATGCTTGCGCGGAATGTCAAAAAATTTTGCCGAAAATTCGCACCGCAAAAAGGCTGCCGGTTGAATTAACGTTATTTGCAACCCTTAATACACCCCTTACTCATTACACACAGCAGTAATGTCGCGCAAGTAGGAAAAAGTGTATGATAATCTTGTTCGAACCATTAACTTGCAGGCTTTCACCGAAAAGGGTACCCCAAGCAAATAGCACCACCTCGAAAAAAAGACGAGAGCAAAATGATGTAAATCTTATTAAAAAATCATTAATCTTTCCGTTTTCCTTCCCATCTGGTGGGGGTTTTATTGCTCCATTAATCACAATTTTCCGAAAGGCGACGTCGGTTGGTGCGCGCTCAATGCTGAACCGATTCCACACATCGATTTTCGCGCTTCCATTTTTCCCCCTTTGGGGAAACTCCTCCCTCCGATCTGGTCTCGTTAAATTCATTAGCCCGTCATCTCTGGCACATTACGGGCGAGTTTTCCTTTCGGCGAAACACACTCACATATAATGCTCACCGTAAGGCGCCCGAAAGTGATCGAACCTAAGGTGTCTTGGTTCCGATTGACAATGATGAAGGTGGTGTTGGCACTCGTTTCCTCCAAATAACCGCTTTTTTTTCTCTCCTGCGGCCAACACCAACAGGCTAATGATCGACAGGACGAAGAAACACCGGATACATCGAGGACGAAAACGAGGTGGCTGATCACACAAAAGCGAGGGCTGTTTGTTTGGAAAATCGATCAAAAAAGATACCGCACCCTTTGCGTGAACAGTGGGGGTGGTGTGTGAGTGGTTGGGGATGTAAATCTCCATTCACCCTGTGGCGGGTCTGACTGATTGGACGGGTATTTTCCAGCCACCCCATGCCAAGCGCCTGCAGCGGCTCGAGGGAAATGAGATTCGGGAATTCAATCCAACCAGCGCCGGTATTACATTTTAGGCAATGGTGATGACACACGCACAGCCACTAGCGGCATCTACTGGAAGGTGTGAAAATCGTTTCTCGACGTGTATAAAATGCGTGGGAATGGGCCTACACACTCGTCACATGCAACACCAGAAACTAGTGCTGCACGTGCGCGTACGTGTCCAAAGTAAGGCTACGAAGCGGCTTCGATAGACTTTGGGGAAATCGCGCGAGAAAAGCTGTGCCCAAGTTCGCGCGTACGTGCCTGTTGAGTTCTAAAGGCAAGTTTGAGTTTTGGATACCACGTGTGGCGAATTTTTATCAATCATCGGCAAAAAGGTTACGTTCAAAACGTTGCTTTGAAAGTGTAAATTCAATTGTAAAGAAGGCGATTCATGTCAGTTGTTTGTATCTTTAAAATGTCCTGTATGGATTTAACTACAGTATGATACACAACATACGTATATAAGAGCAAAAAAGAAGACATAAATATGTAGTAAGAAACACAACAAAAAAGTATGTAATAAATAAGACAAACGCATCAAATTGAAACAAAATTTTATGTTTTACGACCTAACAGATAACAATAATAATGAATTTATATAAGAATTTGGTAAAAAGCCCCTAATTGATACAAATACCTTCGTTCAACAAACGATATTAAATATATAAAAAAACACAAATATTTTAGAATAGCCATTGAACACGACAAACGTTCACTAGTGAGATCATAACCCACACAGTAGCTGTCGGTAGAAGCAAGTTAAACAAACGAAAGAAGAAAAAAATGACATCAAAATGGTGCAAAACAAAATGGAGCGAAAAACCAACACCTGACACCAGGCATTTTAACAGAACAGGTCGAAGCGCGACGATGGCGACGGTTGCGTTTACATAGCTAATTTTAGACCAGCATCTTATTGACGCATATCGTTAATTGGCCATCCGTCAGCGATGTGCAGCAGTATCGCGTCCGTCCATTATCATGGGGACGTCGCCATTTTCCGCGCCTGAACAAAAAAAATCACCCCCTCCTATCACACGCCTCTAGGCAGGGGGGAATTATTCAACGCTGGGTGTTTTAAATGGCTGTCTCAACAAGGTAAGCCCCCGGGCATCACCCTGCAAAGACTGGAAGGGGGGCGAAAATTATGCTTCTCCCTTCGCGCCACACGACGTGCTGCTTCCGGTTCCGACCACCCCAAAAAGCTTCCCAATGTCTGCGCTTCCTCGGGTGGGGCAGGAGCCGTGACAAAGTCAGGAAATGTAAATTTGCAGCCGGTGTAATTTGCAAAATGTTGACACAGAGAACAACTAAGCCCTGGTAGCGCAGTAAAGTGAACCACCACCGAACGGAAGCAACATTCACGGGGCTCGAGGCTCAACACGTGAAAATGAAGAGCTTTGGAGCAAAATTAGCATCATACTTCGAAGGGTTTGTGTTGCCTTTGTGAAGAAACGACGGAATCATGGAGCGGTGAGGACAAATCACACGATATTTATATAAATATATACATCTCCAACAGACCGATGTCCTTTTTTGTTTGCTACCATGGAAAAGGTATGGGCTGGAAAATTTGGTTACGTTACCCAGCGTAACAGCCCTTTTCTGTCAATTATAGACGACCCTAGTTGGCGTATCCCCAAAATCCGATTCGCCACGTCAGCCAACCGGCGGAAGGATCACGCAAAATTTGGGCATACTTTGGGGTTGGGGAAAGAGAAGAATAAAAATACGGGTTGCTTCGAGGAAGACACAGAAGGGATTCTCTTCTTAAAGAAAAGGTATTTTTCGGGCCCTCATCGAACGCAGCAAAACGAGGGACCGGCTGGAACAAATTGCTCCCACATTAATCAAGCGCTAATAAAATACGCCTTTAAACTTTTGCCGCTGTTCGAGCCGGTTTTTGTGACTGTGATCCTTGATTAGGATGGATTTGGGGTTGCATTGATCCTTCGAGGAGTGTATCAGATGATGTTACCCGGAAAATTCGCGGAAATTGTAAAAAAAAACGCTCCATATACTACACGCTTAATTGTACATCAAAACATGCCCAATGCTCCCTCGAATGAGCAATAACAAGCTCTGTCAAATTCGGCTCAAACAAGCGCTGAATCGGTTTACACGTTTGTAGGTGATATTTCGTAAAGAGAAAACACGGAATGATAAACCAGCGCAAGCTGGCTCGGGGGAAAAGCCTTCGCGTGTGATATGGAATAAGTTTTTCCATTTCACGCTTCGTGGCGACCTCGAGCGCCTTTTCCCCTTGGCTAATGGGGCGGAACTATAACCTGGGAGAAGCTCACCTACCATTTTGGGTTAGGTCTAACGAGGATACCCGACCCGGTGACCGGGCAGCAGGGTGTGGATGGATTATATACCGGCGCTTCAGGTGGTTTTCTCGATCGTTACCAACAGCGAACGGCGGTGGTTCTGAAGTGTGGCTAATCTCATCTCAACCGGTGGCGATGATGCGTTCATGCTACCATCGACTATCGGTGGCTCTTATCAACGATCCAGGCTCGCATGACCGTAGGTAGTTAGTGAAAGTTCATGAGGAAAATCGATAGTTTCAGAAAAGAATTTCAATTTAAGTGGAAAATCAAACAATACCGAAGCACACCGAAAGGAGCTCGTTAATGAACTGCTAAGCTTTTGAGAAGTTTATTTTTGCATCCTTTTAATTGGAACGATTTCACACTAAATTACTCCTATTCTGGAGAAATTTCTTTTGATATGAAGATTTGAATATTTCTTGTTAAATGTGCAACGATCTTAAACGTCAATGCAATGAGGAATATTTAGTATATAACATAAAGGGGAGGGAGATATTAAATGCACCCTTCATTATTGCCGTTTCAAACTTCTGCCACTTGTTACAGATGCCATTTTTTGCTGCAATTCGCTTTTAGATTTTGCTGGGTTAAAAATTACCAGCGAAAAAAACCCAGAGTCACTTACCCTGCGGCAACAACACAATTGCGAGAAGAGGGTACAACGATCTTTGTGGAAAAAAAAACTGGGTCAACATTTTCTCCTGACTGTGATGTAAAGTTTTCCCGCAGGACAGTTCCGTGGAATGATTGGGGAAAGGCGACAAAAAAGAAGGATAAATCAGCAACCTTCTCATTGGGCTTTATTTTTTATTTGTTTCTTTTCGCTCCTTCTTGTGTGCCTCCGTCAATTTACGCTGACCGTTGATGTTGAGTCAACAGGATGGAAAGCTGATTTCAGCGCGAATTTAAGAGCCAGCACTTGACCGAGAACCCAGCTCTACCCAGAGGCGACAAGCGCCCTGTTTCCGGAACAGGTAGAATGATTTTTCCAGCACATAACGAACGTGCATAAATGAGTGACAAAAAATAACGTGTCAAAAACAGCGTGTCACTGGAGACACTCTACAACGGATGAGTTGAAAATTTAAAGGAAATATTGTACCCTTTTGCTTTCCTCCTGACAAACACCGGACAAAATTGGAGCAAAACGGTCGCCTCCAGACACGGGGGCCATCAAGTGTAATCAATCAAAATCAGCACCATGCCGGAAGATGATGAAGTTGTCAGTTAGCCGGGCTGCTAGAAGAACGCATATAAAACGCATCTCCGCCGCTCCAGACGCAATCTCGCGTCTAAGACCTTGGCTGGGGCCGTTGTATGCCGATTGAAACGAGCAAGACATCCGAGGTGTCCCAGACAAACCAGACAACTCTCGCCATCGGGTGTTCGTTCATTCTGGCGATAAAAATTCAGTCCCTTTCCGATACGGGACAAGCAACACCCACGACTCTGTGTTGTATCATGTTTCATTTTAATGGGCTATTACTCATCATAGAGAACGATATTTGGAAAGTCAATCGAAATGTCAAGCACCGAGCGAAGAACAACATTTGGATAGCCCTAAAAAGCTACAAAAAATAGTCGTATAAAATCAGAGGCATCCGAGGTCCCATGTTTAAATTTATTCCACCGATCAACCGTCGGACCGGGAGGGTGGTTTACCGTAGATTAACATCTCGAAATTGAGTCAAAGTGTGATTAATCAACGTCTTCTCGCAACTCGGAAACTTCTGCCCTGCGTGAGATAAGAGAAACTTTAGCGACGGGTTGGGGGCATCTATTCTGCTATCGTAAGTGAAAAAAAGCCTTAAGTCAGAGTTGAACAAAAAACACGTAGTAGAACTCAGGATTTCAATTCGAACAAATATTATTTTGAAACACAAAAACACAGAATATTTTTATGGTTAGCGAATAGATTATTTAATCATTTACAATAATTCGTCATTAATTGACGCATAAGCATATGAGGATTTATAAATTTTTATCTCATTGGGATTGTGGCAAAACGTGACGAAGTTTGGGTTTGCCCGGACGCGTCGTTCCAAACAACGCTTTATTTTGTTGATCTTTTATTTCTTATTCCACCCAACCGTGAGTCAGCTTTCGCGTGGGGCATGAATCATCAACCTTGCCAGCTAGGGCGAAGGAAGAAAGAACGAACAAACAAACCACGCTCTGAGAATGAGCTACGAACATGGTAAAGGAGCAAAATCTTCACCAAAAGGGTGGGTATGCATCTTATCTAATTCGCCTTTTAGCAAACGCACGCTTCAGCAAGGCTCGGTTTGGCCAGTGGATAATGAGAGCGTTTTGAGAGCAAATAAAAACAAGCTTGACATACTTCTGGAGTGGGACACTTGCAGTAAATGCGTGCAAGAGAAGGACTTTTTTTGTTACATTTAAGAATACTCTTTATTGCAATGGTTTCATACGTTCCACAGAATAGAAATAGCATTCTTTATCATTATTAGAACATAAAAACTAAACACTTAAAATAGAGCATCCTCTTACAGCTCGGTTGCGTGCCTTTTCTCGTATAACATTTTCCTAACACCCCACCGGAAAACAGATCCTTTCCGATCGAGTTTCCCGCACGAGAAGAAGCAAACATAATGTCGTCTCAAGTTTCTTTTTCTGCTTTCGCAGTCGTGTTCGTGTTTTGCTGTACTAGCATTAACCGGTGAGCTGCTTTATTGCTCCCACCGGTGCCGGTGAGTTCGTCTCGTAAAACTTTATTACATACCGATAGGACACACACACCGCCGGATTCGGTCGTGATACCCATTCCACCCCGGTACACGCCGGTGATAACGCAGATGGTGGGATGGGAGGGGGCAAAACTTTTCCTCCCCCCTTTTCGTTTTCCGTGAACCTTGGCCTGTTATTTTTCCGCCCCTCTTAATTCGTGCCGACGTGTGCGAAAAAAAGGAAAAAAATCGCATTCGACGACATGCATTCGACGTGTTGCAATTTCACATTTGTAAACTTCCCCTTCTGCCTCCCCTTGCTCACCCAGTTTGCGCGCTGAAGCACGCATATATGGGGATGTTTGCTGTATTGTGCAACGGAAGCAAGGGTGTACAATATATGCAACTCGGGGGTTTGGCACAGATTTCGTTATGTCACTTCGGACATGTCAGCCGGTCATGCCGGTGAACGGATGGGTGAGGAAAGGGGAAATGTAAATTTTCATTTCGTTTCCACATTTTGCGGAGCGCGTAATTGGAGACGCGAATGACAATTGTGGTTGGAGAAAAGAATGGGTGACGAATTCGATTTCTCCCCCCCCCCCCCCCCAATTAAAATATTGTACAACATTTCAATTAACAATTCTATGCCATAAAATACCCATGTAACAGAAGCGAAACTTTCTTTTCAATTAAAAACAATGAAAAAAATTAAATAAAAATCCTCATCCGTGAGTTATCTAAAGCGCATAAACAATCCCACCACCTACACCAATACAAAGCACACCCTAGGGCACGGGATATAACGCATCAATCTACCGGTTGGCCCTAACCGAGGGGCGCCAATAGAATGGGAGGCAGAAAATTAGTTTGTTTTCGCGCTTCTCGCTCGGCATCAAATAGACATCGCGCACAATTGGCACCCTCGGCTCCGAGGCCTGGCAATTGCTAGCACGGATCAAGGTACGTGCACACACGGACAAAAAAACACACACCCCCATTGACGCGATTCAAACGTCATCGCGCAACAATAACACACAATTTGCAATCCCCCGTGCCGTGGCGAGCAGGCACAAACGGTCCAACAGAAACAGAGGCATAGCGAATCGATGAGTCACGCCGCGGCGGTCGGTTTTTGAATGCCGATTTCTCCGCGATTCCGCGGGTGTCCGGTTTCAGGGTGAGAAAAGCTACGGGAAAATTCCGCCGGATCGTACGATGTTTAGGGCATTGTGACGATTGTTGAAAATGTAGCCAAAAAACACAACGATCGGAAGCGCGCACGATTTCGAGCGACTTAGTTGGCTGCGTACGTACGGTTTAGATTCCACGTGGCTGCGTACTTCGGGATGTACAATTTGACGTATAATAAAATCCCATTACACATGCAGCCCGATTGCAATTGATGCATGGTCGTTCTTTTAGAATTTTCAAATGCATTTGCAGCAGCAAAAACTCACCTTTAAAACTTGGCTCTTTCTGAAGCTCAGCTCATCATCCGCTGTGGCGTTAAAGTCGTGCTTTGCGACGGCTTCCATTTTGTGGCTGAAGGATCGCCTGGTTTCTCGTCCAATAGGGCGGCTACTGCTGCTGATCGTTTCGTAAACTCTCGATGTCCTGAATTGCGCGCGCCTCGGCTAGCGTTTCTGGATAATGGTCCTGCTTCCTCGACCAAAACAAACTACGAATTATGTTGAATAATTTAAAAAAACACACTCGCACACCGCAGCGGTATTGTGGTGTGTATTTTTTTTGCTCTCTATTAGCTTTCACGCGGTTGCCGAAGGGGCCAACACTCGATTCACTGCCGCCGATGCTGGAGATAGAGTGATAGAGAATGGCCGGCTGGGGGTGGAGGAGTAATAGAATCACCGTGGCGACACGAACGTGGGCAGCAACGATAGGGGAAGGAAGGAAGGAAGAAAAAAAGCACCACCGATATGCTCGCCCAACCGAAACCACACAGACCCACACACGTTTACACGCACTATTTCTTCTTTGTTGCTCGCGTGTGTACACAGCACATACGCACAAAACGCATTCCTTCGTAACAAGGAGGAAAACAGGAGTGTCGATTTTTTTTATTATAAATCTCGCTCCACGACGTTTTCACGATGGGGATGATGTTATTCTTCTCGCTGCCGCTCGGATTAAAACAACAACAAAAACTCACACGTACGTACGCACACGCCACTCGCGTAGCGGCCTTCTTTGATAACTTATTTTTAAATAAACTTATTTTTTCCACAATAACGACACGTCGACACACATTCACACGCACACGCAACTAGGGACGAACACTGTTCACATGGGGGCTTTAGGGCTGAATTCGGGGGGGAAAAGGGAAAAGAAGAGCGAAAATTAAATTCTATTGCACCGGAACACACAACACACACCCTCGGCTAGGTAAACAAATCGAAAATAACGCCACCACCGGTCAGTGACGTCATTCCAATTTTCACTTCCCCGCTAACCCCACGTGGGTGGTCGCGGTGGGTGGTGGTGTGTCGGGATGCGGTGGGGAAAAGGGTGTCTTTTATTATCCTTGAAAGCACTGGGAAAACAACGTACTGCGCGTTCTGGTTGCTGGGTTCGGCAAATTGTGTAAAAGGCTCGCCACACACGCACACACACTACGCGCTAAACCAGCCACCTTTGATATTCACTTTGACAGCAAAACACACCGCCGACTGCACACGTGCCACTGACAGATCCCCTTGCGATGACGTCACCGTCACGCCGTTCTTTGTGGAATTTGTGTCTCGTTTTCAGTGCAGTTTTGATGGGAATTTGCCGCTTGCCGTAGCAGCCAGCGTATCACCCGCGCCACCCTTTAAGCTGCTGGTGATGAAATGGTGATGATAACAGCTCACACACTGGCGAAGTGAACTCACGACGGATAAGCACCAACCGTCACCGAGGGAAACCGACAGAACACAACCACGCGGGCACGCCGGATCGGCCTAAACCGGGGTCGGTATGTTCTCCGGGGTTCGTCGATTCGCGTTCTCGGTCGTTTCGCATTCACCCCCACACACGTGTGTCTGTGGGGAGTCAACCCAGCAGGCAGGTTGTGAGAGCGCAAGCTCATCTCGCGCGCGTGCTCTCTCAAATCTGCTGTTCGTTCGACGAATCCTCCTGCTTCCATCGTCCATTAAAACCAGATGTATTGGGGGTTGGTGCGATCCGGATAGTTTTTGCCTGCCCCTGTGGTTGACCGCTGCTGCATTTCCCGCATTCCATTTGAACTCCCAATCCTCCAAGGACCACCCGTACACACCCATCCCATCCCACCCACCCACGCGCAAGGTCGCTCCTTCATGAGCGCGAGGCTGTTGCCCTCACATGATTCGGTTGTTTTTTTTTGTCCTCCTTTTTCTACCGTATTGCTGTTATCGCCGAGCGGACAAGCATGTATGTGACGGTTCTACTCGCACTCGCTCCCTATATCGCTTTCTCGTTTTGTCTTTAACTCTCACTCTCTTTCTTGCATGGAAAAGCGCATCCTTTTTAGCGGTCGATAACGATCGAAAGTTCCAAGTGCCATAGACACCGGTTAAGAACGTGAATGAAAGACACTTAATAATAGATGAACAATTTAAATTATTCATATGGTAGTCTTAAAAGTGTGCCCAGCTGTTGTGGATGTTCTAATCACAAAAATCTAGTATAAAATCGTCCAAAATCACGTGCATACACGTGTTTTTTGTTGTCGCACACTTTCATCTCACCAACTTTCTCTCCTGGTGGCGGATTTCGGTACCATAAAGGCGCGTTTCGATTGGGTTTCTTTTCTCCCACGGCTGCTCCAACACCAGTGCGTTCAATATTTACGATAATCTGGCGATAAATCTGGCTTGAGACGCCGCGAAGGTCAACCAACGGGCGCAAACATATCCTTTTTGTCCGTGCCGCAAGAAACGGCTTGCTTTGATGCGTGCCCGCTCCAAAATCGAATGATGAATGAGTGTTCTGTGTGCGGTTCCAAGAAGCCGGGATTTTGCGGACACAATTTCCTTTTTTTTAATCCAACCGTGTACTATCACTCGTAGAAATCGAGGATGTATAAGGGGCGTGGTGGTGGAGAAGAGTTCAGAAAAGGAAACCGAAAATAATAACACCGGCTAACCCGGGGGCTAGAGAAGGTGCGTGAAAATCCTTCGAGGTGCCGCATACTAGGAAGCAATAGAATCGTATCCTTTTGCCACTCCGTTCCGGCAATAAATTGAACGAGCGGGAAGGATGAGAGGAGCAGTAGTTTATCCACAAGCTAAATTAAATATTATAGCACTTCGGGTGTTTCAAAGAAAATCGAACTAATCTATTACAAAGCCGGTTAGACAGATGGTGTAAAAAATTGGGACACATTCGGTGTCTGACGTTTTCTTTTAACTTCAATCCAATTTACCTAGTCGTGGTACAACTGTAGTGAATTTTTACTCAAAATTGAAGGTTGATTAAATTCGTTTTTTACAAAAAACGTTCAATAGTTACTAGTCAATCAAGCGACACCTGAATGATAATTATGCATGTATAAAACAAACCGCAAGGGGCAACATAAGCCAAGGAGAACCTGCAGAATGCATCGTGAAAATAAATCTCTGGTTGCCTCTTTCGATCACCTAACTGAAACCGTCTTTGCTAGGTCTCCTCCCAAAGCGCCTTCCCAACCACTGGTTGCACGACTCCGTACGGTATTTGCAACCCAAAGCAGCGCGACCTGCACTCATAACAATCGGCCCCCAAAGGCTATTTTTAGGACGCACAACAAAATTCGCAACGAAACTCAGTTCCTTGCCAAAAAAGCGATTTACATTTACACAGCATCCGATCGGAACGCGTAGATGAATTTTTCTTCTTTCAATGGGAGGAATGTGATGCCCTTTTTATATCCTTTAAACATTAAGGATGATTAGGGAAGCATAAAAAATTTCAAAAAAGCTCATGAGCTAGAAATAAATCTTAATAAATAATAGCAGTAAAACCACTAATAGCAGTAATATCTATCGGCAATTTTATACAACATTAATTTTATAAAAATGACGGTCTTTTTTGCGAATTTAACAACTTTGTCTGATTTGACAGACGCCCAAATTCCTGCTGCTTTTCATTGAAGTCAAAATATGAAAAGTTTTCATCAATTCCTAGTAGTGATCGAGAACAGATCGTTTGAACCTGCTCTTGTGACCTTTTTTAACAGCAAAAAACCAGAAACTCAATTGGTACTCGAAGAAAATTTAGCAACCATATTTCACAGGTTCAACCAAACTTTAAACTCCCCCCCCCCCCCCCCCCACCCCACCAACAATGTGAATTGTGAGGCAGCAACTCAAAAATGAAGCCATTTTCTACTTCACAAAATGTTGCAAAGGAACTTGCGTTGATTGCTGCAAACAAACACACATACACACTTTGCCAAGTTTGCTGGCATGCCTAAAAGCACGTTCCGTATGACGCGGAGATGGGGGTGGGTGGGTGGGTATATCATTTTCACCGATAATTTTCCACCATTTCCCAACGCAGAAGATGATATCATCTCATCCGGCTGCCGGTGGTCTCTCGTACGACCTTTGCTTGGACGAGAAAATGGACGATTTGCAATTCTTTCCTTTCGTGTTTTCGTTCACCCCCACCTCAGTCCCCACCTGTAGTCACGGGATGCTCGGGTAGTTTGTAACCGAGCATATGCAGAAAACGGCGCAGAGAATCGACTCTTTGGGCAGAGGAGCAAAAAATGAACACGACCGGGAAATTCTCCGCGCACGAATTGGAAGCGAGTTCTGGTTCCGTCGAAATTGAATGGTGGCCAGGACTTATTCTTTTTTTTACTTTCATACGCACATCCCAAAACCATGCGTGACGGCGGTGGCCTGGCTGAGAAGCCAATCCGGTGAGGAGGGGTTTTTAGGCGTGGAGCGAGCGCAGGCAGCAGTCAGGGTTAGTCAAGAATCTAATCAGATTTTAAAAATAACCACCAAGCAGGCAAAAATACAGACGACACGCTGCGTTTAGTCGGAGGACTGTGTGTGTGTATGTGTGTGCGTTTTCTTCACAACACAAACGCACGCGTAACACTCGCGCGTCCAAGTAGGCTGTGAGATTCTATTTCGTTGCCGGTTTTGTCGACATGAAGACCGGGAAAACACTGCGAAGGAACAAAAAGGGGAAGGAAACGCGCGGGTAGCGTATAGCGTGTGTGTGTGTATGTGCATTAGCGCAGGCAAACGGCACTCTGGCAGCGTACAATGAGGTAATAATAGGTTATTGGGAAAGTTTTCGGACCTACTTTTGAGCAGGTTCGGGAAAAAGGAAGAAGTTAAGGGAAAGCCAAAAAAAAGCCGAAGGAAATCACTCCCTTCTCTCTGCTCATTTTCCACGCAACGCCTTATTGGAAACTGCACATAGAGGGTCGACCATTATTCATCGGATCATTACCGGTCGAATGGAATGACACCGAGAAAAACGCCGTTGGGAAAGTCGTGGGAAATTCGTTTGGCTAACTAGTGGTAGGAAGAAAGCAAAAAAAACGCACGCACTTGTCAATAACTGCTAGCTTAACTAATTATTGGAAACTTTGGCCAATAAACGAATGGGAAGCCGGGGTGATGACAATAAGTTACTGTTCAATGCTAACCTTCAAGTCGTCAAGTTAACCTATCACATATAGGTACCGCGAACTTTAGAGCTCCACGAAGCATTTATACAACCAAAGAATTCTACCCAATAAAGCCAATAAAGGCGTCGCGATAAATGCTTTTCCTGAGCGAGATATTGCAGTGACTCAAAAGTAACTAAGCTGGTTTCTATCAAACAGAAATCGTATCCCTGAACCCATAGAAAATATATTGCAAAATTAGGAGTTCAAATAATTCACTGCAGATGTAATTCAACGGTAATTAAGACCTATGTCTCGCCTCGATGATTTTTGATGGTGAAGGAATCTCTCTAACTGCAAGGACTCGTTAAACAAAATCATAAGTACTAGTGGGGCCTTCTTGCAGTTAGTTTCATGGTATAAAAAAAATACAAATGTTAAACAAGTTACTTGGCCTTTAAAAAGCAGTCAACCAATAGTCTATAGGGCTGGGGTGTTATTCATCGCACAGAGAGCTTCCAGCTAACATTAACACGAAACGTGCGAAACTAATTACCAAGTGCCGGTAACCAGAAGCCGGTTTTACTAAGCTTCTCTTGCGATGAGTTCATCATTTACCCTTACATTTTGCATCTCTCGACCCAAGGCTCCAGTATCGATCACTAATGACGCCCTGGAAATGCTTCCGATCGTCACTATGAGCACCGGAAAAGTGCACCCTAGAACTGACGCATTGCAACATCGTTGACTTAATTAAAATATATATATATTCTGCTACCCAAACGGACACCGAGTTCTCCGTTAAGGAATGGAAGACAGAAACGCGAATCCGATTAGTTATTTATAGCCAACCGGCAACATGTGGCTCCGAAAAACGGTCGGATCGGTTCCCTCCTGGCGAGGGACCTAGTCGGGTATTGTAAAAACAAACATATTTGCTCACAATTTTCACAAAGCGCCAGTATAAATATGCGCCCTAAATGGCGCAGGAGGCACCCAGCCAGGGATTTGATTGCGAAGATGCTAAAAATATCACCAATCAGTCATTTTTTCTCGTGAAAAACCTAGCTCACGCCTAGACAGTGAAGTGGTTCAAAGGAAAATCGCTCGGAACGTTTTTTGGATTCGGTTTGCAACCGCGAAACCCGGTGCACACAACGAACGGAACTGGAGTGCGCGAGCTTCAGGCGGATTGCAATTGCAGTTCCCTTTTCAAAATGCCACCAAGAGGGCTATCGTTTCAGGACGAGGAAAATAACACACGTCCCAGAGTAGGGCGGTTCCAAAAGATTGTTTGCCGGTTGTCCTCCACCCTAGCCGTCTGCCGCACGAACGAACGAAGTGGAAAACCACCCGGGCAAGGGCAGACTGAAAAATTAAGAAACAACCTCCACCCCCGAAAACAGAAAGACCCCCAACAAAAATGAATAAAAACCAGCTCCTCTCCGTTCCATTTTCGGTGTGGAACCACAGAACCCACCTATATGCCAGGGGCCGCGAACAGGCGCGTGAGGGGAAATGCATTCTTTTCCCGAAAAAAAAAACCACCCGCTGTCGTTCGAGGGCGGACGCTTTAACGAACGCACGCTGCAGGCGAGGTGGAATGCAGCTGGTGAGGGACGGAGAACGTGTGAAGAAGGGTGGTGGTGTCTCTGCGTGCCGAGAGCCCTCTTTATGTTCCGCTTCGTGTTCCTGCCGTGTCGCTGGTGTGTTGGTGGATGCAAATCGCGCGAGGAAAAAGCGCACCATGTGAGAGAGCATGCGGGCCACCAACACCACGCCGGGCATCGCGATGAGGTAGACAACCGACGGCCATGCCATGCTCCGTGGTGTGTGCTTGGGGATTCGGAATAGAGCTTATTTGGCGTGCGTTCTTCCAAACGTACAGCATCCGAACGGGCGCCAACGTTTATCGAATTAATCATGCGATCACCGTCAACGCTCCATTAAAGGGGGGGCCACACGTCTTTAGGTGTATTTCATGTTCTCTAAATACCCGTTCGAAGAGAGTAAATCATTCGGAACGTAACTTATTTAACTGCAATATCTATTAGAACATTCAGCTGTAGGGGATCCAGGGGCAAAACGCACAGGACATTTAAAAGCGGCAGATTGGTTTCGAAACGTTCTTAAATCAGGCAAGCAGCCTAATGCAAACGGAGATTGTTTTTCCAGAAGTGTGTTACATTCCACAGATGGAGCGTGGAGGTATGAAAAATAGATTATCCATTCACACTTGAATATGAAACGCTCCGTGCAACGAGACATCATGGCGATGCGTAATGCACCAGGCGTAAAAAATCGCTGTTTGTTTATTTCACTTTGACGTTAGCCTTACCCGAAATGACCATCCGCCGGTTGCCATCGCGAGCTAGGTGTGCATGTTAACCCTGCATCCCCTATATGTTATTTCTTTTTTCCTTCTAGCACTCTCCCTCACCTACAGGATTCCCGTCACCGTTCACAATGCACGCTCTCTTGGCATGCCGGCCGCTGCAACGCCGATATGAAGTGGGTATTTATTTACTCGGTCTGCACCACACACCACACGGCGGCTTCTAAATAGGGAACAATTTTTACTCCGAACAATGCATAAAACTCAGAAACGGAATGCAGAATTTTGGTTCCAGTGAAGCCAAAACGATTGACACAATGACGACGACGACAACGACGGCGGTGAGACAGAAGAAAACTGACGATGATGGAAGAACTGTTTGGCCAGCGCCACAACCAAACCGATGCAAGCGAGCACCTCACACTTATACACGATCAGAAAAAATTGCTTCACTGACACCGTGCGCGAGCGAGCGAACGAACACCGAAACCAGCAGCCAGCACGCTTAAAGTAAGCAGTTTTCCCGACTTTTCCCACACGGAAGCGGTACATCGATCGATGCTACGGATTTTACTCCTTAGTTTAGATTTCTGCGTTTGTTTCAAACACGTTCTTGTGGGTTTTCTATTCACTCACGCCTCTTTCTTTTACCACGACGACGCGCTACGTTGATACCAATGAAAGCAGACTAACAAGGTCGGTTCATCACGCTTGTACAGTCGCCATATTCAATTTAAATTTGACAATAGGCAGGATAGCACTGAACTCACATCCGATAGCATTGGTGTCAACAACTGGGTGATATTATTTGGTTAAAGAATGCGCGTATCTACACCGATTGTACTATTGGAGGGAATAAACTAGTTGCCACACAATCTATGCATATATCTTATAAATGCACTTACATTTCACCTCTTGAAGGGTATACAATTTCTGTCTTATTTCAAGAATTGTGTTGTCAAAGCCATCTAGTCGGCGAATCCCACTTTGGCTGGTACATAATGACAACACGAACCAAAACTGCAGTATTGCCACTCCATAAACGAACTGCTCGAACATGCACTTGAGGCTCGTGTTGATGTTTACCATTTGCAGTAACACAAAGAACTGGTCCTGTAGGCTGGATAAAACCATCCAAAGTACTCCAGTATAGCAAGAACTCGTATATGATTCATTTTTAAACAATTTCCCTACTTTTTATGCGATATTTCTTCGTGATTTTACACAGCAAAAAGAACTCCTTCTACCTTCGGTGCAGAATTGGACTCCACTGCTCATAAACACATCTGCTAGATTTAGCGCAATTTTCATGTTGTCAAACATTTCAAACCCACAACAAGTTTTGAATATCCTGATGTGCAAACCGTTTGCTAGTTTCATGAACAATCTTGTGTCCAGAACACCATGAACGAAGTATACTCTCAAGCAAAAAGACGACGCCAAGGGCTTATTGGAAACGGACGCGGGAGAAATGAAAACGAGGACGATGATATATACGGTAGCCAGTTCTCTGTACCGTCATCACAGGCTCCCAGCCAGCGGCGGTATCTATCTCAACGCAGCAACTTGCAGCAATCGCAGGTGGTCAAATCGGGTCGGCGACCACCGACAAACTACTACGAAAGTGTGCTCTTCATGGCCGGGCTGAGCTTAGACCAACCAGGTGGCGTAGTGGTGCTCAAAAGCGAACCAATCGTGTTCATGCACAGGCTGAAGAATGTCCTTCGCACGAACGCGGACTATCCGTCGAACGTGGACCGGTTTGTTTCAGGCATCGAGGCGACAATGAAGGATCGCACCAGCTTCATGAAGCTGCTAGAGTGCTGCCAGGTTATCCCGTCGGCGGAAATCGATCTCCCCGAACCGGTACGCAAACCCGTTCAAGAGAGCCTGATGAAGATGTTTCTGCTTGTAGATTTCCTGCAGCTAAAGTTGATAGAATTGCTGTTTTCTTATTTGATGCGGGAGCTTAGTGCGGCATCCATCATGGAAGAAGGCGGCGGGGCCGAGGATTCTATTGTAGGTTTCGTACTGTCACAGCTGAAATTCATCGATCATGTTCAAAACGGCGAGCTGGTATTCGAGAAGGTGTTCGAATTGTTGGGCAAAGCAAACCGCAACTCGGTCGTATTCGATGAGATCATCTTCAGTCTGGAGGACGTGATTGATGTATCAAAGCACGACGACGCGCTCGCTCGATTGATGAAGCTAAGACCACTCCCGAAAGATCTCCTCACGCCCACCACGATCGAGGTGTGCACTGGTATGTGCCTGAGTGTGCAGACTCTCGAAGCAATTCGCCGGAAAGTGGTCCAATACGTGGCCGACGGTTGTCCGCTCCGATACTACCCGTCGCTCGTGAAAATGCTGCTCAAATTCAACCGCACTGAACCGCCAGAAAACATCGCCAGTATCGTGCGAGAAGTTCGCCATTTGTTCGACACAACCGCGAATCCAAACGCTTGGGACATTCCCACGTCGGCAGATTGCGTGGAGCAAATGCTGCGTACGATCTACCAGGCGATCTCCGCTTCCGCGATGCTTTTCGACGCTTGGATAACAGCCATTCGCCAGCTACCAACGGCTGAAGATCATCTACCGATAGACCTACTGTTGCTGACAGTAGCCACTACGATTAACGAAGTGAAAGCACCTCGCATACGCAAAATGACGATCAAGAAGATTGAGCAGCAATTCTTTACGGACGCACACACAGACCAGCTGGTGAGTGGATGCTTCCGGCGGGTGCTTCAGACACATCTCGACGGGTTTCTGCAGCTGATCGAAAGCTGCACACGCGAAAAGCACGAACACGTGTGCGAGTTCGGAGTGGCCGCTATGAGTGCACTATTCACGCTTGATCAAGCAATTGCAGCTTCCGACAATCGAGTGGTGTTGAGCAAAATTGTTGGCTTCATTTGCGAGATGGCGTCAGCGAACGTGGCCAGTCGGAATGATTTCCTCATCGGGCGATGTATCGGAGCTTTGCGTAAGTACACCACAAGGATATTAGTTGGTTTTGTGATTTTAATCCATCCTACCTGATCACTCTTGCAGGTAAACTGCACGAATCGCACCCGAAAGAAATCGAACGGAGTGCGGAACTGCTGCTCAGGATCCTTGATATCGCACCCGATTTGTCTCTGCGTCAGTACCGTCCACTGATCGGGGTGATTTATGCGGCCGCGATTCCTCCGCACGCCAACGACGACGCTGAGTTGATTGCCATTCGGGACAACCTGGAGATCATCGTCAAGAAGCAGCTGATGTGCGACAACAGAGACACAAAACTGAAGGGCATCATTGGGCTGGTGCAGATGGTCTATCACATGTCGCTAGGATCAAATACTGACGAAACGCCGGAACTTAGCTCGAGTTTTGACTCTGAACGTACGATCGGCACCATTTCCGAGATCCCGAGCGCTACAAGCCGCACGTTGGCTAACCTCATCAGCACTCTGTTCCTGTCCACTAACCAGTCGCCGGATTTGCTGGCGATCTGTTACGACGAGCTGGCAAGCATGTTGTGCCAACCTCGGCCAAAATCGGCTCCCGGGTGGGAGAAAATCTTCATCATTTGGTTGTGCGATACGGTCACGATGGATTTCCAGGGCACGTTTCTGGTGGAAGACGGCACACCGCTACCTTCGCGAGATGCCACCGGTCCGGCTGGTATCACACTCGCTCTCCAGCTGTGCATAAACGATGCCGATGAACAGACGACCAGCTCGGATGCGGCAACAATCGCGGTGAATGTCGGTGGCGGGGTGCTAATGCACGCCGGGAGTCGACATTCGCAAATCGGTTATATTGCCCCGATCTTCCGGTTGATGCGCATGCTACACTCCATCCGGTACGGAGGTTCGCTTGAGACGATTAATGCACTGCTTGGGTGTAGTGTCGTCGTGCCGGAGTTTTACGGTTCCACGGAGGAGGAAGAACGCCGATTTTCCGTCGACGTGTACGATGAAACCGCTTGCACTTTGCTGCTGGACGTTTACTTCTGTGTTGGGAATTGGTTCCGCGAGTGCATCGGTGCGTTTGTCGGACAGGAAGACGAACCAAGCCGACGAAAGGTGAGATTCGAGGAAGCCAGTTCTATTGGGGTTCAGTTATTAATTCGCTTTTTTCCTCCACAGGTTCTACTGCGACTTCATGAGCTTGTTAAGCTTGAGCATCGGCTCAGTCGTATGTTGGAGCGCATGGTTTCGGACAGCGAGTATGTTCCGGCGCCAGTCGCTGATTTTATGGACCCACCAAACATCACCGCCAAGAAGCTTAGGTTGACCGAATCGAACCGACCAGGTCGTCCGAAGGCAGGAGCCCACGACAAGACGGTCAATTTGGACGCTCCGCTTAGCACACAAACGGTTGCCGCAACCATCCCAGCGACGGTTGGGCAGTTTAACGAGCAGAGTCTACTCTTGCGTTGTGCTTTTGCCCTTCGTCGGATGGACCCGGACTTGGTGCGGTTATTCGCGGTACCCATGGTGCCCTCGCGGGTACTCGAATCACCGGAGCTATACGATAAATCTCTCGCGCTTCCCGAGTACCGGTTCCTGTTGGAAAACGTAACCATCGCACTGGAACAACCCGAACCGGAAGGACGCTTCCACCGGCATATGGTGGACCGCTGGCCGGAGTTTGTTGAGCGGATAGCCGAGTTGCAGCGGCGCTTGCAGGACGGCATCAATCGGATGCAACCTGCCTCGATTCAAGAGCTTTTGCCACTTAAATCCTGCTACCTGTGGAGCGTTAGGCTCGCAACCGCTCTCCTGTCGTGGAAGCGATTCCGCGAACAACGTGGGCGGCCGGATCTCATCCGGGTGCAGCAGCTATTGGTAGCAAAACTCACCGAAGGCGCATCGACGGACGAACATGACCTGCACGTAACTGAGCTGGGAAAGGTCCTTCTGAAGCAGCTGATCGTGCGTGAATCGTGCTTCGGTGATCTGTCGATTGCCGCGCAATTTTATCGGCTTGCTCGTGCGATTGGGGAATCCGTTGGAGATCGTCGGACGGCCAACCAAGCCATTGCTCGGTTCACACGAAGCGTTCTCACCGCTCCGGACATGAAATCGGTGGACAACAAATCAAACCACCATTTCACGACGCTCTTGGACGGGCTAATCGATACGGTCGGTTTGAAAGCGCTCAAGCAGCTCATCGTGGAGATGCGACAGGATATGAGCATCGAGGAAAATGCACCGAAAAAAGCGGCCAAATCGAAACCCACGCAAGCAGCCTCTTCAAGCTGCAACGTTCGCACTTTCGCGTGCTTCAAGCGGGCTCACTACGCGCTGCTCTTCAAAGGACTCTGCAGGGCGTTTTTGCGCGTGCTGCAGGAAGAGATTCGCGTCCGAGCCGGTGCCGGTGGGGGACCCAACCGGCGGCTAGAGCTTTGGGAGACAGCATGCGAGGTAACCGGCAAGCTGACAGAAATCGTCCGCCAAACGCAGCATTCAGGAAGCTTTGGGATTTACCTACGCTTCGCACAAATTTTCATAAAGCTTTTCCTCCGGAACGGCTTGCCAGCGCTCGAGTCGATCCTGCGCAGTTCCGCCGAGCGAGCGTCGAACCTTCTGCTTACGTTGCAAACCACCACCCGGTACCTGCACAACGTTTGCTGCCAGGCGAAGGTGTCGAAAGGAATCGGCACGTCGGCTGGCGCCGTTGCACAAGTGCCGTTTGTGCGTGAATCCGTCGAAACGCTCGTGTACCGTGTGAAAGCCGCCCTCGTGGCGAACCGGTGCTCGGCCGTCTTCTGGATGGGTAACTTGAAGAACAAGGACATGCAGGGTGAACTGATCGCGTCCCAGCAGCCACAACCCGACTCGGATGACGATGAGGAGCTGTCGGAGAACAACGCTAACGGGATATTGCTGGAGCGATCTGACATCGCGGACGAACTAAGTGATGATGGCAACGAAAGAGAGGTTGCAGTCGCCGCTGTGGCCGTCGCTGAAGCAAAGTCCTCCCAGAGCAAGTGCTTCTGAGCACGTGTTCTAAAGTGATTTATCGCAACGCGGCAGTTGTGATATTTTCACTCTTCTATCACGTTATGTTTGTTTCTTTGAGTTCTCTTGTATTTGAACGGTTTCCCATTCCGCACAGTAGCGCCGTTTTTGCGCGGGATCTAATTCAAGTGAGCGCGCTTCCAACAAAACCACCCTCATAGAGTCTGACAATTAACGCTTCTAAAAACAACGTATTATCTATCCTATAAAAAAGACACGTTCGAAATACACATTTGCGTTCACTCTGCTGCTACCTAACAATCTCATCCGAAACACATGGCTGCCTTAAGGCTGCTGGGTCTCAGTTTGTTTGCTTTTGCTCGCGGAGTTACAAAAAAAACGCCGTTGTTGCTTTTCCTACCCGCTAATAATTCTCTAATATCGCGATCATCGAATACTACAGCACTAGACCGACCTACGCTAAAGTGCGGGCCGTTCGGAAGAACGACCACCGGCGGGACACGCAAGGACAGAACAGGATGCTTGGCTCGCTGCGTGACGAGCAGGTTCCACCGCCCGGAAGCGGAAAGTCAGTCTTATTGAGCAAACAGTTAACAAAACGGCGACATCTCTCACTGGGAAACAACTCCCATCAGGGAGTCAGGATGCTTCTGCGCCTCGATCTTCTCGATCAGAAAACAGATCGCGTTCTCGTCTGGGTGTTCGCCATTGATTATTGTTGATTGTTCCATTGTTCTAGGCACAGCTGGAAGACCGTCTTTAGGAGGAAGCATTAAGGATACTACTACTACTACTATTATTAGAGTTAAATGCCAATGGTTACGCGGGGAAATGACAAGGGGAGGATGGTATGTACAGCAGAGGTGGATGTGTCCCTTCCCGGAGAAGAATGCAAACTCGCTCGGCAGCCCCGTTTGGTTGTAAAGCTTATATAAAAAAAGGCGACACATTTTGGCACTGAGGGCCTACGTTACTACACTAAAGCCTACTGGAGGGGCGATTTGGAGGCACTTTCGCGTTGGCATAATTCATAGGAGAGGGCGAGAGGGCGTGCGCCACGTCTAACGTACGTCTAACGATAACCTGCTTTTTACAACTGTCCCTAACGCGTGATTACACGCTTTTGCTAACTTAACTACTTATCCACGGAGACGCTCACGACATTCCGGGCGGACGACCGGGCAAGAGAGTATACGGAGGATTGGCATTGAATGGCACACACACACACACATACGGTGCTATCGTCTGGCGATCGGTTCGTCCTCACCCGCACGAAACTGATCCTCTTCTCCGTACTCTTCTTCCTCGCCATCGTCCTCCTCATCTTCCCCATCGTCGTCCTCATCATCGTCGTCTCCGTGCTTTAGTTGCTACGAGAACCCTCGCGACGGTGACGGCACTGGGGACGGTGGCGGGGGTAGTGGCGAGAAGTAGGTCGAGCTGCGGGAGCTCGGTGATGGTGGGCAGCTCTCCGGAAGCATACCCCCGATGTCACTGTGATAATGCGACCGGGGCGTCGGTGGTGGCGGATACGGTTCCGGATCGTAGCATCGATCCTTGTACTTGGCCGGCAACAGAGCCGATCCGCCACCATGCCGGCCACTTCCACTGCCTACGGAGCTACTCGTACCACCACCACCCGTCGTACCCGAACCGTGGCCACCACCACAACCTCCACCAGCGCTAAGACCTCCCCTGCTGCGGTTGCTTTTACTCGTGTAATTGGAATCGCTTTCGTCACACGCATCCGTGGAACAGGGCGTCGGTGGTGGCGGCTGGTTGATGATCTTGTAGTGTTTGTACGGATGGTAACCACTGTTGCAGTACCGTCCGGTCGAACCGGCTGTCGTGGCCGGTGATGGTGGCGGATTAAGTGGATACCCGATCAAACTGCTCCCATTAGTCGTGGAGCTGCTCGCACCAGTGATGTGGTTACGATCGTAGCTTCCACCGCTCGTGCGGCTGTTGAGGGTGGACATCCGCACCGCGTCCGCAACGGATGCCAGCTTCGACACGCGGATGCTCTTGTTCAACCCGCCCGGTGATAATGGAGCTGCCGCTTGGTCACACTCTTTCGGTTCGAGCCCTCCGCCTCCGGTTCCGAAGCGTGTCCGGCATGTTTGCAGTAGGTACACGACGAGAAAAACGACCGCGACGGCCGTTACAACGACGATCAGTAGCGTGATTTTGCTCGAACTAGGTGCCATCCTTCTATTCCCGTACTCCGTGCAAATTTCGGGCGCTTCGTCCTCACCTTTGGCGCAATGCTCATCACCGTCGCACACGTTATGGAACGATATGCACACCTTACTTGTAGGACACTGGAAGTCCTCCGGGTTCTTACAGCACACCGCCTCATCATACCCATCCAGGCACTGGGTAGTACCATCACAAACAAGGTGCTTGTCGATGCATTCTCCCGACTGACACTTGAACTGGTCGCCTCGGCACGTCGGGCAGTCAAGCTCATCCGACTGATCGGGGCAATCCTTCTGGCCGTCGCAGCGCCACGACGACGGGATGCACTCCTTGTTGTCTTCCCGGTCGGAGAGTTGACTCGGCGTGGCACAGGTAAAGTGATCCAGCCCGCAGATGGTTTGCTCTCCGCATCCGCGCCGATCCTTGAGCAACATCAATCCCTGCGGACATGCGCAAACATTCTCGGACGGTGCATCATCCGGGGATCCGATACAGATGTGGCTACATTCCGCCCGCGCCGTGTTGCACGTGTGATTGCGAAGCGTACGTTCGTCCGGCGTCCACACGGCCACGATGTCCGTCATGTGGGGGTTTTTGTGGATCTCCACCCGTCGATTGTCGCCATGCACCGAGATGCGCTCCATTACCGGCCGCTCATCTAGCCAGTAGATGAACCCATCAAGAGCCGCGATCGATGACACCATGCTGATATGTTCCGCCACGAGCGTTCTCCTGAAAGTAACAATAATCAATCAATTTAAGCTATGAATAACTTACACCACTTATCAATATCAACCAGGTAAATAAGCCTATCTGATTAAAAATTAAAAAAATCACTAAACGAACGATGGATCAATGCACAGGAAATATTTCACAAGTTGAAATATTTCACAATAGTCGAAGGGTTAGAGACCTTCTTTTCAGCCCTAAAAAAAAACCGTTGCTTATAAAGGACACAACTTACACATCCTGCCCGTTGATGTCCATCGTATCGATGCGTTTGCCGTGTGCGTAGAACAGCCGATTCAGCTGGGGATCGAGTGCCAGCGCTTGAATTCCTTCAAGCTTCGTGATCAACTCCACCCGTTGCGATCCGTCCAGCCTGGCGCGCGTGATCGACTGGGCGGCACCGACGTCCGTCCAGAAAAGCAGCCGTTTGAAGGGATGCAGCGCGAGACTACGCGGTTTCTCCGTACGACCGATGTCCACGTTACCGATACTGGCGATGTTGCCATCCAGACTGGAAGAAGACCAACCAAAGGCGCTCGTTAGCAAGATTCAGTTATGGAACATTCAGTGTCTAACCCATTGCTCACTTCGTGATGTTGATGGTGTTGGTGTGCGAGCAGCTCCAAAAAAGAAGCCTACCGATCGGATCGATCGCCATGTCGAACGGAGAAGAGGTCGGATTGGTGGACACCTTCGCGTTGGTACTGTTGTCAAACGCCCGCCGGATAATCGGACCACGGCCATCGATCTGAAAGAGGTTAACGAAGCGGTTCAATTAGTACAGGTGTGCCACCTTTGTGTTGCAGGCCTCTCCCCTCTGCCCATCATTACCCAGTAGATGTGCCGCGTAAGGACGTCATACTCGACGGCGCGTATATTCTTGCCAGTGACCGGTAGCGGGATGTCGGGCGAATCAGCCGTATTGGGGACGAACCGACCGAACGAGTTACGCTGACTAAAAATGATGTAGCTTCGTGGCGGGCTACAGGACACCCTGTTCGCATTGAGTGTATAGTGCGTCGGACAGGCACATGTCATCTTCCGTTGTCCTTGTGCCAAGCAAAGGTGCGTACATCCGCCATTATTCGTGCGACACTGATTCGAGCCAGATTGACGACCAGCGTGGAACGCAAGCAGCGCGTACGTGTACTGAAGATTGGTGTGCACAATCGTCCTGTTCTCGCCAGTGGTTTTGTTCGCACGTCCAATCTCATCCGTCGTCCAATCCGCCCAGTACACCCAATCCTGATAGATGGTAAGCGCAACCGGCATGAATCGATTCCCATCCGCCACGTCCGCCATCACGAGCCGAGTGCGTCGCTTTCCATCCCAATCGGCACTCTCGATGCCGGTGGGCGAACTCTGCCGTGTCCAGTACAACCGGCGCGTGTCAGGATCAAGCGTCAACCCGATGGCATGGTTCGCACCGGAAATGATCGTCAGCAAATCACCGCCATCCATCGCCGCACGGCGAATCGAATCCGACGGCCACTCCGTCCAGTACATGAGGCCTTTCCTTGGCTCCAGGATGAGGTTCTTCGGTTCCTCGATACCCTTCCAAATGAGAATCCGCCGGCTGCTACCATCCAGCCGTGCCACCTCGATCCGGCGCGCGTCCGCATCCGTCCAGTACACGTTATGCGCCAACCAATCAACGGCAATTCCCTCCGGTTGCATCAACCCCGTCTCGACGATGCGCTGGACGTCCGATCCGTTGATGTACGCACGCGAGATGTACTTCTGCTTCTGGCTCACCCAATAAATGCGCCGATCCGCCACGTCCACATCGAGATAGTGCGCATCGAGCACGTTCCGAAACGGTGCGTAATCCGCGTGATTTTGGCTATCCATCGACAACCGCCCGATGCTGTCGTGGTTGGAGAACAGCAGAAACGCGGCCGGCACCAGACACGTCCGGTTGTCCCGAGCTAGCTCGTAATCGAGCTGACACCGGCACACGTAATCCTGCGGACGGTTCAGGCACAGTTGCGAGCATCCGCCATTACCGACGGCGCACGCATTCGTTCCTTGTACCTCATGTAACCGCGTCACCTTGAGCCCCATCAGTTCGGGGATATTTTCCGCGATCGTCGTCCGATCGGCACCAGTCAGCTTGTGTGCGCGATCGATCGATCGCCGCTGCCAATCCGTCCAGTACAGGTAGTCCCCGAGCAGGCTCAAACCGAACAGATGCGGCAGATTGTCGGAAAGGATCGTGTTCCGGCCCGAACCGTCCATGCCCGCCACCTCGATCGTGTCCGCTTTCGCGTCACACCAGTAGATCTTCCGCGCGACCACATCCAGTGCGATCCCGTTTGGCCAGATCAGATTCTCGGACACGATTAGTACACGCTCTGTCCCGTCTAGTGAGGCACGCTCGATTTTCGGTTCCTTTGCGCCCCAATCACTCCAGAACATCCAGCCAAGCGTGGGTGCGAGTGCGATCGCTCGCGGTTCCGCCAGGTTGTCGTAGATAAGGACACGCCGGAAGGACCCATCAAGCCGGCAAACTTGTATCCGATCTGTGCCCGTATCCGTCCAGTAAAGGTTCCTCGCCAACCAATCGATCGCCAGCCCATCCGGTGCCTGAATCTCCGCCGTAACGACTTCCTCCACTGGACCACCCGTTCCGTTCGCACGTACCCGCTTGATCGCGTTCTCTTCCTTATCCGACCAGTACACGTAGTTCTCAACCGGATCGAAATCGATGGCAATGGCGTTACGAACCTTGCCGGCTTCCAGCGGTACGATCGAGTAGTCAGGTGAATCAAGCGAGATTCGGTTAATTTGCTTCCGCTGCACCACAAACAGCATGTCCTGCGGACCACTGGCACACTGCGTCGCCGTGAGCAACTTAATACCGGTCGGACAGGCGCAACTGTACCCGGCGGCAGTCGTCGACGAAAGCAGACACAAATGCGAACAGTTGCCATTGTTGCGTCGGCAAGGATTCGCCTCATCGGACACTGCCTCCGGTTGTATCCGACGGTCCCACGCACGCACCGTAATCGGAAACTCCGGCTTACGCAACAACTCCCGGTGCTGACCGCGCTGGATGTCGTAGTAGTGCAACGTTCCCGCCTTCCAATCCGTCCAGAAGAGAAAACCCACCGTGAACGTCAAGCTGTACGGATAGTCGAGGCTTCGCATGAGCGTTCGCCGATTCCCACCGTCTAGATCCATCACATCCAGGAAGCGCTGGTTACCGTCCACCCAGTACACGAGCTCTTGCACCAGATCCACCGCTAGCCCGTTCGGCCAGAAGATCCTGTCACTCACCAGCACCGTTCGGCTCTGGGGATCACCATCCATACTCGCTCGCTCGATCTTTGGACTTTCGCCCCAATCCGTCCAGATCATGTACCGGCGGGCTGGGACGAGCGCGATCGCACGCGGTTGATCCAGATCACTCCAGAACAACACCTTCTGGAGACGGACGAGTGGTTGCCTGCCACCGGCACTTCCAGCGATCGGGTCGAGCTGTGCCACCTCGATCCGGTTCGCATCACCATCCGTCCAGTAGAGCTTGTCCGTGTACCAGTCGATCGCGAGACCCTCCGGTTTGTCCAGCCCGTCCGTTATCACAGCCGTCCTGTTTGACACTTTTCGCGTGCCGTTCGTGTGTCCACACTGGATCGCTTGGGGTGTGTTTTCCATCCAGCAGACGAGCCCCCGGTCGTGGTAGATGTCCATCCCGGATGCTTCGTTTAGTTTCTTCAGCAGCTCGTCCATCGTGTAGCTGCACGTGTTCGAGTCCGGTTGTACCGTCACGTTTAGCACGCGCAGATCGTAGTACGTCGTGAAGAGCAGCAGAATCGTGATACTGTTCGATGAGTCGCTCGACGCCGATGCAAAGGATGAGTTGTATTCAGAGCAACCTCCAACCGAACCGTCGGAAATTGCCATGACCGCGTGGAGACCTGTGATATGATGAGGAGATAGGACCAGGATAGGTTGCAGAAAAAAATAGTTAGATTATGTATTAGAAACCAACTGATTAAGCTTAAGAAATCGGTGGGAAAATATCATCTTCAAGAGGTTTCCCGCGCGCTTGCATAAATTACCGTATGCCATTCCAACAACTCCATCTATTTTAATTACTCGCAGTAAATAGCGGCGATTAAAAGGCAATCCCGCGCTGCAGGACTGCCCACCGATCATCGTCCATAAATTGTCAATGTCCGGTCCTCTGCTCAGTGGCGCAGTTTAATGACAGTTGTCACTACTGATCCTGCCACCGGGGGGTTGTTATTACCGTATATCCGGTGCGGCAAAAAGCCAAAGAGCGACAAGCCACCGCTCTGCAATCGCCCAGTAAACCGATCGCACGGATAAGATCGCGATCAAATAAATCAATCCACGCAAAGGCGTTAATTACGAGCAATCGATCCGCCGCTGTAACCATGCGCACTCCAGCTGTCAACTGCAAAACCCGTCGCGGTACCGTGCGGAATTGCTTTTCCCACTCTTAATTGCTTCCCAAGACAAGACCGCCGGGCGAGGTAATGCGATACCGTACGCCGTTACGATTTGCAGGACCCGCTTTCCGATACGAGGCCATATTCCGCGCTCTAGGAAAGGAAACCGGGTATGAGCCGGTGTTCATTATTAATTACACACCCGCAAGGGGCGGGAAGCAGATAGCGCAATCCATCACCATCAGAGTAACTGCAACCCACATGTGTGTCCCACACAGTGTCCTGGGGGTTTTCGCGGGTCTTCCAAGAACTTCGCTCGCACGTGAATAAAGCATGCGGGCACAGGGGCTGTTGTGTTTAATAACATGCTGCCAACCGCAATCTGTAATGCCCTTTCTGCACCTACTTTTAATGCCCCGGGCTGCCCCAGCGTCCATCCATTTCATGGACAGCAGGCACACACCATCGGGAACCATCGCAGGCGGACACAGCTGGCTGGCTGGCTGGCTGGATGTTTGCACAGCGCAATCGTGTATGCTTTCGCGCGGGGCCTTCTCGAGACGGATGTCCACTCGGCACTCGGTTTGACCAAATGGTGCCAAGCAGTGCGTTCACCAGAGCCCACAACGAACATGATGTCCACAGCAATGAGAGAGAGAGAGAGAAAACGATCCACTTCAGAGAAGGCGGCTAGACCTGGGCCGGCATTTCATCTGGACACTTCACTCACAAAACGGCCAAGTAATAACAGCAACAAAAAAATGTTTTCCCTCAAAAAAACGGGGGCAAAAAAATAACCACCGGAACGCATTTTAAAACAAACGCAATCGAAGAACACGAAACCTATTAGCCCTCGAGATTCGAGTCGGTGAGACAGAGAGTCCTTGAGGTCGAACTCTTTACGGCGACGAATGAAAAAACAAACATTTTTCTCGTTTCATTTTTCATTGTTTTTCCAATTCCAGCGCTTTTGGGGAGGGTGGGTTGCGCTTAAGAGCCGTCGCAGCATTTTGCTGTAACGAACAGTTTCGTGCGTACAAAAGGCGCGTACCGCAATTTTGCAATTGTAATTAGGCTTCATTATTTTTATTCAAATCGTTTGCCCTCTCCCCGGTTTCGATCGATTTTCGCGTAGGGTTACAGCCCACAGCATCCGAGAACGGAGGTTTCTCGACTGCAGGACTACATGTGGGGGGGAACTTGCCGTGCTCCTGTGGCCGTGAGTTTCCGGTCGTATTTGCATACAAGAAGCACTTGCACATGCGTTTCAAGGCGACAGATGCAACTCAGCGTACAAACGGAGTGAAAGGAAGGTTATTTCAGGAGCGGATTGTTGGCTCCGAAGGTGTTTCTGTGCTACAAATGCACATAAATCAGTACACGATTTAACGATGCATGATATCAATCTACACGGGATGGAAATTTGCTTAACCACAAGACCTGATTCACCTGAAATAGCGGGTGAAGTAAGCTAGTCTAAAATACACTCCCAGATGTGAAAATATCCAATAAGAACCAACGTCCCTATATTTTGTAAACGCTCGCGCTAGTCATAAATTAATAAGTCTTTTAGCTAAACGACGCGCAATTAGCTGGTTTAATAATGGACATTATGGAAACGAAACCCCCATAACCATGAAGGCGAACCGTTTTTGGCTTGCCGGGGTAGTGTTAATCACGGTGCTCTTCCTGTGTGCCCCACCGAGTGCTTCCGAGTCCCTGCACCACACCACTTCAGCCACCTTGCACACGCCCAAGGGGTGCCTGCTACTCGAGGGCACATTTCACACTTGAAGCTTCTCCTGTTCGAGGACTGCACGGAACGTTCGCCCTTACGGAAAAAACAACGTCGCGTCGTGGAGCGAAAAAAAACACGAAAAGCCGATGATATGTTGAAAACAACTTACAGGAAGAGAAGGAAAAGGGAAGACCCGCGTTCACACCTTTCTCCTTCATCTTCGTCATCCACCAGAAGGGGATCAGACTAACCCTTCCCAGACACGTACTCGGGTTACACAACAACGGCGCAGAACCTGATCTTCAACGGGTGGGTCTCGTGAAGAGCCTTCTCCTCCCCGATGGGGAGGTTTTACGTCTTCCTATCCCCAACATCCATCGTGTTGAGCGTGAAATTCCATCCAGGCACACCAACCTCATGGCACGGCTGGCAGGCTCAAGGGTCAAGTAGTTCTCCGCCTGTTTGCTGTACAGCTCTCGACGGGACAGGACCTCGCAATGTACCGAACCGGACATGCATACGCATGAGCGGTGGATGGTTTCGTCGCACGGGGACGTATTCATGTTGAGATTGATTTTTTTCTTCCCATTTTCTAGATAGTCATCGTTCAAAAGTGTGGTGTGGGACAGGTGGGAGAAAAAAATTAAAATTTCATACAACATTGAACAACAACAAAAAAAACAAATAGTTATATGAACTATTAGCGCTGTACCTATATGATTCAGTGATGCTCAGGAGCAACCATAAAATCGATTTTTATAACATAGATATCATTAAACATTTTTCACTAAAAAAACAATTACCTTTATGACAGTGTACAGTATTTCATTGGAAGGAAATGAAAGATTTAGCGTTACAAAAGTCACCGGTATCAGCCTTTAGTCGGTTCTTTGTTAGTACTACCGGAATAAAATATGCAACAACTCCTCCAGGAGGCTACACACACGCAAGGAAAACTCTCAACAAAGCTTCATTTCGCACATCCTCAGGCATTGCAGCGTGCCAAGGCGGGATGCTGTGTATTTTTCTACATTTTCCACCCCACGTGGCTTATTTATGGTTCGAAGGAACGAACCGAATGACGGACTGATTGCACGCAGATCGCGAACCCATGTCCGGGTCTGGGCCAGGGAAGCACCGATTGATGTTCCGGAGGGCACGCAGTACACCGAATGGAAGCGAGAACGAGAGCATGGGCGGAATTGATGTATAGGATTGGGCGTATTTTTAGCCGGCCAGTTTATTTTGCTTCTCCCATTCCGCAGGAGGACTCCTCCAACATGCTGGTTTAATGTTCTGTTCCGTAGCTACCAGAAAACGGCACGAGATTCGCACGATCTTACCCCGGATCGCTACTGGATCATGATCAAGCTAGGCGAATTTTGTAGAGCTCCCCAGCATCGAGAAACGACGCCTAATTCACCCGACGGGCGGTGTTTATTTTTTAATATATGTGTGTGCTTTTATTTGTGTGCGCTGTTACTATTTTATACAAATCAATCACTCAGCAGAAGGCGAAATAAAAATCGTAAACGAAAATTCCCCCACAAAAGCTAGGCGTTTCAAACTGCGCTTTGTTTCGAGATGGTACGTGCAAATGGAGTACTGTCGGGCTGGAATTAGGTGAAACGGTAACAACGGAATGGTTTAGCACGTGCAGGAAACATGGAAAGATTTAACTAAGCGATGAATAAACGAGATGGAACAATTTCTCTTGCAATCAGTTGATGAAATTCCGGGAAACCCCACAGAGTTTCCACTGAATGCAGTCGGCGAGATAATATTCATGATAGGGTTTCTAGCGGATGCGTTGTGAATATTAGCCATCGATAGTATTCATCGAATCTAAACACCTTTTTTTCGACTAAACCATTTAATTTAAAATTTACGTCGTTTAAAATAGGATTTAAATATAGGATCTTAGCATAAACTTAAACATTAGCATAAGCTTAAAAAGATTCAATGAAGATGCTATGAAAATATAACCCAAAAGATGCTCACACTATATTATTTAAACTCTCCTTATAATTTAATCAACGATCGTAGTAATGGCGGGGGTAAATTTTGCAATCCTTTAGACCAGAAATCCATCAAACACGCATACAAATACAAGCGAACTCAACTCCCCATCCCCAAGAGCATTATGGCACAGTTTCCGGGCAGGAAAATATTCAAGTAGGCGTGATTCTTTCCCCGCATTTCTGCCTAAGGGGGTGCGCTTTCACTTGATTCCGTTCCAACGAGGGGCTCACATTTCAAGGAACACATTAAAACATGCTCCCCCTTTGATGTGGTCCTGCTGTTCCGGTGCGGAACCGAACCGGCTGGAGGTGCATATAATTGGCTCCCTCGTCCTTTTCTCATCCCACCTCTTGTCAGTTGTGAGCAATTCCCATGTTTATCCGCCAGCTTCACCTCGGGGTGTGTGTGTGTGTGTTGTGAACATTAAACCATCACAACTGCCGATGTGTCCCGCCGATGGTTAACGTGCGGAGGGATCGGGGATCTTTGGAAAAATTGGAACATTGAGCGAAGGAAAAACGAACGACCTCTGCAGGAAGCAGGAAGCGCTCTAATCGCCTTACCAAGCCCTCCCAGGCTTCTCGTCACGCTGCCGAACGGGGGAAGATTATGCCAGCGTTGCGTAATTTTCTCGTAAATATACCCGCCCGGCTTTGATCTTTGGCGCCCAACATTCGTCACGGTGAAACCAAAACGGCCGTGACACCAATAAAAAAGGAAACGTAACACCAGCCGCCCGTGGGCAGCGGCTCCATCGCGGAACAAGGGAAGCCCGCCAAGCCCCTCCGATGGGAAGCCCAGGGTGGTGCATTTTCCGGTGAGAAGTCGGAAAACTCACCGCCCGCCCAAGCGCAACATGACGGCTTCGAAGAAAGAAAGAACGCCGGGGCGACGGGTTGACACTGGCGGGATCGCTGTATTTACGTTTTCTCAACCAACGGGTTTTGGGAGGTTTTTTTTAGGCCCACGGCACAGACTTCCCGTAGGGTGCTGGGCTTCTGGAGGGGACTGTTTACCGAAGCTGCGACATAAACATTACGCGCTGGGCTACGGCGGGTTGGCTTTTAAGGAACGTCGTCTTGTGTAGTGTCGTATCGAGAAAAAACAAGGAACTGGGGCAATTTGGGGAGGAAAAACAACACCAACATGAAACGGTTCTGGTGCGTGATACCGCCGCATGTTTTTGTAATTAAAGGTTTTGTACCTGTAGCCCGAGCCGTTAGCATTATGCTGTAGCTTTGTTTGAATTAGTTAATCTCTTTTTTTACATTCGTTTTAGAGAGGAAAAACAACGCACCTACACTCGGCCAGATGTAACAGGATTAAGCTCTTCTTGCAGCTCGGATAACTATCCAGGCAATTTAATGAAATAAAAACGACTGGATTTTCTCACTATTAACTTCCTTTCTCATTCTGAATCAGTGAGCGATCGCAACTAAATCAGTCTCACTCATGAGAAGCGCAAAAATCACACTACACGTGAAAAGGTGTAAAAGTCTACGAAAGGAAGCTTCAAAATGCAGCTAACCAAAACAGGTCCAAATCTCGTTAGCCCTTTACAGCTTCACAATCATCGTTGCCATGAATTGTTTTCCATTTCTTCTTCTTAGCAACGAGTGAAAATGTGAGATGCTACCAAACACGTCTCACCATCTCACTACTACTCACGATCACTCACTACCGCGACGATCCGTTCCATCTCACCAACGCCGTTCACCAAATTCGTTTTCTTCCCATTCTAGAAGCTAACCGGTCGCGAAGTAGCAAATTTTTATTTCATTCCCGCTTCTCCTCCTATCCTATCATATCCGCACGTTTTTATCTTCCTTTTTCGATGTTGTTTTCAGTTTACGAGGCTCTTCCTTCCCGTCTTGCGCGTGAAGAGTTTGGTGGTTCTCGGAAGGGCTCCCTCTCGATCAATCTTGTTTCCCCGCGGACTGCTTCTCACGCCCGGTGTGTTTCTGGCGCAACCTCCGCCAATCCGCCAATCGATGGTGTCGTTTGCTGTCCAATTTAATTGCCCATTTTACGCTAACAAACCATTCCGGCACGACGTCGCAGGTCGCCGTCGTTGTCGAGGCTTCTCCAGCCCCGGGAAACAACCTTAATCCTGGATCGAAGGGGGAGGCGTTTGGGGCGCATAAAAAAAACGTGATCAAGCGAGCAGGTTTTGCGGACTTACCCCCCTGATGCCCGAATGGTGAAGGGAATTGAATTGAACAATGTAAAAAAAAAATCGATCATTTAAAACCCACTGCAATCGACTAAAGGAGCAAAAGAAAGGAAGACGTGCACCCATCACAAGACATGCTGAATGAATAAATTAGCGGAACATTATGTAGATATACCAGCAAGCAGCAGCGAAAAAGAAGAGCGAAAAAGCACACTGCAGAATATGCAGCCGAAGAGGATGGGAGAAATTTACGTCAAATTTATAGCTTTTGCATCGTAATGCAGGAAGCGAACCGATTGCGTGCTGGGTGGATGAGGTGGAACTGATTTTGTTTAACTGGTTTTTTGTTTGTTGTCATATTCGGTGTGTTTGGCTAGGCTTTGGCGTATGCGAGAAAAATGTCTATATATTTGTCGAATATTTAACATTCTACCTACGCAGTCACACGCGGAATGTACGACAAAACAACCATCAGACAAACGAGCGGAACAACCGAAAGACAACCAATAACCATGTTTATGTAAATTCGTGTAGCGGTTTTTTTTTTGTGAACACCCATATGGAGATTTATATAGCCCATTCAAATTTACAGAAAGAAATATCCGATTACAAATAAATGTTGCAAATATCACGTTGGAAAAAGCAATATATATATATATATATTTTTTTAGCTAACTCGATTAATATCATAAAATTATCACCGTTCCTAAAGAGACACGAAACACGATAAAAAAACCACCCTCCGCACCTCGTCTTCACCACAACTACCATCCTCCTCGCGTCATCAAGTAAATGAGCTTGCAAATTATGAAGTTTATGACGCACAAACAATAAGCTCACATAATTACAGATAAAGATCGCGAAAACTGTCACTCATTAATATCGCTGCCGTCGCCGGTTGCGGACAGTTGTGCGGATGCGAGCGAAAATTATCTACATTTCGCTCTACTAGCACGGAGCCGTAATTTAATTTGAATCTTAAATGAACCCAAACAAGACGTGGATAAAGTGAAAATTGCCCCCGAAACCAACGTTCGGAACCGGGGGGACGACCAAGAACGGAGGGAGTAGTTAAGGCAAGTTCGGGGTGTGTGGAGCTGCAACAAGAGATCCCCCATGGTCTCTTCACATCGCCCCACCCAAACACGAAACCCTGCACCAGGTCCGGACCACCAGCATAATAATAATTTAACATGCAAGCGGATGTCTACGTAGTGCGAACGTTCCTCCGTCACTCTATCTCTCGGGCGAGTTCTTTCACGTTTGGTGTTTCGTTACCCGGTTCTTGCTAGTCCCAAATTTACGACGAAGGACGTCGTTGCGTGTGGTTTCCGTGTCTCTCGGGCAACGCGCTCGAGTTGCTGGGCAAAGTTAAGAACCGTACCCAAAAACCATTTCTGCGCGGGTCCACAAATTCATCATCGGTTCCACTTTGGGGTCCGGCTTCTTGTGCGTGTGCGCACCCAGGCTTCCTCACGGCTCCTCGCTTTCTCGTTGGCGATGTATTATGCGCGAAATAAAAAGTATGATCATCATCACTTAACTTGTCTTGTTATGTTACTCATTATTGTTTCCCGTTTTCCACGTTCAACTTTGGAACGAAAACGAAGCAGGAATATTACGAGAGAGAGAAAGAGAGAGAGAGAGAGAGAGAGAGAGAGAAAAAACCACTGCCACTTCTGTCGATGGTGTAGCGAAGGATTGTGCTGAAGATAGTTTGCACGATCGCGTGGTTGCGAGAAGCGAGCCGGAGCAAAAGGACATTGGAGATGATTTTTTACGATCATGAGCGCCCGGACACCGGTTGGTTCAAGATTTTTGGGATTTTTTTTTGCTTCACTCCACCCGGTTCAGCATGAGCTCATCATGGCTGACATTGCCGATATTCGTGAGTTTTGAGGGAAATACCCTCCTCTTTCCCGCACGCTAAGCAGGAGGAGTAGGGAACATGATCTTACCATTTATGTCGGAATGGCACCGAAGTGCTCCCCTCGAAATATTCTTCAAATAGCGTGGCTGTACGTCGTGAACTAACCTACTAGAAGCCGGTATAGCAGACTCAATCCCGTACACGGTTGACTTTGACGCCCGGAAGGTGCGAATTAAGGCACTTCTTTCTGAGGCACTCTTCAAATCGCATACCACTTCGAATTGTATCACCCCGAACGACAACGCGTGATAATTGAAATCGTTTACCAACGCGCTAACATTTGTCGTGCTGATATTTTCGATCAACAACGACAACGAATGGGGAAGGCAAACACAGTGTCACATTGGGATTGACAGAGATTCAAGATGTTTGTATCGGACAATCCAAATATGTCTAGTGTAGTGTTTTTAGAAGTTAATGATTGATCTTACCAATTCTAAGATCCAGATCACATCGATAAACTGCACTATTGAGGATCACCCTGTTAATACAAACTGTGACTGGAATATCTGGATCCAAATTGTAAGATCCACGCAATAGGTTATGCAAATCGTTCATATTTATCGTCTAGAATTGATGTACCCACACATATCCTGCAGCGTCATGCATTCCTATGGTCCTGAGGACAACATGGTTCTCTAAAACGCAGCCATATTACATTGCATTGTTTCGGCTGTATTGTATGCAAATACAAATGGTAAAAGACAAAACCAAGACTGCTAGCCATTAATATCTTTCTGACGACGAAGTCGTCGAGAACGATTACTCGTCTCCAAGCTTTGAATTATCCAAGAGGGTTCAAAAAACCACAACTCGACGTTGCCGTTAGCGCCTCTACCGGTGACAGCTAAAATTACCACGAAGGTTCTTAACAATCGTGTGCATGATTTCCATAATCATCAGGCTAGGGTTCTGGCTCGCACTGGCCCTTTTCCAGCTAGTTAGTTAGCTCTCCGCCCAATTAATCTGGTATGTTCCACCTGGCTTGCTGGGAGCTACCGGTTGTTACGCAACATTACGCCTGTCAGTGCTGCCAGCCAAACTGTCAAAACTTTGACGTTTCTCACCCATCCGGAATAAGCACGAGACTGAATACTACTGGGGAGCTTGAGCTGAAATTACTACCGAGCCCTACAGTGACGGCGGGAATTTGAAGCGTTTTCACCCGGAGAACAGGATGCAACTCAAGAAAGGCGATGACGGTAATTGTGACGTTGACGTTGGCCCGTTTCTTTGGCTGTTAATAAGATCGATCGGTTCGTTTCTTCTCCCCTTACACGGCAACGGTTCGACGTGATCAGTCGGGTGGAAAGCGACTTTGGAAACGAATTCGAAACGATTGGAGGGAATTGATCTTTGGAACCAGAAACCCTCAAGCACGATCAGCAATTGATCGATCAGTGAAAAGAATACATCCAAATAGAGAGAGAGAGAGAGGATCACAAAGACACACAGAGAAGCGACACATACTCGCACTCGTCACGCATTTATTTCAATAATTGAATCGTTTGCACATCATTCTCCTTCCCGGACTAGGGGGATGATGATTCTGGAGAGAGAAAAATCGAGAAGCCGACGGAAAGAGTACGCGTGTGAAAAAAAGAAGAGCTAACAATCAAGAGAAGAATAAAATAACATGCCAATAATTGCATTGATTGAGTTCAATATGGTAGCTAGCTGCGGAATCAATGAATCTATTTAGAACGAAGTAGATCGTTGAACAAGCGATTCAAAAATTCTTTGATACAAGAAAAAAGGATTCAAAAAATGATAATATTTTGCACCAAACAAAACAATTTATTTGAAGCCTTGAACTACATTGGTGACATTCAAAGAATTGTATGGAAAACAGCAACGGACAATGTGTGCTAAATCTAACATCAACGGCAATTTATTTTCACATCATGAAGCGGAAAAGTCTAACAACACTTAATTGCGACCGGAAACCACTAACAGATTCCATATCGCGCCTTTGTGAATAAATCCACAGCGCGTTATTTGCACTGCATACCTTAAGACCTTCGCTAAAGCTCTTTATCTTTTGCCTAGCGTGTGGTTAAAGATTCCACCGAAACCTCCATTTCCGGCGAGCTATTCTCAACTACAACATACCATGCCAAAACGTCCCCATAAAATTACGATCACTTGTCTCTGCCACATGGCACTCTATTTTGCTCAAAAAAATAGTCACAAAAAACCATCGCCGGTTTCGGATTGGAATTTTTGCCAACTTTAAACTTCGCCTATGTTTGCGCATCGCCCACCATCGAGCGGTGCAGAAATGGTGTGCAAACACTAATAAGCGATACCGGATTAGTACACTTTACCTCTTACGTATGGGAAGAAGGCCAAATATTTGGGTGCTGGGAATGGGATTGTTTTCCTTCTCGCTACGAGACACTTTCAAACCAACGCCATGGGGTCGGGTTTCTAGCGCTCGGGCGAGGATCAATATTTGCCTACGTTTAACAGTTTCGATCCGTTTCCAACCGTCGCTCACAAAAAGGGAAACACCCATAAAAGTGGTCGGTGTAGCCCACCCCAAATGGTGTCAAAAATACGCCTGCATCACGATTGTTTGCTAGAGTACTATTTTCTGTTCCAATTGCCACTAGAAACCAAGAAGTTAGAGTAAATTAAAATGGCTGGAGTGTTGAAAGTTCAAATAATCCCAATTGAATCAATGTGTTTTTCGGGGGTTTTGCCATTCCAAAATTACAACCCTTCTTGCAAATAGTAAAAGACGATCATATTGATTAAAAAAAAAGGAAAACAATAAACTCCAACGCACGCACACATACACGCTCACAAAAGGCACACGAATTGACCTCTTCGGTTGGCCTCAAGGTCGGGATTTCGATCGCTTTCCACGCAGAACCGGCAGCCAGCAGACCAGCGCTTCTTCACTTCATCTTTTCCAATTATATTTCTCCACTCGCTTACACTATCCTTCTCTTTTTCGATCTCTTTCTCTCTCTCTCTCTCTCTGTCACTCTCTTCATCTCCTTCTCTTCGCATCCTTTCGCCCATTCGTGATTCTCCGGGCTGCAGAGACCAAAAGAAAATGACTAATGATCGACCATTTATCTGCGAGTATCAATCAAAATTCGAGGAAAACTGTGCTCGAAAAGCGCGCCCGAAGAACCCGTTCCGTATTTCGAAGCACACAAAACAACAGCCCCTTTCGTTCTCGCTTCCAGCATCCAGCAGGGTCTGGGGACGAAAAACCCCTGCCAACATTCCCTGCTGCCAGCGAACGGCTCGGCACGAAATTATTCCACACACGCCGGACTTCTGGTGGTGATCGTTAGCAATGGATGATCACGATCGCGTCCAGGAAGATGCTGCCGGTTCGAACGCCAACACACGTATAGAGAGAGAGAGAGAGAGGCAGAGAAAATGAAAAAGCGAAGACGAAACCAAGATCAGAGGGTATTCGAGAGGGTGGAGCGGAGGACGCGGAAAATAAATAAAACGATCAGTGCCTTGTTATGAGATCTCAACTTATTGCTCGATTCTTTCTTGCCCGTACGGGCGTCTCGTGCCAACGGGAAGAAGGAGCAGATCCAGCCGGGTTTGGTAGGTGGAAGCGAAGGATGTTTTCTTCCCGCATCGCTCGAGGGTCGATTTTCCGCGGCCACATCATGCTCCATCACGCAGCTTGCGAAACAAGGTGTTTCGTGTCTCGTCTCTTCTTCATCTCTCCCGGCACATATGTGCGTGTGTGTACGCTCTCGCCCGACTGGGGCAGTTACCTTAAACATGCGCGTGTCTGTGTGGATGCGTAACCGAGAATCGATCTTGTGCGCGACCCATCCGTCCTAAATCATTTCCTCCCTCGTGGGGAGTTGCCGGAAAATGGCCGGTTTTACGCATGCTCCTAGAGAGCTCTCGCTTGTGGGTGTGTGGGTTTGCGTGTCCGACTTGCCCCCGGGGTCCATCCGATAAATCGTGAAGAAAATTGAACACACATTGTAGGAAACTCCCTGCAACAAAAGGGCGAACCAGAGGCAAGGCGAACCCAAAACACAACATACCAGCAACGGCCGAGAGCACCGTGTTCGCGGTCAATAGGTTTTACGGCACACGCTTTTTTTTCTCCTCCCCGCTGTTCTATTTCGATCCGTCCCGAGAGTCCTGGTTTTGCCGCAGCGTTGGAAACACACACACCGGTGTGCCCCGTACGGAATCGAGCCAGCAAACGTTTGCCTCATTTTCCAGCTTCAACCGTCTGGACAACGGCATCCGTAAGAACCCGTACGAGTGACAATCGTTTAATGGGACATATATATACATTTTTTTTTGCTTTCTTTAACACTCCTTTGTCTAACTTCATTCATTACTCTCGTTTTGTAAGGTCTAACGTTCTCAGTCCAAGAACGTTCTTCCATTTTTACGGGTTTTGTTACTCGCTGCTTGCGGCTGTGTTTTCTACGTCCATCTTCGCCGTAGTCTTTTCGCTTTCGTTTCGTCTATTTTGAGCAGCTTTTTTCCCTCTCCTTCGTTCTATCTTTTTCCTCTTCATATTCCTTCCACAACCCCCACATTACGTACCGTTTTCTCTTCCTCTTTTTCTCTCTTTCTTTCTCTCTCTCTCTCTCTCTGCTTCGTTTTTTTTTTTCTCGTTACACGCTCAAGTTTAGGGTTTTCTTTTAGTTTCCCCATACCTTTGCTGTTCATCGTTCGTTTTCCACCCACTTTACGATCGAGTGTTCTTTTGCTCCTTGACCTGGCCGGGGGGGTTTGGGGATGCGCGCTGCGCCAACCGACCGAGGTCATTTCCTTCGCTTGTTTTCAGCAATTGCTAGCTGTGACGTGGTTCGATTTCCCTCTCGTGCACGCGTTTTCCTAGTGTGCCGCTCCGGGCAGCATCCAGTAACGATCCGGAAGGTTTTGGAGTGGAAATGTGTGACCGATAGATGGTTGGTAACGCGCTTGCGTGTTTGGGAACGCAGAAGTTCAGAGACCGGACCGATAGGGAGCTTGACAACTTGGGCAACAAAATTTCTAGCGTTTGTAAATGTTCAAATAAAAGATACCAACTCTCAATTGCTTTGTAACTCAATAAGTTGGATCTTCAAAGCACAATCAAAGCTCCAGCCCTTTAAAGATACAAAAAAACATGGAGGTCAATGTATTGCATTTTAAACAACCTTCACGTTCAACCGTTTATAGTTGTAATTCTTCGAATTTTCCATGCTCTAGACGCATTTATCCACATTGAGCACTATGAGCTCGTCCACCCAGCACGTAAGCGACAGGTTCGAGGCTACGCGTCGGCTTCATGCGGTGTAAAATATATTCAGAAGAAAAAAAGATAAAATTGTCCCACAACGACGCCTCGATTTTTTCTCATTTTTATTGTTTTTGGTTCACGCTTCACCATGCCCAAGGAGGATCAGCTAAGAAGGTCGCGCAACGGCACAGCAGGACAGGACCATGGGAATGAAACAGGTAGAGAGAAGTGCACAGACTGTGTTTGGCTCGAAAGCAGCAGGGGGAAAAAAAGAATCACATTCAAAAGATCTGGTGAATTTATGACAACACTTTATGAGGATCGACCGTCCTTTCTCTCTCGCTGATGGAGCATGTGTGTGAGCAAGGATCTTGTAAATCGATTAGGGTTTTTTTTATTCTGTAACTCGTCCCAAATGGAGATTTCGTATAGAAAACGACTAACCCCGACATCTTAATCCGATGCACCATTAAACTGCACCTAACTACGAAGGAACCGGTTGCTTCGGAATGTTCGGTGTCAAAAATTTATCCCTTGAAATCAAACAAATCCTTCGAGGAAAAGCTTTTACTAACAGGAAGATTTTTTTTCTCTTGCGTTATTGTTTCTCTTTTCGTTCTGCAGGATTGTTTCAAGCTTATCAGGGTTTTTTTCAGATTATCAGCGTCATATAACTGATGGCAAACAAAAGGCGAGATAAATAGAGCTTTGTTTGTGCAAAAATTGAGCACAAATTGGTGCAGGTAAAATCGGTACAGTATCAGAAAGTAACACGTAAAAAAAAATAAACATCAAAGAATAATTCAAAGAAAACAGAAATATACTTTTGTTCAAATAAAAGAAAAAAGAAACATAAGAGTATTGCTATTATGGCATTGCCGTAAATCTTTCGAAAGATATATTATGCGATCTACGAATTATTTCAGACGTATTAAGCCAATTTAACAGCTCATCATTGTTCCATTCGTCACATTTGTTGCTTTGTGGTATACCACAAATTTGGCCACATGTTTAACCTGCCGGCAATACATAAACACATTCTGCAGTGTTAAGCTCGGCTTTATAGAAATTATTTTCCTTAACACTGTCTACCGGATATTAACCGATGAGTAATTGAACTGAAATAAAATTCACATCGAAACAGAGGTTGGTTGAGTGGGTTTCGCTGGAAAAAGGATGCATAATCAGCATTCCACCAACGAGCACCATATTATACCCCGCAAATGTTCCGAACGTGACGAAACTAGCAGAAGCAAAATAAATAGCAAAACGCCTCCGTGCGAGAGGAAGATTCGTTCCTGTTTGGCGTACACAACCACGAATGGAAGTACTTTGTCACGATGCGTCGCCCAAGGGGTGGGTGCTCTTAATTTGCACTGAAACCAGCGTGCCTCGTCCCTTAGACCGCAGACAAGGCGCAGAACATGAACCCATTCATCACGTGCGAAGAATTAGCAAAATGCTGTCCGCAAAAGGCATGAACCGGGAAGACATAGAACGCGAAAGGCGATGCGTGCACGTTCCTAAGTGTACTTCGTCCGTACGGAGTGGGAAAAGGTAGTGCAAAAAAAAGACTTATTGTCACGAGCCGATGGCTCACGACTGGATTTGCAATGGAAAATACATGAAGCACAGGGAAACGTTGTTCAAGTTGCTAAACCTACAAAAAATGGGAAATAATATTGGAATTTAATACCAAATTACGCACGACTAACGCGCATAAAATAAAGAATGTCTCAATGTTTCCACCTGAGATTCACATTGAGCAAATTCAGATTCACGTCACGTTGCATAGATTGTTTCTTGTTGGCTTTATCCACCATATGGTCGGATTAAAAATCAATTCTAGCGCATGAATCAATTGGAAAGGGTTACAATAGTATGCTGCTTCAGGAATGAGAGAATGCGAACCAATTTTAGCCATTAATATATTACCAAGCACTAAATAAGGATCTTGAACGTGTGATCTTGGCAGGAGCGTCCCTTGGGACATCCCTTATTTTGATAAGGAGGTCATAACCAATCGGTCAAGGAAGTGACGAAATGAAAGCACAATTTTGAACATCTTTCCAACATCCCGACTTCGAGTGCTGTCCCCTCGTGCTGCAGAGGGTTTCATCGAAGGCCACTTTCCTTCCAGTTTTCACCCCCTTCATTTTTATCAGCACCACGGACGAACATGACACCTTCAGCGTGTTTGTTGATTGTGTTCCTTCCACGGGTACGCCGACAGTCGCTAGCGTTATCCCCCCACGGGGGCGTTATTACGTGTTATCGCGTGCTATCACGCAGCCAGATAACGACCGGTGGGCTTCTGCCAGCGGCCTTTCGAAAGGGATATGAAGCTCCGAGGAGCAAAGCCGATCACACAGGTTTGGTTTGGAAAAATTTACCTCAAAGACAGAGGGAAGGATTTGCGGTTTGATCGGGGATTGTGATTCCTATTTTTTATTCATTTTATTTGGCTTGTACTTACCGTGGCCGTTGTTTAATACCGATACTCCTAAAACATCGAAGAGCAGCAGGAAGGCCAGCAGAAGCCAGCTATTGATGGCAGGGCGGCTCCGTCTGAACATCGTCCTATCGGAACGCCGTTCAACACCGACAGATCGCGACGCGATCCTTGCAGATGCCTTCCGCCCGAGCTGCCGGATGGAGGCCGGACTGCTGGACGTAATGCTCGGTCGATGTCGGCTGTAGCTACTGTTGTATGTTTTGGCCGTACCCATCTCGTCATAGCTGAGGAACGAGATTTTTTTTCCACGACCTAGCACATACACGGTAGCGGCAAGGACATTGCGCTTGATCGTATCTCCCGAAATACAATCGCACAATCACGAACACTTCACAGAACTTGTTGCTTACAAACAAACGGCTTTCAACTAACTATTAGGTGATTTTTTTTCTTAATCGAAACACAAACACTGCACTACATTCAATACTGCTCGTCGTTTCACCGATTGCGATCACTTTGCGCCAGAACAAATCAAAGCCAGCTGAACGATCGATCGAAGCAAACCCTCACAAACAGGCTTGTATATTATGTGTTCACTCTGTGCGGCCACGAACAGCTGCCAGTTTCATCAACAACTCAGTTGAGCGCGCTCGTCGGCGTTTTGTTGATTTTGTATCATTTTTTGCCTCTCATCTCGAACCGCGGTTGCGTACGATCGCGACGGTGGCGGCCATCTTCGCGCATCTCCTGCGCCGTTGCCGTCTTAGCATGGCCCGCGCCCACTACGCTTAGCACTGCGGATGTACAGAAACTAGCGAGAAACTACGGATGTACACGAAACAGCGCACCGACCGGTGTTATCTTACATAGCGACAAAGGAAACGGGCACCGACAACATATTGCAACCGAAATTAAAACTAACGAAAAACCGTCGCGCACGAAGCCCGATAAATAAATGCGTCCGACGCGGTTGACGTTTCGAAGCGATGTGAGAATGTTTGACATTGGAGCCGGTCATATAAGAGTTATATCGTGAGCTGTTCGATCGGTTGTATGACGCCCTTTGGGAGATGTGTAGCGACTATTAACAATAACTACTGAAAGTAAATAACGTTCATAAATATCCACTAGCATTATTCATTCTAAATTTCATTTATATTTCCTAACAAAATTACTCAATGCCCTTGATTTTATTGCCAACCTTTGTATCCCTTTTGTACAGGGTTATAAACAACCCTGACGAAATCTGTCAGCTGGCCTGTGTTTTGATTTGAGCACCATACCTCTCGCTCGCTCACACCGCTGCCTGGAGGGAAAAGGGAAAACAGGGCTCCGAAATCAAAACAAAGTGCGAATGCAAAGGCATTTTCCATCCTGCGCCACTAATTCGCGTGCGGAAGGGTGCGCGAGAGACGAGTATCACACTTTTCATCCACCGAATACGCCCACGACACGAGGGGTGCGTGTTCGATCCGACGCAGCACGGTTTTAGGCCGTTCCCGCGACATTTCCGCAAAGTGCTGGACTGCTGGTGCTGGTTTGTTGATTTCCGTTTCTTCGTTTGAGTTTGCAAACCTGTCCCTTTGGGTGTCATAAATCGGTTTCTCGTTACTACCACCGCAGGCTTGCCGAGGAACATCGCAATGTGCCGTTTAGTTTGTATAGTTTCTTCGCCGTTTATTCCTGCAACGAACAACGAACGAACGAACTAGGCCCAGCTAGTCCACCACGAGTGTCGCAGCGTCCGTTTTTGGTTTCCCATAAGTTACCATTCTCTTTGTTTCGATCGAGAAGTCAAGTGTTTGGTTGCTTGTGTGTTATTCGCGTGTTTGCATTCATCTCTTCCATACCGTAAACTGCGTCTTTACAGTCAGCGAACCAAACTTGGTACTATCTTCCGTAAAACCTACAAAACAGAAGCAAAATAAGTACAGTAAGTATTAGGCCAGCTAGGAAATGCAGCGTAGTAAATCAGTGAGAATGATTCATTCCGATCAGATAACCAACCATCTGTGTATTTGTGCCAAATGGTCCGAAGCGCACCAAAGGGGTGCCTGCGAGGCTAGGAAATCGAAACATTATTGATTTTCTCACCTGCGCTCGGGGACATTATGCACTCTGTTTACTTTGTCCGTCCTGGTTACTGCTCACCTCGTCAGGGCAGAATAATTTACATGTTTTGCTTTTCTCTCACCACTTCGCCAGAGCTGATAATGGAGGAATAGGAACGCCCCGTGGAAACAAGCACGAGTTTCGCTCATTAGCATAGCAAGGAAAAAAATCACTCCCCATCGTGGGCGGATCGGGTGGTTATCACCAGATGGTACACGGTCATACTTCCCAAATCGCCGTGCACCAAGACTAACGCGCAACATAGTACACCAACCGGAAGCCGAAGCGGAGCAAGCTTGAAACGAGTGTCAATTACTTTCGTACGTAGGTTTAGTAGAGAAGACCGTTTCTGCATCGTACGGCTGTCTTGATGAGCCATCCTTCCACCGCAACAATCGTTGAGACGGTTCAAGTGCACTGCACCACGTGAAGCTAGTAGATAAGAAAAGTGAACAGCAAGGCCGGACACCATGGAAGTAACGCCGGAAGAATGGACCGAGCGGGCGAAGGAAAACATGAAAAAGTTCCTTAACCGGGGCGGTGCATGTCGTGGGGACGAACCGCAAACGCTGGTTGGAGCCGCACTCGAGAACACGCTCGGGTACGCGCTTAACCTTACGATGAAGGACCCAAACGAGTGGACGGACGATGAGCTGCAGCAGGAGTACATGGAACAGCTGTGCTTCTATGATGCTGAATCGCGCAAGACCATCGACAAGCTGACGCAGCAGATGTACGCGCAGGGTGTAGTGGCCGAGGAACCGTGCCATCTGACGATCCTGCCGATCGAGCTGTACGCCGAGGGAAAGCTGTACGAGGTGGCGCTGTTCCGGTACCAGTTTGGGGACTGCAACGTGACTGAACCGAAGTACGTGGATTCGTATGGACGCGTGTACGGCAGCTTCCGGGACTTTCTGCGCAACAACAAGTACCCATCGGCGGAGGTGATGTACCCACGCGAGGGACGACTCGAGGCTGGCGAAGATAAGACGGTGCAGTACGAAGTGGGGAAAACACCCGCCTGGAAGGCGTACTACTTCAAGGCGTTGGACATCGCGACGGGCATCATCGGTAACTGGCAACGATAGCGGTGATCCAAACGTCCTGTTTCTCACCATACATTCTTGCGCTTCCTTTTTTAGGTATTGCCGGTGCAACCGGGGCCATTTTCCTCTCAGGCGGCATCGCAACGCCGTTTGTTGCGGCCAGCATCGGCTCGGCACTGTACGCGACCGGTCGCTCGATCGATGTGCTTCGTGACAAAAGCGCCCACCAGGAGTCACTGAATCCGTTCCGTGATTCAGAATCGCGCACCGCCTGGTTGAGTTTGACCGCGCACGTGCTCACCTTCGGCACGATGCCGCACATATCGGCCCTGTCTGGTGTGGCCTCGACCAGTCATAGTATCGCGACCGGTTTCAAAGTTTGCAACTTCATCAACGAGACAGGCAACATAATCAGCGATCTCGTGATTTGCGACACGTTGTCGGCGATGCACTCGAGTTACTATAACGCCTCGATCGAGACGCGGTTAGCCCATGCTGCCTCAATCTGCTTCTGGACGAAGACACCTATTAGCATCCGCAGGGCGGAGCTGATGATGAAGAACAACGCGATCGTCGCGTTGAAGCTGTTTGGGTTCGAGGATCACTGTTGCGAGTACTTCAACAACGATTCCCATGCGATCGATATTGGGTTGCGTATCGCGAAACATTCGCTCGAGTACAACGTGCTAATTGGGTCTGATCCTAGCGAACCAGGCACGATTCGAATCGATGGCACCCGGTTCCCGATTAAGGCACTATTGCGTCTTGAACCAAATGAGGTAGAGCTGTTATTTGATGCATTGCAGGGCGTAACAGCGACACCCGGAGACCGTGCGCTGTTCCATGAACTATGCCTACTGGTCCGGCCCACGTCAGGATTGCCACCGACGGAAAACGAAGATGATGGCAAGCTACACACGCTGGTACGGTTCCTTGCAGAGGAAGCAACGCGCGAATGCCTGCCCGTAAACGAGCTGATGGAAATTCTGCTCCAAACGTACGCCGTCGTCAAGCGGTGCGAAGAACTGGCTCACGTTTCACCCACCACCTTCGGGCTGTCGGTTGAGCAAGGAGGCTTATGTATAGGCCGTGGTCTCTGGATGCGTCTCAAACCGGCCTACATCCTGCTTGCGTCCAAGCGAACGACACCACTCCCAGCGGACCAAACCACTGACGGGAAGTTGTTGCAGGATGATCCGAGCAAGAGCACCGAAGACAAAGACACGGAACGGGTGGTGCGGGCGATACTGGACCTGAACGAGGAGCAGTGCGTTCGCTTGACTGAGGTCGTCCGCCAGGATCCAAACTATTTGTGTATTTTTAAGCAAAAACCCCACGACGCCAAAACCGGTGATGCTGTGTCGAACGCAGAAGGACAACAGGACGAGCAGCTATACCGTAATCTAAAGGAGAACATTCTGCGAGCACTTGAACGGGGAATGGATGCCAGTTAAATACAACGGTAGACGTCTGGGAGGGTAAGTGAACCAAGAGGCCGTCACGGGCCCGATGTGGAAGAGTCAAGTTAAAAATAACGTGTTTTTAAATGTTAGCGACCATACCAGAAACCAGAGCAATACTAACAAGAATATGAAGCGAATAACGAAGGCCATTAACCACTAACTGAGCATGAAAACATACAAAGCTGCATACGAAGCATACATCCATTTATTAGCCAAATTTTTAGAGAAAATAATAGAGAACAAATATGAAAAACTTAAGATTGAGAAGAAATAACAGTTACAAAATGACATAATCAGCTTTTGTAGAGCGTACTAGAGAAATAGATCAAACATGCTATAAGTAGAGTTGCTAACTGAACTACCGTGTTTTAGCGAGGATAGCATACAACAAAGATAAAGTATAATTTCTAAAATATTTACATACGTTAGCTAACTGTGCTGACATAAAACTCCAGATCCTGTTTAATCTGTTACTTTTAGTGTTATCACCATTTTGGTTATGTTAAAAGGTGCAGGTCGGTTAATAATTATACCCAAAAAGATAAGTATTCCTTCTGTGCTATAATCGCTAAACTACGGGCGTATCTGGAAAAGCAAAAACAGCAAAACAAAACATACGACCAGCGTGAAAAAATCTTGTAATCGACACATATCAACTCAAAGCGAGTATAATGAATAGCTAAGTAAGCGAACATTGTTAGGAAGAAACAAATTAAACTAAATCAAAAAACACATTTATAATTGGAGGTGTATTACAGAAAGGAGAATATTTTTACAAACAAAAACGCACACAACACACGAACATGCAGAAACGATGTGTCCACACAATGTACACGTTTTAAATTGCCTGTTTAACGCCGTGCTTCCCTGATGTGCTTATACATATTTATATATTCCTCTTTTTTCTGTTTAATTGTTAAACTCTCCTCATTGATAATCGGAGAACAGCTCGATCAAACGGCACAAAAACTTATCCAAACAGCATCAAAAGCATAATCAAAACGAATCTAATGCTAACAAGCATCGTTGAACTGTTCTACCTGATACCTTTTTAACACAACATAACGGGCAGAAGAGTGCGCCGGTAATTGAACATTTCGAGAATTTCTATTTTTGTAAACTCTATTTGTAAGCTGTTGGGAAATGGGGGTTTTCTGTTGGCTCATTTTGAAATGGCACTCGTACACACACGAAGACACGTTGTTTTACTTTTTAATACGAAAACCTACATGAAATGGAACCTAGAGTATAAAGTTTGCTAAACAAATTTAAAGTGATAGATTCGAAGAATTTAAGCAACATAGAAACACGCCGCGAAACAAACAAAAATATTTATACAGGAGATTGTGAGTGAGCAAAACCACTACTAGCGAGTAGAACCATTTAGTAATACAAAACAATGAAAGCTTTGTAGGTTTTATAAAGTAAAAAGAAATGAAACATGTGTAAATCCGTTTGAGAGTGAATGAATTAAGAGTCATTAAACATGTTTAAAAAGTTCCAAACAAAACAACAATATAGCAAAACGTTTAAATCGTATAGAACGTATATTACAATATTTCAGAAAATAACACACAGAAAAACACCAAAGATTTGCATCGCCCTACATAGCGGCAAAGACAAAATGAAAGGCAAAAGATGAAAGTGCATGTTAAAGCTTGCAACAATAGAGTAGTGTGTAGCCAGAATTTAGCACCATTCATTTCCGTTTCTATTACATTCCAGCGCCAAACATTGCTTTTGTTTTGTTCAATACACATCTCTTCGCTATTTCTGGCTGGCTTGCTTGATCAACAAACCGCAAAATAGCCATTTTTAAATACCGATCAAGTTTGAATGTCAATTAAAGGCGATACTAGCGCCCGTAATATAACGTGTGCAAGATACAAATTTGGAATCTTTATTCTATTCGTACCTTTCTAAGCTATAATTTGAAAATACGCTAAGAAGATGCTTAAGTGAATATTGAGCTTTTACTATATTTACTTTTTTTTAATATTATACTGTAAATCGTTTGTTTTCGCTTGTCCCAGTTGCAGTGTGTTTGTTAAGGGTGGCTGTTAGTGCTTTGATACCGAGGCTATGCTCATTAACTTAAGCTTTAAATGGAGCAAAAAAAACGATTGATCAAAAGCAGCAACATCTATGTAACACCATAGCGCGAGTGAAAATAAAAAGGAATTAGATGTTTTTTCTGTTCGAAAACACTCATTGAACTTGACTCGCTACTGCTTCTTTATCGAACATCACAACAAACCGACCCCTGTTTGCAGCGAAATGACAAGCTGTACCATCGAACGCTGAGAATCGCCCACAACGAGATGGGTGTGAAGAGATTCCTCGCAAACTTACATTCTCAAGCACGCTGAAGGCATCGAGTGGTAGTAAAACGCGCCATTCCTACTTGAAAGTATATTAAATGATCTACAAAACTCTAAGTTAAAGTCTAAGTAACTTAAACGGGCTGTGTTACAAGCCTATCGGGGGTTAAATCTAAACATAAAATACGATCCCTGCCGCCATTAGCGATCCTGTGCTCACGGAAGTTGCGAGTACCGCGGAGGAGTGCGCCAGATGGCGCTCGAGTTTCGCTTCAGCTTGCGCGCATCGATCGTAGGGAACAGTTTACGCAGATCGGGCGTCATTGGTTGCACCGAGAACAACCGATCGATCACCTTGGTGTCAATCTGGGCTTGGATTGCGAGATTTTTCCGGAAGTTGGCAGCTGTAAGGCAAGTAGAAAGTGAGCCACGATGCTTGCTATGGTGGCCTTTCGTCTTCACCACACACACACTTACTGTGCTTGCACCAATCTGGAATCGGTGGTCGCTTCTTCTTGCGCGGTGCGTTCGGATCCTCGGGGACATCCTCGTCCGTAGAGTCGTCCGTGTCGATCATTTCGAACACGAACGCCTGGCTGCGCGCAGTAGTTTTCTTCTTCGCTGCCAGCTGCTGCTTTTCCAACTGTTGCTGCTGCTGGCGCAGCTTCTGCTGGTACAGCTGCTTGTGCAGCTTAATCTCGTGGTTTTCTTTCGTCTGGCTTTGCTTCAACGATTCCAGCAGCTCGCGGTCGATCCTGGAAGCAAACGAAAAAAAAAAATGGTTACATCAATGTCCCTACGCAGGATACTGCTGATCGTTGCCCATCCGTACCGTTGCTGTTCGGCCATCTGTTTGGCGAGGTCCTCTCGCTTTTGATCTGCGAGTGCCTTCTGCTCCTCCTGTTGGCGCCGCTTCTCGAACTCCTCCAGCTTGCGTGCTTTCTTCTGCGCGTCCAAGCGCATCTTCTCCTGCTTCTCGTTGACCAGCTTTCGGAACTTTTCGTCCTTCTCACGCAGCAACCGCTCGGCATGTTCGCGCTTCTCGCGCTCTATTGCCTCCCGCTGCTGCGTCGCCAGGCGCTGTTTTTCTTCGCGTTTTTTCTTTTTCTCGTCCAACAGGGACGACGTGGAGGAAGCCGCCGACAACGTGCCACCGCTCGCACCGCCACCACCGGCACGGTCCCAGCTCGAATCACGGGACTGACTGCGCGTCATTGTGCTAGCCGAAGCAAGGACAGCTCGATTTTGCATTTGTGCAATCTTCGACGCAGAGGAAGCCTTCTGAATCGGCTGTGCGACACTGTTCGGAGTGCAGACGGTCGATTTGGCTTGGGCCGACCGTACCAATCCAACCGGCTCGCTAACGAGAGTCGGCGTACTAACCGTTTTGACGATCCGACCAATTTGTGAATGCGGTGTGCCCACCTTCTGCTGGCCCGTGGTGACACACTTCTCGAATGCCTCGATGCGACTCTTGATTGGGCTCATGACGCATGGATTGAAGAGTTCCTTGTTTTTCTTAGCATCTGTCCCGGTGCGAGTTCCGGCCGTTGCACTGCTCGCCTTTTTCACGATACCCATGGAGGTGAGATTTTTCGGTTTCGGAGCGAGCATGGGCGGAATTAACGATGTGATCATTTGCTTCGGTTTCAACTCCGGTATTTGAGGTGCCTGGATGGGTGAATTTTCGATCACCGAATCGTCCTCGGTCATGATGCTGGCATTGGCTAAGTTTGCTGGACCCTGCCTCTTGGAAGGATCGCTTTTATCAAGCACGAACGTTTCGTTCGTGACTCCAGCTCCGTTTTGTCCCACCGGGGTAGCTCCCTTCGCGGGAATATTAAACGTTTCGTTGCCTCCCGGTCCAATATCCATCGGGGAAGTAACCGTAAATGTTCCGTCCTGTACCGTAGGGGACGTCATATTGGATGACGCGGGTTGTGTGACGACATATGTACCGTTCAAATCATGCGGAAGAGGTTGCGGCACTGGCATCTTTTGCAGAGCGATCTTTAAGGGACGCATTTGACTCTGAAGCTCCGATGCAGACGGTTCCCGTTGCAGTTCGGGTTCCTGCTCCTGCTCATGGGCATCTTCGTACACGGACTGACCAGACGTCCTTCCATGTTTCGGATCGTTTACAAGTTGTTGCTCTTGCTGCTGCTGCTGCTGCTGCTGTTGCTGCTGCTGCTGTTGCTGCTGCTGCTGTTGCTGCTGCTGCTGCTGTACGATTGATAGCTTTTCCGACTTAACTCTAGAAGGTTCGATCATCAAATTCGGTCCATTGGTGGTAGATTGTTTAGCTTCCGCTTTCGCTTTTGGTGGTCTTCCACGCGTTGGGCGAATCTCGCTTTTTTTATTGCTCTCCTGACTCACATTATCATCCATCATCGAATCCGCCGATGAAACGGTGGAACGAGCTGGAGCTTCCTTCGAACTCTTCTCGGGTTCCGCCGCAGGCTTCTTCTTAGTGCGTGCCTTCGGTGCCGGTTTCGGTGGCGGCATCTTTGGTGGAGGCATCTCTTCGTCGGAAACTATCTCAACCTTAGGTATCACCGGTGGGACAACCAGTAACGAGGACGTTTCGCGTGTGACAGCCGACGGGGAACGCTTTTTCGATGGTTCCTGCTCCTTAGAAATGATCCTGTTCGCTTGGTTGGCATCGTTCTCTACCTCCATATCATTGAATGTCTGCTCGGTATCGGTAGGCAGCGTAGATTTTTCAGCGATTTTATTGCCGTTGCCGTTAGCGACCGTAGAAATTCGTTCTGTTTTAATTGACATCGCTATAGAACCGGCGTCGTTACGAATTTTTGATTTCAGTGGAATTTCCTTCAGTTTGTCCTGTGCCTTTATTCGGGCTGCTCTAGAAGGACGAGCAGTTGTATCCTCGCTTGACGGGACAGTCTGCTGTGGAGGTGCCTTTTCTTGAGACGGTCCGGATACATTCAGCATGCGAGCGGACGACCTGTTTGTAGCGGAGCTATTCCGTTCGCTGGATTGGGTCATCGTCGTATGGCTTCCTTGATCTTCATTTGTGGTTGTGTCGCATCTGGTGGTACCGCTGATACTATTTTCATCCCGTTCCGATATGGAAAGCTGTCTTTTTGGACGCTTTTTGTTCTGCACCGGAGTACCCCGTTCCTTCGCCTGCATAACGCACTCGTTGAGTTTAGTTTCGAATTCCTGTAGTAAAGTGAAAATTCGAACCAGAGATGTGTAAAAGTCCAACAACGTAGGAACAGCAACATACAATAGCGTCACAAAAATACACTATCCTACCGCGACTTGATCCTTACCTTGAACTCAACCTCCATCGCTTTTTCTCTGTCGAATGCTTCCCCTATGAAGGAGTTAAACATTTCCAACAGCTCATCCATATTGGCTCGAGCACCGGCGGTTCCTAGCTAAACCAATGCAAACCGGGTTTTAATGCAACTTCAACTAGTTCTCGGGTTTGTAAAAACCACAAAGTACACGCTTTGTTTGGCAATCGTCGTGGACACCGAACTGCGAATGCATAAGCCACTGCCTTTTTGCCCTGTCAGCGTCGATGGCTAAGCTATAATATTTTCAACGCAATTGTAAACGTATACGAGTTATAGTAGATCACAATTAACAGAATGACTGAGGCACACGTTTGCTGCAAATCCTAAGATTGTTGAGAAACATAGAAACTACAAACACAGAAACCGCCCAATCCACGGCGTAACTTCAAAAATTGAATGAACCGTTTGTGTAGAACCCGTTCTCGAACACACTGCACGCATAAGGCCTTTTCGCGATTTGAACGAACGGTTTCTCGTTGACAGCTTAAAGGCCTTACATGGCATACTTTGACGTTTTTTTCTTATGTATTTTCAAATTTTAAGCGAAATTGATACAATTTATACACTTATTAGTATAAAACATAAATACATCGTTTGTGCATGTTCAATTTTGCTAAGTAATAACTATGAGTGTCTTGTATTTCATGTGAAAAATGTGCAAATTTATCTGCTCAGTTTCATTCGTGGCAAACAAAATTATAGTGTTCTTTTATATATTGGACTAAATGTATATTAGTTTCAGGATAATATCCTTTGTTTTTATTATTATTATAGAGGAAATATATAAAACTAATTGAGCTGAAATAGAATTGTAAATACAACAACAAATGTCAGACGTTCCAGTCTCAGGACTATCCCACTGTCCCACTGGTGGGGTTTTTGTTTTCAAACAGAAAATATCAAAACATTAGATATCTTTCGATAGCTGCCTGTGCAAATCGGCTGATTGTTCGCTATGAATACTCAATCTGGATATAACGTTAGCTTCTGCACGGATCCAAAGTTTAAGCTGCAAGTAATAAAAAGAGATACCGAAGAAAAATGCGACATATGTTTGTTATCTTTGAAAAATCCTGTACAGTACGGCGAATTCATCGTAAGAGAATTCAGTTCACTCAAAATCAAGTGCCATTATTTTTGTTTGGTAAGAACTTTATCTCAGTATCTCCGGATGGATTGTAGTAGAAGATATCGTTTTTCTGATTTTAGCTTACAGGTACTCTCATACCACAGAGAGGTGTCATAAAATCTGGCATCACTGGGTTCTTAATACGTGACATTGTAGCTAGCTTTCGTGAATATCGGTATCGAAACTGTGTTTATTGCCAGTGTCCCTCCGCTCCGATACGATGCGCAAAGGATGGTTGTGATCGTTGGTTTCATTATCCGTGCGGCTATGACAACTCCTGCCTGACACAATTTTGCGACCAATTCAACTCCTTTTGTCATCTACATGTTCCGGAAGAATACTACCAGCCTCAGAACACAAAGGACAAAGATTGTGAAATTTGTTTCGAAGAGTTGCCACAACTCACGGATGCGAATTTCAACATTCTTTCCGTGATTCAAAGTTGTAACAAACCAAAGTGCCCTCCTGGACTGATGCACCGGACATGTTTACAGCGATTTGCGTATACGTCGGGATATAATTTTAAATGTCCATTGTGTTTCCGAAAGGACTTTAAAATCCAAGCGATCAAAAGGGGTATTTTTGTGCCCTCGCGAGAATCCGCGTGGGAGCGGGAAGTAGGAGCATATAAAGATATTCACAAACGCAAATGTACTGCAGCACACTGCATATTAGCAAAAACATGTAACGAGAAAAACGCATCAACGTTAGTAGGCTGTAAGATCTGTGGTGGGCAGTTGATGCATAGGGTGTGCACTCAGCTGGCGGACTCTGATGTATATTTATGCGCCAATTGCATGCAAGATTCGTTTGTGAATCTAGTTTAATACACACAATAAATAATCTTATAAGAAATGGTTCACGTATCTTAGCAAAATAATAAGTATCATTACTAAATACATCTTCTTGAACTAAATAGTCAGTAAATCACAAGGAAACTCAAAAGTGTCTTCAGTTTATGGCTTATTTCATACATACTTTATACTACAATTCTACTTGAAAGTATGTAATGGAATATAATTTATAAGATTCGGGTTTTCTACCAAACTATTGCATTTACTGGAAAATTATTTGACTGAACGGAAAATTCAAAATTTTGATTTTGTGTCAAATTTGACGTGCATTGTGCCAAAATGCGCCAGATTGTTTTGGTCGGTAGTTTTAATGGCAACGATTTTTGTTATTCTATAGATAAAGCTACATTTAAATCTCGTTTGCAGTTATGAAAAATGTTCCATTACATAGTTGATAAAGTGAAGTAACTACCAGTAGTATAGCACATAGGTCATCAAAGCAAAGTATCGATAGTATAGAGGTGAAGCTGATCACAATCCACCCGAGCGTCATGGTGCGTTGCTTTGGAGGTGTTTCTAGGTTAGCCAGTTGTTCGGCAGCTTCCTTCCGTTGTGCTGGTCGTGTCAAGTTTGCATTGGCGTGCAGCTCTGCGAAGGAATTGGTACGGCGTTCAGCTTGTAGCTACCAATCGGACAACAAATAGCACCGCAGAAGCACCCGTTCCCCGTGTCGTATCGTGTCTCAAGTATTCACGTTGTAAGTGAAAGAAAAAAAGGAAGTCTGGTTGCTAAAAAAATCGACAGCAGTAAACAAAACGATAGCACAAATCTAGAGTCGCATATCACACGCGCGAAGTGCGCTGGCGAGTTTACAATTTACGGTGGTATGCGTTTGTAGAGCGCTATTCCGGATTGCGACCGCCAAATGCAACCATCTCAATGCGCCCAGCTCGTTGTGCGAGGCAGGCTGTGCGCTGCCGTGCTTGTTTAGTGTTGTGTGTGATGAGGAAGACACCAAGGGTGAATAAAAAAATCAAGTGGCGACCTTAGGGCAGCTCCGGTGCGCGTCTGGAGGTTGTTTCTCTCGCAAGGCACTGTGGATCGATAGAACCGGGTGAGTGAGTTTTTCTTGGAATCATCCCTGGTCCTTTGGACCGAGGTCCCAATGTGCGAACCATGCTGTGTGATTCCCGTGACGTAAACAACCCAACTTGATTAAGATTCAACCGATCGGCCCACATTGGCAAGGGTTTAATACGCTCTAGCATTCCATTTCGAGTGAGCAAAGTGAACGAAGTCCGATGATTGCAATAATAAGCGTGATGTAAGATGTCGAAACGCCTAATGTGGTACGTCGTACAAACGCGCCGTGTCTCAGTCCTATATTGTGCTCGAAACGATCGCCGAGTGTATGTGAGTGTAGTTTCTTTAATTTAATAGTGCCTCCCATTTTCAGCTCGACCAAAATTCGCGTAATTCCCAACAGTGGGAATTTTGCCGCAGCTCTGGTGGCATAACAACCTGATGGTTTTGTGCTAAGTGACGGTGAAAGACAAAGCGAAATGTTGTGCTTTGTAAAGTGAAAAGTTTTTTGTGAGTTACTGGCCTCTACGAGCATTCCACCGGCTCAAAAGGCGAATCGTGCGAAAATATGCCACACAAGAATCATCCTCATTTGGAGATGGCATCATTAGCTTGAAGGAATCAGTTTAAGAAGAAAAAAAGCAACGAATCTCGTTAATTTCACATAGTAGGCATCGAAACGGACGTCTCTCTACCGGCAAGGATAGCCGGAAACGAGGATCACTGAAACGCGCATTTCTAAACGAAATGAACAAGTGAAATATGACGAAATAATTACCACAAAGAACCCCTTATCCCGGGTTGGCAAGGAGCTACAAGTACGCTCCAAAGGCTCGACAGCGCGTCGGCAGAGTACGCCTCAAAATTTACGAACAGCACGCCAAAAACAAACCAGCTCTCAGGACACCAGCTGGTCGGGCCAGCGGAACCGGTCGTCTGCGTCCAACCACGTCAAGTAGTTACGAGAGGAAGGACAACTCCTTGAAGGTACGTATCACGATTGGGAAGGAGAAGAAAAAAAAACACACAATGTTGCCATTTGGCATCCCATTCCAGCTTGCTTTCCCTTGTAGACAGGACCACAGGTCATATTCCCTCCTCTCACGGAGCGCCGTTTGCAATGCCTCGGATTTACTACCCAGAGCTTGTTTGCAGTCCTTTTTTTGAGTCCATTCCTTTTTGTTTTATTTTCTCCTGGGCGGATTCTGGTGGCTGGTTTTACCTGCCATCGTTCTGCACCTGCCGCACTCTGGTTTGCAGCTTCGGTTATGCCGTGTTTTTTTATTTCCGAAAGAGTAACATCTTTCGCGAGATGTTCTCTCGAGACAGCTTGCACCTTTTCGCTGCTGTCCGATGGAGTTATGATGTCTTGAGAAATCTATTTTTTTCAAATAAAAATGGGTAATTCCGCTTTAGGATAATATGGGGGCTTTTATAGACGAACTCTTTCCTCTGAATAACATTCAAATGACACTCTGCAATTTTGTGAGAGGAACCACAAGAAACATAAAAAAATGAGCGTTTTCATATAGAATTAATAAAGAGCAGATGGAATAGAAACGACAGAGTCTGCAAAAATGATGATACATTTATCATTCTTTCTTTCTGAGCGTCCAAAATGAGCCTGGCGTCGGCTGGAATGAAGTGCAATCTTCAACCGATGAATGAGAATCTCGGTGAATGATTCCGAAACGACCACATGCATGCAAGCGCCGCTTTTCAGCCCTCTTACTATGCAGTCTGTGCTGGGACGGTGTCATTGGTCCTTCAAGGACAGGAAGGGACAGCAGCACACATTGGAAAGCCTTTCCTTGAACGATATTTCACACAGGTTTGCTTGCCGACGCGAACAAAACCAGAACAACGCGGACCGTCTGCGAGAGATTATGAGAAGAAACGGTTTGAGGACGCGATATTCGTTCGCAAGGAGTAGAAGAAAGCTGCTAGAGTGTGCGAGAGCGAAACGCATGAAAAAAAGGTCGTGTTTAGTCTCGTTACTACTGATAACAGGACCACTACCGTCATTGGCCTATGTGAATGACATGAGCATGCCTTTTTTACCATCCACATGTCCATACTGAGCTAAAGGACGAGCACCACGTGCTTATGGGCTCGTGCGGCCACTCAACAAGTACCACGACGCCACCCACTTGGGGTTTAACTTATTTAGCTGGCTTGCCTTTGCAAAATGGCAGCAAAATGGAAATCAGCTCGATCCGTGGCCCGCGCACAGCAATGAATGATACACGTGCTGTTTGTTCCCTCAAATGGTAGATTATTTCCTTTCCCCGTTCAGGGTTGCTTGAAACGAACCACCCGCCCAGATAGCATTCTCGTGCGGGCTTCCATTTCCGCTGCGTGTTTGTCCTGCCAAGTCGGAATGTTTGTGCATATTTGGGTCAAGTGGCAGGAGAAGGATATTACATTCCTGGAGTTCAAAAAAAAAAGAAGATAAAAATGGGCATCTTTTTACTCCTCCCTATGGAGGACCGATTGAGGACCGTTTGCTGTGTGTTTGCCATCGGTTTTGTGATGCAACCCACCGTTGGAAGGTGAATGCGTTAATTTATTATTGAAATGCACATACCCTTTTTCCACCCCAGCACAGTAAACACCGGCAACGTTCAATAATGGGGAGCAAATAGAGCGCCCCAGCATCTATTTGTAGTTTCTGTTCGGCGGGGCGATGCTTCCCACATGGAGATATGGCATTTTCCAACTGGTTTTGGGGTGCGTTTGAGACAGAGAAACCGTTGTTTTTTCTCTCTCTTTCTCTCGTTTCGGTGCTCCTAACGAGCCAGCAAAAGGAGATCATATTTCATCCGGTCTGGTCGCGTCTTACACGCACATCCCGACCGGAAATGATACAGAGTTTCAATTGCACACACAGAGCCTGTGCACGATCGAGCCCTCCGGTCCATATTGCTCCGCCGGAAGTTGGCTGTTGAAGGTGTTCTTATTGTTTCGCTTTTCCAAGGGTCTCTCGGGCGTTTGCATGTGCGATCGGACGTGCTTTTTGGGGTTGCCCGTGGTTCAAGGCTTATCGCCGATGATAAGGCAAACGGGGCGGGTTGAAACCGGACTCCAGCAGCTCGTTTGCTTGAGCAGTACTTCAGGCTTTATTGCGCTTGCTTACCACGGTGCTGTAAACATTGAATTCCGGCGGATTTTGCGGGCATTTTTGGAGCTCCGTTGAAACGTGAAGAGAGAAGCCACACGGTTTTTTTTTGTTGTCCTCGTGTATCTACTAAACGAGGACGAAGGAGGGAGGGAATTTGTGCACCAAAGAAGCTTGCGGGGATTTATTTATAAACCGATGGTGGGCCGGATGCGTTGAACCAAAAACCAACGCGGCGTGGGGGAAGAAAATTCGCTACGCCATTTCCACGATCAATCACCGGACGGGGTGCTTTCTAACGATTTCTAATCAGCTTCCACACTGTTGTCCGCTGTGTTGGAATGGTGGAATAGGATGAGCGAAGAAACGAGCGGGAGGAAAAACAGCAACACGATCCATCCCTCGTGTGGTTTACAATTGTACAAAACGAGAGTACAGTGTTGGCCGCATGATTCGCCGATGCGTTAAGAAACCGAAACAACGCTCGATCGATTAAAGGCAATAGCAGCGCAACGAGATTGGGGTGCCATAAATGCAACGGGGTGAAAAGGAATTTTAAGCCCACCCACCACCCCTTACAGTGCCACCCGTGTAGCGAATGTTTTCCGATCGACGATCTTACTGCATCGCTTGGAGTACGTGGTTTCAAATGTTCGAATGCAAATAAACCCCTCGTCGGTTAGCGGTTTGGTTAGGGTGTGTTTGTTTTTGTTGCTCCAATTACACTCGGTTGCCGTGAAATTGTGCTCCCCCAGAGGGGGGTGGAAAACCCAACCCGACCCTTCGGTGTGATTGGCGAGAAAAGATAAACCGAGAATCGTGTGAACTTCACTCTCGGTTTTTGGTGCTTAACGAAAGTTTGTGTCCGCGTTAAAAACCGGGAGGGCCAGAGCGCTCGAGTTGTACGAAAAAGGAGGCCAAATGGTGTTCCACAGTGCGTTGCATCAGCGTCTATGTTGGCTCATGTTTTACACCGTGGGGAAGCCTATAACATTTGGGACATGCAAATTATGGGTTTCCAAGCGCGACGACGAGGTAAAGGTGTTTGTTCGCGTTTCTCACGGATTTGTAACTGTACGATATTTGGCACGCGTAGTTTTTTTTTCGGCCCGTTTCAATCGGCGTAAATTTAGTAAAACGTTTTGTTTGATTTTTCCCACGTTTGTATCGATTAGCCGGAAGGTGGTCATGAATTTCATGCCATAAACTGTTGGGGACGTCTTGTTTGGGGTCTATTTTTCCATCTCCCCCCATTCTATTGCATCTATTTTCGTCCCCAACTTGCTTTCCAAACGTCCAGCGAAAGGTAAGCAGGATTAGCTATCAATTTCCCGCACCTACCCGGCGATTGTTTTTCTTTCGACATCCTCCTGCACGGCCACGAATGCAAGATGCTACCTTCTCTGGTCTTGCTTTGAACCTCGCGGCCCGTTCGAATGGATCGTTTTTCACGTCCCTGCCTCCCTGTCTTAAACCCTCGCGCCCTGCTTTTGGCTAAATTTTCCCAAAAAGTGGCAGGAAAACGCTAATCCTCCCGACGGGCACGTTTTTTTCTTCCGCCAACCGGTTTTGGTTTGCCCTCTTCTCTCCGATCGTGCCGAAAATGGCGTTTAATGGCGGGTGCGGATGATAGAAATTTATGGCGTCTGGTAAGTCGGTTGAGGGCGGATTTTGTTTTGGGCACCAACCCCCCTTTTCCTCCCTAGCCAAAGGGATGGGCGCCGGATCGGTTTCCTCCCGGATCCCGCGTTTATTCTCGCCTTCTTTCTCGCCATCTCCCGGATGGAATGTTGTGAACTGTTCGACTTCCCGAATTCAGTGTGGGGTGCCTTTTTATATTTACTCCATCGCCAACGCCATCGTTTACTTTCGCGTGTTGCTTGGCGTCTGTTTGGTCGCCGGGTGAACGTTTTTCTTTGCTCTTCTTTTCGTTTGCCCTTTTTTTTTGCCTCCCCGTTCCGTTTTACAGAACGGCTCTCGTTGCGTCATTTCCATCAAAGGCGCATGAGAAGAACGGGCCTCCCGGGGGTCCAAAGTCGAAGCAATGAAGGGAAAAATTCATGGCATGATGAAATGAAAATTCCAACCCTCGTCTCCGTGCTTTTGGTGGGAGTGGGAAGTGGACACACTTCATTGTACCCGTGAGGGATGCGATTGCAGTGCAAGTGATATTGAAGTTTTTCACTTGGGAACTAGAAATAGCCGGCTGAGAAATGTGACACCTTTTGCGCTTTGCCGTGTTCTAGCTGTGGGCACGTGAGAGTGTGCAGCGTCGGTTTCTTGCAGCTGTGCACTCTTCTGCCACCGTCTGCAGTACGGTGCATCGCTGATCAACTGCTCGTCTCGTTTGCTTCGAGTCTCTGTGTGTACCGAGAGGAAAAAAAAATAAATAAAAAAAAACCCGTCTCATGCAGTAAAAAGCGATGACGGATGAGTGGTGTACGTGTGTGGCTCGCTTTCCTTGCTTATTATTAGGTATTCCGCTCATGTGAATGCAGTTCTTCCATTTTCCTCCCCACACACACACACACGGTCACGAGTCTCGTGCGCACACGCGCGAATGAACGATCGTGATAAATAAAAACATATCGCTCAGGTGCATCAAACGCCATCGCACCGTTTCGATCTGCTTGCGTGCACCGTGACGCCATTTTGCTGCGCGGAAAACTCGATCGATGCTCTCGGCGGCTATGCTCGGGGCAAGTTTCGAGTTAAATATGCAGGTTGTTGTTGTTTTTTTTCTCCTCTCGCGTAAACACCAGCGTTATTGCGCGCTACTGCTTGTCACTTTGTGGAGCGAACTCTGCATGGATTCACCTCTCGGTTGGTTGTATGGGAGCTGGGCTTTATGGCCACACACGCCCATTGTTTTCCGCTCCTCCAAGGGGAAATCATGGTGCGATGGGGAACTCATACATAAGTGCGTACGATCACCTGGCTTTGACGCCTATTGGCGCCCCATCGTCCTTGTGGGGAGAACGTCACAAATGTCACCGCTACAGTGTTCGTCGCGATCAGCTGCACTATGGTGCATGAAACGATGAGATTGGAAGGGGGAAAAATAGAAAATAGTTAAGTTATAATTTCGTTTTTTACGTTTTCTAAATAAATAGGATTTTTTAAAATAAGCATCTAATATAATGCTTTGTAATATGAAGATTATTAGATCAAATATGCTACAGGTTTTAGTGACCAATATCATATATGTGTGCGGGCGAACCGTTTCTGGCCTAACACAATCTTCAAAATTCGTCACGATCACGTTACAGTCGTAAATAAAACTCTAAAACGACATGTTCACACTCAGCCGGGTAAAAACGTCACTGTAGGTTCTCAACCATCATTGCAGTCGTACAATTTGTTGCTTTAAACCAATGGTACACTGAACGTACCACTTCTTTTTCAATTTATTATAAGCCCCTTATCCTGATTATCGTTGTTTCTTAGTGTGACTAAATGGTTGCACAATAAGAGCCCCCTTTGCCTCTATAATGCAATATCCGTTGGTGCTTGAGCAATGGGTTTGAGCACTTGACATTTTTTTAATTTTATTTAGCATCACTGCGACAAGTGGCCAATCGATGCTGGGTAGAAATCAACAATAGTTGGTTGCGCTTTCCATTTTTATCCTTTTTTTTGTTTGGTTGGTCTTATCGCTAGCAAATATAATCTGTTTTCTGTTTTTAGGGCCGTAAAGTGAGGGACCAAGTACAGAACCGTGCCGCGACTTAACAGTAATTAGTATAATATTAAACCGTAAAGGTAGCGAATCTGTAAATAGTTCCTCTAAAATTTATTAGAGTTACAAGCTTTAGTAAATCAGCTAAATTATATTTGTCAATATTCGTAGCATGGTAACAACGTGGGCAATATTTAAAGCAATTGAAGTGTTTTGAAGTGGATTGAAGTGCATTATGTTTAAGACAGTAAATGGTTAAATAGACAGTAATTATTTTATCGCACCTCACAATAAAGTGATAGTTTTGCAGTAGTAAAGTGCGTACTAAATATGCAGTAAAGTAATCTCTTCCAATCATCACAAACAGAGCCGGATGTCCGTAAGCATCCGTAAAGCCGTTTGTGCAGATGATCGATTGACTAGTTACACGAGCGCTACGGCTAAGCCGGTTCTGACTAGTGTAAAAAAGCAGAGAGAACGATGTAATTATTCTAATGAGCTGCTGCCTGCGTTCAACTACTATCCATTGGTGGCCACCGGATGTAACGGAATAGCGCTTCGTTAGGAAGGTTAGAACAAAAAAAAAAGGTGCAATGAAGAGATGACACAGTGTTAGTAGCTGTGTTTTCATTGATTGCATTGATTGATCACCAGCAGCTTGACTGACGATCGTGCCTTTCCATCGTGAAGTTAGACAATTTTTCTTTCGTTTAGTTCCTTTAGTGAGATCGTATTTTTACCACAACGAAAAGGTGTCATAAAAAGCTGAAGTGTGGGCGGTAGCTCTTTTTTTCGCGAGCTAAAAGGAAAAGTACCTGTCCTGAACGGCGGAGTGGCATCGTTCAATTACCTCCAATTAGTGTCTGAACAGGCGCCCGGCTATTGTTTCCCTTCACTTGCCAACGCGCCCGGCTTAGAGGAGGCGTACGTTCATCTGTATGATGTTTCCACTCAATTAGCTTGCGAACGGGCGCTGATCGTGCTGATCTTGAGCCTATCATGAGTCAGTCAGTGTAGGTCCCAAACGCAACTGATCTAGCCGATGAAAGGTGTGCCGCCGCCGGGGCTTTTCACTTTTCACGTTCCTATTATGTGAAGGCTTTCCTTCTTGAATATTTCTTTTTTGCGTGCCCGTTGCTTGTTTATTGACTGATCAAAATCGTGTCAGGAAGTTTTTCTGTTTCATAAACTGCATGAAGTACGGCCAGCTGGGTGGAGATCGTTATCTATTTTTTATGTGGCCATCTATTTTACGTTTGCACATTTTAAAATTGGTTAGCTTCAAGTTGCATGAGCATTTATGTTTTCTCATCCCCCCTTTTCCCGTGGGAATTCTCCTTTTTGTTGCTTTCTCGTAATGGTGCTAAAATTTACACATATTCATTAGAGTTGAGAATTAAAATAAATGATAGATAATTAGCTGTTCCTTTTATTTTATTCTTTTTTTTTTCCGATTTGATGTTTCAACATCATTCTTTGTTTCTTAATGTTGTTTCCTATTTTATGCTTTGTATCTTGTTGTAGTTTAAAACTTCTATATTTTCTGCTTTCATTTCATTTTCTAATGATGGTATTGATCTCAAGTTCTGACAACCATCACACTCGTAACAATTTCTAGCACTTAGACATTTAGCCCTAAATTGTCAAACAATGGCATTTTTGTATTCTTAAGTTCGTTTCCTCTATAGTTAAATTAAAACCATGTGTTTACCCAATATACAATGTAACCAAAATGTGGCAACGCATTGACGGCGCTACAAACTGGCCGGGTTCCATCCATTCCCGGCGGACGTTTTTTATATTTTTGTTCAGAGCAAACAAATCCAAACTCTCGCTTCCTCTTTAAGTCCGCCTGCCGGTCGATTGATTTATTGCCGATTGAACTCAAACGACCAACGTGCCGAGAGCTGCAAAAGCACACGGATTGATGCCGCCCAGATGACGCAATACCCTAGTGATCGGTCGATTTTGGTACCGGATCTCGCCCCGATTGTATCGCTGCGCCAGCCATGGCCATGTCCGCCTTGAAACTGCAGCAGATCCGATCGGTTTGATTTCGGCTTTGGCGAAAGTTTTGACCGATTGTTTGGCACAACCTCCACGCGGATGTCATGTTTCCCAAGAGACAAGCGCCGTGAAAAAAATCGATTAAAGCATTTTCGCCATCATGTGTGTCTGTTAAAAATGGCGCAAAATATTAATAAAAATCCGTCTCGAGCGAATGCGTTTGCCTGTGCGGGGTTGGGTTTTGTATCGTTTTGTCGGAAAATAGAAAGGCGCATCTAGGAAGCGTGTTGTTTTTGGCCACGCATTCCATGCTCTGGAAGAAGTACGAGCGTGCCACCAAAATGGGATTAATTTTGGAATTGAGCTTTTTTTCCTTACTCAACAAGGCAGAGGCTGTGTGTTTTGTCTTTCCAGCCAAACTGACCTGGTTTATTTTTTGTGTGTGTTTAATTGAATTCAATAGGAAATAAACCATTGCAAATTTTACAGTCATTCAATTACGGTGCTATCATTTGTCGGCTTATAATTTCAAATTAAAAATTAAATTATATTGGTGTGACGATGATCGATAATTGGTGATTAATTTTATAGGTTATATTGTTATTAATTATATTGTTCATTTTTTTTCAACTTATTCAGTTAGGTTCTACATCCGTGACACGCTTATTCAAGCGATCAATGACGCAATAAACAAATATTACAACAAATTTCAATGATGAAGTTGGGTTCTCAGGAACCGGTCTTATCAATGATATATGTATTATCAAACCCGCTCATCAAACTGCAAATAACACGCCATCAATTGTATATGCAACTAAGGCATTTACTGTATTGTAATCATATGGGTATGACATCAGCTGCTAAAGCTGCAATGGGAATCGTGCATATTTGCGTAACCGCTTTAAAGAACGCAAGAACTAATCGTTATCAAACCGTGCACTGAAAATGGTGCCTTTTGAATGAGTAACATTTTTTTAATGTCCATGTGCCGAATTCGTCACTTCCTTCTTTCAATCTCACAGGAAACCCAACCTTTCTGCCTCGGGAGGTGGCATACATGTGGTCTGGTGTGACAATGGATCCGTGGCCACATTTGTGTGGCGTGTCTCGCTGGTAATCGTAAACACTGGACCGCAAAATGTGACCTTCTCCCGGTACTCGTGGCTACTTCTCTTTTTGGTTTTTCCAGCATGTGCATCGAACAGTGACGAGAGGTTGATGAAGGAAGTTTTGAAGCGAAAACTCTATATTTTTCTTGCATTTTTTTAGACTCTTGTGCTTGGCTCCACTAGAAGGAATTTTTTTTGAGTTGCCGCTGTGCTCACTGTTGCTGATAAATCTTGGTACGATTAAAAGCAAGTTATAATTAGTGACGGTACGACCATTATTATCATGCGCACAAGTGCTTTAGTGATGAAAATCAATGGCATATTGTGAGGTTCTTGGCCAGCGTACTTGTTTTAATCATTACTTCACTTTTTGCATGAACATAAAACAAGAACTTTTTTGCCAACTTAAGCTAGTTTGCTTGGTAATTAGGCAAAGGCTTCAGCTGACAATGCACATTTCTTCGTTTCTAGAAAATAAGGTAGTAGACTAAGAAATAATTAATGATGACTATCACTTGATTTAAGAACTGGTAATTGTGGCGGTACTATTGTTCAGATGCTCTCTTTTTTATGCTGACTGCTAGACTTAGAGATATGATAAAATAATATGATCTGTTAAGACAGTTTTAATCTTAAAGTTTATTAGAATAATCTTTCAAAAACAAACAAATATATAACGTAACATGTTTGCCTCTATCTTTTTTAGCAGCTGTAAAGATGTCCGATCCGGATACCGTCTGGCTGGAGGAGCTGTTGAAAGATGTCCAGTTGGAGCAGTTCCTGTCACGAATCCGGGATGAGCTACAGGTGACGCGGCTTGCCCACTTCGATTACGTGCACGTCGACGATCTGGAGAAGATCGGTCTTGGCAAACCGGGCATTCGACGTCTGCTTGAGGCGGTAAAGAAACGCAAAGCCCAACAGTGGCGCCGAAACATACTGTCGAAGCTGATCGGTGGTGGAAAACAGCAGCCACAAAAAAAGTCCCAACCAGGAGGTGGCACGGGTCAAGGCGAGGAACCTTCGGCCCTGGCTTTAACCTGCCTCATCCACGAGAAGGATGTGACGCTTTCGGTGAAGCTGGGTGATGGTTCGTTTGGTGTGGTGCGACGGGGTGAGTGGCATGCGCCAGGACATCATATCGTACCGGTGGCGGTGAAGGTCCTGAAAGCGGACACACTCGCTCAACCCGGCGTTATCGAAGACTTCTTCAAGGAGGTGCAGGCGATGCACGCAATGAACCACCCCAACCTGATCCGATTGCACGGGGTGGTTCTATCGCAACCGATGATGATGGTGACGGAACTGGCCGTGAACGGATCACTGTTGGATCTGCTTCGTAAGCAATGCAAACACACACCACTGCCCGTGGTTTGGAGCTGGTCAGTCCAAATCGCGACCGGTATGGCGTACCTCGAGAGTAAGCGCTTTCTTCATCGGGATCTTGCCTGCCGAAACGTGTTGCTGGCCGCTGGTAACAAAATCAAGATCGGGGACTTTGGGTTGATGAGAGCGCTACCCCAGCAAGAGGACTGCTACGTGATGACGGAACATAAGAAGGTACCGTTTCCGTGGTGTGCACCGGAATCGCTGCGATATCGCCAGTTCAGCCATGCGTCGGATACGTGGATGTTCGCTGTCACCCTGTGGGAGATGTTCACGTTTGGGGAGGACCCGTGGGTTGGTTTGAACGGATCGCAGATCCTGCGAAAGATCGATCGAGAGGGCGAACGGTTGCACCATCCAGATGCGTGCCCACCGGATGTGTACCAGCTGATGCTGCAGTGTTGGGACAAGACACCCTCCGAGCGTCCCACCTTTGCGGCGATCAAGTAAGACAAATGCTAATTAATTTGTTTGACAGTTGCTCTTAATGGGATTGTTTTTGCTTGCAGGGAGTTCCTTACCGGTGTACCTCCGCCAATGTATCGTGCGGTAACGAATTACAGTGCCGACAATCGGCTAGCGGTACAGCAAGGCGACACGATTGTGATCGTCGATGACCGGCTGGAGCTGCAGTTTATCAAGGGTCAGAACCAGCGCACGTTCGATATTGGAACGATTCCCAGGTGGGTTGGAGCGTTTTGCTGTCGCAATGTTGAATATTATGCATATCATTGGCTTATCTGATGTTTTTAGGAATGTTGTTGTGGACGCTCGGAAGGCTTCTTCAGGTAGCTCTAGCAGCTCGGCTGCGATAAGTCGCCCATTACACGATTCGTTTCGCCATACTGGACACGGTTCTCCGTTCGGTGCATCCTGGGGCAACCCGGGTAGTCTGGAGCTGGAGGGAGAGGTGAAACTACGAAGTAAGTTTGTAATGAAATTGTTTTTGAGCACGTTTTTTTAAAGCTAATGTTCCTCCTGATCTTTTGTAGATAAAACAAAAGATATGCTAAACGTGGATCGGCGCGGAAAATGTGTCTCGGAGCAGTACGTAAAAGAGCGCAAAAGTAACGCCTCGAAACAGTTTTCCTACAACAAGCTGGTAAACGAGAATCACTCAAAGCAGCTGGCTCACAACCAGCAGCTAGTGAAAGATGCCAAAAATCGACCGCTCCGTCCTCCCCAACCGACGCAACCACCAACGTCTACCGAGGGTATCCTAATTGATCTTTCATCGCCGAACGATGATCTATCCTTTGGAAGTGCGACTTCCGGGACCGTTTCAACTCCAGGCACGTTCCGGCAGGTAACGAGCATTCTCGATGAACCGATCGATATCCCCACGGAGGGTGACGATGGGTTTTCTCACCAACAGCAGCAGCCCAAATCAGAGCAACAACTCCAGGTGGCGTTTACAGAAAGCTACCAGTCCGTTTCGCCTGTTCCGAAGCTAGAACCACCACCGTATCAAATGCCACCGAAGTATAGCAACACGTATGGTATCATCCATGATAGTACGCTGAATCTTAGTGGGGTTTGTGAACCGGATCCATTCGCACCGCAGCAGCAGCAGCAGCAACATCAGCCTCACCACATAATACAAAAGCAAGATACGGCGGTAACGTCCGACTTCGAGAGCCCTCCCTCAATGTTTGTCAGTTCACGGGATCTGATGGAAAAAATTAAGCGCCAGCAGACGGTCGAACAAGCTGCCCCACCAACCACGGCGGTGTATGGAAATCTGTACGGGTCCGTATCGAATGTTAACGCAAACTACGGTCGAGTGGAAACGGACCTGGAAGGACATTCGGTGGGCATGATGTCGTCGTTAAACAACGGTGCGAGTGGTAGCGGTTTTAGCTCACCGGGAAGGGACATATACAACGACTCTCTGGAGGTGAACGTTAGTAGTGGCATCGTAGACAACGGCCTAATCTCCCCTTATGGAAGCTCGTCCGTTCAGCTGAGCGTAACACCCAAGAAGCTCGACAAAGCCTTCCTTGCCGAGCTGGAAAAGGACATCTACAAACACGAACCGCCCGCGGGTAACAGCATGAACAGTTCGGTAGCGTACGCCGCCCGCAACAATGCCAAGGATGTATCGCATTCGAAATACGACACCACGGCAAACCTGGCGCTGAGCCAAATCTACGCCAACCAGGCAAACTCGATCGCGCTGGCAGCGTCGCTCCAGCAACAGCTAACGCTTTCGCCAAAGAAACAAAATGCCGCTCAGCAACAACCCTGCGACACCAGCACGCTCGTGCAGCAGATGTGGATGGAACGGAACAATCCAACTGCCACCACTACGGCTGCTCCTGCTGCGGGGATGGATATGCCCCAACAGATGGTTCCGCAAAAGCTGCACAATTTTGTTGCAATCTCAAATGGCACCACGCCGCAGCATTACGGTTCGTCGGTGAGCCTTTCCGGTCCCAACATCTACAATTCGGTGTACAACGGCAGCATCGCTCCGGATGTGTACCAGACGGTGGGGAGCGATTTGTATGACATTGTGGCACCGACGCCTGCTTCCATGTACGAACGCGTGCCGATGCAACAGGTGTACAACAACGTGAACGGTCAGGTCCCGGGTGCTCCGATGCCGGCTATCTACGACGAGGTGTCGAACGATTTGGGCGACTTGCGGCCTATTCGACCGGCTCCATCCGCACCGCTTTCGGCGCAGCAAATACAACGAAGGCTCGATCGGTTGGCGCAACAGGATCAACAGGTTGCTAATCTGATGCGAGAGCTAGGTGAGGAGGCAAACGAGGAGGAAGCGCGAAATTCCCTTTCGGCGGTTAACTGGGATCACACGTTGGCGGTGAGGCACTTTAAAATTGAACGTCTGTGTCGGTAAGGAAACGAATGAGAGACTCATGATGGAAGGGAAGATTTCGCAGTGGTATTACACAGTTTTGGTTATCATTTTCAGACTCGGTCTGGCTAATCGCACTCGGTGTGAGGAAGCACTTCAAAAAACCGGTTGGAGCATTCAGCTTGCTGCCTCGATTCTGCTGGAAACCTAGTCGGATGAAGGAGAATCCGTTTGAGATGGATCGTTCCTTCGTGGCACTAGAGTACCGGATGGATTTTGGTGCGTATTTTCTTATCTGCTTCGGAATGCGTTGCTCCTTTTATTTCAAGGGTGAATATTCCAACCAATAATGTCAATTTAAAAAAAACTAAACCCGAAGGGTTAGAACAGCGCAATCTCATGAGTTATCGAATGGAAATGTACTCGGCTATGCAACAAGTATTAGTATGAGGATTTTGAATTCAGGGCTAGCAAAGCGGATGGGTAATATGAAGCGCCAAGTTTATGTATATACAAATGTATGTCTAGATATATTAGAATTTTTATTCCACACTCTACGTAGAAATGTGCATATACTCTTCCATGTTTCGCAAAAACGAGACAACCTGTGACCGTTTGATTCTCTCTTATACACCCCGTCTTATATTACCCGTTGATTCCGTTATACGTTTGCAAAGTGTGGACTATATTATATGACAAAGTATTTAAGGTTTAGCTGTAGTACACTTAGTTATATTAGTACCAGGGAGCCCTCGAATAACAACAGTCAGATAGGTTCAGTTTCTGCAGGATAGTTTAGCTAGTTTCGAACTGCATCCTTCCAAACTACGTCAGAAAATGTATGTCAAGCTTACGCTAAGTTCATAGATAAATTGTTGCGAATCCTGTTGTAAATCTCTCCCCATCTGAGCTACTTCGTGCCTAAGTTGGTTGTTTTCTTAGCAACATTGAAACATTATGTTAAACCTCTAAAAATCTCTTGGAGTGAAAAGAAAAGAAAATATAGACATATTTTTAACAACCGTTATCAAAAACAAGTACAAATGCTACCATTTTTTCATTTATGCATCCATCCGAATTCATGGTTCTGAAACGTGGTCTTGATATTTTTACGAATAATTTAAATAATTTGATGCATAATTCTTCTGCATGTTGCCCATGAAAATGCTGACTATATATTAATTGAAAGAGTATGGTAGAGAATGCTTACTTGGTAGGGATGCTAAAAGGAAAGAAAAATCGTTTATATGCTACAAAATATTTTTTAAACTTCTCTAAGGATTAACACAATTTGTGATACTAAATAATATAGCTCCACAACCCTTACGGCAAAATAAAATTGAGTTTGTATGATGAAAATATAACAAATCGCTTTAAATCATGTAAATATAAAGCTTTTTATAATCACGTATAATAATACAATCACGTACAATACAAGGACAAATTTCTAATGATTTAGGGCATAATTTTCAGTTGTGATCGTTGATAGAAACAACAATTAATTTAAAACAATTTTATTTTAAGATTGCCTATCCCTGAATTTGTGGTACAGAAAAGTCAAGTTTGTTTGACAACAGTGACACGGCACGTGCGAGTGCTAGAGCTGTCAACTCGTCCATTTCAATTTTATTCCCTGTGGCATTCACTACGTAAGTTTTTTACTCGGTAATTTTTAGCATGTTTTAGTTTATAAATTACTGTATAAGATAACATTAATGCAGTGAAAATGTTCATACAAGTTTTAAGCTTAACTATAAGGTATATTAATCGCATTTAAGAATTTAATTCATCTGAAATGTGGGCACGAGTAATGTGCGGCTTCAAAACACGCGCTGTGTCTAAACGTGCACGTTGGCAATTAACATATTGTTTTGTTGTTTTCCACGGAAAAAAACTAAATAGCATTTAATTTATGTTAAGTAATACTGTTAGGGTGGTTTAAAAGATTAATGCAGTGTAAATACAGTTTTCGCTAAGCAGTGTAGCCCAATACGTCTGAAATCAAAATTGCGGTAAACATAACCTCACTTGTGTACACATCAATTTGTGTTTTATTGCAGGTTAACCGTTGCTCCAAATTAACGGAACGATGTCGGGAAATCTAAATGTTCTCGCTATGCAGGAGGACGATGTCAGCAAGATGTTGGCCGCTACTACCCATATTGGAAGCACCTCGGTGAACTTCCAGATGGAGCAGTACGTGTTCAAGCGTCGCTCGGATGGTGTGCATATCATCAACTTGGGTCGCACGTACGAGAAACTGCTGCTAGCTGCCCGTTGCATCGCTAGCGTCGAGCACCCAGGAGAGGTGAGTGTGTACAGAGCTTCCGTTTATTGTTCCGAGGAAGTATCTGGTTTATCATAACCGGAGAATAAACGTTCAGCTCTCGGTCAAGTAAAGCCAGTACATCAAAGAGGACATTTCTTTCTACTGCCGGGACACAGACTCATTGTTAGTCGTTCCGGGTGCACATAAACTTCAAACAGTGATTTTCTCTGCCGTCCTCTGATAAGCCGTATAAAACAACACCATAAATATATGGATTTGTTTGTGCTTTTTTTTTAGATCTTCGCTATCTCGTCCCGTCCGTACGGCCAGCGCGCCGTATTGAAGTTCGCCCATTACACCGAGGCAACGCCGATTGCTGGTCGCTTCACGCCCGGTGCCTTCACTAACCAGGTCCAGACGGCGTTCCGCGAACCCCGCATGTTGATCGTCACCGATCCGCTGACCGATCATCAGCCCGTGACGGAGGCATCCTACGTCAACATTCCGGTCATTGCGTTCTGTAACACCGACTCGCCGATCAAGTTCGTCGACATCGTCATCCCGTGCAACACCAAGTCGACGCACTCGATCGGACTGATGTGGTGGATGCTGGCCCGCGAGGTGTTGCGTCTGCGCGGCAAGATCCCGCAGGATCGCTGGGAGATCATGCCCGATCTGTTCTTCTTCCGCGATCCGGAGGAGGCCGAGAAGGAGCAGGCTGCCATCGAAGCCTCTGTCCCGGTGATGAAGGAAATGCAGGAGGAACCGGTTGTCGCCGACGAGCAGGCTACCTGGAACGAGGAAGCACCATCCACCATGGTGATGCCACAGACTATGAAGCCGCTTGTGGCCGGCGGTCAGGCTGACGACTGGAACGAGGAAGATACGTCCGCCCCAGCTGCCGGTACCGTTACGTGGGGAGGTTCCGGTGGGTTCTAATGTGGAGCCGTAGGTACGGCAATCTTGTCGGATCCGGTGGACGCACGGTCGGTCGCTATCTCCAATGCATTGCTGTCCGCGCGGCGTGAGTTCGAAAGGAAACACTGTTCAAACTCTTTCGATAAAATTATAAAACAGTAAGTTCCAATGCGTCTTAACTGTCTTCCGAAAATAGGTGTTATTAGTTAATAGAAATAGTTGTTCTGATTCAACATTGGTCAAATTGGCGATAAACAAACCAATTTTTACAGAAGCAAAGGCTTTTGTTTGGTTAAAATAGAAGCTAAGAATGGCCGCCAACGCTTCTAACCGTCGGGTGCATACGAATTCGACCCCTTCACAGGGGTCACAGACGGGCAGGATGTTAGCCATTCGACTTTTATTACCTTAACAGTCACTTGACCGTTTCATTGCTTTAAATGATAAAATTTGAAATAATTTTTGCGAAAAAAATGGCAATTTTTAACGTGCACGCTGAAGCGTGACCGATAGACGATCGCGTTGTTGAAGCGAATGCTCTAAGGAAGACGCCACCATTTCATTCTTTGGAACCTACGCAACCGTGTTCCGGCTGCTTCTGGTTGCTGGTGGTATACACTAATAAGGCGGTACATTTTTTTTTCCGTTGGAGGGAGGCAAGGCGTCAATTCTTTGCTGCAGAATTCGCGCGCTACGTCGTACGGAATCCGATCGGGTGGTGTTTCCTAACAAGCCGCTAGTTAAGAAGCGGCATCCGAGAGGGCTAGAATGTTCGAGCGGCGAACGGTGACCAGCACCAAAGTTTCCACCTTGATAACGGTCCTCTGCACTGCCGTGGCTCATTAGTTCCGCAGCATTTCGACAGCGACGACGATGGTCGCTTGTTGTTGGCAGTTGTAACACGTGCGTTGAGGATTTTCCCTTTGCTTTCCCGGGTCTGTCTCCACTCTCGTGCCCCCTCAGGCTTTGCTCCCGAAGTGCTCCCGAAAGGATGCCGATCGCGGTGAAAAGAAGTTACACGGCCAGACTCAACCGGACATTGCCGGCGTTTTGTCCGGTGCGGCAGAAATGTGTTGTGTTTAAGGCGGATGAAACCGTCCGGCAAGGTGATGCGGAGATGCACGCCTTGATCGCTCCTGCGTGTGGTGTGCTTTGGTGCCGGGCTGTTTGTTTTAATCGTACTGTGTAGTGTTCCGGTTACTAATGTGCGTGTGTTTTTCCTTCCTTTCAAACCATCCAGGAGTGAAAATCGGTAGCGTTGGGAAGGATAAACCAACGCCGGTTAGCATTTGTGGTAAGCTGCTGCAACGGTTAGTGAAATCGCTGGTGCAACTTTGGAAGCAGCGATTGAAGAGCCAGAAACTGAACGTGTAGAATTAAGGTGAGTGTTTTTTTTTCTCTAATTTTCTTATTTTATTTGCTAAATAGTTAAATTAAATCATACATTCAATGGACTTTTAATGGGTACAGTATTGAATTTTCGATTACTGAATATTTTTCGATTTTTAGAAATTTCAAAATAATATGTCAAAGCGAAATTATAAAAAAATGTAATTTAATTATAACTAAAATTTATGATCTGTAAAGTAATCGAAAACAAGTGTAGTTTAAACGACATTAATGGAAACTCTAAAAGATGGAACCAGTTGTTCGTGAATAATGAGTACTTCACGGGGAAAATATGTTTTATACAATTTTATGTTAAAATGAGGTGCTTAGCTGGGTTTCCTACAGTGCTATCAGGGTGCTAGCTCTGCTCGGAGGGCATGAAACGACGACCGCTCCTAATTAACGCTTAATCGAGCTTGACTAATACGCTCCAGCCGGCGGTACTTCCGCGTGGAAAGTTATGCATTCGGAGTGGTAATCTTGTTTTGGATGTTCGATTTATTTTTTATGTTCAGCGCACCTTTCTGGCACCACGAGGTTATTGATTTACCGGCGTCTGCCGAAAAACACTGACCAAAAAAAAAAGGAAAAAACAAACGGCAGCCATATTTTCCCCCACAAAGCTCAGGTGCTTGCATGGCGTTATGCGAGAGAAAAAAAAACCAACTTCCTTCGTGTAACATCGCAAATTAGGCGTTAAATGGGCGGTGAAGCTTCCGACGCACGTGGTTATTTGGTGTTTTGCCCTACGCGCGCGATCGATCACCCAACGGCCGGCGATTGTCTTATTAAGGCGATGGGGGAGAGGGACCGCTCGATCACGGCGAAGAGAAGGGCTCGAATGGGTGTTTTCGGTTGTAAGGCGGGCGGTTGAAAGAGCGGGAAAGCCGTTTTCGTGACAGCGTAAATTGGATCTTTTTTTGCCTCGTGTCGATAATTATCGCACCTTGCATCATTAGCTGCCCGTGGCGTCCGACGGTTTCGGATGTTTGGCGAATGTTGCTCACCACTCTCTTTTTTTGTCGGATGCTTCCCGGACGAATAAACCCGGTGGATGGCTTGGAGCGAAAGAGGTCCTTCAAGCGTTTAGATTTGGCGTTGCGTTCTACTATCGTTTTATCTAGCTCAAGGACGCGAAAATTAAAAAATTCACGCACACGTGGCCTACTTCGACAGGTGGATGGCAGCGCATCATAATTAGACTCCTTCAGGGTGAACGTCATTCCAAGGGAGCACGTGGAAGGTTCACACACGAGAGTTAAGATATCTGCCCGTTTTTTGCTCCTTTTTGCGTACACACACTAATAAAAACCGCAATTTTACTTGAGCATTATGAAAGTCAATGAGTAAGGTGCTATAAAACAAACGCGGCGAGAAAACAGGTTCGATGAATATTTTTTCCCCCAACCAACCCGTGTTTTGGGAGCCGTTTTTCCTGGCGACGAGTGGAAGGCTAAGGTTTCTTTTATCCTCCTTTCTTCCTGCACTCTTTTTCATCACACTTTTGCGGGGTTAAATTGCATATTTTTGGTGGCTATTGTGCAGATGAACGGTTTTGAAACCATTTAAAAAAAAATCGGCACCTTCGTTCCATCAGCCAGACGTGCTTCCTGTTTCGTAAAACTTCCAGCTTTAATATTGAAAAGGCGGCACCAAAGACGACCTCCTCGGTTCCTGCAGGTGGCGAAGAGATGAGCGATGAATTTTATCGCCACTCGGTTCATAAATCACGTACCGACTTTGAGCACATTTTAGAGAAGAGGAAAAAGCGCCCGGTTACGGATGGTTGTACGCCCTGGTACGGGATACCACCCAGACGGGCGAAATTGAAGTTTTGTTACGATCCATTCGCCTTCCTTCACCTTCTTCGGATGTGACGTTCGATCGGCGTATCGATTCGAAGCGACCGAAGAAAAAAAAACCCAATCAAATCCATCCCCGTACCCGCTGTCGCAGGGTGACTTCGAAATGTGGTCCCTCCGATAGGAACCTGCACCCCATTAGAGTATGTGTGTGTGTGTGTGTGTTACGCACTATTTGCGGAGGGTGCCAGTTTGTCCGGGCATCATTGTATTCACTTATTTCGTGATTTGCTCCACCGCACACCGTGGATGGACGTATGAACTTTGAGAGTTACAGAAAAACAAAAACGCGCCTCATTTTGAATTTCTAATGTTCTCTATATACTAAAAAAGTGCACATTTTACGATGCTGGCCGTAAACATAACGCTCTGGTGGGTGCTTCTTGTTATAAGCGATAAACAACGCTCAGAATATGACAAACGAAGTGGCCGATTGCACGCGGGTGCGAAAGAATGCGGAACCGATTGCTTCATTTTGCGATTCGTAATTAAAAGGTGCAAAATAAAATTCCAAACTCCACCCCACAAAGAAACGAAAAGCGTGCACATAACGCCCATACGACTAATTTTCGGATTCCCCTTGTTCGTGGGAGTGGGGAGGCACACGCAAAAAAAAGAAACAAACAAAACAACGCGTCTGTCACGGCTAGACGGTAAACAAGAGAAAAAAACGCCAAACGACCAGAAAGACTTCAACGGGCAGTGAAGCGACGAACTTCCTGCACGGGGTGAACTAACGCAAACGGCTTCTCATTTCAGTTTTTTTATCATTATCAGCAAACTATCTGCCCCCGTCCGCGGCCGGTGATGTACGCGGCGTAGATGTACGCATATTAATCGATTATCCAACCCATTCCGGTCGAGTGTGATGAACGTTTAAGGTCTAACCCCGCGCTGCATAACGGCCTAAGCCAAGGACGCGCTTAGGGGCGGTCGTTCCGCTACCACGGCTACCGGCTGATGGTGGCGTCTGGTAATGAGCGTATTGAAATTTGATAGCACACGCATACGCATGAAGGATTGCGCGATTGCGTAACGCCTGCCGTTCGATAGCGCAGTTATGAGTTGGCCAAGCGCACGCATCTTGAACGAGAGATCGTTTTGCATCGCGGCCCGCCGATGATGTGATCGCAGAAGGTTCGCTTATTGTGGGCTCCTTTTTGCCGCCCGCCACTTGATAGCTTTTTAATGGGTTCGGAAGGCACGCGGCCTAAAACCTTTGCCCCCCTCTCCACGTGGGGTGTGTGTTATGCTGCAGGGCGAGCTTTTTCTTTTTGGGAAGCTACGATCAGCGCCACTCCCCACTGGGCATCTTTCTTTATCTTTGTTTTACATCATGTAGCGTGGTATTTCAACGCGACCGACGAAGGGCACTCGTTTTTATTGCGTACACCGTGTTGGACGACAAACTTACCCGGCGAGGACCGGTGCGGACGGGTGTGAATTCTATTACCGATGGAAAACGGTTGGCTTTTCTCGGACTGCAGTCCATCACGGAAAAGCGCCTGCTCGTGAACCTTTTCGGTGATCCGATGGGGGGAAAAGCCAAGCGAAAGCCTTGCGCGGTGGTAACATAAATTTGGACCCACCGATGCTGTGCGATTTGCTGCGCGAGAGCATAATGCGGTGAAATGGGTAGAAATCGTGCCCTCGGAACAAAAGCCACCCGCCGCCGCCGTTGATCGTTACGGTGATTGTGGATTTTCTAATGCGTACACCGGCACCGGCTCCGGCTCCGATAAGACCTGTCCGTACGGCTGTTGGGGGATGAAAGCGCAGTTGAAACAAAAAGAAAAAGAAAAAAAGTCACGCATAAACTCCTCAACCTTGCGTGCGTACGCCACGTGAGTGAGTTTTATTGCGCGGTTTGTGTTTTATATTTTAGTTACTAAATGTGCACATATATCGCATATATATTCAATACTGTAACGGTGTGCCGCTGGACACTGGCGTGGGTTTTCGCCGTCTAGGGAATGAAAATTCAACGAAAGCATCAGTGTTTTTTTGGGCAGTGTTTAGCCAGCCTTGGGAACCGTTTGGAAGCTCACTGGTGGCGTGATTTTGGCTTTGTGTGGAAATTTGTGTTTATTTGTTATTCGGAATCCACCCCGAGAATGCTTAGCGCCTGTTCAAGTTGACGTGCTGCCAGTAAAACTACGCTCTCTCTCTCTCATCTTTCTACCGTCCCAAATGACCAATCGAAGATCATTGTGACCAAGTGGCGCTGCTGATGGGGTCGTTTTTATTTTACCAAAAGCATAAATAAATATACCCACCCCCACCACCCGCAGCGAGTGCGGGAAAACACTTGCGGGAAATTTGGGCCACATTTTTGATTCCCTACCTTGCTTGCAGTGAAGCATTAAATGATGTGCCGTCTTGAGAGGTCTTCGAAACAGTTGTTAACGTTTCGCGCGCAATTAGATGAAGGTGTCCGGGCGCTGACGGGGTGCGCTGATTGGTGGTTTCTCCGCTGGGTTGGGCTGTTTCGTTGGGAACGATGGGGACGATGGGGCAAACGCTGCCTTAAGCTTAAGCCAGCTGAAATTGGGTTCGAAGTATCGAACATCTTGAACCGTGTCGAAATCAACGAAATGCATACCCGTTTTATGCGTGTAAACAAAATGAAAAAGCAACCGATGAAGCCATCGGTGGAATGAATCGATTAATTTGTTTTCCCTTCGCTACCCTTTGCTGAAGGCTTTATTCATAGCTTCACATATTCACGCCATGTGTTTGTGCAGATCGTTGCGGTTTGTTTTGAGTCGTTTTATTCGCGAAATTTCATCAAAAGGTTGGATTTTAGGACGACGTAAGCCTTTGTCAATCGCGATTCATTTTACACGAGCTCTTATTTGCCTCCCGAGTGCTGGAGCATGTTGTTTTCTGCTTCGATCTCTCGAGAAGAAAGTTTCAACCGTTCGATCGTGTTCTCGTGAACGCGAACGGCTGATCGTACGAAGCGTTCATTCGTCTGCATTCATCTGATCGCTATTCATCCAGTGGTTTAGGTGGAACACTAGTTATTCTGAGTATGACCGATGGGAAAGAAGGGGAAAAATGACCCAGCCTAACTAAAAACCATTTAGTACTAGCAAATTTGAATTTTAAGGGATAACATAAACGATCACAAAGCAATCATTAAATTTTCAATTAAAAGAAATCAATTGAAATAATTGATTTATTTTAAAACACAAATTCTTGACTAATCTGTTACATTGTTGAGTAAAACATAGTAAAACAATAAATGTATGATTAAAGTTAGATCATTATGCTATATTTTAATTTTTAGCAATTGCTCTCACTAACTTGAAATAATGCTTTCTTGAAATCTCTTTCCTATTTCCATGCTCAAAACTAATCCACATGTTTAGAAATTTTAAACGAAAACCATCATATGTAGCTTCCATATGAAACCACAGCCGGAGCGGTTCATTTCCCTGAACGACGATCACTTCGGTGGTGTTCATTGGGCTTTTCTCCCCTTCTCTATCAGCTTTGTGCCCCACTTGAGCCTGCCATCGCGTTGTGCTGTAGAGGGGTTTGAAAACTTCAGTGCCAGTGATCATTCATCGCTTCACTTCGCCCCGAGCTCGGTTCGCGGTGGTGGGTTGTTGTTGTTTGTCGCCAGATACGACCGCGTGCGGACACCCGCGTGCATTTTTCCCCGACAACACCCGTAACGGCGGCCCGGTTTAAGCGGCACAAGGAAAAACCAAATCGGGCACGCGCAAAGCCCAACCGGATGGATCTAAGCAACCAGACGCTGGAAGGCTAGCTTTCGTGTGTGCATCACTGTGTGTGCTTGTGCGTTGGAGGTAATTTTTGGGGGAAAAAAGGCCGCGTATCGAAAAGGGGCGCAGTTGAAGAAGAAAACGGTACAGTGTACGGCGGGAAGTTTGAGCGTTTGAAATCTGTGAGACTACATGCAGCTCTGTACGCGCTATTGGTGGGAAAACGGTTTAGGCTATCAATCGTACTTGCTTCGGAAAACATCCAAGAAAACTTCTTTAAAAATCTGGACCTTCTACAAAATCGCCGACAATCGAATTGTGGAACCATTTCGGTGGCACCAGTTTTGTTCGCTAAATTTTCGTCCGCGTGCGTAGTAGAGCGTGAAACGTGCTTTTGTGCTTTTATTTACTTTTTTTTCTCTCTCTCCTGTTGCCCGATTCCTCCACCGATGGTGCCGTTTATAGTGGTGAAAAATAAAACAGAATCGTAACGCGGTGAGCCCGAGCTCAGCAAAACCCGTGGTTCGCTTCGGTTTGGTTCGATTTGATTGAACAATAATGAACGAAAAAAAAAATGGTTCACCGAAGTCATGGTTTTCCTCCAGCTGTGTGACTGCGTATGTTTACGCGCGTGTGTGTTTGTGAGGGGGCCAGAAAATTCGTCCGATCACCGTCCATCGCCGTGAAAAGCGGGCCTATATGTGGGTGCGCTGCCAGTGGAAAGCACCCAGTGCTTCTTTATTTTTCTCTCTTTCTCTCTCTCTCTCTCCGCCTTACCCGTGACCAGCATCGATCACACCAAAGGCTGGGCTCGATTGGAACGATATGCGCCGTCTAGTGTACGGACTTTTTTTTCACCCTCTAGCGTCCATTTCGGCTCACCCATCCATTTTCCCGACCCACCCAAGGGGGTGCGTATTTTGCACGCGCGCATCTTCTCCCGCACGTATTGCGTATTGTTTGCGTTTACCCCCTTGCGAGGTTTGCGCGCAGGTCGATCAATTTTCCCCGCATTTTCCACGCGACCGAACGCTCCCCTAACGAACGCTGGGGGTGCACCGAAAGAGGGTTAGAAGCCACACATTTTTCTACTACTCGAAGAGTCCGCCGACGATACGCGCGCATTCCTTTATACGGGTGATTTTTTTTTCTGCGATTACTCGGTTTTTCGCTGATTACGGCACCGGGCAGAATGGCAAGCGATCGTAGTACACCGTGCGGTTTTCAGCAGATGATTCCAAAAAAAACCCCTCACAAAATCACACACAGCCTACTTTGTACGATGCGTGACGCAGGCTGGAGGAAAAAAAAGTGAACGTTTTCTTCACCGCCGATGGTGAATTCGTCTATAAAGAATTAATTAACGCTCACTGGCCACGTGTGGTGTTGCTGGTTTTGGTGTTTTGTTTGGTTAACTTTTAGGTCTTTTTTTATTGCGGCCTCAGGAAAATCGTAGAAAAGTGACGAACCAATAAGTGGCCCTCAAAGAGGCACCTTTCGTGTGTTTTAGGTGCAAGGCGCGAGTGTCATCTCGCTGAGACAGAAAACAGAAGTAAAACGACCCCGCATCGCATCAAGGTAAATACAGCACGAGCAAATCTAATCTCGACAAAACCCCCACAACACCGTCACGGTTCGTGTAAGCGGCGTTTGAGCATTGTTATGCGTAAAATCAAACAAAATTTCCACGCTCCACCGAGCAGAGCCGCGTGTTGACTTTGTCCCAAACTGGTTTGGTGGTCCGAAATTCCTCGCGCGCCACTAAATCGTCCGGCCACATGCGCGTATCGAATTTCCTAATGGAGAACCGGCCTTACACGTGGCCTTCTGGCGGGCAAATTGACGAATCGTATTCGAGTTCTTGGGGGGATGATCTAATGTTACGTGACAGGTCGCGTCGAATTGCCTGAAGACAGGAACGTAAGCCGGGGTCAATATTTAAGCGCTGGATGGAACAACTTGTCTAAACAACTGTCTCGTTTATGGGGGTTTCTTCCGAGACCTGCTCACTTTGGGTATATTTACAACGCTTCTGCAAGGTTTTTCCTCCGCGATCAATTCACCTGATAAGGGTTTTCAAGGTTTTTCCGGAGGTATTTTAAGGCAATCTTTAACCCCCAGAGCACACTATTTGAGTGTCGCTGAACCGAATACTATTTGGACACTAATTTATGTTGGTTATTGGTTCTATTGTAACACGTGCTGTTACATGAACAAGTTTAAAAAAAGCAACAAAAGTTCCGCCATCAATTTAAACAATTCGTCACGCATATTTAGAAACCGAACGCAAAGGTTTCTGTTTTCTCTCGCCCGAACAGCCACCAGAACTAATGAGTTTATTTTGTGCCTTCACGATAGTTCCTTTTTGGACGCCGCTTTAGTCCGCACCCGCTTTGCCCTTATTAGTCTTATGATATATTTTTTTCCCTGTTTCCTCCCGCTAATGGGGTTATTGTCACGACGGATTTCTAAAACCCCTCCAGCTGTGGCTCCCCCGGCGAATTTCGGGTCCCCTTTCTCTCAGGCCCTCCAACGCATGCCTCTGAATTTACAGGCGTACAGAAAAAAAAATCACACCGACCTGGGCAATCGAAACGAAACGATTTAATTTATCCCAACGCCCAACGGTGGATTGGCCATTGTTTGAAATTTCATCTTCCCATGTCGATCACGAGCTGGACTAGCTGAACACACACACACAATTTTCTCGCCATTCCCGAGCCACCGATCTTTATTGCCATCCTGATAACGGACGCTGGTGCTTCCCTTTCTTCGCTCCCAAACCACGACAACCGATGAGAGAGGTGCGTCACTTTCACTGGGCATCGACTTTCCGTTGGCGTTGGGCTTTAACCATTGGAAAAAAGGCCTCCCTTTCCAGAACCTCCCCACCTAATGAACCGCTCCATGCGTTGGGTTTTGCATATCTAAGCCTTTTGGTCGGTTAATCCGAGACGCGTACGGGTTCGGTTTCGATTTCGGCACCGGAACCGGTTCCATCAGTTCCCGGTACGCGGATGTAAGCTTCACCGGTTTCAGTGCTCGACCGGTTTAGCGTTTTCCTCCACCGGGAACGATTCTTCACCATCCGGTTGGCGTTGTAAAAATGGGGTGCGAGAGAAAATACCCACCGAACCGTTTCTCCTGCGCTTGGGGGAAATAAATGAGGCGATTAATTCACCATTAGCTTCCCGATTGGCCCCGGGAATCGAAAGCCCCGGGTCGGTGCGGAAGAAACGCGGCCCTTTGGCCTTTAGGGGGTTCGCGAGATTGATTTGTTCGATCGAGGGTGTTGCTGGCATTCGAAGCCGCTACCGGAGGACGGCACTCCCAAGTGTTGTGCATCATAATTATGGCCGTGTTCCGACGGGTGTGACTTTCTCCCTGCAATTTCACATCGGCACGGAGATTTTTTAAGTTGATAGCTGTCGGTACCGTCTTACGGCAGCGATCGGGATAAATGATTGCGGTGTTACGTAAGCGTTTAGTGCTTCCTCTACTCAAGAAGACCAACCTGTGATGAATCTGTGGATCCTCTTACGCCCAAGCAATGTCGTAACCGAGCTCATCCTACACGCCGCAACCTTCTGGTCCCATTTGGAAGACGTTTTTCGACCTTGATGGGTGCGCACAAACCGCCATCGAACCGCAATGAGACATGTTGACATCGCGTTTGGGCGTCCGCATAATTAGGATGTGTCATCGGTTGCCATCTTGATGATCGATGGCCCCTCGAGCAAGGAAGGTGGGCTGTTCGGCGGAGTTTTCAGGCAGATTCGAATGCACGCAAACAACCGATAACTGCTCCGTTATGGAGGCTGTTCCATCACCCGTTAAGGTTATGGTGGTATTCTTCACCGCAAAGAACACTATCGAGCACGCAATTAATCAGCTCGCTTTTACGCAATCTCATTCGCATGGGTTGTCGTGGCACGCGATCCAAGAAGTGATTTAATAACCTTTACCCTACGATGTTACATTAAAGGCGATCCCGATTCGCCTTGAGGCGTCTCGCACGGCACCCACGGGGGGTTCGTCGCTTATCTGGAGCGCGCAAGTCTTTCGTATCAATGCTCCCCGGGAAGATACGATTCGATCGCGTGCGGGAAAAATACTAAGAAAGGTGGGCTCACGCACGCCAAACCGTCGTTTTTCGTCGCGTGTTGGGTATGATCACAATTGTTGCACGATGTTGCGGTGGAATAAAATAACAGGAAAAACAAATGCTTCTCCCAGGCGCGCCGTGGGTCATAACCCGCAATACATAAGCCTCAGTCAGCTATTTTTTTTATTTATTCACTTCCGTTCTCTGCACCACAGAAGCACGGAACACCGGAAATGGTGGCACCGTCACCCCGTGGCAACGGTAAGTGTCCACGAAGTGATGACCTTTTTTTCTTCGTAGGTGTTCCATGCCTGGCAGTGCATTGGGTTGCATCGGACGTGTTGTAATTATTTCTCTTTCCCTCCCGAACCGAGAGGAAGTCGGTGCCGCCCGGTTTGCTTTTGTGTCTCCGCCCGTTATGGAAGCGCAATAAAATTATATGGCTTGATCGTGATATCGCGATCGTGTTGCCTGCGCAAAAGAAATGGCAAGCTTTTAAGGTGCACCTTGTTTAAGGTTTACCGCAAAGCGTAGCGTAGGTGGTGATCTGCCAATAAACTCCTTCCACTTCGATTGAGGTTTGGTTGCAGTAATTGTCACAAACTAGTTTGGCGTAACAGCGAAGCAAACCGTGCCAAATTAAGGCCCGTGTAATTAGCATTACATTTGCAAAAAAATACAGCTTACCTCTGACGGGTTTTGCATAACACACGTTCCGTGCTCTCCCCTCGAGAAACGCCCAAAAACCGTCCAGCCAATCTTGCGTCCCCGTGCTTGCTATTTAAGCTAAATAACCACTTTATTGTGGGGCAGTAAACGTTCGAAGATACCGCTCACGGCGCCGTGGTGTTTGACGGCATAATGGCACGCTTGGTGTTTTCTCGTGATGGTGGTGGGAAATTTTCACACTTTCCCGGTGTGAAAGGCGGGCGAACGGTACGGATGGAAATAGAAAAAAGCCCCAATTTCCCTCCGCATTCTGCGGTGGACTTTTTCCCGTTCTGTGCCGCTCTTTCGCATCGTTTTGATGCGCTCGCGGTAGCCGTCCGGGTGGTTTTGGCCCAATTAATGGGATTTGAGATAAGCAATCATTCCTTTTTTTTATTGTGTGGGATGCTTCTGGACGGACACTTTCACTGTCACCGGAGTTTTATACAGTATTTTACTATCGCGATTGAGGTGAATTAATTTTGTGTGACTTAATTAGATGGTTTAATTTCGGGTCTCTTTTACCGTTCTGTGGTGCTTTTTTATGAAACCGGTTTTTATGAACGTTTGCAATTCCGTTCAGCTACTTGTCGTAACAAACCCAACGCCTACTTAGATTGTTTTTGATACTTAATTGCCGGAAGGGCTTTAAATTAATCACTGCGGCCTATCGCACATGAAGACAGAAGAGTGTTGCTCCCTAACGCCGGATGTCGTTGTCTGTTGCGATACAAACAAACCTTAGACAATGTGTTCGTCTATCAAAAGAGGGTGCGCACCCTTCGTTGGGGGTGTGAGAAAAACGAACGATCACCACCTTTCTCCGAAACCCCGTGCGGCCTTTCTTTAATCGCTTTCTTCCCTCCGTGGTCGGTTGCAACATTTAATGAAGGATGTTTTCGCCAAAGGATTTGCTTCTCACGCACCGCGCATCTTTCTGGGGTGATGGACTTTCGCGTGGCAGACACCCATCAGCCAGGGGATGGTTTGAGTTTCTAGCAAGATAAGAAAACATCCGTGACACGCGTCACGCAGGAGAACGAAACTTTCCCACCCACCGGGTTCGGTGGCAGCTGTGGCATTTTCTCTTTCAACTGTCGGGAGGGAAAAGGTAATGGAAAAACCGATTTGCGAAAACGCTCACGTGCAAACTGCGCCCTTTCTCGCTGTGGAAGGGGGAGAGGAGGATGCCGTTTTCCATGGGATTTTGTGGTACAAATGAATTCGCCCGAAACGACTCACGGTGACCATCCCGGAAGGACCGGGTGTGCTAACAAGCCGGTGAGACGCTCCATTGACCGGTGAAAATGGCGTGAGTGCCCGTGGCGGATTTTCGCGACTGACGGATGCCCTCCGGTGAAGCTTTGGTGTGTTTTCACACGCGCGCGGTAAATGGCGCATGCGGCATCAGGACGGAAGGAACCATCGGTGCCCCGGAGCGTGGCTGTGTCGAGAGGAGAAGCTAAAGTTCAAAAACTACAGGTGAAGCCGGTTGCGAACAGAAAAAGCAACAACAACAAAAAATGAAAATCGGAAACCGTGCATGTCCGGAGGGCTGCATTTACGACCGGAAACGAAATCGGCTCTTTATTTTTGTTTGCCATTTTGTTTGGGGGCTGTGAGGTGAGCTAAAAACGCGAAAAAAGCGAAAAAGACTTGCGCGTTCCGGTAAGCGACGAACCCGTATCGCAGGGGTGGCCAACATTTGGCTCGTGTGTTGTGACACTAACGAAAATTAGAAATGCATTTTTATGCCTCATTTGCATATAAAGGTGTTCAAAGTTTGAACAATATTTATCAAGAAATTTTCAAGAAAAATAGTATGATCGTGTGCAATCGAATCATTGAACATGAGAAATTATGAATGATATTTTATTTTTATACGATTTTTGTAAAATCTTAAATCCTTCTATAAATGTATAAAGAAGATTAGTTTCATTTATATCTTGCTCGATATAGCTTTTGAAAATTATTCCTGCTTCTGTAAAGCACCCATGAAACGAGATGAGATAAAGTTAGTTTTTATTAAGGTAAAGTAATTGGCACACATCCGTATAAAAAAAATGCAACCATACTTTTTTTGCAACCATTTCCGTTTTCTTTCCCCAAACCGTGTTATATTCAAACGAAGTGAACCTGTTCGTACGTTCTCCTACGTCCGCTAAGCAAACGGTACACACGCGAGGCGTGGAAAGCGCTTTCCGCTTTTAACCAATGTCACTCCGGGTTGACATGCGGGAAGGTGTTTCTTTCTCCATATTTTTTTCCCTCCCCTATCGCTTTGTTTGCCCAAACGATCGTTTACCGCGGCTGCACAGGTTGAATCATCTTGATTGTTTGGATAAGTCAGTAGTTGGTGCTTTGTTGGGAAAATGTTTGCTTTCATACATTTTTTTTTTCTTTCCTTGCCTTCGCGCTTGGACGAAGCACCCGAAGTGTGGATGAGTTGGGTAAATTTACTCTGAACCCACTCTGCCATCCAAGGGTGTTTATAAAGTGTTTCACGGTGCTCGAGTTGACGTTCGTCGTGATTTTGCTTTTGCTGCCACTAGACTAAGCATAAAAATGTATGATAGCCAAGCAAAAAAAAAATGAAATAACTACAACAAGACCCCCATACAGATGACAAATTGCAAGTTTCTGTCCGCTGCGATTGGGCAAAGCCGGGTCGGTGCCGGCGGGAATAAATTGAAGTGTCATTGAGCCTGGCAAGGGAGTCTCTTTTTATTTTTCTCAGTCTCGCGCGGTGCCATAAATTTGTAGGCCAAGATCAACGCGACAAAGTGATTCAGCGATTGGGTGGCAGGGCCGGGGAAAACCTACGCACAAGGGGAAGAAGAAAAAAGAAGACGATCGAGAAGGTGTCCCTCAACCCCAAGCGACGATGGCGATGGGGACTTAAAGCGCATTGAAGCGCTTTGTGACAATTGCTCAATTGCAGCAACCTTCTTGAAGCGATGGAGCTTTGTTTTTTAATTATGTTTCTGTTTTCGTGCCTCGTTTGAAACACCGGTCTGGCGATGGGAATCGATTGAAGCAACACCAATTGAAACGCAAACAGTTAACCGCTTTTTGTACACCCATCGGGATGTTGCACTTGTCCTATCCGGTGTGCCGTCGGTCAAGGCACTCGAGTACGAAGGTTTTGTTACACAGTGAACCCAACAGAAAATAATTGTGTACCAAAGATTTTTTTTATTTCTTCTTAGTGTTAATATTTTTGGGCAGCAATGCCGTTGTCTTATTGGTTTTCCCATGACGAAAACAATTCCGTCTGGCTGTGTTCTGGGAACTTTCGTACGGGTTTATTTTTCTCTCAAAAGTATTCAGTGTCTAGATTAGTAATCCCATTACCGGACCGGAACCGTCAGAACCGAAACGATCTCCGCAGTTAACGGCTCAATTAGACCTTCCGCAAAAGCACTTGTACCGTTCTGTGCCGCAGGTTTCCTAATGAGGGAAGAAGGAGTGCATTGTAGCATTATTTTCAGTCGGAACTGCGATACACGGCATTCGGTAACAAAAGAGCAGCATCGTGCTTGTCTTCTGATAGAGATATCAATTTCTCACCGGCGTCGCATGGTGGATGGAATCGTTGTCTAGAGCCGTTTTTCCCAGAATACAAAATAACCAGATCCGCTGTGGACTGGATGATTTAATTGAGAACCAAACGGCCGGTTCCTCGCCTAACGACGCATTGAAGTTTTTTGTTCTTACGGAGTTTATCGGAGGGAAAAAAATCCCCCGGCGCTTGTTGAGCGTGTCTTATCGTTTGATTTAGCATCAACAGTACGTGATAAATACCGGTGCTGTTGATTTTGTTCAATCTGATGACGAAATGACGCGGTTATTAAAACGTTTATGGAGCCATGCCGTTGTGCGGTTGAGAATGACTATTGCGCCGTTGCACACGGTGCCGATGACCATCGATGCGTTGATTTGGGTGCTTCGTTGGTAGAATTAAAATAGCTTCACTCTACATCTCCGGCCACAGAGGCGGCGCGTGCCAATGGGCCGCGAACGTGGCTGGAATTCGCATTAAAACGCGCCTTCAAGTACACCGGCATCGGACATGCCACAGAGCGGGTTGCGCAATGTAATCGCGAGCCGCCGTGCTTTACTTTGTGCGCCGAAAAGAAAAAACCCGATGCGAACAGACACAAAAAAACAAACAAACAAAATTCATCCACACGATAGCCGGGTGGGTATTTCAAGGAAAAACACCCATTTCGAGCGGTGCCGCTTAAACGGCTGTGTTTTGTTTTTGGGCTTCCATCGAGGTCCGGTAGCCCCGTTCGTGACTTCTTGCCGGTGCATCGTATCGATCGCGTGACCCTCGGTGAGGTGCATAAGGGCCCCGGAATGGCCACGTGGTCAGTTGTGTGTATCGGAGGCGCGTGCCGAAGGCCATGAGGTACGATATCAGTTTCATTCGCACGTTTATTGATGCACATCGTGCCGGTGCGACCTTAACCGAATATATTGAAGGGTGCGGCGTTTTGCGCGTTTGCTCGGATGGTTTTGGAAGGGAAAACCACCGTAGTGCAGCAGTAGAAGGTGGTACATTTGGGAAAATCTAGGCAAAGTGGCCGTTTGCAGTGAGTGCATTTTCAAACGCTTGAAACGTCTTAAACCGGACAACGCAAGGTTCCTTGGTGTTTGCTTTCTCAATTGTTTTCACGCGATCACCAAGTGGAAAGCGATTTCCCATGCACGTGTAACTCATCCTCTCGTGGTTGTGGCATTGATTTTCTTTTGATGGACTTTTGATTGATGTCAAATTTGGGTGGTGTAAAATAAGACAGGGTCCATTGAACTGTTACCCGTTAGGGGAGAGAACTCACCCCGAGAGTGTGCTTGATTTAGCCCCACGTTGAATGAATGGAAAAAAAATCTATTACAATCCAGAAGGGTGCAGTTTTTTTCACCAGATGATTTATGGATCCAAAGAGCCTTTCAGCCTCCACTTAGCACGCAGCTGTTGGGTCCGGTGCTCCACGCCCGGATCGTGGCAGAGAAAGTCCCGACGCCCTCGCGCTTGCCTTCGATGCGGTGGTCATACCTTTTTTTTTCTTTTAACGCGAGATTTCACCGCTCCATTGTGGACACCTGTGGCGAACAGATCGGGGGCTTTGGTTTTTGCTATCACTCACCGGCAGGAACGCAAGCTGTTGATGGGAGGGGAGTTTCGCTTTTATCCCTTTTGATTCGAGCGTGTTTTTATATTTCCTTCCCTCAAGCGCACCATGCTGCTGGTGATTAGCGTTTTCCTGCGCACAGGTGTGTTTTCGAGCCGACGCTAGAATCGTAGCCCCCAAACGCCGGCAGTGTTCGCGGGGCGGTTGCGTGTGATGTGGTACCGTTTTGGGGTGCGATTTTCAGCAATTAAACGCGAGCCGGTTGCCTTTTGTAAGGCGCTACACGAGCATCAGCTGTTGCACGTGAGGCGTTTTGGAGGGGGTGCTAGAAATGAAAGTAAAGTTTCACTGAACTTAAGGCGCACCGCTGGGAGCCATTATTTCATCCACTGAAGCAGCACTAGTTCTGGCAGGTGCCGTATCTCTTACAAATTGGTATCATGAGCGTGTTAAGACACGTAGAAGTCTTTTGGAAAATTTCAGTTGAATGAAAACCTTATCATTAGTAACGAATAATGTTTGTTTTTGCTTTTCTCTTGTATTTGAAATATTCTTTAAAGGATATATAACATTTACTGGTATGTTGGTGTATTGTAAAGTATTTTAAAGCACTAGCATAGCTAAAAGGAAAGCTTTTCGAATAGCTAACATTCGTGATCACATTTTTCGAATTCGCAACAGCTTCAACCCACGAAATTCGCGCTTCTCCGGAGTCCATAAATCACTTCGACAAGCGTGCTGTGATTCTGAAATATTGGAGACAAAACATTTATTGGGCCCATCCAAAAAACCACTAAAACCATTAGCTATCGCTGCGGACATCCGTTTCGATGGAGCGGTGTGTCTTGGCATGACCTCATAAATCGAACTCAAAAAAGAAAGAAAAGCCACTCCGTTATTGGGCCACACCGGATGTCGGCTGCTGCGGGAATGGTTTTTTCGTTTCTATTGCTAAACGATTTGCCGTAAAATCGGCACGGCGCACAGATAGCGCCACGGATTGCGCCAAGCTTTGGGCGGTAAGTGGTTAAACACAAATCTCTCAAGTCGAACGCGGTTGAGCAGGGATTCAATGTCGCGAATGGGCCGACCAGCGCGCGAGGTTTATGTCGCTGAGTCCGATCGATGCGCATGGAATCGATCACGGAGCATGAAAAGCGCCCGTTTAGGCGACCGGTGGCCATTAACCGCACTGGAACGGTGGGTACCGTTCGGAAGGGAAAAGCCAAAGGGTTTTCTCTCTTAACCGTTCAATTTAATCCGTACGATCGTTCGCGGGATGGTGGAAATCTACCATTAGCCTGCAAACCCGTGCCAAGCGGTTAGCTCTTTCGGGAGACGCCGTTTCGCAAGGACGGTTGAGTTTTATTTCCATACTGTTGTCTTGTTCGTTTCCTTCCCTCTTGCACACGTATTTACGAAAGGAAAAACCCCTGGTGGACTTTCGCTTTCGCCCCGTAAAAACGAACGAAAGTAATACCGAACAACGAAAATTAGTACCGAGCGGACGGTTGATGTAATGCGCACAAGAGGTGACAGCATGTAATGCGTTGCGTTGATTTAATTCGACCACAGAAAAAAAGGCCGTGTCTCATTGCTGAAGCTTTTCTTTTGGGGCGCAGGTTCGCTTAAACCCCCGCCATCGCTAATAGCTCCGGAAACTGGCAGTAACGCGGAAACATTTGCACCCAATTCCAAACATATGATTATTTCGGGCCACTAATTGGAGTGGGTGCAATTATAAGCATCCCGCAAGCCAGAAGAGAGAGGTGAAAAGGGGCCAGACAAAATGGGCTGTGAAGTGGCAACTGGGTGGGGTCAAAGTTGATTACTGGGTTTGAGCTAACCTTTTGTCAAAGCCAGCTGGAGAAATGCGGCCGAAAGAGCCCGTTTCTTTGGCAATAAAAGCTCCTGCCGGTTAGGTTTTCCTCCCCACGTCATTGCGGGGAGGGGAAAGTGTGCCGGGAAAATGGTTTGAATTGATGGCGCAATTACAGGAACGGGCGAAGGATGTGAGGGGGCCGTAATGTTGCTGGCGAAAAAAAAAGGGTGCCACGAAACGGTTGCGCAACGTTCGTCATCGCCACGGGGTTGTCATATTTGAGGCGTTGATGAGAATTTCGTCACAGAAAGGCGAGATTACACAAGGCTGAGGTTATTTGAATGCAGTCGAAAGGGAGTCGGAAGGGAAAATTAATATGCCATTAAGCTATGTCGACTAGTAAAATATGAGATAGGCATTAGCGAGCTTTACTACAAAAATGCTTGTTGATGGAGGAGCATAATTTTCGTATAAGAAACGCCATCTTATTGTGCCTTTAAATGGCCTTAAATTAGACTTTTCCCTTTCTAGTAAAATCCAAACGATCATGTAAGGATCACTGCACAACGTTACGAAACGGATGCATAATCTCACTCTCGATCCGATCACATATAGTTACTTTATCTGACGATCAACAGCTCGAGCATTGCTTCCAACATCTTCCAGGAGGAATGTGTTTGCGACTCCGTGTTGATCCGACAGCTGTCCATCCCCTTTTGTAGGCAACCGACACGGGCACGGGTTTTATTGTAATGACCCGATCGGAAAGAGAGGTGGAATTGCTAAAGTTCGAATGTAATCGCTGTTTCGCTTCGCGTTTTTCTCTCACCCTCTTCTTTTCACCATATTTTATCCGATCCTTCAGCTGGAAAACAATTTTCACCGGTCGTTACAGGTGATCTTTTTTTTTCTCTTCACCACCTTCTCCTCCTCCTCCTCTTGCTCACCGATTTTCTATTGCCAAAGGCTCCAATGCTCAGCGGGCGAGCGCCCCGTTATGCTGGTTTTCAATTTCTGCATTATTTTATTTTTCCATTTTTTTGTCCGTTTTCGTTTCGTTCATCAACGCGACCGGCCCCACGCACTGCGTCCTCTGGTGTGAGGGGCCTTCATGGGCAGGGCAGGAAAAATATTCAACTCAAACACGCATTAGATACACATGAAAATAAACAAACGTGCTTACACGACGACGGGCCACACCGCGCGAGGTTTAGCTGAAGTGACGCCGTACGTTTTGTGGCTATCGCTTCGAAGTGGTTGCGGGGAGAAAGTTGTTGAACAGCGTGTTTTTCTCTCCTCGGTACGATCGGATGAAGCCGTGTGAGCAGAGCCATTCGAAGACGTCCGAATGCACCCTGCAAGCTGTGTGTCCCCCATTGGGGATGAGCATTCGTCCAAGGAAGCCCATTAAAACGTGCGTTTCCATGGAAACAAGTTAACAGCGCAACCAGTTTTAGACAAGCGCTAAGCTGCTCAAACATCACATGAACTTGCTAGTTTACTAAATCATCTTATTATCCCCCCGCTATAGTAATTGGTGACACTTAAAATGGCGTACTGTTTCGCTCGTTTCAGCTAGATCCTACTTACGTAAGTGCATCATCTCATCATCGAAGCACCATCAACACCGCGATACATGAACGATGCCGGCGTACGCTGGGTTTGACAGCTTCGCGTCGTCCCGCAGGACGGCGGAATCCATTTACTACACCGCCAAGGAGTACGATTCGGCGGAAGAGTCCGATTACGCCCGGCGGGCAATATTCAACGACGGTCCGAACACGATCTTCAACCGACGATATGTCGATCCGTGGGATATGGAGAATTATGTCTACATTCGCAAGTAAGTAGAATTCAAGCGAAAATTGGAAACAATAATGCTCGAATGGCTGTGCAAACGAAACACGAGTAAAATCCGTGGCAAAGAAACGGAAAGATGCGGACAATTTGATGCCAATTATATTCTTCAAACGGTGATCGAAGGAATGGAGCAGAACACGGACACGAAGAGGCAAAAAAACAAGCCTAACCTGTTGCATAAGCTGTCCGCCAAGGTTGCAATCGGAATAGCCAATAGGGGCTTGATTTAATTTGCATCTTCATGTGCTTAATTGGCGTAGAGTAATAATGCGACGGCAAGGTTAGAGGTGTTCCATTTGTGATGGTGTGCCTGTGCAGGACACTGCAGGAATGGAATGCGGTGCTGTTGGATGCTGTCCGTCTCACCTGTCCATATATGAACGTGAAGGTCACGTATTCACACGTCGCTTTTTTTTTATTAGATGGAAGGCATTCCGTTCGGATGGTTGGGTGCATTCTAAGGATGATGTTTAGGTGTACGGGTTTTTTGTCTTAATTTTTTTTTGCATGAGATTGAGCTTCCACACTGTGGTAGCTTGGTAGAATGATTACCTCCAAGTCCGTGACACACTCTCATCACCGATTATCGTACCGTTGGATGACACGAGAGCCTTAATTAATGTCCCCGTTAGGAACCAACCCATCCAATCGCCATCGGTCATCCTCAGATGCAGATGAGGTGCGTCACAGGCGTGTGACGTTCAAAAGGTGGTCCGTTAGCTTGCATGGGGCGCCCCCACAATCCTCTCCCACTGTGACCGGTATGCTCTGATTGGCATTTCTCCCATTCCACTCCACAGGCAGGTGCTGGATCCAACGTCCGAGTCCGAGGTGCCACCTTCACCGGCCGGTGAGCCGATACAGTCCAAGTTTTACTACGTACCCGGTGAGCTGAACGATGGTGGATTGGAGTGCCGCGATTGCTCCAGTGCCGAGCTGATCGAGCCGGACTTTGAGCCCGATCTGCATCACGGTGCAGCGGAACGGCAGCTTGCGCTCGCGATGCCACAGGATGTGCTGGATGGCGAGTTGCGGCACGAATCGATGGACGATCAGCCGAGTGAGATCGAGGAGGATGAGCGGCAGGACGAGGGCGAAGAAGAAGGGATTGGTGCGGAGGATGACGACGACGAGGATGGATTCTACACCGAACGATACGATACCGTAATGGACGAGGATAGCATCGCTGGAGACGAGCATGTCTACAGCTCATACACAGGTAGGTTTGAGGGATCTAAGCTCACTTCCTGGCTGTGTTGCGGGTGGGGGGGGGAAGTGGTCAACGATCAAGTGAGGAAAACCCTCCCGAGGGGGGGGTTAATAACCGAACCGGACCGCGGATACACCGGATACAATGATTACTTCCTGCAGCCGATGTGCAACTACCGGCAGCATAAAGGAGGAATTTGTTGGTGCCTTGTAAAACATCACCATACCATTTTTCTTTCTCTCTCTATCTCGCTCTCCATTTTGCGTGGGAGGTGATGATAGAAAGCTATGATGATCCTCGTTGAATTTTCCTCCTTTTGCTCGCCGTGGTTCCCTTTGGCCCTTTTTCTCGTGCAGCGATCATCTCTTCCGGTGAGGAGTCTCGCTTTGATTTTTAAAATAAGACCAACGGCTAAGTAGGTAGTGACCCGAATAGTGCGGCCGGTTCGCGATGGAGGGCACACATTGGAATGGCACAAATTCAAGTGCACCGATGTGCGCATTTGGATCGCCCGTCCCGGTACGTGGGGTGGAATTAGACAAACCTGTCGGTCCAGTTTCTAGCAGCTTCTCCCGCCAACCGGTAGACGGAGGGTTGCGTGCATCTCCCCTTCGTTGGTCTCATTCTTGTGTTAACTGTGCGTCAACTAGAGCTGCGGGGTTGCTAAAGAAGACAACGAGTGTGGCGACTCGAACGGACCGTTGGGCATGTTGGCAAATGTCCGGTGTCCGAGTCCGTGGTCGTCTCGGTCGTGTTATGGTAAATTACTAGTTTTCTATTACGCCAGCCCGCTAGCCCGCTTCCCTGAGGGCTAAAACCAATAAGCCCACGACAGCGTGTGGATCAATGGAGCGTGGAACCGCGGCTTGTCTTGTGGAACTGTGACCATTATGGAGGAAAACTACCGTTTGATGAACTGCTTGGCTTGGTGTGCCGTAATTGGCCTCTCGTTCATTTATGTACTTTTTTTTTTGTTTCCTCCCTGCAAGCGGCTGGGGAAATGCGTTTCCAATGCGTTCTGATCGGTAATTAGAATTTCATCACGGTAAGGGCCCGGTGGCTGTGACATAATGGCGGCATAGAACGCGCCAGTACTTAAGTGGGTCTTTGAAGAAGGATTTAATTACTATTAAAAACGCAGCAAAATAAACCGAGCACCGTGAATGCACTTGTGGAACGTCCGTAAATAGTTTTAGCTTGTGGTAGGCTTAATCAGCTTGCCAAAAATAAAAACCACTCGCGCCGGCCAATCACTTGAGCGAGCCACAAATTGCGCTTTTCTGCAGGCTGCGTAACGGCCGGGCGGTTTCATCATTTCGCGGCGAGCTAACTGGATCGCGGATGGCAAGAACCAAGGCACGCGATCATTCACGGAAAGCGAAAATGCCTTTTGCGAGCTCATCGAGCGGTAAGCAATCGGGGGAGGTGTTTTATTTTTCAATCTCCATGTCACTGGTTTGGTGGGACGATTGCAAGCTACCGAATAAAGCTTTTGGATCAATATGCTTGGGGGCAGAAGTGGCTTGCTTGGATCAATAGGATGAAAAGCACGATCATCGAGATCAAGGTTTATGGACACGTGACAGCGAGCTTTGTAAATGGTGAAGAGTTTAATCGTCCAGCTGTGGGAATAGGGAATAGAAACGACTCTTCAGTTAGTCTAATCGTTTATTCGTGCCCGAAAGCTTTTTGGTGTGCGTAGCATTTAAAAGCAGTTACGATTCAAATGACCACGTGCGTGTTCAAAATGGTGCTTGTTTGATGCCCTTTTTCCACTGAGAAAAAACGTATTTTCGGGAACCCAGTTCGTGCGAGTCATCAGCCCCGATACTGGAGCATCTCACACCGTGTTTCCTGCTTTCTTTCGGACAAGCATTTACGAAACGTAGAGAAGAAGACGCTGTGTTTAACATTGAATAATGCACGTTCATCACGCAACGAGCGCACGTTGTTTGTTTCGTTCATCATGCTCATCAGGCTTGTTGTGAGCAAATGCGAGTAAACACACGGAATCTCCCGGTATAAGGCTGCTTTCGCTTCTCTCATCCTATCCAGCCACACAGCTGTTAGTCACGGGCTGCCCGTGGAAAACGTGCAGTGCCACAGCTCCACGAGACTCCATCACTCCCGATCCGCTAGAACAACGCACAGGAAGAACGTCCACACAGGGCAGGGTCTTGTACGCTTTGCCACGGACACGGACGAAACGGGCCGCAACGGAACTTTGACCAACATAGCGCCCTTGGGCCCACCGATAGCGCCGTGCATAGGCATAGACACGGTGAACGAACGGCAAGCGAAGAGGCTCGCAGTGGAAAACAGGAAAACAAACCAGCGGGCGTTTTGAAAAGAAGCAAGAAAAAAAAACATCCACAAGAGGTCTTCACATTTCCCTTTTCCTCGTGGTTGGGCGGTTGGGTTTCCGCGTGCCGTTAGGGCTCGGCTGAAGAGGCCCTACGACTTCGTACACGCGCGGTTGGCCTTTTGCGAACGCTGAACCCCCGCCGGATCCGAAGTAGACCGGTGGTCCGGCGTAAGGAGGACGTGATTCGTTTTCGACGTGGGGCCTTTCGACCACCGCTGGACGCACCGGTTATACCATTTAGCGGGCGATCTTACACCCGAGCGGATGAGGGAGCGTTTTGGTTGTTGTTTTTTTTTCGTATTTTGTCCTCCGTTCGTTCTCGCTCGTGGCCTAGTGTTCCAGTTCCCTTTTGGTCTGGACGGGGCGCATTCGTTGCCGTGAACGCGGCAGACACATTGTCGGGTGAGAGTGTGCCGAGATAGCACGCGAACAGGTGATCTGCATTGTGGTACGAAACGGGCGTTGTGTGGCGTGATTTTGACTCCATTTTGGCCAACCCGTGCGTGATTTGTTGCGAGTGCACCTTTTTGCAGTGGGTGTGATAACTGGCGTGCCGGAAGTGGTTGCAGCCGCGACGACATGTTCGAAAAACGACCTGAATTGGTTGTGCGAGTGAGGTGTAAGTGTGTGAACGGGTCTGAGAAAAACAGCTAATGAGAGGTTAATAGGTTTATGATACTTTTAATGCAATCTTTGGGTGCTGTGGGATGGTTACGAGATAACTATAGGTGTGAATTGGCTTAGTTTCGAGCTGTGAAATTAGGCAAATTCTTCTGCATGTAAAGCACCTTTCACAGTGCCCTTGACGACATGCTCTTTCTGTAGTGAATGTGGTTTAATTGGTGTGTCTGGAGAAGGTCATCCCGTTCGGGGGTTCCATATACGCTTGGATGGGCGAAAGGTGATCAGGTTTCGATCATATGGTTCGCCTGTGTTGTGTCTTAAAATGAATGTTAAGTGTATAAAAGGATCTTGAAAGAATTCTTAAGAGAACCAGTTCTATGAAATGCTTATGGTTGTTTTGTCACGTGATTGCCTTGATATGTTGCTAGTTTTAAACAGAACGGAAAGCCGTATATTCTTTCCATGAACGAAATTCGGGAAGCAGTTGTTCAAAATTCAAAAACGATCTTGTACCGTAGTCGCACAGATTGCATAGCATCAGGCGTAAAAATGAACAACTGCGTTGAAGAGGATTTTCCTATTTCCTTACTACGTTAAACTAACTTCGATGAATCTAATTTGCTAGTTCTGACCACTACTAATCTTTCAAATCTTCTTGTGACAGATTTGGAAACCTCATCGACGGAGCAGCCGAGCTCGTGTGATAGTTCGATGTCGGCGCTGCGGCTCCACACGCCTGGCTTCGGTAAAAGCGCCTCCAGCAGGCGCCCCATTGTTCTGCCGAAGCCGTTGCCCCAGCTGGAGTTTCCCGGACCGCCATCGTACGAGTATTACGAACCGAGCTGCTGCTATATGCCCCTGCCACCGCCGCCTCCACCACCGCCTCCGCCGGCGCACTTCCATCATCACCACGGGCACGCACCCTTGCCCGTAGGACCACCGTCGTCCGTGAGCGGGACGATTCTGTCCGATCATCATAACTACTACACGCTGAACGACTGTCTCGAGTGTGCCCGGCAGGAGGCGGAACATGTGCCGCTGTATGCGACGACCAGCACGGCTGGTAGCCCCACGAGGCGGCGGTCCCGCAGCGTCAGCGTCGTTAGCCAGAGTATGAGCCTCGCTAGACGCCCGAGCCAGATGCTGGATCCGGCCACTGCTATTGCGATCGCAGCGACCAACGCTAACGTATGTTACACGCCGCAACATTTCAGCTTAAGCAAGAAGGGTCTGCTGCAGATTGACTACTCCTGCAACTGGAACAATCTCGATCGATATATCGCTAAATGATTGTACGGAAAAGAATGGCTACAGAACAAGCACTCACTCATCGCTACATGTAAAACCCTAGCATAATAAGATAATTTAAACAACAATCGAGAAGGCATAAGAACTGTGGGAAGATTATCTATTTTATTACATCCAGCTCGACGATCGTGAAGCATGTACTAAATGTAAATATCGTTAAATACTTATCGTTTTAAAAGGAATCGCGTTTTGTGTCATTCCATTTATCATCCGAAACTCATAATAAATTAATTGCTGTAAAAGCTTGAATTAAAAAGCCTGTACATTTTAGCTTTGACCTTGATAATTATAACAAGCTTCGAAAAATTGACCCTTCGTTTCAATTTACTGACCGTTTTATTTGTTATGTCTGCTTACAAACGTATTTTAAATTTCTTGGATCCGTTGATAGTTGAATAGCAACTTAAAATTTGAAATGATTGGATTGCTAGACAAAATTCAATGCCCAACAATTACAAAAAAGCTAGTTTATGCTAATTAATTATCACAACCGTCTATCAGAGTTTCAAAAGTCTATCAAACGTGTTCTTATAGATTTTCACAGATATATGTATTATGTACCAACAGATTTGGAAAATACCTTTGAAGATCAATAAATTAATAATGAATTGTATTCGTAGTGAATTTATTTTATAAATGTATTGCTTAAAACAATAAAAATAAATAATTTCAAAAATACATTTTGATAGAAGCCCCGCTTTCAAATGTCAAAATGCATCTTAGCACAAATGCATTCACCTTGACAGAGCTGTCAATTGAGAAAAAGGCGATAGCAGCGAGGTGCTAGTGAAAGTGTAACTCTGTAAAAATCTGATAAAAACTTGTGGAAAATCAAACTTTTGTGCATTTTTCTGGTGTGCAGAATATGAATGGTGCTGTAACGATGGTAAGTACGATGCATATTCGGTGCTTGTGATGTTTGCTTGCGGATAAAATTGAATTGAAAAGTTGGGGCTTCTGCAAGAGGCGATGTGAAATATCCAATATGGCGCCTGCTTCGGTGTGCTTGGTATAGCTGGTGAAGCGGCGGAGGCTGTGGCGGCTGCGGTGGCTATCAGTTTAGCGAATGACCGATCCAAACATATTAGCAGCGTCTCAAGTGTTGTGCAAATTTATTAATGCATTCATGTGTGCTCCTGTGGGCAGTGGTTAGTTGCCTAGTAAAGCATCTCTGTAAAATACAGCTGATCAATGGCATGTATGGCGCAAAAAGCTTGAGTAGTTTACGAGTGTCCTTGTGCAAGGTCCTTGAAGAATGAAACGGCACTTTTTAGTTAAAATTGTGACAGAATCAATTACGTGCTTTAATCAAACGCTGTTAGTACGAATAATCTGAAATGTTTGTTATGTTTTTAGGGAAGCAACGAGTACAATTCCGGAAACAACAATAACAACAGCGAAGCCTCACCGGCCCGGGAAGAGTATCGCAAGGAAGCAGAAAGCTCGCCACCACCGGCTAAGGTTTCGAAGCGCGATAAAGAACGAGAACGTGACCGCGATCGTCGCGAACGCCGAGAAAGAGATCGCGAGCGAGATGAACGTGAACGTGGTGAGTACCGAAAGCCAGTATCTAGCTTGTACCGTAACGATTTCTAACGTATTTGGCCTGCCCATGAAACTACACCTTGTCCGTGATTCGTACCGGAGAAACAAACCGCGTGCGGGACACATGCCACCTGTAGAACAACCATAAAATCTGCCCATTGTCGCGTTTTTGGTGGGTTTCGATGACCCCGTAGACCTCAATGCAAATTGCCTTAGAATGTGGTGATGTTAGCGATCCTGCGGGAATCTCGATCGATTTGCTAACACGAGGCTGGTGATGTTCCCGCACGGGTATCGGGTTTCTGTCCGTCTACGTCTGTTTTTTCTCTCTCTCTCTCTTGTCTTCTCTTTTTCACACAGTTGCCGGAAGCTATTTATGCGATATGATAGAGTAAAATGGGATTCTGATCATGTACTGCTACTGTAAATAGCCACCCTTAAATAACAAGATTGCTTTCTATTGTGCATCACTTCCTCTATCTCTCTTTCTCTTTTCTCTCGTTTTTTCTTTCTCTCTCCAATTATAGGTAAAATACAATATCATATACTGTTGAGCGCAATTTTCATCAACCCCCTATATAATGAACGAATTAAATGAGCTAGACTACTTGAAACCACTCTTCCAGTGTAACCCATTTTTTAACCACTGTTGTGTATGTTGTCCCCTGTATCATCTCCCCGTTTCATTCCCATAAGAAGATATCTTCTCAAATTGGATGTTAGCCAAACTGTTTGCTTTCACTCCACTCTGTTACATGCAAAAGTGGCTGGCGGTGTGAAAAATGCATTAGGATCACATGCAACTCAATTTTTTTTTATTGTTGTAAATGAATAATGATAAATTTGATTTATACTTTTTCTATCACTGACCGATAGAGGTAGTGATATTTGTTCAGCTAAGATCTGCAAAAATAATACCAAATCTTTCAATTTTTGTTTACCTAATTTTTTTATTGGGAAAATGTTGTTTTAAATGGATTAAATGATCGCTTTATTTTTTTGAATACAAGTATTCAATGCTTTAATAAGCCAAATCAAACTTTTCAGAGCGGATAAATAATATCTTGTGTTGCCTTCGGCACATGTTTAAAATTGAAAAATGTTAAATTTTACATTCCTCATTGAATGTGTATTGTTTCCTTCATTGAATATTCCTTATCAAACCGTCTCCATCATTGTCTTATTCTAGCCATCTGCATCCAACAAAACCAATTCATAAGATTTCTTCGTTTCTTTCTTTCTTTTTTGTTTCTATACTTTCAGCGGTTTATTGCAATCATATAACTTGATTATACTGAATTGGAGAAAATTAATGATAACTAAAGAAACAATAATTCAGTACCGGTTAAATGCAGAAACCGTTTTGTACGGATCATACGTTGGTACAACCAATGGACAAGCATCACATCATTATGTGATTGCGAGGTAACCTGGTTTCAGTTTTTACATTTGTTATTGCGGCGGGTTATGATATGTTTGATGTTAAAAGAAAACGCTCCGAAATCAGATCTAGTAGGAAGCGTGGAGAGAAGCCTTTCTTATGATGGATAGGTTTTGTTATATCTATCATAGTTTCTGTTCGTCGAGAGGAGTTGATTTTGTTAGACGAACATACAGTCCATCGAGCTGGATTGTTATTCGGAACGATTCTCACTTATAAACATTTGCACGTTTGTGCAATATCATGTGACGATTCTTCTTTAAAGATCTGTGTTGGAGGGATTTTTCTTCTTTATAATATAGCTTCAGAATAGAACACAACAAAATCTCTCCATTTAAGCATTTCATCTTATCCTCGAGGCATGCGGAGGAAAAGGAGATACCTGTAGCCGAGGTGAAGTGGCGGGCTGTGTCGAACGATCGAGTTTATGTATACGTGCGTGTATGTGTGTTTGTGTGTACTCCCTCCCGATGGTGAATGGGTAATGTTGTGTACACGCCCGTGCGTGATCGTTCCGTTTCCGGTTGTCCTGTTTATGTCAAACTATATTACGCTTCCGTCCAAGGGACCAAGCTAACGAATATCCTTCTCTTTTCTCTTTTCTTTCTCTCTCTCTTTCTCTTAATTCTTTTTTTTACGAACATTTATCGCACGTATCCGGAGGGGGTGTCGAGTGAGAGTGACCCCCCCTCTCAATCTCTCTAAGTCTCTGCTTTACCAACCTTCCATAGTACGGCAGTGTATGCAACCACCACGGCACAGTTGATCGATGCAAATCGCGAGGACACGAGCTTCTCTCCTCCGTCGTCGTCGCTGTAACACCAACGGCTTGTGTACCCTTAACCTATTACGTAACACTCACCCAGAAGAGAGGTGGGGGGAGGCAGAGCGAAGGCGCGAGAGGTCACGTAGCCGGTCGATCTGTGTTTATTTTTTTATTCTTCTTTTCTCTTCTCGTTCTTTCATTGTGGTTTCTCTTAACCTTAACCTCTTGACCGTATCTATCTCACAGACGAAATATCAAAAGTGCATCGTGATGCACTCGAGCATCGAGATTTAGAGAAGCAAATACAAAATGTGCTACTGCGGGGACGAAATCTTCTTTACGAAGCAGAGAGAAAGAGAGACGAGCTACTGTAAAGAAATCGTACCCACGTGTGGGGAAAGAGAGGTGTTGGCGCACGGCGGCGATCGTGGTCTGCAGTATTTGATTTTGATCATATCCTCTTTATCAATTTTCTCTCTCTCTCTCTCTTTCTCTCTTTCTTTGAATCCTTTTTGCATCACTGTGTTTTTTCTCTCTTTCTCTCTCTTTACTCGTACTTTCAGCGAACGGGGTTGTTCGTGATAAGGACGTCGTGATATGCGCCGTTGAGGACACATCACGTTTGTTTGGGAATGAATTATTTAAATGAGTGCTGCGTGCAAAATTTTGCCTACATCTGTTTAAATTTCGCCCCTAAACACCATCACACGTAGCGCTTGTTGAATGTGTAATTTGTTCGTTTCGAAATCATTTTCATTTCGCGAGATATAAAAACGCTCCGAGAAAGTGTTTGATTTAATTTTTCAAATTATTAGCAGTAGTCATTCCACTATTTCTCAGCCTTCGTCGGATTTGCCGGGGTTAGGGCCACTGGGACGATGGTGATTAGTAGGAACGGTGTGATCCCACTGCTGGTGGCACCGACGAAAAGAAGATGAATTCGAAATTCAACAAGGGGCGGCCCCCCTTCTCCCGTGTGCGTGCGCGTCCGTCCTGGTTGAACCATCAATATCATCGTCACACACCATCCTCGACATCGCAACCATGACTGACCGGGGGCCCTCTCAAACTGGCTACTAGTGGTTTTGATTTCTTTTTTTTTCGTCTCGATTTGGTTTTTTCTCTTTTTCTCTTTCTCTCTTTCTTCTCTCTCTCTCCTGTAATTTTATCTTGTTCTCTTTTTAAAAATGAAAAAAAAAACTGCCACATATCCTTTCCGGCGTGCCTGGATGTGACCAAAATGATGGTTCTGGTTGTGCTGGAAGGAGAGACAAAATCGACATCCTTTGCCGCTGTGTTCATCCAACACGAACTCTGTCACTGTTATACACCCTTTCGCAACTGTGTACACCGTGGATCACGAGGATTTGTTTTCTGTTTGTGTATCTCGTTTGAAAGTTTCACCTTCCTGCTATTTATGTAGTTTTTGGCGCCATTCAAACTCAAGTTCCAATTGGTGCAGGTTTAAATACTGTCCAAGCAAAAGAAGACACTGGTGTTGGCTATGCGAAGACTATATTGGCGGATTTTGGCTCTATCATTTTTTTTTAAATCAAATCAGCTACCGCGGTAGTTTGGGAACTTTTGAAGAAACACTAGACTTTGAACCAAATAACTTTTTATCGTGACAAAGTGATATCTCTGGAAAAAGATCTATTACTAACGCCTGTCTAATATTTTGTACCAGAGACTATGGCAGTGCTCAGAATTAGTTTTTATAGATAGATGATTTTCTTTTTAAGCAGCACCTCTGCAGGAGTCTGCTCATTTAAGAACGAAGTTTTTCCCCGTTTGTCCGATCACATAGAGCGATCTATTATGAGACAAAATTGTTTATACATGTTCTTTAATAACCTTCACACGTGGACATATCTCCTCCCTCTGTACGGGTGCGAGTGTATGCGCTTATAAGTAGTTCACAATCATTTTATCATGCTGCTTTGCCATTCCCGCGCCTTCATCGAGTCAACTAATTAATCCGCATTATTTTTTTTCTCGTTTTTTATTTATTTTCAGGTTCTATATATATCTCGTATTGTTTTTGTTTCTCTCTCTTTCTCTCTCTCTCTATCTCTCTATTTCTCTTTTTGTTACATCTTCCCTGCGTGTGCCAAAAAAGTGCAAAATTGCGACTTCCATGCAAAAGTACCGCCAAAAGAACGATACACAAACAAACTGCTACTACTACTACTACTACTACTACTCTTCCTTCGTCATCATGTCACATTTCGATTCTTTGCAAACCAAAAGGACAAAAATCAGTCCGTTCGCCTATCTACTACTACCGCCTACCGCTACCTTCTACTACTACTGCTATTATCACCACCACACCACCACCATAACTGCTACTAGTTCTTTCGTCCGTCCTTCGGGGGTGTTTCGAAACACGTAATGCCCGCACCGGTGCGCGCAACGTAAAGCGAAGCTCTGGGACAAGAAATTGAACATGTAAAACTAACTCTGAACAATAGAGTAAATGATCTCTAAAAAAAGAAACGAACAAGTATCACACACATTCACAGCTCGTGGCGAAATGTATGCATAAGTTGTGAACTTGTGGAATCTTCACACACAAGTTGACTCCCCCAGATCCATGGAAGAGGTTAGAATTGATTTCTCATCTGTTGTTTACTTCTTTTTTTAATACATTTATTTTTATGTCTTTCCCTCCCAAATCAAATGTAAACCAATCGATGGTGGTGTACATACGTATATGGCGTTTGAAAATTTGTAAAACTACGTTTTCTGCGTGACAGAACAAATTAATCTTTTTTTTGAACCGTTAGTGTTGAACACGTACCTTTTTTGTTGTTGCTTCTTAGAACTATTTGTTCCAGGTGATTGCTGTTCCATTCGATGGAATCAGATGTTTAATTTTACTAATCCAACTGGATGGTATATCATTTCCGTATCCAAACGTAACACGTAACGAATGTGTCTTTAGTTTATTGTTTGTGTTTGCGTAAATAACGATATACAACATTGACGATTGGTCGTTTACAATGCTTGGCAGTCATTTTTAAAGTCGACAATGATCGATAACAGAATCATTTATGGTCGTCTTTACATTCAACAAATAATCTCGAAATTAATGTAATTGAACTATAATGTAGTTTTATTTTTATTTTGTTATTGCATCAATGATTGCAATACTTTTGAAATACTCAAGATTGATGTTGAAACTAGACATACATCATGAATAAGCGCCGCAGACGAAGAAATGCGTTCCATAGCAATAGGCTTTCTTCTGATTATCGTATGATTTTTTTATGTTTTTTTTGTTGAATTGAAGGTACTTCATTTCTGGCATCTCTGCTGATTCCCCTAACATGTATCACCTTTCGCCGAGTAGGCAGCAAAGCAAAGAGTGAAACAAATTGAAAACAAAAATACGAGAATTATAGGTTCTTTCAGTGTACAATATAGATCCGTTTCGCGATGTTAATGAAATACCCACCTTCCCGAACAAATGACAGACTGTCAGTAAAAACCCCACTAATGCGCTGTATTTTTCATTCATCCTCCTCGCAGAATCAAAGATTCTACCGTACATCATCCAGCCGGTGTATGATCTGCGCCAGTCGGGAGAGGTGGCTTTCGGGCCAGGTACCCGCTCAGTTCTGCTCGGTATATTGGGTGGGGCCTTGCCTCGGTTGACCACCGAGCAACAGGAGCTCGTCGCCAGAGCAAAGAAGTACGCTATGGAGCAGAGCATCAAAATGGTGTTGATGAAGCAAACGTTGGCCCACCAGCAACAGCAGCTGGCAAGCCAGCGCACGCAGGTTCAGCGCCAGCAGGCCCTGGCTCTAATGTGTCGGTAAGTGTTCCTTAGTGTGTTTAATGCCCAATGATTATATGACCAATATTGCAGTAAATTGATTTACAAACTAGTTTGAATTTGAATACTGAATGTGGCTTCTAGGCTGTTTCGATATTAGAAATACTCAAAAAAGAGAAAGACGAAAATGATGATTACCCTAACGATACGACTCTGAAAGTCGAAAACGTTGATTTCTTGTTGCAATTCTGCCTCACGGACGAATTGCAGGTGTGAATCCATTTTCGTGAACATTTGATGCCATTTACCATTAGCTGATAAGATCTGATCGTCTTGCTTATGCCATATTTGTGATTTCAAATAATTAAGCAATTGTACTAATAAAACTATATGGTGTTGTTATACTCCCGTTCATTCGTCCCAGTGTGTACGTTGGCAGTATTTCATTCGAGCTAAAGGAAGATACAATTCGGACCGCATTCTTGCCCTTCGGTCCGATCAAATCGATCAACATGTCCTGGGATCCGATCACACAGAAGCACAAAGGATTCGCGTTCGTAGAGTACGAGATTCCCGAAGGAGCACAGCTGGCGCTCGAGCAGATGAACGGTGCAATGCTCGGCGGGCGTAACATCAAAGTGGGTCGTCCTAGCAACATGCCGCAGGCTCAGCAAGTGATCGACGAAATCCAGGAGGAAGCGAAGAGCTACAATCGCATCTACATCGCCTCGATCCATCCGGATCTGACCGAGGAGGACATCAAGAGCGTGTTCGAAGCGTTCGGACCGATCATGACGTGCAAGATGTCTCAAGGTAACGCAGTACACACGCACAAGGGCTACGGGTTTATCGAATATCAAACGAACCAGTCCGCCATCGAAGCAATCGCCAGTATGAATTTGTTTGACCTCGGGGGGCAGCTACTAAGGTGAGTGTAATTGTGAATATGGAGACAGTTTAATTTACCATTTTCCTATGTAATGTACAACGCATTTATTGCTGAAATTTCGGGAATTAAATGCATGTTTTTCCTCTGCCTGTACCTAGGGTTGGCCGTTCGATCACGCCGCCGAACGCACTCATGGGACCGGCGGCGAATTCCGCCATGCCAACAGCAGCCGCAGTTGCAGCTGCAGCGGCCACGGCAAAGATACAAGCCATGGACGCTGTGGCTACGAGCGCGGTTCTTGGGTTGTCCGCGACGACCCCAGTGCTGAAGGTTGGTGCGCTTACAGGGCTCCCACTAAATCCAGCCATAACAACGGCGGCTGGGGCGGGATTCGTCGCCCAAGCCCAACTGGCTGCTGCGACACAAGCCGCGGCCGCCATTAACAGCCAGCCAGGTCTGCTAGTGCCGCCTGCATCGCTCGCACCGTCCCTGTTGGTAAATCCGGTGCTGGGTGCCGCTGCCAAACCCCTACCCACAGTATTGAGCCAGGCGAATCCCGCCGCGGTTGCTGCAGCAGCCGCAGCAGCAGCAGCGGCAGCGGCTGCTGCAGCTGCCGCCCCGAACGCGACCGCCGAGGACGTGTACAAGAAGGCTCAGGAAAAGCAACAGGAGGAGCTACAGAAGAAGCTCCTCGAAGAGGGCGAACCGCAGACGCTGCAACAGCAGGAGTCGATGTCTATCAAAGGGCAGAGCGCCCGCCATCTAGTGATGCAGCGGTTAATGCGGCCACGCGAGAGCAAGGTGGTGATACTGCGTAACATGGTCGGTCCGGAGGATGTGGACGAAACGCTGCAGGAAGAGATTCAAGATGAGTGTAGCAAGTACGGTGCCGTGGACCGGGTTATTATCTACAAGGAGCGCCAGTCAGAGGGCAATTTTGCCGAGGACGACAACACGGACGTGATCGTGAAGATCTTCGTCGAGTTTTCGCAGGCCACCGAAGCAGATAGAGCCCGAGAGTCACTGAACGGTCGCTACTTTGGCGGCCGCTTGGTCAAGGCGGAGTCGTACGATCAGGCTCTCTTTGACCACGGCGATCTGTCTGGTTAAAGCAAAGGGTGCGATCGGTTTCGGAATCATTTGCCATTGCCGTTGTGCGTGGTTGTTTCTGACCCGATTCGAACTGTTTAATTTGCGTCAGGCGCACGTGTGTGTGTGTTTTGTGCTGTGCGAAAAAATCCCTTCGCACGTAATAGACGCACATGGGATGAGGAAATGGATGGAATTTAATACATTTGACCATTGCAAATATAGTCCGCTATTTGCATAGAATGGTGCTGGCTGTTCTTGTCGAGCTAGTTGCGAAATTCTCTCCAATTCCTCTTCTTCCAGCCTGCTGGTGATTTGGAGTTGCGCAGTGCCGATTTACCAGATAGATTGCAACCCTTTTTATTACGCTATATATGATCACCTACAATGATACCGGCCCCACTCAACTTGAATCCCTTTGGAAAGCGGAAATTTGTAAAGATATCGTGTTTTGCATGATAATGGTCCTCGACAATTACGCTCGTGTTGTAAGGAATATTGTGTGGAGATTTAGCATTGTGAAACGTTAAGGTTTGAACAAGAAAGCTGCAGTTAGTGTAGAAAAAAGTCAAATCCCTTACACACTTGCACACATATTACGACATATAGAAATGAAAGGACGAACGACTATTTTTAAATCCCTAAAAGCATACATTTGAATCGCAATACGCAGCCAGGAGCGTGAGCATGAAATATGAATCACGGAGCATTAAGATATATTACTTTTTCATCGTCGTGAGTGGTAGTCATTTAATATTAGATTGAAGTAGTTGTGGAGAATGACTGTATGAAGGGCGGAATTGAATGATTACGAACTGGAACTAAAGTATCAACAAATTTCGAGCGATGCTCAACGCTCTGCAATTATTTTTTTATTATAATTTAGTTATATGTACAAAGCGGGAAACATAACGAAGCGCTCACTTCAACACTCCCTCTATCGAATGAAGAAATATAGGACTACTGTCACAGATACACTGCCATCGGTTGTCTGCTCTCATTTCCCATTAGCTAGACTACTTTTCGCGTTTTCCCTTGCCAGGCATAATTTCATATTCTTCGTACTGTGGGAATGATCCCATGCCAGTTTTTTGTTGCTCAAGCGCCGCGACATCTTTAGTTTTGCTGTACTTAGCCTCTAGTTCCGCTGCGTTGCGTTCTTTCATTTTTATTATCGCTAGATTTTTCAACAACTCCTCCTGCGTCGGTGGATTGTTTCTGTGAAGATTAGAAAAAGCATACAGATATTAGAGTACGACAAAAAAGGTTAGCAATGAAAATAGGACTTCACCTTCGACCGCGAAGCCAAGCTTCCCATTCAGCGGTTATTTCCTGGTCATAAGCTTCTTTCTCTGTAGGCTCGAACCAACGGGACGCTCGTCGTCGCCCAACAGACGGATCAGGAGGAATCTCGTAATATTTGTTGCCAAAATAATCCTCTCCAACATAGTTTCCCTTCATCTGGCGCGGTCGGAACGACTTGAGGAAGTTATCGAACACGATGCGAAGTAGGTTGCGCGTCGGCGGACCGCTGGCCATTATTTCGTCAAATTTAGAAACAAAATCACTAACAACTTATTATATAAAAGGTATCTAAACTTCTGCCGGGATGAAAACAGCGCAGCAAAACATTAAACAAAACAGTACATACTCGAATGTGTCAGCTTACGAAAACAAAGGGGTGTATTTCACAAGTTTGATCAATTCACGTGGTACGAGCAGCCGCATGGATGACATTAGAGCATCATTATTCAAAGTTGCAATTTTCGTAGACTTGATCTTTTTGAGCTTTAATCTATCGAAAATTTTAACTGAGAGGGAATTAATGCCTTTGGTTTTCAGCATAGTTTGCAAATAAAATCAAATATTAGCACTAACTCTCATGTAGACGGTCCCGATGTTCGAGCACTCGAACTGTTAGCAGATAGAGTGGCAGTACTGCTGCTCGAATATGCGCTGCAACTTTGGTTCGTTATGTCAATCAAGGTAAGCTCGTTTTGATGATTTAAATTGATGAATTAATTCTTGAAATAGGATAGAAACAAAATGCCTGGTAGATTGTTTAATGTAGCACTAATTTTTCGATCTTTAAGTTGAGATTGCACGTACCTTTTCTCAAAATTTAAGCCCAGAAATCATGCAACAAAATTATTGCGTTTGGGCTGCGGCGACCCCTACAAGCTGTCAAATTCAAATGAAACATGGCGGCTATGGTAAGGCATGATCCTGCCTCGTTACTTTACTCACATTGGTATCAACGTAGCGCGTCGTCGTGGTAAAAGAGGCGTGAGTGAAATTGAAAATGCAGACGAACGTGTTAAAACGATAGATAATCGAACTGTGGAGCACAGCCAACGATATCGGCAACCGTACGTGGGCACGAATGTTGTGAAAATCGTTCGTTTTTGGTGCGTGAGAAGTCCAGTTTTTGGGGTGGCTGCCTCCGGACGGTTTCAGTGAAGCAATTTTCAGATTGTATATAATAAGAGAGTGGCTGCTGCGCCCCGTGGGTTGGTGTTGGTTGTAACTGGCCCGACCGACCGTTCTTCCATCATCGGTTTTCTTCCACCTCGTCGTCGTAGTTTTGGCAGCTTCGCATAGCTAGAAGCGAAATTCCGTTCCATCGTTCAACGTCGTTGAGTCGGTCGTTTTGTTTTTTTCGTTTATTAGAGGTTAAACAAAGCTATATATTATTATTATTGCCACTTGGCAGCCAAAAAACCCACGGAAACCACCGTGGCTATGGCAGCCACAGACTGAATGTGTTGCGGGATAGAATTTTCCAAGTTTGGTACCAAGTCGAACACGGTGCAGTGCTGGAATAGTGTTAACAGTGCGTTTTTGTGTGTCGAAACATTAAAAATACGCATTTCTGCGGCAAGTGAAGTGACGATAAATAGGCTTCTTTACCCACCACCAGCCGTGTTGTGCAGGTGAAAGTGACATCGCCTCAATCCGGTTGATGGTGTCAAAAACCCGCTTGTGTCTATTTTTCTTCATCTATTTATCTCCCGTGCCCCATCCGTTCCCATTTGTCGCTTCTCCATACGCGTTCCATGATCGGGCTTCCAGGTCCAGTAATACCAGCCTATTTGTCATGGCCTACTCTGATGGCGTGGTTTTAAAACTGATTGCTCACAACGCATCCGCGATGGGGACAGTCGATGGAAAATGCTGTACGACCGTGGCGACGGTTACTACGATGTTGCTGTTCCGTAATGCTTTGTAGCCTCATGGACTTCACAGCGCAGTAGGCGGGTGCAAATATGCGCCACGTTACACCGGGGGTTCTCTACCCACCCTGCCTCCCCGCGCGTGTGTGTGTGTGTAATTGTGCCTCTGGGTGGGGGAGCAAAAATTCTGCCAAACAACGATTTGTGGCTCTCGCACACACGAACAGACCGTGCCCGCGTTGGGGCGTTCTGGCAGAACGGGTGAGAAAAGAAGCGAATTCCGACGCAAATGTGCCTTCGCAAAAGCACCCAACATACAGACCGGGGAAGAAATTGGCGAAAAAGCGCAAAGCAACCCGACGAAACGTTGCGAACGGGAAACCGCCATTGGGACTGCGTGTGCGAGACGTGTGTGTGCGTATTGTTTTTCTTGTTGTTGTTGTTGCTTTTTTTCCGCGATGCTGTGAATAATGTTGCACTTTATGCTTTCTTTTTGCTCTTCGCCCGCTTTTCCGCACCCTGCAACGGACGGGTAAGGCGTGCGAAAGTTTTTCATTGCGATCGTGATTTCTTCGACCAAAGAAAAAAAACCCCATCATCCTGCTTCTGCTGCGATCTGGGGGCTTGTTTCACTTTTTTTTTGCTGTTTGCAATTCTCTGATTTTCCGGCCGGCTTACTGAGTGTGCGTATTTCTCTTTCTTCTAGTTTTGCAGCTACAGTCAAACAGAACACCCCCGTAGCCGCCTGCAATAGGCCCGTGAAGTGGTTTCCAGTGTTGTGAGCGGAAAAAGTGATTTTCCATTCCAATTCCCTTGCGCCAGTGGTTTCGGGGAGCGCGAAGCAGGGCGAGAGAGAGAGAGAAAATTGCCGGCACAAACAAGGCTAGGGAGGGGAAGGAAAATCAGCGAGTATAGAGGGTGTGCAATTTTCATTCTGGTGCGGTGATGTAAAGTAACGGCATATATAAGCAAGAAGGAAAAAAAAGAAGCTAAATCGCATTAAGGAAATAGGGGAGAAGGATGAAAGTGTTGCTTCCCCCTCGGAAAAGCTAAAAGCCACAGAAGATGCTATGATAAGGATGCGGCGAGCCGTGTCAGCTCGGCGGTGTTGCGTTACGTACGTAACGACTGCGTAACGGGATGCGCGTGTGTATTGTGGTGTATGTGCGCTCCGGCAAGGATGTGAAATTCGTGTGAGGCGTCGACAGTGTTTTTTCCACTCTCTCTCTCTTCATCTATCTCTCTGTCTCTCTCTCTCTGTGTCTGGTGTGTTTCTTCGTCCTGTCAACTTGTTTTGACGTTTGTTTTCCGGCTCCTTGCGAGGTACGTGCGGTACCGGTCGCCGGTGCGGTGTGTTTTCCCGGGATCGACGCCGAGAAGGTGCCAATTTCCCGGCGTCTCAGTGTGTGGTTCGTGTATGACGTGCGTATAGGTTTGTGTCAGTGTTGGAAAACGTTTTTGTGTGCCGTCACGCCGCTGAAAGCAGGGAAGAATCGAGCCGGTCGGTTTTCCCGGTTGACTCACAGTCAAGGTCGAAGGGTGGAAAATCGTTTCGAGACAGCCCGTTTAATACTTACGGAATGAAAGGACATTTCTTTCGTACTGCGCTCAATTGCTGAATAGTTAATTTACTACGTACAAGGTAAGGATGTGTCATATTTTTATGTATTTCATTTTAAGCTACTAGAAAATGATTGTTTTAAGACTTTCTTCGCGTTTAATTCCGCCAGTGCAATGAAGTTACTAAGGAAATGTGTTAGAAGTTAGATGCTAGTGATTGATATTATGTATCTATTTATTCTAAAAAAGTGAGACTAACGAACAATACCGTAAGTTTGGAAACTAATACCAATGTACCCCATTGCCTTGGAAGGAGGACAGAATAAATTTTGGAGCCATAATAGTCTCTACGTCAGCTAAAAGATCCTGTCCTGCATGTTGTGTTGCAAGGCTTGAGCCTCTTGCCACAGATTTTGTTGATAGTGATTTTGTTGACCGACTGGTTTCCTTGTTAAACTGATTTTCTTGGCTTGCATGAGATGCAGTGCAATGTGAGTGTTTCGCACATGTTGCCAGAGTCATTAGATGCTCGCCCGAGACAACCTCTTTATAATGCAGCATAATCCTGAAAGGTGTCATACAAAGCACGGGCTAGCTGAGGAAAATCGTGTCTATCCCGGGTTTCCTCAAATAACTCTCATTCCACAAAAGGCATGACTAAATTTCGAATCAATCAATTACGGTTGTCTTATGCAAAATAGTTTCACATCCTTCTAATGATTGCGGCATTCTGACGCACTTTCTGAGGGCTGCAAATACATAGTGAATCTTCATTAATTTGCCAGAATTGTCGCCTCGCACCGAGAAAGAGTTCTTGCTTTCGGCACACCCCATTGCGTAGGCCTTCTCCATCGCCACACATTGAGCGTGTAGAAACAACGGTCTTCTGACGCGCAGAGACGAAGGAATCACCCGACCGGTTCACCTTTTTGTGCTTCATTTGTGTTTCATCTCGTTACTCGACTTGTGGGCTTATGCAAAGCAGTAGAACACACTTTTCTCACGTGTCCTCGAAGGAGGCGGGACGGGTATTGTGCAAATTCTTTGCCTGTTTTGGTCCGATTCGTAGCCACCGCCACGTGGGCTGCTGGTGAAGACTTCACCCCGTGTGGGTGAAGCAACCGTTTGTTCAACAAATTACTGTTTTCTTTCCAATAGTACAAGGGCGTATGTTGAAGAGATGACTCGTCATGTCCTTGGCGAATTTTGTCACACACCGGGCGGGGGTTGCACGTTTGATGGATCGTGTTCGAGGCCAGATTGAGCGTTCAGCGATAAGAGGAAGAATTTGTGATGGATGGCTATGCGTCGGGGGGCCGTTGGGTCATACTAATTTCGCTCCAAAGTGGTGTGCCGTTTGGCTAGTCCTCCGTGTGGCTAAGTGGCTTATTGGATTGTTGAAACACGAACAAAGGAAGTGAATGTAACGGGCTTACAGAAACATGCATTCATACACTTTTTTGTACGCGTGCTTTTGTTGGTCGAATGAGCATTTCATTTGAGGAATGCAATAAATTTAATTTAAGTTTCATTTTAAACATATGTATTGCTTCTTTGACTTTCTTAGTCCTGTTGTCTTCTAGCTGCCATTTCTTTTGTCTTCACCTTAAGACATGTGATATTTTTCGCGAAATGAATTTTCCCACCGGTCGATGTTAGGTAGATTTTCCGGAACAAAGAAAATTTCTACCGGAGAGTCTGTTGCTAGTTTGCAAAGGTCTCGCAGCTTGTAAATGTCGTCACGGACGGAGTAAATTAATGCCCGCACGTGTGCAGCCCTGGCCTGGGGCGCAGCTGGTGCCGAGTGAGTCATAATCCTGCCGCAGAGTCTCGGTGTGGTTTTCCACGGCCAAAATAATCTGCTACCCATCTCCGCTTCTGGTAAGGACGGGTGAAAACCATTCCAGGACTGTGCTTAATTTTTGGCGTGTAATGCTGGTGGCGCAGTTTGGTGCTAATGTGGCTAAAAAATTCATCTACATAAATGAGTGCAGCATTGCGCCAGTGTGTTAAATGATATTCAAACACGTAATGAGATGTGTGTTTCTATTTGATAAAATTTAAAACAATAACGCAAAAGGCTGCAATGTGACAAATTAGAGAAAGCCAAAATGGATTTTGCTGGATCCTTTTTTGATGATTAAGAGCATAAATTAAATATGATATAATGTAATATTATATTATATAGTGAAACAATTCCGTCATATGAAAATCCCCTCGAATCGCTAGCGCCAGCGTACAGATCCATTAATTATCTATTCATATCAGCTCTCTCGGGCGCGTTGGAAGGAACATATGTTCGATTCGTTCGCCGTTTTGTCGCCACGGTAGTAGAAACATCGGAACCCCATCTCTGGGCATCTTTCGTGCAATGGCTGAGACACGCTGCATGGAATGCCAACGAATGGAACGATTTCGGCATGGGACGGTATCGCCTGTTTTTGTGCACAAAATGCAGTACGGAGCCGCTTCTTGGGTGATCCGATACCGGGAATGGTATACGATATTAGTATACGACTGGTGTAGTGGCATGTACCTTCTGCTAGGAAAGCCAACCCTTAGCCCGTGTTCTCTCGATTGCAACCGTACAATAATGGAACGACCGAGGTTTGCGTGTGTTCCGCATTTGTGATTTCTATTAATTAAACCAGAGCTTGTGGGGTTAGTTTTTGCGATTATAGTGGGGGCGAAAAGGGGCTTATACCCGCGTGTGGTTTGATATGATCTAAGACGAGATTTATTGCCAATGTTGCTTTTCTACTGTAATTGCAGTAGCGGGGTAATAAAATGCATCGGGCTCGTGGAAACCTGACATGGAATAAAAATGATTTGTTGGCAAAAAAATATTCACAATAAGAGAGCAAACGTGTATATAGTAAAAGGAATATTCATACTTCAATTTAGCACACAAAAAATTCGAAATGAAATTAAAATCAATTGACATTGGTTCACATTTGCTTAATTTTCCGTCCCGATCGCCGATCGCTTGTCGCTGGATGGAAATGCACTTTGATTGACGGTTGCACGTTACGGCCATCAACGTTTCGATGGCGTGCGAAAGAGAGATCCGAGAATGGCTGTAATAAAGTTGTTGTCTTCCAACGCACAGTGGACACTCCCGTGCACCGGGATAAAAGTTTAGCGCCATTATTTACCACAAAATTTGATGTTAAATATACAATTTGGTATTACTGAAAACGATTTATCATCAGTTTTTGGTAATTCTTGCACTTTTGCATATTAAAAATCCCTAAAAAAGTTTTTTCATGTATTTTAATGCCTAGTTTCTTTGTTATAGTAAACGGAACTCATCGGGTAATTTTTATCACTTCTCATGAAGGAGTAGTCGTAAAACAAAATAAGATCCGTTCAACTAATAAAATATCGTTATGACTTAATATTGTATTTGATCCATTTAAAAAAAATATCACTTGTTTTACATGCTATTTATCTTATCTGAATCAATTTTTTCACACAATTTCGACTTTGACAGGCTGGTACTCCGAGAATATTGGATTAAGGTCCATAATATTGTGGTGTTAACTAAGTTTAACACTCTAGTTTCAGAATAAATTAACAATTTTCCAAAAATCTCAAATTTGTGTTTTGACTTTTATCCCGGCAATTGCCTACTGTACAACGACGTGTCGGACGTTTTTTTGCAGCCCTCTTTCTCTCTCTCTCTTTGGACGAATCAGCTAGCAGCGATTGATATGAAATGGTTTATAATTGAGGCAAATTGAAGTTGATGGCTGTTTTTTTGCTGGGTTCCAAAAGCGGGACCAAACTCTAGGACACGGTTTCACATTAAACGTGACACCCACTCTCATGCGATCTTTCCGTTGTGTAAATGGCTCCCTTCCGGTGTCTTTTCGATTATTCTTGCGTGCTGTTGCGTGTGGTTAGTTTATCTCTTTTTTTTTGTTACCCAGCGAGAGGTGGGTGGGAAGAATTTTGTGGTAAAGAATCTAACACCGGTATGTGGTATAATGTTTTTGGTAAAAAGCGATCTTGCTATGATATTTTTGGCAATGGCCATTACATTGTGTGCGTGTTTAGCTTCTGCATATTCTGGTTTCTGCTCCTTTTCAAACCGCTATTAGCTAGAGAATAGCATGAAGTTTTTTTTGAAATTACTATTTTTTCATACATTTACGGGAAGCGGGCGATATGTCGGTTCACGGACCGTCCATGTGTGCTCTACCGCTGAAATGGCATTTTAATTGAGTAGAGCTCAACTCGATCGATTTGCGTTCTCCTCTTTGCGTTCCACACTCTTGCTCCAGGAAAGGGAGGATTTTGCTGCGTGTGGGACTGTTGTCGCCCCCAATCGTGGTTTTATTGTGCTTCGGGATGTGCTGTGGGAGTGTGTGCCTATGGAGCGCTGATTTTATTTTTTGTTTGGTATTTTAGCTGAAAGGCATTCATTTTTGGTTAAGCGGATAGTTTTGGTGCCATACTCGTGTGCAGTAACGTTGTCGAACTGGTTTTGATTGCATGGAATCAAATAAGCCTTCGTTTTGCAATCGATTTAGAGTTATTGAACCACTTACCTAATCACCTGGTGTGCTGAGTTGTTCCTTATGTATACTGAAAGTCTTGCAAAAGGTCATCGTTTTATGTAACATGTGTTTAAGAAAACAAAGAGCTAGACCTGTACAATAAACAAATTTTATCATACGGTTTCCAGTTGAATTTTCTGTTAGAAACCTTTTCAAATGACATTTAAAACTAGTGAAAGCAATATATACTTGCTGACTAGAAAGGAATATGTATTTAAATAAAATTGATTTATTATTCACCTCGACTAGTTTCTATTTAAGAGGCGTTAACACTTTTTTTTGCCATAATAACATTGTATTCATCTGCAGTAAAGTATTTTCCTATCATCAGTACAATAATAGCATAATTCTGGAACATAATTACACCGCTCGGATGTGTTGACAATTGCTTCCCTCAATAGTCGCTAAATGATGGCACATTAGGGGTGACTTTAAAATCACTTGCCTTCGCTTATTTGAACAAATGATCCGCATTCTTTCTTTCGCCATAAACGCACGCGCATTTACATTCTAACGCAAATGCAAATACTTTGGTTGAAGAACAAAAAAAAAACGAACAAAATGGTCCCTTCTTTTCTCTGGCACACTATGCGTGTTAGACACACATTTTCATGAATGAAAACAAGATTTTGAATGTTTATCTTTCTAACATTAAGGATTGGCAACTGCTTTGGGGCCAACCTCCCGCTGGCTGTCTCAACGTTCCTTCGAGACGTACGAACATTTCCGAAATCTTTTCCGCTCGTTTTCTCGCACTTCGCGGACAGGGCCTTTTTTTTCGTGCCATTTTGTTCCTCCTCCATCGACCACAGGCGATTTGCGATGACCAATACACGGTCAGCTCGCCGTCGCAGTGTCTCTAATTTGTCGTGTAAACATGGGGAGGAAGTAAGATTTAAAAAAAAGCACACACACACATCATTTTACAACATCTTCCCGTCCTTCATGGCAAGTGGTTTTATTTTTTAACCGTCTTTCCTCCTTCATAAGAAGCCGTAACCGCCCGCTCTGCTTCGTTGTTCTCGTTTGAGGCTATTATTATTTTCGGGCAATTTACGTTTCTGGTGGAAATTTGCCAAGAAGAGAGTGGAGCGAAAATGTGAAACATGGTGCTTTTCACGCAATTTTTTTAAATTTTTTTTTCAATTGAAAAAAAAAGTATAAAAATCGTGACATGTTGATGGTTCGCATTGCAATAAATAGCAAATTTGCTGTCTTGTGTTTCTTTTTTTGTTTTGGAACACCTTTTTTCTGATGGCGGGCTTTTTGTTTTCTATTTTAGAAAAGAAAATCCAAAGGTGTACGAACTTGGAATAATTTTGCCCAATTTCGTTTTCTTTTAAATTTGAAGTGAAATCCCCACGGGGTCCGTTTCGGTGGCGGGTTTGTGTGATGCTGTGCTTTTTTGTTTGTCCATTTTTGGTTTGCTTCTCCCTCAAACATACCCACTCTGTTCTTTCTCGTTCGAACGGGCTTGACGCCGTTTTAGAGCCCTTGTCTCCTCCCCCCCCAAAAAAAAAAACATCCCCTCATGTTCAAAAGACACCTTTCAAGGTTGCGGCGGCGGTGACTGTGGCGGTTCGAATCGGCCCGTTGGCTGAGGTCATGCTGTGGAATTCGGCCATATTTGAGCATGTTTTGTATGTGGCACCTCATCTGCACCCTTTCCGTTCGCCTCGCGCCACCTCAAACCCCCCCCCCCCCCCCGTGTTGTCATGCTCAGTTGCGGGAGTGTTTGATTGCTTTCGAATTCCAAAATCATCTCCACCGCGCGTTCGGTTTCGTTGCCAGCACCAACTGGTTGTCGTATTTTTTTTTCCGTGCGCTGAAGCATTATCGACACCCTGTGATAAGGATACGGGACGCGCCGCGATAGGGAGTACCTGGATGGGAGCACTTTTCGTTGCTAATTTTCGCAACCCAACTAAAATGTGACACCTTTCATGGTGGGGAATTGTGATACAAATTTAGTAACCCGTGGGTGTTGTCTGGCAGCGGTTTTTTTTTCTCCTTCGTTTGTGCAATTCAGGATCAAGGTTGCACGGCTCTGTTGTGCGTTTTTCCTCCCTCGAGCACTACGTCCCGCACGGTGAGTGCTATTTATGAAACGACCCGTCTCGACCGGTGAAGCCGACGGGTTTTATTTATTTCCATGTCTATGTTTAGTTGTGTGAGATTTTCTTTTTGCCTCGTTTTGCTAGACCGAACGGAAAGCAAGCGCCCCAAGGAAATCCAATCTCACAAGATATACGACACGAAATGCTGAAATGGTCTTCGTTAGTGTTCTAGTGTCTAGGCCGTTTTTTTTTTGGCAACAAGAGTCTCTCTCTCTTTGGGGTTTGCGAGAATTTGTTTGCGTTTATGTTTACACAGGCCGGGAAAAGCTACCGATCAGCCATTTTTAGATGGGGATGATGTATTGGGGAGTATATTTTCCCTTCTCTCAATCCTCCCGTGCGCACTATTAAACCCCGAAAAACATGTTTGATTCCAGCGATGTACGAGCTCATCTCAGCGGTGTCGTTGGGCCGATGTTCCTGGAATATGGCAAAAATAATGGGCTGTTTATTTGAGCGCTCATCTATCAGCGATATGAAGCGTGTTGCTGGTCTGCCGTCGACTGGCTGATGCGCGCTTTTAGTGTTTATTGCAAACCCTGAGAGCACGAAATAGGAACACCATTTCATCAGGTTATTCCTTCGTGCAAAAAAAAAAAAACAAAAAAAAAACGGCTATATATTTATCACACGAGTCACACATTTTCTTGTCACAAAAAAGGGGGTCCTTGTGATCAATATCGGGGCGCACGAAACTAGGAACGCCGAGATTAGATAAGCGCGGCCAGTTTGTTCGCTTCGAATATTAAGTGCCGGCAAAATGGAACACTTCCCCACCCACACACGCGTGGTGACAATTGTGGCACGTCAGAATTATTTTCTTGTTTTTTATCTAATCAGCGATGCTTAGCAATTTGTCATATTCCGCGACACGGCGACCGGCTGGCGGCTCGACTGGAGACAGATGGAAATGACTGTTGTTCCACCACCCCACCCCTTCCCAAGGGGTGTAATGTTGTGTATGCATCGCCCAGATGTTAATAACCCCTGCGGTGAGACTACTTTTTCGAACAGCACCCACGGTTACTAACAAAAAAAAGAAGGCTAATTACTCACTCAAGCGCTCGGTGTTGGACTTGGGAAGATGAGAGGGAGGGGGAGGGGGGAGGGGAGGGGGGGGTTTTGCGCTTCATTGCAAAATGACACCTCAACATCCATTTTGCCTCGGTTACCATTTCGCGTGTCTGGAAGGCGGTGGTAGACGTTTTATCGATGGTTACATCACGGCAGCGCTAAATGCTTGGACCGGCTCCGAGGGTGATGCAGGTGGAGGAGAGATGGTGTAAATTTCCAATTAGACACTCTCGATAATGTACGATATTTTTTTTCCCACGAATGGGACGTGCGTATTCGGCGTTAGAAGCAGTTTAATTGATTGGAATACGTACCGGGCAGAGAAGAATGTCGTGTTCGATGAAGATTTGCTTTGGAGAATGCATTCCTGTTGGCATTCATCAATGTATAATCTATTTTAATTTCATATAAGTACGAAGCCTTTTAAATTACACGTGCAAGATACGTGAAAGTTCTATACTATTCGATCTTTTATTTTTAAAAAGCGAAACACACTCATCTTTTTAATTTCCTTTATTTTTATTATTCACAGAGTTACAAAAAAAAATATCTTTTTTGAATATTTATGAGAGTCAAGTAGTTTTTTTATAATTCCCTTTGTCGGAGCTAACGTTCCGTTTCATGCACCACAGGCAAGAAAAACACACGCCTAATAATATTCGTAATGAAAGGAAGGCTTCAGGCAGCACATTTTGCCCACGTAAAGCGTAGAATGAGCTTCGCCGTTTTATTTGCCAAACAAATTAGAACACGACCTTCCGAGCACCCGCTTCCACATCAAGAAACACTCGCAGCCCATTCACACACGGCATTAGAAAATCGTGACCAATGTCAAGGTGGTGGGCTCTGGACAACGGCAGCAGGAAACGGTAGGAACCAGATAAATATTCACACCACCCTCTGGTCCTGCTGGATCTTCCCGCGACCGCGCGGTTAGACACCGGAAACCGGAAAGTACCGAAAAAAACATCCCCAACACGCCCATGTGAAGTATTTTTTTTCCACTCCCCCCGGGCTTTCCTGTTTAAGAGTGTATGTGTGCGTATAAGTGGTTTTTGAAAACGATGAAAATGTACCGTAACTTGTTTATTTTCTTTTTTGTTTTACATCTTCACCACCCATTAAACTCCTCCAAAAAGGTCGCCGAGTGTGTGGGGCAGGAAGAATATAATATCTAAATGGGGAGGTGGAGAAGAAATAACCATCTTGTGTGTCGGTTTTATCTATCCCCTCTACAACTGTTCCTGGTGTGTTTTCCCAGCGCATTCGCCCACGTGTTCCATTCCAACATGCACTAGTGAGCGTCTATACTTAGAACGCAAATGGTCATACTGTTTTCTCGAAAGAGATAGGGAAATAGATAGCAAGAGAGAGTGAGAGAGAGACAAAAAAAGATATGTGTTTGAGAAGGCAGATTTATCTTTCCCTTGCGGGTGACTTCTGGTCGGTTCCGGCGCGATGGACGTTATCGCGATGTGGTGCATTCACTGCGAGTGCATTCAAACGTTCGTAAGTGTGTGTGGGCAAGTGTGCTTGTGTGGCTGCTTCGCCGGCTGATCTCGCGGCAAAGATGGAACCAGATGACATCAGCGGCAGCATCAATACTCACACACAGTTGCACCCGGAACCAGCTTCCATCGTCCCCGTTTTTGATGCCATTGCTGATGCGGCTTTGGATGATATTTCTATTCCAGACACTCGCAACCAGGTGTTTGTGTGCCCATTTGGGGTTTGATGGTGCCAAGTTTCGTTGCACCCTGGTGGGTTGCGAGTTCGCTTCCGATTCCGTCGTCTAGACTACGGTTATCCTCGTTCGGGTTGCAATTCACCCGCCGAGGGATGATACAATTGATAATGATTCCACTGTCAAACCCTCCATCCGGTACGGAAGTCCGGTGCACCGTCTGGCGTGCAGAGAAAGGCTCATCTCAATTGCAGCTTCCTTTTTTGGCGTGTTCCGGCTGGTGCGGAAGCGAATTTGTCGGATTTTGCACAAAAAACCCCGGCGCCTGTCTGGAGCAGCAGCAGGTGCTCTTTTTCGTGCGAAGCAGCATCAGTTATTGTGCTGCTGTTGTGGTCCGATTTGGTCGTTATATTATTTGCCGATGCAGTCTTATTGGCAGCGATGGTTTGGTGGAATTGAAATTGATTTTTTTGTTGACAAAATTGCTGGGGTTGTAATGCTTGATTGAAGATGATTACTTTTCAGTTGATTGTGGTGGCACTTTTTAGGTTCTTTTTCGTATTTTAGTATTAGGGATGTGTATTCGGTTGTAGCGTCTACTGGTTTTTTATTTAGTGAAAACTGACTCAATGAAAATTGTTGAAAACAATTGTGCAAAATTGACAAATGATGTTTCAGTAAAGCTTGTTAATTTGGATCGAATTGCTCCCGAAAAAGTGCTTACTCAGAAGCTCTTTGTTTGCATTTCGTCGCATGATAATTGTTAATTCAAACGACGAAGCTTAACTAATTAACTATTTTAATGAACCCATAGTGTAGTTGAGTTTAAATCAGGCGATGAAATAACTCTCATGCGCCTGTTCTTTTATAGCAGCGGCATTATTGCCAACTTAGTCATCCGCATCGTCGGAATGTGACCTTAAACCAGCAGGTGTATCAGTAAAGCGTGAGTCAACGAGGACCATAAACGAGTGACGGAGGCTCGAATGAATTGACGGATGTGTGGCTAGTCGAGATGGGGAGCCTCTGTTTCTTCTGGGCTTCCGGATCCGACTAACCATCGGGACGGTGACGGTAAAAATGCTTCCTGGAATGAATGCAACGATGACGACCAACCGATGATGCTGTCGTTAGAGCCCTCCTGGACTGTTTGCTCGCTTGTTTGTGTGTGTCGCGTTATAATGGAGTGCAGTGTACACACGGTGATGGCGGGCTGCATTTTTTAAAAGACACGCAACCAACAGAAACGGGTTTATTTTGGGATGCAAACTTCCGGTTTGTTGGCACCGGGTGAGATAATTATACCAACGATAGCTTGGATGAAATAATAAAACCTCTTTAGTCATGCAAAAGCGGCCTTATTCTTTTCTGTGGCCTATTTTATGCGTTGCATCTAATATAAGGCTCATACGTGGATGACGAAAGTGAAGCAGAAACTAGTGGTTCTATACTCAGGCGGGTTTTTGTTTGTATGAATTCACAAATCTACGGTTTCCAGTTTAAGATATTTCATTTTCCTGTCACGAAATGTACGTATGTTCGCGCTTATCGATGGCGCTTTCTTATCATCGTCCGATCGAGGTTTCAGAGTATTTTTGTGTTCAAAGAAATGATAAGCGTAGGAATTTGTTTTTTGATAAGCAGAAACGAAACGTGAGCAAGAGACGCTGATTTCATCGCTAGTTTCAAATCAGCCATGTTAAAAAAAAATTCCTTATCAGAGTGCCTGCGTGAGGTACGAAGCTGGCTAGAAATGGCCGGGAAACAGCTGGTCTTGTGCTCGTTGGGCATTTTCGTGCTGTTATTAAAGAAAACGGAAAAGTTTATAGTTTTCATCTCGCCCAATCGATGGTTCGTTTGAATGGGCGGGCTGACTCGAAGGAAAATTGGAACCATTTGTGCCTGATTATGATGATGGCAGTGGGACCGAATTTTCGATGGCTATTTGTATCGATCGTGCCCAATATCAGAAAACGAATGAGAAACACTCCCATTTCCCAAAGGTGACATACATACAACAGCCAATTTCCCGTCCGTAGGGACGGCCTTTTTTATCGAATACATTTTCGAGTGGAGCACGGAGGGGTTTCCTCAACCATCATTTATCAAATTGCAGGTCGAATGTTGTGAAACGCAAGCATTTGTCTTAGTCATCTTGCAAACATGGCCGTTTTGGGCGGATGAGAAGAAAGCTGGGCCGGGAATTCCATTCCAATTGAGAGTGTCAAAATTGGGAGAAAAGATTAAAACCGTCGCAATGATGACCAAAAATGAAGAAATAAGAATCACACAAAACTCGCCCTTACCGCACGTTGGCGTTGAAAATGCCATTAAAAGATTGATTCGAATTTTGAATGCCTTCTCGCTGCGAGAGAGAGAGTGAGAGGCTTGGGAAAAGTGAATGCTGGTGGGTTTAAATTTCGAATTTTTGCCGCGACCACCCTTTCATGGCAAGTTTGGTGGGCATTTTGCGGATCCCGCGGTGTAGTTTGCTACCTTTTTGGGTCAATTTTGATCCCGCGCCCGCCGTGGCTTTCGGCAAAACCCTTCTGCATCCCAGGGAATGTGTCTACTGTTTTTTTCCCTTCAGACAGCGAGTGACGTTTAGCGGAAGAAAAAAAATAGAAAAATAACAAAAAAAATCCCCTCAAAATCGCGATTCGAAGCAAATTAAAAGCGTGAGTGTTTCCCGGTCACTTTTCACTCGGAAAACGGGCCATGTCTCCGCCGAAACAGTGTCGTTTTTTCGTGCGGCTGTGCGACACGAAAATCGAAAGCCCATCAACCGTGGGTATGGCGTGGAAAAGCGCAAGTGGAAGAAATGAAAATTTGAATTAACGATTTGGCTTGTTGATTCATGGTCTTACCATCACCGCCGTCTGAAAGCAGTGAGAAAACGCGCGCGAGGTGTTTTAAAAAAAAGCGGAAAAAAGATACTGCCACAAAACCGTGGTGGAAAATGATTTTTCGGCATCCGACCGATGCTGAATCCGAATGCCCTGAGCATGGGCAGCAAAGTGATGCAATTGTCTTGCGTTGTTTTTCTCTGCTCGCGCGATCGGGGAAAGTGCCCCGAGATGGCGTGTGCTAGTGGCGTGTGTGATGTGGTGTTGTTTTGAGAGTTTGAAATGAAGCGTTTCCATGCCCGTTTTCTTCCTTTGGCTTTAACAGTCGTCGATTTGTTGCCGTTGAATTATGACCGTTGTTGGGTGGAGCGAAATTTGTTGCATGCACATGTCCCTGTTTAAGAGGCTGCACGAATTGGGGCCAACCTGTGCTCGCTGTTGGTGTCATCAACCACACACTGCATCAGATTGTTGTCACCAACCACACCAACTGCATCAGACTGCTAGGAAAGCGACATAAAAACGTCCAGAGGAAAGTCATTTAGGCTCTTCGGCTAGGAAAAGGAAAGCCGGGGAAAACGTCAACCTTCCCGGTCGGTATTAGAAATCGGTGTTTGTCAGCTATTGTCGGTGAAAGCTTAAGACGATGCAGAAATACCATTTAACCTTTGCACTAGATGTTGAGTGACGCTTGTGCAAGATTGTAAGATACAAGAAGTTGACACATGAAGCATATATAGCTATATGATATGGACAGCTAAAAACAGCTCTACAGTCACAGAATACATGCCTTATGTTACAGTTACTTGAAATCTCAATACCTGACGTATCGGGGTTTATTTAGCGCTATTTATATGCCAACGAATGTCACTCTTTGGCATAAATTGGCTTAGCTTCTGTTATACATTTACTGGTGTGCCCTAAATCCCAAGATCTTATTCAAATGAAGAAGAGAAAATTAATTCCAGAATCCGAAATTCCTAACCAAATCCGCAAACTAAACCCCTGAAGACGTTCGACCATTTTTTCCCCGGTGGGTTCTTTCAGTTTGGTGAACTACTCGTCTATCGCATTGTCGAATTGTCAAACCATCGATAAGGCCAGAGTGTGAGAGACACATGGACGTCTATTTTAGGATCCACCGGTGCTCATTCCTTGGCTTAGAAATCGTCTCGCACTCTCGGGCATTCGATCCGGTGTCAATGGCTGGTGTCGCTAACCTGCGCCGCCGGTTTGGCTTAAGATTGAGGCTCACGTTTCCATACATCACGATCGTTCCCGTTGGCCAGACGTGGCCAAACGCATGAAAACCGATCCGCGATAATATATATATTACACATACAAGCCGCTCGAGCTCAAGAGTGGCACATCGTCCATGTTCCGGCGAACCGGTTTCGCTGTTCGGTATTGTACCTTTTCTAGCCCTCTTGTCTGTCCGACCATGTTGCAGAGCATCTCGGTAAAATAATAAAAAGAATCTTCACCTGTTAATCGTGTGTTGGTCCCCACGAAGACACGAAGTTGACATGATGGTGCTGCGTGAGAAACGAATTAAATCCGATCCGGATCTCGAGCGTCGCAACATCTTCAGCATTCACGCGCGATGTTCTCCGGTGGGGCCTTTTCCGAGGAGCTCGCTGTAGAGACCTTCCTTTCGACCGTATCGGCGTGGTGTCCAGCGGGACATGTTCGTTCTGACCGACTGAAGAAGGCTTTTACAAACGCGCGTACATTGCAATAAGCGCCGGCGAGGGAGCAGAAGTAGACACGCAACCGTGAAGTCTTCATTTAACCGGTCGACGGGGCGATACACGGGAGTGACTAATTTCATTAGCAATTTGCTACAACCGCCCAAACCAGCAGGGTGTAATAAAAACGGACGTTTTCGAGGGCTGTCCGGCAGGCAGAGAACATTGGATTATTTTGTTGCCCTCCATTCGCTGGCGTGTCAGAAGCCAGAATAACGGAGCGAAGTTGTTGTGTTTCCACACGACGACACTTCGGAGCTGTCTTCCACAGCTCCTCTAGAACTTGTCGGTGGGGGTTTATGAAGTTGTAGAAAAGCTTTTGGTTTTTTTTTCGGGTGATTTAAATCATTCGCATTTGTAGCTCCGTTGGGCTATATTACGTCACTAAAATCGCTCGTTTTCTTCACGACCTGTGTTACGAAGCTGGTAATGCTTCATTTAGTGCAAGCCGCATCCACCTGCTTGTGCAAATTGGGCACGTGCACTTACTCGATTAAACTCGCGAATGAAATTAATTTGGCCCAATATTTCGATCGTTCACATTTTCCCAAACCAGGTCGGATCATCGCCACATCGCGCTCAGTGTCCCATGAAGAAGGAGAGACCCTTTTATTCACAATTTGGGTCAATCGATGCAACCTACCACGTGGCCTGCGCTCCCTCATGATCCTCGCCACATAAACGCATAATCGATGTGTGCGAACGAGAGCTACATATGGACGTGTCCGTGTTTTATCCATCTTTCGAGTGCCGGCGATTTTTCCGCAACCGCCATACCGTTCGATACAAGCAAACAACGCGTGGTGGGTAACGAGCGAAAATCACCACACACACACCTCGTCCTGGTTCGAGCTGGTCTCTCCTCTCCTTAACCGTTCCAGCTCGAGTCCGCAACATGCTGACATCAGCACCAGTCAGCGAGCCCCGACGATGGCTTTCGGCATAGGCTTTATGACCACGCCGGCAACCCCAAAACCCGGTCGTCGTAGCGTGCGATGTGTGTTACGGCAATTGATCGCAGAAGCACCCAGTTATCGGTGGCGTACGATGAGCACATCGCCTCACAGGGCGCAATGTTGTGGGGTTTGGCATTCCAAACACAAACCTCTCGTGTGTGTACGCTCATATCGAACCTCAGCTTGGGGAGACCCTCGAACCCACCGGGGGTGGGTTATTGCGCCCTTCTCCCCATACCGATCGTGTGTACGCGGTGATGAGGCAAGGGCTCGAGACAAGAGTCTCGTGGGTAATCGCGCTAGATAACCTGATCGCGCGATGGTTTCTCCGGGCAGCAGCTGCTGTCGTAAGAGGGTGCGAATGTGAAGTGAGCTCAAGGAGCAGGGCGATTTAAGGGGAGGGACGGAGAACAGAAAGGGGGTGGAATTTAGGTGCGAGATCCCGGCGGTGGTGATGGTCAGGTGTGTATGTCCTGTTCGGTGGTTCGACCTCGACAAGGTGTTAGATAATCGCCTCAGGCATGTGGAACCCTTTGGAGCATTCCTTCATCGGCGCAGGCTTTGAAGAAGGGGCCGATCTGATATGAAATAAGGTAGGTTAAGCCACTGTCGATGGGTCAGATGGGCGAGTTCTTCAGGCAGGCAGGCTTTCAGGCTACCTGTGAAACAAATAGCATAAATACATTATTATGATATTGATCGGAATAATCAAGCATAATAGAAACATAATTGTATGTTTAATTATTTGTTTTCATCTAAATTGTATAATTTTTTAAATTTTAGCTATGAATACGTTTGAAAAGCTCAATTTTATTGATAAAATTTGTAAAAAATATTGTATCGTGTTGTGGTGTAATCTTCAAAAAGATCAGATGACAAACTAGGTACTCTAATCTCTTGTTTGACAGCTGCTAAATCTCTTGTTTGACAGTTGATCGGACAATGTAATGGATTTAGTCAGTATGTTTTGATCAATAGCTAGTTTTAAATGCATTTAAACGCATAAAGCTTAGCTCATTAAAGCGCTAAATAAATCGATTATCACCCAAAATGCGACGTAAAAACCGAATACATTAAATTCCATAAACACTACTTCCGCATTTCTGTGAAAAGGAAACACACAAATCTCTTCTTCTGCTGCTGTTACGCCCACCAGTAGCACACTGACCTGCACCCCACTTGCGGCAGCGGCATTTCTTCTTGAGGTAACTTCTTTCGTGTGCCGCTTTTCACCCCCAATCCGTTACGTTCTGCTCACCGATCGATAATGCATTGGATAAGTGGGCTGCCGGTTGGTGTTAAACTGGTGCGCGGACTGCATTAGCGGTTCTCGTTTTCGTTGCGTTTTCGCTGCCGGTGTCGTGCATTATGAAACACTCCCCGAACGCCTGGCGTACATAACCGCCAAGAGGAGAAGCTGGCTCACAGTTTCCTGGTCCACCGAACCAGCGCTCGGTCAATGCAATTAGCATATGACTGATAAGTGACCAGCTAACCGGGGAATGGGATTGGATTTTGTTACTTCTTCCAGCAAACAGTGGATGTGTGGCCGCGTGACGAAAGATCCTTCTTCGCGCTCTGCCTGATCGGCTGGGTTAGATCGGGGAATTTTCCTTGCCACTCTCGGGTGAAGTGATAATTTTCAACATCGCTTTACTGATCCTCTCACACCACCAGCTAACCCCCGTAACCGGTAGTGCTCCACATAATTCGATCGATATCTGCCCACCGGTGGGGTTTCGTTTCTCATTTTCGCTCACTTCTAACCCTTGTGCGTGACTCTTTGCGGGGTTTTTTTTCTCTGCTTGGAGGCTTTTTTTAGCGTCTCCGGCGGAAGCGAAGGTTGCCCCCGAATGGCGGGCCATGCGTGCGCGAAGATTATATCATCAGCCGGCAGTTTGGATGGGGAGGATAATTTGTCGCAGTTTTTCCTTTCCGTTGCCGTTCAATGCACGTCCTCCGGGTGGTGCAGCACGCGGCTAAAGCTCTTCGACCCGGTTCGGTCGTTTTTCTGTTACACTCTCCGTCCGACTTCGATCGTACGTTGTTGGAATTCATGCATTTCAATCGGTGATATGCCGTGGAAGAGTGCCAGCAATGTATGGGGTCGCTGGTGGAGGATTAAATAAATACGCTCGATTCCATATTCATGGCGGAAGCGCGTACTAATGTCTGAACGCTGGAATATGGCATAGGAAGGAGCCCAAGGTTTGCGCAGTTTTACTGCTGTGTAGCTTCTCTAATAAACCCAGGCAACAAAAATGAGATCAATTATTCGCTTCTCTCGAGCGGTTTTTCTGCATGTACTGATTTTGCTATGCCATAATGCATATGTATGACAAACAAGCGACGAAATTATATCTTTGATGTGATGTAAGTTTTAGAAAATTTGTTCAATGCTGTATGTGAAATGCAGGTTTTTTTCTTTTAACTGGATGGTTTACCAGATAATCTTAGTATGATGATTGATAATTTTATTTGATTTACATTGCTTATGTTTTAAACTTTGCGTAGACGTCTAATTTTATGATGTGAGCAATATTTCGCAATAAACGTAAGCAATATTTAGTGCGCTCTTTTCCAGGATTAGACAGTGATTCACGTCTCGATACAAAGCATTTTTGTTTTGTTTCACTAATGTGCCCGAATTGGTATTCCACTAAATTCGCGTAATCCCTCGTGTGGGTGATTTTCAATGACTAAAGTACGTGCTAATATTGAATTGTTTTCTTTCGCGTAGAAAATTGTTAGAAAAAATACGATCACCCCGGCCCTTCTCAACCATTTAGCGTTAAACTTCGATAATTATACGTTGCTGAAGTGCTGCTTGCTCTGCCTTTCTCCATTCCTTACATTCGAATAAGGCAAGCAAGTGCGAAAACTACTAACCTCCCCACGGGTGCGAGTTCAAGGTGCAATCGTCAAGCACACCGAGACCCACCTCTGTGATGGCAAGACACACACGTTAGGTAGGCTTTTCCAACAAATGAACCACCCTACAATGATTAGCGAACGCTGTTGTTGGTTGTGTGTGTAGAGCACACCCTCTGGTGCATTATTAGGCTTCGCAACTTTGTCCCGATTGTTTGTGCACCGCACAGAGCTCGGAGTGCAACGTGTTCCCATAGACCGCGTAGAAATCATCTCCCCATCGATGGTGGAATGAAGCGAAATTGCATTCCGTTGCACCAATGTTCCTGCTCGCGTACAAGAGGGGCCGACTGAGGTTGTGAAGATAGATTAGAGCGTTTGTTGATGTATCGTCGTGGGCCGATTTGTTCATGACCTCCATTTTTCTGCCTGCTATTCCTACAATGGGTGTTGGGGTGTGATGAGATGTCGGTTCGCAAGCGAGCAGGTTATTCTTTTGCTTTCAATTTGCTGTGGGTATTATACTTGAGTAGTAGGTCATGTGAACGTCAGCGGGGCACGGCTTGTGTTAGAGATGAGCTTCGGAAATCAATTATTGAACATTGCAGCTTCTGTTTATTGTTCCCGATAATGCGCGCTGCTTGGGAGCGTTGGCGTTTATAATGCACTCTCGAATGCGCACGTCATATTGTGTCAGAGTAACGTGACATTTTACTGTATTTAGCTGTCCATCAATCATTCTTCGATGATGGCATTTCAGATTTTCTGAATCAATTTAATCCTGTACAAGTTGTGTTCAAAATGAATCGCTAAAAAAAAGGATAAAATCAATTTTGATAGATTTTGATTTCGTGCAATATCACTTTCCGGCGGTGTTGCGATAAATTAGAGTGAAAGGAAAATCGCTCATATTGGATGATTTCGCGTCAGGATAATAACCGGCGGGAAGAAGCAGCGACAGGGAAAGCCTTTTTCTCGGCGAAAGGAAACGAAAGAAAGCCACACCGCGCTAATTGTAGCAGCAAAAGCCAACCGAGCAAGGCAAAGGAAAGCGAAAGGAGATGGCTCACGGTTTGCTGATGTTTACGATGGTGATAATGATTGAGCGAATTTGGATTGGAGAGTGCGATTTAGAGGGAAAACTGTAGCGTCAGTGTTTTGGCATTAGATTTTGTGCAATATTTCATGGGAAAAGGTCGAAGAAAACTGATTTTTTTTTGAGATAGTTGCTGAGAAAAACAACGACCTTTTTTTAAATTATGAACCTATAGTGAACAAAATTAATTAAAACATTCTTTTGATCTACTTTAAATGTAGAATGACATGGCAATTAAATTTTATATTGCATGAGATGTATAAAAATGCGCAAATAATCTTTAACATCAGAGTTTATAGTTACATTAGCTATGGAAAAGCCTACCTTATTGTATGATACACTTTTAATAATGGATTATTTGTAAACGGATCGAATGTAAATATTTACCTTGCTATCCTCATGCCGTACCAATATTGAAACACTTTTTTTGTGCAACAACAAAAAAATGAAATCGTGCAATAAACAAACGATCAGACGCAGCCGTACGTTAACCACACACCCGAACCACACCAAAACGATTACCCCACGGGTTGGGGCTATGCTTTTATTATTCCTTTTTTTTATCGCATCCGCGCAATCTGCACGCGATGACGCGTCCGGCTGGGGCAATTTGAATGCACCGGCGGGCAGCAAATTATTAGAGCGATCGCGATCGAGCTTTTCTCATCCCCTTTTTCTCGATCGATCGAGGCGCAGCGTCGTCTGTGCGTCCACACACCACCCAACACCAGCACGTGTGTGTTTGTGGTAGAAGATGGCGGCAGAGAATGGGCCATTGGGCATATCGAGTTGCTGCTCCCCAAGCGAGATGGTGTCGTGTTTTGCTTCAATGCTGCTGTGCCGTGTGTTATGGTGATGGCTGCGGCGCACCGTGTTTAGATAGAAAGTCAATCATTAGCAATCATTGCGCGTGATGGAAGGAAAGTAAATACGGCTCTTTTTCTTTGCCCCTCTCGATTTGCTTTCTCGCCGTAGGCAGGCCGCCGTCGCCGCCCCTGTGGCCCACTCCACAGAAGCATTTCTGTTTGCGTCTTCGTCCTCGAATAGAGTCGTTGAAAGTCGCGCCTGATACCGTTTACAGCACCATCCTGAGTCTCACCATCGAGCGGACCTCTTACGCCGACGTTTTTCGCTTCCATGTTGTGCGGAAAAGTGTCGCCCTCCTCCCCCTCCTCGTCGGGTGGTGGGGGCGGTGGCTTTTGAGTGGGTGGGCCGATATGGAGCTGGGTTGTGATCGAAAATGGATACTCGGGTGGTTGTGGTTTTGCGTGTACTCGCGTGCTTGTTGGAATAGGTGTGGAAGAGGAGCCTGCTCGCTTATATTCGCACGTTCTCGCATTCGCTAGGGGTGTTGGAGCATCTTCATCTTTTGCCGCAAAATAAAATCGAACCCCTCATCATCGGCAAACGATCGTTGCAATCATGGTTTGGGGGAGAGAAAAACTCGGGGAAAAAACAATCTGTGATGCCACCTATGGGATGCTGAGGCTGCACAGAGGCAGAGGCAGAGGCAGTATGGGGACTTTCCTTTCGCTGATTTGCTTGGCTTTCTTTTTTAATACCCTCCTCCGTGTGCACTTGTGATACACGTGAGATTCACCGTGCGCCTTCTTTGAGATCGAGTGCCGCTCGGTGATTGTTTCAGTTTCACACGGGATTTGGTTGTGTTACTCTTTTTTTTGTCTGTTAACGTTTGTTACGACGTACCAAATAGTTGCATGTTGAATGCGCTTGGGCATGTTGCGTGTGTTGTGTAAAGGCGTGTTTTTTTGGTGTTTTATTTATCCATTTGTCGGCAATTACATTGTTGTGAATGGCGATAAGCGCTCGGTGCTTAAGATAAATGGTTGTAATGTTATTCGGGCGGTTTGTTTATTTGCCGATTGTTGAACAGTGTATGCAGATGGAGGTTGATAAATATCTGATAACTCATCTTTAAACACATGTTTTAAGGCATTCTTTAAATATTTTTCGATTTCAATTGATTTTGTAATTTTTATTTTTTTAATTATTCTAGTCAGTTTATTATTCTAGCCAGTTTGTTACATTTATCTTTCTTAACAATTGTATGATTTTATATCATAGCATTGTAACCTAGATCTTAAATTTTATAATATTTGGAGTAACGATCTTGATTGTTTTTGCATTTTGAATTTAATATTTTTTCTTTTATATAAGCATTAATTATTTCCTTAAAACAAATGATTGTTTTTTTGTTTCAACTGATGAACGAGTTCTTTTCAAGTGATTTGGCTCAATTAGTTCTTCGTATACGGCTGGAAGACGCAGTGAAGCGATCGTTCTGACCGTCTCGCCGGTGCAGTTAACATAAAAATGCCACAAACCTTTTATGGGCCCATTCGTTCCCTTTTCGCTATGCGCTTCCCCTTTTTGACGCTCCGCCTGGGAGAGAGTAGTGGAAAAATGTTTAATAACACATCAAACACGATCGTTACTCGGTCCGGTGTCCGATAGCGGCCGGGCCGATGTTCCAGGTGATGGATTTAAAATTCGGCCGTAAAACAATTTAACTGTTTCCCATGGTTTGGGGCCAGTATATATATATATATATATTTATTTTTTCCGGTTCCAAAAACAAGCACCCCTAGCGAGAAAATCAAATACCGCTAGTTTCGTGTGTCGGTGGAGTTGAAGAAAATTCTAACCCTTCAAAATAGAAGGGAGGCATAATTCTTGGGCAGCTGTAAGCCCGCCAACCAACAGTTAAAAGGCGGCATATAAGGGTAGGGAAACGTAAAGTAGCGTGCTTTGTCTTCTCTCGCACACGCACCCATGTGTATGTGTGCATGAGTGTTGCGTCCCAATATCAATTAGGCGTTTTTCTCCCCGCTGCGGAGACCTCGTTTAAAGATCCCGCGTTCTGACGGTAAAAGGCACGCTGGCTGGCGCAGGTTGATTTCTTTCGAGAGATGTGAATGAGTCGCGTAACAGTGGGAATGAATGGTAGGCGATCGCTCGAAACCAGCCCCCAGGAGGAGGGTGACCGTCGGTGGTGTTTGTGCAGCCACACACTGTCAGCCCAACGACAAATCTCAGCCGGACGCGATCGTACGCCTTATCGTTCGCCCGCTCGCCATTCACCATTTGAAGAGGGCAAAAAAGTGGACCTTGTATGTGCCTCGAAAGCACAAACAAACCCTACTTCTCTATCTCTCTGTCTCTCTTCGCACTGCAGGCTCCTTCCCTTGAGGCAGCAGCTAACCTGCAAATAAAAAGCGACCCAACTACTGCGCTGCTGGCTTTCCTGTGGGGCCTGCCCAGTATGGTCGGTAACCATCCAGGTGGTTTGGAATTTTGTTTTCGAGGGAGAGCTGCCAACACCGAGCTATCGGGGTCTCTAAGATACAGCTTGGTTGCCTTGCCCTCGGGGGACTTGGCGTAGTCTTGGCTGGGCTTCTCTTTGGCCCCAGGCTTTGGGCGTGTGTTGATCGAAAGCAGCCCTTCGGGCTTCCGCCGAGCGAACGTTGTCTGCGTTCGTTCAAATCGGGTGTTTGGTTGCAAATGAGCGGGAGCTGGGAGGAGACCACCCTTGACGTTGGGTTGACCTTCTCACTTTCACCATTTGCGTGCCTTTGAGACAAACCGGAAGAGGAACGGAGGGGAGACTCGATCCCGAACCTCCTTTTTGTGGGCCCCATTTTCACCTGATTTAATTTTGCTGTGCTTTCCTTACGCATTTCGGTTACTTCCTGCCGGCAGCGATGGAGCAGATTTGAGATCGATAGCATTTTCCGAAGCTTCCGTTTCTTTTTTTTTTTTGGCGCACGGAATTCGATTGAGCAAGTGTGCCTTGTTTTTTTTCTCGCTCCTCTCGTTCACTCCTTTTCCAGCTCCGTTATTTTCCCTTTCCAAATCTAATTCACTTTCAACTGGTGGCCTGTTCGAGAAAATGAGCGAGGAGGGGGCAAAGCGAGTGGAAAAAAAGCGAAGAAAAGTGCCGTTCGTGTTCGTTAGCCTGTTACGCATTATTGGCGCATTGGAATTTAATTTTAAAGCAATTAATTGTATCTCCTTTTTTCGCTGCCATTCCACTCTTCGGTCGTGTTTCAACGCACGCACACTCCCGTCAAATCGACGTACCTTTTTTTTAAGGTGAGGTAGAAATCCTGCCCCACAGGGCACCGTTTAAAGTGAGCGATCGCAATCACATGTTGAATGTAGAGAAAAAGCTTGTCTTTTACATGTAGCGAAGCGAAGGCGATGTTTGCACCGTCCTTGATGTTTTTTTTTCCTCCGTGGGTCATTGCATCCGCTGACGGATGGGGTGTGGTTTTTTTTCTATTTTAAATTTATAAACAAATGTTTGATGGTGTAATTAAACTAGCGATAAGTTGTTGGTTTGTTTTAATCCCTCGCTATATTCTCCTTTTTTATTTAAATCTTCTCCTTTTTCAAATGTGGGGGTTAACAAATGTCATTCGGTCAGCAATCTGCCTGCTTCTGAAACTTTGCATCACGAGGGAGATTAAATCAGCTTACGAGAAAGTCATGATATAGCATCAGTTAACGAAGAGTTCACGGCGGACAACGGCTACACGGGAACGAACTGTGCCTGTTTGGCAATCAAACAAGCAGCGCATAGAAAGGAAGTTAAGTGCAGGTTGAACCCTTAATCGTAGGAAGTATATCACCTCGATACCGACCAGCTCTCTTTAACATGCAACTCACCAGCGGTGATGTAACTGTCTGGGGAGGGTTTCTTTCCCTTCTTTATCCCCTTCCCTGCTAAGGGTTCGCGGCTTCGAAGCCCTGGTGTTAATCTAAATTGGTCATCTAATGTACCTCTTAAGATACGGTTTAGCTCGGTGAGGTGGAGAAAACTGTCGCCCCGATGCCCATTAGCGCTAAACGAGCCCCGAAAATGCCGACTAAATTAGTAGCTCTCGTCGAGTCGCCTAAAGAAGTCGGCTCCTATTTAATTTAAAGGTCCACGCTTCCTACGCGCGCTCCATGATGTAACAATTTCTTTTCTGCATTCGTTCATCTGGATCAGTGAGAACCGTGGAGACATGTTTTCATCAATGAATCCCGGGGCTTTGTTAGAGCTGGGCGTCCTTGGAAAGCCTTCTTTATGGCTGCGATGTTTTATAGCAAGGCTACGTTTCGCGTGTTTGCGTGACTCGTGGGTATAAACTTGTGACCTGCCGATTGCTGTTGGTGCTTCACGATTTGGAGAAGTCGCCTGTTGACACGAAAGGAAGATGGCACCTGTAGATATACTCGAGGGGGTCACCCTTGCGTGTACCTCGACGTAGAGTAGAGCTATTCGCTTCGGCAATACGATACGAGCAACGACATCGTCATCTTGGATTTCTAGCGTCTAACGGTTGGGGTCGAGACTCTATCGATTATGTAAGGAGATACCGGCTACGCGCTGGAGATTGGAACTGATCGTTTTCAAACCGTATCGTGTATCGCATTACTCGGTCACTCGCACTCGAGCGCTTTCGAACGCTACTTTCCTCTACTTTGGCGTGCTGCAAGCGAGAACTGCTGCGGCACAAAGCCGCGGAAGAGGACAAAATGGTGTGACGGAAAACGTTTTGCAACGTCAGCAGTAACGGCTTCATTCATACGGGTGTCTCGAGACGGTGGATCGTAGCGAAATAGTTTTGTAGCTAATAAATACGTGGGATGCTAGTTTTTCAAATCTTTTGAATGTGGGAGGAGAACCGATGAATCGGATGTCGTTTTTCTTTTAATGAATGAGCAGAATGTCAAGCGCTTAGAGATGACAGGTTTTGGAAGCTGCTGCTGCAGAAGGTGCAATATGTTCTCGCTGGCTGAATTGAGTAATCAAACTGGAAACTTGTTCTCGGAGCTGTACGTGCCTGTCCATAAAACAACTGCAAAGGCATGTGATCAATGGCCTAGTAACGTGCGTTATATAAGCATTCATTTATTTATATACATGAATGGCAAAGAGCAAACTTCTCAAGCGATTTAATATGTTTTTAAATTGCAAGAATTGTGGAGATTCGAGTTTAAATTGAATGTGAAAAACAGTCGCAAACATCATGAAAAAGTTGTTGAAAGATCATTCGAGCATTTCATTATGCATATAGCCTTTCAATTAGAAGCTATACGATGCTAATAATGCTAATGATGATACAAATTTACGACCACCCTACATCGCTTATTTATTCCAACTATTAATGCGTTTTCGAAACGGTTCATGCTTGTTTGCCAAATTACAATTTTATTATCATTCGAAACACACGAATGTGATCGTTTCGCACGTGTTTAATGTCTCTCTTCAACCAGTCCGTGTATTTGCATGCATCGTCCAAAGTGTCTAAATGCATCTTTCACCTTGTTTTTTTCTCTTTGCTCGTCGTTAACGCGTGAGAGCACACTTTGCGCGGTGTAAATTAGGTAAATTCTGTCTCTCTCTATTTCGTGGCTTTTCGTCGTAATCTTGCCATTATGTGCGGCGCAGCTAGGTTTTCTTTTGCTGCGGGAAATGCACCTCAATTTAACGCCTATCAATTGTCTTTTCTTTCCATTCATTCCCGCACATTTCCACCGACGCTGCTGCCGCCGCCGGTTAGTCTGTGTTTCTGTGCCTTTTTTTCTGTCGTAAGCAAACGTTTTAACCTTCTTCCTCGCGGTGCAAACAACAACATAATTTCGCACCTACCGATGCTACCATCCGACCGCGTGCGGGCCAATTGGTTTTCACAGTTTTATTAGCACGAATAATGTGCATTGTGGCTTTAGAGCACGACGGGAGGAAGGGTGTTTTGTGCGTGAGAACGGGATATTAATTGGTTTCGAGCTGCAGTGTTTATCCGTAAGTGGAGAATTACGATTATGCACGATTCAATGTAGGATCATCCTAACGGGAGGATTTTCGTTTATTTACGCCAAACAGAAACTCTCCATACAGAAGACGTAGGCTTTTCTGAGTGGCTTAGAGGTTCAATCTTTTCCCCCCCTATTTTCTGTTGAACGATAGGTTGGTACGCTGTTAGTTTTTACTACTCGCCTTTTTCCGATCCAACCGATCTCTGATTCATGGTATTTTTCCATCAAACCGTGCTCGGGTGATTGTTGTTCTTTCGACGTTACACATATATACCACCCGCGAAAAACCGCGCTCGGTTGTCTGTTAGCACTATTTATAATTGGCATTATTTATCTCGCAACCAGATAAATAAACACTTATACACTCCTCAACGCGCGGGTCGAAAAGGGGCAAATGTTGATACAGAATTAGAAAACCAAGCATGGTTCTCTGCTCGCGAGCTGCCCTCCTCGGGTTATGCGTGTGTGAAGAGGTCAAACCAACACCACAAAAGTGCCGACCATTAATGTTGGTTTATTTACATTTTTTTTTTAATTTTCGGAGCAGCATTTTAATTTTATCAGCAACACATAAAGATGATTCATGACTGGTGCGGCAAAAACGTTTGACTAATATGGTTTGTGTTTTTTTCTCGTTTTTTTTTCCCTTCTAGAACCTTCATAGGGAAACAAGGCTTATACAGCTGAGCAACGGTTGGACTCCATCATCGTACAAATTGCGCGGATGATTTATGAGCGCCCCATTATCGGTCGTGTTGTTAATGCATGCAGTCTTTTCCCTCCTTCAAACCCGGAACACCGACCTGCCCACCCTTAAAAGAAGCCCGCCAAACATGTGACGTGGGGGGGAAAACTCACGATTTTCATCAGCCCGCGCCGTTGTTTGAGTTTCGGGCAGTGTGCTACTGAAAATGGCACGCAGAGAGGATGCGCTCGAGCAAACCGATCCCATCAACTGCAGCTGCACCGATGCAGCCTTGAGCCACTGCGATAACGTTTGCGGGACAGTCCCCGTCCGTGGCCAGCTTCGAGCCGGTTCGTGTAGATGCCGTCCGGGCAATTATGTTCACCCACAGCTTCACCAACGGGCGATGAAAGGTGCGTCTTTTTGGGACGATCTTTTAACAACACCGTGCGCACAGCGGGAGATAAGATTAAAGGGTTTTGCTGCAGCAGCGCTCATTTAGCTGACAGGTTCATACACCACAAATCTCGTTTTGGTCATTCGGAAACTTTGACGAGAGATTGAGGCACCGGAAAGAGACACTTTCATCAACTGGGAGGATTCGTATGTGAAAACAAGCAAGAGCAAATATATTTCGTGAATATCCGGTGGCGACAGCAGACTTTTATCAATTCGTAGAAGCTCTAATTGAGAGTTTTCCACCGTGGAAAGATAATGTTTGTCGGATACTTAGTGATATCACCACGGTAGATAAGCCCGTGTGCTTTAGGCAGACACATTTTTGTTTGCGCTGTAGTACGTAGTGTTTCATAGTCGCAGAATTAAGTGCCCGACGGTGTGTGACGGTGTGCTAGCGAACAAACAGACGCTCCTAGAGCCCGGTGATGGCATAGGCATCAAGAAGTAGTGCGTAATAAAAGTGTGAACCCCGAGAGAGAGAGAGAGAGCTCTAGTTTTTGCGTGGGTTCGGTGAAAATTTTATCTTTCGGCTAGGTTAGCAGTGAAATCCGGAAAAATGTCGTTCCTAAGCAACCTGAAAAAGGTGCTGCACTTCGGCAGTGGGGAGGCGAAGAAGAAGCGCCTGTTCAACAACATCCGCATGGACACCGATCCGACCGACTTTTGGGACATGATCGGGGAGCTCGGTGATGGCGCATTCGGTAAGGTGTATAAGGCGCAGAGCAAAGAAACGAGACAGCTGGCAGCGGCCAAGATGTGTACGCTTGAGGACGAGGAAAACCTGAGCGATCATATGGTGGAGATTGACATCCTGTCTGAGATCAAGCATTCGAACATTGTCGGGCTGTACGAGGCGTTCTCGATCGACGACAAGCTATGGGTAAGTAAGGGGTTGAGGGAAGGAGGGATTTGCGGTCGGAACAAACGTATTTGTTGTTACCTGTAATGTTGATTAGTCTCGAAATTGGTGACCCTTGGTAATCGGTTATAGTTATGGTTGCATAATAATTGATTTGAAGTGGAGCTAAATTAATTGCATGTTCAAACGTATTGTTTTGAACTCAGCAAACAAAGGGAAATTAATTTTGTACAGTTTAAATCAATTTTTCAAAATCAATCAATTTTGTTACAAGACCTATGAAATCAATAATGTTGTTTTTTAAATTATCATTCTTTAAAGTTGTTCTTTAAAAAAAACTTTACCCATATGCTGCAAGCATTGGTTTTGGATTGTAATTAAAAATTATACCAGGGCGGAGCTAGGTAGTGTGGAAAAAAGTGCGAAACGCACGATAAACCATATGCTCATCGATGCATTTCAGCATGTTACCTTGAGACGACGGCGAGTTCCGTTATTATTTTATGTTTTGCATACTTGCACGACACTCACGGTGCAATTAAAGGAGAAGGAAGAAGGCGTAAAGATGGATGAATATACCATCGGGTGGTGGCTAAACGGAGAACGCAGACGGGAAATCAAAACAACAGTTCCAACCAGCTGCAACCATATATGCGTTGGATGTGCGCTATTGTTATTCATTTGAGGCGGGAGTGCAGAAGCAAAAAAAAAGCACATGAACTTGGTTCATATTTCATGGCAAAAACGTTGCTTATTCGCCATTAGGTTTTTCTTGCGCGTTGAGATCGAGCTGCGAATAGATATGAGTGGGGGGGATTACTTTTTTCTTCTTCTCTCCATTCACAAGCATCCGGAACGATGCCTTGCTTTTTGTGCAGGCAGTAAAAATCGTTTAATAATAGAGGGAAAAATATAAAAATAGAACGAGAGGAAATATGGTAGAGCAGGAAGTAGGCTGGAAAGCCATCCATCGGTTAAGGTCCAACGATAATTCGTAGGTTGGCCTATTTTGGTGAAGCATGGTTCCTATCAAATATGTCGAATATTCTATCAGTCCATTAACAACATTTTATTAATATTTTCATTTCACAGATGCTGATAGAATATTGTGATGGCGGTGCCTTAGATAGTATTATGGTGGAGCTGGAGAAACCGCTCACCGAGGCGCAGATTGCTTACGTGTGCAAGCACATGTGCGCTGGACTGAACCATTTACACAAGAACAAGGTGATACACCGGGACTTGAAGGCCGGCAACGTGTTGCTGACGATGGACGGTGGCGTTAAACTAGGTATGTTCGGGTGAAGCAGCCTCTGCGAAAAGCAAGGCAGTCAGTTGGCGGGAAGGCGAAACTAATGATCACTAACGAATGTTGGGTACGAATGTTTTTCTCTCTCCTGCAATTCGCTCCGGACCGGTACACGCGCTGTTCGACGTTCGATTTGCATACACACGCCTTTCCATCTTGGTGGGCTGCAGCGGATTTTGGCGTTTCGGCCAAGAATAAGCACACGATGCAGAAGCACGACACGTTCATCGGGACACCCTACTGGATGGCGCCGGAGCTGGTCTTGTGCGAAACGTTCCGTGACAATCCGTACGACTTCAAGGTCGACATTTGGTCACTCGGCATCACGCTGATCGAATTCGCGCAGATGGAACCACCGAACAGTGAAATGTCCCCGATGCGGGTGCTGCTTAAGATCCAGAAAAGCGAACCACCTAAGCTGGACCAACCGTCGAAGTGGACGAAAAACTTCAACGACTTTCTCGCGCGCACGCTGGTGAAGGTAACTTTGGGGCGAGAATCGAACATTGTTCGGCTTCACTAAACCGTGACCGTACTGTACTATATATATATGTGTAACGTTCGATTGTTGCAAAACAGGATCCGCAGCAGAGGCCATCGACCGAGGTGCTTATGGGGTTACCATTCATCAGCGGCAATCTGGACTCGAAACCCATCAAGGACCTGCTGCTCGAGTACAAGGCGGATGTCGTCGAGGAGGAGCTGGTGGACGAGGAGGCAGAGGTGTGTAGTAAACTTCTAGTGGTGTCCTTGCTCCGGTTAAGGGCTAGCCTCGTTCTCAATCCTACGCGTGTTGGATTTCTAGACTTGAAGCGTAACGACTTACACTTAGCGCTTAAAATGTTCTAATCGTAACATCTCTCATCTTTGTTCACTCTATTCCTACCCATTCTCCGACGCACGCTGCAACAATCGTTTCAAATACTAACATCCTAACATCATGCAAAACAATACAAAAAAAAAACATCACGCAAATTGACAAACCGCAAAACCTTTCTAACCGAAACCAAAACCAAATCGCTTCACGGCCCGCGAATCTTAGAAAGCTAAACGACAAGCAAAACGCAGATCGCTCTATCAGAGGGTTGGTAAGTTTTGTCAGACTAGAGTGTTTTTGCTGAATGATGGCAGCCCGATTTCGAAACTCCTTTCGAGCGTGATGTGTGAACTTGTTTGTATAGTCATTGATCCTGTCGGTAACTTTCGTTTCGCTTGAGAGCGTTTTCCTATGTATGCAGCCATTCACGACAAACCGGTGGCAAGATGCAAATGCTAAGGATGGGAGATTGTTCATTCTACAATCGGGAACGTACAAAAAATTTCCAAAAAAATGTTGCTTTCAATCTTCTTTATCTTTAGCGTTTGCGTACCACGGGTATTGGCGATATCATTTTGCTCGTGTGAACATAGTTTGAAATTGATGATGTTCCCGTCGCGTTTGTTCTCTTGTAGTGTGAAATTTATATTCCTAATTTTCTAATTTATCTGATCCTTCAAATCTGAGTTTGGAAACTGAAAATCGGACTGTAGTGCGTAAACGTCTAGTCTGGCAATAGTTTCGTAGTTCAAAATCTTTCCATTATGTTTCTTCACATGTTTTTGTAACATTTAAATTTTGATTTGCACAATGCGTTTTCTACCGTTTGTAACACTATTTTCAAAATTAGTTTGGCTTAACTTTTCATTTTATAGTTTGCGATTGTTTTTTCGATATTGCTCTTATTGCTTTGTATTGTAGTTTTTATATTTTGAAACAAGTCAATTTGTCTTTTTTGCATGTTATTTTTGCATGCCAAAAATGTTCGTTGTGAATCGTTTTTCTGATATCTATTTCTTCCGTTATACTCTCTCATCCTTACAGGAACCCCGCAATTCTGCTCTTCCTCTCGACTTGGATGATGATTCTTCTTCTCTGCAGAGTCAAGAAACTGATAAGCGTACGTTTTCAAAGCGCATAGATGAATGTGCAGTGTGTTTTTCGATGAATACTATAATTATCATTTTCTTTATCGTAACAGTTCCAGATACACCAACGTCCCTATCGAAGTCGTCCAGGGATTCGAAAGAGTCTACGCCCGTTCCTACTACCGAAGATGATCCTAGCAAATCGAAGATTAGCCCGACGATGCCGATCCCTACCGCTGCCGCCGGATCGATTGGATCAGTCCCGCCGGAACCATCGATTCCAGCAAGCACAGACACCAAACCGGAACCGAAGAAAGCCCAACCTCCACCACCAGCAGCATCAATAGTACCGAGTGGTGTTGAAACATTACCACCTTCAGCAATCAAACCGCAACTTTCTTCATCGAACATTAGCGGGGCCGTGGTAAATGTTCCCGCACCGGTATTACCGGTGCCAAAGGAGGTCATTGCAGAGCTACCATCCGTAGTAGATCCAGCTCAGGACCCGATCAGCGTTGAACAGCGGAAAATGGCTGTAGGTGGTGGTTCTTCTGGTTCAGCGGTCAAAAAGGGACCAGCTCCACCGCCACCTCTAACACCGACATCGCCCACGGTGAAGCAACCACATGCGATGTTGCCTCTAGGTTTGGCCGTATCGAAGGAGGATTCGGTTCCTCCAACGCCACCGGAAACGCCACAAACGCCAACCGAAAGCGACGTCACAAGCAAGCCACTCGATCGTCCGGATGCGATGGCACTGGCCGGTGCTATGCCACCACCTCCGCCAGCATTGATGCGTATGGGAAGCAGTGGTCTGGTCGAAGAGCAAACAAAGTCTCCCCGAAAGGAGCACGCGCCAGTTCCGCCATTCGGTGGGATGCCAAGTCCCAAGGCTTCTACCCCTCCTGGGTCAAAACCATCGGCTAGCATCAACGAGTATCCTTCGTCGCCGAAAGCGAACCTAGCGTTCACTAACACTAGTAATAATGTTGCCATTCCGAGAGCGGTCCATCCGCCTTCAACACAGCAGGACGAAGGTGAAGACGATGGGGTGAAGATGGTCACTGCTACATCGACACCGTCCTCAGTGCGCCACCAGCTGCCTCACCATGCCACACTAATGAACACCTCGTCTTCGTCGTCGACCACATCCATTACCATCAACGATGCTACCGTGCTAGCCGATCCTTCGAACAGCTTGGCGAGCAACGTGGCACAGGTGACCGTGGTCACAAGCCATCCGCCGGTAATCATCGATAACTCGCTACCTCTGGCACCGGCAGCAGCATCTTCAGGAAGCTCATCCTCAGCATCGTCAACGAAATCGTTCGGATCGTCGCAGCAGCGCCGCTCGCGTGTCATATCTCCACCGGCGGCCGGTCCCCACGATGAGGTTGTGATCGTATCGAACGAGCTGAATAAAACCCACGTCAACGAGTCATCGACGGACGACGATTTCCAATCGCTGGACAGCTTGGAAAATGTGTCACCACGTCACCAACCGATCCGCACGCAGTCACAATCGGCTGGCGGTGGTCGAGCGATCGCACGAAAGTTGGACGAAAGCGAGGTGCTTATCGTTAGTTCCGGCTTCGACGAACGGCGCGATGTTGATGAGTTGATCGCGTCGCTTCCGGATCGGGATGTGGATGCGTTCGGTGATGGAGACGTGTTCAGCACCAGCGGCAATAATATGCTAAACAACAGCAGTAAACTGCTGCTCGACACTAGTCATGTATCGGTGGTCACGGTGGGTGAGGAGGAGGTTAAGGTGAAGGACTCCTCTCAGCATCATCCCCAACTGGTCAACAATCCGCATTCGTCTCCGCATCATTACCACCACGATTCCACCAGTGACTTGTCGAATGTTAGCTGTGGCCCTAGCGAATCTAGTGACGACGTTAAGGTGGACATTGTGGTCGGCGGTAGGCAGCATCCACCGCAACAGCAGCAGCAACAGCATGCTTCACATCATCTGCACCAGCAACAACGATCCCCATCGGGTTCGTCGATTTCCCTGCCAAGCCAATCGGGTAAGGCAGGCGCCGGTGCCGGTGGTGTGTTGAATGGCAATAAGTTTAACGGCACTGAGTTCCATCAGAGCCGCGAGGATGTTAATATCATAGTGAATAAGCGGAAGATCGAGAAGTCGCGGATTTCCCCGGACAGCAGTGTCGGTTCGCTCGAAGGCGGTGGATCGGTACGTTCGGCTAGCACGCCAATCCATCAGAATTATCATATGCATCAGCACGGTGCTGGCGGTGTTGTGGTCACGGGCGGATATCAACACCACCAGCGTACCGGAAGCAGCGGCGTTGCGCCAGCAGCCACGAAGCATCTGCACGATCGTAGCGATGCGGAGAGTATTGCAACCACCACTAGTCACGATAGTCGCGAGCAGGCAGCAGCCGATCTGGAAGATGAGGTTACCTTGCGACGGAAGCCACTACCCTCGCTGGATCTTCATGATGAGAAAGTACCCACCGTCCCGGTTGGAACGACAACCTCCGGCACGTCCAACCTGGCTAATGCGGGTGGTGCTGGTGCGACAACAACACCGGCGGGTGCTACGACGGCCGGAACTGGTCCAGCCGCCGGAACTGCCGCTGTCGGTGGTAACGGTGCGGCGGGTATCAAAAAGGCGAACCGCAACTTCACCAAGGAGGAACTGCACCTGCAGAATCTGAAGAAGAAAACACGCAAACGAACGCGCAAGTTCGAAATCGATGGCGTGCAGGTGACAACCACCACGAGTAAGGTGATTTATAGCGATGAGGACAGCAACACGCTGTACGACGACCACCTGTTCCGTAAGCAGGAGCTCCGTGAGCTGAAAATGCTCCAGAAGCAAGAAAAGAAGCAGTTTTACGATCTGCAGGGTAAGGAAGCGATCGCCAAAGAGCAGCAGGAGAAAAAATTCGAACAGGAGCGCCTACAGCTGGAGCGAACCTTCGAGGCGGACATGGACGTGTTGGCACGGCAACATCGGCAGACGGTGGAGAAGTTCGAGCAGCAGCAGGAAGCAGAGCTGCGCAACACCTCCAAAAAGATTCGTGCCGAACAGGAGCGAGATCTTAAGCTGGTACGTAGTGAAGCCCTCCCATCGTCAATTCTAATGTGTTTAAATAATAATGCTTTCGTTTCATTCGACAGTTCCGCGACAGCTTAAAGCAAGAAATACGACTGCTAAAGCAGGAGGTGGACCTGCTGCCAAAGGAAAAGCGAAAAGATGAATTCCGCAAGCGAAAAACGCAGATGGAATTCGAGCACGAGGAGCGGGAAAAGGCGTTCCTGTCGTCGCTGTCGGAAAATCATGAACTGGCCCTGCGAAGGATCAGCGAGATCTATCGCGAAAAACTGTCGGCCACCGACAAGGGCTACTTGCAGCAGAAACAAACGGTAAGAAGCAATCGTGGTCTATGCATTCGAATAATGCTCACAAAGGAAAGCACTGATCGACATGTTTTTCTCCCAAAAGGCATTGAGAACACGCGAAGCGATGCTGTGGGAGCTGGAGGAGAAACATATCCACGATAAACACCAGCTGGCAAAACGTCACGTAAAGGACATTTGCTTTATGCAGCGCCACCAGATGATTATACGGCACGAGAAGGAATTGGATCAAATCAAACGGTATGTTGGGGAGGAGTACATGCTGACAATTGCAACGAACACAATGCCAATAATATGTTTTGATTTTCTTTTTCCTAAACAGCATGATCACCCGAAAGGAGGAGGAACTGCTGAAGCGACAGACGATCGAGAGGCGAGCACTGCCAAAGAGAATCCGCGCCGAGCGGAAGGCTCGCGACATGATGTTCCGTGAGTCGTTGCGCATTTCGATGACCACCGATCCAGAAGTTGAACGGGAAAAGTTGAAAAAGGTAACGAATTGCAGCTCGTTTAGAAGCGTATTACTTTCTCGTGTACTTGTTATTTAACATTTTCCATCGTTCATCCGTTTTTCTTCACAGTTCCAAGAGCAAGAGAAGAAACGGTACAACCAGGAGCAACTGCGGTTTGAAACCAAGCACAGTAAACAGCTTGAAGAGCTGAGAGCTACCTCAGACGGTTCGATTAAGTGCGTATCATGGAATCTCCATAAGAATTCCAAGGCATAAAATTACTGATTTTATTTATCTTCTTTCGTTTGCAGAGAGCTGGAGCAGCTACAGAACGAAAAGCGAAAGCAGCTTCTAGAGCACGAAACGGCGAAGCTTCGCGAATGCGACGAAGGATTGCAAAAGGAGCTGCGTGAGTGGAAGGCCCAACTAATGCCCCGCAAACAGGTAGGTGACCGATAGCGGAATGGACATGCTGGAGGACATTTTAGTGGTCTCAACAGCTGATTGAGACATTACAACGATGATGCAGAATCATTACAACATCGTTACCTCCGTAAATTTTTCACCAGAAACGCAAACGACTCTTTCAATTAGCATTAGTGATTCCGCGAACTATTTCGCGTTTAAATTCGCAACACTCGTGACTGTTAGCTATAAATCATTAACAAGTTGCAAAACAACATTCTGAAAAACGATTGCCGAAGGATAAAGAAGCTTCCTTTGTCAATCGTATCAATGTTTAAATGGCATATAAAAGATGCAATGCTCTGTACATTGAATGTAGCATGTTGTACGGGTGCGATGTGAGCAGTGAAACTAATTGGCTTCTTTAACAGGATAACCCCGTTTTTCCAGCGTATGGATAGTATTTTAACGTTTGCTGTACAGTGAAGCTATTTGAACTAACCGTAACCGAATGTATTTTTCTGCTCCCTCTTCTTTTTTTTCTCTTACGCCTGCCAAATACACGTACACGAATACACAAACTTACACGACATGTATCCTTGGATGGATACACGGTGCGACGAAAAACCGATCCGCTTTTGCCCCCTGTACCTTCCCGCTCCTTCCCCTTCCCAACCAACCTCGACCAATTCCTCCGGGCTGACGGGGATAGGCCATTGAGAAGGACCTGAGCCGCATGGTGGACGTGCTCGAGGACCGCTGGGGTCCGGTGGATCGGCGCGAGTTCGATGGCGAATTTATCGTGCCGCCGGAGCTGCGCAATCGCACCAACTCGCTCAATACGCTCTCGCTCCGGTTGCTGAACATCACGCGCTCCCGTACGTTCCTAACGCTTCCCACAATGGCGAACGGTGGTGCGTTCGGTGTTGGACCCGGTGGTGCAGGTGGTGGTGGTGGTGGTGGCACTAACCGGAACAGTATACACAACTCGGTGCCGGATCTGACCCGGTCCATGCCGAACACGCCCAACTCGGGCCACAAACTTTCGCTCGCCTCATCGTACGATTCGGTGCTGGAAGAGAACGAGGGCGAAAATCAGCCACCGACGATGGTGAGCGGACGGAATGGTGCGGCTGGTGGCAAGGCGGGTTCTGCTTACCAGAATTCGTCCGCAATACGGTACATCCACACCAACGATCCGGTGGTCAGTGGTAACGTTCACGTGCGACGTAAATCCGAGGATATACTGTCCGGGAAATCACGAACCACGCGCATTCCAATCAAATCGTTCCTTCACTCGAACGTTGGAGCGGCTCGGGAAGAGTATGGCGGTGGTACGTCGTCCTCGTACTACACCGGAAATGGTTACCGCAGTGGACCGCCAATGTCGTACTACGCCGACTCGAAGGATCGCGTTGTTTCGATACGCGTTAACAACCAGGCGGTCAACCGAAAGCCAGCGAACGTGTTCGAGGGCATGACCAACCGGACAAACGCACCGACCGGTGGGACAATGCCACGCCGGACGTCCGCTGGTTGGGGATCGACCCGGTTAGGCGAGAACACCTTTGCCACTGCGTCCGACGCTAACATCAACCGGTTGACGACATTTAGCTCCGCTCGTGGAGGACTTCCGCTCCCAACCACGAACGGGAATGACGGAAGTCGAAAATCCGGCATGCCGGGTTTGAAATTGTCACCCTCCACACCGGTGTTGCTAACACCGAGTAGAGAGGACGATACGGTTGTCTAAAATCAAGTCAAAACACCAAATGATCTTTTGTTTGTTCTCTTCATCGTGCCAAATGTATCGTACGAAGAAGCACATTGTCCGTTTCCAGATAACGGATCCGGTTGTGTACAGCTGTTCCGGTTTCTAGTATTGGAAAATTCCGTTTCTACCACCGCTCGTCATTATCCCTACCATCCTTGCAATCCTCGAATCCCGCTCTCGGGCGCACACACACATACACCCAGACACACACTAGCATCGAGAAGCACGTTTTTCAGCGTGGAAAGGACACTAGCTCCGTGGAGTTCACTATCAATACTTCTGCTATGCTAATCTAACTACTAACCGCTTAACCGACGGATATCTACTAACCACTCGTGTGCGATGGGAAAGGATACGCGGCACCTCCTTCTCTTACACCGCACCCACTTGCACGGCAGCTGCTGGTTGAGCAGGAATAGTTTGAGAGTGTTTGGAAGAGTTTGAAGGGTGAAATTAGCTTCCAACTTACTCCCGACGCGTGTATGTAATGTGTAAGACTTCCCAGCCGAAATTCTGGACCACAGCGATTCTAGCAGTGCAGCGATCAAGCGAACATGAATGTCCTTCGTAGCATGCATCCTTCTCCACTGTGCAAACACCGCTCCTATGACTTCTCCTTTCGACACGCTCGATCGTGAAGACACTACAATAACAGCGATCTCTGGACAAGGATACGCCGATCACCGGCGATGATTTCTTCCTTTCTCCACCCGCATACACACATACATCTCTCTTTACCTTCTTGCTGCTTTACTTCCGCTCTTCTAATGCGTGCCGTCCGTTTGCTATACGCCTTCGAATGTCGAATCAGGTTGGTGCAATTTTTTCTCCTTTTTTTGTTGTTGCACTTGAACAAAGCTGTTCCACCTTTCACTAGGCGTTTTTGTTCGTTTGTCGTTACTTTTTTTTACGTTTCTTCATCTGTGGTTTTGTATGATCGCGAGCTCTAGCGTGTTTGTTCGTTTCAGAAATGTTTTCTGTTATTATGTTGTTGCATTAACGCTCATCCAAAGGCTAGAATTTGTGTGCTAATTTATTGTTGTGTTGTTTGAAACATTACGTTTAGCTGTTGATGGTTGATCATGTTTTTTTTTTGTTAAATGTAAATCGTAAGCGGTAACGTGCAATTTCCGTAAGTGCGTATCAGCGGGATCAAGGATATTGTGGTTGCAAAAAAAAATAAAAACAAACACGCAATTCTCTTCATCGGTGACAAATCATTGCTTCGACGTGCTGCAATCGTCGTTAATTGTTGTCGTCGTACCCAGCGTGTCTGGGGAATCATCATCATTCTCGCTGCAGGTGGAAGCCTAACCCATTGCTCATTTGTGCTGATTTATTTTCATTGTTCACACCTCGTACGCCTCATGTACGCACGTGCGCGCGCAACCTACGTATGCCTTAAAACGTGCGGATAGCTGATGCAGTTGCATTGCTGGTGCACTTGCACCACGTGCTGTATTGGGGTAACGGTCGGTGCGTTCAGAGTACGTGAGAGTGTTTTTCACACCTTCCACGCCACTGCAAAATTGATTGCATTACGTTTCTTTAAGGTTGTCATCTCTGAGCTAAAAGACATACATCACACATGCGAAAGTAGATTAAATGTTAGAAAATTTTGTTTTACATTATTCGGCTAAAGATAAGTTAAGGACGGGGAGCTATGAAGCACCTGTCTGTACGTTCAGTTATCGTAAGAAACCTTGCCGTAAGTGAGCTAAACCTCTTGAAACTCAGTCGTCTTCCGCTCGATTTCGAGTATCCTTTTGAACCAGTCCGATGGTTAATTTTGTGGCCGATGGCAAAGACACCGATACGGGTCGCTTCTGCACCCGTACTTGCATTTACTGCAGCGTCTACCTTTCCGATAGACGGGTCGCTCGTACAGGTTACCCTCGGAGTAGTTGCACACGAGATAGTACTGCGTTACAGACGTTCCCTGTCGGTTACCGTGGAAGCGAACCATCGCACATCCCACGTACTGCGTGTCGGCGTGTATCATCTGCGTGAAGTGACCGATTCCGGCCCGGATCGAGTGTTCGTTGTAGCGATCGAGCTGTTTCTGGTGGCCCTTGCTGTACTCCAGGTACCAGTGGCGTTGAAATATGTCCAGTGCTTGCGACACTGTGATGTTCACTCCGTAGAACCAGTTGATGGCGAGATTCTGGCCGACTGTGCGGAATTTGCGTGTATTCCTACACTCATCGTGCTCAAACACGCACGTGCGTGCATTGTATTCGGCTATCCGCGCAAGCTTATTGTCCCAGTGCTGTGAGATTAATGAGATAGAGTTAGAAAGGATGCGCCCCGGAGGCTGCCAACTTACCAACTGTTCCATAGAGCTAGCTTCCGCGAATCGACGAAAGTATCCGCACGCCAGGTTGTTTCGAAGCCTGTTGTGGAACTCCAGTATTTGCTCCCGATAGTTGAGCTTCATCTTGATCAACTTTGGATCGGTACAGGTTGCCGAAAACTGTCGTCCATTGCATGCAACATGGCGTGTACCGGGAGTCGGACAGAGATCCTTTGAGGCGGCACAATGATCAAACGCTTCTACCACCATGCTACCGGTGGTTGTAAGCAGTAGCGCCCAAACAGCTAAGATAAATCGCATCGCGCTTGTTTTGTGAACGTCTAGGCTGGAAAAGCCCTCCCAGGAGTGAACCGTTCTGGACGGGTTCTGTCACCGTACTGACAGCTTTGCTGTCGCACCGCTTCGTCCTCGAGTGATGGAAATTGCGCGTGAGATACTCGCTATTTCGCGACAGGGACAGCACTTATGGCAACCTTTTGGATTATAAGCGCCCTCCGCTCGATGGTGCTATCGTCATTGGGGCACAACCGCGGCGGTTGTCGATAAGATTGATAGTGGCGACGCGTGGTGCAACTCGAGAAGCGATGCCGCGTTTTGTCAGATCTCCGAAGGATATGGTACACGATCACGGACAGCGAAGAGAGAGAGAGAAACAGACAGAGAGAGAGAGAGAGAGAGACTAGACAGCATAGAGAATAGCACGGCACTTAAAATTCAAGATCAGTGATTGGTATGTACCGCGTATGAGCACGATGGAGATATCGGGTGGCAGAAAAAATGGCACTCCTTCAGGGCTCGTCAAATTAATTCCAATCATTTCCGTCGTAATTACATCCACACGCCAGTTTATTCATATTGGGGTAATTACAATATGTTATAGCTGTTAGCGAGTTTGACAAATATGCTACAATGAGGCAGATCGTATAAAATAGTAACACTGAGCAGTTCAATTGTGAAAATTAAAGAGAAAGATTAGGTTTTTCTCTGACTTGTGCCAAAGATGCAATTAATCAAAATTCAAAAAGCAATTCAATTAATAATTCATAAACATGTGCCACGAAAGCATGCACGTAATTTATTTGCGTGTTTTTTTTTATTATCAATCGATCCAAGAGACGATGAGCCAGCCGGTATGATCGTGTGATCATGTACACACTTTTTTGATCGCTATGATGATTGCGGAGCATATATGCCCTTTTTGACTTGACGTGCATGAAATTAACATTCGTCTTGCTGACACCACTTCGTAGGACAGGTTTCAGGGATTTTGAAATACGTACGGTAACGCTGGTAAATACCTATCATTAGATTTGGAGGTCTTCCGATCGATCCCATGTCTAGGGCTGGTAAGACTGCTTGTTGACGTAAGCGTCTGGTTTGGAATAAACATTAGTCAATAGACATTTATTGAGATCTATCATAACGAAAAATCGTGTGTTTGCTGCTGATATCTTTTTTTTCTTTCTTCTATCTTCCATTTTATCATGACCTTGTTTTTCCTATTACAAATATGTTTTAATCATGTTCTCATGTCCATCTAAAAATCATATCTCCGCAGTGTGCTCTTATCGGTAGATGGTAAAGATAGTGTGTATATGTGATGAGATTGTAGTCGCCAAAGCATAACTGGTGGTTGGTGAAAGTGTATTTAATTACTAATTTTATACATGTTTTTTTTTTCATGTTTAGCACTTGCTAAATCACGCCAACATTTTTTATTTGCACTTTTGCCGTTACTTATGTTGTTTATTCGTTTTTTGGACTGTAGGAGGGTTGCGTTTCCAATGTTAATGTTTGGTTCTGGAGGCAAAAAAAAACAATAATCATCAATCTTTTCGTTTGTGTAATTTTTAATTAATTTAATTTTTGTGTGTCTCACCGTCCATCTGCAGCGTCTCGAGGAAACGTTCGCTCAACAGATAGAAGAGATGGAACAGCTGTACGGCAACAGTCTGGTACCGATGCCACCGCAATCACCCCAGTCGCACGATCCGCATCAACATCCGCATCCGCACGCCCACCATCATCATCTGCTGCAGGTCGGGGGCTCCACGCGGAGCAGCATTTCTTCGTATTCCGATGGATTGGGTGCATGACAGGGAGCGGCGGGCTTCAGGGCACGGTACAACAGTATCAGCGGCAGCGGTACCGGAACGAGTGGCGGTGCGAGCAGCATCGGCAACAGCTACCGGAACAGCAGCAGCTCGTAGTGTGGTCAATCGAGGAGGGCAACTGCCCGCTTCCTTTATGTTGATGCTGGGCGAAAGATCCTGTGAAAGCTCAATACACTGATAGGGAAGTGGTGGCGGCGGTTCCTGTATGCATCGATTCCGAATCCTGAAGTTCTGCCACCCATCAACTGCGTGGTGCATTACAATTAACTGGAGTGAAGGAGCAAAGGTAGCATTTCAGTGCAGAAAACAGCACACGAACCTTGATCATTCAAATCCCATGGAACAGCGGTGTTTGAGTAGGGTTAGGTATTCTCTACGATTTTTTTTAATTTACGGAGAATCGAACTAGCAAAAGAAGTGTTGGCAGCCAAGACTGTGGTATGATAAGTCGGCGTTTCGAATTTCTTCGATCAACGGAGAAATGTGTGTAACGGCAGCGATTGGTTGGTAGAAAATTCAACTTTGTTAAACATTGTACATTTTTATTGTCTAGTGTTAATTGTTTACAGCTAAGTAGTCACACATCCATACACGTGCATACGTACTTGGAGAGTATGTTTGGTGAATGTTTGCAGATATGCAGCGCATGGTTTTGGGAGGATTTGTTTTTATTTAACATCCTTATCATAGGCCTGGCAAGGGGCCACCATAAGGGCGTAGAATGTGTATTAAATTAACAAAAAATCTAACCTATTTGCACCGAAACAAGTAATCAAAATGGATAGGATTGTTGTGTCATCAATACTGTCTATTAGCTTCAACCATGCCGTACCAGGAATCAAATGGTTCCAGTGTTAACGCAATAATACCACACCACGAACGGGCGCTGTTGTTTGCCAAAATGTTTTATATTTTAACCCATGAGTTCTGATGGTATGCTTCGTTTCAACGTGTGATGGATACCGTGTTGGCAAGTTTTCAATTTCCACGTGCTCGCACTGCATTGGATGTGGAGTGCGATTTCTTCTTCCAGTAGATGTTAAGGAGTGGAAGCACTGCAAAATGAAATACGTTTCAAACCGACATCGGCCACATGTCGAACAAAGGGTGGTTTTGAAAACACCAACAGCAAGAGGGTTGTCATTTCAGTGAAAATCACTGGTCCGAACAGCATTATTAGCGTGAGTTGTAAATTTTTCCTTTTTGCAAATTCGTTACATTAACATCAGCGCAGTAGAGCATGTGAGCTAAAATGCATGCGTGTAATTAATTTCGCCCTTTAGTTTAGTAATAAACATGCGTACACTAACCCGTGGGTCAGGATATAAGTGCAGTGTATGCTTGCAAGAGTTGTTCGGTTGCAATTGCACATGGTAGATGCCTGCACTAGCACATCAACGGATGAATGAGTTTTATTGAAAAAAAATCTAGAAACATCAAAATTGTTGCTATAGAGAATAAGCAAATACCATCACGGATGAAATGCGTTTGCATATATTTTTTATCAAAGTATCGCGATAGGAAATACTAGATGCCTCTGTAGATATGCTCAGATCAAATGACAATTCTACGTCATTACGCTTTATGAACAATTTATGATTTTGTCCTTCGTTCCATTTCAATAGGCGTCGTGGGATACACCACCATACAAAGCAATAAGTAAATCATCTTTGTAAAGCGTGTTTGTGCCCATTCAGCTAGAATTTAATTTCATTTTCCGCTGTTTCGAGGGAATTTCTTTTAACTATAAGTAGTCACTATTGTACAAAATGTTACACATAAACACGTGCATACTTTCCGTTCGGGATTATGTTGCCCGAAGTGTTTGCGGAATCCTAGTATAGTATTTAATCCGGAACCGCCAAAAGAAGAACCCCAAACAATCTCGGATGATCGAAACATGTGTTACGTTCTATCGGTATCCCGATATTTGCCCGGAAAGCAAAATCAACCCTCCACGGCTTAAAATCCGGCGTGGTAAGCCAATATTAAACTGAGTGATACAACCTTGTAGGACTTTCCGTGATGCTATACGCGTATAGGCAAAAAAAAGTGTAAGAGTTACAAAAAAGATAGATAGTTTCATCAGGATAGGATTGGCGATGGAAATGGAAAAAAGATGATTAGTGGAATGCGAATGGTTGAAGTTTAGCAACCTTGCACAATGATGGTTGTGCACCAAGTGCTGGCGCGAAATATAATGCTGAAAAATGTATTGTAACTACCAGATATGCATAAAGATTAAGGATTATAATAAAATGTCTTATTTTTACTTTAATGTACACCCACGTGACGGCTTTTCTTTTATTTGTCCTATAACTCATATTAAGCGATGTATGTTGATAACAGTGGAAGTAGTCACCGATTTTAACAATGAATAATGAATATTGCATATAAAAATTATAACGGCTTAGAATTCGATGATTATAAAATTTAACCCTCTTGTTCCATGTGTCATTGTTTGACGTCTGTCAAAACGTGCAATGTGCGCGATTGTTTTGGTTGGTAATAACTATATCGTAGATCAACTGGAGTCTTTATTTTACGGATATGAGTACCAATCCGTACTTTTTCTTTAAAACACACTTATAAGAGCACTGCAAATTGCACATTTTTTGCAAATATGCGGGGATACCTCCCGATGACAATAGGAATCTTGAGTGTTATTTTCGGTTGTTCGGTGATAAGGATTGAGCATTTACGACAGTTCAGTCAATACTTTAGATTAATTGATTAAATCTAGCGATACAGGGCACAGCTATCTTTTGAGGGTTGTTAAATCATTGTTGAAGATAAGTTGAACCGTTCATGTGCCCACGTTGCAGTTTGCCGATATAAATTCACGGATGCAAATAGGCGTTTCGATCTGCAGGTGTACTGTTTGTTGTAAACAAACTGGATGCGTGGATTCTGTAACTTCCACGTTGTGAATTACCGGAGTTTGGTTTGCGAGTTTGATAATAACGTGCTTGCTGCTTGATTCCTACTGTGCCAAAAGAAGTTAACGACCTAAAAGAACAAGGTGCGAGTTGGGTGCATTATCAAAAAGAGTACTACGCATAAACATAAGACATTCGTTATCTTTCGGCTTTCAATACGTGGAATCCGTGACATTTGGGCGGAACAACGATCTGAGTTGATGCTGTTGTTTTGATCAGAGCGCGTCACATTAGCGACGAGAATAGTTTGAGCGGTGCACCACGGGAACCATCGAAAAGCCAGTAATGGTGCAGCGCACATTAATATCAATCGTATTTAGAAATTGGCGGCGGCAGATAGTGCTAAACGTCGGGGTTAGCACCCTTTTATGGCTTAGTTTGATTTCGTTCGTCTGGAGTGGAGGTATGGTATTTCAGAACTTGTGAGTTCAATCAAAAAATTACTATTTTACTACTATCCACCGCTAGTATCTTTACTCCATTGATTACTATTGTGCTTCTTTTGCATCTTTTTGCAGCCAATAACCTTCACATGAACGATGGCGTGCGGACGCAGGACATTATCGCAGGGGACGTGTTTTTTGAAATTCTAGAACCTTCGGCACTCGAGTACACGTACCGTGTGCGGCCAGCGAAAGACTTTGGTGGAACGTTTGGAGTATCGTTCAAAACGGCACGAGGCAAACTGGTGCCAGCGATGCCGGCTGATGCATGCTCTTCGGATTTCGTAAACGCCGATGAACTAGTTGGCAACATTGCACTCGTTGAGCGCGGGTATGTAATCAAAATCATGTATGTTTTAAGGATTGTACTAATTTGTGTACTAGAATTTGATAAGAATCTTGCATGGTGTAGTTTGTATTCAATTTGATTTTAATGATTGTTGTCAGCTTTATATATTTTCTGATATCGCATTTTGAATTAAATTCTCTTTTCTTTTAGTCATTGTTCGTTCCTAACTAAGGCTATCAACGTAGAGAAAATAGGAGGTACAGCAATAATAGTAACAGAGTACGATACAGAAATCGATGATTTCGACTACTACATTGAGATGGTGCATGATAATACGGAGCGAGATACGGACATCCCGGCCGCCTTTTTGCACGGAAAGAATGGAATAATTATACGGCGAACGTTGCAAAGGTTGAACCTTCCGTATGCGATAGTCAATATTCCTGTAAACCTTACATTTATACAGCCACATCAGATAAACCAGCCACCTTGGTTGCCTTGGTGAATGGAAGACACACCCCCGACGTAATAAGCACTTGTGACATGCGAATGCGAAAACTAAGGGAAATAATCATAATCGAGTAAATGAGGAACAAAACTGTACCAAGAATACTTAGGAAAATGGCGGATACAGAATTAAAGGTGGTGCAATTGCTGGTACAAATCATGTGTTACTTAGCGATACCTATAACGACGAGCAATCCAGTTTTGAACGATTTTGTTCCAACGGACACTGTAAGGCTACACCAATCAGCTATGTTTTGGGAAAATTTAGCTACTCCCCGACCAATGCAACCATTCTGGGCCAGTACCGGATTGTGTCCACCAGAACCACGTAATGCCAGTGGAGGATTTTTATTGTCGCGAGATTCTCAAATGAACTTGGACCTGATAGCATCACTCACGAATCGGAGTGTTAGCCATGTACGAATTCATTGGCTGCTAGAGCTTGTCGAAGCGTAAGTTATTTGAAGTTATTTAATTTTTTTGCTATGATTTGAAACGTACCACAAGGTGTAATATAGATCATTCCATTCTTTAAAAACTTTTTTGGAATTTTCTAACACTAACCCTCTGGAATTATAACCCTAAACTGTGTTCAGTAGTTGTGTTGTAGTCTTTTATGTTGTTTGTACCGAAGGACTAGCAAAATAGTTTAAATTGTGTCTTCTAGTGTGAATCGCGACTATGATTTATGTACATTTCCCTTCTTAGTCAATGCAACAAAACACCATCATGCCCCAGATGCGTCATAATAGACAGAAACAAAAGATTGTGATAACTTTGTTGTAAAATATAATCTTTTACTGAAAATTAGTTGATTAATTTAGAGAAATAGTTTGAAAGAAAGCATGCACTTGCTTTTGTAAAGCTAGAAACAAGTAATCTTTTTCATTTAATACTAAGTGCTATTTTCTATATTATATATTAACTTCCTTCCTTGCAGTTCGTTTAAGAATGATCATTATCAGTATAATTTTACCACATTAGACATGTTTATGGATAACCTGTATAATATCGGGCTATATCCTGGGTTTGAGCTAATGGGCATGCCACAGGGTTCAATACATCAGCCGTATCCGGATGCTTTTTGGAAGAGTTTAGTGCAACAGTTGCTTCGTAGATATTCAGGTAATGTCGGATAATTGTGAATAATTTTTGTTGTCTAATCTCTCGAAATTTGCATCAATCCAGGTCGTTATGGGATACATTATGTTGCCAATTGGAGGTTTGAAACGTGGAATGAGCCGGACCTGAGAAATTATAACATGCTGAACTTCACCGTCAATGGTACGTGATAATACATATTTTTTATATTCAAGAATATTGTTAAACCTTACAGTACTTTGATTATGATTTATTTCAGACTATTTGTCGTATGTAACTGCTATTCGATCGGGCTTGGACGCAATGGGAAAAACGCTTTTCTCTGCTGAATCTGTGAACGGAGCTAGGATTCAACGTTTCCCTTTATACGGTCCCGCGGGCCTTTTCAAGTCCGAGTTACAGCATCCTTTTTGCTGGACAGCAATGGCGCTCTGCAATACGCAGGATGAACGTCGATGTCCTTTCGACACCGTCACGTTCCATCGAAAGGGAAGCGGCCGATGGGCATCGGAAGTTGAAAGTAGTGGTCGGCAACTGGTTGAAGAGCTGCTGCATCGTTTCCCGAATGCAAGACATCTTAAGTTTGCTAATGAGTAGGTTGATTGAGTCTGAGAGTATGTCGAGTGATGCAAAGTAACTAATGTCAGATTATTTCTTTATAAACCCTTCTAGTGAAGCGGATCCCATTGCCAGCTGGTCGACTGCCCGCCCATTTCAAGCAGATGTACGCTACGCAGCTATGCTTTTCTCTATCGTCATTCAACACTGGTCAGCGATTGCCAAGGGAAATGTATTTGGACGTTATCTACGGTTCATCTCCCATGATAACGCATTTCTGAGCTATTATCCGTATGTGTTCGAGCAACGTACGTTGCTTGCTCGATTTCAGATGAACCTCACCGACCCGCCGCATGTACAATATATTGTGAAGCCAGTGTTTTCCGCGCTAGGAATGCTAGCAAAGCTAGGACCATTTGCTTTGCCCACCAGGACGCTGGAAGGAAATGTGTCTTATGTGGCGTCGTTCGATAAGCGTATGAAATATCTTTGCCTCTTAGCATCACGCTCGAACGATAGCTCACCGATGTGGGTGAAACGATCGTATTTCAATTTGTCAATTGCATTGGATATGATTGACGATAATCGGCCTCTTTTTTCGGACACCTCAAAAATAAGTTATCTGGTAGAAGTGCTCCAGCAAGGATGGAATGATCCTTTTCGATTGTGGCGATTGCAGGGTAAACCGGCTTATCCTTCTGCATTGCAGTTGGCCGCCATGCGTGCGGTTCAACTTCCCAGTGTTTTCCTAGGAGGACCTCGGATTGTCCAACAGTATAAGGAGAGAAACATATCTCTATCCTTGAATTTACGAGGCCCATGGATTGTCAGTGTAAGAGTATGCAGTAAAGATCATCAACGCATCGGACCAGTTGAAGGACTACGCGTGAAAATAGTATACAAGGACGAAGCATTAGTACTTTGGAAATCACCGCTATTAGGAGAAACTAGGTGGATAATAGTTATCAATTGCTCAAATCTTGTTTGATGTATAATATTATTAACTAAAGTGTATTGCTTTGTTTCGCTACAGGTGCATTCACCAGTATGAAGTGTGGTTTAAACCTATTGTTTCTTCATTTGACCACCCGCCGACGATGCAATGTAAATGGCATCAAATCAACGTTAGAACCCATACTCCATTTATGTTTTATCAGCATACCAGCAACATGAGTATATTTAAAGATCGCTTGATTGCGCATCGTCAAGGTGTGTTCTAAATTAACTCTACTAAAAGGCCGCATAATTGAGAAAGTCAATTTAATAAATTTTAGATAACAATTTTACTAATGATAACTTTGTTTTACCATTCATGCAGGTTGTTCTGGCGGTGCAGGATATTACAAAGTACGCAGCATCGATTTCTTTGGTCGACGGAGTCCATTTTCAACAACAGTGTACCACAACCCAGAGGATACTACTTGAATCGTATTGTCGATGAATACAAGGATATTGTCCAAGTATCCATTTCTTGAGGAAGACGGAGGAAAAACGTTGAATTTTCCGGAGGGGTGCCATGAGCTGTAAATGCGTTTGCTGCATAAGTCGTATGCTTCGAACAATGGCGAAACTATTTGTGCGTTCACGGATTATTAAAGTTACAATTATTTAACAAATTGTCAAATGAAAAGCGCACGTTGAAAGGGAAAGTCACGATGAAAATGAAATAGTTTATTCATTACTAGAGTTGTAATTAGTAATAGAAGAGCGTTATACATATAAAAAATTATAGAAAGATAGCGAGAGGAAAATTTTGGTTCAGCTATTCACGAAAAAATTAATTTTTCAGAACGTTCCGAATGTGTAAATAATGAATCCCAGTTTGTAAATACGATAACTAGAAGACTTATATAAAAGATTTAGGACTAGAATAGGCAACCAGGAAAATGCCAATGTAAAATGTAATATAAAACAAGAGAAACTGTATATAAATAAAATTACCATCTTTACGGATGGATTGCACGTATAGCTGTGTGAATTGAAAAGCAAACTCGTCGTTTATTAAACTGAAAGAAAGAAAAAAATTCAAAATATCCATAATTTAATTGGTTTTACATCCCTAATACAAAACAGCTAGTTAAATACAAATAAAAGTCCTATTTAGCTTTAATTTTACAAGAAAATCTTTTCCTGCTTGATACAAAGGGTGGAAAATGTAACTTTTCCGGTGAGTGGTATAACATGTTACAAAATGCTGCTTAAACTGAATTTTTACACATTTATTTATTCTTACTTATCAAAAAAATATATATATAAAATTACCTAAACTACCGAAAACACGGAATTAGCTTTGTATGATACCGTCCATTCGTTATTTTTCACTCACGACGCACGAAACCCAGATTCTCCCAGATTCGCTAAAAAACGTCTCAAAACGAAAATTTTCGAAATCAGCTTTGCTAACCAAAACCGAAATTTGGTACCAGGAGAGCATGCCTCGAAGAGGTTGCTACCAGCTAGGTTCCCCAGCGCAATCAGTGATCTCGTTCCTATGCATAAACAAATATATTGCCATCTCTCTCTAGTGTTATCGACACATATCGCCGCTCTCTCCAGCGCGTGAGTATCCGTCTTCTATCTCTAACGCCTACGATCGCCCGGTATTGTACGTTCACTACGGGATGTAGTTATGTCTTGGTGGTCATAAATTATGAGATTACAATCGGATTTAAATTACCTGTAAACATAAATTTGAACATAAAACAGCACAGAAAGCTGTGTGAGATAAATGTTTGTGGCGCAAAACAATGTTTACAAAACCATTGAGTATGTCTATTGCACGAAATCAAATGAAAAACAAATGGAGCTTAAAACTAGTATCTTTTTATTATGCATTGGACCATAGTGCATCGATGATCGATTAGTCCAATCACGTTGCTTCCCTAGAACGAGAGATATATAAGGCGATAACGTAATTTTTGGGACGATCTTATTCCCCCCACGCCCACATAATATTGACTTCCGCCATTTCTAAAATTAATATATACATAAATAAAAGCCCTGCGCGCTTTTATTCTGGGCAATTATGCAAATATTCTAAAAAGCCACCGCATGCAATCGAGATTTTGAGAATGCAGCGGACAATGGTAGAAGAAGGAGATCATACAGAAAAGAAGCTGCATTCGTTAGAGCTTAGCGATATTTGCTTAACCTGATCCTTTATCGATCAGCTCATCCTCATCCCTCAGCGCACTGATAAGTCGAATGGTTATAAAACTTTAGCTCAATGTCGGAGTATTCTAAATAGCTGTTAATTGACTTTATCTGACAAAGACTGGAATGTTGTTTTAATTTTGTTTGCATTCTATTTCATACACTGTAGAATATGTGATGGGTTCAAAAATGGATGGCGCTTGTTAGTTCGCCACCGGGCTCGTTAGTTCGAAACAAGGTAGTACCTTCAATAGGTAGTAGCATTAGTATATGCGAAAATATAGATCAGCAAAGTTCCAAACAAATTAAATCTAAAGTTTTAACGACAATCGATTAAACGAGCCTGTGATTTCAATAAACAAAATAAGCCACATGCATGAACTCATCTGACCGTAATTTTTGATATGTGCTTAAACGGCCTCTTAGTATAGTATAGTAAAATAAGGTATTTAGTAAATGTTTATAACTATACTATCTGCTCAAATTGACACGATATTGTTTTTGATTATACTTTCATCAATGCACCTACCCGCAACCATAATCTTGTATCAATGTAAGCACGGCGGTTAGTCTAGTGCACTTTCCTTGCGGTTGGTTGAAAACCACCGAGTATCCATTTCGCGGAAAACGGAACTCATGCAACCACCGTTTTCCATCCATCGGAGCACGAACAAGAGACAGTTCCACACACGCCATCGTAACGCATCGTTTCGTGATCACGGTGAAACACGACACTGAAACACCGGCGATGACTCATCGAGGCTGTTGTTGTTATCCTCGCTAATTATTATTTGCTCGCGGCATCGTGGTGCGCCGGTGTCGTATGAAATTCTGCAATATGGCCCCCTCCCCTTTGGCAGAATGTCCTGTTTTGCGTTCTTTCTATCGAACAGCATGACCCGGAAAAGGGAGCTGGTGGCAAGGAGCTTTTAATGAAACCAAAGGTTGGGGCTAGGGAAGGTCCTGTTACAGCTTTGGATTGACAATAACCACAATTAGGAGGCTAATTATTGCGATCTATTCGGCAATAACCCGCTTTAAAGTTACCAAAGGCTTCCCTGTGCTGTATGCTTCAGCGTTGGTGCTAACAATTAGCATCGTTTTCATTTTTTTACCTATTGATTTGTGCAGTACAAAAGCTCTCTAGATTTTGTTTATATTTCAATTTTATTCCACACAACAATAGCTTGGAATTATAGACTCCTGAGTATCTATTCCTTTTGTTTTTCAGAGATCATAATGAATGGAGAGCAATGGAACAAATGATCGGAGATGAGTTACAGAAGAAAAAAGAAATCAAATTTCATATAATCGATAAATTATGCTTGCTATATAAAGCTGAATAATACCATCAAATGAAAAAAATATGATAAATATTTTCCGGTTTCGTCGATTCGCTGAGCTGAAAGTGAATTGGTTCGCATAATCACAAAATGATGCACTTATTCTTAGTGCTGTGCTTTATATTGCAACGGTAATGCAACAGGATGCAGTAAGGTTGTAAAGTGAACGAAGTGCATACGCTTCGTACAAACAGACGGTGTTAATGCAGACGTCGTCGAGTCTGGAATTTCCTCTGCAGGTACGAGCAAACAGTGCAAGCAAAAAAAAATGGAGAACAAACCGTGGGATTAAACATCGATAAAAGCACGGTTAAAAACCGCCAGATAGCATCGAACGCCAAAGGGCATCGTATTCGTGCCGAAGTCGCGTGAATGGACAGAAAATACCCGTCAGAAAGGATGGAAACAAATAAGCCCATGCTCGTGCCAAGCCAATTTCATGCACTTTCCGGTCGTTCCGTGCGAAAGATGGCGTGCGTGGATGGTTGTGTCTGCGCGTAAAAAAAAAGGGATGATGGCGAAGGGTTGAACGCGTTAGCATAATACATTAAACCGATAAAAAGGCGTACGCGCACTGGCCTCGTTGGCACCATCGCTTTGCGTGTTCATCTCTGATGTTCTGGTGTGGCACTGGAAGCTTCGTGATGAGTGTCCTTTTATTGTACGACCGTGTTTGAACTGCCACCAGAGCCTTGTGGCCTTTTTATGTGGCCTAAAGCTGGCTTATCTAAACCAACAATGAAACTGTTTTAATGCTGTTGTCTGATTATATTTTCTTGCTATGACGCATCGGTCACACGAATAATAGTTCGTTGAGCCAGTTAATCCTGATAATTTTACTTAGGCAAAGTTTTAAAGAAAGTTAGGTTAGAAATCAAAATAATATAAAATGGTAAATAAATGATTTAGCTGCCATGTTAGCATGAAATCAATAAATAGTATGGATTTGAGACAGATAGTTCAATACGGACTATGCTATTCAGGCTTAGATTTTTATCAGTTTTTAATCATCAGGCTTGTGTTTAGGTTATTTGTGCAAATTAATGTTTGCTTGGTATGAACTATTCACACATTGTCACCGAACACGTGCGCAAGGACTCCGCTGGGCTCGAAAATTTGTTCTTCCACTTGCTTCGATTTTCAACTGCGTTCATTTTCAATCTATGAGGGATCGATGCATTTCCTTTTTCATCTCTGTTTTTCGGAGTAATCAACATAAGAACAAAAAAAAAAGGAATTAGTATATGCGAGAAAAACCGAACAGACATGCAGCATTTGCTCGCGTGCTGCCATGTTGATGCCCTCTCGCTCATAAACGGTAGGCAAAAGGTAGTACTTTTGGTCTTTTTTCTGCTTGCCTTCGGGGAAAGGACATACTGCAAAAAGGGGAGGTTGTTGACGGGTTTTCAATCGAAGCCAACCGATTCGCGCTCGAGGGCGATAGGGTTGATAGATTTTTCGTGCAACAGAGTGGAAGAATTGCGATCAAAAAATGACCGACGGGATTGATGTTGAACTCAGTTAGCTATAATTGTGTGTGCATGCATCAGCAATCTGTTCGTGTAGTACACCCAATGAAACATCTCTTCAATATAATGATTTTAGGGCCATTAGCGTTTTAGTTAGACGAATTAAGTTACTTTAGAATTTGTCTCATTTCAATGATTTTAAGGTGCGTTTATTCAACAAGTTTTAATTTATGATGATACTCGCTACATCTTTGTGCATTGCGATATTTACTAGAAAATACTGTATACATTGATTGATGGGTGGTATTTCCATTCCCTGGAAAAAACAGTCCCAAGGAGCAGCATGGATATTTCACAGGAATCACCGTGACGTAGGATGAGCCAGATCAAAGCTACTCACTTGGTGTCACCTACTTCAACTTTAAGTGCACCCTTACAGCTATTTCTCCGTATGTTAGCCTCGTTCACGGTTCACTGCCGGAATGCAAATGCACTCAACGATTGCAGTGTGCAGTGGCAGTGAGTGAACGGTCATGTGGAGTGTGTGTTTCTTTAATATAAATATATTTAACACCTTCTCTGGCACTCCATATTTGACCATTCTCGAGTGTGTGCCATTAAAAGTTGTTTGTGCGGTATGTCGACTAACTTCCAGAAATGACCAAATTTTTACTATCAAAGCAACTAATGTTCATGCTAGCATCCTAACACTATACTGTACAGGATTTTTGCTAATATTTGTCTTAGTTAAACAACTCTAAAGTATTAATTGCAATGAAAGGAGGCTTTTGTGATATTATATTAATTCATTTACCCGCAAATAATGTAGCTAATGACAAGCATATGATAAGGAACATGAGCACTAGAGAAACAACCCAATGAAAATTTGTGATAAATATTATGATATATTATTTCTATTACACCTCCAAATACATCGATAAAGCTATCAAATTGAACCCCAATGTCTACAAATACTATAATCAATTAGCCTCAGAAATGCAAAAATATAAAACGATGCTCTTTATCGCGGAAAAGTCAGTCAAGTTCCGTTAATTTAGAGCACGAACCAACCGACAACCGCTAACCAGCGGGTCGGTACGTACTAGTAGAGGCAGTAAATTAAGAGCCCGTTGTTGAGGTTTAATCCGCTCCTCGGGGTGAACCCGATGAGTGGCACAAAACGGTGCGCATCCATCCATCCTGACCATCCTGAATGCACTGCAAAACGTCCAGCTCTAACCCAGTTCCGGTTCCGGGCGCGGTGCACACGTGCGGTGCGCTTATCATCTTCCTCCGCTGGGTTCTGACCTCCAAAAAAGGGACATTGACGTGGCCCTTTTTTTTTTTTGGCTGTTAGTGTGCGTGCGCGCTTCAGCTCACCATTGTGGCCAGGTCGCCTATTTGATGCGCTCGCCTGCGTTTGCAATAACTTACGGTCGAATGCGCGTCGAGTCCGGTGGGAAAAGCGATGAATTTTCCTAACCTCCCCGGCCCGGGCCACGGAAGGCGTGCGCTGCAAAAAAGGGAAAAGCTGCACCGCGGGAAGTTTACCATTTTATGCACCACTTATTGATGAATTTCGTGAATGGTCGCTGGTTAACGGAGGTACAGCGGTCATTGCGATTGCCGAGGCCCCAGGAGGGTGGGCGTGAAGGCGGATTTAATGAAAGATCACCGTGATTTATGTTCTATTTCTGCATTCGCAATTTGTCCCCACCCGTTGGAGCTGACCCGTTAAAAACTGGCCAGAAATTAGAGCATTGTATATTTTGTGAGTTTAGCCTCGTGCCCGTGGAAGGGAAACCCGAGATTGTTGAGCCAAAAATAAACAAAGAAATTATGTTTACTACCTTGTGGAGCGTTACTTTAGGTTTTTGACCATCAACTGTGCCTGTTTGACATTACATTTTTCGTTTGCTTTCGTATATGCAATGATTTTAAAATATTCTATTTCTCGTTAAAATGTTTGAATTACATCAAGCTTTATTTATTACGTAGAATAAACAACTAATTTCATTGAGTTTAAACGATTATTTTTATTTGTTTAATGTCTTTAACTCAAGAACAATCCGATCTGTAGTAGGTCAAACTTTTGAAAAATATTTACCTTTTGTAATGAGTGGCTCAACGAAATTCTAGCCCTTCAGTTAAGCTGTTTCCGGACAATTTTCTGTTTTTGTGATTTACTGACATCCAGCCCCAAGCTTTCATCTTTTAATTTTTCTCACTTTTTTACGCCTTAGCTGTTGTAAAATGAAGACCAGGCATCAAAGTTTGAAAGATTGTGCTTTCGTTGCGCAACGCGCAGCCCTCACATTATTTTTGTAAACAATTCGCACAAATGCTACCAAAATCGTTTACCGTGATTTCACACCTTCGCCCTTGAGCCGTTTTTTCGGAGGCTTTCACTTCCGCATAGGGATGCCACAACGCGGAGGTACACAAAATGAAGTTTTTCCGGCTAACAATCCTTCCGATGTCGAACTTTGTGCACTAAACTTTCGCTTGGAAAACGTAACAATTTTAGGCTTTTGCATGTTTCTTTTTCTTCTCTCTCTCTCTCGCTCTCTCTCTCTCTCTCTCTCTCGCTTTTCATCCAAACTTTCCAACCCCCCACACAAGGGCCGAACTAACGAGAAGGTGGAAATTTTTCCATCACGCCCCGGCAGCCTTCTGGCCGGTAAAATATTCGTCTTAAAAATGATCCTGTCCGAAACGGGCTTTCGTCTTTTTTTCGGCTCTCCCACTCAATGTCCTTCTGGATGGGAGGATGATTTGGTTACAAGTTGCGGGGGGGGGGGGGGGGGAGGGGGGGAGTCCTCCCTCTCGCCGGATACAATGTAGAGCGTTAGCGGAAAGTGTTCGTCCGATCAAAGCCCGGATGAGCGAAGACCCCAAACAAAGAAACTACCGTTTTTCCGAGTTGAAAGTGGGTTGAGGGATCGGTATATCCTTCATGCCCGATTCCCGCCTCCCCCCAAATGTCCTCTCGATCACCTGTGGGGTGGTGGGAACAGCGCAAGTGAGAAAGAAAGTGTGTGTGAGTTGGAAAAATAAACGTGGGAAAATAAATTGTTTAGATATAATCACGTTCGGGGATGCCGCTTGGAAACTCGTTTCGAACAAATTTCGCTTCATCCTGTCGTCCTGTTTCTTTTTAAACCGATGGATTTGTTTTTTTTTTCATTGAGCTTAGTAGAGGTTGGGTTTCATTTTCCGGTACAGGATTTTCCATCACCATCACCATGTATGAGCTGACCGACTATGAGGCGATGGGTTGATCGAAGCACAAAACGGATGTTATCACGTTTATTTGCGGTGTTTGTGATTGTCATGAGATGGTCCTCTACAGACTCGTCTAGGATGGTGTTCGAATTTGAACGATTGGTCATTATTCAGTGTTCATTTGAACTGCTAAACTGTATACTTTTGTTGTAATGACAAGAAAGATAAAGAAGAAAACTTTGTTTTTGACAAATTTACTAATTTAATGACGAAAACGGTTTAATGTTTGATAAATTAGGTTTAAAGTATTGTAGTAACATGTTAAATTAGGCTTTTTATAGACTTTTTTCAGGACCCAATCTAGTTTTAAAGCGTTGTTTCGTACAGTTTAGATACGATTCTATGCTGAAATAGCTTTTGTTTGCAGTTGAATGAGTTTATTAAAAAAACATTACTCACTATTTGCCATGTATCTTGTTTTTCGTTCTACGTATACTTCTCTACTGTTGCTAGCGCAACGGATAGGTTTAAAATAATGTATGGCCGTTGAGACTGAAAACAAGCGCGTCAGCCATAGGTCGGGTTTACAAGAAATAGCAGAGCGGCAGCTGACACCTCTGCAAGACCTCTGACCGGCCAAATTGTAAGGCCGAACCAAAACGAACAAACCGTGGGAAAGACCTGCATGATCATTAGTATATAAGCTAAAATGTGTGGCAAATAAAGTAGTGTCGATCTAGAGCACGAAAAGAAAGGGCCCTCTTATTTTATTTCAAGGAAAGAACGGAACTCTCCTCTCGGCTAAGACTGGCACTCGTCAGGGTACTCTGCCCAACACAATCCAAAAGTTCTGCTGAATTCGGAACCCCCCTTTGTGGCAAAGGCTTTCCAGAAAGGCGAGGAGCAACTAGCGGGAAGGTATTAGGGATCCAGCGAATTCTGCAGACGATTGATCTCGGGCGGAGAGACCCCTTTAAAAAAAATAGCCACGACCAGGGAGTAGCTTCGAACAGCTGGGCCATACCTTAGCGTGGCCCGTTCGGACGCCCCGTTCGTAACATCTACATAAGTAAGCAACAAAAAAAAATTAATCCCTACAAAGCTAGTGGATGGAACAGATAGAAGATTTAAGCCGGCGCCAAACTTCTCTGAACCCATCGCACAGGTAGAAACCAGCTTACGACCCGAACACAGGTAGAACCCGTGCAGAAGAAGAGATGCGATGAAACAGCAAAGGTCACTGACCGAAACGAAATCCGATGTCAACGTCGCAGTGCGCAGTGAACGTAAGTTGCTCCGAGTGGAGATCTTCGCACGGTTCAACGATTACCGTTACAGTTATACTCGTGCCGAAAGAACACCCAAAACAGATCGTAATCGCTCCCGCACTCGCTCGATCGTTTGCATTCGCTCGCACACTAGCGCACAGAGTTCACACAGTGTAGTTTGAAGCTGGCGAGACGCGCCCGATCAGCTTAGTGGTTGTGGGCTGGAATCTTGCGTTTTACTCACCGTATTTGAGGAATTTATTAGATTTTAAAATATCAAATTGATAAATTAACCTATTTTCTGCTTTTACAAAAGCCTTATAAATTGTGTTGCATATGAAGAACGCTTATGAGAATAAATTAATATTGATTTAACCTTTTTTTTTAATCCGAAGGTCTGATTGAATTAATTCAATTACAGCTTATGAGTGGTTTGTAGAGCTCGTCAAATAACCTCGTTGTATGGAATTGATTCTTGCGGAATGTATGTACAATCAATTTACGAGTCGAATCGAATTCCACGCCGGGTTTTGTTCGAACTTTTTACCCCAAAAAAAAGCGAGAGAATGAACGAAGGTGTTGCTTTTACTGCCACCTGTGATTCATGGTGTTATAATTTATGCTTCTTTCAAATCCACCGGCACCAGTTACACCGGCCAACACCATCTTGAAGAGTGTATCACTTACAGCTTGGAAAACTTGCACTTGGGTGCCGCAGCAACACCCATGTTCGCTGTTGGAGCAATTTTGAAAACTTCGTCTAACTGGACCAGCCTGCCGCGTGGCCATTAGGGGAAAGTTGGCCAGCGTTTGGTGCGAATGCTGCCCAAGCTGGAGGCGAACTTCGACCGACAAGGTGTGAAACATCGCTGGCCCAATGTGTGTGATTATTTATCATTCCCTGACGGGTTTTCGTCCTGACGAACCGTGGGACACGGGCAGGGTTGGAGCTGGAAAACTGGGGGAGGGGTTTTCAATTAATAATTTTCTTCCACCGCTAGCTTACGGAATGCGCGGGCATCTCTACGTTAATGATAGCACAATACTGAGGTCGTGTCAGAATAGCTCAGGTGGAAATAAATCACTCGCCAGCCACAATAGCTGATGGTCGGAACTGGTTTATGTGAGTGAGGTTGGGAGTTGAAAAGTTTGCGTTCAATTTCCCGCGTTTTAGCGAGTCTTTCGATGTCTAGTGTATGTTTTCTTTGCAGTTTAAATGCTTCTTGTTACTACAGGTGAATAAAACTGACTAATATTGTGTACATTACTCGTGTGCAGTTAACGCTGAGTGAATGATTTTTTAACCCTCTATGAAGATTTGTCGAAAGGACTATCGAGTGTTTTTATAGTAACTCAAATACTTTTCGTATGATAATTGTTCAAATGCTGTTTTGATTTCGATGTAGCATACCAAAACTGGATAAAAATAAACATATCCTGTTGGATGCAAAAATACTACTATGCCACTATAATGGACTACTATAGCTTCAAGACTTGAAGTATCTCTTTTTTATATGTTTTTCTTCAAACTAACATGCACACATCGCACAACGAAATGCTTAGGCCGTGGTTGTGTACATACTCAAATTGAATCTCCAAAAATAGAGCCTCCATTCTTTGCACATCCTGAGAAAAGTAGGCGTGGAAACCTCAAAAAAACGATCACCTCTTCCCATCGAAAATTAGGTCAACTAAACCGACTCGTTACTTGCTTGCAACCAAACTAAAGCCTTCACGTCGAACGGGAACGCTTTCGAGGCTTCAGGCTTTCATTTTTCATCTCCTAACGAGCTAGCGGCTCGTCAGAAAGTGGATCGAAACCGAGGCTCAGTGCGCCTGATAAAAAAATCCCCTATTTTGGGAAAGGGAAAACCTCCTCCTCAGATGGTCGCCAGGGCCGAAATCGATTTTCAGCCCAAATTGACGTTAATAAAATGCAGACAAACGCCAAAGTCAATCACGAAATCACAGCCGGGTAGATGTGATGCGGCGTGGAAATGCAGAAAACGCCGAAAGATCGGGATAAACTGGGGCAAATGCTCGCTGTGCCACGGTGTCTTTGGGCGATGGAGGGAACGACAACAAAAAATCGGCGAGTTTATAGTGCCAAGGGTGGAAGAGTCGGTCAATGTTTGAGCCCAGATGCAGAAGCAAACGAAAAAGAAACGACGTTCAAACCTTATCAAATGAAAGGGGAAAAGAAAGCTCGTGGCCTATGCGTTCGCGTACATTGCAGTTCGAATTGTGGTGCTGTGGTGTGTATGTATTTTTAGCAAGGACACCACACTGACTAGTTGCAACGCCTAGAGTGCATGAACCCACAAAAATACTGACAAAACTCAAACATCAACGACACAGCTTCAAGTGGGTGTTTTTTAGGCTGAAATTGGACAAACAGCTCGAGTTCTAGTTCCTTTCAGAAGCTCAGCAAAGCACACACGATAGATATCGCCGTGGTCACAAACACTCGACTGTATGAGACTATCCAAAACCCATTCAAAGGTTTTAAGCCTTAAAGTTCCGCTGAATGATTATGCGTTGGTTTTAAGAGGAGCGCATTTTCTTCGCCCACTGTTTGCCAGCTCCGTATCCTGGCTGCCAAACGTGCCGTCCGATGTGATACGCTTAAACGACGGCATTGAACGGGAGCATGTCGCCATTTGCAGGAGATGGAGCTCCATTTTGTGGGCTATATAGAGAAAGTGCCACATCGCCGTGACATACGAATCGGACGTACGCGCGATCGTCCCATCCCAGGACACACGTCGTGCGGCTGAGGCTCGTTCAAATTGACACTTATCGACATGAACGGCTTCCCAAAAACCCCTGAAGCGCTCCAGCCGAATCGCCTTCACACAAATTATGCTCGTTTATGCCGAATTTCTTGGCGCTCGTCTCCGGTGGATTTGGGGCAAATGGCGCTAGTGCCGTCGTCTTTCGAACGCTGACGATTTCCGTACCGTGAAAATAGGTGAAGCATTGCCGGTGAAAGCGCACTGAACCGGATCGGGGGTGTGCTTGGTGTCGAACGGAAAGGGATTTGAGTGTTACCATTGCGTTTCGCTTGGTCTATGGGGATATGGCCGACATTTGCGGGCATTCCTAGCGCTTCTTGTGATTGCTTGACATGTTTTGAATCAAACCAATGTCTGGCAATGTGTTCACGATCTGCTGTTGAAAGAGGTTTTTAGTACAAGTGAGATAAACTTGAGTGTAATATAATACTTCATACTTGTGGCTTATCATGGTAACAGTGATTATTGTCCTAATACTAGGTTATATGATTCAATGTGAAATATACTCTGTAATGGCAGTGTATTGAATAAAACAGATGTATTTCAATAAGTTTAAATTACTCTGTTGTTTAGTCTGTTTATGAATTTGTGTTTATGAATGTTTGTCTGTTTATGAATGAATCCCTCGAAAAGGACTGCTTGCACAAAACAAGCGAATGGAAAATTATCAATCTCGAATGACTGACCTGAGTGACAGGACCTCATTTAATCGAAGGGAAGATATGTTCTTTTCACAATTAACACTATTTCTTCGCTGGTGACGATTTTGCCATCAATTTCAAAGCAAAGCGACTCAAAAGTTTGTTTTCGTTTGCAATAAGATGCAAAAGCGCGTGCCTGCTCGCAAGGACGAAGGCTCCGGCTGGGTGAATGACATTTAAAAAAACTCCCAGTCGCGCAGCAAGCTGTTTATGTTTGTTGATCCAAATTTGATCAACAGCGTAAGGAGGGTAAAGAAGGCGGAGCCAGGGCTTGTTTGGGCTGAAATGATCAATCTAAACTGTCAACATAAGAACAAGAAAAAAAAGAAACAAACACAAGGATATAAGGCGAGTTATACGAAATCGCTAGCTGGAGATGCATTGGAGCTTATTTTTCTCATCCAAAAATACTGGGGAGAAAATGAAAAATGGAAGAAGAAAGTAAATCATTTTTGCATGAATAACTTTGAAGCTATTTAAGAGCATTTATAATCATCACAGCACTCCAGTCTACCCGTGGAATGTACCGTTTCTATTTTTCTTTTTCAGAGAAGTAGGCGATGATTGAAGTTGGTGTTTTCGTAAAGCGTCGCAAACCAAGCAAGGATCGCATGTTCAGGGTATTCTGAGAACTGTAAGGAGCTATGCGTGCTATTCTTGCAAACAGATTTGTACACATTATTTTTTCTGTTTCGTTTTGTTATGTAAGTACACACTTTAGCCGTTGCTTTTTCACGTTAAATTCTTGTGCATTTTGCACAAATAAATCGAAAATGACGGTTAACAGCCGTGTTTTTTTTTCTTCACTCACCCTAACCCAACAGCACCTTTGAAAGCGAAGCATTTGAACATCAGACGCACCTAGGCAAATGGCACCGAGACACTGAAAGGAAAAAAATATTCCTAGAATCTACCGACTAATGAACGCAAACGCAAACAGGTGGCCCTATTGAAGGGTTTCCGATTGCGGTGCCGACCTGAAATTACGATAATTAATAGAGGGAGGTTTGTGTTTCTGTTTGGGCACAAATTACAGCAATCAGCATCTCGGATTGATTATTTTACGAGCACGAAGTAAAATGGCACAAAAACGAGTCCATTTTCCCATGCACGGAGGCTCGACTGCAGGACCTGTTGCGTGCCGTTCGATTGCACCGGGCCGGAGCAGAAAACGAGGGAGCAAAATTCCAGGTACGGTTTCATTTACCATCGTCAAAGATATGGCAGGTGCCGTTCTTTGGGGGGGTTTTTCTCGTGCCATCTCGTTTTTGTAATTAAGAAAATTTCCCATCCCTCTAGCGAACCGGCCCTTATTCGTGGGAAAGGCGTTGATTGTTTTACCTCTTGGAGCTCAGCTTTTCAACCACCCTTCGTATTGGAAGCAAACATTGGTCCGGTCTGCGTGTTTGACTTTGGAACGGCCACACTTGGTGCGGTGTCTAGTAGCGTATTTTACGCATTCGCAAACCAGTCCGGTGAATCTGGGAGTTGATTCGTTTCGATGGACGTGATATGGCAGTTTACATACGTTTCGTTCGAAAAAGCCGATTCCTTTACATCGGAAAGCCGTACGGGCCGGAAAGATAAACATGATATAAATAATTTTCTGTTCGTTTTGTGTGCTCTGAACACATTTGATCTGTGATAACGATTCTTTATGGGTAGGAATTGCTGGTTTTTAGTTTCTAGGTAACATTTCGAATTGAAACCATTCCGGAACAGAGACATGTGGTGGAAATTTGCTCACTACACACTCCCTTAATAAAGTTGTTTCCTAAATTAGCATTTATGACAATGCAATTAATTACATTTTAAATTTTGGGAAATTAAGTGTTTCCGTGCAAGAATGAGTTCTGTCACTTTTACATGTGAAGCCATTTTCATAATAATCGATTGAAAATTCCCGTAACTTTTGTATTTTAAACCCGTAGCATACCTATTTTTATATATATAAATAGTAACGTTGTTGAGAACTTGCTGAGAGATATATGAATAAGTTTGTCTAAATCCTTGACATACAGCTATTTATGTTGTGCTCTAACGAGTCCTTGTTGAGCATTTTTTTTATGTGAAACATCTTCTCCAAGCACACCCGAGTTGAAACGTGATACTCGCCTCGCCTTTTGGAATGCAATTTGCGTATTCGTGAGCATCGAGGCGTGTGATTTCAGTGCTCGGATATCCCACGAATACACCGTGGCGTGTTTCGTCCTTGCATCGATGCGTACGCCTTCGCCGTAGATTCGCGCTCGCCAGAGAAACCTCGTATCAATGATGGATGGGGCAAGTTGAGCAAGAAGATGCTCGTGCGGGCGTGCTTTCAAAGGCGAACAGTGATGATACGCGTCTGATTCATGGTCATCCCGTTTCCATGGGAAAAATGCCAAGCGGTTGCTTCCCTTTCGAAGGCTCATCTCGTTGCGTTTGGTGAAGAAAGTTACTAAGCAGCTTTTTGGCCGTGGCTCATTATGCTTTCATTTGGATTAGGTTATCTGCCTCTTTCATAGTCGGTAACCTTGGAAGGATTCATTACGCATTGCTACATTGGAGTAACCTTCGTAATTTTCAACCGTAAATAAACAACAACTCTCCCATTTTTGAAACAACCTTGAGGACTACGTTCCGGAGCAAACGGAGTGAAAATCTGCTAAAAAGCTAACAAGTCTGTATCGCAAAAAGAGAGAGTTTAACAGACGGTAGGGATGAGCAATAGGGTCGTACGACGAATGATTTCATTAGGAGCTGGCGGGCAAATCGATGAATAATGGAAGCAGCTATCGATTTCCGCCAGACAGTCGCATTAGGACAGTAATTTTTGTTCAATTTAAGAAAGCTTGCACCGTTCGTCCCAAGTGGTGTTTATATTCATAATATATGTTCTTGGCCGCTTGATATATGGAGCTTGGTCTCTTGAAACGCTCTACATTTCTTGCATATTTGTTGGGATAAGAGAAGCCATGAAGGCACCCCATCCTGTAGCGTTCAATTGGAACGCATGGCCGACAAAAAAGATGCTAAAAACACGCATCGATGAGCGCACATGAAAGTGCCGTTGGGTGGATTTTGTATGGGTAAAAATGTTTGCCGAAGGTTTCATACAACCCTGCTGGCAGCCGAGCGTGTGGGTCTAAGAAATGGAGGAATTCTCCGGAACTGGAGAAACTTCGAGCCGGGTTTTCGAGCTATACATCCTCGGTGCGTGAGTTCCATGGATACGGTATGACGACATGGTTTAGTGACTTTAATATGTTTCCAAACCAACGTCCACTCTCGGCTTGACTAACCGAGAACGGGTATTTGACAGATGAAAGTGTACCCGGTTGCGAGGATCGATGAGACCGTAGGCGTATAAAGATGAATAGATTATTTTCGTGTTTAGGTATGTTTACGACGACCAGAATGTGGAGCGGTTATTCGATTATTGTGCGCTTTTCAAGCAGCATGTTGTGCAAAATGGGTCATTGGATTGGAAGGGTTTGACCGTTTCGTAGGAGCGCATAAAAGAGATTTTAATATTTTATTTTACAAGAAATTATCTATGATTTTTTCTCAGCTACGTTGCTTTCGCATTAATCGAATTGCAGGACTTCAGATACATATTTGTTTCATAATGCACGAGGTATCTTTACGATATCGAGTTAGTTATTTTTATTCAGGGATGTCTTTGTGCCCTTTAATATATACGTCCGTTTCCTTTAAGAGCACTTATTGCGACTTGTCTTCGACAGCTGTGATCAACACTCAGCCGGAATCTACATATTTACGCCATCGCGGAATGATTTTAAAATGATAGTCTCTCCTTCTGTCACGCTCTAATGCGCTAGGTCGGGAAACCCCGGTGAACCAAACGGCGAAGCTGAATTAATGCCGACAAACAATATTGAAGACGATCTTTCCGTTCGATGATGGCCGGCTTCGTTATTCCCCAGCCGCGGGAATGGAAGGTTCGCAAATGGAGCGCCCGAGTCGAGTCCGGCGAAGTGTCACGATTTATTCAATCTGACGCGGCTGCTCGTTCTGCTGCTCAGCACGCGATCGCTTTACTCAGCACTCTTTGCATATTCATTGGAGATGGATCGGAAAATGGACTAGCATCCATTCTGCTTTTGTCCTAACCGTGGGCTTGTATGGGCGATGTTTTAGGTTTATAGAATATAATATATGGAATGGATTTTATGAGCATGATTGTATAACAAACAAATAGTGTTAAAAGACTACATTGACTATCTAAATAATGTGATTTACTAAGTATATTAGAAGGGTTGAAATAAATTTTGATTAGCAATAAGCTGAATATTATTCGGTACTTATATTTAGTATGGTGCAATTGAGCGAATGTAATATATTAGTCCTTTCAATTAAATCACAAGTTTAACAATCCCTTTGTTACGTTCTCATGAAAATCATTCAGCACACGCTGAGCTACGTCGATAAGGAGCTGCAGTGGCACAAACCATACCATAGAGCCATTCGGATTGATTTGCATTTGCTCACGTTCATTCAGCTGCACTGGCACTTCGTGATATAGAAAGCTTGTTCAAATGGAGCTGCTGTTTTGTACCTATTCCATTCCACCCGCTACCAACGGATGGGTGGCAATCAAGGAAATCAACGCCAACCATCATTTGCCAACGCTTGCGTTCGTGTTGAAGTGACTATCTTATAGATGCAGCGTATCCTTGGCTAAGGATGTTCATCTACGTGATATTATGAGGCGTTACACGAGACAAAGACAAAGCTTTGGGTTTCATCAGTGATTGGAAACTGTCGATATCGGGTGTGTCAAGTCGACGGAAAGCGAGAACAAGGATCCGGAAATGAGGAAAATTTCACACAGCCGTGGGCTAGTTTTAAAGCAAATCAATAATCTTCGTGTATCGTACAAAATTATATGCGGCCTTTTAGTCATTTACAGTTTCTACAAGGATACCAATGTAAATAATCTTCAGGAGCTCGAGAAAAGCTATTGAATGAACCTTTTCTTATCTTATTTTTGCAACCTCTGCAACCCGTAACGACCTAATGCACTACCGAAATCACTCACAGCAAATGCAGCGGCCTAGCCTGGCTGTTTGCTATTCATTGCCCCGAGCCTGGCGACTTGCCTTTCGACGGAAGCAACCCGGCGCTGATGGCATCCGTTGCAATCCGTGCCGTCATTCCAATCCCGAATTCCCTAGCCCGCGGGCGAAACCGTGATTGTATCGTTGCCATCCCGAGACACCCGGCCATAAACTATAATAAACAGATATTCAATCTCAAACCCTGTCTTCCCCAACGAGGGTGGCTTTCTCGGGCGCAAAACCACCGCGTAATGGAGAAAGGCGTCCCCGGTGGCCCAGGGTGGCCCCGGGCGCAAATGGAAATGAGATACCGCCACGGGTTTCGGTTCGGGGATTTGCCGGTGGCCAATGTGTTGAGCGCGGTTGTATTGTTGCATTCCGCGGGTGTTGAGGGAGAGAAAAGATGTCGCTGATTCGCCGATCGCTGGCGCATCCATTTCGGGGAGGATTTCCATTCCGATCCTGGGCACCCGGGAGCACGGAGGAAAAGAAAATGGTTTGAAATAAAACAGCGCGAACAGGCTGAGCTGGGATGATGTTTATAGTGCTTCGGTTTATAGCGCCGAGGTTTGTTTCTTTAGCGGTGCTTTACAAGCGCGAATCTGTTTTCTTTTGCCTCGTCGGGGTGCGATTTTCTTCCGGACCGTCGTCGAGCTCAATCACAGCTGCCTCGTGTGGAAGACCTTAACGATGGACAAAACAAAAAAAAAACAGGAAGATCGGCAACCAAATCCACCCTCCATTCGTTTTGCATTTCTGCAACGGGTAGGCCTCGGCTCTGATATCGGTGCCGCAAACGCTTGTCCCTTTGGTTCCCTGCGAGGATTCCACACGGACGTGATCCACATTCGTGAGCCAGACGTTGGTCAGGAGAGTATGGTTCGGGCTCGATGTAGCTCTGTATGTGTGTGGGAAAATCCTTTGGCAAACGATGGGTGCGAGATTCGTTTGGTGAACTATGTTTAGCTGGTAAAATTGTTCGTTTTTCCATTAGCAGTTATTTTCTCGAATATTTGTGCAATGTTCACAACTGTGTATAGTTTTTTTAAACACATGCAACTAGATAAAAAAATAAATAAGAACTATTTGTTGATTTCGCAAGTTCATTCTTTGCGTTTTGATTCGTTTAATAATTGCAACAATCTCAATTGTATTCAACAAAATGAGTTGTTTAACTATTAAATACCCCCAATAAAGCCGCGGAGTTGTAACGCAGCATTCCGAAACATGTTCAAAACTCCACCCCAATTCAAATCGCCCATCTAGAGAAGCACTAGCTTTGCCGAGCTTAATCCGCAACCGTAAGCAGCCGGACCTTTTATTGCCGTTTTGGGCCTCCCGAGTGTGCGCAAATGCCAGAGAAGCTGTCGCTGCAAAGGGCCTTTAAATGAGCCTCTCTTAAACCCGTTTGGAGCGATCGTCCACACACCGTTCGAGCCGTCGTAATGATTCGAAAGAGAACGTGTGCCAGTGTCCCACGAGCTGCAGAAATCCTCGAAACAACGACCAGAGTGGAGGCTTAGTGTGAGCGTGAAATGAGCCCACATTCGGGCAGGCTGCACACGTTAGGCAACTGGAACAATTTCCACAGTCTAGAAGGCATTCCAGCAGGGCGAAAGAGACCCGCATTTCCGTGTCCCCCTGGCGTATCCAGCATTGGAGAATGGAATATTCAAATATTGAAAGACATCGAAGACACCCCCGGAAGAACGAGAGGACATTCGGCGCATGGATGGTCCCATTCCGGCGCCAGCATTGCACTGATTGTCTGACGGGTGGTTTTGCAAATCGAGATGCCACAACGCAAAGGGCCCGAAATATGGAGCATAAAATTTTACCGTCGCTTTTTTTCCTCCCCACCCACACCAGCGCTTTAATTCTGACGTAAATTTAACGCACCATCATTGCGCAATAGATATTCCCGATTCGTGGAAAAACTGCAAGCAAGGACGAAGCTGGAAATGTCCTTACGATTGTGTTGGCGCATAATTTCACGCCTACATTAACGTGTTCGGTGCTGGCCGAGTGGTGTGTGGGTGGTAGTGTAAGGTTTTTGTAATCAAATCAGTTGAAAATGGGCTGTCCCGTGATTGGGCCGGTTTCGATGATGGGTCCGGTCATGAGTCACGCTGAGTGGGTGGGTGGGTGTTGATTGAAGTCCTCTTCCGTGTGGGTTCGTGCTGAAACGAAGCGTACCGAGTTAGATTGTTATTGGAAGGCAATATATGCATTAGAATGATAATGTAGTCTCAACACAGGTGAGATGGAATGTGTGTGGCAATACGGGATAACAAATAGTTTGCCCTGCAGTAGCTGCACCAGCATTTGTACCGTTGTAACGCTTGTTTATGGTATAGAAAATGTTTGGCATAACATTGACATGTATGCTGGTGTTTGATTGAATATTTTATCTGCAGGTCAGCGAGTTGGAGTGAAAACTAAAATGATTGCAAATGCCCGCTGTGAATAGCTGCTTTTCAAGTAGTGTACCCGAGAGGATGTTTGTTCATTGTTTCTAATTTTCATGAAGCTTTGTAACATACATTGCATGTAAAAAATCGGAATTAAATAGTTAAATATAAAAATACTCAAAGTGAAATATTCAATTATTCCATAGAAATAATAAAGCAATGTTCATTCAATGCATTTTTTTTCCTTCATGCTACATTTGGCGTTTGAATACAACTACAATATTGAAAAGCTCATCACTCTAATCATTGGTAATAACTCCGCTACAGTTTCGTATCCACCCGTGCTTCAGGTAGAGAGAATCAACCCAAAATTCAACGACTCTATCGTCTCGATGGGAGCGTTGGCTTGATAAACAGCATACCATCAGCACGATAAAACATACCACCATTTCACGGGTGGTTACGAATGCAGCAGTGCACGTTCTAATGTTAGGTATCTTCCCGGAACTCGTTGGGACCGGGAGCTGGCGCAATTGCGAGGAAAACTTGCACCGCGTCATTACGAAAACGGTTCTACGAGTTCACTACTATTTTCCATTTTACCTATTTGGAGGTTTGCCGTTTTCAACTCGTCAGAGAGAAAGGGAAAGAGTGGGAAAAGCAACAAAAAAAACGCAATCCACATCGCAAAATGGCACCGTTACAACGCGCTCGCATACCGCTTGGCGGAAGATGAAAAGTTCCACAACCCACCGTGGTGCAGAATTCAATTGAAGCTTCAGTTGGCTCATTCGTGCAATGAAGCGTTCTTTAAGTGGCGTCATTCTTCACCTGAAGTACCATCTTGTGCGCGTTGTAAATCTTCCTTTCTGCGCGAGTTAACACTTCCACTTGGTGTAAGGGTTTTTGAGAGTTCGGATTCCTCGGACAGAGTAACGTTGTAGTTATGAGCTAAACTGAGAGTGTCTTTATTTTTACATTTTTGTCTTTTTATATGCTAAAATGTTTCTATATTACAATGTGTGGGAACGGGATGGATGGTTGAGGACATGTTGTTTTGTTGGTTGATTTATGGTGGTCTGGAATACCTGAAGTTTTGGCGGGTGCATATGTTTATTCGGATTCCAGGGGAATTCCAGTACGGGTTGGCGGATGCATATGTTCATTCAGGTGCAAGGGTACAGGTGATTAGTTTTTATGTCGCTGATCAGGTAAGCGGTTGCTTATTCGTCTCAGGCCTTTCCATTATGGTAGATATTGTAAAAAATAGAGGGTACGTGACGATGGATGATAACTCGCCCCTCCTTAAATTTTAAGGCTCCGTCCGAAAAACTACCATCATCGTCGGCGGTTTAATGGTATCGGTCTGGATTTCTTGTTCGGGTTGCTACAAAATCACATGCTGCTTGCTGTCCTCGTAGAAGGGCTGGGATACATTCGCCGTTATCTTCTTGCAATTCTTTTAAATCATAGATATACTTGTTGCCGTTTGGTATGATGAAGAGTTGGGAGTTTAGGGATAGGTAAAATTGTTTGGGTACATGAATTTTCTTATTCCTATTTGTTATACCGTGCAATTCTATTTTCTTATATACATCGTTTGTTGTTTTTGGACAGCAGATTATGAATAACATTTCGTCTTTTTTAGTGGCTATTTTTGTGCTCGTGTATGATAACGCATCCGAAATTGTTTCGACAGGAAGATTTTGTTTTCTTATATCACTAATTAATAAATCTATTTCGCTTTTACTTAGTATGCGAGGATAAATTTATGAAGATTTTATTTTTAAATCACTCTTGTGGATCCTTTTTCCTTCTTTAGTTAAAACAGTGGTTCTATTAACCTTCTCTATCTCTACCTTCCTATACGGTTTGGCTTGCTTAAGCCTTCGTTTTGTTTTCATATACGCCTGGGAATTTACAGTTATAGTTTTGGGTTTTCGTGTTTTGTTGTGGTACTTTATATCCTTGTCCTGCTTTATTTTTAATTTAGTTTGAACTTTTTGTAAGATTTTAGGAGTGCTTTCGGTAGGTGTTATGATTTCGATAGGACTAAAGTTAGTACAGGAATGTATGGAATGGTTGTATTTATGAATTGCCATTGTTACCAAATCTAAAACGGATTTGTAAGGATGTTCAGTTTTTGTTATACGATATATTTCTAGTAAAGTTGAATGGAACCTTTCAACTACACCATTCATTTCACTCCTTCCAGTAGCTGTCAAATAAGGAGTAATTCCATAGCTATTAAAAAAATCTGTGATTTCCCGTGAATTAAATGATTTTTCTCCGTCTATAACAATAATGTCTGGAGGTCTATGTTTTAGTATTACATCTTGTAAAGCAGGTAATACATCAACAATGGCTCTAGAGCCTATTTTTACTGCTTGTGCATATTTTGAAAATTTATCGACACAAGTTAAAAAGTAATGGTTTTCCAAGAAAAGGATGTCGATATGCAATATATCAAAAGGTGTTTTTGGTAAAGGGGTTTTTTGCATTGGTGGGTTTATTGGGTTTCTGTCATACTTGCATTCGTTGCATGTGCGGCAATTGCGTATGAAATATTTAATTTGTGCTGACATTCTTGGAAAATAATACTGCTTGAGGATTTGAGTTCTGTTTTCTTCGTATCCTCTATGTGCCCTACTATGTTCTTTACTTATTATATCTTGCTGATCGTTCTGGTTTTCTACATCTTGCAGTAATTTTTGTGTAAAACGAATTTTTAGCATATTTTGTCTTCCAAAATTTTCTTTATATACCTCCTGTATTTTTCCCATCAAATGTTCACTGGTGGATATTCCATTCAATTTTGAAAAATCAAAATGTGTTTTCAAAACATTCAGTAAGCTTTGATCATTAGTGTTAGAGATCGTGATATGCTTTCGAATGATGTTTGGGAATGGTTGAGTAGTAGAAATTTTATCGCATCCTTCGTTTAAAATAACTTGATGTCTGAATGCATTTAAAGGGGCTTCGGTTGATGGAATGTAAAAATTATCGCTTTCGTTTGCAGAGTGCTGAGTGGCGGTCATAGAATAAACCATGCGACTCAAAGCATCTGCTACTACGTTAGTTTTCCCTGGCTTATAAATAATTTCGTAGTCGTGTTCTTCCAAATATGCTTTCCATCGTTTTAGTTTGGCGTTAGTATTTTTTTGAGACAGTGTAAACGTGAGGGGTTGATGGTCTGTTAGGATTTTGAATTTAGCACCATATAGATAATTACGGAAGATTTTTAATGCCCAAATTATTGCAAGCATTTCTTTCTCTGGTACTGAATAAGATTCTTCTGTTTTAGTAAGTGAACGCGAACCGAAATGAATGGGTTTGTCCTTCCCTAACTCTCCTTGCGAGAGAACAGCTCCAATGGCAAAATCAGAAGCATCTGTTGTTAAAATGAAGGGTTGACTATAATCTGGGTAGATTAAAATATCTGACGATGATAAAATTGTTTTCATTTTTTCAAAACATTCAACCTGTGCCAATGATAAAGTTATCTTTTTATTCGAGGTGCAATTCTTTTCGCCTCTTAGAGAGCTGGTTAATGGTTTCGCTATTTTAGCAAAATCTCGAATGAATCTTCTATAGTACCCCATCAGTCCTAAGAACGATCGAAGTTGTTTTATTGTTTTTGGAACAGGAAACGTTCTTATCGATTCTATTTTGTTGTTGTTCGGTTTTATACCCTCACTCGAGACTATATGTCCAAGAAATTCAATTTCCTTATGTAGAAATTCTGATTTATCTAACTGGACTTTCAGATTTGCTTTATTTAGCGTATCGAGAATAATGCTTAAGTTGTGCAGATGCTCTTTTACGGATTTCCCAAATACGATAACATCGTCCATATAAATATAGCAAATTTTTCCTATAAATTCTCTAAGGACATCGTCTAAAGCACGTTGGAAAATTGCTGGAGCATTTTTTAGTCCAAATGGCATACGGATGAACTCGTATTTTCCATTATTTATCGAGAACGCTGTTTTTTCGATATCAGCAGGTTTCATCTTAATTTGATGGAATCCTGATGCAAGATCCAAAGATGAGAAAAATTGTTGCCCTTTCAATTGATCCAATACATAGGATATTTCTGGCATTGGGTACCGATCACTTATTGTTTTCTCATTTAGTTTCCTATAGTCGATCACCATTCTAAATTTTTTTTGTCCTGAAGCATCATTCTTTTTTGGTACTATCCAGACAGGAGAAGTCCAAGCCGATCTGGATGGTCTAATTATACCTGAATCCAAGAGGTTTTTTATTTGATCGTTTACTTCGGCTGTATACGCTGCGGGATACGGGTACACTTTCTGATGTACGGGAATATCGTCAGTAGTATTTATTGTACACTCTACGTTAGTTGTACATGACAAAGCCAAGTCTGGTTTGTGGAAAACATTATTATTTTTGCTCAATACTTCTTTTAGCATATCCTGTTGTGGTGAATCAAGATGATCTACCCGAAAATCCACAAGATGATTTTCTCTCACAGCTTGATAGGAGTGTAAAGGGATGGTAAATGGCAATCCACTGTCGGTGATAATTGTAAGGATATTATTCTTAAAGCATAATTGAGCTTCAAGCGTTTTTAAAATTGACGTACCAAGAATTCCAAAGAAGAATGAATGAAAATCGTGCATAATAAATTGAAATTTTATGCTAGATCTAGGGTTAAAAAATGCAATGTCAATGGCCGAAGTAGCGTTAAATTTGCCTGTGGCACTTTTTATACTACAAGAAGAATGCTCGTATGGTTTTGAGTGCATGTAGGCATGTGCGAGTTTGGGCGATATTAGATTAACATTAGACCCACTATCTATTAAAAATGGAAATTCTCCCTGTGTTGTCCGCAAAAAGATGTATGGGAGGAATGGCTTCACCATTTTGCGGCCCAATCTAAAAAATGATTCTCTTCTTGGTACATGTTATTAGTTGGTTCATAAGTTGGTCTTAAATTTCCATTAATTTCCGTTTCGTTTAATGGTGGTGCTCCTGCAACATAGTCTAACGGAGCATCTACTGCATATGTTTGCCTTTGTTGTCCTGTTCCCTTACGTTCCTGACTTCTATTTGCATAATTAAGGGATTTCGATCGTATGGATGGATCTACTTCCATAGGCACTGGATAGCCGTTAATAATTTGCTCAGCTGGATTTTTTCTAATGTTATAATTATTTGGTATATTCATATTTTGGCCATATTGATTGGCTGGACCAATATATTCTCGATTTGTATGATTCCTAGTGTGACTATACTGAGGGGTGGGAAAATTATTCCTTGGATGGAAATTTTGGCCCTGATTCGAAAAATTTCTAGGCGGCAAGGGTGGTTCTGGGTAGTTTTGGCTATAATAACCAGTCCTCCTAGAAGGTGGTGTATAAAGGTCTCGAGGTTTGGGAATGTGGTTAAAACGAGGTTCAGATTTGAATGGTGCTGACCTCAAATTTATATTGCAGTATTCTAAACAATAATTATAAGCCGCGTTTAAATTTGACGGATTATTATTTTTTAGCAAAAAACAGAGAGGATTATCCAAACCTCTTATAAAGCAATCCAAAGCTTTCTCTCGGAAATATGTTGAATAGGCTTCGAAATTAGCAGCGTATTTCGGATCGGTTTGAGCTTGAGTGATTATAGCGTTCTGTAGATCGTTTACTCTACTGAAATAACTGCTCAGACTTTCACCCTGTTTCTTGCTGATCGCGCTGAGTTCGTGATCCAGCGTTTTCAATTCCCTTTTATCCTTATAGTAGAGGAGTAGGGTTGATTTAATAAGTGACCAACCACTTGTAACACAGTTAGAGTTTAATACGTCAGCTGCTTCGCCCTTAATTTTCCGCCTTATTGTACCTTCGATCACGTGGTAGGCTGCGGAATCCCTCGGAAGTTTAGCGTACATTTGTAGTATGTGTTCTACTTCCATCACCCATCTCATTAATTCACTAGCTTTACCATCAAAAACTGGTAACTCTTTGACAAAATCTGGGATTTTACCCACTTGGATATACTCCTCATAGGACATGGTGTTTTCTGTGACCATTCTGTTTTTAAAATATGCTTCCTGTCTTTTCTTTTTCCTATCAAAATTTTTAGTCATACACCTTGGAATGCACTTTTTTGAATTGATTCGTGTGATTACTATCAGGTTTAAGATTCTAATTTTTTTAAATCCCTGGGAAATTTCTTGAATTGTTTTCTTCACTTTTTTATCGTTCACTAATCTAGCTTAAAAAAAAAATAAGGTGACTCACAGTAAAATCAATGTAAAACTGATGAAGCTCATGCTCTGTCGTTCTTCGAGGCTGCTTGATGCTTCGGGTGGTCCTTTTTGGATGGTGGTCCTACTACGGGTCCTCGGCTTCTTTCGGAAGAAATGTTCGCGAATTGCAGTATCCGGTGATCTTGTTAGGTGGTGGTCCTTCGTCGTTTGTGCAGGGTTTATATTTTCAAATCACCTCACTTTGATTTCAGGTCCCTATTCGGGCGCCAGTTAACACTTCCACTTGGTGTAAGGGTTTTTGAGAGTTCGGATTCCTCGGACAGAGTAACGTTGTAGTTATGAGCTAAACTGAGAGTGTCTTTATTTTTACATTTTTGTCTTTTTATATGCTAAAATGTTTCTATATTACAATGTGTGGGAACGGGATGGATGGTTGAGGACATGTTGTTTTGTTGGTTGATTTATGGTGGTCTGGAATACCTGAAGTTTTGGCGGGTGCATATGTTTATTCGGATTCCAGGGGAATTCCAGTACGGGTTGGCGGATGCATATGTTCATTCAGGTGCAAGGGTACAGGTGATTAGTTTTTATGTCGCTGATCAGGTAAGCGGTTGCTTATTCGTCTCAGGCCTTTCCATTATGGTAGATATTGTAAAAAATAGAGGGTACGTGACGATGGATGATAACTCGCGCAACCTTCACGTCGCACCGGCGTGCCGCTGAAGCATAAACATTCCGTTAAACGATGAAACGCAGGGAAAAATAAATAAACCCACCAACCCCCTAAAGGCAGGCGGCGTGCCTCGTAAAGCTTTCGGTAGCAAGCCGTTGAATCAATTATGCCGATGATTTGGAACCGTGCGCTTGTCTAGCATGGTTTTGCACGCACGCCGCTCGACCTGCCGGTGAGATTACGCCGGCTAAGTCGGGCGTTTTTACACCGGTTTGCTTCTCCCGGGGCGATGGTGCAGACGGTGTCACTTCCCAGGTGTGTCGTTTCGTTGTTGAAATCTGCCGCCGGTGGCTGTGGCGTGACCTTCGCGTGCCGTGCCGGCGGGTGCAACGCGTGAACGTTGGGCCGGATTCACGAATTTTGCACCTTATTGCCATAATCGCATAATAAAGTAATCCCGGGGAACTAATTATTTGCGTACCGACGGTGGTCCGGAGATCGCAGCAGCCCGGTTCGGGAGGATATTGTTTTCGCTTTTTTTTTGTGTGTGTCTTTTTGAGCCTACTTAGATCTTTAGGGTGCCTTTGATCTTGGGATCGAGGTCAAGTTTTTGTCACCATTCTTGCATGGCATGGCTGGCTGAAAAGTACTTTCTGCTTCCGAACGGTTGTTTGTTTTGGGGTTCTTTACGGAAACTGCTCGTGTTTTGTAACCACTCACGCTTGAAAACCATGCTGTTTGGGATTTTTGTACATATTTTTGCAACTGTTTTCATAGTTTAGTTGTTTCAATTTGCCTGAACTTTCCATCAAGGGACTTCAATCGTTTCTTAAGTTTTCGTTTCCGTTTTTATCATACTATTGTTTTCATTTATTTTTCATACCTATTGTTAGCTAAAAGGCATTCTAATATCGCATTTCCTGTTTAGATTGTTTTTTCTTCAGCTTTTCTTTCTCTCAAGCCTCGGTATCACGTTTCCTGGATCCGTTCTCTCTAGCCCGATTCAATCGGCCAGCTTCCTTAGCACCAAATGGTACCATTTAAGGCACACAACTGCGTCCTTATCCTCTCTCTCTCTCTCTCCCCCTCCCTCTTCCCACACCTGCCAGCAGGAGGATCAAACCCAGCTTAGCACCCGCTGACATCTCCGATCCCCTTGTCATTTGCCGTCGTCCCGTACTCGCACCCATTTCGGCGTTTGTGCATTAAAAAATCTCGCATTTCACTCGGTAGGTAGGGGTTCTTTTTTTTTTCTTTTTTTTGGGGTACCAAGGCCCCCGGGCGATGTAAAGTAAGACCGGCCGACCGACCGAAAAACCGGCCCGAGTGTAACGAGCTGTGGCTCCCACCGGCAGTATGCCTGCAGCTGGCAGCACTGACATCTGACGCCGGCCTTGCGGTATTCATGCCGTTTTGGGAACCTTGGCCCTAAAATGTCACTTCCTTTTTCACCCGTCGCTCCCGTTCCACCGCCCACGGATGTCGGCACTTTTACACGCCTCTTTTGGGTTGGCAGGATGGGTAGCTTTTCTACGCGTTTTTCCACCTTTTCTTCTGTTCTTGTTTCTCCTTCACCCACTATGTCTACCTTCATGGGATGGTCTCTTCACATCTGGAGAATCGTACCACCGGCCATCGTACCAGAGGCCGTTCTGGTTATTTTATCTGTTCTTTGCGCTTTTTTTTTCCACCCCGTCGTTTTCTTCTCTGCAACGCACCACAGCTTCAGTGTGGTGCGTGGGTGCGAATGAACGCAGAATGTCTGCGATATTTTAATTTGTTTTCTACGATTTGCTTATCGTGCCGCTGGATTTGCGTACCGTTCACCGGCGAAAGCTCCACGGGGGATGGTTTGCCAGTGCGATGGCTTTAAGGGAAGTTGCCGTGTGATCGTGTCGCCATTTCTTCACCCGATTCGACCCGAGCCCGGCGATGTAGCGCCGCGCGTGAAGAGGAATTTCTTCTCCGAAAGCAATTTATTTTGCAATAGCGTTAACGATATTTTTTTTTTCACGTCTGCTGTCGGAATGGGCTGGTGTGTTTTTTTTTTTGCGTGTTGTTTTGTTTCGCGTTCGAGCGGAATATGCCGCACGTCTGGTGTTTGCGTAGCCGGCAGGTTTAAAGCGTTGTCTAGGAGCGCACGTGTCCGTCGACGGACAGGGGCTTTTGCACTGGTCCGGGATCAACGGCTGAAAGTGATATTGTTTCGTTTCACTGAAAAGTATGCATTCGACGGCTTCGAGCTGTCTAGGGCGAAGCGGATGATTGAAGAACGATCGTATGGGTGGATTTAAATTTCACGAGGTATTTCGTTTTGAGCATGCAGAATGCCGTCGCATGGAGTACTGATAAACAAGCGTTTGATTACGATGCGTAGTGTCATTTAAGGCTTACTTCTTTATGCTTTGAAGGCTTTGAAAAATGAAACTGTCTATGGTTCTTAATGTAATTTACACTTTTACATGTTTATATTATTAGCTACCTTTACGTTTCATAGCAATCTTAAACGCATTTTGTAGCTTATATTGTATTCATTTGTTTAAAGCTTTGCAACCACTGCCGAACAATCTTCTCTACGCACCATTCTTGACTGTGATGTCCATTTTCGCATGATGAAAATACACGCGTGAACAATCGTTCCGGCCTGTTTCACTCGCTAGACGTTCTCATGTGCTCAATGGCGTGCAATAACTTCCATCATTATTGTTCCCACCAGAAAACTATTCGTTCGCATCTTTAGACAGCATCACTCGATGTCACATCATCAGCCATCACTTTTCGCTTTCCAATTTTGGGCTTTGTGCAGGTCGTGCAAACCTCCGAAATGGTCGCGGAGACGATCTTCGTCTGGGTTGTTGATGAAAATGTAAGAAAAAAAAGTTGAACGAAAAACCTAGCTAACGGCACGACCAGCCAAACGGATGTCGCACATGTACCGTCCCGATGGCAGTCCATAAAAGCAAAGTATGGCCATAAATTTCGGATCAAAATGAAAAGCACATAATGCTTAATTTATACTTTTGTTTTGATCAGATTCGAGTGATGTTTTTTTTTGTTTGTTGGCTCTTCTTTTCTTATTTCATTCCAGCTCAAGTGGCAGGCTTAGCTTGAACGGGGCAAAGAACGCTTCAAAGGGTGCGCCAAAGATTTTTCTTCTATTTTTTTGCTGTTATCTTCTCCAACGGACAGCGGTGGTGGGAGCTACGGCAGCTTTGAAAAGTCGACGTAGGAGGCATTTTCCACTCGGAAGGAAGACATATTCATCCTAATGATGGAATATTGCGCCATAGCTGATGATGAGCCGCCAGCCTTGGCTCCGGCCAGCCCCGCTTACGTTTGCTCTCTTTCTGCTTCATTGTTTAAGCGTGCTATTTCTTACAGCATTCCCGAAAACGGAGGAACTTTCTCTAAGCTCCTGCATCCTCCGCTTGTTCCAACAAATTTATCGCGTTCCCGGAAACACGCTCGAGATTGGGATGATATCGAGAGGGGGTTAAGTAAATTATTGTTATGATCATGATGGAATGGCATTAAAAGAGAGCGGGAAAACTGCTGAAGCTAAGGCGCCCTGGTTCCGGTAGCAATGTCCGCGATGCGCTACGGATTGCCGCGCGTGCCTTTGTTTTCTGATTTTTTTTGCACTTGTTTTCTTCTAGGCGTGTCAAATAAAGCATCGGGGTGCGTGTGAGACGAGCTGGTGAAAAGGAAGGAAAAGCGCAAAAAAAAATTGAAAGCATTTTTTTGCCATAGCTTGTTTGCTATGATTTGATAAAGACGAGCGCAATGATGAAGTAAACAGCTCAACGAGCATGGGAATAGGGAACAATATATACGAAAATGGAAAATTGTTTTTCCATCGCAACGAGAAATTTAAGGAAAACCAATGTGTCAACGAATGTTGAACAAAAACACAAAAGAGTCATTTAACGAATAAAATCTAAGAACATTAATTTGATTATATAAAAGTGCTGGAAAGTATACGTATATTCTTTTGCAGCAAATATTTTTGTTCATTTGACAAATTATCTTTATTCCTTTCCTCATTTCAAACAAGCAATTTAATATCTTGTGTAGTGTTCTACAGTTATACTTTTTTTCATAATCTGTCACTCTTTCAGCATAGTCTAGCTTATGAAGAGCGAATAATAAAAAAAACCCCTGCTAACGATATCAATTATAGGATTATGGCCGGCAACGTCTACCGAGAGTTGTTAAAATTAAGCATCAGTTATTTTATCACCACCTACCACCGAAGCCTGGTGTGGCTCGTACCAACGCCTCGTCTGTTGTGATAGTAAGCCGCAGACGTTGGGCGCTTATTTCCCGTTGAATAAAATATGAAAAAAAAGTTGGCTCAAGGACACAGCATTAATCGTAACGGAATTGACTTATCCGCCAGTGCATTGCGTTTCTTTTTCTACTCGTAAAAAAATGTCCCAGTGCTTTTGGTGGCGAAAAAATCAGGATTCCCTTGGATAGAGAATAGCGGGTGTTCAGGAAGGTGCATAGAGAGAGAGAAAGCGTCTGGCCATGCGGTTGCTCCATGCGGTTGCCACTGTCAATTATCGTAAAAAAGGCTAGTTTCACTCATGGTTACGTGCTTCGGTGCGAAACCAATCTTATGGCTGCCCTTGGTAGCTATGGTGAAACCGATAAGGATATCAGGAATGGTTCCTGGGTGTCCCAGACGTCGTCTGATCTTGGCGAAGTGACCAAACATTTGGGGATGGATGTTTTTTTTTTCTTCGTCTGTTTCTTTTGCGTGATACTTTCATAAGCTACTTTTGCGTTCGTAATGTACTGTTATGAAAACAATAAGAAAATTAGTTGACGTTTGTACTCGAATGACTATAATCATATAACGTATTATAAGTTTCTGTGCGTGTGATGGAGACGCCTGGTAGTTCATGGAAATTTCGATTTTCAAATATTTGGCTTTATTTATTTTTTGCTATTTTTAATTGGAGTTTAAAAATTTTGGATGATAGAGTTAAAAGTAGATTGAATTGGTTTTACCACAAGATTTTTTTTGATAAGTCACATGGTATAAGTATAAGTATAAAATACGTCATGGTAGTTTTCGTTAAGGGCATATTTTTTTTCTTATCATAAATATTATTGGAAAACGTGATTAAACTATCACTATTTGGCAAAGATTTTCAAATAAGAGTGTGTAACTTGCTGGTCACAAGAATCGCTCGACCCGGCGAACTCAAATCTTAATGAGCACCATTTACCAGGCGCCTCCACCAACGAGGAAGCGCACTGTGGTTTCGGCTTGTCATTTTTCTTTTTTTTTTACTTCGCCCCGAACGAGAATCCTTAGCGATGAATGGAAACAGTTGTCGTGGAATGAAATAAAGCCAAATTTGCATAAAATGCGAGCAGAGCTTGTTTCCATCCGGTGGTTGCCAACGTGACTGCGGTTCACCATTGGTATCCATCGGAATGGCGGTTTATTTCATCGCCTCCATCGACCAGAGCTATATAGGCTTGTCTGGTGGCCAGCAGATTCTTTGCAAGCTTCCTTGGGAAGGGAATAGTGTGAAAAAAAACATACCAATAGCATAGAGAACTGATATCTCGATGGAAATGGGACGAAATAAATAAAAACAAGATATTATATGCTCCCGAAGGTCACACTGAAGTCGTGGGAATTGTTAACCGAATGTCTCTTGAGAAGAGACAAGGATAGAGTGAGAAAGATGTTGCAAGGAAGGACATCCGCTGTGGGTTGGGAAAGATGTATCAAGATTTTTATCTTACGCGCCTCGCCTTGTTCCGGTCGCAGCGAATGTCGCTTCGCTTCGATCGACTTCCGTCTGTCCATTTTCGGCGATTTCGCAGGAAGGCCTCGTTTAGGCTTATTTTCTTTTCGCAATCCGAACGCAGACAATGCCACCCGGCAGATGCCACCGTTCGAGCGATGATATTCTCACGTTTTGCGAAATGATTATGCTGGTGCTGCGGCCTGGGCGGCACAACAGTGATAAACTCTGGCGATGAAAACTTCAAGCTGCTTTTAAAAACTCTGCCCACAGCAATGCCATATTGTCGGGGCGGACGTGTAGTGCGTGAGCGCTGCTTACGCCTGCGGTCGAAATTTGTTGAATCGTTGTGAACGCGGTTAGGCGTTTCCAACGAAAGGAATGAAATATTTACTGGTCGTTTAGATTTACGACCGTTTGAAGCGGATCAGTGCTGGGCTCAATTGAATTGACAGATGCCTCTTCATCGATATAGCCTGGAAGTGGTTGTAGAAGGAGCTGAATTTGTATTGATAATTACAATTTCATATGCCGGGTAGGGTTTTACAATGGTGTACATTTTTGGTTCTTTAAACATTTATTGTTACAATGTTGTAGGAAAGTTTAATCCATCAGAGGTTATTTTGAATTTGGAAAACAAATTGATCGACAAAATCATCTACAATGTAGAGATTCAAAATATTTGTTTCCATTTTTTCATTTAATTCAAGCGCGTGTGGCTTAAAGGCTTTTGAGCGTGTAATAAACATTTTATTAAGCTCAAAACATCCGATTAAACTCTCTTGAACCACTCATCAGCGCTATTTAATCATGCTTGAGATGTGGCGTGGTAAATATGTATGCACGGAAAAGCTATTAATTAAAATTATATTCATGCCCTCTTGCATTTTGTAAGCTGACGAGGAATAATTAATTTATTGCTATTGAATGCAAACAAAAAATATAGTATACATGGTTGACAAGTATGTTTTAAGGTAAAATGTTCATGAGCAAACAAAATAAGTGTACAAACACCGAATTATGTTAGTTTTAAGGCTTGTTTGTTTTTTTGGCGTGGGAAATTATTTGAACGGGTTGTTTTTTTAATTAAAAGGCAATTTTTTCTGCAACATTATCCTTTAAAGTTCACATATCAATAATCCGGTATTATAAAACTTTGTGAAACGATATAGGCTTTGAGTTGTGGCAGAAATTTCTTGCACTGTGGATGCTCTTACATCATATTCATATACCTCCCGTGTTTTGTAGTTGCACGGGACCCGTGCTGCAAATGGAACGCATTCAATTTGAACCGCCAGCTGAAGTTCGTCTCGCGCTTGCCTGCATTATATCACCCAACGCCCCTGAACGGCCATTCGAGGCGGAAATAAGCTTAACGTAAATTTCGCCCAAAATTATCGTGATTCTCCTACACGCCCATGGACTCTGCTTGGGGTTTTGATGTATGTTTCGCCGGTTGGCGCACCATAGCGTGCAGGTTGGAAGCCAAAAAGGGTCCATAATTGAGGCAGCCAGCGTGGAACTTGACGCTTACCCGTTCGCTTCAAAGAAATCCTTCACGCGTGCGATGTGTATCGCTGTTTGTGCGACGCTGCACACCGGTTTCTGCCCTCGGTCAAGCGAACCACGATGCGCGGACGCTTTCTCTATCGGAGATAGAGGCACGCCCTTCCGTAAGCCTGCAGCATAAATCAAGCATAACTAGCATAATCTCCTGGGTCAGGTTTCACCGTGCGAACGAGCGAGGAAGCTCTCGCACAAACCGTCAGGCATCGAGTTTCGAGCGCAGTGGGGGCATGTCGAGTTTTTAAGGGTGCTTCCTGTTCGCCCTACATCCGGGGGTGCTGGTTGGAGTATGGTCACTGATGGAACGATTCGGTGAAATCCGTTGCAGCTCGTTGTGGGGCCCATTCGAATGGAAGCCGCACTGCCGGCAAACGATCACGATAAGCAGGGGTAAAAGATGGTACAAATTTGCTCGGGATTCCTTCGGCACCGCCTGCGGATTGTGTCAAACGGTTGACCGGGGCTCGGTTTGACGCTGCCGGTTGGTCGGTAACTCTACGGGGTTGCTTCTTAGGCGTGGATTTTTCACCAGAAGGACTCACAGTTCTCTGAGCCGTTTCAAATACAAATTTGCTCGACAAATTCACGTTGTACGACTTCTAGGAGAAGCACTGTAAATGTTTAAAAGCAATGATGATTTTTGCTCATTCAAAAAAGAAAAACATTGCTACTTTTTTCCGTGATATTGTAGCTAAAAATAGCGTATAAATTAAAATAAAAAAAATCTACTAGTTTGATAGAAACTTACGCAAACATACGTTGCTTTATGAGACACTTGGTGCTGTTATATGTAAGCAGTGCTCCACGGCGGATCGATATCGGCTTCCGTTTAGCGGTCAATAATTTATGTCGTACATGCATCGATAATAGCAGAACAAATTTTCATAACATCCATCGATCGCCCCTTCTACCCCGTGCTCTACTGTGGCGGTGGCTTCTCCTCACACAAACAGCACGAAAATGGTGCCCCTGGGCGTTTCTTAGCGTCGGTTTTCCCAACGTCTCCCGACGAGCCCGCCAAGTGAGTGGTTATGTTTGTTTGCCCTATCTTGATGATGCACGGAAACCGTACAGGAAGGCCGGCAAACGGTGCAACGAAATGCACCGGACGAAATGCGCTCTCCCGCGGTCGCCGCGCGCGCCCACGCACCAAACACTTTTCCCTCAATGGGTCGTTTGGGGGTGCTTCTTTTCTCTTTTTGTGCTTAGCATTGCGTCGCGTGCCACCGCGCTCCAGGCATCCGATAACGACTTACTCCGAAAGCCACATTTCTCGCACAGATGAACGAGTTTTCCAATAAACGAGACCTGAATTCAGCACTTCCGGTTCGGTCTTGGTGTAATATCTCGCTACTCCGTCGTCTACGCGCGGTGCGCTAGTGCACGAGGAGCCGGCTTTGGAAGTGAGCGAAAGAAAACGCTCCCCCAAGGAGCTTTAAGCCTTTCTTGTGCGCATGCAAATGGATCGAAGCGAAGAAGTGTGGCAGCGGGCAGTAAGAAATAATGGCATTGTGTGCAAGTATTGAACCAATGAAGGAGTTGTGCGACCGGTTAGGAATGGCCGCACACGGTCGGTACGTGCCACGTGCAGGATAACGCCCCGGTCGTATCCTTTTTAATGGGCGATTGTTTCGGTTCACTTTTCATGCGGCTCGCTTTCCCGTTGCATCGGGGTTGTCATTTCTTCAGCTTTAGCGTGTGCAATGGCGCGTGAGTGCAATGGCCATCTGCGAAACAGCGCGTGTATGCACTTTGCATGTTTTTACCGATGTTGTGCGGGTGGTTGCGGATGCAGGGTGGGTTTGAGGGACGTCGGAAACAGACTCACTACGTTTACGGGTGCATCTCTCTGGTAGAGACTGTTTTCGTCATAGGATGGGAGGTTTTGTCTTCTTCTGGCATATTCTTTTAATTCCTTTGAATCGGCTTCGGTTGAAGCGAATGCTAGATGCAGACGAAGAATTCATTTTCCGGAAGGGGTTTTGACGGTGTCTCGAATACGATTGGTTGTAGTTATGCAGGTGTCTATACACTGAAGGAAATGTGTTTTACTGGTTGAAACTTGTATTTAAAGGTTGTATTCATAAGGTTCGTATTTTGTATAATTTTATCGTAACCTTACCATTCATTTGTTTAGGTAATTATAATTATTTATCAATGAAACAGAGTAGTAGATAAAAAATAGCAAAACCCGAATGTAAGTAACTAATATTTTTTTTGTAGATGTTTTGAAAGATCGGCTTTTCTTGAGATTATGATTATTTCTAACAAATACTGTATGCTTTGTCATGTTGCTGGCGTTAGTGAGTAGCTTCGGAAAATATCTATCCTTCATTTTAATTATTCATGTACATGAAATATTACTTTCGATGTGAATGGCGAAATGAATGCTCCGATTGAATCATGCTAATTTGATATGCAACAAAGGACACTGCTTACCAGCAGCTTTTAGAGTCGGGATGTTTCTATGCATCAACATTTTTGCTATGCCATTGGATGAACGTTGTCCTTTAACGTTGTTACTCCCCCACATCTCAGAAACACTTTAACGATGCAAAGAAACAATCGAAAAGAAAAATTATCATTATAAAACCAACCCAATCCCACGCGTTGAGCGAACTCTTTCGTCTCCGAGGTGCGGAAAATCATTTCCCTGCAGGCTTTTAATTTTCTGTCGCTATTTCCGTCGACTCGGTGCGAATCATTTCTGCCTGGCGAACACGCGAACGAAACGCAGAAACCGACGACGAATCGAACATATTCCGCATAAATTTCCTCACTTCGCTCGGGGAAGTAAAATAAAAATGTTTGCTTTATGTTAATGTACGGCAGCCACGAAGGAATGGCTGTTCTTTCCGTTGGCTTGTTTGTAATGTGGCACTTTGATATTTGGTTTGGTGAACTTTTTTTTGCTCTCCAATTTTCCCCGTGTTATCGTGCTCACTCGCTCTTACATAATTATTCGATCAAGGCAACGCTTGTGCAAATGCTATGCCGGGAAAACGGCTTCCTTCGCGTTTCACCAGGCGGCCATTTCAACCCTTGCGCTGACGCTTTACAGCAGCCAGCTGAAACGGGAGTGGATGGGTTCGCTGGTTACATAGTGTTTTATCACGATCCTGATGCCTCTAGCAACACGGCATCAATCGTCGTCGCGCTCCACACGATCGTGGAAGTCCCGATGTGCCGCAAGGGTTACGGTAGGGCCCTTTTTTCCACCTCGTCAACTGCCATCAAACATGTGATGAAGCACCGCCGGGTCTCGGGGCAGGATCATAGAAAATTAAACGATGGTACCGGTATCACCAGGCCGAGGTGAGAGCGAAAGGAAATAGGGTAAATAGATGAGTTGATTTGGCGCTCTGCCGTATAGGGAATGGTTGATACGGATGTGGCATGAAATCAGGCAATTTAAAACAGCGGTGTGGTTTTTTTTTCTATATAATCCTTTTCAACATGTTCGGGATGACATCGAAATAAATTCATTCAGGTTTAATAAGGACGAAAGCAGTATTTACTTATGTCGACATACCGTATGACATCTGTCACGAGCAACTGTGACAGCTAGCGCTTCGTTCAGAAAGCGTTTGAAATTACACAACTTTCATGAATAATCGAGCCGATTAGTAAACACAATGTAATCGATCATTTACATAAACTCCACAAACTTATCACTCCGCTTCTTAAAGCAGCCAGTTGGAAGCGTGAATCTACTTTTTTCCCCCTCCAATTGTCATTGATTGAGCAGGGCGTTTCGCAAAACCGACGTCCGTTCGGTGCACGGTGACTCACTTCCGTTGCCGATTCCACCGTCTGACCTTCTCCGTCAGCCATGGTTAATGTAAAAATAACACATTTGATGCTCACACCATACCCACAAAAGAACCAGCAACGGTCGGTCCTCGATGCACGCTGGTGCAGCAACAATGTGAGATGTGGTGTTGTTGTTATGCAGCTGAAAAAGCCGCAGGATAAGCGGCCATCCTTTGCCCTTCGGCAGCCGACCAATTGCACCGGGGTGGTTGGCATGGTGCACTTTCCCGCACGATCCCGATTCCAATCGTCACACGGTGACATTGTTTCTCCTGCTCGGGCAAAGAAAATAGGGTTTCCATCACACCGGCGCACCGGTAGGAAATGCACATCCGTTCGGCCACAATTCGGAGAGGCGCCGGCGTTGGTTTCGATTCATTTCCGATCGATTTAAGCATAATTGGCAATCAGGTGAATGTGCTTATTTCGGAAGCTGCGAAACGTGCTCGGAATTAATCTTCGTTTGATGAATCATCATCGGGCGTAAACGTACGGTGCCTGTTTACTTAAGCGAGCGTGATAAAGATGGTGAGATGGTAGTTCGTTGCCATGATGGAAGCACATCGTAGACGTATGCAATAAATCGATGGCTTTTAAATCGAAACCTTCGTTGCGTTTTGAAGGAATTTGTGAATAAATTGATATTGAAAACCTTGATGGGTCGCAATAGCAACAAAACAACGCTTCTAATTCACTATCAGCTGTCTTTGTAACGGGCTCTTTCAAGCTCCAGCTGCTAATCGGCTAATCTGTGGTGAATTAAACCCGTAAACGATCAGCCTCTGACTCAGCGAGGGAGTGTTATTGCAAAGCTCGATACAATGTAATAGCGTGGCGCCGTAAATCAGTAAGACGTTCTTTCTTCCGAGTGCAAGTGAGGGCTTCTTATCAGTTTACTAGCAGCCAACGTTGCGCCACAGAGAGCTGTATGATCGACTGCATATGATCAGTTGATCGTTGAATGTAGAGCCCAAAGGAGGTGGATGTTAGATTGATCCACCCTTCAATTTCATTATTTCAAGCGCTTTAAGCCATGAAAAGACGACCGGTGATGTTGTTCACTGGATTGTTCGTTTTGTACGCTCTCGCGTCAGTGGTGCACGCGGGATATTCCATTCCGGCATTTGGTAAGCATACATCGTGCATTCCGTATTCGAAAAGGTTTGTGAGATTAACCTCCCTCACTTCCCAGAATCGTCTGAGGAGGTCTCAGAGGAGTACGAACTCCCTCAGATGTTCAACGTGGAGGTGATTGAGGGTAGACGTATGAAGCTAAAGGCGCTCAACGACCAGAACCGCCCATTCTGCCGGGCTCGTTGGATGCACAACAATCGACCGATCGAGAGGACACGCTGCACGCCCAGTTACAGTGAGCTCGTGTGTCCTTCCATGACAAGCCAGGACGCCGGACGGTACGATCTGTGGGCAAGAGATGATTCCCATGGCCGCCAAACTCGGCTGCTGTTCTCAGCGAACGTGCACGTGACGAAGAACGTCGATCAGTTCCAGGTGGACACGGTTCCATCGAACACGATCGTACGTGAATCGGAACCACTCGGGGTGCAACAGTTTGAAGAAGAGGACTGTTTCTGCTCTGGGGTGACTGCCCGATGCTCGCTCGCGACGTATCTCTATCGCAAACGGGTGAGCAGCGTTATCACCGTGCGGGATCGCATTTCACGATCGCTAACTGACTCGTTTGTTGCAATTTTCAGGAGACTTACGATTTGTCGAAGGCAGAATCGGTACAGTTCGAATGGACAGGATGGAGTGAACCGGTGTCCTTCATGAAGGTGCCCCCTTCAGTTTGGTTCGGCAATATCATCACTGCCTACGGTGGATACCTTCGCTTTCCCGTGACGGAAGCTTGCTACACGAGCCGCAGCAAACCGTGCGTGTTGTTGACGGACAAACGAAATGTGACGCTCGGTTACAACCTTCCGCCACAACACGACCAGCGGCAGGTGCAGGTGTTGATGAAACCTTCCAGCTGGTACGTGGTTGCAGCACCAACTCACCTGCGTGAACATCTCGAGAGGGAGCTGAGCAAGTTCTCGTTCATGAGCGTGCTTTCCAACGTGAATACGGTGTTCGTGCGAGGTAGTGCGCCAGGTAGAACACGTGAGGAGAATCTGCTCACTCTCGACACGGCTTCGCTGGATGATGAAGGTTTGGGCAGGGTTAATACGGTCGAGGATTGCTCCTGCCATCCAGGGTACACCGGGATGTCCTGCGAGCGTTGCGAATCGGGATACGTGCGTGAGTCGAATCCGAACAACCCGAATGGTATCTGCATCAGCTTGTTGCAGCTGTGGCGTATACATCAACAAAAATATGGCTGGGTATAGGGTATTCCACAACCAACGTAGCGCGTACTTATCGAACGTACTTATACGTGAGCGATGCTTTGCAATTCTGCATCATCCTGCTGTACATGAGTCGATTTCATTCTGAAATTCTCACACATTCGGAAATAGAAAACTTTCAGCAAATAACTTTAACGTCTTTAATAGCATTCCATCGGCTTTGGGTTGTGAGCTGTGGTCGTAAGCTTTGACACCGTAGACATGCCATTGACACCTTTCGTAGACGTTGCTCCCTCCGCAGGTTCATGTGTCGATAAATCTACGGAAATGGCAGGTGTTTTCCCGAGGCTTGCGCTTTCTTTCCACACCCATCCCATCATGTCGTTGTGTGGTGATAAAAATTCCTCCTTCCCAAACGTTGTTGCCAACTTCCGCTAGCCGATTCGAGCGAGCGAGCGTGGATACGTTTCAATTACTGTCAGCGAAACTCGGCGCTGTAAACGATTCCGCTAATAAGTCGACACGTGATTGCTTTCAATCGCCTCGTGTCGGTCGATGTTCGAGAAGCATCACCGTGTGCCGTTTGTTCGCTGACTTTTATAGCATTCTCCGCGTGCCGAAACGCTCGGCACTCCCGCGTGTCTCGCGATTGACAAGTGAAAAGCTCGCTATGCTCCGTTACCTCGCACTGGTGTCATCGATTTTTCTACCACCGTCCTGTGCACGCTGCTGTTTTGTGAGAAGGTGTCACCGGTGGACCGTTGGGTGGAAAATTTATTCCCGTACGGTGGCGGTTCCTTGCACAGTGGTACGATAAGAGGATGTACCGGTTGTGGTGAACCGTGACGTAAAGCAGGTGGACTACCGGCGTACATGCTTGGAACTGGTTCGTCGCGGAGAATAATCAAACGCGACGAAACGATCATAGCGCAACTGCTTCGTGCGTTAATAATAAATGCAGGTGGAAAGCAGTTCTCTCTCTTGTGAAACGAATCCCTTTATGGATGACCAAGCACCGCTGATGCACGTGGTGATGGTCGGTACTGATAGTAGACTCAATGCATGTTTGCCTTCAAACGAAGCCAACTAAAACCTGAGGCTCGTGAAGCTTTGGTTCTGCTTTCCCATTCGAAAGGATACGTCGTATCGTGATCGTGAAGGATCTTGAAAAGAATGCAACTCGTTCGGAATTTACTGGATGGTAGCTACATAAAGTTGTAATATTTTACGTACAAAATATTTTATGACAAACATAAAAACCCTATTGAAGCTATGAGTCGCAGCTAAGTCTCTTACCATGTAGTGCCATCATTAAGAAACACCACACGCGTTTTCTGATTAAAAAAAACCAAGCGTATGAAAAACCACGAAAAGGTGTATTAAAATGAAGTGCTCTGATTATGATACCCTCACAAACAGACACCGGTTTTCGACCTTCGAGCACGTTTAAATGAGGTGTGGCTTTCTTTGAATAAAGCCTCCTCAGCTATGCAGCGTGCACCCGACGATGGTAATGAGATCACCCGGGCGAAGTGAGGCCACATGTTTGCCCCGCTACCGGCACAATTTGTCGACCATTCACCATCAAATCAACATTGTATTCACCAACTGCCGCTTTCATACTACCATCGCACGGCTAAGTGCCGCTTGGAAGCGTAAAGTTGTGTCTTCTTTCTACAGCGCTGGGGCGGGCTTAATCACTTATCCTTTCGATGGCTGCCGTCTCGAAGCATCCCAAGGCGATTTCACGTCTTTATGCAAACTTTGAGGCGTCACGATTGCTATGATGATCCTGTTTCAGTTCTCATGTGCAGGGAATGTTTACTTTACTGGGAAATTTGTGCCCGATGACGTGGCGGGCGACATTGTAGAGTGCATACAGCGGGAATAAGGAGGCGTTCGGTCGGTTTCTGTTCATGACAAGCTGGATAGATGTCCCGGGAAAATTTCCGTATTTCTGCAGTGCAAAGTGATATGGCTGATGGTTCCAGGATATGCAGCACACGGGTGGTGTAGTATGAAAAAGAAGTAACAATTTATTTGAATACACCATAGCGATGAAATTATGATCATAAGTTTCTGATTATTTGTTTCAGTTATGGTTATATGCTTCTACGTTAGCCATTATTGAGCATTGAATGAATTTGTATGCGTTTTACGACGACTAGTGAACTCGGTTCAATTCCGCATCGATTAGTATTCTTTTCCGATCACAATCAATCGTGCACGTTTATTTGTTTTGTGATTATGCTGAACATGCGTATGCTTGTAGCAATAAGGGACGTACCAAGCTCGAAAGGTGAGAAAAAAGGCAGCTGATTTATTTATGCCAAAGCAGAATGTAGGTGCGAGGATTTGCTTTCCATAAATTCGGCATCAGTTCCAGCACGTTTAAATGGTGCCGTTTTGATGGGCGTTTAAAAATACCTGCGCTAACGTAATCCCCTATACATCCCCACCATAGCGAGTGTTTGGGTTTAATTGGCCTCTAGCAACCACCCCCGTCTCGCGGGGAGTTCTTGTAATGAGTTCCGTATTTCGGAGAGCCGCTTCCATCACTAATGAAGTGATTCGTAGCGATTGGTTCACGGATTGCTTTCGTTCCGTTGCTACTTCTGCTTTGTTCATTCGCTTTTTCCGGTTTCGTTTTCTCGGTAAGCTTCGCAAAAGCTTGCCCGGGTGGTATTTCCGGTGGGTTTTAGCTGAAAGCCCCGTTCAAAGCTAGCAACATAAAAATCAGTACCATTCGCGCCACCGCAAAGCCGCGGATCGAATGCAAAACTGGCGAGTCGGGCAGGTGCCGCTGGTCAGCGCTCGAGTACGATTGCGGACTTTAGCTTTCCGCGTATTCCCTGCTGGCAGTGCATGTGAAACAACCGTTGCATATTCATGTAGCATGGATTCATAAATAAACATTCACCCAACATTGTGCCGGTTGGTTACATAATTTCCGATATTTTCATGTTCAACGCCCGGCGTCTCCGTGGCTCCGAATTGCCACCGAATTCCCAGGACAACGATCCGCAAGCACACCGTTTGTGGGGTGGCGCGAAACGATGGTACCGATCGCAACAAGCGCGTGAATCGGTAAACATCCAGGTCAGCCGTTTGGTACCGGCCGGTGAGTGCTGCTTTAATAACCGCGGCTCATTCGGCTTAATTTGGATCTCTACGGTCGGTGACTTCAAACAAAAGGTGGGAAAAAACGGAAACGTGTAAGCTTACGGGCATGTGAGAAGTAGCAAGTTTCATTTCCGGTAAGTGAGAATCATTTCCGCAGTTTTGCATACGGTGCTGTTTGTCTTTTGAATTTTCAAAATGCGTTCCGGTTAAGCTGTTTGAAGTGCATGTTTTGTATCTGGTAACATATTAGAAAGACTTGCCCATGAGGCTTTCCCTCCGCGTTCGCAGAAACTTTCATTGCCGTTTTCTGGAAATCTAGAATTGATTGCTTTATCAGCGGATATTAATGTATTTTTTTGTGTTCATTCAAATTGTCCATCAGACAAATGAAAGTTTGTATTTGTTTCATGAAGCATGATTCTGAGAAGCAATAAAGCACGCTAGAATGAATGTGTAATGAAAGGTAAGCTCATTTCAAATAGATCACAATTGGTTGGTCAGTTGGATGATACTCGAACGAAACCAAACGATTTAGCTTTAATCTGTTGGTGGAAACCATAATATAAGCTGTAGATTACAAAAAAAAGAAAAAGTAATTAAAATAGCGGTTACTCTCGAGCGAATTGTTTTGTTTAAATAAATCAGAAATATTAGATAGACCAAAGCTTAGCACAGAGATTACAAATAAAATAAAGCTCAATGTCTACATCTTCAGAGCAAAGTTTACTAATTGAGACCAAAGATCAAAGCAGGAAAGAGTTACGTTACAAGGAAGAAAAGAAACTGTTATACCGTCGCACGATATCAAAACAATCGTATAACAGTGAGCGCAACGGAAAATTCTCTACTAGCCATGCGACCTTCGAAAGAGCCAAGCATACGCAAGAAAGAAATACGTGCAGCTTTTCCAGTACACAAGAGATTATACGAGAGCGAGAATGAGCCTGAGGCAATCCGCGAGAGCCCGCAAGCATGTGTGAAATGTAGGTGAACATGGGCGCGTACCTTCGCACGAGTTTTCTTCGTTTGGTTTTAAGGTGATTTTCGCCAATATCAAAGTGTTTGTATATTACCATTTTACTCAAACAACAGTGAATAGCATTGTAAAGCTTCAGGCGTGATGGAAAAAGGATACCTTGCTCTAGAACCCACAAAAACTGGGTTAGAGTTCCAGCGATCAAATACACAGTGTAGTGGAAGGTTTTCCCGTGACCCGACTTCAGGACGTCCGGCAGTTGGCTAAGAAATAAGAGTAGAAGAAACGCTTCCGTTTGTTGTTTGCAAATACAGACACAGAGCGTAGAACAAGCTTGAGTTCGAGAGAGCAGCCTTAAAGCTGGGAAAGAAAAATCACGAATAATTCTGCAAAGGACGAGTGTGAGGCTTCATTTCTCAATCTCGTTGGAGGGGAAATTGTCATGCTATGAAACGAGAGCCTACTGGGCGCCCCGGTGCAGTACTAGAATGCCGGTGGAAAACGTCATTATTTGACGTTTGTCACTCTCTCTCTCTCTCTCTCTCTCGTGTACTAACTTTTCTCACTACTAAACCTAGAGAGTATACCCTTTTGTCAACACACGCAGGCTCTTGTTTTGTGTTGCCCTAGTAGCGAGCTATCTTGCGGGCGGCCATATGCTCTCGGAAAATTCCTGGATCGAGAGAGAGAGAGAGAGAGAATTTGGAAAATTCCTGACCAAGGGCATCTGTTTCCAGGCGATTTCCAAGACACGAGGTTCGTCTGGATCGGCCCGAAACTCGTCGACAGTTAGAAGTTCGTATCCGTTCGTGGCGTGTGCGTGCGTTGGCAGCTGAGGCTCATCTCGAGCCCCATCCGTTCGTAGCGATTTGTCGCGTGAACTGAACCATTTCATCTCCCCAAATCCGTGTGTCATTACAGTGAGTATCCAAACGGGAGAAGGAAAAGTAAATAACAATCACCACGAATGTCAATGTCACAGCAGTGTGCCTCGGTTTGGTGTGATGTGTTCCGTTCCGAAAGATAATCCCATAAATCCGAAAAGGACTCAACCCTGTGTTTTCCATCGTCGGAACGCGCCTTCCAGGTGACTCGGTATGCGTGTGCCGCAAGACCGCAAAACTTACGCGAAATTAACAAACTAAAGGAAACGGTAACCGCAGCGTGCCTCCGGGACCGGACGCGACCGACGGTGTCCCTGCGGTCGGTGTCGATTTTCCTCGTGGAAAAGTTTCGTTTCGTCGGCGCTTTCCACCGTGGCCTAGCCCGTGGCAGTGAATGGGAAAACTTGCCCGTACGCAGCGTTAACAGCGTCGAAATGTTGTGTTTGTGCGACGGATTGAAGCGTCACGTTGGAACACCACGCCAGGATCCGTTGTGCTGTAGTTGTGTAATGCTGAAAAGGAAAACATAAAACCCTCTCCCCACTGTTCGGTGCTCGTGATCGATTGGGTACAATTTGTGAATTCAGAATCGAAGACGGCACCGCACGGGCAGAAGTTTAAAGCCTTCGAGGGCAGATACAGGTTGGTGGGATAATCGAATCTGCTTTCGTTTCGGTTGCCTCCGGCTACGGTTTCACGTGTGCTCTGGCAGCTGTCTTAAGGCTGGGGCGTTGTTTGTTCCACCCACCGGGGCGTGAAATAAAAGGACAACAATACAACGCACCGGTCGGATCATTGTCGGCTCTCAGGTGGTTGTGTGGGTGTTGGTGACGGTGGGGGAGAAAAAAGTTTTTTAGAAAACGATGTAAAGAAAGCACAAAAAAGAAAACCTCGCGCTAAAACAGCACCGGTTGTTGCCTACGGAAGCGGAAATAAGGCACATCCGCGGGCCGCATCCGGAGGTGTATTGAGTTATCGTGGTGTGGATTTTCGTGCGACTCGTTAACGGAGGTGACCGGGTTTTTGTTTGTCTCAAGTTGGCGAAAATTTTCGGCGAATCTGCTAAACGGCAACCCTTACGAACGGATAACACGAAAAGGGCGGTTTAGTGTCTGTCAGTCGCCCGGGAAGTGTTTCGACCAATGGTGGTGTTTGGCAGAACCAACTAGTAGGATATTATGTTAAAACCCACGAGCTTCACGCTACCAGGTCCATTCGTTCGTGCATGAGTGTGTCCGTTGGATTTCAAAAAAAAAAACTGCTAGAGAGAAGAAAAACTGGCTTCGAATTATTACTTCAATTCGTACATGGATTCGCACACATGTGGTCAACTACCGGCGCTTTCTGGTGATGTAGTAATAATCCCTTCTTAGCACTAGCCGAAGAAGCTTTTCCGGGTGCGCATTCGTCCTTCCCAACCAGTGATGGGGTGGGATTCCGTAGTGATTCAACAAAAAATCTGTGCTCCACGATTCGGAAAATGGGGGCAAAAAGAGATAAAAAAAGGAATCAGACAACGGTGTAATGCTTAAAAAAAAGGCTCGAAACCTCTTCTAGTCGCACCGGAATAGACAGTGGAATAGCATGTGGAACGGAAAAACCGATCTAAGTTGGCCGTTCGTCCCGTGCAGTGTTTTATGTTTTCGCTATTTTGTGTTACTTTTTTTATTGTGCTTCTCGCATGCTTCGACCAGCTGGTCCGGTTCGGTCTGCTGAGCAATCGGTTCCGCTTTCACCGCGATAGCTGTAAGTTTTTGGGCAAACTTAAGCCGCATCCAGCGCCCAAATGCGCTCCTGCCGCTGTATGGAGCTTTTTTGTTTCGTCCGTTCGCAACCACGTTCAACCGCTTCAACCATAGCTCAGGCAGAAGGTCTGGATTGGGGGTTTCTTTTTTTTTATTCTTCTTCCTTCTCGCAAACACACAAAAGTTGATCCCATTTTCATCATCATCACCTTGGATGCGTTCCGGAAACGCACCAAAGTGAGGCTTGTTTGTTTGCCTTTTTTTGGCCACGGTTTGCTGTTAGGTTTTACTCCAAGCGCTTTTCGCGTGTGGTCGAGTGTGAAAGTGGTTTGCTACGAAACAGCAAAAAAAAACAAATGATAAAAAAAAAGACAAAAATCTTACCCGCCTGCTAGCGCGCTGATAAAAAAGCACTCCCACACGCCGAGAAAAGCCGCAACTTTTCGGAACCCCACTCCGGAGGCGGAAAAACTGGGCACACACTCACCGGTCGGGAATGTGAATGTTATCGTCCTTCCTGACCACTTCCACGCCAAAAGTTGCGCACAAATGCCGGAGGGATTACCGCGTTTGTGCCTTTTTTTTCTGGCCCCTGAAAAGGTAGAAAGGTTTGTGATTTTCACGCTGGCCACCCTGCTGCTCCTTTCCCACGGTCAAAGCCAGCAAGTCGGTGTCCCTTTCAGCGAGACTGATGGCAAGAAAACGGTGAATCTTTCCATCAATCATCATCCTGCTGGTGTGTGTGCGTGTGTGTGGATTTTGTCGCTATTCGCTCACTTCCGCATCAGCCGCGCGGGTTTCTCGAGACGTGCCGGGAAATGTTTTGCACCTCCAGTCCTCGAGGGGATTTTCCTAGCCAAACCCCCATCTCTTCCATATGTCCTACTGTGGGCAGGGCGTTGAATTGAATCGTGCCCAGGCCTCAACCGAGTGATCTTCGCTGTAATCCGGTGCCCTCTTGACGCGCCCTTTCGAGCCTTCGCCAATCGTGCGGAAGGAATGGGTGTGGAAAATTAATTCCCCACACGCAGCCCTCTTGATGCTCCTTGAAATGCCATCGCAAACATCGGAACCGCTCGATGTATCGGTATATTTACAGTTCCTCTCTTCGGGCTGTTCCCGGGTGGTATGGGACATCAAAATAATATCACAGCTCTCGAATCCCGAGGACCCGGTGGACGTGAACCGGAAGCTTGATGGAGCTTGTGACGGCCCCCCGACAGCATCCGTAAGTGCTTCCGGTGAAGTTGTTTGATGTTGGATGTCGGTTTGAGGAAGTCCCAATTCAGTCGGCTCGTTCGCGGACGTGTTGGTGTTGGATTTATGTGCGCGAGAGAGAGCTCGCGAGAGCCGTGGAACTTTCGTGTTTGCTCCTTCTAGTTTGCGGCTCGATGATGGTGTTCGGATAATTAAAACCAAACAGAAAATGGGCTTCCTCGTCCTTCGCATCGTACATGGTGCGTCGACGTGCCAGATGGCGTTTCCGGTTGGGTTTGTCCGTCGGGAAAACCGCCACAACGCTGCTCGGTTGGTGTCCCCGAAGAAGCTGATGCTTTTTTTTTACGACTCTTCCTTGCGAAAACCCACGTGGGGTGGATTGTAACGGTTGTTTCGCATATTGTGCGGCTAAAGCTCCACCCGAAGTGGCACATGTTCCTGCGGGAATCGTAATCGGAGGGACATATTTTTCCACGCTACCACCACTAGGTGCGCGCTTCCGTGGCTGATAAAATAATTAAAGACAGCTCGAGCGGGCCAGCTCAGTCCATGGCAGGTGCCTGGACTCGTGCCGTCCAGGGACTATAAATCTCGCCGTACCACCGTGCACGTGAAGGTCACAACAGTCTAACGAGATGGCTGGGAGCTACGCCGAGTCGACACCGAGTTCGTGTACCGAGCGAGGGTAAATGGTTTTGAATTATTTATCACCCCCCCGACTTGCTATCGGTGGGTGCGCTTAAACAGGAACTCCCCGATTGGGTCCACGCTTATGGCGGGTATTAATCATCGTTCCCACGCTAATCTGTCAGCGGACGAGGCTTTGAGGTATTAATTTCCCGTGCTGGTGCGGGATTTCGAGCACATTGCACGTACTTTGTTGTTAACCGAGGGGATGTATTCATTTTCTATTGGTTTTCAATGTGATCGTTTTAAGGGTTGAATAAAAAAAAAACGACAACAATCAACCCTTTAAACAAGGACATAAGAAACGTTCAAACCGGGATCCAACCTGTGTCTGCATGGTCACCGTGGGACAAACATATTCAGCACAACGAAACGCGCTTTCACATTCGAGCGGATCCATTTTTCTTTCCATAATCGCCCCACACATCGATCCTTGCTCTCGTTCCAGGAGACATGAAAAGCGGTGCCGAAAATATCCGTAATCCAGGCCCCATCAAGGACGCGCCTGACGAACGGCACGGCAGACGTTAGTGTTGGCAGCAGCGACGGAGTGTGCAGCATATTGATTCCCATACGCGGAAGATAAATAGAATTTGCCCACCGGCGCCGATTCGCAGCGGTTTCGGTCGAGATGTTCGAGCGTTAAAGCGCCAAATCGAATCCAAGGCGTGGCGCGTTTGTGTGTGCGAGTTTTTTTTTGCGATCGTTGCTGACCGCGTTTTGTTGCTCGAAGAAAACCCATATTCGAGTGTGTGGGTGTGTGACGTAGGTGTGTGACGTGGAAACTGTTCGTCCTGCGTAGTGTAGTGGAAACGTGGTCGGTGTTGTTCTTTCTTTCGCTGTGTTTAGCAAACCGGAAATCGATTGGAAGGCGCGCAACCCGAGGCAAGGTGAGTTTATGTTTCATTTATGTATTTTTCTTTCCCACGTTCGATGTGAATTTAAGCAGGCTTGAGAGCATCCGTTCGGAGACGAGCTGTACCCTTTTTCTGACCGTGTGGTGATATGTGGCCTTGAAAAACTTTCCCATCAGAAAGGTGGCCGGTGTTTTGTTGTATTTTGATTCCAACGCAAATCGAAACAAAATATTTGATCGAGTATATTTTAACGTTATACTCTTGTGTAAAAAAAAGGGGTGCTGTTAGCTCACTCCCCAAGACAAAAAGACTCCATTTTTCTAAAATGATAAAAAAGGATCACGTTTTAAACAACGGTATCGTTGCAAATGCAAATCATTTTTCACGCGTGGATAATCTCCAAACGAATGACGATCCACTTTATTATGTTTGATGGAGCACCGGTGCGGTAAAATTTGAAGGTATCGGTTTCTTTCAGCTCTAAACTGTAGCCGCGCTAGCTTGCGTGTGGCGAAGCTAACTAATGGTTTCAAATTTTCCACAAACTCCGACAACGGCTACTGTTTGCCGCTTGAATTGATCGCCGCAATCAAGAAATCACCGGCGGGCAAATACGGGTAGAGTTCTGAAGGAAAAAAAAACGAAAAACAACCAACCCTCATCCATTTTTGGGGCTCCTGAAGCAATGCCAACCCGACACAGCTGGGAGGGTTTTTGGAAGGTATCATCGAAATGATTAAGTCAGCATTCCTTACCGACAGGCGAAAGTCAACAGGATCATCGCGAACGTGTGCTGGAGAGGAAGCACATTATCGAAGCTTATCTAAACACCGCACCGAGAGATGTGCCACGTGAACGATCGGAACCATTATTCCACCCTGTCCAGGAGATCGGTTCGATGTCCTGCTCAATTGACTTCGAGTCGGTATCTCATCGGGAGGCTGATTCCGAGACCACACCGGGTGAGATTGGTCGGTTCGGTACCAATCAATCACGCCGCACGAGTGCCGTATTCGGTTGTGTACGAGGCTTCAGGCAGTTCTCAATCTTTTGGCCAACCTGTCGTTTATTCGCTTCCATCTTGAGGTTACTCACTGCCACTACCACATTACCCTCATTTTTAAAGCATCGCAAACGGGGGCGTTTTCTATTTGGTTTACCTTTTTGAAAGGGCAAAGGAAAAGGACTCCTTTTCGCTTTTGCAACTGGGGAACAACACAGCTCAGCTCGAGCACCTGAAGCCACCCGGTGTGCTTTTCAACGGTTCGACCGCTCGATTTTTCCGTACATCGTTCACACGTCGACACTTTGGAAAGCCCAAACACACATATGGATCCTCTCAGCGTGCTGGTTTGGGGGGGGATTTCCCAGGTCAGAACGAAGTCGATACCAGCCAATGAGTGGAATCAAATTTTGTTTGGGGTAAAGAAGCACACAACAACAACAACAAAAAAAAGCGGATACAAAACACACCGGAAACAGATTTCGTAAACTACCCCCGGGGTCTGTTTGCTGGCGTCATCAATCGTGTTATGGATTATCAGCCGGTACCTTTTGCTGCGTCCTTCCGGCCATCACGTCCTTTGACCGTGAGGATTCACCCTGGTAGTGATACCTCACACGAGCTGACCGGAGCCGGATCGATCGAGAGATTGACCCTTGAAGCATGATTATTCTTTCCCTTTTTCTGCTAGACCCCAAATAAACATGTCACCCGTGGTGGGTTTCATGCAATTGCGAGCAAATGTCGTCAGCTTAAATCAAGCGGTGAGCTCGTTCGGTGCAGAACCGTATGTAAATATCGGTGTGATGTGAAATGTTAACATTGTATTTCACGCACGCCAACAAGGTCCTGCTCGAGGACGGTAAACGTTGAGTATCCTTTTCAGATGGTGCCTGTCGTTGGCTGCCTGTACATCCGTTACCATCCAGTGTCGATGGCTTTCTGCACTTATTAAGATCCTCACAATTTATGACCCAACCACGGTAAACTATTCAGTGCTTTCACGTAAATGAGTCAAATTAACTCTCGCCCGGTTCGGCACAGAACCAATGCCTGGGGCTGATTTCCTCGCCCGGAGTTGACGGGTTCATCAGTTTTCATACAACGAACGCCTAGCCGAGCTGGTCTTGATTGAGAAAATGAAATACACCGATTCCGGTGGCGACACGGAATAACCCGTAATCGTAACCACCCATCCAATTCCGGGCGGATCGTGCGTGGCATTAGAATGCGGCGCAAGTAGTCGGATCGCGCTCGGTAACGGGTCCGAGAAGTTGCTGCCACGTGCGACATGGCTGCTCGGAACCGCGTTTTGCTTGCAGCAGTAGCGCGAAACGAATCGAAACGGCAAGCCAACGGAGCTGCTGGATTGAAGATTGAAGAAGCAAGCTGTAGTTATTCGCTGCGAGTGCGTATTTTCGCCACGCAAAATTTCCCCCATTTTTTGCAGCAGGTGGAACTGAAGCGAAACGAGAGCAGGGATGTGTTTTTCTGCCGTCTCAAGTCCACGTGGGGGAAACGAAACCCTTGGTGTTTCGTGGGAGGTAAGAAGAAAAAAATAGCGAAAAACAGGATGGAAAACGGTCCCTACCTCACGGGCATGGAGGTGTATCGAATTGTTGCGTTCATCGGACGGACCGTACGGAGGCACTTGTCCCGGGGTTGGACAACCGGAAGGAGCAAATTTGACGACTTCGTCCTTCGGGGTGCGTCTTTTACCCTCTCTCATGGGTTGCGCAAGTAAAGGGGTGGGTTTGATAGGAAACAAACAACCATTCCTAGAAGCCCCAGTGGGTTCGGAAGAAAGCTATAGGGCACCCATGCCATAGGACGTTGTTTTTTCCTCGGGGCAGTTTCAGTTACAAGTAGTTTCGGTTTTGTTTTCGTTTCGGTTGCGTTCCAGTTCATTAGGTTGCCTCGTCTGATGAGGTGGTAAGTTGTGAGTGGCTAGTGACTCGTTAGGGCGGACACCGAAACCGTTCGGTTTCGATTATGTTGAGCGACGGCGTTTGGTGAATCGATAAGTACGCAGTTAGTAGCCTGATGCTGGGTCATTATGCCGTATCGGCGAATCATGCTTCGAATATAGCGAATCTTGTATCATCTCTGCTGGCTGGCGTTAGCCGAGGATAAGGCTAATCGGGCGCACATTGTTTCGCAATCGAAGCGCCCATATTTGGCCCCATTCGGGTGGTTTGGGGCTGGTGGGAAAACTCTGCATCGAGCATCGAAACCCAACCGTATCAACAAGTTCGCTAGACTGTCGATAAGTGATAAGTGAACCGCAATACGAGCAGCATCAAACTTCCGGCTCCGTTTCGAGCATCGACCATCGACCGATGTGCAAAGAACGCAAGGGGTTGGTTTGTTAGTCTTGCGGTTGAGAGATTTGTTCGTCGAGTGGACCGCTCCATGTTCGATGTTGGTTAGTAGTTCACATTTTAAGTTTTCCTCGGGCAGCTAGGTTTCCACGAATGGGGAAAACTTGCACCGGTACCACTTTCAGCCGGGTGCGGTTGAATTAGTATGCGGTGCAACTTTTTGTACACATTGCATAGGAATCTTTCTTCCCGTTTTGTGTACTTGCGTTTGTAAAGAAAGGTGAAGAACATTGTGCATTTTCTGCAAGAGGAGTGGGCTCGCATTTATAAGGTTGAGTTTCTGGGATCCTTCAGCGAGCAAGAGCGATAGTTTCGTGGAAACAAATTGTTTGCAAAAGCTCGAGTTTCAGTTAACTACGATTGCCGTTTGCAAGAGCTACATTTATTTAACAAAACTATAATAAACAAAATAACAGCTAATTTGTTTCAATAACCATAACATACTATTTATGAAGCATATGAACCATTGCTCCGAAGGAAATACATCGTACATGATGATAATTTAATGCTTTTATCAAATTAATTCAATTATTTGTTTTAACGGATTAAAAAAAAGGACTCAATCTTTTTGTTATGTGGCTATCAATAGATGGACAGAAGATAAACGGTATTTGGGGATTGAAAAGTGATTCTCTCTTTTAGGCTAGGAAATCTAGTTAATGAATTGAATTAAAAATCTGTATAAAAGCGAGAGAAAATGAAACTGTTTTTTATTTATTCCATTGCACCTTGTTTAAAATCATTTGTATATTTATGCAACATAACGGTGCTGATATTTCTTGTAGTGTTTTTTCGAACTTTTGAATTCGAATTCGAACTTTTGAATAATATTTTACAAAAACATAGCTTATTGTCAGTTTTAAATAACAAATTCGTTATTACATACAGTTCATTTTATGGCTTTATGTGTGTTAATTTTCACGCATTGTTCCAGCATGGAATGCCCTTAAATTGATAACGAATGTTCATACGCGTACACCGTACACTTTATAAAAGAATTGTCTATCCCACACGGTGGCACCTTTGCGATGTTTGCACTACTGCACCTTCCCATTACTTGTTAATAGTTTTGCTTATGGGGCAGTTTCATTAGCACAAATGACGTTAGCATATGAACGTCAGCAAACCGCACGCACCCAACCTCGCTTCGGGTTGCTTTTGCTGACCATAAATAAGTGCACTATTTTAAACCAACGCAGCAGCGTCAACGGGAAAGCGTTCCCCCCAGCGAGCACTTTCCGATACCGATCGTACCACGTGGTACGGGCGGAACAGAGCATTTTGCCGTAAATTAGAACCCCGGACTGGTCGCGGCGGTCGGCTCGGTGAGCTATTTTCATTTTTCTTCCCATTTGCCAGTGTGCCGCAGAGTCGCCGGCACGGACCGAAGCGCACCAGATCGGTGGTGCATTTCTCGCTGCGGACACAATGCGTTACCGCGCAAATGAGACCGGGTTCAATAATTTCTCCCTTCATTCCGCGTTTGGCACGCAGTTTGGCCGGTTGCATAGGAGTCCCGGTTCGATCGGTACGGGTGAATCCTTACTGTTTGGATTTCGATTTGCGCCCGCGGTGGCTCGGGTCGGGCAGTGCTTATGTGCACTGTTTTCATCCCGTCCCGGGCCGTCAGCCTACTGTGGCTTTTCACGCGAGGGTTGGGAATTTATGATTGCACCTATTGTACGCCAGTGGATACGCTCGGCCGGTTGCGCGAGGGTGTCGCTTTTCCACACAAAACGCATCCCACCTAGCGTGAGCTGCGCGTGCACGCAGAATAAAGGTAAACCGTCTAGGTGTTGAGAGCAACGCCTTGAAATGTGGAATGGAGTACCTTTGACATTTGACCTGAGTACGAACTCTTCTTGCCCGAGTACCTACATATGACATATGGCGTCGAAAGGGTTCATTGTTTAATAGCTGCCTCCGAACGAAGGGTCGTTTTATAAATGACACAGTCTTTAAATCAATTCGCAGTGAAAAGTAATCTTAAAGCTTTAAAATCGACCCGAACGATACGAGACGAGAAACGCAACATAACGAAACATTATGCTGCTTCGTACCTTCCTGACCCAATCAGGGGCGGTGGATGAAAAATGTTCGCTTTTCCCCGAAAATGAAATCTTAATGAACCACGCTGGTGTGATGGCAGGCGCCACTGAACCCAATTTACCCACGATCTATTACTTCTCTTACTTTTTTTTCTCCCTTTCGCTCTCACTTTCCACACGATTTCCAATGGAACAATTTATTTCTCCAGTCGCTGGACTGTCGGGAATTGTGCTGGCCGGTCGGGTGGATGCTATTTATTTCTCATTCCATTTCCCCTTTCGTGCTGGATTTTACTACCAGCTATCGATATTTGCCGCTTTCGGTCGCAACCTTCCCAATTGATCGATTATATCGTAGTTCGGCTAGGGTGTGCGATAAAATTCAGTTACGTGCGTGAGGAAAGGGTGGGAAAAAATGAAAAAAAAAAAGAATCAATCCCAGAACAACTCGCAAAAGAGGGAGAAACAAGTTAAATTCCGCTCATGTTCGTGCGTGGTCTCCTACCCATGATGGAAGGCGAACATTCTGCGATTAATAGCGATGGACAACTGCAGTGCCAAAAGGAGGGAAAGAAAATATCCCGCTCCATAAGGCATTGTATGGTGAAGGTTTTCCATCGTTCATTTTGCTTTCTCGCCGTCATCTTTGGGTTCACATTTCACCGTCACCCTGCTCGTGCGAACGGCCACCTTGAAAGCAGTCCTTGGACGCTAAATCGCTCCATCTCTCCGCAGCTTGTTTAGGGGAGCAATAAACATAATATCGCTAGCTTGACCGGTTCTGTGAATTTATTGTTCGCATCAGAACGTGAAAAACGGTCGCTGCTCTTAGACAAACCCCGTGCCATAGCTTACCGGGCTTAATGGGTGGAATTTGTAGCGATTCCATCAATTTAGAAGCGGCGTCACGTTGCGTGTGGTCGGGTTGCGATTTGTTTCAGTTTTATTTTTGCTACTCATCCGGTCCGGTGGCTGATTGACTCATAAATTAAGCGATTGATAAATGGTTGGTACTTTCCGTTTGCGCATGAATGTATGATAAATAAAGCACCGTATCCATTCAGCACATATTATCTGGCAATGAACTGCCCCCGTCCTAAATGGAAAACTCTTTTTTTATTTTACATTATCTTCTCTCTGCAAAAGATTTAACATGACGCTTCTTTCACGACGCTCAAACTGAAAAGGCATTTGCAATGGGGGGTGAAACAAAAAAACGAAGCTTTTTCTTTCTCTCTTAACGCCATTCTTCTGTCTGCGTTGGGCCGGGCGACCAAAGAAAACGGGTCGAATTTCTATCGCCTAACGAAGCGCAAAGAGCTTTCACATGACTGGCACGATTTGCGATCGTTTCCATTTGCGCTCCAAAGGCGCAGCCAGTCGTGAGGCACCATGGTTTGTTTGTTTTTTTTTTCTGTGTCTTTTTCCCGAAGCCGAATGTTGGATGCCATCCAACATGGATGGGTTCATGCTAACGAACTCGGTCGAATTCCGTCGGCGAAAAGTTTTTTGCCTTCCCGTCTAGCCCCGTCTGGGAGGAGTCGCAGCTGCTTAAAGGTGTGCCGGTGGCTCCGCACCGATGGAAAATAATTATTTCCCTTGCAGCGTTTTTTTTTGCTCTTTCCTCCGTACCGTAATCGTTTTGTTTTGTGCTGCTTCAACATTTTTAATGGCATCGGAAAGGAATTCGCAAAACTAAAAATTGCGAACAACCACAATTCAGATGCAATTCATACCGAAAGCGCTGGTTTCAAAGCAAAACCGTAGTTTCATATCGTTTTAAACCATGCTGTGCATAAAATGCGGAACCGGCGTTTCTGTACTTCCGGCTCACGATCCACGTGGCATGTTTCTGCATCAACGAGAGCGTCTTCGATGGTGGCGTTACTGTGATTCATTTTACAAACTAATTACGCTGCGGTTAGCTTACCGCATGATGAAGATGCATTCTTGCAATAGTTTAATAAAATTTCCTGCTCCCAGCGTGCGGTCGGATGCTCCCGGATCGTGCCAAGATGTAGGCGGCTCGAACACAATCCACACTGCGCCTCTGACCGATCAAGTGTTTTTGAGAATTTAATTAGGTGGTATAGGTCCAGGGCGGTCCGGGTGAATCGTTAGGTGAAGCTCATGGAATGTTTTGTAGGGTGCGTGGCAGGTGTTGGCTTCCCGGCAGCTGCAGCTTGCTAATAAAACACGATTTGGAATTTATTTTATTATGCAATATTTCGGGCGAGTAAAATGCCTTGGTCTTTAATTTGATTTGGACTTTGTAATGAGTAAAACCAATTTTGTGGAACAAGACAAGTGAATTATCATCCAGATTTAACAGTTTCTTTTAAGTTCATTTATTTTACACAATCACCTTTTGATCTTGCCTAGAAACCGGTTGGTTTTGGTTCCACGTAGTCCTTCGTCACCGCCATAGCTCATATGCGCGATGATAGTTGCTTCGCTTAACAACTCCTAATCCAAGGGTCACATCTCGAATTCTAAATGCTTCAGCAATGCTCGCGACCCAGGAACCTTGCGTTGCGAGACCACCCTAAGTGTCTTCTTCTTTCGTCCCTTAACAAACACGCCGGCCCGCTCAACTAAGTGAGCTAATGATGTTTAAGTTTCCCTTTCCCGCAATGACGTGCGTGACGCGCATAAAATTATAAATCGCGACCATCCCACCGGTAACGGTCCTGTAAGATGATCCCTCGCGTCTCCTGGAGCTGGAGGGGCTCACACGAAGTGCACGTTAAAATGGTGTACAAAATGTGTCACCATTTTGTTGTTTGCCGGAGAGCAACCCTGAAGCACCGCGGCCCAGCAGGCTCCCGTACATGAGTCCTTAAATCCTTCCGCGAAACGTACCGGTCATGCCTTCACCCAAAACCTCCCATAAAGCACATGTCCATGGGTGGCGGTTCTAACGGGGCATTATGGTGTAAAAAAACCCACCGGAAAAGAGAATGAAACAAAAAAAGCTCATAATAATAACACCCCAAAAGGTTGGGGTCGGGTCGGACCCAAACATCGCCGTCGTGGTCGTGTTCGTTCGAACGTCGCCTCAAAAACACGGTAACGACCGTTTGACAGTCGGTGACCGACACGGTTTCCGAGCGGTTCCACGGACGTGGCGGACTTTCGCGTGGCGCTTGCGGTTTAATTTAAACATTACTTTCAATTAATTTTATATTACAAGACATTCCAGCCACTTTGCGCGCGGACGGTGCGGTCGGGAAGCCCGCCAGGTTTGTGGGGGTCTCAACGTTGCGAAACTTTTGCCAGCTCTAGCGCCACGTTGCCACGTTGGCAGCGCATGGGTGTCCTGGCGGGACTTTATTAGCGGGCTTTTTGCTTGTCTCTCTCCCCCTCGCGGAGGTCACGGAAATGGGCCTGACCGTGTTTGACGACGGTTTTCATGGGAATGAAAAATGGTTCCGAGCACGCATCTCCCTTCGACGAGCCACACACCACGGAGGCACACTTAATTTTATTCCCACCACACCCACGTTCGGGTCCTTGGAGGGCTTTCGGTGATCCTCGCTCGCACTCGGGGCCACGTTTTACGCGAGCAATTGTGTGTTTGCCCTAGCGCTAACCGCAGCGCGATCGATTTAATCACTACCCCTGGCGGGGATGCCCCATTTGGGGATGAGTGAGTTTTTATTCACTCTCCGCACAGGTGGCTCGAGGTGGAGCAAAAATCTGTGGCCATCTGCAGCGGGATAGGCGAATAGGCACGGACGTAGCGCACGCATGATCCCTGACCGGGGTGGGAACAAACAGAACGAGCGCCAGGGAAGTCCGTGAGTTAGTTCGCAAAATTTGATTAGCAAAGTTGTACGGTGGTGAGTAATTGGAAAATTATGAGTTCACAACCTCACAAAACTATGCGCGGCGCGCGTCAGTTCGTCCGAAAGCCCTCTTTTAGCAGGTCGCCTGCTAAGGAGCAACGATTTGATTATAGTAATTGTGTTTCGCTCTGTGTGGGGCTATTTTTTAGCGATTCCAATTAAATTCCTTCTTCCGCTCACCGGCCGTAAGTGTGTTTGGGTGCGTTCGCTTTTCTTAGAATTGAGTGCTGCACGGAGTCGAAAGGCGAACGTTTTAATCATAATTGCCTGCAACGTCCTTTCAGCCATTTTGATCAGCCGCTTGCACTGATTGGCTAATGGGTGGGTGGGGCTGAAAACATGCGCTTTCCTGTCGAGATCACGGGGAGTAAATGGCCTCGTTTGGGGGATTGCCTCGAAACCGGCAATCAAGATATCACGTCAGTGCTGTAATCAACCATTTTGCGTCTAAACGATTTTTCCAGGCGCACCGGGAACGCGGAGACACACGCGGTTGTTACGTTGCTACTACATGCGCGTAATCTTGGGATGGAATTTCGCGAAAAGAGTGCCTAATGTAGTGCCATTATGTGTTTATCTGCGGCAGGATCCTGGAGGACCGTATTTCATTCGTTATCGGCACGGTTGACGTATGATTTTGGGAGCGATGGAAGTTGTTTAAATCCTCCACTCGGCCTAGTTTATTGAGCCGTTTTGTGTTATCACTCTTCTCATATAGAATTGTTCTAGTATCGCCCTTAGCTTCGATAGTTTATTCAAACGTTGTTTGCATTTGATGTATTTTAACAAATTTTTTTCTAGCATGCTGTTTAGCTTGAATCAACACATTTCTATAAAATTATTCGTTTTGTTTTACTTAGCGTGGAATAAAATATCAAAGTTCAAAATGTTTCTTTTAAAGCTTTTATTATTAAATTAACCCTAGATTTTCATAAGCTTTTTTAACGTGTTAAGATGCTATTTATTGTAATGATCATATGTTTTGATCAATCTTGTGTCAATCACCTCCAGCACCAAGTGTGATACCTCTCCTGAAGGCAACATTAATCAATTCAATTAAGTAGTTAAATCTGTGACTTGAAATTGATTGCTTCTGGGTAGTTTTGCGACATTTCTCAAAAGGTAGCATTTCTATCAAGCGTCTCGGCTTAATTAAACGAATCCCACTCCACAATCGGCAGTAATTGGCTGCCCACTTACGGTTGCACCGATGCACAAATGCAGCATTGCGTACACTGAGTGCTGTTTATTAGAGCTGTGCAGCTTGCCTTAAAGTAAGGCGTAATGCTGCTCCTTTTTTTATCCAGTTGGCAACATATCCCATTTGCTCGGTGCTCCATTTACGCCCAGCAAGCACAAAACAAAGTCACCCTAGCGCCCGGTGGCATACAAACGTTTCTCGGCACGGGACGTTCTTCATAGCAACACGTGCATGTTTCGAAGCAGCACGAAAGAAGACCCAAAACCGCTCACACAGAATTCACTTAGAACGACGCAGTGAGGCTTTCTGACCGAAACAGGCGTTTGTGTCTAAAACTCTTTCGGTTATTTTGGCAGGTTAACTGGAACCTGTCCGTACGCTTGGTGCGTCTCTGTGCAGCCCGTGTTCGTGTGAAGGCACCTCCAGCTTTTACTGGGAAAATATTGGCAACGGTCGAAATTTATCCCACCGCAAAAACCTTCCACGAGCTATTTCACCTGCCTCCGGGCTAGCTCGTGGGGATCGTTCCGGGTACGACCGGGTCCAAGCGCTCCCTGGGAAGAGAACACCCAGAGTTGTGTGATGTTTAGAAGTGCCTTTTTCGCCGCAGTTATTGAACAGGTTGTCGGGCGACATTCGCAAACAGCCGGAGGGTTTGTTTTCTTCCAAACTAACGATCAACAACCGACCGTTCCGGGGTTCAACCAGTGGTACCCGGGACATCCTCGGGGCTGTGTGTTTCGGCCCCGTTACCGGCCGAGGCTCGTGATGGACGAGGCGTCCGAAAAGGGCAGAACGAGGGCGATCCAATCCGAACTCAATAACTAAATAACAATTCCTATCCAAATGTTGTTCCCACCGTCCGTTCGCTCGCCCTCCCGGGACTCGTATAACCCGTGCTGGAGCAGAAGTACGAAGGAGCCAAATAAAAAAGAAAATGGAGGCCATCCCTGCCGAAGGATCCCAATTTTTGCGCATCGCTTTTATGCGGGCGTTTGCTTCCCGGGGTTTTATCTGCCGTCGGTTTGCACCGGTCGTTCGTTTCGATTTTGGGAAGGAAATGATGACCGGGACGATTCGGGCCCGGTGCCACACCGCAAAGGCATTGATTCTGCTGCCCAGCCCGAAATGACCCGGTTCTTGGCCGGCCATCGTGTGCAGTCTGGGTGGATGCGAACGAGCAAACCGGGATGGTGCAATATTTTACGCTCGAGTGTCGGAATGCTCGTCCGGGGCCAACAAATAGCCACCGATAAGTGTCGTAAACATTCCCTGCGCTAAGTGCGCCGGTTGTTTGCTGGAGAAGCTCGAACGAAGCCCAGTTTGCGGTCGCTCGTTTGCAGCTTTTGACGAAAGATTTAGCGTTTGGCAAGAATGTTGGGCACACGTGGCGATTGGAGGCGTGCTTGTCTCGTGCCAGGTAAGAAGCAGAACCGGTGGAATCTCGAATTCGTTCGATGTGGCTGTGGAAAATGGAGCGCCCGGGAGGGATTTGAGTCCCATCGCTCTGCACCGTCGGGTGCAATTGTCACTAATGGAGCAGATTCTGGTCGAAGGATTCGTCCGTTGTTGAAGGATTCGTTGGGCGAAGAAGTTTTTCATCAGGGCTGCTGGAGCGATTGGTCCGGCTTTTAAGCGGTTTTATCGGAACGCTTGCCCGAAGGGGGCGAAACTAATTGATCGAATGGTCTCGGAAAGTTTCAGTTTTAATTAAACTAAACCCAAGTGGATTCGCAAACGGTAACTTCACCGGGGGATTTATCAGCTAACGGTGTTAGATGCCCGAAGGTAGTTAGGGTATGTTTTCTCTCTCTCTCTCTCGCTCTGTTTGAGTGGGATTAATTGCGCTCATTGCGAAAGAAAGCAGCGATGCAACTGCAATGCTTTATAAGATTTTGGGGGCTTGTTTGTTAAAGCTAACCTAAAAAGCTGATTTAAAATCATTTTGTATGGTTTAATAAACGAACTTTTTCATTTATTTCGAGTTCATCATCTAATTTTTAATTGTCTCCATAGTTTTTCTGTAAATTTTTGGTCAACTAATTTGAAGTTTAAGCGAAGAAAGTATGTCGTAGAGTTTAAGTCACATCATCGAAGTAAGCCATGGAGAATGTTCCATAATATAACAAAAAAAACACAGCATACTTTTTGCAAACATTCGAGAAATGACACGAAATAACTTTCCTTAAACGACTTTTATCTTTTCGTGCCGGAAAGTTTTAAATTTATTCCACAACGGTGAATTTTAGGCGTTTCTCACTGGCCTCTAAACACTTGTGCAAAATTCGTAAGTCACAGTTTTTCTACAAAATCTAAAAATACCTGTTATTCGCAGGAGCGTGTGCCTCATTCCCTAGCCCCGAAAGCATATTAGCCTAATAAAGTTTTCACCATTTTTCTCGACAAGATTTCTTTGCAGCCGGGGAATTGTGTAAGCCCTGATTTTCTCGCATACGTGCCTCGGTGGAACCTCCGCTCAAATGGGGGAAGGCTACTGTTGAGCAATCCATTTCAAGATGTGAAAGTGGCGGGCGGAGAACCTAAAGTGATTCGCCTGCTTGGCTTTTCACCGTATGAGCCGTAGCCCGTGTCCAACTCCCAGCCGTGGCATGTGGCCGCTTTGGGATCGCTTGAAGGGTGTATAACATTTAGAACATAATTCAATTAGGGTTGGTTTTTCGCCAGCTTCGTCGCTAGTTGGTGGTGCACCCACCGGCGCCGTGCCTGCTTACTGTGCATTTGAAACTCATCGTCTTGGTCACATCTTGTGGAGAGCGTCCTTTCGTGTGCCCGTCCTCCCGTCAAGTGGATGTTTGTGTGAAAAATAGCGAAACCTAGTTGCTCTCTTTCTGCACGGAAGCGCTCGTGGAACCGGTAGTTGGCAACGTTGGCGGTTGCTGTGAAAGCACTCAAAAGCGCTCGGATCCGAAACCCGGCTGCACCAAATTGATGGCAGCAAATTAGGGCACCGAGTGGAGTGGAGTTTAGCTCTTTCCTCGTGCTCTTTTTTTTTTATTTATTTTTGCTATCCCACGAATTCACCAATTAAAATTTTAAAAAGTATCACTTCGTTCACTTTGTTTGCTAGAAAGAACCACACCGAAATTGACAATTCTTGCCGTGCACGCTCAGCCAAAACTGCCATTCGAGATAAGCGATCATTAGATGCTGGTTAGAGCTGGAGTTAGTGTGGGGTTGTGGCTTTAAAATGGCTTCCGAAATTTCGCGAGCTGGCCAAGCATGATAAAAAGCAGACGTTTTATTGGCACTATCATTTGCGATAGCGACGCAGCACGTTGGAATTACTGTTTCACACACAAAACGGCAAGTTGTACGGGTTTAATCTATTTCGGAAACTTCCTTCCAACGAGGGTGCGCAAACAATGCAATGAAAAATGGCGCTAGCACCCCAACCGCTGGCAGCATACCGTCACACCAAAAACCACCAACCCGGGTGCGGCCAAAGCACTTTTGTCTCGCGATATCTCATCAGGAAATGGACGACGGTGGCGCCCTATCACAATAAGTCTGTATCAAGCCGGTCCCCAGCGAGGGGCGAGACCGTCTGCATTCTGAGTTTATCGCTGCATTTACACCCGGCGGGGGTTGCAAAATGTGTCACGCAACCGGCACCGCATTCGACGGGAACGGTTCTCCGGGAAACACACGCGTTTCGTGTGAAGAACCCAGCCACCGGGAGCAAACTTCTTTCCTGCTGACGCAGGCTACCTAGCGATTGTGGTAGCCAGCGTCTTTGTTTGCCACTGAAGAGGACACCGATCCCGATCCAGCCAAACTGCGAAGAATAGTGACAGCTCGACCCCGGGACGCGTATCATCCCGGGACGCCCTACATTTTCTTGGAGAGCTTCTTCGTGTCGCAGGAGTCGTTTTATCAATCGCCTCATCGTCGAACGAGTGGGTGGAGTCAAAGGGAGTGGGACGAGCTGATCCGGGAATGAGTATGTCAAGCATTTTTATTCGACACGAACGATCCGGCTGGGAAGACGCTTTTCCCTTAGGGGCGTCATTCGCGCTCGAAGAATATTAACCGAGCTCTGGCAGTTCTCGGAATTACGTCACACCAGTTGCCGTTTCGTTGGGCTTGCGTGCGTAAATACGAGCAAACGAATACGGGAACGAATGTGGGGTGGAGTGAGAAAATCAGATGCAAACAATGGAGGGTATATATGTCGCCTTGCCTGCCAATTCGGTCGTTGCGATGTCAAATTAGAACGCTTTGACAAGCGCGCACACGGGCTTCAACAACAGGTTCCCGGTTGACGAGGATCCGAAGACCGAGGTTACGACCGAGACAGCAACACGATTTGGTTTCTTTTATTTGCCATACATCAAGGTGCACATTGTGCTCGAGTTTAAAGATCCTGCGCTGCCGAGAAAGCCGTGTCAATTGTGACGTTAAAACGATCCGAATTGCGCCTGTTGCGAATTCTGGCGCGCTCATAAACTGGGTGTGCGGAATTTTCAATTAGCGAAAGTGTCGCTTATCGGCTTTGAGGTGTTGGAGGTGTGAGTTTTATTTAGGCTTTGGATCGCTTGTTAAATTTTCATTATATGAAATCCAATTTACTCCCAACCGATGAACATCGGCAGGAAGCTTACGCCCATTGAAATGAAACCAATTTCCGAGTGATTTTAATTGCGATTAGATAATTAGATAGTGGGCCGTAAAATTGTCGTTAATCTTCGCGAGACGAGCGATCGTTTGAGGCTTATGGATGACGTGTTGGCTTTCGCGATGCCTCGTTTGAGCGTGGGTGCTCGGTCCCCTCGTGAGATGATGTAAGAGGTTGGTGAAATTGTGTTTAATTCGATCTGACAAGTATGCTAAATCAATATTCTAGGGGAGGATGCTTCAATGTACGTCTTCTTATTATGCGCGTTTATATCAGTTTTGTTAGATGATGTTTTTGGCGTTTTGATGTAGATAACATGTTTACAAGATTCAACAGTTGCAAGGGCAAAATAAACTTTTCATAAGAAAATATTATTTGAAACGAAAGTTATTAGAAGCCATCATGCTGTTTGACTTTGCGATACTTTAATTTTGACATCAGTTATCAAAATTATCGCACATCATTTACCGTATTTAATGATATAGACATAGCTCTTTTTATTAGTCATGTATTGACTGAACTCTCTATGGTAGATGGAATTAAAATTGGAACAAATTATTATTTCAAACGCTTATTATTATACTACGTTAAACATTAATCTTTTTCAGAGTTCCTAGTGCGTATGAGCTTAAATTAGTCTCAAAAGAAAACTTCCGATTATAAACCCTTCAACGCATACACGTTGGATCAAAGCTAATTAAACGAAAAGGCGCTGTGTAGATGAATAGCAATGGAAGGAAAAATTAAAGTTGCTCAGTCATCGTCAGTGCGAAATAAACCCAAACCTCGTTCGGCTATTTGCTCGCATGAACGATACCAACCCATGATCGTCATCGCCTCGATGCATCGCCCTAAGCACCGGGCGCCCATTTCCCTCGACAATTGCCATTCTTTAATCCTGGCGCGTTGCTAGCCGGGTTTTGTACCACCACGCTCATTAGATTGGTTGAGAAAAGGGATTATATCGTTTCAGCTTCATACCACTTCTCGTTGCCATTGCCTCTTGAACTCGTGCTTAATCCGTGCCCGATGCCAGCGGCGGCTGGGACGCTTCAATGAGTGTACGAAAGCGTATGTGTGAAGCGCTCAACGCTTATCATGCCACAGACCACAGTCACCGGTTGGGCATAAGAGCTGACGGGTATTTGAGAGCGCAACGGGACACAACTAATGAGTATTGAGTTTTTCAATCTTATTCCGTGACCCACCTTTTCACACCGCAAACCACCACCCTGGGAGGGATTTGAGGCACAAGAGCTGGAAGCATTGCATTGGTTTTCCGTACTCTCATAGCTTTTGTGCGTGGGGAAGTGTGTGATAAAAGGAGAAGTGCTTGCTTTCCATGGACTTATAATGCTTTCCATGTGGGAAAATAAAGTGTGAAGGGTCGTTTGTTTAAGAATGAATCATATCTATGAGAGTCAGAAGTGCAATTTGAATTCGTGTCTTATTTAAATTCGTTGAAAGGCTTGCTGAATTGGTAAATAGAGAACAGTTTCTGTAGTGTCCTTAGAAATATCATGCTATAAACAAGAGGAAGTGATACAAAAATTTTATGATTCGTTAGTCGTAGAGTGGAAACATAATAAGAAAAATATAGATATTTTTGGACCATAAATGTGCTCTATCTGAAAACATGCTAGGTTGGTTGATGATTCATATTTGAAAATCATGCGAAGCAACGAGCTTCACCGGTCAATTCCTAAGAAGTTGAATGCATACAAATGTGGATATTTTTCAGAATAAAACAGGTAATTTGTACTACGTGGTGTAAATTCGAAAAATACTGTTACCAACACTTTGTTGTAATACCGTACTGAAGGCACGAACTGATCTTGCTCGTGACCCCGTGTGGGTTCATATTGTTGGCACAGTTGCGTACCGATATTGAAATAGCACGCAATTTTGTAGGCAAATTGGAGAATCGAATAAATTTGCCAACACTTTCCAATAACCGTACCTAGCCCATTCGCTGGTTCTCCAGTATTAGAATTTCCGCGACACACCAAAGAGGTCACGATGGCGCTGTAGCACTACAATGGTGCCATGTTTTGCTGCTTGCCATTTTATGGTACTCGCGTAGTAATGAAAGACCCGCTCGAAAATATCCCGACACGCTACCAAACCGGACATAGGCTGGTTCGCAAGGTAAATGAAATGATATTTCGCCATCGTGGTACGCTCACCGGGTGCTGAGAATGATTCAACAAATAAAACCCGGCCCACCCGCCAGTTTTCACCCCGTTTGGTCACCGGCACGTGGTTCAATGGATTTGGAAAGTATTGATTTTCCACCGAAAAGTACCGAACATTCCCAAACCTGCTCGCATCGCTCTTTCGCTGGCTTTATGATGCCTGAATGCTTGCTATATATTTTTTTTGTTTTGTTGGCAGCTTCTTCCCTTGTTTGTGGTGGTTCACCTTTGCGCTTTTCCTGCGAATCGGAAATCGAGCAATTTCTGCCAGTTTTTGGGCGGTTTTACCTTCCCAAATGGGCCACAATTGTCGGGGAAAATTATATTCCCTGTCGAGTTTCGCGTTCACCGTGGGGTGGAAAATTTATAGATGACTGAGTTTCTTTTGGATAAAAACTGAAAAATGAACGAAGGAAAGCAAAATGGAAACCACGCGACAGGGCTTTTTTTGTTTTGTTCCAAAGTTCCGTGGCAGGACAGCACAGCGTCTACGATCACCTTTCTCCGCGTCGGGCTAAGAATGGTGCTTGCCGGTGAAGATTTATTTAATTACATCACGTTCGACGACTGGCCTTATTTGCTGAGTGTGTACCTTTCCTTGCGTGCTATGCAGTGCTTCCAGCGGGTGGGGGTGTGGATTTCTTTCGAACGGTTTATGTGTTTCTGGTATTTGGCAAAACCGTGTAGCCTTGCGCTACTTTAACATGGCGCTGAGAAAGTTGTTTGGAATGTTCCTTTCGAGTGCTGCTTTTACATTCGGATTAAACTTTTTGCCGATGTCTTTTTTATCTATTTTCTTTTTGTAGCTGCATACCTTTCTTTTGTGTAACTGGTTGGTTTTTTTTTGTTCATCGTACGAGCTCAGCATTTCGGCAGACGTGGAGGGCAAAAAATTCTGGTGGAAGCAAATAAACGCTACCCAACAATGGGGCCAAGGAAAAAGACACTGAGTAGGAAACCTGAACGAGAAAAATTGCACAGTCATTTGTTTTTGCTGCACAAAATGGATGTTAGCTGCTGCTTTTCGGATTCACTCCAAGAAGCAACATGGTATACATTTTTTTGCGGTGCTGTTTTTAGACAACATAAATGTATTATTTTTTCTCTTTGTTTGTCTCATAGAATTTTATTGCCAGAGCTCATGTCGGGAGAAGAAATAAATCATATTTTTCAAATTCGTATATCATTGACATGCAATAAATACAATAAGCATTAAAAAAATGTATGAAAATTACGAAGAATGGTTAGTTTTGAAATTTACCATATTTTATCGATAGCATAATGGTTAATATGCGTTCAATAAACAGCTGGTCAGGAATAGAAGCACAGCATGAAGGAAAACATCGGTTGGTTGAAAGCTGGGGCGAAAAACGTGACATTGCGCAAATTCGACATCTATTTACCTTCGGTCGAGCAATTCGAATACTCAAGCACTACCTTTCCCGGTAATGGAGTGTGATGGAATTGAAATGTTTCGGTTAGAAAGTGCGAATATTTTTGTTGCAATTCGTTTACCTTCTTGTCACTTTCTTTTTATCAACTTTATCAATTATGTAAAATAATCGAATTTACGCGTTGAATAAAATTGTCTTGTCGTTCGTGGGCGGCACGTGGAATGATATTCACTGGGCGCCTCCATCACAGTAAACGTAGTAGGTTGGTTTAGATCAGCATTGAAATTCAGAGCAGGTGTTTCGTTTGGATGTATTAGGGAATAAAGAAGAAAGAAAGATGTATTATTCAGTACTGATTTATGATTAATATTTACGTAAAAAAACGAGCGATTCAAACATTGAATATCTGAAAGATGATTAAAGAGAAAAAGAAAAAAATAGTTCGTTTACTTTGAGTTTTTTGTGATTTTATTGTTTTGCTTTAGCTTGTTTTAATAAATGTTTGAGCGTTTGAAAGTTACTGCAATATGCAAGACTTTTGGTTTGGGAACAATTTTTCATGATAAAACACCAGGCGCCTCCATCAGCTTTAGCAAGAGCAAAAAAACACTGGCCTTCTCCACCAGTCTTGGGTAAGAGCTTGAAATGGTCGAGGCAAAAAACCGACCATTGGACTCTTTTCTCCAGTTTGCGGCTGTTCCGGTGTCTTTGCTATTGTATTATTTTGACGGAATGATTGCGTCTTACTTCGATTTGGTACGTGATCGGATTTTCGATTCGATTTCGTGTGGTGCTAGCGCGAAGCTATGCGCGCATTTCGCCCGATTGCTAGGAAAAGTGAAACGATGCGAAGGTGAATCAAAATGTCGTTAAGGTTGTAGTTCCGACAGCACCGTCCGTTCCGCTACATCGCAGTACACGGCAGCTCGTTTTAGTCTTCCGGTGGTTTTCGTTTTAATACCGCACGCTGGACGACAGGATTGAAATCTGTCGGCTTTTTTTTCTGTTTGGAAGGAAATGGATGCGTGTTGTTTTGTTTTGCGGATCGAAAAGAGAAAGTATCGCACCTCCACACAGATCGTTCGTCAGTTTGATCGGCTGAAAGTGTCAAAATATGGGCTCGCTGAGGCTTTGAGGAATTGAATTCTCTAGATTTGATTTTTTCTATTGCCTTCTGTGGCTTAACTTCACGACTAGCAATTTTTTGTGGCTTCAATCGGTACACGAAACCTTGCACATTTGATTGTGATGTTCAGTTGCCTACGCAGCTCACGTCCATCGCAGGAAATCTGCGTAGCTTGCCGGGTGTTTTTCAAAAGCAAAAGCGAAACCTCAAACGGCAGATTTTTTTTTCTACAAGCGAGGTAAAAAACGCTGTGGCGCTGAATCGTTTATTCTGTGCAGATTCTGTTCGTCTGACGCGCAGCTGATAGAAAGCAATTGAAAGGCAATTTTGTTCTGCGGACGAGAAAAATCTCTTTCGTCGGAGAAATGCAAGAGGATCGAAGTTCGTTTTTTAAATTATGAGGTACCATTAGGGTGCCAAGCTTGCTCGCCTGCAAACGTTACGCAGAAAGCAAGAGAGAAACAAATGAATCAAAACGTCATTAAATGTGGGTGAAATTGAATCAAACAAATACGTGACTGAGGTTCGGGAAAATGTTAAGGAATGCCATTCCAGGCAGCTATATGAATCAATTTGTGAGCATTATAGAACATGTTTGGATAACGTTTGTGCTTCAAATTATTGATTTTATCGAAGGAATTTTGAAATCCGATAAATAATAAAAACATTGAGCTTATAACTATTCATTTTTATGGTTCGTAGTTTTATTTTATTTTTAATGATCTTTTTTGAAAATGATTCTCTCAGTAAAATTGATCTAAAAAGTTCCTTTTTATCCTTTAATATGGCTACCAATAATTACTTTTGATTGCTCTTAAGATTCACATATTCTTGCTCATTCCCTATGGTAACGCTCCATAATGAAGAATTGAGAATTTGTCACATTGTGTTTCTATGATTTCCATCTTATAACGCATTGAGGAAAATATGTGCACCAGTGACATTGGCGGGTTCGGTCGAGTACAAGTTCCCAGCAAACCGGTTGCGGTTAAAATTGCTCCATCCCGTCGTTGGAAGCCAATTGAACCGAACACCACATCCCCGGAGGCAACAGCGGAACCAAGCGGTACCTTAATCAATTTCCGCTAAATCATCGCTCGAGAAAGGTGGGCAATGAACGGTGACATGAACGACTTTCAAGCGGTGGCAGCGGGACGTTTCTTAGGTTTTCAATTTTTGGAAGCCACACAAAGCTTCCGATGGCATAGGGTGGACTGAAAAGTTGAATCCTCCGTGGTGCTGGTTACGGAAAGCACCTATTTGCGGTGTATGTGTGTGTGTGGAAAAGTTCCGGTTTGAGTTTGACTTTTCCACCGAGTGATAGCATTTCCCACGCCATCTGCTACCGTCACTTGTGCAACCGAGAGGTGGCATCACAATTTACTCCGGAACACGTGCATGGTGGGTGGTATGGAGGCAATTATCAATTCAAAATACTTTATGCTTGGTTTGAGCACTCTTTATGCAATTAATATTTATTGCGTTCTATATAATTGACTTTTGAATATGTTTTATCTGTAAGAAATCTAACATTTTGCTACCGGTTATTATTAAGAAGACCTTTTTCTTGCACATTTTTTTTTCTATTTTTGATACCCCTTATTTTTGTGAAAATATTTCCTAAGAGTTTTATCGTTTTTCCGTTTGTCAAGAGAGAAAAACTTTCCAAGTGCGATGGGGAAGTAGCTTTTTCCCTCGGCACGACCGCGTAACGCGAAGCCGATGAAAAATTGATGATTTCCTGCTAAGCCGTAGGAAATTAATTTACCGTTCATTAGAGAAGCGTCGAGAGGGCGCAAAACCCACACCACCAGACAAGGGCGGTCTCCCGTAGGGCGGTTTCACACCTCGTCCTGCACACCGTACGGAGTCGAGGCGTGGGAGAGCACACATGATCCATTAATCTTCATCCGGGTGCGGGAAACACGAGCTAGAAAACGGTGTCAATTTTACAGTCTGCTCGTCACGCGAAAGAAAGAGAAAAAAAAATGTACAGGATAGAGCAGTTAGTGGAGCGATAGGACGTGAGCACCTGTGCGTGATTTGCGGGGCGATATTTTACGGGGCGTTCTATTGGACGGGTTCATTTTTCGATTTCCGGATAGCTCCAGGGGAGTAGTTGATAATAAAAAAAACCATTCCCTAGAGAGAGAGAGAGAGAGAGAGAGTGTACATAGTATCCGTATTTTACCGGCGGCCGTATTTAATACCCCACGAGTGTATAAAGCGCGAAATCCCGCAAATTTCTTGGCACGTTGCTAGCGTTCTTCTTTAAAGCGACGCAATGATTGCGGTATCGATTTTCGCGATATTTATAGAAGACGCCCCCAGGCACCCAGAGGAAGTGATAATGAAATTCTCCATCCACGCCAGCACGGGTACCAGGCCTGCCTAGGCGGTGCTTTTTTCCCTTCGCGGTCGTTCGCACTTCCAACGAAAGCGTACCAAGCGTAGCGTCAGCTTGAAAGGATAGCCTGGGTTGTTTTTTCACCCCTATTGGCCGTCAAAAGCTCTCGTTTTGCTCTCGGTGCCCTTATTATCTCCCACATCGAAATCCCCGTCGGTGTTTGTGCATCCCTCTCAGGCGCGCTGGTCCGAGCTGCTTCGAGCCGATTATGTGCGCGGGCTTCTTTCGTCCTTTGTCCGTGCGCCGGAGAGGGAAAACATCCGTTGCCGGTCGATGGGTGGAAATTCATTAACGGCCACTTTACGGCTCGGTTGTGCTTCGGAAGCAAGATAAGTGGTCACGTTCGTTTGCTTAAGATCTTGATTAGGTGCCCGATCGATGGCTGCCACTGAAGGACATTCCGTACGCATCGGGCTGGGCAAGAATGAGAGCTTTTCATCGTTCATGCCTCCTTCTTCTAAGAGGTACGTCTTGGATGGTGGAATAGTTTCATCGTGTTTTTGTCTGCATTGGAGCAGAATAATTACGCTTCCATAGGCATGCATTGCGAGATAAGGGCATTGAGCCTTTTTTTTTGTTGTACAAAAACTCGTATACTTCACTCCAAACGCACGGTTCGACGGAATCGGCAAAGAGCGTTCTCAAGGTGTACTTAACGGGGCAATTCTGTATTGAACTTCCACGCTATCGTTTCCTTTACAATTCGGTGTGGAACCAGTTGCAGCATTGTCATGGTATCGGGCTAAACCAAAAATGGCGGAAATACGCTAATTATACGCCCCGTTTCCAATTCCAATTTTCATTCTCCCGGCTGGCCAATTGCAATGAATTTTCCGGCCTCATTTTCCAAAGGTGAGTTTGCCTTCCGGACCGACCGAGCATCACGAGGCGATTTAGCGTCAGTAAGCTGAGACTTTCGAACATCATAAGGACCTCATTCTCGCCTCCCCACCGGCTATATTAGCTACAGTTTTGAGCGCTGTTACAACGTCGTAGAGCTGAGGGGTACCGGAATTTAAACGATTCATTTGTTTCGCTTGGGTCCGCTGGGATGGCGTTTTCGGTGGCCACGAGCTGGAACGTAATGTTCGTGGTCGTTAAAAAGGGCAAGGACGTTTGCCCCTCCTTCTTTCCACCTTCTTTTTCGCCTCCTCCAGCCTTCTTCCGGGGAGCTCTCGACTTACCTCCGACAATCGTGTCATTCTTCAGTCAATTTCATTTTGACGTTGGCAAACAGTCGCGTGAAGGCGCAATAAAGTGAAACCTTGCGTAAAACGAAATCGTTCATCATCGTCCCTTTTGGCTCGCCGACCGTGAGGAGTGGGCCATCGTTTGGGTTTTGGTCGGATTCGGTTGTGAACTTCCCGTACTGTTCACCGGGATGTCCATCGAACGGTGGAAGGTACTTCCGGGTAAGAGCAAGAGCGAAGGAGTAGGATTTATTCCCAGCCAGGTTGGGTCCTTTGGCTAGCAAAACACACACATTGACGCTTGGGTTTGTTTTGAGTCATCTGCATTTAAGGTGCTTAAAGAATGCGAAGAAATTTAATAGCTTTAAACATTGTTCGAATTTTACCAAATCACATTCTAAATACGACCAGGCCGTTCTTAAATAAATAACAATAACAATAACCAAATCACATCACTATGTTACCATTGTTACCATTACAATAATATGTTTTACGTCATTATCAAAGTAATTGGAGGTAGTTGTTAACTTTTAATTCATAAAACTTATCGTAAATCATGCTTAACATGATGATGATGACATCGTGATTAAAAAGCTCTTTTGTAAATTCTAAAAGCGCCATAGCTTGATATGCTATAGTGTAGCTTAAAAGACTTTACTGAAGTTAGTGTTTCATGGCAAGTGAATTGCGATGTCAAAAAAAAAACAAAGTCTATCATTTAGTTGAGCGAATGAGCTTCAAAATTGTCGCCCCAAGCCACCGTAACAATAAGTAAGCGTTCGAGTTTGCATGCAAATAATCATGTTGCACTCTCTGCCACCCTCTAATATGATGGCCTCTTTCACTCTCTCGCTCTCTCTCTCGCTTTCACTCGTCGTGGATTGCAACGCAGGACTCTAAAATGATGCTGCTTGCGATGGGCAACGGCTACGGCTACCGAGAAACAACAAGTAATGCAGCATGGCCCTGCCAGCCAGGAATGGGGGAAATTTTTTAATGAAAATGAAAGACAAAGTTTTAATTGCTTTTTTTTCCTATTGTGTGGCAAACCTGGGGACGAGGGAACGTCCCATTGGGAGATTTTCAGTTTCATTCGCTCCTGCAAATGGTCGAAATGTGCCCGTTTTGGACGCTGAGTGCGAAGGGTGGATCGCACCGGTGTTCCTAATGTAGATGTGTGAACAATTACTAAAGTTACTCCTTCGGGAGACGGCGTGTCGCGCTCGGGTGCACTATTTTCTGGCCTCAGGGCTTGTTTGCGGGTTGCGTACTTGATACCAATATAGATGAATGACCTCCCGGCTAGCGCACGGTAGCTAGGAGCGGCGATTTAGGGTTTTGGTGCAAAGTAGGTGCAGTTATTTAAACGCTGCACCGGGCCGCTGTTATGGTGCAAAGTTTGCTCATGATTTTTTATCCCTCGAATAAGCGTAGAGGGAAGAAAAGTTCCACAGTTTGTGGTATTTCACGTGTAGCGCGGTTGTATGCCGTTTGTTTTCTGCTTAACGAAACGTTAACAAGAGTTAACGAAATAATTATTTGGTACGTTTTCGGTGGTGGAGTTTTAAATACTTTTGATTTTTCACATGTATTTGAGCTTTAATTTAAGCAACGTTTCCTATTAATATTAATTTGCTTCTTGTGAAATCTAGATATATATGTGCTTTTAGTTAGTTATTCTTTCTATTTATATAATTAGCTATTTGATTTTAGTTAGATAAAAAGCAAATTTCCTAAACATGTATGTAGGTAGTTTATTTCATCACATTGATTAAATCTGATCAAGTTTAGGGCTACAGTTGCTTTTACATAAAAAACATCATTCATTTATTCGAAATTTATTTATACGCTATCATAGAAATAGTTTGTGTCTAGCATTGAGCAAAGCAGCAAAGACTGCTCATCAAAAGAAGCCTGTAAGGTTCCAATGACTTCGTCGAAGCGGATTGGCCTCAAAGTCAGAAAAATAGTTCTCTTTTCATTTCGTTCCACCACAGCATCGGGAGCTTTGATGTTATTAACGTTCGGGCGTAATAAATTGATGTTCCATTGCCTCGGCAACGAGTTATCAACGATCGGACGACGGAAGAAGCATTGAACCATCCATCGTCCATTTCATAGCCGCTTCTTTCACTGCGACGTGACTCGGCCGGAATCTCCGCACCCAACCGCAGCTCTCTGTCATCCTTATGAACTCACCACAGACCCAACCGGAGAGTCTATAATTTTTGGCTTCGATACGATGGCGATGCCGTCGAGCTTCCTCGCGGGGCCAGCGTACGACGTACGGTTGATAAATCGAATTACGGACGTCCATAAGCTCTGCTTCATCAGTCACCTGCTCCGGGGCACCATGGCGCTCGCGTGTGTTTCGTGTGGTTTCCGACCATGAGACGAACTTGCCTCTAGCGGTGTCAGCCCGGTGCAAAAGCACAGCTTCATTCATTACCTTCATTTGGTGCAGATGTAAGTAGGCTGCGATATGAGCCGATGTGGTTGGCAATCATTTGAAGCGCCATCTGGTGGGAGGCTCCAAAACAGATGAATTTCTAGATTGCAAGTGAAGGAAACAGAGCGAGTGAAGACTCATAAGCTTTCCTTTGGTTCCTTTTTTGCAGGATTCATTGGCATGAAAAAATAATTTAATACATTACAGCAAAAAAAAAACTGAGCGCAAATTATAAAAAAACGAAGATTTATAGCTGCTTTCGAAGCCATTTAGAATGCGCCAACACTGGATCGAGGGCCGGGATTCTATTATGCACAGGAACGGGCCATGAAGCCAGCGTAAAGCGTCCATTTGCTTGCTCCCTCTTTTTCCGGTTGACAAAACACAACACACGCTAAATGCAACTGAAACTCGGCGCGCCGTCAAACGTGCCATTGGTGTTGTTTGGCGTTGGACGGAAACCGCAACCGGGCTGAAGCTGGGCTGAAGGTGTTCCCGTAGATGGATGGGTTACTTCTGGCAGGTCGTGAACGTAAATACGTGTAATGTATAACTGTGCCCGGTTTTGTCCGGACACCGACTCGTCACTGGCGCTGCACAGCGACACCCAACACCGGATGGGTTTCCCTTCAGTCAACAACGGAAGCGTTTGTGTGCTGATATCCGTTGTGGTGTCGGGCAAAAGACCAGCACCGAGATAGCTGACGCGTTAGCTCTTGTCTGTCCCGTGAGTCCTGGTGTTTTGGGGAAAGACGAGGTTGGTTTGCTTTTTTTTTTCGAGAGGATATTTTGCATGTTTTATGACCACAACCCGGTTCTGGAAAAGGCATTCGTCTGAGTGCGCCACACGTGCGCTAAGGACGAGACCGAGTAGTTGCTGGGACTGTGTGAGAATAAAAAAAAAGAAGTAAAAACTGCCAACCCGACACCTCCCCGAAAGGTGGTCCCATTAATCCACCCAAATGGAAGTCGTTAGGAGCTTTCGCAGGTTGTTTGCTTCGGTTTGGTGAGGAGCGAAAAAGCTCGCCCCAGCACATGCCTAATGAAAATGGATGCGTAACGTGGCCACACACACCTGCCCGCGGACGGTAGGCTTTACATTTTGCATATCTCCGGATGAAACGTGGGTGTTCCATTCCGGAAAAGGTGCCGTAGAGGAATCTTGTGTCCAGCGGTTTTTGTGGCTCAAGGGTCAAAAGGTGAACGCATCTCGGCTGCGTCATCGACACCGGATGATGAATGAGCAGGGACCGGGGATTAGTCCTGGGAATTCCGACCTACGTGGTTCCTTTTCCACGTGTGCCTTTCTGCTGAGCTCCGGTGGAAAACGCGCCTCGTCACGATTGGGCCCGTTCTAACCCGTTGCATGTGGCCGCTTTTTAATGGCTACGTTTTACGACGCAACTCATTAGCGAGGAAACACCCTGTGATCCTAACCGGGGTGCTAATGCCCGATTCCGGCTGAGCTTAAAAGCCCTGCTGAGGTTTCCGTGGCGCATCCTGCGGTAGTTGGTAATTGAAACCGCAGTGGTTTTCCGCGTGAACCCGTTTGGTTCCGGTACCGAGACGCCAGTTTCTTCGACCATTTGAATTCCCACCCCAAAACGAGCGCCTTTCGGCATTTCGCAGTAATCATCCGCATGCCTTCCGCGAACCGAAGCGTACACGCACCGTTCCCTGGCAAAGATCGGAACGTCGGAACTTTTGCCGGCCCTCGAGCCCTCGTCAGTGGTGCGCTCGTGTGTGAGCGAACCACCGATGGCGGAAAGGATTCTTTTTCAATTTTCCAACTCATTGAACCATCGCGCGGTTACCACGCGCGCCCGTGCGCGCGCGTGTGTGTGTGGGTGTTCGCTTGGGAAAGCTCCGGACGCAGCGAGCGTGTCCGAATTCTTTCTACGTGAGGGGCAAAAAAGAAATGCAACCAGCTGGCGGTCGCTTCATCTACCGTGTTCCTTTCACCTGACCTGTGTAAGCGTGGGTTTTCCATTGTGGAGTAGCTTGGGGTTAGATGATGTGATAAATTTTGGCCGCGCACCCCTGTTTTTCCCTCACGACCCTCCCCCCCCCCCCCATAGTGCTTTTCGCTTTCGGGAGCCGGGAAATGCTTTCTCCTTGATTCCCTCGGCATGACACGACACGGGTTTCGGGATGGGTTTTGGTTGCCGGATTCGTCCCACCCGGGGGAGTTGGTTGGCGACCTCGGGTCTACTAGGAACCTGTCACACCTTTATGGTACGGTTGATTGGATTTCCCGTAGGTGGTACCACCACCATTCCGGTGACTGCTCCGTTCTGGGCACGCGTTCGTCAGGCGGAGCTTTTTTTTTCCTTGTTGTTTCTGACTCCCTGGAGCTGGTGGACCGTTGGGGCGTCCCCGACGTCGTGTAGCGTTTTTGTCGTGCCTAATGAGAATCCTCGGTAATTGTCCTCCGGCGACAAATGGAGGCGTGAATCGGCTGATACGCAACCGCCTTTGAAAGGACACGGACACGCAGTGTTCCGGATCCCACCGCCCATTACTCATTGAAGTGACCCGAAACACGAATTGGATCGCGGATTTTTTCAAGGGAATGTGAGTTGCAATCAAGCAGGCGGTGTATTTTAGAATCAGAGCCATTGTGATGGAATTCGACGCTAACTGTCATTGCTGTCAAAGTACTTTATAACTATACTGAGTTGGTCAACGAGAAGGATATTGAATTTCAACAAATTGATCATGCAAGGGCTTTTATGCCTGTTCTTTTTGATTTTGTTCTCAATTCTTCACGAAGTTCGAAAAGTGTTAGAAAACTATTGAAATACTTAGCTGTTCGAATTTCAGGTATTTTATTACTCGAATTTTTTTTGTCTAATGACTGAAAGGAAATATATTTAGGCTCCTGGCCTTTCACATCATGCAATATTTGAAGTTTCTTCGCTGACATAAATTCAACGAAACATTGTACCGAACGAACTGTGTTATTTTAAAGTAACACAAAAAGCTTGTTATTCAACACGCTGATCGTGTCTTTCCACTGTTCGCGAGGGTCTCCCTCAAAGGCAAATAAACTAGCGCTATTTTCATAACGAACCCCGCCGTACCATCTTGCCTAACGATCTGTGTGTTCTGGTGGCCCGGAAACTTTCACCGTTTCACTCCAACACGGCGCTAAAGTTGTTCGTTTAAGACAAGATCTCAAATCGTCCGCCGAGTTCATCTCGCCGCACGGTGCGGCGATTGGGGCTGGAAAAATATAGACCCACCGCCTCACTGGACCGCCAGCGTGGGCTCGGCTTAGGAAGTTCTTCTTCGTCCAGGGCGTGCTCAAGATAGCGATAGTTGTTTCCGTTGAAAAGGATACAGTGCCGGTGCCGTTGACGCACTCGAGGATGCAACCGACCACACGAAGGTGCTGTGGATAATCCGGCAGATCAGATGTTGCCGCTGGTTGCCACTCTTTGCTAAACTTCCACCTGAAACATGGCACCCCAATTCTCTAAGCAGCCCGACGGTGTTGCATTCCGGTTCCGGGAAAATGGTAATATTTTACCAGGAAGGCGGCCGAAAACATATTCATCCCACCGCACGCCACGAGGTGATTGTTCGGAGCGAAACAAACTTATTCCATCTCATGAAAATTAATTTGCAAATTAACACCTTCATTAAAACGCCCCTTGCCATCGCGCTTGCTTCATATATCGTGGCCACACCAGCTGTGCGGTCTCCTGCTCTGTTCCGTTCTTGTAACGACCCCTGCCAGCGAAAGATCAAAATCGGTTCCACGGAACGGAAATGGGCAAAAATATGCTTTCGAATAAACTTCGACATTTCAGCTTTCGCGGCCCAGGCCGGGTTCGCGTCCTGGGTCGTTTTTAATTTTTTTCCGCTCCCTTCCGGGTGAGTTTCACTGACAGAGACCAGCGCCTAATGGGCGGTAGGTGTAAATTTTATCGATCCTTCACATTTTCCCTACACGAACAAGCCCGTACAGTGCCACCTGCTGCCGGGTGAACGGCACGAACGGAATCTTCCTTAGCCCGAGGAACTGCCTGCCCGCACTGCAACCTGCCGCGAATAAAATGCTGAAAAATAAAGCCTCCGTCCCAAAGCGCGATTTGCGGTGGCATGGTTTCCTTTCCGTGGATGCCCGCGTGGAAGCCACATTCGTACCGCGTACTCTGCGTGCTCGAGGCCATAAAGAGGGATGTTGTTTATGATAGCCAGTAAAAGTCCTAATTGATTCCGATGGTAGCGATGACGAAGTGGTAGCAAGTTTGTTGCTTTTTGTAAAAATTATTACATGATTAACCGTTGCTGGCGAGTTGGGAAGGTCGCTTTTTTTTGTCGTTACCATCGTTCGAAACGTGTGCTCGGATCGCTTTATTTATCGAGAAACATTGTCGATAGACAAAATGAGTACTGTGCTAACAGAAATTTGGAGCCCAATAACACGGTCTCTGGCGCTTAATTGAACATGCTCACCGGTAAATTGAAATCGATGCGCAGTATGCAATCAACTTTATGCTTTCAGATGTATGTATCAGGAAACATTTTCGTTGAAATAGCTATTACGTGAAAAATGATAACGGGTATTGATTTAACAACGGCTATAACGGCATCATGTCAAAGTACTTTGAAGTTGTATTTGGTACGGTTAAAAATGCTTTTTTGATTCATTGTTGCTAGGAACAGAGATTTATGAATAAAAAGTGGATTGCAAATAGGGATTTAATTATTTCCGACTATTTCATTTGCTTAAAGTGCTCCCAAAATTGGCAAACAAATAACAGCTCAGTAAAATGACAATGAAACCCGAGCGCATCAAAATTCGCTGAATGGTTCAAGGGGATTTCATATCTGCATCACGAGTTCTTTCCGCGTATTTTATCCACCGAAGAAGGCGGATCGTAACCAGGGCGAAAGTGCTGCGGCCGCTTCAGTCCTGCTACTCGGAAGGATAACAAAATACCCAACGGTCCTTTTCTGCTGGGCGAATCCGGCGAATGGTGAGCCTTTTTTTTGCGGAATAGTTGTTTATCTGTGCCCAGCGATGACGAAATTTTCCCGCAACACGAATCGAAATGAATTCCAAATAGCTCGCGGGGTGGAATGAACCGTTCCGAATGAGTGCGGGAGCTGTTACGGCAACCGCACTCCGGGCAATATCGTGTAACGGATAGAAAGGATGGCACCTTGCGCTGGATACATAGATCACATACACGTACTCCATTTTCTACAAATTTTTTTAGGTAATTTTAACAACTTTTTCTTTAATAGTAATACACTTTGTTGGATTCGTGATTTTATACACAAGTTGAACTAAATGAACTTTATTTAACAATCCTGTTTGTTTTTCAAGCGTAGTACATTTTATACCGATTTTTTCTCTCTCTTTCTCGCTCTCGGAAATGAACATTATTAGCTCCACATTACACATAAAGTTTAGTGAATGGTATGAGCACATCATAATCAAATAACTTTAACAAATGGAATTGGATTGGAAAAGTTTATTTCATACGAAATCCAAACGTTGATGTTGTTTTTGTGCAGGTTTTTTTTTATAACTGATATTTGGGAAACATTTTCTGCTCAAACCTAATTTTTTTTTCAACAAAAAGTTTCCCGTAAAACGTGAGTCTTTCGTATTTTGCCTCTGCTCGTGAATCAAAATGAAGCTTGAAAAATGCCCCATCAAGCTGAATAACAACGCGAATTGTATCTCTAGCGAGCTTAAAAATGCCCTCACACCTTCGTGTGAGCACATTCTCCAACAGCTGCATCATTGTCAGACGATTCATAATTATCATCATCCCGCCGGTACATTCCGTGGCGCGAACGTTGCAGTGCCGGGTGCATTTTTGCCGAATACGCGCCATACACGCCACCGAGTCTAAATCAGAGTTATGGTATTGTTTCCAGCGCTTCGTTGTCCTTCGGTTTCGCCCCACCTTGTGCAGTGGCAGCAAATTCGAATGCACCAGAGCTGCATCGGTGTACGTGTGTGTATGGTCCACGGAAAGGAACAAAAAAAAAATGAAAGAAAACTACAATATCCACCCTAAAGCCAACGATGCAAAATTCCATTCCACTTCGCTCGCACCGGCAAGACAATGGACGTGCTGCAAGGACTTGCCACCGCAATCAGCCCAAAGTCAGCGTTCTGTTGGCTCGCTTTCGAGCCGGAATCATAACTTCTAGACCCGCAACCGGAAACCTCCCCTGACAATGTGCGTTTATGGTTGCGTTAGTGCTCTAATGCATTTCCCTGATGCCACGAGAAGCGGCATTGTGGGCCACAAACGCCGGCGACGGCACGCGGGTGCGGAAAACTTATTAAAATGTAGGAAATGCGGCGGTGATGAAATTTGCATTTTTAATTCCTCCTTTTATGCCCGGTGAGTGCATCGTTGGGAATGCGAGCGAACACCGGAGGTAGCGAATGATTATTGAGCAAGCTGGCCGGTGAACAAGACCACGAGGCCGTTTCTGGGTGGCGTTGGTTGTCGATCTTTCGGGAGGCTACGTTGGGAAAAGAAGTTTTTGCCTTGTTGCACGGGAGAGAAATTGGAAATACGTGCCCGGTTTGGGTCGCTTGAAGTCTTTCGCTTCCGATGTTTGACAGGATGTCGATGTGTTTTCCGTAGCCGAGTGAACGAAGTTTCACATTCTTCAAGGTGCATTCTTCAAGGTCTTTAAAAATGGCACAGTGGAGTCGAGAAAAGGATAAAATAATCCTCAGAAAAGGTACATAAATATCTGTTACAAAATATATAATTTTTAGAAACTAGAGTACAGTTTGTTTTAAAGTTTAAAAAATCAATCAAGCCTCACTGCAAAACCACCGCGTACGAGTTTAGTTTCGTTGCATTCGAATCGGAAAATGCTGCCGACCATCAGACGTCCCATTTTCCGGGCGTCGCCAACGTCCGATTTTCGTAGTGCTGCATTTTGAATTCGCAACGCTCTGTAACTGCACATACACAGTGTCACGGTGGTCTGTTTGTGCTTTTTCTACCGATGGCGATGGCTAGACGGCGTTCCGTTTGGCAGCAGAACCAGGTCTGTGAATGGTTCGCGCTTGGATGGATGGAACCGTGCGCCGGACGAAAACATCCACCATCCGGTCGAGCGAAAGTAAACTTTCGCAGCCATTTTCCGGCCGCTTTTCTGGTTCCACGCGGGTCGCAAGCGCAATCGAGCGCACCGACGGACCTCATGGGCGCGGGGCATTGCGTTTCATATTTATACGTCCAACGAGCTGGAATCGGGCTCTATAGTTTCTGTTTTTTCTCTCTCGCCCAGGCTCAGCACAATCTCACGCGAAAAACGCGCCGGTTTACCTTTTCCCCACGGGTGCAAAGTTATTTTGGCTACGGTCAGGATTTTATTATCAAACTTTTATCCCGTTCGCTTCACATTGCTCTTTCGCTGTACGGGAATATGCCTTTTTTTTGTTAAATTTTATTCCATTTAAGCATGTTCTAGCGGGGCCCATGCATGAAGTGCATATCCTTGCATGACGATTTTACTGGAGGCGTTGCATATTTTTTATCGTTCGTGTATGCCCTTCCAAAAGTTTGCTGCTGAGCTGGGGCTGCGCGGCTTATATCACCATTCTTCGTGCTCTTCTGGGCGTACGAAAAGAGACAAAAGTAAGCCCCTGCTTGAAAAGGGTTCCCCCAAAAAAAGGGATCCACCATGGGTTGGGTGAATTTTTTGCTCCATATTCAACGCTGGCGGGAACGTTTGCTCGAACGTTTGGATCGAACCCGCTGGCAAACAATCGGCCGACCGATTGACAACCGTCGTAAAAACGGCAGGGGTTTGCAATGATGTTCTTTAATTTGTCTGGTGGTCGCTTGACACGACCGGAACGATCTTTGTTTCCACACGAATGGGCACTAATTAGGTGTCAAATGGATTCATCCGTCGGGCACTTTATTCTGCCCGGTTTGGCGATATTTCCGTTGCGGTTGTCGAAAGGAATTTCGCAAACTGTCACCAACAGCCTGGCGGTACATTAATTGGATTTCATTCACTTAACTGTATGTTGACTGAATTTCATTAGGCAAGCTATAATTTCGTTTTAGAAAGCTCGCTATAGCTCTGTTGTTCAAAAGAAAGTGCTTACTCAAAGTTGAGTGTGATAAGCTTCATACGAAGTGGTTTCCAGCTTTTACGCATTGCCTGTGTTGCGTATGTTGATGAAATGAATTAAAAACTATTGCTATTGTTATTTAATTAAATCAATAAAATAGCGATAACTCTAATTCGGTGTCATCCGCTCTTTTGCAATAGTAAATGTGCACGTTAGTATTATTTTCCAACCAGCCTAACAAATCCCCACGAGAGGATGGGAATTTTATTAAATGATTGTTCTGTTTGATTGGAAATTAATAAATAAATACCGAGTAGATATACAAAATTCATCAATCATCGTCCGGTTCGCCCTTCGGCGGGTCATATCTGGAGCGATTCTTTTTCGTTTTAGGCGCTCAAATATTGCACCACCCTGGACCGTGGACCCCGTGCCGTGGTGGTACAAAATAAATAGGAAAAATGTCAACTATGCGAGCGAAATTTTCAATTCGTTAGGGCGCACGAGAAAGTCCCCATTGTGTATCGTTGGAGCCTGAAGCTGTTTTATCGCGAGTACGCTCACTGATAACGTTTGATTAAATTCTGTAACATGAGTGGATGAAGGTAAAATAGCTTTTTTTTTGGTGATGAGCTATGCTTTCGCTGGTGCGTTTTTCGATAAACTATTCGTTCGTTGACGCATCAGTAAATCAGCATGAGTGAGGATGCATCTACATTCTTTCTTTCAACAAATATGTGTCGAACGCGAAACGCAGTAAGTGTATTCCTGGTGCGATAATCAATCATACAAATTGAATATTTCATATTTCAATTCACACCCATTAACCTGCCGGTTCAGTGCCCTTTCGGGAGCAAGAAAAACAATAACTCTCACGTGCGCGGGTAGAAACATATTACAAAATTTCATTTCCGCATCATGCACTTGGGCGGACGTTTTCCCGCGAGGCAAATAAATTTCCATTCGAAACGTTTTCCGAAATGAGCATTCGAAGCTCGGAATAAGAAAGAGCAGCACATAAAGTAAGGGGAAAAAAAACAGGATCCTTCCAATGCCGCGAACGGTAATAGTGGCTACGCCGTGGCGTCCGAGTCCTTTTGAGCCGGTGTAAAGTGAACGAAATTTTTCATTGAATTTCATTTTCCCCGCGTACCTCTCGAGGAGCGGTGCTTTTTTTTTGTTTCCGGAAGAGTGAAAACAGATTATTCTGGCCTTTCCATCGGATCCGAGCGTTTGTCATTGATCTGGGGGATTTTTCGTTCGCACCCACCCCAAATTTTCATTTTGCCTTACAAACAGTCCGCATCATCATCAACGTCGGCATAGCAGCATCATCATCATCATCATCACCATCGTAGTCGGCATCGCCTTCGCGACGACTGGCAAGAAAGTTGCAGAATGGAATGCCATTTTCCCAGGCCCACCCACAAAACGCTCCGTCACTGTCACCGGCAGGCGGGCGGAATTTTGGATCGTTTATTTTTGCATTTTGCGAATAATCGAAAATTATGATGTTTACCAGTTGATTGGCTCGGCTTTTGGACGCCATTCGCTGCCGTCGGTTGTCCTTCGCGCGGCTACATCCAATTTCACCGGCGAACCGTCATCATCGACCGGCATTTCACTATCCTGCCCGTGCGCATTGAATTGTGAATTTGGTGAATTCATTTTACGGATTTCGCGAGTCAACGTTTCCCCGGCGTGAAGGTCGCGGACCGAGGACCACCCAAACGCCCGGGTCTGGGTATGAAATTGATTTTCTAGGATAACGCACTCTCCTCATCATTGCTGCCGTAGGCGAGATGAGTGCAAAACCCTCGTATCAAAACGAACCCTCCCGATGAGCGGACGAAAATCGATCCGTGTAATGTGTAACCCGGTGGGTGGGAGGAAAAGCTTAACCGAACACCCATAAAAAACCCCAATGAGTTGCCAGTTGTTCGCGAAGTGACAAAGTATCGTGTCGCGTAGTTTCGTATCGTGCGCTTGATTATGCCACCCCCGGGGGTTACTATTTCATTCCGTGTGACCCTCCGACCTCCGACGAAATGCTCACGAAATTCTGCCGGCCGAAAATTAGGGAAATCCCACGGCCCACAGTTCGTGGGAGGAAAAGCTCCCGCAAACACGCCATCGAACCACTACCACCGGGGGTCGGCACTGCGTTAAATTAGGACGTTACTTTACAAGATCCGTCGGGTGGGAATCGCATTCGGTTTTCGAGGGCGTTTCCTTTTTCTTTTTTCTTCCTTGTGTTGCTTTTCCATCCACCCTGCCTTCAAGTTGTAATATATTGTTGCGCGAATGTCTGCCCACCGGCACCGGGAGGGTGCGTTTTCCCGGGGCAACCAGCCGGACTTCGGTTCGTATTTAAATTACAAATGAACCAAGCGTTGATCAGCGTACCACTCTGTCTGGTGCTAATATTTGACTTTCTATTTGTGTTTATTTTCATTCCAGGTAAGCGTTATTAGCACGAGCCGGCCCGAAACGTTCACGAAGGTTGGTCCACAGGAAGTATGCCGGGTGGTAGTTTGTAATTTATTTTGGCGGTGTTGCTTACTTTTTCTTCCACGGGACAGAATTATTCAAATGCTACATTTTGGAGGCCGTTCATTAGGGTTAAAAGTGCCACCACCTGCTACGGGTGGATTTGTGTGCCGGTTGGTTGTGGGGCATCTGTTTATGCAGCCCCATCTGTGCGCTGACCCGTTGCGTTTTCCGCGGGATAATTTGAGGAAAATCGAGAAACAAATACTGTACTGTACATAACGCGTTGAGCTTTTTGAATATTTTCAATTATCTTGTGTTTTCCTACATTTTAAAATGTTCAGTAAGTCACACTTTATTTTATCCAGCTTGTACATAACTTGAGAGCTAAACCTCTCAAGGATTGGCCTTTTTTTGCTCGCTGATTGCTGCCGGTTTTTTTGCTGCTCAAGCTTTAAATCTAAATGAATCATAAGCACCACATCAGCCAACCGTATCGATTCCGCCCAGTCGTGCGAGCTGAATGGCCCTTAAGCCAGAGCCTCGACGAGCGCTCGACATTGAACGCTGGACGATCTACTCCGCACGCTCGTGAAGCCATTCCGTGTGCCAATCCGCTTATTTGCATCAATCAAATCGACCGGGCGCGGCTGTATCCGACAAATTGGGCCGGGCAAAGTTCTGGCCCCGGGGGCTCGTTTTTCGGAAAAGCAACACTCGCCAGCCTCCAGCTCTCCGATCGTCAATCCGGCAGCGAATGTAGGCCGTGGAAAAACCACCACTGACGCCACCAGGACGCAACGGGACGGGACGAAATCTCATCCTGCCAAATGCATTTCGGCGTACGCGGTCTGGCAGGCTGACAAAAACTGTTACATCACGCTCAAAATCCGCTTACGAATGATCTCTAACAATGGAAAACGAGTGAAAAGGAGAGATGTGTCACGACACGGCTGAAAGAGTGCTACTATGCTCTGGCCAGCTAGTGCTGCTGGAAGGTGATGGGAGTGTTTTTTTTCCAACACTTCCAGACAATAGCCTACACCGAGTGTGGACCGGAGGGATTTACAATCTCCGATCTCTGCTGGTCATTTTCATGCGAAGCGCGTGTTAATGGATATGAATCTAAGAGGGCGTGAAGCGAGAGTAGTAGCAGCACAACAACAACAAAAAATCACATCACCTTCACCGAAGCCTTACGTACACATCAGCCGATGTAAGCTTAAAACAATAGCTGCTAGCTGGCAAGGTACATGGATTCTTGCAGCACCGAATCACCGTTCGATAAACTCGCCTCGATAACGACCGAAGCGGATATCCTACCGAGATTACTTGGGCGGTTTCAGTGTCCTGCTTTGGATCGAACACGCGCACCCGTGCGATGGTTGAAGTCCTTTTCATTCTGTCAGCCTCGAAAGGGAGCGCAAACTTTTATGCTTCGCTTCGCTCAAACCCAGAATGTTCCGTTCGTTTGTTTTGCTCATGGCCCAGCTTTGATGTTCCCGGAACTCGTGCTGTCTGTCTAGCTGGCATGACTAGCTGGGAAGGACTTATTTTTAGATGAGCCTCAACGAAACTACTCGGAACTACTCCGCAAACCGTGGGCTGTCTTCGTCACCAAGCCGAGGGTGTTGCTTTGATCCGGCATCGTTTAAAGATTAGTTGGCAGAGTGAACGTATTGTCGAACGGGCCAGGTTGGTGCATTTGACAAAACCGTACCGTGGTGTCGTAATCGGAGCGTGAAAAACCACCCAAGGTGAAAGGAAATTTCGTTTCACTCGTTAGTGGAGATTAATCCCGAACCAAGGATCTCCTTCGCTATCCCTTTCTACGGCTTTGCTGCTCGTGATACACCGCATTTACATGCGCTCGGGAAAAATATTGGCTTCATAGCTGCGGGCTTCCCGATCGCTGTACGTTTCCCGTCCAATCAGGCCGGTTAATTAGGTCCCAGACCTCTACCTACCGGTGGGAGGACCCCAAAAGAAACACGACGCCATTTACTACCCAGCAATAGCTCCCGGCTATGGTGCGTCAACCTTGGGATCGGTCCCGTTCCACCGTACAACCCCTTCGTTGTGTCGGGATGATCGATTCGTTTCGCTGTTCGCAGCCAGGATTCACTCCGATTATCTGCTAATTAATCTTTTTCCCTGCGTTCGCCCTCGAGGGATGCGAGCACAGAACCCTTCCACGATGCAGCGATCCCTTTTTTCTTTCGCTTACCGAGACAGCTGCTACCTGTCTTAAGATAATTCCATCCTCCCGTTCGCTCGGGTCGTCCTTACGGAATTGGTACCCTCTGGTGTGGTTACCTGTTTGCCGTTGGGTGATCACCCGAACGGATGCTTGTGTATTTTGGAACCTGTAATCAGGAGCTTGTTCGCAACCCGAGAACATGAACATGAAGGTGTTGGGCGTACTTTGAAACCCTCTTTAGGAGGTGCTGGAAGGACTCTAAACCAACCGATGTTCGGCCAATGGCATATGAGGATTTAATGAGGTTCACGGGTTGGTTTACGGTGTATTAGTTTATTAGTTGGTTGACACACACCCAACCACGTTTAAACACACATTCACACAGGACATAGATTGAATATCCCAGCATCCCGAGAACGGGCATTTGTTATTCTTTCATAATTACATTTAAAAGCTTGAAAAGCCATAAAAAATTGCTCCGAGAATTGGCACAGCATTCGTTTACCTTTTGCATTCAAAAAGGCTTTTGCTTCTCGCAAGGCCACTCGCAGGTGCCACTGCAAGCAGCGTGGCATTTGTTTAACAATTTTCAAGTGACCTTCGGTATGGCCTACAACCAACCTGGCCGCTTTTTGTTATTACAAAACCCCGGAAACCCCTTGTTGGTTTGCCAACCCAAAACGCCCTCACAGTGGGTGATGTATTTTTAATGCATACCGTAAAACTTTCCACCAACAAAACCCCGTTCGTGTTTCGGGTTTATTATTGCTCGTTCCATCCAGCGAGTTTCGTCTCCCGTACCCTGTTGCGATCCTCTTTCGGGTCCTCGTAAATTAGTTCTTCTTCAGCCGTTGCTGGTGCCAGGAGTGGACGGTTTTACACTCAGGTGCAAGCGGCTTTCGAAGCCGTTTGAAGGTGTTTGGCGATCACTCGCGACCTCGCCAATCAGGAGGTAACTTTGCTCTACGACTAAAGCTGGCTGTCATGCACCATGTGGCCAAATTTTGGCCACTCTCCGACGTTCACCTAGGACGGAGTACGCCGCCAAAAACGTTCACCGCACCGTCTCTGTATCGATTGGCGGTGGAAGCTTTTGTGCGAAGCTTTTCCGACAATCCGCGGTGTAATGGGTACCGTGTGGCTATCGGACAGTTGCCGGTAACCGTGCGCTTGGACGTGCTGTGTGAGATGTGCGATTGTCCGAGCTTAATCGAGGCCCAGCTTCATATCCTTTCCGATCCGTTGCTGTTCAGTGATCTCATTCGGTATCGATCGAGTGCCCTCACGCCGCTGGTGCGTTGTGTGCAGTGGCTACAAAGCGCCAAGGAGTCGCTTCCAGCTGAGCTTTGCACGCGGTATCGTCGTTTGGTTGATACGAAGCCGCACACCGATGACCACAAGCGGCTCGATTATCGGTGCGGATTGCGCATTGGTACGTTCCTAACGCAGACTGGGTGGACTGTGGAAGCGATCGCGATTCTGTTGATCACGCGGCACCAAACACGTCTCGGCTCTCCGGATGAGCTTGCCGTCCTGCGGCAGCTTTTGCGTGCGCAAACTCTCACCGGAAAGCTCAAGGATGCCAGCAAGACGTACCAGCGTATGGAGAAGGTAAAACGGTGGATTCTGCTCCTGCCTGAGACTGAAACCGGAAGGCTGCACGATCTGTTCGCCAGTGTGTGGCATTCGTTCGCGTTGTTCCACTTTGAGAGTCGGAGCTTTCGCGAAAGCTTCGAGTGTGGTGAACACGCGTTAAGTTGGCTCGGTGAACGATCACCCAGCCGGCTAGTGGTGGACGTGTATCGGCTTCTTGCGAGGGCTTCCGTTGGTCAGCGTTTGTTCGAATCCGCTGAGGTGTTGCTCGAGCAAGCCATTGCACGAGCTATGCGAGACTTCGGAAGGACTAGTGCCCCATACGCTGAGACACTCGAGGAGCTGGCGATGTTTCTGCTTGCGCGTAGCCAAGTTGGCGAAAGCGTGGACGTGTACGCGGAGGCTCAACACATCTACATGCAGCTGTACGGATCGCGGAATCTTCTTCTGTCACTTGCGCAGGGTGATCTAGCGTACGGATTGTGCTTGCAGGCGTACGTCACTGGTCGGCGAGATCGAGCGTTGCAGCACGTAGAGCAGGCCATCGGGAACTATAATCGCATCCTTCCGAAGTATCATCGACTGTTCGTGCAGGTGCGTCGATTACGCGTCACGATTGATATGCTGAAGTTCTACACTAATGGCGACACAACCGACACGCCGACGTTCAACTACAGGGAGGTTTATGAGCCACTTTCTGTCGAAGATGTTCGGAAGGATTTCTATTTGGGAAGAAACGGGGCGCAAAGGGAAAATAAATTGTAAATAAAGTCATTTTTAACTCCCGGTACTCTTGTTGTAATGATCCTTGCGCAGTATTTATCGGTGCTTTTGTTTCGAAACGCTACAAAAATATGATTGATTCAAAACATTAATAGTTACAAAAACCGCATACAAAAAACCGCTTTTCATCTTGGAGATTGTGGAAATTTTGTTATGCTTGTAATCGTGATTCACGAACTCGTAGACAAGGAAGATTTCTTGTAAAAATGTAAAAACAATTAAATTTAAAAGGGTTTCTTTTTATTTCGATTCGTATGAGTGGCCTTTCGTTTGCTCTTTTTGTAAGTTCGGATCTCAACAATGTATCAATCACACGAATTGTAATGAAAAAAAAAGAAACAATGAGGCAGTTTTGTGAAAACCTCAGAATACGGAGATAACGACAAGCCCCGGCTGGCTGCTGGATGGATAGAAAAGCCCACCACCCGTACAAGATGCATATTCAGGAGCAACATTTATTATTCGACCCGACCCGTAAGCGGTGTTTTAAATATAAAGTGCCCACGATACGGGATCACATTGAAGAGCCGTTTATAAATCACCACTCTTCGCACCCTCACAGCGCGCTCGGCTCGGCACGGGTTCCGAGATTTCCTCTTTTAATTACTTAAACACCCAGCCGGTGTTGCGCTCCCCACGCAACCGCAGCGAAGCTTTCGGAACGGAACCAACCGAAGGCGGTTTTTCGCGCGTGCTTCGCCGCCACTTATTTCGCGTTTTCAACCAAAGGCTTATCCGCTTATTCCGTTTCGCTGCATTCCATCCAGCAGGCTGCACCATGTGGGTGTAGCGTGCAAATGTGAGCATTCGGGATGCCGTTTTGCCGAATAAACAGCAACCCTGGGCGCGCTTGGACGTGTGCCAGCGCGCAATCTCACCTCCAGAGAGTGAGATACAGCCACCCAGGGGTGTGTCAGATGCGCTCGGGGCTGCCAGATGGGAAAGCCGCTCGAAAGCAGGACCGTTCCCTGCGGGTTGGGCTCGGGAATGGACTGAGCACTCGAAATGAGCGCGGCCCGGAAATGAAAGAGCAAGCAATGCGCCGTTTCTATTAATTTGATGTGTTGCCTTAGTGCTGCCGCACTTCACGGTTGTACGGTCGAGTTTACCTCAAAGTCGGGTGGAGGAATTCCGAGCGAAAAAAAAAAACAAAACACAACGCTACGATTAACCCACGTTGGTGTGGGTGATTTTGGATTTTTTTCCCATAACGCACGCCCACATGCCGCTTTGAGCCAGCACCGGGAACGGAAAGCGCAACCTAAATAAGCCACATGGCAGGCCTATGTGTGGAAGCCGGAAATGGCTCGCGAGTGCTTTAACGCTTCAAACGAAGCGATGGAAGTTTTCCACACAAAGCTCACGGGGCCTAACTTTAGGACTAACCCACTCACGGCACTTGTTGACGGGCTGGTTTTTTCTTCCTCTGTTCTCTTCCTTTTCTTTCTCAAGGTGAGTACATGATTGACGCGTGTGGTAATGAAAATAAATCAAATTATACTTAATAACACGACCTGTCGGAGGAGCCTGATGAGAAGCAACAGAAGACACACGAAGCAGGGTGGATAAACTTTGCACCTGACACTGTTGGGATTGCGATTCTTCTGCTGCGAACCTTCAGCTTTTTTTTGTGCCAATCATTTTCCTTCCCCGTACACGGTTATGTCACCGTTTTTGGTTCACTTTTCTTCTTTGTTTTTTCACAACGGCAATGCCTTTGCCTTGGTGTGGTCGTCGTTGTGCGTGTGGGTACGAGAGATGCTGGTACTTTCTTAGCGGAGCGTTAAAGCAGCTCATGCCACGGATGTTTGGTGCGTGGAAAGTAAAATGCTTCACGAAAGTATCGCCTTGAAGGTGAAACAAAGGCAAAGTTATAATAAAGTTGGTGACATCAATCACATGTAGGTGTCAGGTGTGTGAAGGCTTACGAACCTATGGAAAGCATACGCAGAATAAGAGCCTAAAGAGAGCTTAAAGAGGCTTAACCTTAAAGGGAATATCAATAAATGAATGCAAAATGAGTGGGTTTAATTTTGTTTTACAATTATTTCTCCGATTCATTTAAACATTAAAATTCATTTATAATGCAATGTGTGAGTTATTTTAGACCAAAAATATACAAAAATTTTTACTAAGAAATGATATCTCATTGCAATCCACATTAAATTTTTCACAATATTTAAAATTAATTTCTTTTTTTTCCATGTTAAACTCTACCTGCTAGAACAACTCATGCAGCAAATTGGTCATTGTTCATAATTCAAAGACAGAATAATCGCTACAGCTAATATACCACCTGCATCACAGAGCTTTATGGTGCCGTTAATCAATCAAGGTTGTCACGTGTGAATCGCCACAAAGATTAGCTCCATCCGATCGGTCCAGCAGGTCCCAAAGGCCTGGTAAGCCCAACCGAGCTGATTGATAAATTGATAAGCAATCCGGCCAGCTGTGGACACGTGTGCATTGACGCATTCTAGGCCTCGTTTCTTCGCCTACGTTTGCAGTGGTGCGAACCGGCTTCGATCAATAATGCGGTCCGGTAAGTCCTTCCGGAGCTGCTTTTCCCGATTTGCATTACAATCTGGATCGAATCACAAGTCGCCTGTTGGGAAGTTTTTCAGTTTAACAAAAAATCAATGCACGTCTTTATCTTAATTCGATTCCAAACACCCTTTGCTCGGGAGAATGTTCGGTTCGCCAAATGGTGGCCGCTCGGTGCAAACAAACCAAGGGCACTGGCTTTCCTTTCGTGTGCATTTTCCTCCCGGTTGCGGTTCATTTCATGTCACCCCAGAGGACACAACCCTGTGTCGGTGTCGCTTGCAGTCGCTTCTCAACGACTCAACGACTTCCGGGTGCTTCCACACCTTCGAGTCGAGAGTTTTGTGTCTCGAGTCTCGCGTATCATCTCGACTTCCCAGCCGCCGGTTGCACACTGTTGACGTGCGGAAATGGGGAAAATACCGTAACACGGTGCGATTGGATCGTGACATCGTGGCAATGAGAAGATCGGAGGTCCCACCTTTCCTGCTCCACGGTTATCTCCGGTGCCGTATCGTCGGGGAAAGAATGCGACCACCCGGGTCTTGGCACCGGTCGTGCACCGACATCCAATTAAAGGATGCTTCCAAGACGAGCACCTACGGGCGAGAGTTCATCATGCACGGGGCTCGTGTAACCGGGACGTGTCCGTTTGTGGGTGCCGGAACTTCCGGAACCCCTAGCAGCGGTGTGTATGTGGGTGATGCGAAGAGCGTTGATAATTGTGGGCTACGGGGTTACACAACCCATTATCTTGCCGTGTGTTTGTGTGAGCACGCAGGAGCTCACGTTCGCCATGTTTTGCTTCTCGAGGTTGTTTCGTGGTGGGTTTGATCAAATCTTCGACCCTTTGGCCGCACCGCGGGTGTTGACGTAAGCACCTTCAAGATGCGCGATAAATTTGTCCCTTGCACACACATACACACGGAGCTTCCCTTTTGACCTTTCGTGTTTTGGGGGGCGTTTGGACTCATCCACCAACGTGAGCCACCCCTTTTTCGCGAATCCGATGATGTGAAGCGGAAACCGGAATCAACCTGATTGCATGCCCGAGAGCGCTGCTTAAGCGCTGCCCGCTAATTGCGTGTCAAGTGTACGAGTTGTTCCGGTGCTCGTGCCCGCTGCAGGATGCTCGAAAAGTGATTGTTGGAGGTTTTTGCTTCACCGTGTGTGCGAGCTGAGACGAGCTTTTTGGCTCCCGGTAAGGTGCCAGGAACCGTGGAAAAGGCAAACCGGAGCGACCGGTACCCTTTCGAAAGAGCTTGCGGTGGTTTGGTTAACCGAAGCTATCCGCCTCGAGTTGCGTCGAAAGCACGAGTTTCGCTGACGGTGCATGTTAACGGGTTTACATTCTCCGAAGATGTTGCTGATGTTGTCTGCTTTCAGCTGGAGCTTTTGCCCTTTACTCACCCGTGGGGGGAAATTAAACAAAAGAAAATAGAACACACCTTCGATGGGTTGGAAAGCGTGTTCCGTGAGACCATGAGACGCCCTGACGCAGCACCAGACGGACTCAGCGGGGCAATAAAAATGCGCTAATGTGCGCCAAACACGAGGGTCGAACATATCTTTGGGGGGTGGGTTTTTTTTTCTGCAACATTGCAGCTTTGCACGCTCGCGGGCGCATTTTGTCCGGTTGAGTTCGTTTTTTGTGCCCGCTGACGTTTGCAAACTTGCGACCGTGGGCAAGGAATGTGAATTATTTTTGGCTAGCATTGTGCAGCGAGCTGAACTTTGTTACATTTTGCGTGCTTAATTCCGCAAACCGGTGTGCTTGTTCGGTGCGTTTCATTACGCTAGATATTATGCAAATGAATCGTTGCATTTGGGGGAAATGGTAGACTTTTGACGATGAAAAGCAAGAAAATTCTCAAAATGGCGTTGCAGAGAGCTTGTAGCAGTGGCAAAATAAAAAAGAAAGCCTTTTTGAATTTTGAGAAATTCTTGAAGCCAAAATCACCAGCTGTAGAAAACAATTCATATTATTTTCTTCATCCTTTGTCATTTATTTACTCATCAGCTGGTATTTATAAAGTATCTTATGCTTGTTACTGTCAGTTTAAAAAAGCTCTCGAAAAGCTCCCAAACAACACGCTTCTGATCAATCGATGAAAGGCAAACTCAATTTACCGTTTACCTTCCGAATGTATACATTTTTGGCCGATGGCTTGAACGCAACGAAAAAGCGAAAACCCATGCTGGAATGAATTACAACTATATCATTGGCCTCGTTGTTGAAGTAAATGTTTCATCTTTGCTCGTTCGAAGCGCGATCAAATATTTACCACCGTTCCGAGTGCGATTTTGTGCAAACTTATGCCCGTTGCAGCTCATGCGTTCAACGCATGATTGAGTCCGTGGATAAATGCAATTGAAACGTGCCAGCATCCTGCCGAAGGGCTCGAAACATGTTGGCTTATGCTGCGCGAGTAAATTTATGCCCGCGGGATAGCCGTCGTAAAGCAAAAGTGCACTCACACGGGAGTTGTGATTGGGAAAATGGTCGTGGCAGTGAGCTGCCCCCGGTGAAAAAGCAAATTGAATGCTCGTTTTTCATCTAAAATCCTTTCTCCCGCGGCATGCGGGTGCATGTAAAGGTTGGTCTTTTCAGTTCATTTGTGTGATTGCAATCGTGGCCCGTGGCATCGGGGATGTTGATAGAGATGAAAACGTTCCCCACACCGTGGGATTACATTAATCTTCGTTAGTGTTATGTTCCCGCGTTCTATTAGAGAACATTAAGCCCCATTCGACGGAACGTTGCTTGTTGGCTGCAAAAGTGTATGCGCTTTTTCGTCCTAAGTTGATAAGGCTTCTAGCACCTGATGTGGAAATAAACCGCGATAAGTAGCCCTGCGGTAGAAAAACCATACAATGGTGCTGTTCCGTTGAAAAAGGCTGTGGCTTGTACCTGCCGTTTTTTTTTGTTCGTGTAATATTTTATTGTATCAAAATTCCACATAGGATTACTCAAGAATCATCATTTAATGTGCGATTCATTTTACGGCTCATCCGTTGATCACATTAATCACATTTGCTCCATATTTTTCAATATGCTTTGACTGCTCAATTTACGTAAATTTAAATTCTCATATAGATTTTTAAAAATTTAATTCATTTCATAAAATCAACGATGATAGTATGTTGATCCAATCCAAACACTTGGCTGGAAATGTATACCGTTATAAAGCGTCCTTTAATTGTTTCTTTTTTCATTCTCGCCCTTCTTTCTTAGTTTATTATTGAGTGCTAAATCACGCCCGTAATCACTTTGCGGAATGACTTCGAAACAATGGTCCAGTGGTTTTGCAACGGGTGATTAAGCTTTGGATACTTGAAAGCGTCGGTAGCTCTTTTTGCTCTGTGGCAACAGTTGCCCCTGCTGGTTGCACATTTGACACATTCGTAGACTAATGAAAAACTTTGGCTCCTTTTGCAGTGTGATATTGTTCGAGCATTGTGTCATGGTTTCGAAGAAGTGGTTGGATGTGGTTCGGAAAGGTTTACAACCTCTTTTGTGCCGTACTTTTATTCAAACTTTGGTGGTTTGTACAACCCAATTGAAACTTGAAGTGAACATAGTTTCGTTTACAATACACGCGTTCGTGGAAAAGAAATCATTGCTCCAGGTTTAGCTTAAAGCTCTTTTGCTGTATCAGAGAGCCAGTGAAACATTCCAGCAAACCAATCAACAATAAATCCATAGTCACCGACTCACGTTGTATCGATGAAGCGCCATCGGTCATTTGATCGGCCACGCTTTCGCTTTAATTGAGAAGATAAACACACCATTTATTGCTGAAGCAACTCATTACACTCAATTAAGCCGGTGGAAATTAGCAGCAGGGAAAACTTCTCGAACGCGCTTGGTGTGAGAAAGTTTTCGTTAACAGATTTCGTTTCGATTTTGGATACATCCATCATTGCGTGCTAGTTGGGCAAGCGAACGTGGCCTTCGTTCGTCTATTAATGCCGAGCACGTCCCACCGTTTGGGGCAATTAAACGCGCGCCCTAGCGAACGATCCATCGCCGACAATGGCTTTGTAGTGAGCACCAAAAAGGTAAAGGCCACCCGCGTGGTACGCAACGACGCGCGCGAGTCTAGTCCTTTGACAGGATTCCATTGAAGCGCACTTCAATTACCCTGTCAACGGTGGGGCGTCGTTTGATGCGGTCTGCAAGTCACCTCGCGGTCGTTGGCGGTTAAAATTGATAGAAAATGGAACCTCATCGAGCTCGCAGGATGTGCGGTCGAATGTGCTGATCGTGAAGCATGCTGTGTAGAATGCCACGTGCGAGTCGCCGGCGTGGGAACTTGTGTCAGACAACCCTCAAGCTTTAGCTCGGGAAGGAGACGAGAGAAAGTTTCCACATTCAAAAACATCGCACGACGCATCCCAGTTTGTGATGGAAATGGATGAAGTCGGGTAGCTTCCGGCAGTGGTTGGGTAACGCCGGCAAAGTAATTGCTAAATAAAGCTCCGTGCAAGCCAATCGGTGCGGGTTTGATTCGGAAAAGCCGTGCAAATAGTTTAGTAAACCGGAAATTGAAGCTGTGTGTGATGCTGAGAATTGACGTTTCTTGTTCATATTCAACTCAACGAGTGTCTAATGAGTTTTGGAACTAATATCCAAACCCTTGCTACAGTGAACAATGAAGAATAAGTGAACAAATTTAGCTGGGGCTATATTCTGGCAATGTTCGTTTAACATACGACGAACAGTAAACATTGTAGCATTTTGTGTCCTTTCCACCTTTTCCTTTGCTAATGCTCACCGGCATTGAGATGAAAGTTTGCCTGCATTGTATGTCATTCCTTCACTTTATGTTGCTTTGCAAAACATAAATCCATCGCGCTTCAGAAAAATACACAAAAGAATATGCTTTAAACTTGCTCCTAGCATCGACCGTTCTGACTCGAAGGACCAACCATTTACGTAGCACTCTTTTCATAATTCCTCTGCCCAAGCCCGGACCTGGTCCTTTTGGCTACATCAACGCCATTCAAGGGCGTGACGCAACACCGGCAACAACCACGTCCCTTCTGGCATTCCTCACCAACCTGCCATCCTGCCATCCTATTTCGCTCGTGCCATCTTATTTCTCCTCACCCTTGTCATTCAATTCCTCGAGAGCCCTAAGCCGGGTGCTAACGATGGCGCTAAACGAGTGGCCGTTTGCAATTTGAAAGGCAAAGCGGGAGTAAAATAAAAATGAAGCACCATCTCGGAACAGGCGGGCGCGCGCGCGCGTGTGGGCGCTTACCAAAGCGTCCGAAGTCGGCTTGGGGGTTTCGGTCTACTTTTTTTACTTCTACTTCATTTTTTTTTCTTCCTCCTACCGTCTCATTTTTCCGAAGCCGAGTCGCCGGTAATTGATTATGGAGATCGCGAAGCGATAACGAGAAGCGGCCTTCCAGATTCGCGCTGGTTTAGAGGCCGTTTTTAGGCAACCGGCTATGTGTAAATACGGCCACCGAAAGAACGGAGGCTAGGCAAGCAAACTACAAAAAAAAACGAAGCGCTAATGAAATTATGTCGGTCGATGGAGAAAGTAGAAGAAGAAAAAAACATGTATACATAAAGGCAACATAAACGCACAACAGTCCAGCGAGCAAGCTTGAATCGATCGACCTTGCATGAATGGTCCTGCAGAAGGATCTTCCGTTCGTGTGTGCTCAATCGCTCAAGCAGCTCGCAGCACATCATGGTGTTGAGGAATTTGTTTCCAATCACCTCACGGTGTTGCATTAGGATTAATGCTCCTTCGCTTCTCGCAGCAGCCCCGGGTGATGAGGTCGAATTCCAGGCATCTATTTTCGAACTCACGCACACTTTTCCACCTGCAACGCTTGAGCTCGAGGTTGCAATGGAGGTTGCAGGTTCATACTATTCGTATTTAACAAATCGTTGGCACACGGAAGCGGTGCGCTTTCACGGTGGTTGAAAGCCGCCCGGTAGCAGAAAGTAAGTCATGTAAAAAAGAAGTACCCATCCGGCCAGGCTGCGTACAATCAAAGCACATCCATCCACAACAAGCCGGCAGCTTGATCCTTCGCGTGCACGTACGCGGTGGTATTTGCTCACCGAGCGACCAGTTCCATTCAGTATTTTGCCATGGGAGTCCGTACAGGTGTGTGTCGGTTGTTGCTTCTCCATCTTCGTGGCGATCTCTTCACATCCTCTCGAGCTCACATCCTCGGAAGCATCCTTCAAGCGGTTTCACCTGCGTCAGTGAACGGCATACTCATCACCCCGAGCTGGCACTTTGAGCCGGAAAAGTAACGGAACACGTGGCATCGTCGGAGAGACGAAGAACGTTTTTCTTTTGCTTCTCTTTTTGGACCCGATAGAATCCGTGCCGTCAGGTGCAGCCACCGTGGTGGCGAAAGGGCAGGAATTATTGGATTGCGTTGGCGCACGTAGCCTGAGCTGGGCCGCGTCTTGAAGGCCGTAAGGTCGGTGCGATCCTTTTTTGCCGTGGTATGTGGCTTCCTGCGGTGGACGCAAGGATCTACCGGTGGCTGCTGCCACTCGCACGAAACGCTATCAGTCACGGAGCAACATGCGTCCGTACGATGTCAGGCGTGACGGCGAACGTATCGGTGGGTGCCCTTTCGGTGTATGGTCGGGTGCAAATGGTAATAAAAATTTGTGTAATAAGTTTGGAAAATTTATCTTGCCGCTGCGTCTCCACTTTTCGGGATGATTTTCGTTTTTTTATGATCCGTTTGTTTGCCTGGGCATGCGTGTACGTAAGCTAGCATGAGAACGTGTATTCACGGCGGCGAAATTTGATTGAAATCGTTACATTTGGGTGGAATTATTTCGGGTCATTACTGATGCTGAGCTTATGCTTATTTTTGTTCTGTGTAAAAGTTGCTCTACCTATATGAAGTTCTTACTTTAGTTTAGTTGGAATATTCATACTGTGAACAAGCATAATGTTAACATAGATTTGAATTTAACAATTTAGTTTTTTTTAATCGGTGAATAAAATTTAATAAAAAAAAAACTGTTGATCCAAAATATCTCAATTTATTTAAATATACTTTCATAATGAAAAAACCATAATAGAAACCCATTTATAAATATTTTGTATCATACACATCACGACTATTTTGTTGGGATGAAGTTGTTAAAAGTTTCACAATCTACCAACAATAAACTAGGCAATTTTCGTACAATCTATAACTCTACAATCATCAACTGTGCCTGAAACACCTGCGTTAAGCTCAATAAAATTAAAACAACGTTTTAGTAAACACTACGGTCATTGGGTCGATTCGATTTAAATCGCTCTGAAACAGCAGTGGTAACTCTTTCAGTCATATTTTAATCATCACACGGCCTATTCGAACTTCATTATTAGTGCTTTTGCTTCATTTTTAACGACTTTTCTCTTTGGTGTCCGCACGTTTTGATGCGCTTTTATGGAGGATGTAAAAAAGTTTTTCTTTTAATGGCATTATACCACCTCACCTTTCGTGGGCCTCGCTGTTTTCAATGTTTTTATTTTCGCTTCATTTCACCGGGCCCTACGTTGATGTAGAACTTTAACCGTGAAGCACTTCTTACTCGTTCGGGACGGTGGGATGCCGCCGTTACGGTACCGTTTGTCATCGAGCTTGACATTAATTGCCTCTCAAATAGAACAGAACGGAAAAAAAACCCAGAAAGAGAGAAAGAAAAACGAACGCCATTCCAGCACGGTGGGCCCAGTCGTCAGTGACGGAAAGGATTTTCTTCCGCAATGATAGGATTTTAAATTTCCTCCGAGGCTCGTTTGTCCCATTTTCGCTGTGACGGCTAATGGCACGTTCCGCTCGCAGGGCCGTTTTCCCGATGGCTTCCCTTTCATAGCACGTTCGGTTTCGTTTACCCCGCGGTACGCTTGGGGATTCGTTCGTTTTGTGAGGTTTCACACCGCCAGATTTTACTGCAACCAAGCGGGGCGATGGTCGGTGCGAGAAAAAATCCATTTCCCGCATCATTATTCCTTCCGGTAATCGCAATTCTATCATCCATCAGCGCAGCATAAAACGCGCGTGCACGCACTCGTCGCCGAGCTGGCGTTCGAGAGCGGTTGGTTTATTGCGAAACATCATCATTACCTCGGAGCTATCATAATGTTGTCGTCGTCCTCGTCACCATATTTACGACCTTGGCGCACGGGTGAGTCAATAATGGTCGATTGCCTCCACCGGGTGTGTTCGTGTCTGTCAGGCTGTCTGACGTGTCGATGCGTGCCGATGAGCTAAGCAAGCAGTATTGTGAGCTTGCAAAAAAAAAGAAAAAAAAGCTTACTGTAAAAAAAAAAACAAAAGAAGATACGACCAACCTTGAGATATTTTGAAAATGGTGGAGAAGATTAAAACAGCGCATGTAGAGGAAGGTGTGCGTTCAGGTATTAAAACCGTGGAAGGTGTTTATCTGTTCCCGGCCCACGCACTTCTCCGTTTCCATCGTCAACGAGGGAGATTCATTCAAACGCTTGACTCAAGCGTCCCATGAAACGGAGCCATCGAAGAGATAGCGCAAAGCAGGCTGGTGAGCTTTCCGCGCGGGTTGCCTTAAGAGCAAAATAAAACATGCCAACACATGGGGGCCCAAGCCGTAATAGACGGGATATTTATGTACGCAATCTCTGGCAATGCCAAGGAACGTCGCTCTGGGTAACTGATGCCATTGGAAAAGGTTGCGTTATCCTTCTATCGGTAGGAGATGTTAACCCGATGAAGTGTAAATATTTGGCTCCATAAAATTGCCTCCGTGTGGGCTCGAGCTTTACTGCTGCTACGTACGGGTTTTTGTGACATGGCATGTGATTTTTGGATGGTGATGGCTCGCCGAATGTGGCAGGAGGGCAAATGCATGTCATTGATGTTGCTAAGTTGGATGAGGCTGTTGAAGGAAGCAAACGTATTTTGATCGCTTCGCTGGTCAATCACTTATTTTTCGGTCGGTATACGGTTAGGTCAAAAATTGATCTGGGAAACCACTAAAATATGTAAATTTTTACAAATAAGTACACAAATAGGTTCATGTATTATAGTTATAAAATAGTATAATTGGAATTTGTGTTTGATATGCCTTTAGTCTCCCAAATTATTGAAAAGAATTTATTTCTTTCGTCTCCATCAAACCCTTTTAGCTCATGTTGATAAAATTTAAAAAAAAAAACACTGTATGTATCTCAAACGTTTTTGAGGTTGTGTAAAATAGCTGAAGATGTTAAAATAACTTACATGAAGTGAAAAAGAAATTAATATTTATAAAAGCAATGCTGATGTATTTTAAAAATCGAACGTATTCAAAAACACCATGCGCCTCCATCAGTCCCCGTTGAAGTGAATATTCAAGTTTTACTCATGTTTTTCTTTCTTTGAAGTAATAGGATTAATACATTCTTAATTATTGAAACAAAGTGACATTACGGGCCATGTTTTTAACACATGTTTACACATATCAACGAAAGAGCTAAAAACTAAACTAAACACCAGGCGCCTCCATTAGTAGCACATGAAATACAATTTCAATAATTATGACTAACTATCTTCATTACATTTTCTTTTTTTATGAAATATTGAATAATGCCCTTAAGTATAAACTTCAACAATTACATTCTGGAAATATGACTTGATTAAAAGCATAGATTGAACGAACAACCTATTCGTAGTTTTTCTCTCGGTTCATGTAAAGCATGTATCTTTTCACCACAGTTTTTCAAAGGCATTCATCTGTTTGGTGTTCTTTCCATTTGCTTGCAACAGCGTTTTCTCCACTGCTTCCATCGGCGTGCCGTCAAGTGGACCACTTTAGACGAGCGCCGAACAAACTCCGTCAAGTGACACGCTCTTCGGACCACTTTAGTCGAGCACAACCCTTCGAACCAGCTCGAAGAACGTGAAGCGGGAGAACGAAGTGCTTCCAATTTTGGCCTTGAATTGGTAATGCTTTTTTTGCCACTCGCGTCGATCTGGGAATTTATTCCGCTCGATTTGACTTGCCAAGCACAGCTCGTTTGGAAGACAAGAGCCTATACCGACTTTCTATACTTCGACCTATCTGCTTTGTTCTGGGAAATAATTGAAGATATTTTTTTTCCAGCTACCGGTTTTCTTATCTTTTCAAGCAAAATGATGCTGTAATATCGCTAATTAGCCATCTGAAATAATGCGTAGGAAGGTCAGAAAGATTTCAGAAGCTGAAGGTTGCATGAAACAAAACCAATAAGTAGCACGAAAATGGAAGATGAAAGAGAGCTTTACCAAAACCCAGATTAATCGCCATGCAAACCTATGATAACCTTGTGTCTTGCGCGGAAAATGTGATATCACCAGCGCTCGGTGACCGAAAGTAAATCCCAGGGCAGGAAGAAAGTCAAAACCCTTCAGATTGAGAGTTAATTAAATTGAGAGGACACAAATTCACGACGCCAGGTCTAAAGCGACCCTGCCTTACCAGCCAGACGTACCATTCAGGTAGGTAAGTGGGCATAATCCCCACCCAAATCGGACCGAGATGCAGCTTGGATCTTCGTGCGAAAAATCCACCCCTAGAAAACCCGTCGAAATGGTGGCTCGGGTGTGTGCGTGAAGGCTACCAGGATCCTCGGAATCACACACAAAAACGTTGTCTGAAATTAAATGGACCGGAATTCAATTATCTTAAAAGGAACCACCACCGGACGCCGGACGGGCAGGCCAGTGACTTCAGGACGAACAATGTTCCTGTCGGGCTGCTGTATCGTTCGGCTTCAGTGGCAGGGACTCGCGCCTTGAATGAATCTTTTATTCGGTGTGAAATTGAGTCTTGTCGTTGGGGTGACGGCGCGCGTCTCATAACGCCCATCAATCCTCCCGGTCCGGTGTGGTGTGTGACGCCGAAAATTGTTGGACTGAATAACGAATTACTCGCACGTTCACACTGCATTCGTCATAGAACGACGCGAAACAAACGAGATGCAGTGAACGGGAAGGCGAGTGAAATGAAAACAAAATCAGCATTCATGACGTTGAAAATTGCACCCTTGGCTCGAGCAAATGAAAACAGCCCTCAGCTGAACGCTGACGCATGCAATCCGCTGCAGAGAGGCTTTCAGAGAAATTGAATCGCAAACGCAAGTCTGTTTCCCTAAGACGCAAAAGCAGAGACAAGTGAAAAGGTACATTGAATCTGTTGCGGATTTTCAGCGCTAAACAGTGGAGAGAAGCGAGAAAGATATAGAAAGAGAGCGAGAGAGAGAGAGAGAGAGAGAGAGAGAGAGACAAAAAGCTGGTCAATTGAAAGCACATCATGCGAGGTAATGGAGCTTTCCGCACGGAAATCACATTCACAGCGCATCCCACTTTCGCAGGTTCTCTACGTGCCGTGCCCAAAAGCGGTGTAGGTACCTGATCGCGATAAAATCCCAATCCCGAGGCCCCTCTTTTGGGGCACCTTTTGTGTGTGTTTGGTGTGCTGACTACCGCCAATGCAATTGAAACACGTTTTACGATTCCTGCGCCAGAAGGTAATGACAAGCAGCAGCTCGGAGCGGCAGTGGTGTCATCATAATATCCGGTGCCGGAAGTGACCCAGCCACAACAACGAACCTGTTGGAGTGGGTTTCCAGAGGTCCAGAAGGAAGAGGAAAGTGAGTCCATATTTTATAGGTTTTATGAAGATCCAGCCATTCATGAGTATAAGTAAGGGATGGTTTATGCTACGTGCATGCCCTTCTAACCCCAACCTTAGAGGTGTGGTTTTTTTTTCACAGCCATTGACCAAAAAAAAATCCATCAAAGTAAAAAATAAACCCTTTTCCTTAAGCCGCTTGATATTGCGGGATGCATAGCAAGTAGAGAAAGCGCAAAGGGTTTCGAATCCGAAGCTTATCTCCCGTGGTGAGCGAAAGTATCCTGGAACGGTCATTTTTTATACATTGAAAGGAACGTAGCATGTCCACGGAAGTGGAGCTTAAATCAGGACGCTTTACTGCGGTCCCGGGGGGGGAAAAAAAAAGAACGACTGAATTTAGATGTTATCGCCCCCAGATCGCCTTACATTATTCAGCAGGTAGTTTTCTAATTCCACCTCGCGGCAAGAAAAATCCGATTCCGCTCAATCGTCATTTTATCCGATTAAATTTTTCCCCTACCTTTGCTGAAGAGCAGAAAAAGTGGTCCCTCTCTCACTCTGGATTGATTGATTGATTGTTTGATTAATTGATTGATTGATTGCGCCCGGTGTGGTTGTGCTTTGAGCTCCGTGAAACGGCGCGATGCGAAAATGGATGTTAATTATACCAGAAATCTGCGATAGATCGGTTCCGGATACCACATTTCCAGCGCCCAACCACCGTCTAATGTAGATTAATATCGGTTCGTTCTCGATGCCGATTGCCATCTTCATTCATTCGTTCCTAGCTTTGGCTCGGCTGGCCGCTCGATGTGAGAAGCAGCAGATGAAAACAAAAATTCGTCCTATGAACAAAAAAGCTCCCGCGCCCTGGAAATAGAACTGGACACATTAGCCGCAACCCGGCCGGCAGCTGGTTGATCGGTTTCAATTCTATTACCTGCCTTAATTCGATTGGCCATCGGGCAGCTACGAGGCCAAAGAAAGCCAGTCTCCACAGTCCAGTTTCAGCTCTCGTTCAGCTCCCCACGCGGTTGCAATAAACAACGTCGGGTCTGCTCCGAAAAAGCCCCGTCAGAATTAGGCACACTGGAAATAGGCCTAATGAGCCCTGACATGTGGGCATGTAATTTTTTGCCCATCGCAGCGTGTTTTTCCTCCCACGATCGGGGCCAGGTGCGCCCAAGGGCTGCAGGATACGAGCTGGACGGTTGTTTTTGGCAACATCCATCCGACAATGGCGGCGCTGTTTAGCCTTCAGCATATTTATTCGTGTACCAGCCAGCAAGGACCACTCTCGGGTCTGTCGGTAACGATTTGAGTTCACGTCCACTCCGGGAACGGGCTTCGGTTTTCGGTCGCGTCAAGTGTCATTAGCTGCCGGTGGCATTCGCAGGCAGCCGCGGTGACGTGCCGGTGAACGCGCAACAAAATGCAAACACGCCCATAACGGCATAAATATCGGTGGGGTTTATTTTATTGACACTAATAGGCCGGATGGGATATTTGTGTAGCGGGAGCTCTAATTAGCATAAAATTCTCATTCACGGATTTGCATGGATATGCAACAACGTGGGTGAAAAATAGTGATTGTTTTTTTTTTGCAATTTTCAAGCTGATTTGATATACGGTTGTATTAGTTCAATGCTAATAAAGCTTAAGCTTGCGGAAACAAGTCTACTCTTGTCAAGTACTTTGATAATAAATGCTCACTTTAGCATAGCAAAAATCACAAAACTGATTGCAAGTACGGCCGTCAATTTGTACAAATATCTCAAATGCTCGCAAAACAGTTGACCCCATTACCGCAATCAGTAGCCGGACATCTATTATCGATAGATAATAAATTGCTTATCACTGCAATTCGAAGTCGATTTGTCATTTCGAATGTCGAGCCACTCCGACCTAATGTCGATGCAAACATTCATCCTGAAAGCAGCACGAATGCACCGAATGCGAATGAATGAATGGTCACGGACTGGTCACGATCCGGAGAAAATAACAAATCTATATGCCCTCGCTTCGATGACGAACCGGCTGCGGCTAATAAGCTTATGAGCGCAAACGTACGATATCGTTTTTCCGGCTGCATTGGCAGCGCCGCTGTGGTCGGAGGGCTTTCAGGTCCTGATTAACATTCATTGGCCGTGCGTTCGTCCCTCTCGAGACCGTCGTGAATCCGTCGTTGAAACGTCGAGCAAGAGAGCCGCTGAACCGTTGCGACAGCACGAAATGAAAACTACAAATCGATACGGTGCGCCCATAAATCTATTTATCATTCGGTGCACTTGACGGAGGTCGCTGCGGTTCCTTCAAGACCTTGCGTTGTGCCTCTGGTGTTGCGGCGTTCAGTTCATCTCTTTCTCACTGAAACGAAGGCAGATTTATGATTAGCGCCTGAATAAATCAAAATTATAAAATCACTGCCAAATGAGACCGAATGGTTCTATGCAGCGCCAACGGAGGTGGTGATAGCGAACGGACTGTCGCTTGCAGAAGCGTAGGGAAATAGAATCACGTTGGGAACCTTTCACCCGGAAGAATATGGCGTTTGGGATGAGTTGCAGCCGATGCGAGCTGCCGCTTCATACATGCTTCGAGGCTGAAAAATATTTCCGGAATCAAGTCAAGAGGGTATATTTTTTTCCCGTTTTAATAAGCAATGTTTCTATGTTTGTCTGCATTTGATGTTCCTCTTATATTAAGATCTTTCAAATAGGTAGTTCCAATTAGGTATTAATATTTTCAAATAGGTATTAGAGCTTTTAAGCAAAGTGCTTGAAGTATGTAAAGCTAAAATTCATGAAGAGTATAATGCTACTCATCAATTGTTTTTTGTATAAGTTTGTTTTTGGTCAATTTGATTGGAATTAACTAATCAATGTAGCGTATTCGAATCCAACAGATAAAATAAATATGATCAACAACGCCTTTGAACGTTTTTATACGCTGCAGTGTCTTAATATTCGTTGATATACTTTCAAACAATACCTTAAGCTTTTCATCTTTTCTTTCATGTTTAACTAACTCAATAAACTGATGATTTTCCCAAAATGGTTTTACGTTGCACAATTTTTCCTTTTTTTCCTGTCCACTAGCGCACTAATCATAGCAAACGGTCACATGTGATGGTATGAATTAAACCATGCTCGAAAGAGAACTTTTATGGTTCATTCCAGCACTCTATACAAGTGCAATTGAGAGTGAAATTGGAAAATGGATTAATCGTTGGTGATTTAGCAAATTGGAAAATGTTATCACTTCATACTTTGTCCCACGGCCGCAGACACTGGAACGCAGCAGGAGAGTTTCATGGCATGGTGCAAAATGAAATTGGAAATATCCTCCCGGAGCACGTCGGTGCTCACTGCACGGTGTTTTCGTCTGCCATCGAAAGGGTGAGAGGCACGTTTAATGAGCGCATTAATGTTGCACTCGCTTCACGACGCTTTCCGTTCTTATCAAGGACGAGTGGGTTTGTATGAAGTTTGGTTGTTTTTCTCTCGTAACACATCAATAGGACATTCACCTTTACATGTTGTTTTCTGTAAACAATACCTCTTTAATTTGTTATTAAATATGCTTTACAAATAAACACTCTGAAATTTGTTGCATGAAGCTTTAGCTATAGAATATGACAGTTTGAATCGAAAACAGCTTCGATCGAAGAGTATAACGAAAAATGTAAAGGAAAATTACGGTACTAAATATGAAAGACTTACAATCACGTTCGTTCGTGTACGTTTGTTTGAATGAGGTTTAGCCTCGAGTGAGCAGTTTAAATATATTGCAGGTAATTGAATTATAACAACATAAATTTATTTTCTTTGCTCACAGCCTCCCTGCCAGACTTTTTGAGACGCTGAAGCTCATTCTCTCTTGCAACACAGCTTCAACATAAAGCAAACTTTTCACGTGCTTCGTCTCGGCCCAACGGTCGTCTCGCCGTGGCTCAGTGTATGAGGAAATTTTAATCGCTTTTTCGGCGAATGAAAGCGTTTCCCGAATTGGAATAAGGCGTTCTGTGGAGGGAAACTTTTCGTACGCCCGCCATGCATCACGGTTTTAGAGGCACGGCGACTTGAGGCACTTTTCTTTTGTTTAATTTCATACCATTTCCACGGGAGCCTTTTGCTCGAGTGTATGTGTCTGTGTATATGAGCGTATTCGCCCGATTGTGACCGGAATTAAAAGTAAGAAGGAAAAAGAGAAATTTATATGGCTTCGGCAAAATTAATAAGGCTAAATCAAACTGACGAAATTTAGAAGGAACCACCGTACGCTGTCGGGCGCAGGATCGGGCGGCGATGAAGACAAGAGAGGTTATAATTGAAGCTAGGAAAAAAAGGGTAATATTTCTTAGCGGATTTTCCTTTGGCCAATGAAAATGCCGTGGAGATTAAAGAGAAGCCAACAGGGTGCTTTTTGTGTCAGAAAATGTTTCATTATATTTTCTTTTTGGGCCCCGGTTTGGTGTTCTATTGATAACAAAGTGAAGCAAAATTTAATTCCGATTTACGATCGCTACTTTTGCTTTTTTGCTTATGTACTGTCGAATTTGAATGGAAATACTTCAATAAATTCTACGTTTCTGAAAAAGTTGTGGCCTAAAGATTAATTTTCACATAAGCTTGCTCTAATGCTCATTTGAAAAAAAAATAGAATCATTTTGTTGCCTTTAAAATATTGAAAGCTGTTTCTGTGTATTGAAAAATATCATATTTATGTTGGAAACATAAATAAACAATTATTTATTTCTATATTTTTTTAGGTTGAATGATAGATCCTTTCGCTTTGGTCCATATTTCCATCAATAGGTTTTGTGGTGAGTATTTAATTAAATTAAAAAATACAAGAATAAGATATCTTTTTAAAAAAAATATGATCGCCATGGCTCAGGGAATGACTACTAAAGCTCTATCGTTACTGAACCAGATAATATCACTGGCAAATCAAATTGTGGGATTTATTGGATTACTAGATCGATTGGAAAATATCAATCTGCATAGTAATTATTTACCGCAGTTTTGTGTCACCATAATAAGACTTAAGTCTTCCATCTCTAGAGGGGTAGCTATTTTCACGACGAATCCTACAGCCATCGAGCTCATTCTAACTTTTGAACCATCGAGAGTTTTATTTTAATAATATAATTTGTGTGAGTAAAACAGTCTAAACAATAAATATAGCCTCCTGTTGGCTTACTATCGCTTGTGCCACTCAACAAAATTAATGTCAGCGTGGGAAGTTGACTGAAGTTACATTGCACCAGGAACGATACGTCTCTAGCTGATACGGATAGGATCGCTACCGAATTAAGTTTTTCTTGGGAGAATGAAAAACATCAATTGATAGATATAGCAGGCTAAAGCTGTTGATCCCACTGACAATAAAAGGACAATCATATCAAAGTATGACATCCAGCAAGTATAAGTTCATTCCTTCAGTTGAAGGAAAGCGATAAATTAATTAAAGTAAACTCTAGTACCATTTTATTGGACTTCTTAGAATCTGTCAACACGCTCCCGGAAACATCTCAATTTACCGCAGATCACGATTATGCCTCCAACGATTTCCGGTATAATGGGTACGAAAGATAGCAATGATCTCAAAATTCGACAAGCATGACAGTATTTCTATTACTACAATTTAATTTCAACCGCAGTCAAATGACATGATAGCATGGTGAGGTTCATTGCAGCCGCTATGTGTAACGAAGTTATAAGAAATTCATTTTGTTGAACGGAAATGCGACAGGAAAAATAGGAACCAAAGTGTCGAAAAGGTTGAAACAGAAGCGGTCGTATTATACCGGGCGTTATTGTGTTGATATTATGCCCCATAAAATGGTTGACAGGAGCTTTGTTGTATCGATAAAGTATCGACAAATACCGCCCCGTAGAACTACTGTTTCTTCGGGGAAGTATGAAGCGAATGCTCGGATGGTAGGATCATGCCTCAAAAGCATCGCTAATGAGCCAATTTCTTTACTGATTTATTAATAGAATTTGTCAATGACCCACGTTCAGCCTCGGGCTGCCCACGCTCCGACGTGCAGCATAATGAACTAATAATATAGCGAAAATGGCATGCCACAAGCCCCCGTGCCTCGAGGCACCGTTCAGTGTTCGCGTTCCAGGATCCTTTCCCTTGAGTGTCGGAGTTGATGATTTTTTTTTGTAGCGCTGCTCTCATGCCACTCTTGTCGATTGGCAAACACGCAACCGTGAAGGCGCGAACGCTCGTCATCGGTATCGATAAGAGACATGTCAACCGCTGCCATTCGATAGCCTCGTCGGGTGGTTGGGGAATGCCCGTAAGGGCTCATTTTCGATGCCCGTGATTGGAGATTTTTCACCTCATTGCTCATCTAATGTGCTGAAAATCCTTGAATCAACACCGGCATTCATGGGAACGTTTTAGGGGCGCTTGTTTATCAGGGGGTGTTTCGTGTGTTTTTTGTACTCTGTTGAAATTCTCTCACTTGTCGATTTTGGAAGTTTGATGAGAAGTTCATAAGCTGTTCCTTCAACACAGTGAAACGATAGCTTATGTATGTGGCTGTTGGTTTTAGTGGAGTAGAAAATCGATGATCGATCATGGGTGAGGTGAATTTTTGGGATAATTCTTCGAGGAATTCACAGCTTGTGTTGTAATTACTATCACATTGAGAAGAAACTATAGCAAGCGGATCTTAGTGTTTATAATTCATGATTTAAAACCCTTTTAATCAACAACCAAAAACGATTTTTCAGCATAAACAAAACATATGATTATCTGATCGATGTAAAATAATTAGAAATACATACAACTTTTCCGCATCTGCATTGATTATCGCTCGAAAGGGTGATTCTGCAACATTTTTTTCCTCCAGAAAGCTGTGCGATACAATCTGTAAGTAACGCCTCCGAATGCTGAGCCTGCATTTTCAATCGTAATCGGCAATAGGCACGCTAAAGAATGATGGGATTTTAATGTGTTTCCTTTCGAAAGGGAACACCGCAATGCTACCAACGAGAAGTGCTCGGAGATGGTGCCTTCGCAGTCAAATGACGATGCAATTTCGTTCGGCTTCTGCTACATTAGTACCGAGTGGGGAGGTGTTTCTCTCTGGCTGTGAATATTCCATTCCATTTCCCACGAAAATGGCTACAGACGCTGTCTCATCGTTATACCTTTTGCTTTTCTCACTCACCTAGACCCTGGGGGATGTGCTTTTCAACTTTTTTCGCCATCAACGAAGAATCGAAGTTTAAAAGCTCATAAACAGGGTCGCTTCTTGACGATGGGAAGGAACAGATGAATCCGAAACAACGGCCAAAAAAAACCCCTATGTCTCTTTTGCAAAAAAGGCCTCACCTTTTCGCACAATCAGACGAAACTAATTCCATCCTTGAGCTTTGAGAGAGGGATCGAGCCTTGATGTGCCATTTCCGAACCACCACTGGGCTCTACGTTTCCACAACATCCATCTGAAACCTGCTCATCGTGTAGCAACCCGCGTCCTTTAAACTCGTCACGAAAAAAGCCGGTGCGCGCCCGGTAATGGGCGGTTGAGTCGGGATGATTGTCGAAGCGAAAGCCTTTTACCTTCTCTACCGCACCGACCGGGGCTAGTTCGATAGTACCGTGGATCGAAGAATAGGAAGCACGCCCGTGCGCAACTCATCACGAAACGCCGTGGAGCCGGTGATCCGGTTCGTTAGTTAACAACGCCACCATAGAAAAGCGCCAGCGGAAGGATGCGAACGTACGAATGGCTCGGCGTAACAAGACAATTTCGTCCCAAGTTTCGTCGGGGGCTCTAACATAGATCCGGTCTGAAATTGGCCTCACAGCCAGCGGAACCGGCCAACACAAAAGACACTCCCGGTACTCGGCGAACGGCGAGGCTGGGATAAAAGGATAAGGCTTCCGTTTCCGTTCGGGAAGTTCTCGAGCGGCGCCCGTTTGGAGGCTTCAGTGGGTCTCGGATTTACGTCCGCGTGGTACGGTTGGTATGTCCTTCCTTCTTCCGATTGTGAGTGAAGCTAGTCAGCGGAAAAAAAAATACAGATTAAGGTCGTCTAATCCTCGCTATCCCTGAACAGCCTGAGGACTGATGAGGATGTGTACGTATTTGCGCAGAGATGTTTATTAGCGACGGACCATGTAGCCATGTTTGTACTTCTGGTTCTTTTTCTTTAAATTCTGTGAATTTGAAGTGACTTTCCTTCAGAACATCTCCATATCTCTCTGAAACAGAGCGAAGCATGATTAAAACCTATTCATGGGAAAAATTCTTACTTTTTTATTAAAATGTTTCTTCGATTTCTCACTCTTCGACAGAACTTTTAGTTCATATTCATAATTACAATTCTTTGAATCAAATCACATACATAACTATCAAAGGCTTACTTAAGCACCTCCTTAAACCAATCGATGTACGACGCGACACGGTGCACTATGCGCAGTGAGGTAGCATTACACGCTCCGTGGCTGTAGATGTTGACCAGGTATTCGGTGTAGAGATTTTCCTCTTCGACCTTCTTCCACACGATGGGAGATCCCGGCCTGTAGCAGACATCCTTAAACGCATTAGGGATCATACATATCATGTTCGTGTTTGTGAACGGTCTAACAAAGCGCGCGTTACAATCCCTCAGATACACCGGAAAGATGGGCTCGAAATTTTCTGCCAAGAAAAAAATAACGCTCAAGCAGAATTGTGATCTCAACTCCAAATCAACAGCGCCTAGTTTTACCTACCATTACCAGTAGAGAGCACCTCAGTTTCCACCGGACTGTGGGTCGCGTTTTGCCACAAACACCCCGGAAAAGCGGTCACAGTTGGTTCTACGGGCGAGTTAAGCTTCAGCAGGGCGATATTATGTGCGAACGTTTTTTCATCGAACCCCGGATGGATCTCTACACTGTCGATGGTCATGAGAACAATATCCGGTTCTGTGGTGGACCACAGGCCACCCAACCGTACGATGCTAGGGTCGAACTCTCTCGATGTCACACACGAAGCGGCCGCCACGATTCCGCGCGTGCTGATAAGGTATCCGAAACAACGGAACGAAATTTCCGAACCACTTTCCCAGCCTATTTCAACCTGCAAAAGGACAGCGAAACCGGTTTAGTTGATCACTTGCTGGTGCCCTTCAAATGACCTTACTCACGGTGTGGGATAATCTTTGCTTGAGTGGCCGGAAACCTTCCCACTGTTGCTGACGCTGCACTCGAAGCGATCGATAGCGATCAGCGCATTCATTAAACTCTCGCTCGATCGCACTTGGGGGCTTCTTTACGTTCTCCTGCGGACAGCACACAACGCTGCTATTCGAGCATAGCGTAAGCGGGTGTAGTTGGTGAAGATTCGCACAGTTTTGCAACGAGACGCATACGCCCGATCCACCCCGGCACGAATCGTGAAGATGCAGATCGGAATCGATGACTCCCAGCTGATCGGATCGGTTTGCGGTGCTTTTACGCTGAGTGATCGCTTCCGGCAGCAGGATCGATTCGAGCCAGGCTCGATGTGCGTCAAACCGCACGGCAACAGCTGGTTCACCGAAGCCACAATCACGACCAAACAGGTTCATACCATAGACGTAGTTGAAGAACTTACCAAAACGCCATATTTCCCGCTCGATCGGACCACCGTACGTTTGCTCGCAGGTCGCCGGTACCAGGAAGAGTTTGTTCTGGAAGCAGATGTGCTCGTCCTTAAGTCCCTGCCCCAGCAAGTCTCGGTACTGGTCGGCTAGGTGACACTCGTGATTGGAGCGTACGGTGGCCCGTGGAGAGATCGCAATAATGCGAGGATCTACCCTCAATAGGCAGCAGTTAGTGTGTATCCTTTCAAGGCACCCAAGTTGCATGTTACTTACCCAATGTTTTCACTATTCTATCTGAATTGTATGGCGTGAGATCTGCACGGCCTTTGCCAATGACCTCAAATTCGGGTGCTGGAATGGATTCGTTGTACCAAACACACGCCGGCAGAATCGTAGCCGGGAAGGCCAGCTTTAGAATCGCAATGTTGTTGTAGTAACGACCCTCCGCTGGGCTGTACCGTGGGTGCACGAAGGTTTTGTTGACATTTATGAACCTTCCGTTAGAAAATATCACCCTAGAAGGTGTCACCCTGCGAGCGTAAGTGTGGGTAAAAGATAGAAACGTGAGATGCTGCGATCTGGAAGCTGTTCACCGTCCCATTCGTACCCCAAATGTGAGGCGCATTCGGCTAACGTCGCTACCGCATCCCGTTCGATAAGCGTTCCTGAGCAGTTGGTTCGCCGCGGTGCAACAGAATCCGGCCATTGTATCTCCACACGTTGCAGACTGTCACCACTCACCAGATGGGCGTTATCGGAGTTATAGTACTCGTAATTGTTTCTTCTAGACGTGATCACGTCGTCCTCGTACTCGCGCACGTGCACGTACCGTAGGGCGCAGGACCACGGTTCGAACTTTTCTTTCGTCGCCAGTTCGCCCTCTTTTTGGAGCGTTTCGATGATCCAATCCACGAATCGGGACACTCTCACGTACACACCCGGTGAAGCTAGACCGCATGGTTTCCCGAACGACGTTACACCGACGAGGAACGGTGTCATCTTGGCGTTGTGCAGCAGTTTCACGTGCAGCGGACCTCCAGAGTCACCCTGATGCGGGAGTAGTGAGATGCTTGAATAGAAATGCAGAAATGCAGTCCTGTTACCGTCCTTACCGGGCACGTATCCATTCGATCGTCCCCAGCACAAAGATGATGCTCGTGCAGTCCATTGCGCAGCCCACGCTCTGCGGATGTGTAGAAGCGCGAGCACTCCGATTTGTTAACCGGCGCCAGGTCCACCTTGAGGAGTATTTTAGTTTTGTCCTCACCTAGCGATCACCATTCCACAACGAAACGCGTGCATCGTTAACAAGGAGATTTTGCGGGGATTTCCTGTTTTGTAGCCACAACAGCGACGATGGGATCTACTCACCAAAACCTGTTATGCCCCAGCCGGCGGAGAACAACCTTGGAAAGCGCACCTCGTCCTCTAGCCAGAGGCAGGCCGGTGCGACCGTTTCGTGCACGCTAGGTGTGAGATGAACGGGAATGAGATTCATATACCATGATCGAGCCACCTGAGCAGCTGCACGTAATCTCACGTGATGTTTTTCTCGAGCTGCAGCAGTGCCACATCGTAGTACAGCGAGCTGAAGTGATGCTCCGGATGACGGATGATCTTCACGATGCGTATCTGCTGGGGGAACTCGTCATCCTCGTCACTGTAGATGTTCAGATCGCCCATCCGTGCCACATCTGGTGGAACGCCTCTGCACGGGAGGGAATCGTACATTTTAAAGCCGTTAAAGCCTGCATTGATTGATTTTGCGGCGATTGCATTTGGGTTCGCGCTTACTCATCGTTAACCACACAGTGTGCAGCGGTGAGAATGAAGTTTTCCCATATGAGTGATCCTCCACAGGCCCACACCACCTTACCGTCGGCTTCCGTCCAGCCAATGGCAGCGATATGGGCGAACTCGCGCAACAATGCAGGTTTCCCGTTGGCCGGAGCAACCAACCCTTTGAAACCGTCTCGCCAGTTTCGCATGTGACAATCTGTCGAAAAGCACAACCGATTTTCTGTACCAAGGCAGCTTTGTTTGCGGCAATTCTAAGCTTCTTACTCACCGTCTAGTGACACCTTGTCGTAGGGTAACATCATGTCTTCCTCATCTTGTCGTAGGTTAGTGTGGATGGGGTACAGTGTGGCAAAACCTGTAATAGTAAACCACCGATATAGAGCGTGCTTCCATCCCACTTATTAAACCGTTGACCTACAATACGGAAGCACTACGGCCGCGAGGGTACCGAGTTGTGCTAACTTGCCCTTCATTATCTCTGGCGTCTAAAAGCGTACTGATCCATGGTCAAGGGTGAGATTGATCGCTACCTCGAGCCGGCATACCAGAGATCATCTACTTTACGCTGATTATTCGCTGCTTTGTTTTCGTTGCGATTTCTCTCTCTCTCACTCTCTCTAAAGCATTCTCGCAACTTGTTTTCACTCTCTCTATCATTTCAAAGCGATATCATCGCTGCTAACAACGAAGTCACCGCGGAACCGGTTTCAGCACCGGCTTACCATCTAGCAGCAATTAAGTTCAACGCAACCCCCCCTTGAATAAGCGATAGTAAATTGGGATACCCCTATTGTTTCTTTACAAATATGAGGTAAAACCACAGATTGCGATCAGTTTTTGTTTGAAATAAGTATTGCTTTAATGGTAAAGGTTGCTTGCAGGCTTGAAATCTCTGGGTCATTTAGACTGTTACGATAGAATTGGTTGTTTCTTGTCCTATTTGTATCGTAGGCTTAAGGAAAGCACATCTTTGAAAGCACTTCTTTGCAACGTCAGATGTTTTCCATTATCCAAGAGAAGTACGTCGCAATGTGACTGGTGATGATGGGAGCCTCCGTGTTGTTACATCCACCTTGGCTGTACAGTCCCACGAGAAACTCAATCGGTACTCCATCATCTCCAACCTGGCGCCATACGATCGGATCGGCCGGACGAGGACAGATTTTCGTCAACAACCATACCGGAAACATACACTGATGTCCACTGAGCATGGGTCTCTTTATGATCCAACTACAGTCGGCAAGATACTGGGGATGCATGGATGTTTCCATGGCGATTTGTCCTTCTGCAAAAAAGAATGTACATGAGTTTGACAGTTCCCAAAAACAACCTTCGCACATCTGAACTCACGAACTGATCGTAGGGTTAAGATCAGTGGAGTATGAGTTTCACTTCTCCACAGACATCCGGGATGGATTGCAATCGTGGGCTGGATCGGACTGGAAAGTTTTACCAGCGCGATGTTATTAGCTCCCGTTTTATCGTCATACTGAGGATGCGAAATAATGCGCCCAATGCGTACGAAAGCCTCGGAATCCTCAAATCGCTTGTCGAGATAACCTAACCTTACTGCGATGAGGGTTTTATTCGGAACCAGAGTACAGATCGCGTTCGTAATCACCGTTCCGGTCGTTATTAGGTATCCCGAGCATAAAGAACGAATTTCGCGTGTTGATTCATTCCTCCATAAGAGCTGCACCTGAAGGTGAACATGAACATTCGGATTTGAATTTGATATTAAATAACACACGAAGTCCTACAATAGATCATTACATACCATAAAAGGCTTTGGATCTGGTCGTTCCGAAGTGCCGAGTACGTTTTGTCTACGAAAAGATCGATATAGATCCTCGCAATTCTCTAGCTCCTGCGCCTCGCTCTGAAGCTGTTCGTCGTCTAGTACGTCGCTTGGTTGGCAGCAAACAACGGTTTGGTTGGTACAAAATATGAATCCTTCGCTGTTCCGTAAACGATGCCGAACTCCACGGCAACGATCGATAGGGACACAAAGTCCAGGGGTATCGTAGTACGTGTCACATCTATCGAGCAGCTCCATGTCAGGATTTATGTAATGGATCAAGTCTCGAGCCGATGCTCGATCATCTCCTTTGTGGGGTAGCATTACCGACTGCAACCAGGCCATGTGTGAGTAGAGTCGCACAGCTACTGCCGGCTCACCGTAGCCACAATCCCTTCCGAAGAGGCTTATACCGTAGACGCTACGATACCAGCCATTGGATTGGTATGTAAAATTCTGCAATGGTCCTCCACTGGCAAGATCACATGCCTGTGGTACCAGGAACGGATCGTTTCCGAAACATAAATGCTGGTTTTGCAATCCTTGCTTCAGGCTCTCGCGGTACTGGTTGGGAAATGTGCAGTTATCGTTCTCATACAGCTTTACGTATGGAAATATTCGCACATTGTTGTTTGCTGAAAAGTCAATGTTAAGATTCTTGTAGTACCGTTTCACCAGTAAACAAATCTCCATACTTTACCAGTGGTTGTGTCTCTTCCAAAGCTGAGTACCTGAGCTTTCTGGCCAGACAAGTTTCCCGTTTTAGCAATGCACATCGGTGGAAAATCGAAGGATCCTTCGATTTTCATCACGGCAATGTTGTTATAGTACGAACCGCTGGTATGATTGGGATGTACGTGAATCTCCTTCACTTTGTATTCTCGTTCATGGGGCTGAAAGTTCTTCCATCCAAGATGCACCACCTGAGTTGGAGAAATACTTAAACCGAATAAAAATCAATCATGAGATCTCAGGACGCATTCCAACGGTTGAAGACTTCTTCCTACCCAGCTTTGGAAGCACAATCGCCCAATGTGACTACCGTGTCGTAATCGATGACTGATCCCATGCAGTTGGTTTTTGCTTCGGTGACCGTTGCAGGCCACTTGATCCGTACCACTTCTTTAACGTAGTAGCTTGTTATGTATTCTTCGTCGTTATTGAATCGCTCGAACACACCAGACGCATTAGCTACCACATGTGAGTCGAAGCGTTGCCGTATATTGATGTAGCGCTTTGCGCAAGCTTGCGGCTCAAACTGACTGTCTGTTGCCTCTGGAGCGCCATTCTTCTGCAGCGTCTCCAAAAACCAAGATCGAAATGGTGAGATCTTCGTGTACACACCCGGCAGGGATTGTCCGCATGGTCCTCCGAACGACGTCAGTCCCACAATGAACGGTGTAACTAGATTGTAGTCCAGCAGTCGCACGTGCAGGGGTCCTCCCGAGTCGCCCTGAAGATAAGGATTAGCATAACGGGTGAGTCTCTTGAGATGGATGACGCTCTTAACTAGCAGACCTGACAAGTGTCCATTTTTTCATCGCCGGCACATATGTGATGATCAACGAGCCCACTTCGTAACCCACGCACAGTTTTTGCCGAGTAATAGTCGCTGCACTCTTCGTTAGTAAACGGTTTTAAGTTCACTTTCAGTAGAATGGGTGATTGATCTTCACCTGTTGGATGTAATGGCAGTTATAAAAGGTCCCAAAGACACAGAGTAAAGGGCATTTTATCCTACCAAATCCAGTTCTGCCCCATCCGGCCGATTCAAGGACTCGAAATCGCATTTCCTCGTCAAACCAGAGACATGCAGGAGCAACGGTTTCATGCACACTTTATGTATAAGAGTAATGAGTTTACGAGTTCAATTACCATAAACTTTAAAAAGGCGTACGTACGTAATATTGCGTTCGAGCCGGATGAGAGCTATGTCGTAGTAGTTCGACCCGAATTTGTACAACGTGTGAGGAAAGATGCCCGTGATCTTCAGTTGTTGCGCGAAGTAATCATCTGTGTCATTTTGTAGGTTAAGATCACCGAAGCGAACGACGTCCGGAGCTACATTTCTAGAGAGACATAAGAAAGCCATTATCACTCGTGAACCACTTTGATCGCGAGCTTTGCAATCATTACTCATCGTTGACGATGCAGTGAGCAGCCGTTACGAGGAAGTTCTCCCATATCAGTGATCCACCGCAGCCCCAGTTGATGCCACCGTCCTTTTGGGTCCATCCGATAGCACCGAGATGTGCAAACTCAGTCAGAAATGCAGGAATGGCGAATGCTGCGAAGCCTGAACTTTCTATTTTTCCCTGATTGTAAAATCTTAGCTGACAATCTGCGTGAAAAGACGTTTTTATGAATCATTGCTGCTACTATAGTCTGCACTGTTCGCTCTCACCATCTAATGATTCTCGTGTATTCGGCATCAAAGTGTTCACGTTGAGTTCACCTTCGGAGCACGTACCAATAGGGAATAAAATGGTTGCTGCGAAATTTAACCAAATGATAATATTATAACGTTCAATTGAATTTAGTTCACTTTGAAACTTGCCTAGAAAAAGCACCACTGCAACGCTGAGAGATAGCATTCTAACGATGCTTATGCTGTGAAAGATCTGCGGTAAGTGAGAGCTCAAATGCCACTGTGTCAGCCGGTATTCTGCCTTTAAGATCAACCGGCAGCTGATCACACCTGTTTCGCAAGTATACAGGCTGTTGTTGCTTGAGTAACTGCAATTCAGTGTTTGGTTTCTTCCGGTATTTATACATATATATATATTTATTTTCTTTTGAAAGACATCCTCCGTGAAACCAACATTTTTTTCATGGAATTTATCCAAGATGTGCTTCCATATGGTTTCAGCTTTATGGTGATTACCCTCTCACATTAACACTGGTCAGCTTTAAATACCTGAAGTGGCTCGCGAGACTTGGTAAACTTGAGGTGCGAACGTTCCACTGTTCTTGGATGCAAACGGCAAGTGGTTCCGTAGTTCTTGAAGCGTGTGTAACCACCAATCGATGAGTCAATATATGCCTTTCCGCATGAAAGGTACGCTGCGAAGGTTGCGGCAAGGTTGTGACAACAGGCATTAGGAAATATGACAAACACTGTCCAGAGTTTATGGCAAAATTCGCTACGCCTCAAAAACATTACCGAAAGCTGAAGTTGCATCCGAACGGAGCACGAACATGCAGAAAATTAATCCTCGTGTATTGGTGTTTAAGCGAGGGAATTTTTCCTTATAATTGTGCGAGTAGCACGTGGAAGAAACACGGCTTTATCACATCCTCCCGCCACTGGCAGACTGTTGCAAGCTTCGATTGTGCTTATGTGAGTGCCCAGTTCAAGTCAAAGAGGCTTACGAAAATGTGACGAAGCAGGCAAGTCCGTTTAGAATTACCCATCCCACTGCTGAGAGGTTTTAACCTTTCGTGCATCCATAATCCCGTACTTTTAGCACTCTTTTAGTTGTTTCACTTCAGCTGCTCTTAGTTTTAGTTGGCGTTATATTCCGAAGTACAGCACCAACGTGCCGGGTCGATGGGTTTTTGATAGGAAAATGTGAAACAGCATGGCGATGAACAGCAGACCGACGCTTTTGTTGTTGTTGATGAGTTGGAAAGTAATGTTTCCTCTAGCCTGGTGTTACGGATAGTTTACTGACAGCGCCATTATATGACTCAAGCAGAGCGATGCTTAAATTAGTTATTATATTATGATGAGCAGCTGATAGCGCGCGATAGAAAATGGGGTTGTTTTGAGTGATTTCATGAACAGGTACGTGATAAGTTCATGAACAGTGCGGTAAATGTGAAGAAAACGAGCGACGTTCCATTGTTCGAGCTTACTTTGGGAATGATAACCTTATTTTGCGTCCAGTTGCAATCGTTGAAACATTCTTATATTGGGATCGAAATAGTTATCACACTCAAGCTTACTTCTCAAGAAAACGAAATTCATTTCCATTTTTTTACGCTTTTGAAACGAATCGAGTCCTTACTGGAAAACCCGAACCTGAAGGAAAAGAATCCCAATTCACTGGAAAGCGTCCAATCGTCCTTTCGTAAACAACTTATCGAAAATTCAATCGAAACCCACCCACAATCGGAGCTACCGGGTCGCGGTACGAAATTAATACCGGAAGCGATAAGGAGGCGTTAAAAAAAAAAGAAGCTCTAACCAAACAGCAAAACCGATGTCCCCGGTCTCTTTAGCTGTCCATCGCAGAAAAGGAGATTTCCCCTTTTTTAGACTGACCGGTGCTTAATCCACAGGATCTCTCGCACCCTTTTTCTCCGTTTCCATCCTAACGCTCTTAAGAGGGACGGCGAGAAACACGTCAAAACAAACAACCGGCAGTCGAGGTGAAGAAATACAGCGCGTCTAGCTCACCGGGGATGCCGGGCTCGATAAGCACGAACAAGGCTTTGGCTCGAAAACGCGGTAGCTCGAAGCTAGGGAAACCTTGACCCGTCCCCGTTTCGGCACCTCAACGCGCCGGGCAAACTTTGAACCAGTTCGTGTCGATGGCACGCTGAAAGGATTGCATTTACCGGCAATAAATGGCTTTCCATGGGAGGGAAGGACATTCGCCGAGAGCGGCGGAAAATGCGGAAAACCTGTCAACCGGCTCCGGTGTCCGGTTTGAAGCCGGTTACGGAGAAATACCCGCAAATAAAGTTCAGACGCTCGTGATCCAGAGAGAGAGAGAGAGTGAGTGAGTGAAAAAAAAACACAGAAAGGACTCTGCAATCCCTCGACGTCAGATTTGATCGAACCAACACAGGACGAAGATGACAAACAGCTCGTCTTGCACTCAGCGATTTATGATTCGATTGTCCGTCTCCTGTGATGCGATTAGAGAACGGAACCACCTTCTCGGTCGCTCGGAGCGCTACGGGAAGTAATTTTGTGATTTATTCAAACTGTCACTCCACCGCCACGAAGCTCAGCGAGATGGTGGCGTTCGGTTAAGGGAGCGCCTTTTTTTTTTGACATGTTTCCTCCCGTGGATCGTTCTCTCAGCTCGTGAATAAATCATCCATCGCTGCGTTGATTGCCCGGCAACACAATTCATCATCGTTCGGTATGAACTACCCGGGGGTGGTTCATAAGCGCGAGAGCTTTTTGTTTCACCCTTGGCGAGGGCTCAAAAACGGCACCACAACTACGGAAAGTTTCTCTCAAAACATCCATTGTCGGTGGGAAGAAAAAAAAGTGAGAATGGCACCCCTCCATAATGCTAATGGGCTCGATGGGTGCATGTGTTTTCCGGCCGATGGCACCAACCGGGACACGTTCCTGGACGTTTCAAGCGACTGCGAAAGTTGTCCAATTTAATTTGTTACCAAAGTTGTCACCGCACCGGGATGTCCTTTTGCATCTTTTTCTCGCAACAAGCGTTTACTTTGGGGAGCCAACATTTTCATCCCACACCACCGGACGATCAGTTTTCCACGCGGCCGCACGCTTGGACCCGGACGCAGGTTCCCGCAGCAAAGAATGGGAAAATGAAAACTTTTCTCGCCATAATTCTTCCCAACCACCCACCGGGCTGGGGTGAGTCCTGGGGGTGGGAAGCGTTCGTGCAGCTGGAAATAAATGAATTTCGGTGAACATCTAGAGAAATGAAGCCTCCGGAGGCGACAAAACTTTGCCTACGTTCCATCAACATCATTACCAGCGTCGTGGCCATGATCGATACGATTCGATCTTGTTTTCCTCTTTTTTTTTCGCCCCCACTCCTGCCATCCGGAACACAAAACAGCCGAGCGTCGTTTATTTTCCACAAATATAAACGATGCCGCCCTTCCCGGGGGGCTGTTTTCCCTCGGTGCGAAGAAGTTTTCCTCGATTATGCTGCTTTCTTGCTACCGGTGCCCGCTGCCAGGACCGTTCGCTTGCTGGCGCCCTTTTTCGCTGGGATTCTTGGAAATGGAACGCAAAGGGTTGAAATACAACCCCCCCGTCACGCGGTGTGTCTGCTGACCACGGTTGTCGGAGGAATCGCGTAGGGGTTGATAAAAATGTCGATATGATTTGTCGAGCGGAAGATAATTAATTCCACCGGATCATGATTGAAGATAAATATCCGGTCGCCGACGCCGGGTTGACAGGTCGCGATGGATGGATGATGGCCACCATCCGGGGAAAGGGGACTGGGAAAATCGACCAAATGAAAGCGGTTTGTCGCTTTTCGCTGGCCGTGAGGAAGTGGGCGATTTTCGGTGTTTCATCCCACGGCCAGTTTGGGGGGTACCAAAAATTACTTGAGATTAGGCAAATTTATTGGAATAAATTTATAAAACGACCCGAACGCTGGTAGCAACGCAAACAGTGGAGTCAGCCTGGCCAAACAAACAGTGTCCACTTGATTCTGAGGACGAAGGTTCGGTTACCAGTCGGATATTTTACTTTCTAGACAAATGTTTATGTAGCGAATTTTCACCGAAACGATAGCGTTTCGAGGCATAAATCACGAAATTTGTTAAATAGACCGTTTGGTTAATATACCCATTTGTATCTGATATTGATAATAAATCTAAATGGCATGAAACAATATTAGATAAACAATTGTCTTGTATCTTGTTTTGCAAGTAAGCGATTGAAAAAATTAAAATCATCATTTGCGTTAATGAGGCACCCTGTGCGATCGACGTCGATTTTCGGTGCGTTTCAGATGCCAAATTTCAACCAAATCCGTGCAGTTAATACCAGGAGAGCATCCCTCGAGGAGGTTACTACTCGCTATGTAAAAAAACTAGCTCTCGGATCGTAAAATGTAGCCGGTTGTCTCACTCTAACGCATAGCAAATGTAGTATATAACAAAGCGACACATAGTGCCGCCTTTTCTAGCGCATGATTTATAGCATGCTATCTCTTTCGTACTCGATCGGCTACTGCTACGCGCACTATGAAATGTGGTTGTTTTACTTACTGGCCAAATAAACCGCACATCATATATTATCTATAACACGATAAAGTTGTATTTACTAGTAAATATTGATGAAAAATACTCCTAAAAGATGTTTTTATTGTGGAAAAAATTATTTGTTGTGACAAAAAGTACCTTGCATCGAGCACTAGTGTGATTTTCAATCAAAACAAGTCTAACGAAAATAGTGTTATTTAGAGAATTCCATAGTGCGGTGCAGATTGTCTTTGACCAATCACGATGCGTGTTGATAGTTGAATTGTAGATCGCCTTCTCGTTCTAGGATGCTCCGTTATCATACACCGTTCTTGATCATTCGTTTCAGTGCGCCACATGCTTTGGTGTCGAGAGGTAGCGCATGGGGGCTTCTACGCAAAATACATTAAGAAATCGGATCGCTTGGATTCACTTGGATGCTAAGGTTAAAACGAGAAGGAATGCTACCAGGCGAGCAGTCGTCAAAGAGGCTACCGTTGATCGATCGGAGTACATAGTATCTCTCGAAGCGCAATCGATATGTTGAAACCGCCTTGCTTTTTCTACATAAAGAAGCTCCGCCCGCCACGCCAACCGTAAAATCGACAAATTTACAACATCCTGCAAGTCCATCCATGATCATCATCGTCAAATTTTCAATTCGCCATGCTTAACGGCGCTGGTACGCGAAGTGCTTGTAGAGCGAACACTTTGGACTTTAGCTGCTAGTTTTCTTCCCATTTCCATTCACCCCATCGATATCTCTTGCCGCTGTTCCAACCACCAATCTATATAAGTTAATGAGTATGATTCAGTTGCTGCGGTTCACAACCGCCCTAGCTCGGACGGTTGCTTTGCGATCCAGCGTTTGACTCTTTTAAAAACTTTCCAGCTCCTTCGCCTTTTCCTCGACTCTTAATCCACCACGCCGGCTGGAATGTTCGCGGCAAGGACCAACCAGGGTCGCTAGGGTTGGGGTACTAATTATGCGAAACTTTCCCACCACTGGCATCGCATTCATCGCAACCGTTTTGCCCGCAGGAACGCAAGGGCCGGCGTCGTGTCCAGCTGGTACACCCAAAAACTTTACCGCTGACATTTCGGGGGCGCATTTCTTTGTTCGAACGCAAGCATGCGAATGCTGTGGCCGTGGGTGCCAAACTTTAAATCAACCATAAAAGTACGCCCTGCTTCGGGTGGGAGAATTTTTGTGAGGAATTTTGAAGCGTGAAGGAGGCATGGGCTGATACGAATGAAAGAATGCTGCATGTTTAAGGATGGATTCGAGCGAAAGACGGCTGATTCGATAAAGGATTTGTTGAAAATTAAGTTCTAGATTATGCTATAATTAATCTCCTTTATCAACAAACGCTAGAGATGGTTCAAAGGAGCTGTACAAATGCATTATAATATAAATGCAAATGATATTGAAAAGGGTTGATTAAAAGTTGCATAAATCGGTTGACCATAGTTTCATATAGAATCAAAAGAAAACATTCCTAGTGATATAAGTTACATTAACTTTTTTTTGTCCTTCATAAAATGTCTCTCAAATTATTTTTATGATAGTCTCTTTGAATAAGAAATACGGATCGTTAAAAAAGCCTGTTCTCTAAACTTATCAATCAATTTACCTCTTGCAAGCATTCCAAATAAATTGTGCAGTGCTCTGCAGGATTGTTTCTGTTGATTTAACACGCCAGGATCCAAATCAACGAAGATTAATCGATCGTTCACAGGCCCGACCTGGCTGCTTGCCTTTGGCCCTTGTCAACTGGTTTCGAGCGCTCCTCCGGGCAGAATCCTTTTCACTTTTCTCGCACCGGCGCGGAGTATCGCCCGGGAAAAAGGCTTCCGACCCGGTTCTAGCGCTGGTCAAAGGCTTGGAATCGGGATCGAATGATTGTTTACTCTAGCCTGTTCCACAATAAACGCTCCATTCCGGTGCACAAGCTTGTGTGTGCAAATATGCGTGTGACTTTCCCGGAAACGAGCCTCCGGATGCTTTCGCACTCTCCTACTCTCTCTCTCTCTCACTGCAATCACTCAACGGCAATAAATTTTCATTGGTCCTGTAAAATTTGATAGGAGAAAATTTATGGGCACCCATTTTTCCGATCGCACCTAAATGGAGCCGCAAATATTTACCTCGCCGATTGGGCTCCCGGGGAAATAAAGAAATTGTGCGTGCATGCAACGCACAAGGGCGCCAGAGTAAAATGGTACCCCTTTTCCTGGAAAAAGAGCAGAGCTTTTTTTGTTTTTAGTTTTGCTTTGTTGCGGACCATCATTCTTGCACACCCGGTAAGCCTATTATGAAGTCTGTGTGAAATTATTTATTGTAGAGAATTATATTTCATTTTTTAATGACCTTCCGGGATGAACTTCCGGTGTCGAAGAGATAGAGAGAAAGACAGAGAAACAGAGAGACAGAACAAAGAAAGAGAAAGTGAGAGAAAGGATGAAGAGATTATTTAAAGTATTTATCACTTTCAAATGCCTATGCGGGGTACCATCTTCAAAACAAAAATGTTCGTCACGTAAAATCATCGGCAGCTTTAATCATCGAAACTGCGTCGTTTTATCACAGCCATGCTGGGATATGGGGAAAAATGTTCGTCTCGCTAAAACTTTTCCTCCTTTTCGTTGCTTTAAAAAAAAACACTCCACCGAAAGCAACCCAAATCTTCAAAGACAATTCTTCGCGTGTGCTTGGTATTCATTTTTGATTTGTTTAGTTTCTTGCAGTTTGAAAGAGGTCCTTTTCACAAGTTTCTAGCTTCTGCTAGACGATCCTTTCGGTAGGATGAAAACTTAGATAGCCTTTCGCCGACCCGTGCCTCCTTAGCTTCGGCCACACTGGCCATGCGAGCATAAAGCATGAAAAGAGCCCCAACTCCGTGCCAGTCCCAGCCTGACATCTACAAAATTTAATTTATAACATTCCATCGCTGCCGTGTTGTTTGGTGGGGCCAACCCCACAAGGAAGGAACTGGTGCATGCGTAAGGCAGCGAGGTCAGCCCTCGGGTCACACACTCTTTCACCGTCAGCGCATCATGTAATCCGTCCTGTAATCGTGGGAAAAGGGGATAACCCCGGACGTTGCGAGCCTTTTTCCGGGCCGCTAGCAGGGGCGGTCGGTTGAAGGATCAGACGAGCGAGAGGGGTTTTGTGGGAAAAAAAGGCACAAAATGAAAATTATATCAAGCACCACTACCAACAAAGGGGTTCTCGATGCCGAACCGAGCCGTGGCCAGTCACATAAATAAACTTTTGAAGTGCCACCGAAGCCGATCCACGGGTGAACCGAACGAACGGTGAAGGATAATTTATTGGCCAATGGGTGGTGCTGGGAAGAGTGAGAAAGAGAGAGAAAATATCAGCAGGACGCTACCATCGATCGTTGGCTGGGTTGTTGGCGAGATGCCCTTTTGTTCGAGAGATGACCAGCCAAGCGATTCGGGAACCGCATCTCGTTCGATGGCCATTACAGCGATGGCCGAAATGTTTATCGGGCATGTTATGTGTAAAATTGTTCAATTTGCAAAATGCAATAAAAGCGTCGATGTAATCGCTCCCTGGGCCAGTGGCCACAACCGAAACAACAGGCTTCTGGACGGGCGCACGCTGGTCTTTGCAAAGTGTGTACCGCAAGGTCAATAACACGGCGCCTTTTCTCTCTCATACAGTGGTAGGGAAATTTCGTGCCCATTTTCTATTTTCGCTTTCCCTTGGGATTGTCCTGGTGGCATCCACAAAGGTGCTGTTCAATTGCCTGAAGGTTGCCTTGTTGACCCGGTTTTTCACTGCCGCATTCGTATGTGTACTGATCGTACTTGATGGTGGTTACATTTCCCTTAATGGTGGCTCCAACCACAACTGCTCTTCGTTTTGGGTCGTCTCGAGTGAAAGAGCCGGGCAGCATTTGGTACACCGTGCTCCCAGCGGTCCTTCACATGTTTGCAAACGTGCGGAAGAAAGGAGGAAGAATGCATATGCACTTTTTTCTTTGGCAAACGGTACATACTGAGCGGTTGCCTGCGGTGCGGAGTTGAGATGAGTTGGTACAGAACACAAGCGGGACTTCAAAAGAAAATCAGTATTCAGCTGGGAGCATTCAGGGTGGGTTGATGATTGATAGTGCAGTAGCTCTTGGAAAGAAAACGCTTGCAGCAGGCTAAACCGAGAACATTTGAAAATTCAAGGGAAAACTCATTAGTAATAGCTTTCATTTAGTAGGATAATGTAAAGTGTAGTTTCCTACTTGTATCATGTTTTATATAAAAGAAGCAATAATATGCTATATTATTAAACGAGTCAAACTAATAAAACTCTTTCAGGCATTAGGATATAGTCAAGTAGTTTTATATCACTTCCCGCCATCGTAGTGATACCTCCATTCTTAGTTTTAGTATTTATGCAAAGTCAGAGAATCTCAACATCACTTCTTATTTAGCTCGATAAGGAGAAGCATCCAAAGCTGCTACTGAAGGTTACCGCTGGTTCTATGAATGCACAAAAAAGCAATCTGCAACAGTCCCATTATTACGCCCAGCATGACGTCTCGTTTCGTGTCTCCCACACGTGCTCGCTGGGAATGCAAATTCTTTTCCCCTTAGAAAATGCCGAATGCTAGAAGACCTAGAATGGGTCGAATGGTTCAAGGCTGCCGTTTTGGGTCACATGGATGCCTCTCTTTTTCTCTCTCTCTCTCTCTCACACAGCAAGGAGAACCACGAGGAGATGCCGACGACCAGCAGGGAAAACTTTGCACCATGTAGCTGCACATTTTCATGTTTTATGGATGATCTTTTCTACGAACAGCGTATGATGATGCTGTTTGCATTTGTATTTTTATTGTTGTGCTGTACCTGGGACCAGAACGTTCTCTCTCTCTCTCTCTCTCTCTGTCTTTCTCGTTTTGTGTTGCGTTTTGTCATTCCACCTACCGGTCTTTTGCATTGTTACATTGCTGCAAAGCTCTCGGCTACGCTGCGCTTTCTTTCGGACCATTTCCCCCAAACGGCACATAATTTAATATTATCTTCGTATCACGTGCATAATGTTGAAGCTGCAGGCTACCTCTCTGCCATGGTTCCAACCACGAAAAGGTACGCTTTTGCAACAGCGCATGTTGTAGCTTCTAGAAACATTCGGTTAGTTTCATACAGAGAACACCGTGCATGCATTTTGTAACAGGACCGTTGAACGTTTTGCATTTTAACGCGGCGTTCAGGATTAAATTCGATTAGCAAAGTGAACATTATTTGCGATTAAGTTTGCTTATGGTTTAAAAACAAATTAAATCGTTCAGCGCCCCGATTCGTGCCCACAATGCGCGGAAAGTTTTCCAATGTCATGAAACTCATTTCTAGGTCACAACGAGTGCTCCTTTTTTTTTGGTACATCCTGCCAACTAGCAGTACCGTGAAGATCGATAGTTCATTCATAGACCGTACGGTGGGGCTGGACAGCAAACAAAAAATCCATTTCACCCTTACAAGCGAACCGGGGTTTGCGGAGCAAAATAGAACAGTTTAAAATTGGACCCACGGTAACGTTTCTCATTAAAAATGAATTGAATCACATGTTCCGTACCGACCGGCCATCGTCATCTTCCGGCCCGTGTTTCATACGCCCGGAAGTTTCGCATCATCCCCTCGGCCAACACTCACGGTGCTATTCGTGGGGTTGCCGGCCCCATTTTCCACGTCCATAATTCAACAGGACGCAAATAGTGGATCCAACGGGTCCGGGTACTCCGGAAGCGTCCGTCATAACCAGAGTGGGCTCGGTTTTTGTTAAATAATGCAAACTAGCGAAAGTTCCCGCCAGCTGTCGCGCTAGTTCTAGCTGCGGGGTTGAATCACGGGTAATTCGATGGTCAATCTATATTAATGAAGCGTAGGGCAGCTGGGTGGTGCCCATGCGTGTATCGCTAGAATATATTCAATTACTGGCTGTTGGGTTAAGGGTAGCAGCTTTCGTGGTGTAATGCTACTCACTTTAAACCAAGAGTGGGGTTTTTTGGTTAATATCAATTATGTTTATTTTAATCTAGTTTTATTAATAGAACTCCTGCAAGCGATGAAAGCAATCAGAGACTAAATTTTTATTCCTGAACTCCGCAAACCTCCGACATTGCGCTTAAGATCACGCAGTAAGTGCCATCAATCAGTGGCTCAAAGTCGAGCGCCCAAGAAATGCCGTGTCAATAGCAAACATTTTTGGCGGAAGAATGAATATATTGAGTTTTAAAAGGAAAAAAGAACGGAAACTCCATTTCCAATAAAAGCGTGCCAGTAAGGACCATTAATTTTTCGCCAGAAATGCCTCGCATATAGAAAAACACGTAGTATTTGCGCAGTGCTCTGGGCGCGTTACTTTGTTAAGCTTTTGCAGCGGTGCGGGCGGAAAAGGCCATGTATTAAATTACAATAAATTCTCCATTTTTCTTCGCCACCTTGCGTCGCGTCAGCTGCCCATAATCCAACTGGAACAGTGTGCCGCTTCGCCAGCTCAACAGTTTGTCGGTTTCAATCGGAAATGGCCCAGTGATGACGGGCGAAATAGACAAAAGCACGTTGAAAAGTCCTCAACCGTCCATCGGGAGTCGCCCGATCCTAGGGGAGGCTGTGTTTTGTGAGTGAATCTCCCCAATGGCAGCTCCGCTTTGGGTCACACGGTAGAATGCGGGAGAAAGGCAGGGGCGTAAGGTTTTTATTATTATTTTCTCCGAAAATCCCGACATCAATTCGGACGAGTGCTCGTAGTAAAACAGCGCAAGAATCTAGCAACACAGGCACAAACGGGGCACACAAACACACACGAATGCTAAACAGGATTTCCCAACTCCATTTCATCCATTTAGATATTCTTAACAGCAGAGAGAGCTTTTCAACCTCAAACGGCGATTGCTTGCCCTCGGTTGCCGAACAAAGTGGGAAACGGGACGGAAGAACTCAAAAAAAGGCGATCACTTAAGAGCCTCTTTTTTTACGGGAGTCATCGTGAAGATGCGCGAAACGAAGAGCAAACAAAAAAAAGGAAAGAAACCACGCACAAACTGGCGACACAGCACGCGCCAAAAAACGGCACCGACGGTTCGCCGGGATCGTTTCCATTTCAATTCAAATTTATTACAAACGCCGCCGGTAGGCGAGAATTTTGGGTGGAAGCATGCCAACATAAACCGCGGCTTGATTGCATTTTACAACAATGAAATTTTATTTTCTATTCTTCCGCCGGGCTGATGTCCGCTTTTCGCAGGATCTTGCAGAGAGAGAGAAAAAAAACAGATTCTAATTCGATCAATTTTCCTCTCATTTCACCCACAGACGGTCCCACTGAACGCACGCAAAGCAAGGCAGGACATTCAACGTCACCACATGCCGAACGAATCCATCATACCGCGGACCGGGAGCGTCACTTCCGGTGCGTGAATGCAACGACGCCCCTCGAGAGGGAATGTGTGGCAGTAAAAAGAACAAAAGAAAACAACGCGGAAAAACGCAGGACCACCGGGCCAGTGAGGGGGTTTGTGATTGGGGACGAAAGTGATTTAGATAAATGTGATTTGCAGGCTCACGCTTCGGTCGCCCGGAAGTGACGCCAAAAACTTTCCACCCACGCCGCGTGGGCGCTCGCAAGGGAGGCTATTTATTTTTCCCGGTTTTTGCTTTTTTTCCCCCCTTCCCGACCTCAAAACAAAACCATCAGGATTCGCCCGGATCGGCAGAACCGATTGCTGGCGCGCGGAATAAATAAAGAAGCAAAATGTCACCCGTAAACGGGCGCTCGTCATGGCTTACTAGATGTAGTCGTTTAAAACCCGATTGCTGGCGATAAATAGAGACGTTCTGTTGGTGTGCTGTTCTCGTTTTTGCCCCCGCCCTGAGTAAGTGTTTTGCGAATATTTTTTTTTTCTCCGCTACACGACAGAAAAAACGAGTTGAATAAATAGCGAGAAGCAAATCTGCCAGCTGGCGATGAAAAGTGACGATAAAAGTAGTGCAGGAAGGTGGTAAAAAATAACATAAATTCACCCAAAAACCGAACATGCTCCGAGGTTTCTCTCTCTGAGCCCTCGGTCACCCGCTTGCCGGGCCACAAAGGGTTTCGGTTGTATTTTCGTGTGCCACCGGTCCCAAGGAAAGCTGTGTGAGCGAGGCATACGGGGAAACGAAAACACTGCCGAGCGGCTGCGTTTGAAAGGCGCCAGAAAAACGCCTTGGGAAAAATTGCAAAAATAGTGGTAACGAGAAAACACCGCGAGCCTGGCCGGGTTCGGTGGGTGAGATTGAATAATGTGAGAATTTTGCCCAGCTGCGCGGAAGACTTGGCAAGCGGTTTGGCAAGTGGCCCACGCGTGGGAATGTGATCGCTCTTCCGGTTGCCATCCGTCCCCTGGCGGCAGCTCAGTAGGGGGTCACGCTAAAGGGCATTCACCTTTGGCTTGGGAGGAAAATTCATTCCGATTTCCCGCTCTTCGCAACTGGCACGAAACAAGTGTGTGTGTGTGAGAGAGAGAGAGAGAGAGAGAGAGAGAGAGAGAGCGATAGAGAGAGTGCATTTTCCATTGTGGATGGGCTAGGCGGTGTAAATAACGCTTCGTATCCCGCCGAGAAAGAAAATTGTGAGTGTGTACAAAAAAAAAAGGAGAAGGTAGTTTTGGAGTCGTGAAAAGTGGAGGGAAAGCTCCCACGTGTGTGTGTGTGTTTCTTTATGTGCGTGTGTGTGTCGGAAGTGACGTGTGGGCCTGTTTGTGCGCTAGTCGGGTAGCAAAAGCGAAAGAGCGAAAATAGCGAAGAAAAAGCCAGTTCCGGTTCTCCTAAAAGCACCCTGCGGCGATTGTGAGTGAGTGTGGTGGGAGTGAGTGAGTGTTGCATCGAAAAATAAATTGCATCCCATCGCTCCGCCGGGTGCATTCGGGTGCGGTACGGGTGCCGACCGGAAACGGGCGAAAAATAGTCGCACCCTCGGACGCGCGAGAAGGTTGCGAGCGATTTCTTAGGCGACCCGAGGCGTAGGAAGAAGAGCGTAAAAAGTATATAAGTCGCTGTTTGCGGCCACCGAAGCATAACAACCCAATCACCATGAAGTGTCACAGGCGGCTTACGTTGGACATCTGGATCCTGCTGGCGTACGTGCTAGGTAAGTGGCGGCCATGATTTACGCGGCGGTTGTTTCGTTCGCTTTCCGTGCGGAAACGGCCGGCATTTTTGCCGCGCGGTGTCACAGGTCTCGGTGTATTTATTGCCTAGTATCAGCGTAAAGTAATAAACTAGTTTAATGGGAACACGTACCTAACTTCGGCGCGCTACCTGACAGTGCTATGGAGGTGCTAAGTTATGCTTTTTCTTTTGGGAACAATACCTAAGAAGCTCCACTGGGGCCAGGGATGACAGAAATAGCATGTTTTGTTATGTTTGCCATGGTTTGATTTATACTTATGAAAGCTTTAAAAATGACAAAAATGCAAAAATGACATAAAAGTGAATGTTGTTAGCACTCAGCATTGAAAACATAATAAAAACCGTATCGAGCGGGGAAGAACATCGAAACATTGCAGCGGAATTGTTAAAAAAAATTAACATGCATGTGCATCGCTCCATTAAACGGGTTTAAATATTTAATTTGATTTTTCTACCGCAGCCGGTTTCATCGCCACTAACGATAATTCCCAACCTTCGGTTTTGTCCAGTACCAAACCCGTTTCGGTTCCGGAAGCTCAAATTTGATTACCGGTTTAATAGGCCATTCTTTTTCGATCACGAATGAACGGTCCCGCTCTGGAAGACGAAAAACGAGAACCTCACGATTTTTTTCATTTATCTTTTCGACGTTCTAGCTGCAATTTAAATTGCAATCAAAAGTACACGAACAGGTTGCGTTTTCTTTCCATATTTGTGAGCATTCTTGTCAGGTAATGATTTAAATTCGAACGAAATCTATAACTAATCGCTAAAGTTGTGACTTATTGCCCTCACAGCTGGGTCATTCAGCGCAGCCTGAGAGCAATTCATTGTCACAGCTTTCCGATTTACGCTCTCCAAGGTCGCTCGTGGATATTGAAATCTTACCTACCTGCATTCGAATTAGCTTTTCCACTGAAGAAGGAGCAACAACAAAAAAACTAGCCAGGGGAAATAAAACACAAATGTCGCCTGTTAGATTGAACAGAAATTGGCATCGCTTTTTTTTTTTGCACCTCGCTAGGCAAACTTCCCATCCCCAGATGGTTCGGATTAGAAAGACTAAAAGCACTGCACCGCACGCCGTTCCATTATAGGGCAGCCATTTGTTTTCATCACCTGCACGCTGCAGATGCACCGGCTGCGTATCGATGCACCCGGAAAAGCTTTTTCCCGTTCTGGCTGGCATGTGTTGGGCTCGTCGTTGGGCACGTTGGTGCTTTGGCGATTGGCTTAAGCTCCTTGCAGCTCGAGGCACTTTTCAAGAACGATCCCGGACGGACGCAGAACAGCATCTTTCTTCTCTTCAGGGATGGCGAAAGGCATTCGAGCGATTAAAGTCGTTCTTTCGGTGCACTTTTTCAATCTGCTGCGGCACACATTTGGCACATACATCGTTCCGTTGACAGTGAAACAAGCAAAACGCCGCCGAAGTAAGAAGTCGCTCGGTTTCGCCATTTTTCTTCAGCTCTCTTTCCTCACCGCATGAGATGACCTCCGTTCCGATGGCTTCGTTTCGACGCAAATGGAAATAAATCTCCCAAGGGCGGGTGCACGCGAGAGTGGGCGACCGTTCGAGAAATGGCGGTCGAAATGGCGCTGGAAAGTGATTTTTCGTTGCACTTTTGCACTGCAAATGCATTCGGTGAAAAACTCAAACCACCCCCGGGGAGGTGGGGTGTAAGACAAGTCGCCCTCAGTCGCCCGTTTCGCTTCAAGGCTTCGTTGGGCGGAGAGTCCTTTTCTTTCACTTGAGCCTCTGCTTTTTTTTTCTCTTCTTCATACCCCACTATTTTGCAGACAAATCGGGAAACAAAAGAAAACTGCTCCACGGCGTGAACGGGGGGTGGGAGCGGAAGTACTTTTCCATTTGCCACCCCTGGGAGCCGGTCCCATTCCCGCCCGGTCCCAGAAGCAATCGACGAAAGGCTTACAAACGTGGCCCGGACACGGCTCAAGAACACGGCCCGAAGAAGAACCGGTTCACTTGAGGGGGAAAATAAAAAGCAGAACAAAAAACTGCTTACTACTGGAAAAACGCGAAATCAATACCGCCACAGGGCGGAAGTGAACGTCGAATGGCGCATTGGATGGACTCGTTGCGCTTCATACGCGGACGGCGTGTGCGATTAGGTGGCTGCCCAGTTCGCCACTCGCCGACATCGATGGCATTCCGAAGACAGGAAACTAGCGTATTTTTAAGTACTTTATCGGTGTTTCGTTACGCTCCGGCAGTCCAACCCCGTGTGGGGCTTGTATGGCTCAATTACGTCTTCATTCGTGCGCTGTCTCGCTCTCACGGGCAAGGATTTCCCGGGAAGCGGCCAGCTTTGGTGATTCCTTGCTGGTGCTGGTGATAAAATTGAAAAGTTGCTACAATTGTCCACATCCGCGACCGACGGTCGTCGGCTGGCCACGCATGCACGGCTTTTCGTGACTGCGACAATGCCGGGACGATCGTCCTTTTGTGTCCTGCCTGACGGCCAGGCAGGATACGTTCGATTGCACTCGCTAAACTAATCGGTTTCTTATTGGAAGTTTTTCAACTTACAGCCGGTACGGCGCTTGAATGCGGACCGTGCGATGCTCACGCTAGAGGACATGTCGTTTGCGAGGAATGGTGCCTTCTTTTTATCCGATATTTAATTTCGTTTTCGTATTCCACAGAGTGTTTGTTGAATCATACATTGCGAAGCAAAATTATATTTGTTCTTTTACGCATCATTACGTTTTACTATTTCCATTTTGTTCGTTCTGACTCTTAAGGAGCTTTTGTCGATTTCTAGCTACAGTTTCTTATCGTTATTTAGTTTATAAATTAATCATTCTTCTTAAAGCGTGTGGATTTGTCAACGAATGCTGCAAATTGTTAGCGATTCGTTCTTTTATCTTACTCCCGCCAATCGACCTCATTTTTACGAGCCTACATGAGCTGAAAATCAGTCTCCTAAACCATGCGCTGGAAAGTTTTGATCATAATGGCTTCTTGTGTAACCACACGAGCCCGGTAACCTTGGGAACTTTCGTAACCATGCGTTAGGACGCACTTGTCTGCCTCATTCCCTACACGAGATGGCTGTTTTATAGCTTGTTGTTATGTGGCCACGTGAGATAGATACCAAATCCGGCCTGACGGTGGCCAGGGGCCTAAGGGTTTGCTGGGTGCATCGATAGGAATTTTCAATTTTCGTCCAACCACGTGCTGCTTGACATGCTGAAATGCTGGAGCGATGAGAGGCTCACCGATCACCGACCCACAGTGCCGGAGGTCAAGTGAATTGGCCGTTACAAGAGTGTTATAAAACTGCCATCGCCATAAACACCGTATTGATGGCGCAAAAGTTATCGGCTCCGGCGGCTCGGTCGGTCTCGTGATCGCTGTGGTCCCGGAAATCACCCACTAGCCCCGAGGCTCGTAAATATATTGATTACGCTTGATGGGGAGCGATCTCGGTGGCTCGGTGTAATGAGACTTGGAACGGTTTTCCCAGCATAGGCTTATCGATCTCGGGTGCTGTGGAAAAACTGTGGGGTCTTTTTTTTTTGTTTGTTCCTGTCGGGGAAAAATGGAATAATAATTCTCTGCTTCCTCACCAGAGGCCGCTCGATCGAGATAGCGAATATGAGAAGCGAGTGCTTTCGAGGAGGTTTTTGGCTGTAGTGAATGCGGTTTCTAATATCGCTTATGAGGCAGTGCTATATCGGCACTAAGAGCACAACTGATTGCTCTTTAGGCCTTCATCGCGAGCTGGAAAGCTTCCAAATAAGCTCCAGGGAGATTGCAATACGAAAACAACCGTACCCCTTTTTTACCGTTCGTCGTGAAAGCGCTTCAGGAATGCAGTGGAATCCTTCCGCTAAAACAGCAGCGACGTGAAAGCATCGAGGATCCATTTCCAACCCGCTAAATGGTACATTTGATTTCCTTATTTGCTTCTCGTGCAACCTCCCCGATCGAAGATTAGCTCCATCAAAACGTACAATGAGCGGGAGGATTATCATTTTGTAACGCGACTCCGTAATGCGATTGGATTTTATTTCCCGCATTAAACGGATTTATACCTTTGTTTATCCGTTTGCACCCACCAAACAAATACGCACCGACGCCTCTAGCAGAGGCGCACAGGCGGCTCATCGATGGCGAGGCTGTCAACGGGATTTGATAGCTTGGGCAGTAAAAATTGGCCGGACATCAGTGAATAATCCTCGCATCAAGCTCAACACACTGCCAGATTGATTTTCGATAAGAGCGAAAACATGTGCGCGAGAAAGAGAGAGTATTTACTGGCGAGTCCTTTGGCTGTGGGTGAAGGACCTGTTCCTTTTTCTTCCACCCACGTGCACCAACTGCGAACGAAAAGACATTTGCAAATGCCCCGTCCGATATCGGGCACCATTTACGCCGCACTTAGCCGGGGGAAATGAAAACCGTCCGATATGATTGAGAGCTTTGTCCGTTTATGATGCAGTCGCACCATTCGATGCATCGATTAAAACCCAAGCACAGCACACCGCAACGGCCATTCGCCATCACCGAACCGGGGTTAATGTTCACTTTTGTGAGCAATCATAAACCACCCCGGCCCCCGACGGGATTGCAGTTTATTTTTCGATCTTCGCTCGCGACGATTTATGAGCATTTCAATGAGCGCGAATGAATGATTGCCGCTCGGAGGGAAATTAATTGACGCCATTTAGGGTTCGCGCCAGCCGCCCTGCCGGGCTCGTTAATGAGTCTCGGGGCGATATGGGCCTTTTTTTTTTTTGCTCGGTTGGTGCTCGATTTATTACGCTTCGCCCGACCGGGAACGTGGGCCATTTCCCTTGGCGGCGGTTTTTCAAGCTTCCGCTTTTCCGGCCCCGCGAAAAATGGATCGATTTGCGTGCGTGCGTGCGTGGGTTTGTTTGTTTGATTTGTAGCCTGTTTGAAGCTGCTTGAAATGAACCCACGCCCCGGTTTAGAGGTTCTCGGGAAAAGCTCTCCATACTCACCAACTAAGCCGACCGGAGTTTGATATGGAAATCTCACTAAACGGCACGTTTGCTATGCAAAACTCCGCACACCGGCTAGTGTGGGTGGCCCCATTTTTGGCCCCATTTTGGGATACCCTTTTGATCTCGCCACCGGTTTGGATTCTTTTCCGCACGGGACCCAACCGAACCAACCCCCAAAAAGGACCGGTGTCTTCCCAGAAACCATAAATTGAAACGAAAACCCACCGGCGACAAAGCCTGGCTCGGGGACATTGGGGTGAAATTTGTTCTACAAAATCGGCACTTTGGTCGCAGTGGGAGCGGCCGGACAGAGATCCATGTTGCCACCCGGTGAACGGACACGACCGGCTACAGGGCAATAAATTAACCGTCAGAAAAAGCCGAGCGCAAACCAGCACACCAAAGGCCTACCCAACGGTCGGGAGCGTCTTGAAGAAAACGCGTAGAATTTCCCTCCCGTTTGGTGCGGTCTGGTACTGCTCCTGGTCGTAGCTTCTGCCACCGATAGGATCAGTAGCTGCACACGGACATTAGCCGTGTGTAGGCACACCGTCCGACAACGGAACGTATAAATCTCGCACCACAGCTAAGACCCCCTCGCTTTTTATCTCTGCCAGAAGTGACAGGACGAATGCGAAATGGTACAGGGCACGCTACCAATCCCCAACAGATGGTCGCAGAGCTAGTGGTGTGATGCTTTGCTGCAGTTGCTGCATTGGGAGTGCGAGAATGCGGGCGTATGCTTCGTGTGGCCAAGCTCGGTATCATATTGCGTTCATGGGGCCATTCCGGAACGCCTCCCCGGAACGACCGGTGTCGGAGCATCGGGCTGTGCAAACAAATGTTCAATAATGACACCAAAATGGCGGCCATGGGAAACGTGTCCTGCGTAGCGCCCTCTGCCGGTAGGTGGGGCCTACACCAACCCGGTGACAGCACGCCGGCGATGACACCTAGTGCACCCACGGGAAAGGACCTCCAGCGTTCGGAGACATTTTAATGGATCATTGTGCCGTATTTTTGTTTGTCCAGTCCAGGGGAGTAGCGGCCCGCATACGGAATCGATGCTGTGGCTCAACCACTGCCGGCTTCCTTCTTTCCCACTTCAACAACCCGGCTGAGGACATCCGTATATTTATATATTGTCGCAAACCGTGCCGGACCTCGGGTAGGATATCACGCCGTGGCTGTGGTTTGCGTTTGGGGTTTTTGTGCGGGGTCGTAAATTTTGCAGATTATAAATTCCACACAAGCGCGGCTAATGACAGCCCGATGGCTGCCGTTGGCTCAATGTGTGCCACGTACGTCGAGTCGCTGCCGTCATCGTCGGCAAAGAGCGCCAGTGGTAACGTTTCGTGTTTGATGTCCATAAAAAAAAGTAATTAACTATAAACCAGCGGATGGTTCGGTGGCGTTGCAAAAGCCGCCATCCATGGCCGTGTTCCGAGCTGTAGAGTGTACGTTTGCGGACTATTCGTCGATGCATTTGGGTTTGAAAATGTGTCTGCGTTGGGGTTTTATTTTTATGAAAGCTTCAAGGATACGAGCGAGCTTTATGCCGGATGCTGAATAGCCAATGCAGCTGATCTATCGATCCTTGTGGATTCTGATGTCTGCTGGAATCGCGGTTTACGTCCTGAATGAGGTCGTAGTTGTTCAATAGGAGTTTTTTTTTGCTCTGATTCATCAACAGAGCTTCACTCATGGTTTAAGAGCTGGAGGGTATCTTTTTCAGCGAGCTTTTTTCGCCTTGCAACACTTTTAAGTCCCATGACTTCTGTACCCATGCGGATAATAGCGGTTGATGTACATTTCACACACTTGACGTCGCTTCAATTATGATTTGCACTTAATTAAATTAAATCAAATCAATTGCCGGTGAGCAAACTGTGCCACCGAAATTCACTATCATGCGCCCGGTGCCACGCAGGCCGCAGCAGCTCATGCTAATGAAGGCGTTATCGTGCATTATTCAATGAGCCAAGAGCCGGCACCGTTCGTTCGCCAGACCGTGAGAAGTGTTGCCAGAAGCTGTCGTACAGCCTTTCCGGCTTCGTGATATGTAGGCAGCGCCTGCAGTTTTTGATGTTCGCGCGAATAAACCCGAACCCGCGCGTGTGGAAAACCCTACGCCATACGTTAAACCCGCCACGGGCAACAGCGGTGGCACATTATGGTGGGCTTATTAAAATCATTAGAGCGCAAAACGGTGGGGCTAAAATATTTAACCCACCCGCCTCTCTACTCCACAGTCTGAAGCACAACCCGTTTCTGGCATTTGGGTTTTCCCCCAAAACCCGTCGGCGAACCGGTACGGGATTTCGTTTCCTTCGCCGGTAAATGTCGAGGTTTCCGTCCTGGATATACCGGCCGGGCACAATTGTACGTTCGGGATTCTGGAACCGGTGATGGGAAAGCCACCAGGCCAAATCAACGGGTATGACGGGTGGGAAAATAAAACCCACCGAGACCAGCCGGCGTGCCAACTTGAGCGAGAATTGATGCGGCCCGGAGAGTGAGCGCCCGTCGGCTGAAGTTGGCCGCAACTTTCAGCGCCGTTCTTCCGGTTCACTGCTCAGCCGGTACGCAAGCTTCCCCGGATTCAGGAAAGGAAAGCTTCTTAAGCTTGCGTACATTTTCCACGCCGACTGTGCGATGCTTAGGCGCGCGTGCAAATGAACGAATTAAAAGATTAGAATACATCGGCGCGCGCGTATTTGACGGGCGAAGGTAAGGAAGCTTTCCTTTTCGGCGCGAAAGAGCGAGCTACAAGCGGAGGTTTTTAAAACTCCCCCAAAACGCTTGAGGCGGTGAATGTTGTGGAAAGCGCAGATATGTTGGCTTCGTGGCCACCACCGTAAGCCTCCGGTGGGAAGTTAAGAACTTTACCCACGAGATCCTGTGGCCGTCACCGCCATCACCACCTGGCACGTGATCGTGGAACTTACTCCTAAGCACACGCAATAATGCCGTCTCAAGGGGAAAAGGAATGCCTAATCCACAATGAATTTTCCACCGCCTGGTCCCGAAAGGGCACGCCCACGAATATGCCCCGGGGGGATGTCTTTTCGTGGGCTGTTATCTTGTTGCGTGCGATAAAATTTCGGACGTTTCTGTTTCTTTTATTTTGAAACGTAACCCCTTTTGCAGGTGGAAAAAGGAAGAGAACAAAGAAGATAAATAAAACGTTATCTATCCTTCGGGGCTTCTCTTGTGAGGAAATGCTTATCTTTCGTGTGGATTTACGGGAACGATTATGCAGTTTTTTTTACCAAGAGAATTCGTATAGACGAAACTGCCACCAGTTTAACAATGCTCTTTTGCTGTATCGAATAGAAGAATCATGCGTCAAACATGTTTGTTCGATCGTATTGGGTGATTTTTAACTCTAAATGTTTGAAAAATAGCTTTATCTTTTTTTTGTATTATATGGCGTATGGAACTGATCAAAATTGTCATAATTGAATTATATTTAAAGCATATCTAGAAACTTATCGTTTTGATGCAACTGAGCCATTTTAATCCTGCTGCGCTGCTTTGAAATGGCCAGGTTGACTGTAAACTGACAGCTACGTGTTGACAGTTTCAAACTTTGACAGCTGACGGTGGAGAGCGTCATTTTTCATTGCCGTTGAATTTAAAGATATTGTTTTGCTGGGAATTTGCTTAACAAATAGCAGTGATTTCTGAACATACGCTAACATGGCTCGTAAACCGGAACTGCAGATTCTTAATCCACCGAGTGACGTAATTTCGGCGGTGAAATTTGCTCCCAAAACGAACCAATTCCTGCTCGTTTCGTCGTGGGACACCAGCGTCCGGTTGTACGATGTTGTCAACAATACGCTGCGGCACAAATTTTTCCACTCGTCGCCAGTGCTGGACTGCACATTCATGGTATGTTTTACCTCTCTCATCTTCCCCTGTTCCACTCTGCTGGATCTGCAAATCTGATAATCGGTTTGCTTCAGGATTCCGTGAAAACGGTCAGCGGTGGGTTGGACAACTCGGTGATGCTGTACGATTTGAACACGCACAACGAGAGCATCCTTGGCACGCATGATGCCGCCGTGAAGTGCGTCGAGTATGCGGGTATGGTGAATGGCATCCTCACCGGTAGCTGGGACCGCACGGTGAAGATGTGGGACGCACGTGGTAAGGAATGCGTCGGCACGTACGACCAAAGCGCGGGCAAGGTGTACGCAATGAGCTGCATCGAAGAGCGGCTCGTTGTGGCCACCTCCGACCGTAAGGTGCTGATCTGGGACCTGCGACACATGGGCAACTACATCGCGCGGCGCGAATCCTCACTCAAGTACCAGACACGCACCGTCCGATGCTTCCCGAACAAGGAAGGCTTCGTGATGAGCTCGATTGAGGGCCGTGTGGCGTTGGAGTACTTCGACCCGAGCCCGGAAAGTCAGAAGAAGAAATTCGCCTTCAAGTGCCACCGGGTGAAGGAAAACGACATCGAGCGCATCTACCCGGTTAATGCAATTAGCTTCCACAACGTGTACCACACCTTCGCCACCGGTGGTTCCGATGGCTTCGTGAACATATGGGACGGATTTAACAAAAAGCGCTTGTGCCAGTTCCACATGTACGACAGCTCGATATCCAGCTTGTGCTTCAGCGACGACGGTAGCGCCTTGGCGATCGCTTGCTCGTACATGGACGAGGCGGAAAACCCACCCGAGCCCTACCCGGAACCGACCGTCTACGTGCGGTACGTGAGCGAGCAAGAAACGCGACCGAAGTAAGCCACACTAGCTGGTTGCACTGTAATTGTGTTTCGGATTTTGGATTAAGCTTAGTTTAGTAGATTTTTATCAATGGGTTGAACGCGGGCTACAGATTCTTGTTCATCTACCAGACCAATGAAAAGGGGAATAAAACGCAACATAAACGAGGAAAATTGCTTGTAATCATTTGCTTGACTACTTTCATCTTTCCTGTTCATCGGATGCATGTGAGGAGAGCAGGAACGAGGGAAGCAAACTAGTACGATAACCGCAAAAAGACATGTGTGCTTTGCACTTATTTTGTTTGATGTTCGATGAGGCGTATTTCGTGCCGAGAAGATGAACTAGTTTCCATGCCACCCGTATGGAACGGGCATCATTCGCTCGGTATGACACGCTGTGTCCGGATGTTCGGAAAGTGCGGAAATTTTGCTCCATCTTCAATCATGGTCAGTGGTGTCTCGCAAAGAAAATGGCCAAAAAGAACATTGCCGTCCCACCAATCTGGTCCATTTTGTTCCCAAAAGCGATGCACAAGCGGAGAAAACTTCGTTAGTGATAAGTTTTTTTTGTGTGTGCAATTTACCAAATAGCACTCCATCCCCGGTTTCGAAGAAGCTGCACAAAACGTCTTTTGTTTCCAGCAGGATCTCCCGAGCGGCGCTGATGTGCGGTAATCGTAACCATGCCACTTTCCCGCCAAATCCGGTCTTCCACGAAACCGAGCGCAGCAAACGGAAACCTCTAACGAACCAATGCCGTCCAACTCTTTCCGAAATCTGCCCTTGAGGTCGGAACTTCCTTGGTTGGTGAATATGCGGCTCTGAACGCCCGTGCAAGCACATGCGCCCCGTTTACGCCGGAGTTATTCAGTGCTGCCGGATGTTCCGATGCCGCTCGAGTGCGGGCTCTTCTCAGATGAAGCAAAGTTTTGCCATAAAATTGTGTCCGATAAACGAAAAGACAAGTGAAAGTCGTTTTTGGCAATGGTCGCCGTGGCGATTACTGTTGTTGCCTTCCCGCTCGTGGTACTTCCCGCTGTTACTGCGGTCACGGTTCGGGAACGCTCCGGGTTTCCGGGATTTGATACCTTTGTTATAATTTCATCGAAAGATTTCCCGCAACCCGCCACCAACGTCCGAAAACTTTGGGCGGAACGATACCACCAATCAAGTCGGTCATTCCGGGCTGAGAACAGTGACAATTGAGCTGGCCAAACCAGAGCCAACCACACCCAGGGAACCGGGCGGACCAGTACCAGAACTCTCTCGATGCAAAACTTTCCCGATGCCTTATGGCGTGCTGGCGCAGCGGGAAATGGAAAATGGCCACGCTGCTGTTACGATACGAGACCATTTCTTGCGTGATGTTGATTCTCGCGATAATAGCGTCTGTCCCATATCACGGAGGGAAACAGATTCGCTTTGATCGAGTGTAAATTGAATTCGACCCGGTCCTTGCAGTGCGGTCCCCGGGCCCGGAAAAGCGATCTCTATCGTTCGATTTAGATCTCATTCCGTTGACGTAAACGCTGCTATTAGAAGAGCTTAGCATTTTGTACATCGCGACCGGCGACGGGCCCTTGCGGTAATGTGATGAGATGTTTCTGATTGCGAGGACGAATAAAATCACACAGTTCGCAGTGGTTTAGGTCAAGGTCAACGATGATAAAATTTCATTTTCTACATGAAGGGGCCCAAGGACGTCGGCTAGTTTTGCTAGCACCACAAATGGGCCACTGGGTTTCTGCTTCTTTGTATGATTTATATGTCCGTTTAAAAATTGATGCTTTTAAATCACGATTGGCCCTCTGATCTGAGCGAATTTTGTCCTTCCGCCGAAAGCAAAATCCATTTAGCTATTCGATTTTCTATCCATTCTGAGTCGATCACGCTCGAGTGCGTTTTGATGAAGTTTTCGTTTAAAGCCGGGCTTCTATTGGGCTTTCGGGAAAACGGCAAAATTCTCCAATGCTCGTTTTCTTCTCCCAACCAACACACCATGTCCGTGCTCCCGGAACGCTGTGTGATCCCATTTGTGGCTGCACCACCGGTAATGGAAATAAATGGAGCGATTTATACCGCAGTCTCTCGTGCTCGCGAGCTTTCGAAAGGCACGGACTCGAACGGTTAGTTGATAAGCGCTGTAAAACTTTCCTAGGGCGAACGACGGACGGCGAAAATGTAGCGAACGCGAAGCACATCAAGGTTAATCACGTACCACGGGTCAAAGGGATGAAGCGACGCCAGCTTCCGGATGTAGTTCGGATGAAAGATGAAAGCGAATGGGAAGCAATATGTTCCGTGCTCTCTAGAGTTTCGTGCCCGCGTGCGCGATCCCTAGCCCGGGTAACGTGGTACCGTTAACAGTCGGGTGCAGGGAGCGAGTTTATATTACGGTCACAAATTTGTCGACGTACTGCCGGAGCCCTTTTCAGAGGGGCTTTTCGGAACACGGTTCCAGCAACGCGCGTTGGTGTCGTTTGCTGTTCCGTTGCTAGGAAAATGTCATTACTTTTCTCGATTGCTACCAAGCAATCTTCGTTGATGACAATCGTTACTCGTGGAGGATGTTTATGCACGTTGGCAGGATTTCGGCACGGCGTCGTGGTGGATTGGCGTTTCTCGTAGGTCGTGCGCTGACCGAGCTGACCTTTTGGTGAGTCAGGAAGGCTGCCGAAGGCTCGTAACTAGTACTTCATTACGACGCGCTAGAAGTTAGCCTCTGTTTCGTCCTTAGACCGGCTAGGTTGGCGTGCTTCGTGCGGGCATGGTTGATGTGCTCAGAACGCGCCGCTAAAAATTCTCTTTCTGACGGTTACTTCAAGAAGATAAGCAACCCACCTAGAGAGAGAGAGCAGCCGCCATATCGTAGCGAAATAAGAAAATTACATCATTTATGAATGATTCATTTAGTGTCACAAGCACCGGAAGGCCCGCCTTACGAAGTTCCTGTGGAAGGAAGTTTGCGTTCGTGTCAACGACTGTCACGTTTCGTGAATCGATTCATGCTTTCGGTTTACAGCTGACGAGGACAAACCGCGGCCTGTTTCTTAATGTTGCGCTCCAGCTGGTATTGGTGTTGGAAAGGACCCTATCGTCCTGGTGCCCTCTGCTAGCGTTTCGTTTAATCTCGGACATTTCGGACATTTCCGGAACCCCGCGTTTCGGTTTTTTTTTTCCACGGGGAAAGAGAAGGTGTCGAAAATTACTACGCCTTATCAGCGCTCGAGTTCGCCCCCTCACAAAATCGTACCAAAGCGTGCAGGTTGGAATGGAAATACTTAAAAAGTTCCCCTTGAAAAGATGGTGTTTTGGGCTGTTTTTTTTCCCCCCGGTGACTTCCTGGAAGTGGAATCTGTTCTGCTCTGGCCTGCTTTCGTGCTTTGTGGGTGGCTGTCTAGAGCGGGCTTTACCCCTCAGAATGTTAACTAGTACGTGCATATTTTCTGTGCCTTATCGATGCTCTAAAGGATGGAAAGAATAAGAGAGACAGCATAAAAAAAGATGGCAACTTTCAAGCAACTTTTCTGCCATTTTGCCCACGCTGCCGTCCTCACAGAACGCGTCTCACGGCTGATAGCGAGCGAAAGAATGGCGATGAGCTTTTCCACGGCACTACTGCACCTGATCCGGTGTAACCGCGACGGTACGGTGGAAAACTAGAACTTACTTTTCCATTCCCGCTCGCGCAGGTGTGGGACGGGTAAATAGAACAACGGAGGTAAAAAAAGAAAGCAATGCAAAAATACGTTCACCCACCGGAAGAGTTTTCCCAAGATAGCCTCAAATTGTGCCCAAGCACGTTTTTATCTTTTATCGTGATTTGACCCCGGTATCAAGGTCGGCCTGCTGCTCGAGCTGCTATAGCGGCTCGGAAGGGGATTTTTCGAGGGTGCGTTTTCTATCATTTGCGCTCAATTGTTTGCACAAAGTATTGTCTTTTTTTTTGGGTGCAATCGCCTCACCGCCCACATTCGCTCTTCGCACGGGAGTTCACACAGGGATTTTCCATTCGTATTGTTTGTGTGATAAGATAGCAAATGTTTGCACTATGATGAGGTGGTATAATTTATTCAGCGGGAGATATTTTCTTGGTGGGTTTTACTTCTTTTTTTTTCTCCTACGTTTCGTTTGTCGTTTTCCAGCAGTGCGATAAAAGCGAGTTTGCACAAAAAAAAAACCCATTCCCCACCCAGGTTCCGGTTCGTGCGGCGATGTTTGAAAAGAAAACACTCCCATAAACAAATGTTTTCGTTTTCGGAAAAGCTCGCGCTTTTCACGATTGCAAATGCGCCCCCCGGAAGGTCACGTTCGATGAAACTCAAATCCTCGTCCTCGCGGGTATGATCCAGGAGCTGTTAGCGAAGGAGGCCGAATGCAAGCTTTTATGTGCTCCGGTGCTGGGTTTCCTGTGTTTTATTACGAAAAACAAACTGTACGATCGATGACCCAACCATCGGGCTCTGGCCTACCCGTTCCGGAAGAGGTGGTAAGATTTAATATCCGGCCACCGGGAACGGAAGCGAATCCTTTCACCGTGGGCGTCGACCCTCGCACCGTGGGCGGGTTAAATCAGGAATCGAGATTGTCCTCGGCAACCGATCGGCAAACAATCGCCGTTTTCCTCGTAAAGGCGGGTTCTCCGGGATACGGTCGACGTGCGAAGGAAAAGAGAATATGGCATTCAACATGACGCACGACGTCGTTTGGGAGGATTTTTAAAACATTTCAGCCCGGCACGGGGGGAATGATCGTTAAAAAAAACTGACCATCATTGGTGATGATAAAATAGTGAGCAACAAAAAAAGGCCCGTAAATACGTCCCCAGGAGAAGAGAGCTAACAAAAACGGCACCGGGCGTGATCGTTTGCTATTTTATGTGCAACAGAAATGTCCGCTTGTTTGGAATAATCAGTGGTGGTGCGTTAAATTTTGATTACCCTTGGGAAGCGCACGCCTTGTTCGGGGAAAATTTTTGCACTTCTCACACCAGAGGACGTACGGGGGTGGATAGAATTTAAGCCAATTGTACTGCAATGCGAATGGGTCTAGGACGGTTTTTATGATCGCCATAAAAATAGGGATGCTGTTTTTCTTTTCCCCGAAAGCTCCGTTTGGTGTTGTGCTTTCATTTTCCTAGCCTGTGTTGCGCAGCTCGTATCGTTTGCGATTAAAATTATACTTTTTGCCATTTTCATCGCCCCTAATTGATTGTGTACCGAGCGTCTTAGTGCGATTAAGAACGATCTGGGTCCGAGCGCGGGCGCGTGATGCTCCCACCGTTCATTCGGTGAGCAAACAAGCATTCGAATGATTACTTTGGCGTCCTGGCGTGCACAAAGTAGCGCTTATTTTCCGTTGCACAACTGCGCAAAATGAACGAGCGCGTCATAAATGCAGCGTTGGTGCTGCGCTTTCTAATGAGTTGGCAAACAACCTTCCGGGCGCTTCGTTTAGCACTTGAGCTATGGGAGTGTAGTTTTATTCGATCAAAGCAGGAACTATTTTCTAAGAAGTGTGATATTTTTTCTACTTCCCTGAATTAGCACTTGAAGCAGAGAATAAATAGAATGCTAACAAGCTTAGCATTAACTGCAATGTGATGATTTTCAAATTTGTAATCATTTTCTAAACTATCTACCGGAAAAGGATAAAAGCCAAAAATTGGTTTGTTTTTTTTTTTCTGCTGCTAAAACCCACATTCCAATCACACAGCAAACAGTGAAAGTAGCCTACTTGGGACTTCATCCATTGTGGGTAATAAAAATTATACTACGCTTGTAGTACGAGCAGATTATTCCGATGTTCCTAGCACGCTCTTGTGCACAAGGACATTGCCAATCGCATTAAACTACCCTTGTGAGTAGCGCCGAAATGGAAAATTATCTTAATGTCCTTCAGTCAAAAGTGCTGGGGCAGTTCTCTGGTTTATTCATCGCCGCTTTTTTTTTTATTACATTTCCACCACAAGCAGAAGACAAGCAAGAGAAAACTCCATTTAATGAATGCAGTTGAAAGTTTTGCGAAGAAGTCGGTGGCGCCGGTTTGCATTTTAAATTTCAGTTTCACTCCCCACAGGCAATGGAAAATTCTACACACACTCTAAAATTGCGAACTTGTCATTGCACGAGCTTCGGAGTCGTTGAAGAGCCATAATTCTCTCTTTTTTTTGCATACGTTTTCTTTCCACACACACACACTCACGTGCGTCACGCTCGTCTAAGCCGGTGCCACGTACTCGAACGCTTGGTTGTGGAAGGAAATGTAACGAGGACACGCGTGGAAAGCCCGAAAGCAAAAACCACGCCGCACCGAGGCGCACAAGCGTGCTCGTTTAATGTGGCACCGCAGGACGGAAAATAAATTTTGCAGCACCGCCTTCAACCCGGTCGGGGGGCGCCTCCGATGAGTTTTTATTGTACTTCTGAAGCCTTTTTCATTTGCCGAATCGCAACCCGGCGGGGTGGCTCTTCACGAACCGGCGGCTTAGTTGATAATGATGGTTACGGATTGTGCCAGACGTCGAGGCTGTGAGCGGCCCAGAACGAGACCTAAGAGAGCCACAAATTTGTGCCGACCCGCGTCGCAACCGGCTCTAGATTTCTGGCTCTTTTGGCTTTTTTGTCTCCCTATTCCGTCGTTTCTGAGACGACGACGTAAGCCCTGGCGAAACTCGAACATACAAATAAAAAATCCGACAGATATCCGCCGGTACGCCGGTAAAGGACGATGCACGATGCTCGAGTACGTTCCCGCGCCTCGAGGTCTTAAATTGGGAATTTATTTACATTTATTTGGCGTTCCCGCGTCGAGATGTAAAGCGCACCGTTTCGCGACAGGGACGGGCATAAATCTTGATCACACGGGGAAAACCGGGCAAATCCTTTCCCCGCGGGGCGTGTTTGCCTAGCGAAAGATAATACCACGCAATCAGCGATCAGAGGTCGCGCTGCCGCGTGCAGGTGATTAAAATCGGGGTGCCCGGAAATGATTTCCGATTTCCATCGATGCTCTAATACCGGTTCGTGGAAGTGCTGCCTCATAAAATCCTGCCCTTGCTGAGGGTGCGAGCTTTCACGGCACGGTTGCCCGCGTTCTCTTCATTAATTTCTCAACGTTTGCGGTCGCTTCCAGGAACTCATAACGCTCTCCTTTAGGACCGATGATGAATTGCACGTCATCAACGTGGCTTTATAAGCGTGGCGTGGCCTCCTACACTCACACGCGGTTCCGGTTGTCGTAAAAAATAACAATCTTTATTCGTCCGAAGCGGTTGCTCGTTAAAATCAACATGAAATCCAAGAACGGGTAGCACACGCGTCGCGTATTTACACTTAAGCTCGACTATATACAAATACTGATACGGAAGAATTGCTAACGGTTACCTTATCGCGCGGTTCGCGCGTTCCATATCCGGCCATTTCCGGTGTCGCAACCGGATCGGATGTGACGCGCGATGGTGACCTTCTCGGTTTGTTCGGTTAAACTAACATCACCAGGCCCAGGTCAGGCGCCCGATGACGCTTGCTACGACGCTTAGAACCAGTCCGGTGATGTACGGCAGCATGTTTGACCCGTCATTGCCCGATCCAAGGATACCGGCAGCTGCTAGTCGACTCGAAGCCGGTGTAGTTCCCTCGTACTGGTACACCAGCCCATTGTCGGCAAACGGTTCACCGGACGCACCCGAGTACAGATACTTTCCGTCGCTGTTGAACAGGTTATCCGGCGTGTAGACGTAGCTGAGAGCGCCCGTTTTCCCGCGCAATATACGGAAGTTCACCTCCATCGGGTTAAGCCGGCCAGCGACGAAGTTATGCAGCCGGTTCACCACCACGTACAGGTATCCCTCGTGGTCGATGCCCATACTATCCACCCACTGAATGAAGGTAGGATCCTTCGCGATGATCTGCTGGTTGCGAGCCGTAAACGGTTTATAACTGTCCCACCGACCGACGGCGTGTTCACCGAGCAACCCAAAGTACAGCACGCCCTGGTTGTCCATGAACATGCCATCCGTTTGTGACTGCTTCTGCCCGTAGTCGACAACCGCCTCAAGGATGTCCCTGGGGGTTGCACGTGCGTTGAACTCAGGATCACGCAAAAGCGACGCTGGCAGCGAGTAAATGTGATAGCTCGACAGTGGACTGTAGTACACGTTCCGCTCGTAGTTCTGGCTGTTGACGAGCGTGTCCTGACCCGCGGTGGGTTGGTCCGAACCGATGTTCGGGTTGTAGTACGGTCCAAGCGCGATGCTGTCGATGTGGATCGAGAAATTCAGCTCCGTACCGTTGACGGCGAATCGGACCGCATTCCGGGCGGCTCGCATCGAATTGTTTTCGCGCACTTTCCACGAGCGGATGAGTCGGCGGGAGAAAACGACAATGCCCGGATCGGCCCCACTATTGTCGGTGATGTACGCGAACCCACCGAACGCGTCATCGACGACGATCTTGTTGAGGTAGTTGTTCCCAGCGGGAACGACCGACTCCGGGAACTGGTACCGCAGTACGATCGTTCCGTTGCGCTTTAAGTCCAGCAGGAGCAGCTTCGGAGGGCACACGACATGGTCCGTACCTGTGGGGAAGGAAAACACCCAACATCAGGACAATTGCCCGTGTTGCAAAGCCAAACTCACCACGTGTACTCACCACGTGTTAGCGTTTCGGTGCGGCCGGAATCAACCACCCACATGATGCCGTGCTTATCGATGGCGATACCCTGCACGAACTGAAACGCGGAACAGTTGCCACGTTCGTTCATCTCCCAGGACGGAAATGGGACGATCTCCGGATCGGTGCGGCCATTGTTCTCCGGACGCACGATGTACCCAAGCGTTGCTGGAACGCCCGGCAGCATCCGGGGCACGGTTAGGTAGAGTCGGTTCGCGAACGGCTTGCAATCGGAGATGAGCACGTTTTTCGGGATGTAATGGCCACCGTATAGGGCGTGCGCCCGTTCGTCCTCGTTTGTGAAAGCGAAATCAAGCACATTCCACTCGTACACCACGCGGAATTGCCGTTCACCGGGTGCGATCGGGACGGATGGTGTTGGTGGGCTGAGACCATCCGCTGGAGGTCGCTGCTGGTCACTGTCGTCACTTTGCGCCATCACGCACCCGATCACTAGCACCAGCGTGAGCAATTGCCTTCTTGTGGCCATCGTTTTTTATTCGCAGCCCAAGGGCAAAAGGTCACCTCAAAACGGGTCGCTTTTTTAATAAATTAATTCGACGCGACAACGATGCGGCTATAAATTATTGTCCACCCAAAAATTCACTCCCCGTGCCGTTGGGTGGTGCCTTTCCCTTCGCGAAGATGCGGTGTGGTTGTCTTTCTCGGGGGGTTTTTAGTACCCCGCACACTGGTCAGTACACAATTAGCAGTGAAGCCTGGTGATGGTGACCCCGTTCCGTGTGCGATGAGCGCCGGTTCGACACTGGTTCGATGGTGCTGTCTGTCCCGGCACCGAACACTAGCCGGCCATAGTGTGTGTACACACGCTCGGTTGGCGTCAATTATCACTTCACTGCGCTTGTCCACCGATATCACGAGCGCTGTGCGGGAAACCCACGGAAAAAAAAAGAAGGTGTTAATTTAATTTGCAATAATTACGCGATCTTCACGAGCAAGCGCTGTGACTCGAGCTCGGTCGCTTTTCCCACTCCCACTGGGTGATTTTGGGATGGTGGAGCTGATCGATCGAATTTTCCACCAGCCGAAGGAAGGATGACGAGGGAAAACCAGGAAATGACAGCGTAAGGTGCTTTCCGGAGAACGAAAGCTAAGATATTTAACCGAAAACCCCCAACCCGAGAGGTATTTGGAAAATTAATTAATTACGAGCTTTCCCCCCCCCCCCCCGGAGGGGTGCCAGTTGGGAAATTGCGATGAATTTCCGTGCGTTGAAATGTTCCTTTCGTCCGATTCGCGCATAATTCCGTTGAACCTGTGCTCCAAGCGGATGGGCTTAAAACAATTTCCCGGGACGCTCGCATCCGGCGGGTTGTAATTCATTTTACTTTATTGCTTCCGGAATGTGGCCGATTCGAAAGCTCTCCCCCTCGGAGTGGCAGGAAGGCGCGTGTTCGCGTGCGCGTCCCATCGGTCAACCCGGGGGCAGGCTTCAACACCGTGCCCTGCTCTTTCGAAACGAGCTGTATCCTCTCCTAACATGGGGGTTTTTTTTTCTCCTGCCAGAGGTCTAGCAACAAAAATTGCAACTTTCGCATCGCAATTATGCTTATTTTAATGGGAAACAGTTTTGCGCACGAAACCGACCTGGTAGTGCTCGTGTTTTATTCGCCCCCGGAGTAAGGGTAGTTGTGGGTTTTTCCTCTCACTTTTGAATGGCTTCGTGTGGCCGCCTGTTAAGAAGTTCATTCTGATCTCACCCCAAAACGCGTTGATGAAACGAGCGGCGTTCGACGATCAAAATGAAGGCGTTCGTTGCACTTGCTTCACTGGACCGAATTCCAAAAAGGAAGCGATTGTACGCGAGAAAGAGAGACGAGAGTAAGCCACCCTCCTGCGGGTGGTGCGAATGACAGAGTGCGCCAGTTAACCGAGCTGAAATTTGCATAATTAAATTATGCCATTATTTGCATTCGGTGCGCCGGTTCCCGATCCCGTTTATCGGCGGTAAATCATTTAGGTATGGTTCGGTTCCGATCGCGACCAGGCTGCAAGGAAGCGCCCATAAATTCCTCGTGCTCGTGTTTGCGTTGATATCTAACAAAGGGCCAAAAATGGGGGGAGAATGCCCGTTCGAAGGACACTGGAGCTGGGGGCGTTTTTGCGCACCTTTGTCCATTTTCCACGAAAGCCGCAAAACAAAACAACAACAACAGCTCTATTATCAACCCACGGTCCACTTAATGTGCCAAGCACGAGCTCACACGATGGGGTGGGCTGACGTAAAACGATTGATTGAGCAAAAACTCGTTAAAAAAAGAAAGGAAAATCATGATCTCCCGTGAACGAGGGTTTGGAAAACCGTCGATTAGCACATTGATTTGAGTTAATTGAGTTGTGCGAATGCAAAGCCATCGAGGACATCGGTTTGCTCGATTTATGTGAGTGAACTTAAATAGAACACGAAGGTGTTGTAATCGATAGCTTGCTGTTTGCCGCTAGAACAGAGTGGGTCTGTATTTGACAACTCGCTTGATGGTAGCATTTCCCTCCAGCACTAGCTAATGAAGATGCCAGCCGGAGTGCAATCTGCTGCTTCCTGCATCCGGTTGGACGTGCCTATCGGCACGAATTAACCTCCACAACAGCGCGTTATTAATATCATTCAAACCACTCCAAGAGAGCTGCACCACGACGGAATGCAATTATTTGCTCAAGCTCCGTGTCAATCCGACGCTCCATTTGCCGGTACGCCAACCCGGGGCACCCGTCAATAGCAATCATGAACCGTAACGCCCGTAACCCCGATGGTTCGTGTCACGCCGACGGTGATTTGTTTTCGCCGTGATCACCATCGCCTAATCCCCACCATCTCAAGCGTCCCGGAGCGTTTAACACGGTCACCGGCAAACAATCATGATCGATTTCGGTACCGAGCCGTAATGGAGCTCCCCCAAGCGCCTGATTGATTGATCTCATCTCGTAATCATTAGCCGCGCTACTCTCCGAAGGAAACGACTCGCGAACAATTAATTCACACGTCGATTGCAGGTTCCCACCGTGGGTGGTGGGGTGGAATTAATTCTAGCACGCCCCACCCCGGGGCTAATCGTGGGAAACAGTCGCGAATGCGATCACTTCCACGGGCTGGATGCAAATTTTCTATCGCCACCTCGAGGCGCTCGCTGACTCAGAGACCGTTCCCGGGAGATGTCACGCCGTGCTTCGGGCACGTGTGATGTTCAGTTACGACCCCTATTACGAGGGTAGGGCTTGTTTTCATTTCCACACCGACCCTAAAAACGCGTTCCACTGCGTGAATGGTGATGCTTTCACTACGCTTCACCCTAAAAATGGGCAGGAAATGGACACCCCCGTTGCTTCGGAGAGGGTCATCCGTTTCATCAAAGACCGCCTTTAAGCCGCCCGCATACATCACAAACGCACACTTTTCTCTCTCTCTCTCTCTCTCTCTCTCTCGCCTCTGTTTAGTTTAGCGCCCGTTTGCGCAAGTCCGCGGGTGCGTATGCGCGAGCACGCACGCCTCACGTCACGTGGTTCGAATTTCTTCGCCCAACCGTTTCACTGGGCGACCTCCGAGTGTCTCTTGCACTGGCTGCGTCTGGCCTTCGTCACCACCGAGGCCGCACCGGAAGTCAAGCCGACGGCCAACATCACTTAGCTCACTTCCGATCACGGTTTCGGGGGCACGGCACAAAATGGCGGGTCCAAAAATTCAACCTTCTCGCGTGGTATCACCGAAAAACAAAACAAAAAAAAAACCACCCCAATAATTGCCGGCTCGCGTAACCTCGCTGGGGGCGTTGGGGCGTACCGGACACACGATCACACACGTACACAAACACACACGCACACTAAATACCACACCTAGAGATCGCACTTGCCGCCAAAATGCTTGAGGGATGTCACACGGCGTGTGTGCTGCTGCTGCTGCTGCAAGATCATCCAAACGTCAACTGAGCGCCATCGCCGGATATCGAGGTGTAGATATACACTAGACCCTAGTCGAGTGAGTCGCTTTAAAGGGGTGGTTTCGTCGTCCGGTTTCGCTCACTCTTCCACGCTGGTCGCGTGATTGCAGAGAGGACGAACCGAGATCCATCTCCATGCTGGGGTCGACGGAAGCGATCCCTGGTGAGCCGAAAAAGGTTTAAAAGCCATTCTGCGTCTCAATTATTTCGCTGTATACGATCAATAACACCCTGCACACCCTGGCGATCGATGTGGAGGGGAGCGAACATCAAAAGCAAGCACTATGAAGTACGAGAAGATCGTCAACTTGTCGTGTAATTTTATTCTACCCTTATCAGGCGACACGTAGAACTAACTTATGTATTATGTTTTTTGTACCTATTTTAAACTACTTGCGCAAAATCAAGCCATTAATTTAATGGATGTTATTTAATTGAGGTACAGTGGCCAGCATGGCTCGATGGGGGCATTTATAACGCCTAGCTGCGTGCTGCAAACAACAAACTTGGCCCACCGTACGTGCGTCGGATTGTTTAAGTCTATGGAGTCGCCATTACGAGTCGGTTCCACCCAAACTCACCCCCAAGCAGCCATATTGATGGCGCGGTTTGGCCTGCGGTTGATGTCTCGTTTGATGCGTAAATTGTCCATCGGCACCTCCCGCCCTTTGTACGGTTCTCGTCCACCATCAGCGCTCCTTGAAATGGGGCCGACTGACGGCTGATGCCGCGTTATGGCTCTCATCCATCAATGGCGTCGGTTCGACAATGCACGTTCCCACCCAGAACGCGATGATGATATCCAGCCCTCGATGGAAAGGTATTTCGGCAGTGCTTTCGGTACCGTATCGGACAAACAAAGAAAAGAAAAAAGCATCTCCCCAACTGTGGGACAAGGAAATTGACATTACTTTGTTGGACGAATTGGATGGCTCGTGTTTATCGACGGGTACTTTTATGGTTTTACGATACCATCACTCGCGTACGGCAGGACGCCTTCTACTCTCATTAGCACCGCTACGTGAGTGACTTTTATCGGCGTTTCGAAGGGCCCTCGGGCAGAATAATGCAATCGGCCAGGCGCGACTTAGAATATCTGCTCCCCGTGCCGATGATGATTCACGGTGAAGGTGATTTCAGCTTCCGCGTGAAGCGTTTCATTACGAAGATTATATAATGCACGCGGGCAAGCATTCCCACGGTTCGATATTAGTTGGAGTCCCGGGTCCTCCTGGGTGGGTGAGAGAGCGAGAGTATAAGTTTTTTCATGACATGAATACTAAATCAGTGTAACTAATTGCGGTGCGCACGGGAACCATGTGTGTGTGTGTGTGTATGTGTGGTTCAGTGAATCGTCATCGCGTTGGGTAGTAATTACAAACTACATTAGTTTCTCGATGGAACTTTGCGCCAGCTGACGTCGGCAGTTCGGTGCCTTAAATCACGTCGTCTGTCAAGCCGCCTGTCTATGACTCGCCTCCGGAAGCTGGACGGATCGATTGGATGGCGAGCTGATAGACCTCCGACGTCGACAGGAGGTCTCTATCAGATGGACCCTTCCGTGGATCGAACAGACGCACGGAGGGTTTTATCGGCTCGCCACACGGTTCGTGATACTGACTCGCGGTGAGTTGCCGTAATTACAACCCTCCGTGGGGTGGTGATGAAGCCCAGCACATCGACGGGTGTGCCTTCAACCAGGAATCACCGCACACGCGCACTTTGTACGGTGGCCATCAAATGGAAGGCATGGGACTGATCAGGCTCAAGCTGATATTGCGCACCTGCGACACGGGAGGGACCCGATGGGCTGATTTGAATTTATTTTCCATCAACTCCAACGCCATCGTGCGGTGACTTTGTGTTTGCGCGTTTGATGAGGTACCGACCGTGACTCTCGCTTCCAGGACGACGACGGTCATCTGACGGCATAAATGGGCCGTTAAAACTTGCCTCCTTTTTGCAACACGCGTGCCCTTCATCCGCGCGTGGGTTTGTGATGGGAAACCGTGCGCGAAATCATTTGTTTTCATGGATGAATAATTTATCTTACCGAAGGGGGGGGGTGGGCAAAAAAAAAGAGATCCTAAAACCCGACCCACATCACGATACCGAAGTGTGATAAAACGTTGATAGGATGGAGTGGACGATTTTTTTCTCCCTATCGTCCACGATCCATTCCCGAACGCATGAACCAAATTGACACCGGTGCGAACAAACGAGCCTGCAGTTTCGTTCATTAATTGCTTTTGCATGGTGGGTATGATAAATAAAAGTAATTTACGGGACGCATCGCGATGTGTTGGTGCCCTGCGGCCAGCGCCCGGGCTCGTTATAACTGACCAACGAGGCGTTAACATTCGACAAAGCATCGAGCATTATGATGTGATTAAATTTCACGCACCAGTTGTGACAATGGAGGACGGAATGCTGTTTTTTTTTATTTATGAAATTGATATCAATTTGAGCTGTGATTGCTGCTGTTACCCATAATGTTGCTAGCTCTTGGAAAATTTTAAATATTTGGTAGTTTTCATTTTTCATTCTTATGAGGTGTTGGTTTTTAAGTGATTTATTCGATGCCAAAATTGTCTAGTATTTATTATTTTCCAGTTATTTGCTTATACCGCAAAACGGCCCTGGATGCCCCCCCCCCTTTTCGGAATGTCCTCCACACCGCACGCTTATCGCAAAAACCAACGGAAACCGAACAGAGCACCGTGGTATCCTTGCGCGCATCCGGACACACCACACGGACGCTTCTCCAAACGGTCTCCGGTGACGGCCACAGGGTGTCAAGTTCACAGAAACGCGAACTCACGCATGCGAAGGCGCACAAGTGCGCATTCCCGGGGCCCAAAGCGGGTCGCGCGCTGGTTTTGGCTCACTCATTCCTAAACTGGTTTTTTCAAAACCCAACGACGACCGAGGCGGGCTAGCGGCGAGAACGGAAGCATGAAAACGGTCCGGAACCGGTGTTCGCTCGAGCGCGTATTAAGCGATCACGCGCGGTGACGATCACGACGACCGAATGACCGACCGGGCCGTTAAGAAGCCGCGGTTAATTCTCGTAACCGCTCGCAACCACGGCCGCAAGTGCCTTTGAGTGCCCTCTTAATCCAGCGCCTTTTCGCGACAACAGGGCACCTTCGAAAAGGGGAGAGGGTGATTTGTTCGAGTGTGGTTTGCTCAGAGTTGTTCGCTTTATTTGCGCTTCCTTCGCTTACGGATCGAGGCTCGGTGGGGCGCAAGTTCACCTTGCGATCGTCGGCGATGCGTGTGCGATGGCAATCGATTGTGGTTTACGCGTGGCCAGTCTCGCTGTAGGCAAGGTGGATGAGGCCAACGATCCATCCACACGGCTCTGGGAGCGTTATTTTAAGGGCAGTTTTTGTTGCTCTTACAAGCATGCCGATTGTTTTACATCACCCATCAAATTGCGTCGATTCAGCACCCCGGGGTGGGTTCGAATAAGTTGTTCAAATCTGAATTAGCATGTAGCGAAGCTGTGGTGCGGCACAATGCTAACTTCAGCGGGTGCATTTTAGAGTGTCTAAAAATAATATTCCACTCGTTTGCGCTCCGTGCGCGGGCTCGGATGAGGTGCTAAGATGATAAAGTCTAGGAAATCATTCGATACCTGCCAATTGATACTGTGGCAGCTTGTTAACACGTTGCGGGGTGGCTCTGAAATCAATCTCCAGCGAGATGGGAGTATTGTTTCGTTGCTTTGTACACGGGCACGTGGTTGAAGATGTGGCGAAAAACCAAGCACTTGAAGCTTTTGTGTGTTCTTGAGCTGTTGGGCTGACGTTGAGAAGAATGAAGAAGCATCTGTCTACAGTTTTATAAAATCATGTTTAGAACCAAAGGTCAATGGAAAACTGACGTTTAATCTGTGTTATTTATTCGACGACATATTTAATGTATTTAACATATTATTATACATAACGGTATGAATGAAATATTTCAGGTATGGTAATTGTGTTGCCTAGTAGTATGTACAGAAAAGCCTTTTTGACAGGCTATGCAACTTGCTTTAGGGCTTCTCAAAGTGGAACAGAATTAAAAATAAATGTACAGCACAATAAATCACGTGGGTGATAAAAAAAAGCTCAAAAAAGCCCTCTGAAAGCTCTGAAAATATTCACTGCGTGACAGTCAAATGGTACATTTCGGACTAAATACATGTAACGCACGTTTTTTGACCGGATAAAAGGGTCTTTCATCGCGATAATGCAAAGGTGCAACAAAAGAACTGCACCATCACTGAATGGTTTCGCTCCGTGTTGAATGACGATTGAATCTGGAATCGATGCGTATTCAATGTACGGCCAAAGAAGCCACTCGGGAACATACCGTGAATGCTTACAGAGGTGTTAAAAGAACAAACGAAATCTTTTCCAAACTGGCATTACGGGGGCCGAAAGCAAAAAGAAGCAAGCGTAAGATCTGCTTCATGTAAAATCACCCGCTTATACCTCGCTGCTTCCACGTGGCCTTATCCCGACAGAAGGGATTATTGCGCAGCTCTTTTTTTTTTTCAAGAACCATTATGGTACAAATTTGTTCCATCTTACCCTTTTGTTATCCTCCCTGCGAGGTGAAATGTATTTATTCGGTTGGCTTTCTGTCTTCAAACTTCGTCAGCTTCTTTCACGACGCCAGCCAGCCAGCCTCGGTTTCTATTATTTTCCCTTTCCATGTCATCCTCGGAGTCAAAAGGCCCCACAGCAGCCGGTACGGCACAAAAACAAGCAGCATCCATTGTATCGTAATTAATTATGCTTGAGTTATGCTGCCACGCTGGTTTTTTGTTGTTGTTGTTGCTCTTGTATTTGTTCCCGTCATGCTTTTTGTCATGTTTTGGGTTCTGCTCCTTGCCCTGGATAGCGATGGGTGAAGATGTAACAAAAAAGTTGCAACCTGCATCCGGATGCTGGCGTTGGTTTGTACGGTGAATCGTTTCGTGCCCCTTTTTGTCTCATGTTTTGACACTTCGCCACGATCGGAATGTTTTCCGGTTTATAATATGGCGAGTTTTTTCGTTCGTTCGTTCGCTCAGATTGGCCACTCCCTTTTTGGGTGGGCTATGATAAATGAGAAATTTGTCCATGAAGCTATTGCCAACTCGTGTGGGATATGAACAATTTTCCAGGGAACATGTTTCGCCTGACACACAGCTGGCTCGGGAATAATCGATATATTTGACGCATGTTCTATGATTTTTATCGCGTGACATATTTTAGCAATGATAGGTGTCAATTCTACGAAATTGAATATATTTTTGAAGAGGAACTTCACAAGCAAACACATTAATCAAACAAACAAAAAAATAACCCCATTCTCATAGGCTTCGAAGGCCCCGTGATTGATGTTTCACGAAAGTGAAACGCCATCGTGAAATTATCTACAGTACATCCGTTGATGTCACGGTGGTGCACAAAAACTGTGCGTTTGCGTCCAATTTCTCATCACGATGTGTTACGACTGCATGGAAGCCCTTTTACGCAATATGAATTACTTTCTGCTTTTATTGCCATTTGTAGCCACCTTCGTGTGAGATAGGTGAAGAGGTTTTTTTTTTCGGGGTCGTTGGAGAAATTCAACCCTTCGCAAGCGGAAGGCTACATATTTTTTTGTCAAATTAATAAAAGAAGCCTTCTTCAAATGGGGGGAAAAACCCACCCAATTGAGAGTGAGAGTGATTTTTTTTTCTTTCCTCTGGACGTTCCACGTCCGCATATCTGCTAGCTGACCCCCGGGGCAGACGAAACAAACGCTTTACCAAAACCGGGCAAAAGGTTCTCCGGTATTGTTTCGCTTGCGTTATATTCCGTCGAATCCGGGATGCATGCTTGTGCATGTGTCTCTTCCGACCGACTCGTGCAATGACAACCACGCCATTGTTCCCATGGCGAGAAGGAGCAAGTTACGCAAAACCTACGCGCCGGTCGCATGGGCCAAGACCTTAAGGGATGTTGTGTACCTCGGCGAAGGTTACACACGCTCATGCCCGCGCGACGTGTCTGTTTGATAATTAAGTGAGATAAAGCTTCACAACCTAGCACAACCTGGGCTGGGCTGAAAGCGAAACCAGACACACGAGCGGCGGTGGATGAGCAGAATTTTAATGCTGCTGGGTCAAAGCGGCGGTGTTGGCGATGTCCTCCGGGACAGAAGGATGGACGATCTGTGGATGGATGGCCGAGAGGTCGGGTTTGATCTCATCACCGGCTGCTCTAGGGACGTGCATGTATTTTTACGAGTTATTGTTGATTGCGTGCGTACATTGTACATATGGCAAAACCCACGCCTGCCGAACGGTAGCGTAATGGAAGTTTGTTTTTATCGTGCAAAGGTGTACAATAGGAAGCGCTAACACTTATGTGTGTCAAGGGGTTTCGTTTGATTTTATCACTGATACGGAAGACGAACTCATTTCAAGATGATCTTTGTTGCAATTTACCGCAATCATGTCAAACTTGGATAACAGTGTTTAGTTTAGTTTACTGCGTTTGTTCGATGTTTAAAATTTTGTAATAAATTATACGTGAAGTGAAATATACGTGAAGTGTTTTTATTTATTTATTTATGTATTTATTTATTTATTTATTAAATATTTATTATCGTACATGAATCTCCATGCAAAAACGGAAGCATTATGTAAAAGCTCTCTTCAAAACTTACGAGAGCTTTTATTCAATCAAACTTTAGATCCGATATTTGAGCCCATATGTATCACCTACAATGTATCATTTGATTTTCAATTATTATTTAAAACCCCTTACCAAATACGAGACTGCAGAAAACATGCCACATTGGCCAGATACATTTTAAAGCAACGCAAGCATTTAACCTGCTGCGTACGATTCTCAGGATGGCCTGGTTAGGGGATAAATCGATGCCATGTTTTCTGCCCCCATGAATCGATCATTTATTTGCCCTCCATCGTCCACAACTGCAAACAACTACCGCCCGTGATGGGCACGTCATATGCATGTCTAATATATTATTCAATCAGCAAAAAAGCTTCCCAAAACCCCCGTCTTCTAGGGAGGTGGCAAAATGCTGCCACGCACCACACATATTTCGTTCGCCGACGGAAAACACTCCACGTGCCAGCGAGCGTACATGCGAACGCCTTCTTCATTGTTGTTTGGCACAGAAGGGGTCCCAAGCATGGTTCCAGGAAGCACCAGTCCAGCCTGGCATAAAACAAATTCACCCAAATGAAGCATAAAATGAACAATCATTTATCATGCAACATTGAGCTGTCCCCCTTTTTTCCCCCTGCTTCAAAGCTGCGCGTGTGTTTTCGTTTCTGCTTTTGCCTCGATCGGCGCCATCATCTTCGAAGTGGGCGCGAAACAAAGAAGGTGTAAGCACGGTAACAAAGGATCAGGCACGTGTCGGGCGTTTGATAGCTCGCTGGCATGAACTGAAAAGCATCCTCTCGAGCGGAAACGTAAAGTTCGGAAAGAAAAGGGTAAAATATCAAATTGATCATGTGCGCAAATTGTAGATTGATTGTTTCCAGCGATTGGTGGGGCATGGGAAATGGGCACTCTCGAATCGTTTTTTTTTTTCGAAGGAAAGTAGACAAAAACTAATAAGCCAACGGGCACGGGATCCGAGAAAATGGTGCCAAAAAAAAACCCGTGGCAACAAAGGCGGCCAAAACACGGAGTGCGCACCATTTTCGAGAGCGTTATTGAATTTATATTGGACGATTTTTATTTTCCAAACACTTGCCCACCGGTGGAGCATAATTTCGGATGCTTCGGTTCGTTACGGGGCGCGATATGTGCGCGGTGATATGCCACGGCAAAGCGTCACACCCGTTCGAGGGAGATGAGATTTTGTGTTTGCCTACGACGGCCCGGGGTTTTTGGGAGGCTTCGCGAGGAGAAAAGCCACTCGAGCCGCTGAGCTCGTAAACATTTCAGGCTCGGTGAAACGACGCCATAAAACCGGGTACGTACTATTTACATTCAAATTTATTGGCAAAATGCACCGCACGGGGGGTTTTTGGTGAATTTCCTGCCGCATGGCTCCATCACGTCCCGGTGGCATTGTCACCATAATGATATCCTTGTCGTCCTGGCGCGTCGGCCCCCGAACGGAATAATGTGTCCTTATCGATAAGAAAACCGACCGGGTGAAGATGGGACTGCCTGCACACCCGTGCCACGCTTTTCCACCGCTTTTCCCGGCCAGAACGAGAACACGCGCTTTCCGTAAAATCACGCTTCGGGTTCGAGCGGCAACGGTTATAACCCTCAATTAGAAATTTGATTGGCTTTTCAGCTTTACGGGAGCAAAAGGCGCGCTCGCCCTTCCCACCCATTAGGTTAAGTGTTGACCGTTTGGGTGCTTAAGAATGTGGACCCAGCCGTGGGACACGGTCGCGTTGGGTTAGGTGCGTTGGATTGTGTGCGTGCGTGTGTCGATTTGGCCTTCCCTCGTTGGGTTGGGGCTTCGTGCGATTAAGCTTAAGTGTTGTTATTCTACGACTATTATCATGATTGTAGCACATCACCTAAACATAAATCCCTCTCTCTCTCTCTCTTCTCTGGCCGTCTTCACATACCCCCATACACGTGTTTCGATTTTCCAATATTATGCGACTTGAAACTGCGGAAAATGTCTGTCGACGCCGTTTCGTTGGCCGTTGGCTTCCGCAGCGTCTCAGTGTGAGCGTTCCCGGTGCAGGAAGCTCTTTGGGGGCTCATTTATTTTAAGGATACCCCACCTCCACTGGCACCGACCCCGGGAACCGTCGCTCTTCGGCTGGTTGTCATTGAAAATTATAAAAATGTCGACTGCAGCGACGTGACCGGGGAATAAAGGGCCTGCTTGTTGGCTTCCCGGTGTGAAGAACGGCACCGGAAGGATCGTACGGTGGCGCGGTGGTATTTTATTTGTTTTTGTGTTTTGTGTGTGTGTTTTGCCTCCACGCCGCCAAACGTACGCTCGAGTGCTCGATCGTTAAGGAGTGCCAATCGGTACGCGCCCGGGTTCAGAGGTGGCGAATGCCAAGCAGGACGGTTCGCTATCACACACATCGATTGCTTTATGCTGCAATACAGCATGAGGGTTGGTGTTGTTTTAGCATACATGATTGCCTTCGGGAAGTGGTCGCAATGCTCCGTTGTGCACGATTTAAGACAGTTTGTTTACTTAAACTAAACCTTTTGGTGGGGCAGTTATATGTTTTTTTTAATAGTTTTTTTCTTCTATTTATTCAAACATACCCATCCTTTTGTGTGTTGGTGAATTCAAAAAGAAAAGTTCCATCAATGCCTTAAATTGATGACGGACTCTCATTTTGCAATGACATCATCAGCCATTAACGTTGATGTATGTTTTAAAACTAAAAGTCTCTCGTTCTCTCATCGCTCGCTCGCACTGACTTCTCACCATCGTACCGTTCAATGGAAGCTTTCGGATGGCCGCCGGGAAAAAAGGCGTGTTCGGTTCGGCATGGCGCATCAGCCGAGAATAAATCATCATCGTCATCGTTTACCGGCGGCTCGCACGGCCATTGCGTATGTGATATGGCGCGGCATGCCGAACATAATATGGGCATCATTTCGATGCGCTGGAAGGCAGCGAACGGTGGAGGCATCAGGTTTTGGTCAAGGTCAAACTGACCGTGGTGAATTATGAATTCCTCTCCCGGGTCCACTCGTAATGGCGTTGCGGTGCGGTGAGGAGTCTTCGAACGACGGTCAGCCACACTCGGATGTGTTCGGAGACATGTAAACGCGTGTTTGTGGTTGGGTTTGGTGTACCATGCAGGTGGGAATTGGTGTTAATAGATGATCGTAACCGCTGCCGGGTTCGTTCACGACACGGGTGAATGATTAAAGAGCCCTCCTGAAAGGATTAAAAACTGGAAATACATTCAGGCATGAAGAGATCTTTAGCCAAGCGAAAATTATTTGAACAAATATGAACACATTTAACGGCAAAAAATAGATTTTTGCTCCAAAAGAAGTAAAAGTTCTTCAGCAAACAGCCTTAAACATAGCCTGCGCCCTCTACCACATTCAAATACAACGCACAATTTGCGTTGTCGCAATTGGTCACGGTTTTGCTGTCAAAACAGATTTGGAAATGATTTATCATAAGCGCCATGCCTCGCTGATAGGGTGAATAGAAAGCGAGCATCATTCGACTGCCGTCTGCCCTTTGCTTGCCGGGAATAAGCAGCAGCTTATCTCGATGTTACTCGTATCCGTTCGTATGCAAAATTTAGGACCAAAAATTCTACCACCATCAAAGCACCAACTGCAACGGAGACGTTTGTCACGGCTCAACCCTACGTTCTACGGTTGAGCATCCACACCCTACTGAACAAGCCGTGCGTGTGCGCTTGACAGCACAGTTCACGGATCGCACGGACCTTACTATGGTCCGCAGGTCCTTGGCGGGTAGCTTCATTTGCATGGCGACAGCACAGCAGCCCGTTGGGACGGAAGCGCAACGTTTCAATGTACTACATGACTAATTCTCCACCGGTCGATGTCAGCTTTCGGAAGGTTAGATTGTAACTACAGCATTGAGTAACGGAGCTGACCTTCACATCCCTAACTAGCGCCAGAACAAGCGCGAATCCATTTCAACGACTCGTAGAAACCTCCCACGCAACGAAACGACCGAACGGCGTAATTCACAGAAGCCCTTTAAGATCCTTTACAACGTAACTTATTTATCTGCGATCTAAACCGTCAAGGGAAAACGGATACGAGAAGACGTAATGAAGCTGACATCGTCATTGACCTTGCTCTGCGTCACTTGCTCTCAGCGATATCGATCCTGACAGCACTCGGTGCTTCCAGCGTGGTCCGTAGTTGGCCAATTTTAAGCTGACGATAAAATCTCTCCATCCGGATGCACTTTCTCGTGAGGAAACTATTTCTTTTCTTGGAAGCGAGCATACACAGGCTGCATCCAATCGAATCCTGTCGATGGCAGGAAGACGTTTCGAAAGATGGAGGTTATGGTGCAATCGGACGAGAGCATCAGTTGCCATTTTTTCCAAGAAATCAAATATCCCTGCCCATGGGTGGAGTGCGATATGGATTTCAATTAGCCGTTGCCGTTTGACAGAGCACTCAGGAGAACATGCACGGAAGAACGTATTCCATTACTTAGAAACGTTCTTCGAAGCACGATTATACACCATAGTTATGGTTTCCGGTGAACGGAAACGGAAACTGGAACAAATCGAAAACTTTTAATCGGAACCATTCCAGTTGTGCCAATAATTGATTGAATGTTATAATTTTTCCCCGTAAACCGTCACACGTCACAACATTTCCTCGACATGCCAACTCACATTCCCTTTTTTAGAGCTGGAAGTTATGCTGGAAATGTTCCACCCTGCATGCACAGCTAACCCAAAACAATTAGCCGGCACAAATTCATAGCGTCTCGTTTTGCTTTCGGCTTAATTTCCCACGTTTCTCGTTGCGATCCCACGACGGCCAAAATCATGCAACTTTGCGTCCAATCGTCGAACTCCCCACCATGTCAGCGTTTTATGTTACTGATTGATCGATAAACGTCCAAGCAGCTGCGAACAAATCGTGGATTGGATCATTACGCGACGACTCCCTCCCCATTAGGGCGCTAGCGTGCCTGGTTGGGAAAGCGTAATGGAAAATGGACACATAAACGTGGGGAAAAAAGCGAGGAAAAAGAAAAACGCAACCAAAGAGAAATGGCCAAAATCCCGGACACAAAACGTGAACGTGGCGTGGTCACGGGCGAAACTTTTTCTATTAACGTCACCGGGTTTATGTTCGGCGCTGCTTGAATGGGTAAAACGAATGACTGGGTAACAGTTGTGGCGTTATGGCCGAGGATTGTCGGGTGGAAATTCGGGAAGCTGGTTCGAAAGCTCGGTTTGAGCTCGAATGTTCACGAAAAGATACCACAAAAGGGGAGTGAACCTTTTTCGCCGAGAGAACCGAATGCGTTCACGTTTTGCATTCATTATTCGTTTATCTACTTTCGATTTATCATAAGTGACCACATCATTCGCTAGAAGCCACCCTCGTGTGTCTGTGTGTGGGGCTTCATGTTAGCCCTTCTGTCGCTTGCTGTTTCCGTTTATATCAGGTTTCTCCTTTTTTTTTCCTCGTGTCATTCTTAATTCTCCGCACTTGTTCCGGGTCTGGGGCTCCGCATCGTCGTGGTGCGGGATATTTATCTTATTGCTGCCGTCGTTCCGTTTGGGCGAGCTTTTCGATTTTTCTGTTCGCCTTTATGGCCATCAAACTCCTATCTAGAACAGATCCATCAAGATTATGTTCTATGGATGATGCCTTTTTTTTTTACTACACCCTATCCTGCGCCCAGCCTTTAACTTATCTACGGGTCTGTTTTGGTGCCACGTGGCTAAAGCCAACGTTTTCTTTCACTCTTACACACGCTTTCTCCGAAAATACAATCACTCCATCAGCGACAAGCCCTTTCTACCGTGATGGGGGGGGAAGGAGATAAAACTTCAAAGGACATTCGCGGTGTCCTTTCGATATTGCATCACCGTTGTGGGACCGTTGACCCTTTTGCTCGATCCTTTCGTTGGGGTTCGATTAGACGCACTTGAGGCTGGATTTCCAATCTCAACCCCTAAGTTCTAGCGAGTATTTACGAGCCAGCAAGGCGGGAAAATCCCAAACAGTTTACGGGCAGTTACTGTGGGTGGGATGGCGGTAAGTTAGGTGTTATTATTTTATCCGCAAAAAAAGCTCCCTTTCCTGCACCGCATCGTATCGTAAACAAAAGTAGACGATTAGATTGAACCGGCTAGCCCAAAATGACCCCTCCGGTGGTAATAAAATGAAGACTTATGTCGTTTTCTCGCTGGAAACAAGCCGCGTGAGCCGTCCTCGCAGCTTGTTAGGCTTAATTTCGTTTAGATTCATCTGTAGCGCTTCATCATACAGATGATCATTGTGTGACAATGGTAGAGAATTGATTTTTGGGATGTTATCAGAAATGATGTGTATGTGGCTTAATTCAATTCATCAAAGTAACATTTCACTTTTGAGTTTTTTTTTAGTAAAATTGCTTATTCCATTCTACTTAATAGCGTAAAAAAAACCGACTTGTATAACTTCCCGAAATTCTTGGAACTCGTGATGATGCAAACGCAAAAGTGGGTCACGAAGCCGTGAATATCACCCCCAGAAAAAAGGTGGATTAAGGTTCCGTTGCGCTTGAGCCAATGATTGGAATGATGGTGGACGTAATGGCTCGTTAACTGTTGGCAGATTTGCGCTGTCCGTCTATCGGAAAAAACGACTTCCAGCGTTCGATGGTGTCGTCTTGGGATGAGAAGTAGGAGAAAAAAAACAGCACAATGAAGCTGGAAAATCCTCTGAAGACATAATTACGTGCATTAGCAGATTGTTGGGGATTATGCCGTGTCGCACTGTGGAAATATGGCTACCCGTTGCCAAAGGGAATGCGATGCAACTGATTGGCAGTTTGACAGTTTTTTCTCTCGGTTTTCTCCCCCAATATTGCTGAGGAGATAAACGCAAGAGAACGACCTCAAGAACTCATTGCTCGAAAACACATTGATTGGTTACTAACAAATCAAATCTTTTTTCTCGTTTGAATGGAGGAAGTGTAATGGGATAGTGTTGATGAAGTGAGCTCTGAATGTTAATTAAACTGACCGGTTTTTGTTACAGCAAGTTGCACCAAGAAACTAACTACATTGAACGCCTTAAAGTCAGCATAACGCCTTTAGCACCATAAAACAAAATGCATAACGACAGGCGTTGGGATCAAGTACAGGGTGATTCGAGGGAAAATTCCAACAATTTTCATGGAAAACCTTGTTCTTTAAAAAAACAACACAGCACAGCCAATATAAATATAATTCCTCGATTAATCGTTATCTGCACCACGGTGGTAACTCTTTCTATCCGAAACCCACCCAATCGTGTCTGGAACGCCTCGACGTACGCAATGAATCGAAACAAGGAAAACTTTCCCAGCGGAAATGGCGACCGCTCTCGTTTTGCCAGAGATTTATAGCTTTGTTTATTTGATTAATGGCAATAAATCGTTATCTTGCTCGGCTGTAACTTCCCACGAACGCTAGCAACAAAGAAACTCTCCGTCCGTCCCGCCAAACCACAAAACGTTTACGCCTGCAGCCGCCCATTCGGGTGGGCGGAAACGGAACAAATGGACCGGACGTGGCTTGCGACACTTGGTTTTCATCATTTCTTTCGCATTGTTTCGTTCTTATTTTTTTTTCCGTGTCTTTTCGGCAACGGGCAAACCCATTGAACTTGTCCCGGCCAGCCCGGCCCGCTCGGCTCGAAGCTCTCCCTTTTTGCCGAGTGTCATTCGCCCTTTCGTTTTCGCTTTTTTTTTTGTTTAGCTCACTGCAGACGCCAGGTCTCGCCCTGTCATCTAATCAAATTGCGAATACCGTCAGAACATTCCGCAGCCGCATCGAGTGCTTTCCGAACGAGTCGTTCGCCGGGAAATTTATAACCTTCGAAAAGTCACACTTCAAAAGAAGCCACCCTGCCAAAGCCACTCCATTGCGGGGCGTTTGCTTTTTCCCCAAGCCGGCTTCTTATGCAGCCACCCCAGATCGGGCCACGAGGAGACAAACAATTACAACGACCTTTGGGCGAACGACCGCCTAGAAACGCTGCCAAGGAGCTTGGGTTTTTGCCCGCTGCCAGCGATGCCAACTGCCGAAACGGGGCAATGGATGTTTTCCCGCCCGTACGACTTAACGGGGCGCTGGCATATGCAAATGGAAGTGGAAACTATTACCGGCGCCTTGGGAGGAATTGAATTGTTGAACAAAAAAGAAAGGGTCAGTCCAACCGGGGACCGGAGCGCATTATAATTACTATCTTTCTCGATTCAAATGAAGCGTTCTGGGAAAAAGTTTTCGTTTGCAGTACCGTTGCACTTGCAGCTGCAATCGTAGTTTGAATTCGTTAAATGGGGCGTGGTTTTCTGGAATGATACACTCCTTGTGACATTTTCCTGCACGGGGCACAAGAGTTAGTGGAAAATTAATACAATGGCTTTCTTGCTGTGTTACAAAACAAAGGATAGTCGAGCTTGTTCTAATTACTTTTCAAACCTCTTGAACATTGCTCCTCGGATCGTTTTTCTGTTATAAATTTATAACGAATTGAATTTTTACATATATGGTATACTTTTAGGTAGCTTCTCTAACTAAGTAAGCTTTTATTTTACGTCAGTCGATGATTAGTTGTTTAACATACTGCATTATGCGTTTTTTACTTAATTTTTAATAATTTGTAATACTTAAAAAAAGAAGAATACTGTTTCTGATCATCTAATGAAGATCAAGAAAACAAAAAATAGCCATTTCGTATAATTTTGAACCAGAATGTAAAGCCAGAATGATGAGAAAATCATACATATAAGTGAGCTCATAAGATTAGCCTCAGAAATTGCTCAGTGCCGTGTAACGTGTGCGAATGGGTACTAATGGCACTGACTTTCGTTCCCTGGTAAACCACCATATTTAAATCCCTCATGGTTGCGATATCTCAATCGAGACACGCGTGCACGATATCAGAATGTGACGCCAAAACGACCCGATAGATGTTCTGACCTTGAGTCCTACACAAACGTGTCTTGCATTTTTAATTTTCTGTCTTTCCACTCCCCATTTCCGGCTACGCGGCTTGATAATTGAGCTTTTTAATTACATGGCAACAGCAAACCGCTCACCCGTAAGTCGCATCCTTTCTCGTCCTGACGACGCCGACGTATCATCCGGATCATACGTAGAGTAGCAGCCACTAATCGAAACGGAATAACACGCAGGACGTGGGCGCAGACAAGCCAGAGTGCTGACAATAAATCAGGACACCCACACTAGGGGATCGGTTCCGGCGGGCGATAAAATCTGTATCGCATGCTCGAGCTAATGCTGCGAGCCAAGCATCACCACAAAACCGGGAGCCGTGGCCGTACATTTAGCTATTCATCAGACTCATTATCATGTGCAACATTGACGGGGATTCCAGTGAAGGGTTCAGCGCGAGAGCGCCATTTGCCGGGACGTTTGTCGGGTTTTATAAGGCATTCTTATTCCCAAAACCCGTCGGGGTTTGGAAGGATGCGCAGAATAGCACGGCCCACGAGAGTGCGTAGTGGCTGCGCGAAAAGCGCCAAAAGGCACGACGTTGGCCCGTTTAACTATTAACGAAGGATGAAAAACACATCCACCGGCGGGAAACCGCCGCGAGGAGTGACAGCGTTCAAAGGAACTCGACGATGGGGTGATAAACTCAGCCCGGCGGAAGCAATCAACGTGATGAGCCTCGGTTGTAGTGCGTCTGCCACTGAGGCCGCATGTAAAGCGTGCCTTTTGATGCTCGCCGTCACTCAGCGCGCGCCGTCTAGACGCCGGGCCACTACTGCTGCTGGGAAGAGTGGTCTTTGTGTGCTGCGTGGAATAATTAATGGTAACCTCTATGATGGTGCCAAGGAATCGACTTGCCTGACGTTCCTTTACCGGGTTGCCCAAGACCGTGCCGGTTGCTTGTTTAGGTCGAGGTCTCGTTTCCGCTCGCCGGTGAATCCTTCCACCGGCGCCATTAACCGCAATACGAGATGCGCGAAGGCCACCGTATCCGGGCTTATTTGTGCTGCTGATGGGTTTTTGTAGTGATTTTCCAGACTCCCTTCCGCGTGGGTTTGACTTTGAACCAAAGCGAGTGCAGGTGATTCTGGGCGAAGCGATAGGAGGCTTACAAATGGGAGTTGGAGTGTTTTTTTTTTCTCTCCCTCCGACACAAACTTCCATCAAGGTAAGGGACGGTTATCAAGCCCCGTGCTGGCGGTTCATTCCGCGAAATAGGGAGGAAAAAAAAAAGCACATAAAACAATCAGGCACATCTTAAGGACCCTTTTTCGAAGGGAGGCAGAACCAGGCGGTTGGCAGGTTGATGGAGATGGTTACATTGTTTGTTCATTAAAGCAAAATCCAACCCCCGTAAAGTTCGCTGCTAATGATAATGGCCGTGATTAAAAGTGCGTGTGTGCGCCCACGGTTCGCATATACCAGCGTAAGCATAAACACATTCACACGCGTATAGGCACTCGTGCGGGGGCGCGAGTTGTGAGTTGTGCTAATTAGATGACAATGTTTGAATTGCCAATCTGTCATGAATAGTTTAGGAAGTTTTTGATGTAGGCAACCGTGGGGCGTGTTGTTTGCGGTGTACTCGAGTGGCTGGAAAAGCATGTTCCAGCTCGAAATATGTTCTAAAGCCACGTTCGATTGGCAGAGGGTGTTATGATCTAGGCTTAGAAAAGACGCACTGACATCGTGGAGGAGGATCAGTTTTTGATAGTATTTTTGAATTTATTCATTTTACATTTAAATGGGTACATTGCTCTTTAAAATTATCCTTGAAAATTATGCTCCACTCAATGCTAGGATTAATTCAGTAGACAAAATGCGCATCCTTACTTGTGTGTTTTAAATAATATATTAAAATTTTTTCCACCATCTTCCCAAAACACCATCGACGTGTGGACGGAAATTGGCCTGAGTAAGCATCCGTGAATCGGCTCCCTCGAACGAAGGACACTCGTCCTTCAGCACACCCGGCAGTCGGGGCCGCGGAAAAATAAATAAAGAGATTGAAACCAAAATATCCCGCCCGACCGTGCGTGCTAGACGCACGCCGCCGAATTGCCACTGAATTGCAGATTGGAAATTGTCATTCTCAACGGGCACTGCCGAACGAGATGAAGAAAAATGGTCGCCATCGGGTTCGACACATAAATTTTAATATTTTATCACAACCAACCCATTTGGCAGAGGGAGTGGGAGAATGTGAATAAAAAGAAAGAAAAAAAAGAATCACAAGATAGAAATGAAAACAGTTCTGGAAAAAAAGGGCAACGGCACGGCTCCCATAAGCCGGAATTGGTTTGATCACTTTTCCAGTCGCTTGGCTCTGGGGTGACGCATTCGGAAGAGATATTGGCGAAATGTTCGCCAGGATCGCAGGGCTGGCCTGCCCGGGCCCTTGACTGGCTGGACGAATGTTTTATGTCCTTTCGAGGCGGACATTGCAGTTGTTGTTGTCGTTCTAGGCTTTTGAGGCGCCGTGTCCCCTAAAGGCTGAAAGCGAGTTATGTATGTTTTATCAAACAACTTTTCACATATTGCAAGAAGACGGTCTGCGTTTGATGACGTGCTACAAATTTTGTTCATACGCGGAATTGGTTGGGGAGGACACAAAGAACCCAAAAAAAAAACTGAAACAAAAGAGGACGTTTCTGAGTGCGACCGGTTGCTTGGGATGTTGTCGCTATGCTGGTTTGTGACGCAACCGACACATGTTCGCCTGAAGTGCGTACCTAATTTATAGCGCGCAATAAAATTCGACAAACGGCCGATAAATATTGCGAACTGTCGAGTGGCAGCGAGGGGTTGAAACGTTTTTTTTAAGGAACGTAAAATTATCGTATTAACGTGCAGAATTACAAGTTTCTAATCTACATCCTTGTTTTATCACCGGTGCGTCAAAATGCACTAGAAGGTTGAATTTGTGAAGCCAACTCACACAACCGCTTGAGTTGAATCGCTTTGTGCCCTTTCGGGTGAATTGTGACAGAGTCGAAAAGGCTTCAAAGTTTCGCACAAACGTTGCATTCGACGACGTGATCGATTGTCCCATTTAGCACGCTCTCTGGAGCACCCGATATCAAAAACACCACTGGAGCACGGTCCTACGAAAGTCAACGAATTTTGTGCGCTTGGCAAAGTAACGAGCCCGGGTCGCGACGACCCAGCAGACGGGAAAACTTTTCCCCTGTGACGCGGAGTTTGATTATAATTCTATTAGTTCGTAATTTACTTACAAATTCAATTATGCCCTACGCGCCCGCGATGTCACCGACGGTCACATGGATCGTTTCCTGTCGCCAAACTATCCGCACCGTTCATCGCTTCAAAAGTCGAGGAAAGGAGAGCATTTTCCTGCATCACGAAGCTAATGAGCCGTGAACTTTGCTCGCTTGCTTGCTTGCTTTTTTCCATCCTCTCGCGCGTGATGCTGTTTTTCGGAACTGTCTCGTGTCGCGCAACGAAGTTTACTGGAGAGGTAGAAAAATATGACGCCGTTCATTTGTACGATGCTCGAAAGTCTATCTTATCGACGCGCCCGGAACGGTTGTTGAGAGTTTTAAAATGGCACCAAAGTGTCAGTAAAGGGAAAGAAAACTTAAAGTTACCATTCACTCTATCGGCAACTCCACTCAGTACGAGTTTCGAAGTTTTACTTGAGCTCTATAGCACGATCAAAACGAACGTACCGCTGGAGGGTGCTACAATTAGAGCAATTTATTTCCAGCTCACCATATTGCTGGAGATAACACTTTTAACTCCAACACTATCATAGAGAAACCTTCATATCCTTTACGAAAAATGCTACAATAACCGTCAGATAAGTGGATATTTAAAGCATCGAAATCACGCCAGCTGCACGGAGAAAGACGCTGGTTGACTGGTTTAATTTAATTGCACTATAAAACGCGACACAGACAAGCATCAGCACCTGAAAATCAAGGCTTTTAAATTGCTTAAAAACATTCGCTGATCCACCGTTGGTACCGGTGTGTTGGCCCATCCCTTGTGATCAAACATGGCAACCATCAGTCGTAATGGCGATCAGGATAAAGATATCTATCAGCAGTTTTTTCGATTTGATTTTGCTGAATCGTGCCCATTCAAGCAGCGTATCGCCGTTTCCATCGTGCTCGAGCGTTTGTTAGCAAAACTTCACGTAATTGGCACGACTTCGGGACTAAACGGTTACGCCTCGCGTAATGTGAATTTAAATTTTATAACCCCATTTCGATTCTTCGGTGCGAATTGAGGCGCCCGTTTCGTGACGACTGGGCGCGATTTCTCGATTTACTCAAATGTGCATTGTATTTTGTTTTTCTTTCAGCAATAACCGTACATCTCAAGCGTTGTTTTTTTTTCTAATGCGAAACCCGTTTTGTTTTCTTCTTTTGCTCTTTTAGGTAAGTGTTGGGCTGCTCAACGTTGCCTGATTCGTCCTGCCAAGCAGCAGCATGCTGAGATAAGTGGTGGTACCATTTAATTTACTTAACATCGGCTGCATTCCGGCTCGGTGACCATTCCATGGTGTTGATGGAAGCTTGCGATCAAATTACACTCGACCCCTGCCGGGTCGGGTGCATGAAGGTCGTGGCTTTATGAAAAAGGTTTCTAGTAACAATATCACGTGAAATTACAACCATTCTCAATGGAACCGATGCTAACGTGCCCGAATGCAAACGGGGATATTTTGAAGGCAACCCACCCGGGAGCTTTCGATGAAGGAAAAGCTACGTACCGTTGGGTATCGTGTCTTCTTCATGGCCCAGCTGATGGGACGTGACGGGATCTCTATCTTGGAAAATGCCCGCAGGAATGGCTCATTGTACCATTTCACTGCCAATGCAGCTGATGAGCACGATCTGTTAAGTTGTTAAAATGATCTCGATCTTCATCGCAATCATTACGCTTGGTGTAGCGGAGGTACCCTTATTAGCTGCCTTCTCCCATAATTTCTTTGGCTTATGCTGCTGCAATAAGCAATCATCATAAGGTGTTACGTTCGAGGGGAAGCGATTCAACAGCGAGAAACACGGTTCGGCGCTCGGAGGAAAAGGTATTTATATGGCTCGATTATTTTCAATTTTATAGCAACGTCCCGACGCAGTCAGCACCTTTGAGAGGAGCGAGCAATGTTTGAGAAGAATGCTCAATTGAAGCGATTGCACGAGAAAACAAACGTAAATGCAACTATGCGAGAGTAAAAATAGGACATAAAAACAGGCTAATGAAGTGAAAGAAACAAATAAATGGTGTTCTGAAGCATTGTATGAGTATGCACAGGTATTTTGATTAAAAAAAACCATTATTTAAGCTTGTTCTATAAGTGTGGCCAAGATGATAAAGGTCAATGATAAATTTTTAATGCCATGTTCGCTCAATTCTCACCATTTTTGTTTGTCTTGTCGTTAGCTAAAAAAATACGAAATTTAATTTATGCCTTAAGGAATTTCTACGCAGGATAACGTCAACTTCCTGTCTAATAAATGCGACCAGACCTAGCCACTCATAAATGCGTCCAGCTAATTCCCCTTACGAAGCAATTCATTGTCAATTAGACACGAAAAACCAAGCGCTTCACGGTTCACGGCTTCTACGAGGCGTTCCAGCAGCACGGTACAATTCATTCGCCCTTCGGATTTAGATTTGGCCAAACACGAACCCTCTCACAGCTTTCCGATGGACTCAGTTTTAGCCCTTTGCCCTGGTTGAGGGCCGGTTTCGTCAACCGTGTACCGGGAAAGTTCGGAAACGCGCCCAGGAAAGAAATCTAATTACTGCGTACAATCTGGCTCAAGGAGCCGCCGGGGAGCTATGCGGCAAAAATTTCAATATTCATAATTGGAAAATATTGCGTAAACTTCATTAGCGCACCATTCTTCGACGTGCTGGCGCTGCTTTGGTTCCTTGAAGTGAGCCAAAGCAGAGGCTGAAGCAAGCAACAGCTCGAAGGAACCCAATGTGCGATGTGGGTTGTGTAAACGATCTCAGGTGTGTGTGTCGGTTTGGGTTTAGGGAATAATGAAGCCCTTCACGAAGCAGGTGGAAAGTGAGGTCGACCCATTCAGGGAAGCTTTCTATCTTCGGAACTCTTCTCCAGCAGGCGAAAAATGTGTCGACAACGGCTAATAGCTCGTTACCATTTCGAGCTGGTATGGTTGGTCGTCTCGTCCGCTCGGGCACTAATGTAAGTGCTTTCTCAATTTTCCGTTACCCTGGGCGGACATGATGAATCGCTACTCAGCACTATCCTGTCTCTCTCCACGCAAGTTTGCAGCGTATGGAGAGGGTGTTGAATTTTTGACGTTCCATTAACTCTATTAAGTTAATTATTTGCTGAAGTATTTTTGGCGCAGGTTGGGCCGGGCAGGGATGGAGCTTTTTCTGCTTTCCTGTCATCATAGCGTGAAGGATGAGATGACAAGCTCATGCATGAAACGACCGAAAGCCATCATGTTCAAGTGTTGAAACTGTTGTAGCATTAGGGATGCTTGAGTGCCAGGCGAACGTACCGTCACGTATCAAAACAGTGCTTGTGGGGAATATTAAATTGATCAGAATAGGTCTTGGGGAAGGTTTTTTATAATGTTTAGAAAACATTTAAATACAAAACGTGTTCAAATAAATTGATTTTCATTCCTGTTTATAACTAAAAAACAATTTCGTATTCAATGAATTTTCCAGAGCTTAAATGCGCTCTATATAAAATTTATAAATACGGGAATGTAGAGAAACAGCAGCGCTTCCTTCCTTTTAAAGGACCTTTACGAGAGAAAGCGCATGGTGCTCAAAATAGAAAAGGACCGATGGATCAAATCGGATTAATTTAATTAGCCAAATCACATCCCTACTTAGTCGATTCAATTATTTGCACTTTTGAGCCATTCACATCATTTACGACCGATGCTGGCGGGAAAGGACGAGAAACAATCCTTGCCTTCCCACGGGGATCTTTGGGTCATTTTCGATGATTTCGATGTTAACGATGAAACATCCTTTAAGCCGGACTTTACATTAATGCGTTTGCTTTGTGGTGATGTGATTGCACATGTGTGGCATATGTGCGCCGATGGAAAATGTTGTGTTAATTGATTTTAGTCTACCCATTTTGCTGCTTGCCCACTGCACTCCCCGAGCTCCCACGCGCGAAAGGAGTGGATTTGTTTGTACTCCCGTTCACGTGCCGTCCCCTGGGGGATACTCGATGGGGTCCCTTTTACTTTTGCCAATTCCCGAGACCGAAGCAGCTCGAGTCCTTTGTAATCTAGTTAATGGGCCAGCCAGTGCCAGAAATTGCATATTTATGAAGGTGCGGTTAGAGCACCGGGCCTTCTATCGCCCAGTTCAACGTGCATCGAGCGTAAGTTTGTAGCCGCCGACAAACCGGGCACATTTAATTGCTTTCGGTTATCCAAAGCGTCCTTCCTTGGGTTATTCCGAGTGGCCCTTCGATGGAGCGTCTTTGTAAGTAAAGAGCTAATTGTTTGGAATTGTGTTTGTGATTTGTCGGTAGCGTGGAATTGGAATTTCTAATGTTCTACTTGAGATAACGTTATTCGCAGCGGTATTTAATGCATTTTTGCTGGTGTATTTTATTTTAGCTAGAAAATAAACAAAATCAGTTCTACATATTGCCTCGGACATTTGACATTTTCCAGCCTCTATTCACGAGGGTGTATTTATCCTGTCCTACTTTCTAACTTGTCGGACTGGCAACATGCACCATTTGCGATGGTGTTCAAATCCTACCCACCTCAATGCGTGCGAAACTAAATCGTGCTAAATATTGACATTTATTTGACACTCTCCCATCGTCCCTGAACGCCTCACAGCTCTCGACACAACCTGCCACGGCTCGTTTCACCGTTCCGGGCGACCGATTTGTGGTTTGCACAGTGCGATAGCCACCTTCCGGGGAGGCCCGCTCGAGGCTCAAGGATAGACCGAAAAAGATGCCCAAGATCAGGCTGTTGCGTAATATTCCGTCAATTAGCTACGGGACAAGCGCGCTGGCGTGGGGACCGTTTTTCCCGGAACCTACTACGGACCCGGACAGCTTTAAGAAGCTTACGGATGCGGCCGTTCGGTGGTCGTGGTCATCCCGAGTGACCGAGGATGGTAGAAATTAGTTCCATACGTGGCTAGCGGCTCGAATTCTAGGAAGCCTCCAACCGGTGTACGATACCGTGGGTCGATGGTTTGGGGTGCATTTGTGGCCCAAAAACGGGTGTTGAATTCATTACGTTGTTCGGCCGGACACCCGCACACGGTTCTGTAGGTGGTGACCTCCTGGGCAGCATGCGATTCTACCCTTCACGATTCCGAGAAGCAGCAACCTGCGAGGGTGACCGAACGAACCACGGTGGAGATGGTAATTAACCTCAATTATGAAAAAGGGACTATTTATAGGCAACAACAACGGGAACCAGTTGGTTATGGTAATTTTTGGTTTTCCCAGCTAGTGCACCGTTTCGTTCGGTTTCTTTCTTACCTTAGCCACTTCACAGCTAGAAGGTGGTTCATTCAAACGCCGAGTGAACGACCTGGTGAAGAGGTGAAACAAACGACAAACGACATGGTTTCAGATTTTCTGGCTGAGGCTGAGATTTTGTCGCTAACCGCGGCAACCGCAACGAGCGACACCGAATCGGAGAGTGCGATGGTTGAACAGGGAGCAGAAAAGAAACTATGTTTGCTGGAAAATCGAAGCAGCGTTTTCCATTTTCTTTAATAGCCGGTCCCGAAATAATACATTCGAGGAACGCACCGTGTCTACAGGGAGATTCTATACTCTTATGCAACAGTTTTCTTTTACCATTGTGTTTATTCCTAAATAATGGCGTAGAGAAAGTTTTTAAATTTTCAAAGTCGCTACAGAATCAGAGCATTGTTGTATTGATTTTTTTTAATACCACACTCGTAGGATTGTCTCGAGAATATTAGTACACAAGCCCTAGACGTTTATCAAACAAGGCCAATGTTTGATGAGCTTGTTAGTCAAAGGACTAGTAGATTACGACATTGCTTTTAAAATTACATCATAAATTAAGCTTGAACTTCTTCAAAGAAACTGTTGATTGAAAACTTATTGCAAATTGGTCGGTCCGGACGGTCGGCTGCTAGAGAGTGTTGAGTTAAAAAAAAACTAAAAAATCTAACGACTCACCCATCACCAGAAAAGCAATAGTGATTGATTTGACTTTTCCTCGTCTTAATCGGATTGCGGAACCTCCCGCATCCTGTCTTCAAACGATAACGACACTGAATAATTACCTGCTGTGAAGGATTTGGATTTTTTGCGTTCCACTTCGACAGCGTTTCCCTATCCCAATTGCAACCGAATCCTCACGCCGTAAGAGTAATGAAAGAAAAGTGTGTGTAACTACACCAGGCAAGAAGGCATGTTTGGTGGAGATTCTTGCTGTCAGGAACATGATTAATTCTCGGTTTTGCGCGCGGAAAAAATCTTTTAACGGGGCTTCTCTTCCTCACGACAAACCCGGTCGCGCAAAACCGGCAAAAGGATGGCGCTTGCTTTTGTTTTGCAAGCTTAAAATTCATTTATCATGCCTGGCACGAACATGGTAGTATATGACAGCGCTTGCGGTGAATGCAGAAAATGTTAAAAATTTCCCCGAAGACACTGGAAAAGCAAATCATCAAGTTTCCGTCACCAGCGGACTTTACTTTGACGCATTTTCCGCAAGAAAGTAAAAATGTAACGTTTACTTTAACAGAGAAGAAAAAGAGTTCATCTCAAAACGCTTACAAAAAAACAGTCTTTCATGTTTCGTGGGCTATTTCACCGTGATTTCGCTGCTGGACAGCGTTCTCTTACGTTCTAGTTTAAAAGCCATTCTCATGTCGTTTTACCCCACTCCACACGAAGTCTGAAAAAAAATCAATACTGTAAATGCGCTGGAATTGTAGATTACACATCGCCGGTCCGTTACCCGTTGCGTGTCGTTCTGTCACTCCGGGTCCGAGGTCCCTGAGGCTTGTAAAAAAAAAAACGACCGTACCATCTCAGCTGGAAAATGTTCCACCGAACCGGAAACGTTCTTCTATTTTACGCTAACCGCAGCCGAGCAGGCAAACACGGACCCAGGTGCAATGGGACACTGACGCAACACGAAACCTCATTATGGCCGACGGCCTGCTGGGGATGAACCCGAGCACCATCTGCGCCCGAACCTGACAGGCAGATGGACTCGGGATTATGGCCTGCGGCTTACGTGGGAAGGAAACGATTAGATTAATAGCGCACCGTACCTCGGCGGATGCCTCGCGCCAGTTTTCGGCCAATGCCGGGTAAGATAAGGGCGCTGGAAAACGCCCCGAAACCTGTCGCCAACATTTTCCAAAGATAATTATCCCGTCGAGGACCGGAAAATGACACTTATTCGTATTTTTTTCTCGCCGCGGTTTTGTTCGTTGGCTTCACACGTTAGGCTTGCGTGGATTATGTCTCCGTCCATTAAGTGTGCAAGTAGGTTGTCGAGTATGCTCCGTCGACACCTCAAGGTCGTTGTCCCAATTCAGAAAATTCAACGCTGTACGGGCGTACCGGCTTCCGGGTGGTTCTTGGAATTCAGGAAAATAAACTAACGCGGCCATTTTCGAGGGGAAAATTTTGTGACTTGAACGTTTTTGTCCTGTGCCCAGAGGTGCACTGAGGGTCGGTTAGCCTGCGCTAGAAAGGCAATTTTCCACTTCCTTCCCTAAAATCACAACCTCCAGCGATGGGTGAGCTTCTTTCGAAACTATTTTAGTTTTCCCGCACTTCGAATTATTTGCGGTAAGCATTTTTTTTCGAGGCCTTTCGGTCAGCTTGAGTAGAGCGATACGGAATAGTGCGACCTTTGCTGTTGCTTCTTAAAACTCCGCGTGAACTCCTTGTAAAGTTCCAGTTTAATTAAGGATTTGAATATGGTTGGGATATTATTTCGTAAAGTCATTGGAAATCTTTGTTTCGTTGGTTCAATAAGTGTTTCACAGGGTCAAGGATTAATCAAAGGCCTGAAAAGAATTGATCACTTATTCTATTACATAATTAAACTATTTTTGTGGTCGGAAAAAGACAAAATTGTTATTAAATAGACTAATATTCGTGTATCAAAATATTAGTTACCCATTGATTGTTAATATTGTTGCGCTAGGAACTGAAATCGGAATAAATAAAAGCAATATTGAAGTTTTCTAAAATTTAGTGTTTCAATTGCATAAGCGCAAACTCCCATTGCTGAATAATTAATGTTCAGCTACAAATTTAACAAAGCCAATCGAAGAGAAGCTCTCAAGAAAATTGCTAACCGCACGAGAAATAAAGTCATTAGGAAGAGCAAATTTGCATAAAACTAATCGAATTTGACAGAGCAAAAAGCCTCCGCTGTCCTCGAGGAATTGAATTGTATAATTTATTCCTTCCGTGACACAAAACGTGATGCATTCTCGTTATAGTTTTTTTGCTTTCAGCGTGTTACCTATTAAACACGTCTAAATACAGGGTACAAAAGTTATTTGCACCGTATAAATTGGATTTCTGCATTTGTCATACCTCGGAGAACTTTTTACCTTTTCTATCCATTGTGTCCTGAATAAATTTTTACTGCTTTATGGCTACAAAGTACAAACGTATGTAAACATTTTGCGTTTTCTTCTATTATCGATTTTATAAGACATTAGCTCCTTCACAGTCCTTCAAATTTAAAAAAAAGGTCAAAAAATTGTCACCCTTTTTTATTTGTGGTTTGGAAAAAACGTGCTCTAAAGTTCATAAAATTCAAAGTATTTATTCTTTTTTGTTGGGATTAAATGCTAAAATATGATAATTGGTTCAATGTTTCAGAAAATAAGTTAATAATTGCTTGATTGTTTTCAATATCAATGAGTTCTATTTCAAATTATAACATAACTTAAATTTCATCGTAGTTTTCTTTTGCCTGGAACAAGTAATTCTATTAAGAGTCTTTAATATTATTTAGTTTGTTGCGTAGCTTCTACCCGCACTTGCTTCTGCACAAACTACAAACTTTGCACTTTAGTTACTTGAGTCAAAAAGATCAACAAAACCTTTCCAAACCTCCCACAAAAGGCACACGAATCCCTCAATCCGATAGTTTTCAGTCATACCAAACGCCAGCTGAGGAGCAACAAATGCACAAAAATCAAGCTCACGTGGTCTCGTCGCTAAGCGGTGTCGATTCGGCGTCGCATTTTGAACGCCAAAATCGCCAAATTTGAATTCGCTAGTAACGAGAGATCATGCGTTGAGGAGGTTACATGCACCAGCCGGATAACCACACCCAATTTAATGGATTTCCCCTCCAAATGTTATCAGTACATATTGCCGATCTTTCCGGCGCATGATAATCAGCATCCCATCTCATTTGCTCTCGTTTGCTATCGATCGCATCGTTCTAAGCACACTGTAGGATATTATTGAGCGTCTTATCTTACCGGCCATAATTCGGTCGCAGTTTTTTGTCGTTCATAATAAATTATCTGGCTGCGTACATTAAATCCTTTTTCGATAGGAAACAAAGCAGCAAAAGGTGAGGAATAAATTTCTGTTATATAAACCATTGCTCCCCATAACATTGAGCATCTTTTTATCACAAAACTATATGAAAATAGCGGGATAATCAAACACGGTGGCCAACAAGCATGCAGTATTCCATAGTGCAGCAATGTCTACCTCCTAGGCTCGCCTGGTACAAAATATAAGTAGCTTGTCCTTGTTGCGCTCACGTGTTGCTCAAGTTATCCGAAATAGTAATCTTTAAGCCTTTGGCGCACGCTTTTTATCACCATTGCCAACTGAGGCGTCGTTGCGCGTGGTTCATGCGAACGATTATTTCAGATTTCGTAGCGCACGTGCTAATCGGGAGGATTTCGACGACGGATTTTGAACGCCAAAATCGCCAAATTTGAATTCGCTAGTAACGAGAGATCATGCGTTGAGGAGGTTACATGCACCAGCCGGATAACCACACCCAATTTAATGGATTTCCCCTCCAAATGTTATCAGTACATATCGCCGATCTTTCTAGCACAAGCTAATCAGCATCCCATCTCATTTGCTCTCGTTTGCTATCGATCGCACAGTTCTACGCACACTGTAGGATCTTATTGAGCGTCTCATCTTACCGGTCATAATTCGGTCGCAGTTTTTTGTCGTTCATAATAAATTGTGTGGCAACGTACATAAAAAGCTTTTTCGATACAAAACATAGCAGCAAACTGTGTGCGATAAATTTCTGTTACTCAAACCATTGCTCCCCATATCATTGAGCTTCTTTTTATCACAAAACTATATGAAAATAGCGGGATGATCAAACACGGTGGCCAACAAGCACGCAGTATTCCATAGTGCAGCAATGTCCACCTCCTAGGCTCGCCTGGTACAAAATATAAGTAGCTTGTCCTTGTTGCGCTCACGTGTTGCTCAAGTTATCCGAAATAGTAATCTTTAAGCCTTTGGCGCACGCTTTTTATCACCATTGCCAAATCTGGCGTCGTTGCGCGTGGTTCATGCGAACGATTATTTCAGATTTCGTAGCGCACGTGCTAATCGAGAAGATTTCGACGACGAATTTGAACGCCAAAAGCGACAAATTTGATATCGTGAGTAACGAGAGACCATGCGTTGAGGAGGTTGCGTGTACCAGCAGGATTCCGATCCGAAAATACTTGGTACTCATGAGTTACCCAATCAAAGGATTTCCCCTCCAAATGTTATCAGTAGATATTGCCGATCTTTCTAGCGCATGCTAATCAGCATCCCATCTCATTTGCTCTCGTTTGCTATCGATCGCACAGTTCTACGCACACTGTAGGGTCTTATTGAGTGTCTCATCTTACCGGTCATAATTCGGTCGCAGTTTTTTGTCGTTCATAATAAATTGTGTGGCAACGTACATAAAAAGCTTTTTCGATACAAAACATAGCAGCAAACTGTGTGCCATAAATTTCTGTTACTCAAACCATTGCTCCCCATATCATTGAGCATCTTTTTATCACAAAACTATATGAAAATAGCGGGATAATCAAACACGGTGTCCAACAAGCACGCAGTATTCCATAGTGCAGCAATGTCCACCTCCTAGGCTCGCCTGGTACGAAATATAAGTAGTTTGTCCTTGTTGCGCTCACGTGCTGCTCATGTTATCCGAATTAATAATCTTTAAGCCCATGCCGCACGCTTTTTATCACCATTGCCAAATCTGGCGTCGTTGCGCGTGGTTCATGCGAACGATTATTTCAGATTTCGTAGCGCACGCTGCTAATCGGGAGGATTTCGACGACGGATTTTGAACGCCAAAAGCGACTAATCCGATATTGTGAATAACAAGACATCATGCGTTGAGGAGGTTGCGCACCTGCGCCATGTGCTTAAAGATTACTATTCCGGTTAACGGGAGCAGCACGTGAGCGCAACAAGGACAAGCTACTTATATTTTGTACCAGGCGAGCCTAGGAGGTGGACATTGCTGCACTATGGAATACTGCGTGCTTGTTGGCCACCGTGTTTGATTATCCCACTATTTTCATATAGTTTTGTGATAAAAAGATGCTCAAAGATATGGGGAGCAATGGTTTAAATAACAGAAATTTATCGCACACAGTTTGCTGCTATGTTTTGTATCGAAAAAGCTTTTTATGTACGTTGCCACACAATTTATTATGAACGACAAAAAACTGCGACCGAATTATGGCCGGTAAGATGAGACGCTCAATAAGATCCTACAGTGTGCGTAGAACGATGCGATCGATAGCAAACGAGAGCAAATGAGATGGGATGCTGATTAGCATGTGCTAGAAAGATCGGCGATATGTGCTGATAACATTTGGAGGGGAAATCCATTAAATTGGGTGTGGTTATCCGGCTGGTGCATGTAACCTCTTCAACGCATGGTCTCTCGTTACTAGCGAATTCAAATTTGGCGATTTTGGCGTTCAAAATGCGACGCCGAATCGACACCGCTTAGCGACGAGACCACGAGGGCTTGATTTTTGTGCATTTGTTGCTCCTCAGCTAGCGTTTGGTATGACTGAAAACTATCGGATTGAGGGATTCGTGTGCCTTTTGTGGGAGGTTTGGAAAGGTTTTGTTGATCTTTTTGACTCAAGTAACTAAAGTGCAAAGTTTGTAGTTTGTGCAGAAGCAAGTGCGTGTAAAAGCTACGCAACAAACTAAATAATATTGAAGACTCTTAATAGAATTACTTGTTCCAGGCAAAAGAAAACTACGATGAATTTTAAGTTGTGTTATAATTTGAAATAGAATTCATTGATATTGAAAACAATTAAGCAATTAATAACTTATTTTCTGAAACATTGAACCAATTATCATATTTTAGCATAAAATCCCAACAAAAAAGAATAAATACTTTAAATTTTATGAATTTTCGAGCACGTTTTTTTTTCCAAACCACAAATAAAAAAGGGTGACAATTTTTTGACGCTGTTTTTTCAAAATTAAAAGACTGTGAAGGGGTGAGCCCAAACTGCCCAAGCACTGCTCTTGCAAATTAGTAGATGCACAATCAATAAGCTGTGTGATTTATTAAAACAAAGTTACAACATATTTTGAATAAATTGTAGAATTTTTTATTCTAAGTTATTTCAAATCAAAGCATTATTTTATTATTGAATCGTCTGGATTATTCATTTTGAATCGTACAGAAAGTGAAACATGCTGGATGATTAATAATGTTTTATTTCTCAGTGCTCGACTACAGTTATTGCATGTTAAAATTTATAATTAATGGCTATTTGAGCTAGATTTGGAAAGCGATGAAAGATGTAGCAATATTATTAATTGCTGAAAGATTAAAATGTCTGTTAAACAAGTGAGTTTTCCATCAATCAGTTTCATGTTGATGATTGATCGACTCTCGGTTCCAATGTTTCTGTTACGTAATACCATCGAATGTTAAATGAATTCCAGCTCCATAACATTTCCTCAAAAATTCGAATGTTTATGCAACTCTGCATCGCTATCATGAGTTTATTGCAAGCGATTGCGGGTTGCATTCAGGACAAAAGGGTAACAAACCGGCAGCGTTCCATCGACCGGAGATTACGCTATGATATTTCATTTCGATTCAAGCATTTCCGTCGGCACTTTTCCCCCGAACGCGGATGCGAGCGCCCGTCTCGTTTACACATCAGCCAATTGTTGAGAGAAATTCGAAATCCTTTAAACGGATCCGCCTCGCTTTTAATGGAAATACGATACCATCGTGGGGATGCATTTCGAATGCCGACCGAGGACAGCTTTGTTGTGTCAGTACCCTCGCGACCCGTTTCGCGCGTCTATCCGTGTATTTATCGATACTTTCGGAGTTGATGTAAAAACCTAAGCGCACTAGAACACCGCCATGACCAGGACAGCTCCGGTTGCGAAAGGGCGATTGCATGAAATCCGTCGCCATCCATTAGCAAAATCATGGCCGGCTTTCACACCACACTGGTTACTGGTCTGTTGCGATCGTTAAAGCAACATTTTGCGCTCCTGCACGTGTACCCGCGCAGGGACAATCCGAACTAGGTCGGGGGATTTTCCGCGGTACATAAAATTCCAATTCCTATAAAAATTTACTACGTTTGTCGTGCAGTGGGTTGTTGCAACGGTGAAAATGCGGTTGCGGTGTAGGGATTGCGCAGCAAACCTGCAGCTGAGCTTTTTTATTCCCCCAGCTGGAAATTTCGATAAAACTGTCAGTATGCTGTGGGACACCGCATTTTTTGTCGTTCAGGAATCATTTCACTATGATTAGAGGACTTTAGAGAACGTACCTTTGATACGCTATTGGGTTTGCGTCTAAATACTCTTTTCCTTTTCCATACGGATGGGTACGATATTTTAATTCATATGAAAAATAACGACTTATTTAAACCAGCAAAAAAAAAGGCTGAGAAAACTTGGTTGGTGGAAACTTGGATATTAAAGTCTCATGCAACATTGCTTCTACATTTTACTTTGTTTCCCCACGACATTAAAAGCCGCATTCTCAACACTTTGCTAAAACAGCGAGTGGATCACAACATTCCGTTATAAAAGATACAACCCTCTTTCCCGTTTTATGAACCAAGCTGGACTCAGCCATAATGAGAGCATTGCCAGTGGATATCTTATGGCTATAAAATGTACAAATGTCACTATTCTGCTGGCAATAAAATCCCTCAAAATGCAACGCCAGCAGCACTCAAAAGTACTTGGTCCGGTACTGACGGTAGCAAAATCCATCATCATCAGTTTACGTTCCGTCAGTTTACCGTCGGATCGTGACAAACTATTTCGAAGGCTCCCCACAAGATCGGCTCCAGTGGCTTCAGGAATCTCGATTATGATCCGAACCTAACGAAGGTTACGTGTATTCGTTGCAGGAATTCGAGAGTGCTTGGACGCCGATATGTAATAGATGCTCTAAAATCCTTATGTACGCGATGCGGCCAAGATAGCGAAATTCAAGTGCCAGAAACTTTCAGGAACGATATTTTGGGGTGTGCAGATAAAACGGCACTGTCCCGTATGTGAGATGCATATTTCATGTATGAAAGAAAGTGTTTCGAAATGAAATGGAGTTTTCCTGCCAACAAAGACATTCAAATCATTCGAGGCTTTAATATTGACCGTAGTACGCATTTATGCATTAACTTTACATCTAGTAACAGAGAAGACATTCCATTTGAAACGGTCATAACATCTTGGAAAAGTTTATGTGTTTCATAAAGTGCTTCAAAATATTCTTTTGAACAGATTATTTGGTCAGTCATAGCATCAGTCAGTACGCATACCTAGAAAATAAATCTTCAAAATTTCACTTTGATCTGCCTGCTTGCTGACATGAAACCTCCCATAATCTGCCAAGATGTTCCTTTTTGACAAATTAAAACCACTCCAAATGTATACCAGCGTTCGTTTGAACGATTCTGCTGCAAAAAGAAACATCGAGCTACGTTAGCAAATCGCTAAGCTAAATATCGGTTAAGCATTTTTTAAGCAACCCTTAAGAAAAATGGAAAACATCCATCATTTTAAGTTACAAGGAAACGCCATTATGTATTTCACTTCCCATTAAACTCACGATCAAATCTAAAAGTAGGCAGATTTTGTCAGAATAAAGCCCACAGAAACCCCGTGGTCGTGTATTTCTTGTTGGTTTGAAAAAGTTTAAAAATTGTTTTTATCGATATTATAGTGAAAACTCCTAAATACAAGAAGTGTTTGATATTTGAGTTGTGTTTAAAGATTTAAAATGCATAGAAAATGATTTAAAAAACATATCAAATTAAATAAGATTGTAAATAAAATTCAATTCCTTGAAACTTGTATCAAGCAGTATTGAATAAAATAGACGTAGTGGCGGAAAGTATCTGATGGAAACAAATGCCCACTGCATAGGATACTTAAAAAGATGTTTTCCATTTCTCTTGAATTCCATTTGAGATTTTATCGCATCGCTGAACATTGAGTTCATAACCCATGGTTCCAATGGGTTTCTTCACGGCCACGAAGGAAGCGCATCGGTTGTTCTCTCGTACACGTTGTAAACAATCCGGAAAAATGTGTTCACATTACTATTTGCATCACGTACACTGCCCGACTTTAAAGCGTAGCCGGAAAGATTGCGCTTTTTCAAGAAGTGAAACAATAAAAAATAATAAGACCGTGAAAAGGGTTCACAGGGATTGAAAGGGTTTTCTGCTATAGGAAGATACGTTTTTTTTTCGTGTTGTTTTGCTCCAAACGGTTTGGTCCTTATGGTCGAAGGTCGAAGCCATTTTCAACCGAACCCACCATCAGGCTAATTAAATCTCGTGCAAGCGGGAATGTTTTACAACAGATTTTAGCTCTCCATTACGTCGTCAACTGATTTTTAGTAGATTGGTATCATATTTATCAATGTGTTTTCCTCAAATTTATTCAATTTTTTCGTGCATTTTTTTTGCACGAATAAATGGTTGATGTGTTTCAGTATTTTACTTTACAGTAATACTACCTAAAAGCGCATTAAAACACATTATTTTGCATGTTGACGCCTTAATTTTTTCACCGTTATTATCCCCATCCTCAAAGTTCTTATCGATAAAGCTCATGATTATTGAAACCATATTTGCGCATCAGTACACTCCAACCACCGCGTTGGATTTAAAATGACGATAAATGACGTGTTACGATTACGGTGGAATTAATTGGGATGATTATTATTTTTATTGCCACTCATCCGCAGTGATGGGCGCATTGCGATAACGGTGTGAGTTTTGTGGGCATTTTAATTTCCTACCACACCAGAATTTCATTCACATTTCAGTTCTCGGAGAGATGAACCGGTCGGCCAATAAAGCCAATGGGATCAGCTTTCACTTGCCAGAAGGTGTTTGAAGTTAATCGATGTTTAATATCAAGCCTGTTTAAATAATTAAACCATTAAGTTAGTCAATCTCGTATTGTATTCACGCCGGTGTATACTACTGCAGTGATGTTCCTCGGGGCGTAGATTTTTAATAACGTTAACGAACCTAGAGTCCAGCTGGCCACCATCGATTGCCAACGGGGCAATAGAGTCAATAATAAAATATACGATGTGTGGAATTTATTGCCCCACATTTAAGTGTGACATCAGCAGCCGGCTCACAGATGCTACTAAATCACTTTAATGCAATCTGCATCAAACGGTATCACCAAACCAGGGAGTGCACTCACGCGGGCAGTTGAACCAGTGTGACACTGCTATAATGACATAGCGCCATCTTTGACATTGGTTGGCTTTAATTTTCCGGTCAAGCCCATTATCGGTGGCCCCATTATCGTTTGTTACTGTCGACGGATTTCACACCACGAAGGCACGAGCTGTGATACCTTATCGAATTGTCAATATCGTGCCTTCATGTAAAATCACGTATCGCGAAACGAGTCGATTTTCCGATAAATAGAACTACCATATGAATTAATGAACTTTTGATATTTTTGATTACGTTGAAGAAAGCATATGGTAGATGATAATGACGTGATAATTGAAGAACATTGAACCAAACGTTCGATGTTTTTCTTTCTATTATTTTTTAAATATGTCATATTTATTTTTGTTATTGTTTATATACGTCATTATATTATGTTGATTTTATTGAAACTCCACACCTATCTACACTCAAATAATAAAAATATTTGTTTGCTATAATCAAAGCACACTTGTTATTGATAAGTACTGGGCGCCTCCATCACAACAGTCATTTTTATCACATGCCTATATTGATACATATTTACTGTCCAGAATCTTATAGATTTCGACATATGAAACACTTTGCAAAAGATTTAAGATTTACGTAAGGTGATGCTCATTAAAAAGATGTAATTTTTGTTAGGAGCAATGCATAAAAAAGCCTTCAATGAACAAAAGACTAGGCGCCTAAATCGCAATTTTCGTAACAGGCTCATTGAATTTCATTATGTGTTGTAATGCGAACTCAATGTAATTTAATAGAAATTATGGAAGTAGAGGCTCATTTTAAAAGCTCTTTAATTTATTCAACGGATATTATGGAGTGTTCTGGTGCATCAAGCATCTAGTTTGCCCTTCGTAGGCTACATATTTTATATGTTAATTGTGGTCGTAACGAAATGACCGTTAACAATTTCCATGAAAAGAATATTACTCCGCCTCGTTAGGTACAGCTCGATCAAAAGGACTACTGGGTAGAGAAGAATTTATACTCCGCTTCACCATTCTACGGCTTTGAGCAGATAATAAGGCCAGCCTAGCCCAAGCCTTTAGCTCTCCCGAGGCTTCTGCCCATTCAATAAACTGTTTCCTCTATCATAATAGGGACCTAATTATGCATGGACAGTACAATAGGACACTTTAAAGCCATTAGCTCGGGTTACATAGCCGGAATTTTGACCCATTTGTTGGATGTGGGAGCTAGTTAAAGAATATGCCGGAACTATCCTTAGGAACGAACCATCTAGGCAAGTAAGTCGCTTAATAGATCATACTGTGAAGAATCTCATGCTGTTATTTTGACCGCTTGTGTGTTACAGTTTTGAAACGATATCATTTGATTTAGCAGACTGTGTTTTCAGTGTTATGGTGCTAGAAATGTATGTATATGGATATATTCCCACGTTAAGCATAGAATCGGTTTCAATTTCAAATATTTCATATTTTGTTTGCTCGGATGGCCTTTGTTAGAGGTGCAGAAATTTAGCAGAATGCCACCAAAGCATACTGCGCTGTGGACAAACAGGCGTTTCAAAAATGTCACCAAGTGCAGGCCTCACAAGCCCGATCTGACAGCGATGAATGCTATCCATCCATCTCACTATATCCATGTCCACTTTTCTCGACCACCTCCGGGATGCACTCGAGCCCATCCACACGAGGGTCGCTTTAGCTTACCCAAGCACCGTCAGGAGGTGCCACAAACCACAAAAGAAAAAATGAATAGCGCAAGTTCCCATCCAGCCAGCGTATCTCGGATAATTCGTCCGATCGCAGTACCCCCACTGGAAACTGATCCTGATACACCGGCCAGCCAGCCAGAAGAAACAACCACTTCACCTACAACTCCACCACGCGGGACGAGAGAAAAGAGAACGAAAATAAAACGCCAAGAACTTTCCGACACGAAGATTTATGCTGAGGCACGTTTCTCATTTGCCGACACTTGACCGCAGCACGACGGCGTTGTACCCCGTGACGAATCTGGCTCGGCAAAGAAATATCTTTGCCCATCTAGCACCCTTGCCAGCGGGAGAGCCGTGCGCCTGATGAAGGACATGTCACCCCATCGGGAACCGTAGCCGATGGGTTAGCGTTGCGCACAATTACAAATGTCCACTTCCGGTCCACTCGGTCGGTTGACGTCCACAAGTTTGACCGAATATGAAACACGTGCCCACGGGAACAAAGTGCTCGAAGTACGGGAAGGGTCCACTTACCGGCTGCTCGATGTATGTGTGTGTCCATGTGGGGGTGTCTAATTTATTTGCGAAATAATTATCATGTAATAGCGTTAGAAGCAGACATGTTGTGGGTGTAGGCTCTCATCAAAGAAGGTGCGTCGAGTTCCCAGATAAACGGTACCGTTTCTTTGTTTGTGTGTACGTTGAACGTTACCTTATCGGCAGGGTGCCAGGGCTAGCTGACACGTTTGGTAGATGACTCCTCTCGGATGAGCCGTCCACGGAGAATTGAGCCAGAGTCGGGGACGTAAAGTGTAACATCTTACGAACAAGCACTCCACGACGACGACGAGCACGACAGCACGTCAGCAGTTCTGATGAAAATGGCAACGGTTCGGTTCCATCGTGCGGCGGGATTCGGTTAGATTATGTTAGGTTAGGTTATGGGATTTTGATGTGCGATGGCCGGGCCTCGCTCGGGATTACGACGCTGAGTGATGTCTCGGCGAAACGCTGAACATAGTGCCGGCTTTTTGGGCAGGCGTAATGGTTCCCACACGGTAATTACATGAGTGAATTAGCTCGTCACTGCTGGATTTACGACGCCGGTGGACACTGGAATGCCCCCGTTGGCGTTGGGTTGGCACTCGCGATTCCACGCGGTGGATTCATTGCTCAATTAGGACACGCTAGTGACACATGCTCTCGTGGGGGCTTCTTTTGAGTGCACGAATTAGGGTTGAGCCGTTCAAAATACCGTGTGAGTTAGTTTTAATAATTTTGCTACGCGTTAGTTATTGTTTTGAAACTTCATAGACCTACTTCATCCAAATAACACGCCACGTGTTTGAACGGTGAAGAAAATTCATGCTCCATTGTTTACGTTGGTCAAGCACCTTAAAAATTCTGCAAAAAAAAACATTTCAACGTTCATCATAAAGTTTAAGTTAATAAACCCTTCCAAACTGCGTACAACTTCCAGAACTAGTTAGAACGTACTGAACTTGCGCTCAAGCGCACTAACTTATGGCGGAGAGATGCAAAAATTTTATCATATTCAACCGAAACGAACTCGCTTCACCCGTCGATGATAAACGCGTTCGTTTCGCACTGCCAAATGCACCGCATCCGAGCATCGTGACGACAAACTTTAACCGCAACCACTTCACGACGAACGTGAAGCAAAGTGGCGCGCTGATAGCGAAGGGAAATGATTTCCACACTTCACACGGCGGTCCCAAAACCATGCTCGGTGGCGTCTAACAGAGCGAGGATGGCAAAGTTTTTCCACTTCACTGGCACCCTTGGAGCTACCCCGGGGAGCGTGCCATACTTCGATGAGCTGTCGCAAACGGGTAACGTAGCGGAAGGCTAGGAGAAAAAATGAGAAGAAACGCAATACCCCAAACAGATCAAGCTGTGTCGCTGAGATTCCGAGAAAAGGCTACATGTACTGCGCTGACAGTTCGTCGAAAACTCCCGGCAAGACGCCTTCAGCTGCAGTTTCTCTCGGTACTCCCTTGCCTTCGCGCCATCGAGATGATCCTTCGATATCCTTGCAACTTGAAACTTGCTCCACCCGTTTGGTCCGGCTCCAGGCGAGGATGCCAGAAAAGTTTAGCTAGGCAAACGAGACCCATCTTTTGTTGTGTAAGAGCGTGGCCACGGGTGGAAGACTCGCCTTACCGAAAGGGGTGTATTATGAAGCAAGCCTTCATGCTTTATTACCGCTATATTTTTTGTTGTTGCTTCTTTTTTTTTTTGAACGCCACCGTTAGATCGCCCAAAATGATGGTAGCGCGGGAGCGATTTTGGGGTTCGTGGCACCGCAATCGGTGGGTTCGAATCTGACGCCATGTCACCGCCAGTCAGGCAGTCGGGGAAAAGCCTGCCCGCTTTTCTCGACTTTTCTCCTGGTGGGCGGGAAAGAAGGCACGTGGGCAAATAATAATAAACGTGCAGCATGCCATCCACGTTCGTCTGCCAATAATAAACATTTTCCGCGCTCGCTCGCGTACCACGAAGCCCCGAGTAGCAACATGCGCGTGTGTGGGTGTTCGCGAGAAAAGAAAAACTTCATACGATTTCCCTTGCCTTCGTTCGGTCACAGTTCGGGTCGGGGTGTACGAGGATACATTTCACGCGTAGTGCAGCAATGGAGGTTGCCGCAGCTTTTGCCGCCCGTTGATGCGCTCTTCCGCTATTTCTGTTGCGATAGCACTCGGTGCTCCTGCCGCTGACGTGGTGATGACGTTGCCATTATTCGATGCTCCATCTGCCGTTCCAGGGTTGACGCAATTGTTAACTGTCCTTCTCTTTGCTATCGAGCTCACTCACCCCACGCAAAAGCAGCATGTTTCGGTTCCACTGCGACGAGCTTGTGACGTGTTCAAGGCACCCCCTTGGAGCCTGCGAGGATAGGGAAAATATTTGGCTGCATCATACTCCATTCGAGCGGGTTCGTGCATATGGCAGTGTTATTGTTTTTGCTGTTGCTCGACCCAACAACACAACCTTATCACACCGTACATAAACCGAGCCCGTTCGTCGCATCCTTGTAGTCCTCAGTAGGCCGTGCTGCTTTGACAGCTCTACTCGCATGCTTTTTTTTTTCCTCTCATCTCGCTTCAAATGTCATCTTTTCTGTTGCGTAAGAGCAGCATCAGGCCCGGTTTGTGACATTGTTTTGAAAGGAGATTTGTGTGCGCTCGCGTCCGACCATATGTTTGATGGCTCAATTCCTTCTGCCGACCCATAAATAAACCTTTCGGCGAGAAGGGAGAACAAATAAACATGCCTTCGGAATGTTTCGCCATGACATTTGGGTTTTGTCTGTCCAGCATGGGGCTTTGTTTGGGACTGTCTTTATGCCAGTTTAAGCAGACGCGGGCTCAGGATAACTAATGCATTTGTGCGTTGGGGTGATTTTCTCCACCGAAGCCGTCCATAAGCCGTTCTGGGTCGGCTTTCCGTTGAATTTTGAATTTATGACCTGTACAGCTCTACTGGCTCATGATACCGGCTTTCAGGCTTGGTGCTGATTGTGTCATTCGTAAGGAGCCGATGTTGCCGGTACAATCCAACTTCACTGCACCTGGCGGTATCGGTCGCGACTTGCACGAGCCTCGCGTAAAGTTAATTGGTTTCGAAAAGCTCGATCGTAGTCGGTGCGATGGTTCTGGTGCTACCTCGGATGTGCATGGTTCGGGTGAAATTAATTACTAATTAACTTCTCCCTTCAGCAAGACGTTTCCCGTGCCGATCCTGCCAAGTCGTCCAGACATTCGGCCTGGTAGCGCTGATCAAAGCCGGCGCCCCCTTTGAGCTACTTTCCGACTAATTTGCCTTCGAATGGCCTGCGGCGCTCTTTGAACCTATGCTAATACGTTCTGTGGAAGCCTTGCCGTTGCGGCCGTCTTGGCAAAATTCTGTTCACGATTTTCCAAGACCGAACGGTTGGAGTCTAAATGCCACACTCGGTGTTTGGCCGTGGCGCTTGCCTCCAGATGGTTTAATTCGTATCGAACTCGTTAATTAAATAAACTATTCCCGACACGTACATAAACAAGTCGCTCGATGGGAAACTGGGCTTGATTGGTGTGCTCTCGAGTGGGTCTGCTCACGAAAGGGGAGCTTTTTATTCGTTTGATAAAAAATGTGTGCTACGCTCGAGAAGCTTAGCTTTAAATGGCGTGATAATTTTTGGAAACTGCCTTACAACAGTTTCCTCTTTGTTGCAATTTGATATTCGCTCTTGTTTGTGTTGTAAAAGACGAAAGAGTTTGTATATCATATTCTACAACTGAATTTTCTGGCTATCGTAAGCTGGGTTTTGATGAAACAATCAGTTGCAGTTCCAAAAGATGAGCAAATTGTGTTTGTATCTTGTGTATCTTGCAAACGCAATTTACTTTTCAATACTTTCATTTACCTCCGGCACATGTGGGTTCTCACCTGTTACCGTTTTAATATCTTCTTAAAATATGTGTGAAAATGAAGTTTCCACACCTGCTACAATCGTAACGCTGCGCGCAACTAAACTCAACGAGCTTCGCTGTAAATATCGCACCCAAATGTGCCCCTAAATTGACGCGTTCAAAAATTTCCCCTTCGTTTGTCACCTTTCCGGAGATCTTTGAAATTACCTTATTAATTTGTTAACTGACAGTCTGCTAGCTGGTTTGATTGCCACTTCGGGTAGAAAGTAAAAGCTTCGATTGCGAGTTTTCGATTTGTGAAGAGCCGATTTGAAGGGTTCACATCCCTATCAAATTTCCACATGGCAGTCGCATTGAAAAAATGTTGAACTTTTCTGCAAATCTGTCTGGAGAACCGTAACCATAACTCAAATTTATAGCTCTCGTCATCGATACGGGATCGGAAATGTCTTACCATATGTGACAGATAAATAACAAGTTGAAGAAGACGCAAAGTCTGTGGGAAAAGTTTCTAGAATTGCAAAGCAATTGTAAACTTTTTCGTGAGTTGTTTTTCACCCGATTTGTGGGATGGAAAATTGCAAACAATTTTTTTTATGACAGTGACTTGCATGACAGGTGTTACTTCTTTTGAATTAGTTACAGATCTGTAGCAAGAAGTCTAGTATTCATCGTTGATTGATCTTTGATTTTCCGACAGTTATTTTTATTGAAAATATTCATGTTGAGAAAAAATAGCTATGAACAAAATTGATCGATTAGCTAATTTTGTCAAAGAAATGACCAATCAGTCTCGTCTCATATCGAAACAATGTACATGTTTTTTGCTACCCAGCATTATTTTTGCAATTTCAAAATCGATAAAAAATCATAAACAGGCATTAATCACCGCTTTGATTGATTTACCCGTTAATAGCGAGTAATCGATTAACGTCAAATGTTTAATCAATCAATGATTAATGAAAAATTACCCGCACGGTACTTGTTCTGTGAGTCCACAACTTTTCGCGTGAAATGTTGACGTTCTCGTAAAAGCAATATTTGATGAATGGGGGTGTATAGAAATCGAACGATTAGTATCACTTGTAAACAATTACTCATTTTTAAGAGCTTAAATACTACTACTTTAATAAGAACTTTCATAGAATCATGGAACTTCCACGTCTTTCAGTCGTTTAATTCGTCTGATAAAGGTTTGTTCAACCATTCGAGGCAATGGGAAATCACAGTATTGTCGTGTATTGCTCGTCAGACACAGCATGATTTAATTTTCTTTCAATAGCATCAGATACCACGAAAAAAGCTCGATAACCTTCGACACATCGTACATCTTTCTCTTGAACTGAAGGACCATGACATTTAAGAGGCTCAAACTTGTCACGAGCTATGTCAAGATTTGCCAGAAGGATCAACATTCACTAATGCTATAAGCCTGTGGTTTGTCGAATTCATTCATCGGTCTCTTCAGCCAGTACACCCACAAGAAAGATTAGCTTTTCTGCACCAATCAGTCTTTGTGGAAACTAATGGATTTATTTTTGTTTTAATATTTATGAATCCTTAAACTGGCGATGGTAAATAAATAAGGTTAGGTTTTATTAGTATAAATCAATAAATAAATGATATGATTCACCTACAATATTAAGCGTAAATAAAGTTCTTGCTGCGACGTATCTTTGTTGATTTCAATACGTCGACGTATCGACGTATTCAAAGCATACATATCGATATAAACCAGCACACGAAACGTTTAACAAAAAGGCCGGAAAAGGTGCTTAGGCACACGCAATTGATCGGGAGCATTTTCCATGCTCCATTTGCACCGTCAGTTAACGCGTCCCTTCATCGTGCCTGAAGGATCGGAGGACGAAAGAAAATTCATGCACATTCACGCAGGTGAAGGACCTGCTTCAGAATGCCACCCAAAGCCAGTGTAGAAGGCAATCGTGAGGGTGGCTCTCGTTTGATATATTTGATGGAAAAGTACTCCCAATTTCACCTGTTAAGTGCTGACGGGAGCAAAATGTGGCAGCTTGATTTATCGAGCGTACAGCTGCTGTCGGAATCGATTTGTGACGGATTGCCTGGTAGCTCCCAGCGGTACGGTTTCCGTGTTGTGTGCAAAATTACGTACGGGGACATATTCTGATGTGTGTTTTATTCCTGCAATGAAAAGCGCACGAATATTTACGCAGCATCTGGATATTAGCATCGGTTATATGCTATTGAACGAATCTGTGACTTCATTTATTGTCACTATGAAATTTGCACCTTTTCTAACTTTGTACTTATTTTTTAATACTAGAGTCATACTTTTTTCAAATGATTTTTCAAATGATATAAAAACAATTTCAAGCTAATTGAAACACTTAGTTTATTTTTGTCTACAGCTTGAAGCTGTCCGTTCGATTTGAATGTATAATAAACCCCAAACTAATGACCGTTTGATGTCTTCTTTTCGATGAAGATAAGCTTTCATGTAGCTCTTCACTTTCACGTTTCAACATCACGCGGCATAGTAGCTGGATCATATTGATCAGTTATCTTGGGAAAATAAAATCTCGAAGCATCTCCCGTTCAATCCATAACACACACACAATCGAATTGAGTTTAGGTTATCTCATTGCTTCAGATTCATGCCTATTTCGGTTTATTTTTATGTGTGCCTGAAGAACGGCGAATACACTTCAGCCCATCAGGGTGATTCCGTGAAACATTTATCCATTGAACACTTGCCAACACTGGTTTAAGGCTCATGAACGGGTGAAAGGAATGGGCCATTGAGATCCTTCAGGTGCTCTATCGATGCTCGCTGTAAAATCATACTAGCGCCCAGGTTACCTTTGGTCGACCCAAAACGCTGAAGCTGTTTTCAGCTAATCCTATAAAATTTTAATTGACTATTGATCGGCACACGGAGATACGAGAAATTTTGGAAATCTCTTACGGCATTTCGCCACTGACGTAGAACCAAACGACCCGGCCGTAAGACGTTTGGGTGGACCTTTCGAGGATTTATCCGACTTTGCAAATTGCAAGAATCGCGCACGAGCTTCCTCTTGAATGGGATCTCTTCGTAGCGAGTGCGACCCTCCGGTGGAAAGAGATTATCCTGATAACAATAAATACCATACCGTTAGAGGCACTTTCGGCCTCGGGGACTATGGGTCGGCGTTTTTGAGAAGAGCCATCTGTCAGATGCAGCCCAAGGGCGGTTTCGTTTTGGGCACGTGCCTCGTGCACCAGTGCTTGCGGTGTGACGAGATGCTGGCATATTTATGAGAGGCCATAAACATTAATTGAATGCTACTATCCATCAGCTCTTCAATAATTCGAATAGCTTCGAATTAAAACCAGAAAATTGTTGGCTCACCTTGTCATTTGCAGAAGCTATCTCCCATCGAGTAGCGTAGGAGCTGCGTAATAAATTTGAATTAATTTTCATCTCCACCGAGTCTCAATTGAACAGACGATCGGTCACTGGTGCGAAGCGTCCATCGACACAAAATGACTCACCCCACGCGATAAGAAAGGTCCCAAGCCTGACGTAAAGGGAAGGAGCTCAACCGGTTTCAATTGAAATGCGAAAGGGCCTTATTTAGTTGCTTTTCCATCAAAGGAAAGTTCCATCAGATGAAGTCCTAATCCACTCCCAAGTGCCACGTGCATGAATAGTGGAGAAAAGGAATGAAAATAATTTATAAATCTAGCTTTGAAGATTGCCGTCAAACGCTTTTCTTAGAAGACTGTTTGATGGATTTTATTTTCATAGTATTCAGTGGTACAAGTGCTTATATTTGATTATATGAATATATGCCCTGAAGTGCATTCAATTTGTGGTACTGAAAACTTCATAGAAAATTGTACATTTCAATAAGTTTGCTACCTTTTCCATTAAAAAGCAAAACAATTCGAACGGTACTTTGGTCCTTAAGTTGCTTCCACGATGATTGCTAAGCAACGTAATAAAAAGGTGAAATAAATCAGGGTGTTATTCTAAACCGTTTCTTCATAGCTGTTTTTATTATCCACCATCAGCACTCTGATTACCCTACGAATCAGTGTATCGTGTGTTGTTGCACCCATCCATCTCAGCCATCCGCCGCATCGTCTTTATTTACTTCACCAAAAAGCTCAACGCATCCCACCGAAAAGCTACAAAGCACTGCAACAGTTGCCAAAATCGACTTAAAACGATCTCATTACTCGACTCGTGACAAATTCGTCCCCGGAGCGAATGCGTCCCCGAACCATCGTCCTCTCACCGGTGGCGCCCGGAATCGGCGAGGGTGACACTTAAAATCAGCGTCTCGAGGGTTTGGAAGTAAAATTAAACTTTATTGAAGTAATTACCTGTTTACAACCGGCGGAACGCCAGTTACCATGGGAACGGTTGCGAAACTTCGTCTGCCAGCGCTGGGAAATCTTCTCAGCTCTGCTGACGACCGGGGAGTGTGCAAAAATAAACCCGATGGGAAATCCGGCTGGGCGGAGAAAATCTGCTCCCGACTGGAATTCGAACGAACAAAACGCTCCCAAAGGTGCACTGAATGAGTGTGTGTGTGTGTGTGTGTCGGTATGCTATTAGCCCCGAAACCAAACTCGCCAGGGATGCTCTTGTTAGGGAGTTTGTGTTTGTTTGCTGGCGTTTCTTGGAAAACAAAACAAAAAATGAAACAAAATTGGTTTACCTCGAAGCTTTACGGCAAGCTCATTACGTTCGGCAATGGCATCTTTTATGGTGCACCAGGTCGTAAATCCCGCCGGGATAAGCACGGCCAGTTCATCTTTAAGCTAACGAAAGTTTGAACGGAACTTTCCTATCTAGCCGCATCTAGGACACTCTGGGGTTCCGGTGGTGACGGTGAGCTTAATTTGACTCGGCTCAAATGATGCGGTGTACTCGAGGAATTTAAATTGCATCAATGTTAACGTGCCGACGCGGGGCGAGCGGTCAGCGGCCAAACAAACCCCGGGACAGGAATCAAACCGTGGGATAAAAACGCTCATAAATTTGCCCCGCATAAAGTCCTGCCTGTCCGGGGTCTTCCGGGTGGGATGCGCCAAACCGCCGTCTGCCGGTAGATTAATGTCCACCGAGTTCCGGCGCCATCGTACGATCGTAAAGAGGGATAGAGCGAGTGAGTAAGAGAGAGAGAGAGAGAGAGAGAGAGAAAGAGAAAGATAAAAAGACGAAGGAAAGCTCGGCTCACCCGCACACCGGCCGCATTACAAAGGAAATAACTTCCCGTGACATTCCGGGGCCAATTTTGCGAAGGTGAATAAATATTTGGCCATCTATGAGCTAAGATCCGGGAGCTGGCCCTCGCCCGACGGCGTACCGGTAGTTAATATATCTTTATGGCAATAAACCGGGAACCTGCTGCGACCTGGATTTCCGCCCCTTGTGATGTCGAGGCGTGCGCCGTCGAGGACATTGCGGAAGCAATCCCTCCCAACAACCCCCAAAATGGCGGATCTCGGTGGATTAGGCCGTCTGGAGATGCAAAGCATGAACGCATAACGCTTCCCGGAGCGCCACGGTACGGTTTGTGGAGAATAAAATCTGACCAACGTTTCGGGCCTCCTTGTACCCGACACGTTTCCTTCGCCATGTGACCGATGGAGCTCGATCGTCTGGGCGTGGGGCACGACCGGATGACTCGCATACCTTTGTGTGCCCTGCTAGCCAGCCAGGGTCGATGAAAAATGGAACCATAATTTTATGCGCTCGGTTCCCTACCGTGCCGTCTACCGCAGCTTCTCGGACGTGGTCTAAAAGGGGCCTTTCCAGGCGAGTCTATTACGAAAGCGTAAGTCGAAACGAGAGGCGGCTCTAGTTCGACCCGTGGATACTCTGGCGGTGACCCTAGCTCGTCCCGGTGCAGATAATCTCCAGCCCGGTTCCGGAGATAAAGTGAGAGTTTATGAAGCGGTAAATAATTAAAATACATCCAGCGGGCTCATTTGTCACGTCCGTCGAAGTGTAGCAGTTAAGTTGTCCCGCCGGAGAAACCAGCAGGAGTCTGGAATCCATTTTGAGCTGTTCCTGGTACGATGTCGGGGATAGGAATGATGGATTCGGAGAGCCGTGGTAATTTTTATATCCGCATTCTGGGCATTTCTATCGTCAGACAAGGTTACAGGATAAGGTTGAGTTGAAAGACGAACACATGCAAGCAACAGGAGACGGTTTGAAACGTGTTTTAAGGACAGGATGAATATTGAAAGGAGATATACATTTACAATTCACAGCCAAGCTGACTTTTTTAAGGATTTTTATTTTATCCTTCAAAGCTTGGTAAATAAATAGTGACAACATTTATTGTGAGAAGAGACATTATTTTTCAAATGTGTTCCTTCTCGATAGTATTTCTTTTATAAAAATCCAGTTCACAATGCTATCCGTTACTTGAATACCGTGTGAAACAAATTTTTTACCGAAATCGTACATTTTTACAAGAAGAGCACTTATTTTCAAACATCGAGCAGCCAAAAACAAATGCGTTATGAAAAGAGGAAATCATAACCTACGTGCAGCCGTGTGTAAATTCTATTTTGGAGAAATAAATCCAAATGGAATGGGTTCCACTCGAGCTTCATCTTTACGCGACCCGATTCAACACCGGCGAAACCTCTCGCAGGAAGCAGTTGGATCATAATTTTACGGCACTGCCATTCGTCTCCGAAACTGGAAATGTCTCACCCTTAGCGCCGGGGTGAAGTGGAACTTTCGCCTCCATGCACCTCGAACAGTCGCACGATTTCCTTCCACTGCTAGCCGAACGACGCTCAGCGAACGGTAGAAACAAACCTGCCGTACCTGCCAAGGTACGAGCGGGAAAACAAGCGCCCGTTTATCGTAAGTAGTTGGAAAAATCGAGCTCGCGCACCAACCAGAAGAGCCATCCGATGGAAAGGGTGGCAGCACAGCGACGATGTAATTTATGGAAAACTAACGCTATAATTCAGCGGGCAAACACAAACTTTATTGAAATAGAACAAGAATTTCGGGACCCGCTGGTTGCCGGTTTTTGCGACTGTGCAGAGAAATTGCATTCGTCGCCGGCATCGCGCACCGGAACGGCTCCTTGCAATCGAATGGAAAAGCTTCCACCGGCACTCTCGCGTGCGTGTGTCTGTGTGTGGTGCTTTTGAAGTGTGTTTCGTTCTCAAGGCAACTGGCAACTTTTCCTGCACTTTTCCGTGCACCTGGCTGGCAGGCGGCGAGCGTGTCGAAAGGAGGAAAAATACACATATATTTCCGAATCATGGAAAAAAAGGGCACATCTCTCTCGCAGGATCCGGTGGCAGGATCCGGTACCGGTTGTTGGGCCTGCCAGCCGCGCTTCCGAGCCTGGTTCTTGTTCACATATGTGCCGAAATGTTGTTTCTTGTTTTTTTTTCACCGCTGCTTCTACTGTTTCTCCCGCGTTCCTGCCCGACTTCTGAATCAACTTTCACCCAAAGCGCGCGCGGTGGCATTCGATGCAGCTGAGCAAACACTCGGATGCTCTGGGAAAACTCCAAGCCAACTCGAGGGAAAGAAACTCCTTACCCATGGGTGGAAAGATGGCGTTGGGATCGGCGCGACTAGCTTAATCGTGCGCCAGAATGCCAACCGTGTGCGCTTTGGATGGCGTGCATTCAGAGTCTGGTTTGGGCACTGCAGGCGGAAAAGCGGATGAAAGAGAAGATTAAAAAAAGCTGGTATTTATCTTTGGTGCATGGGTGATTCAGTTGGCACAAGGATTCGAGCGCGAGCTCAAAGACACCTTCTGTTTAAACAGCACGCTCGGAAGCTTCGCCATCGTGTTATTAGTGGCTTCAAGCACCAGATTAGTTTGCTAACGTAATTTATATAATTATATTAATTAGACACCAGTATAACTGTACTCGCACCAAATTGGTGGTGTTAGTGATAGTTTACTTCTTTTCAAAGCGATCTCCGATCCGAAGGACAACAGGAACTACGATTCTAGAACAAGCGTTTAAAGTGCTTCCAAATGTTATTTGATGCGTGTATCATGTATCTTAATTTTGAAATGAAAACGTTTTGGAATCACATTCCATAAAAATATAACTGGTTCATAAAAAATGGCACGAGAGTATCACATTTCCGATTAAAAAAAGCCATCAAAAATACCATAATAGCGTGATCGTTTCAACAACCCGCCTTAACAAGATACAAAGCTTCCATAACACCATGTTCGTGCCGTGCTCTACAGGGAGCAATATTTTACATGTATCTTATGACCACCATTAAAGTGTGTCAATAAAAAATTACACACCCATTTCCCGTGTCGCCCACTGTCCCAGTAACGCACAAACTGGGTGCAGTCCCATCGGGACGTGCCAGCTTAAATACAGCCCTTCCATTTTGCGTGTCTATTTCATCGTTCGCATTGTGGTTTCCTCAAAACGTAACCACCCTAATTAACCCCGATGAAGCTCACGTGGCCGACACCGGCACAAAAAAACGCAATGATACAACTCATTCACCTGCGGGGGAAGCTATTTGATGAAATATGTATCACTCGCGTGGAAGTAATTGATTAAACGGAGTGGTCCCTATCATTATGGTTGATTGTGGGTGGAATTTTACGGACAATCAATGTACGCCACTGTCATTTTTGGGGTCGATAAAGTGTAATTCAGCGCACCGCCCACACAATGCGCCCGGTTGGGTTTGGCCACGTGTGCCGGAAAAGCACTGTCACGGTTCCCGACAGCGGTGGGCTTTATTTCAAACCGCAATGCGATGAATAAAACAGTTATCTCATCATCAGAGGGTGTTTACCATATTTGCGATACAAGCTTAGCCGTATTTTGTGGTGAGCTTTTGAGTGTGAAATTTCCAGCAGCACCATTTCCTCGCAAGTATCCCTACGCGTTACGCGACCCACGACGATTTCGGGTTTGACTTCTTCCCAAACCCCTCCAGCATCCTGTTGCATCCGGTGCGCCCCGAGTGCGGGAAGAATTAAATTAATCCCATACCAACGTCGGCCAGTTCTGACGGATCATTTATTTTAAATGAAAAATGATTGTCGGCCGAATGTGTTGTATTATTTATTAGCATCGTTCGGGTGCGAAGCGTGCGGCCTGGTTGTGTCTCGAGCAAGTGCTAGAGCTAGAACCCTAGGCAGCACATGTCCATCCATCTTCGCAGGCGTGCGGCGTGTGGCGTCTTGCCGAATTCAAGCCCACCCGCCGTGCTGCGCCGTGTCGTGCTGATAGACCGAGATGATGCCCATCACGGGCGATAACAGATTCATGGCGCACGATGCCTGCGCGCACAGTGCTGGAATGGGCTCGCGGTGGTCACGAACGAACCACCGGATGGGCAGATAAACACGGTGGCGCGATCGACCGCACGCAAATACGATTTTCCCGTGGCGACGCGCGACACCGGACGCACGCTCGCACGCTCGGGCCTAATAAACCACAAACCGTCCCAGCAAACGGTCCAGCATACGGCCACCAAAGCCACCGGTCTGGTTTTGCTTGATCGATGTACTGATACCCTTTTTCCCCTTTCGGTGGTCTCTTTTCACCGCGTTCAATTGCAGATATCACCAGCGGTGGCATGCAGCACCATCGGCCCATCGACGGGTATAAATCATTCCTCGAGACCGGCACGGCTCATCTGCGGGCGTACGTGGCGTCTGGCTCGGCAGGAGCTTACCACGGGAGTAGCAGCCAAGGAGCAGGAGGAGGACTCCACCAGCAGCCACAATCACTCGCACAGGGTGGCAAATGGGAGGAGCCGTACTTTGACGACACGACACCGAGGAATGTGACCGCGCTTGTTGGCAAATCCGCTTATCTGAGCTGCCGCGTGAGAAGCTTGGGCAACAAGACGGTAAGATGCATCCCGATTCCAACAGGCGACTGTGTGCTGAGGTTGCGATGGCATAAAATTCGTTCTAAAACGAGCTGACCTGTGGACGGTTGGTTGGGGTGGTTCGATGAAAGCAAGGATTAGGCTGTCGTTCACTCGCGCTGTCCCGGGGTGTTAGTGGTGTCATGGAAATGAAACGTAAAGCCAACGCAAAGCTACCAGGTGACCTACTGCGTCAGGTCGCGTGTGTCTGTTGATTTCGCCGTCGAAAGCCGTCGTGCCAATTTAAAGCTAAGCCCGATAATGTTATAACGCAGTTTGGCCTTTGAGCTCGAAGCTTCACGGGCCCTTGTTTGTAACCCTTTTGTATGCACGAGGAAGTGTTTGCTGTGGTAGGAAGGAATGATAGCAGGAATAATTCAGGAACATCTAACAATAGAATGTTGGATAACTTTCACATGCAAGCTTCTGCAAGGCTTTTTTGTCATGCAAAACTAGAGTCAGAAATTGATTAATTTTTTGTACAGAAACATTCTCAAATTAACACAAGGCTATAAAGTGTGGTAAATAGATTGATACAACATATTTTAAAATTAAAACGGCCAAAACTTGGAGCTCTAAATCTTTAACGATATCAAATAAAATAACGAAAATGCTTGTAACAACTTGAAAAATATAATTGGTATTTTGTAAAAAGCATATCTTTTATTTAAAACACTATACAGCTATAGTAGGCTTTGCGTTTTTATTTTCTCCTGATTATGAAGGGTTTGCAGCTTCGTCAGAGCCAGTCAGCGTTATCCCAGTGGTTATTTAACTTTTATCCCTTTCACCGCCCGAAACGAGTGGTGGTTTTGCGGGGCTTCGGGCACATGCGTAATTATTTGAATTATTCAACATCAAACAACTTCGCGCCCGCCCACAAATACAATACACGTACCCGCGTGCCTCGATTTTAAACCGGTGACTCGACAGAAAAGTCAAAATTTATGCGTTCCCATCCACGGCCGCTCGCTGCGGAAAAGAAAGGGTTTCTACAATTCGATTAATTTCCGCACCATATCAACAATGCAGGAGCACGGAACGAAAACCGAAACGCAACAAAACAAAAAACAACAACATTCACACACAGCACCCAAACTCGCTCCCGGTGATGGGTGTCGATCGTGGCGCTGGAGTGTGGGGTGGCACAGTTTTCCCGTCCGGACCTCGGGAAAATAAACATTCATTAACGGAAAGACAAATTAATTTGCTTGCTTTCCTTTCCGACTTTTGGTCACAAACAACCTGCCAGGAGAACGGACGAACCCCGCGCGATCCAAACACCCGGACGGTGGGAATAAAACTGTCGGACTACATAAACATTCGCCAACTTTTCTCGAGCAGCCCGTTAATTGCGAACGATGCCCCCGAAAGGGTCCATCGCTTCCCCGGCGATGGGTTTCGCGCGGCCTGCAGGCTTTCGGTAGCAGAAATGGATGCAGCAGTTCGTAAATTTTCCTCCAACGGCCATAATTAACAGGTCGCTCGCGCGTCGATTAAAACGGCCGGAAGAGTTATGACCGCTGAGTCGGTTTTGTTTTCGAAGCGCGGGTTTTCCTATCTATCGTCACTTTTGATGTACTGCCAAACGGGTGGCAGTTTGGCTTATCAACTTTACGACGGTCAAGGCGACTGGTAGATAAAATCAAACGGTTGCTCGGTGGCGCCGGTTTCTAATGATCCTTTGGCCCCGTAAAGAGCCTCGCAGGTCACCGGCTCGATCGTCGCTTGGCTGCTGCTTTGCACCCGCAAGCGTTCATCAAAGAATAGCAGTTTAAGGTGCAGGAAAATTTATGACTCTATCGGATCAAAATTATGCCCCCATTTGTGGGGCGCTCGTGCGTAGGGTCGAGCCATTTGCCGAGCGAACGCTGGCTTAGAGAAGCGAATTTTGAACACAATTTTACGAGTTATGCCATTTGCAGGACGCACCATAAATCATAATTAAGAGAAGCAATTAAAAAGTTATACATTTCTGATAAAGGACTCCGCTCGGCCGCCGTAATTGAATATAAATGATCAATGCTGCTGTCGGCGATCGCGATGACGGATGGTGGAGTGTTGCGAAAACACTCGAAGGCAGAGCATACTTTTGGCTGGATTATTCACCAGCCGGCACAGGTGAAGCTTTTCGTTTTTTCATCGAGAGAAAATTTAATTTTCTTCTCCATAAAAGTCCCCTTCTAATACGTCAATGAATTCATTGGAAAACTTCCACCTTCGGGCTCGGAAGCATAAGACAGTTTGAGCCTTTTGCTGGTACGTAAAGTAAAACTCCTAATCCATATCATAATCCCACGGAAGTAGCAAGAAAGGCGTAGCAAAAACACCAGTGAGTGAAGTCGCCGCTAGAAAACAGCTCTCTTCAATATATACCAACTGATGAACCGTTGGAAAGTTTACCGGAACGCAAACCATACGCAAAACGTGCGTAATCGTGTCCAGTGGTGGCAGCTGTTGCCGGCGTCGAAAAAGTCCTCAAGATGAATGGGTCCTCTTAGTGCTTGTGGGGCTACCGGCGACTCAAAAAAGGGCCGATATTTGTTCAAGGGGCCAAAGATTTCGTATTCATAGAGCAACCGGTGATAAAGCGCGGAAGGTATGCGACAGAGAAAACTTTCTTAGTACCCCGCGAAAAGATCGCCCATAAAAAAAAGCGGCCCATACTTGAGAAGGGCCCTTTTCCGGGGGAGAGTCATCGAGAAAATATTAAGCGCATTAAATCCTGCCAAAACAAAGCCGCTCCCGGATGACGAAGGGTCCCGGTTTGGACCCTTCGCCGGTGGGACGACGCCATCTTTCCATTTCCCGAGCTTTCCGATGGCTGATCCCTGACCGAGCCCGGTTTTGAATAATCAAATTAAATATTTACTCTCAACGAACAATTTCTCATTTCATGCGGCCCTGTGGTGATGGAATGCTCCGGCGGCTGGAACGGAATCTGATGTCAACGGGCAGGTTTCATGGATACGACACCGAGACATCCACATACTTACCGTTGGTAGCTACACGTACACTTCCGATCAGCGGTTCCAGGCGACGCACCACAAAAACATCGATGACTGGACGCTACAGATCAAGTGGGCCCAAAAGCGTGATGCCGGTGTCTATGAGTGCCAGATATCGACGCAGCCAGTTCGCAGCTATTTCGTCACGCTGAGCGTCGTAGGTAAGTTTAGTCGTCGGTGTGATATAAAAACTATGTAGGGAAACGGATTCAAAACGTGATTTTAAAGGTTCGGTGATCGATTTCTCGTTTTATTAAAGTGTTTAATCATTTGATAAAGGTGTTGACGAAACAAAGCACCTTAAAATATTATTTTGGACTGATTTCATCACACATCAATCAAAAAGATGGAAATACTACTCTAAGTTGCCTGTTTAAGAACTGTAAATAAACGTAACAAAAATACATATACAGTTTATTCAATATCATGCTTCACCAACATAACCACCACCATTTCAAGCGGGTTTTTTTTGATTCAGCAGCAAAGCTTATTTTACTACAATAGAAACGCCTAACCAACACACTTTCTTTAGAAGCTTTCTTTTTTGGGCAGCCTTGGACCCAATCATGCGCACACGGTACGCTTGAAGTACCGAATTATGCAAATACGGCCCCGGAATAGTTTCGGCTCGATTCCACTCGCTTCGGTCGAGCTGTAATGGTACCGGGCAAAATTATAATAGCTGTTTACGCTCACCTCTTCGGCTGATGGAGCTCGCTTCACTTAGCCCGTTACGGGTGTCCTTCACACGAGCGACACGCGTCCACGCTTTCTCGCTCAGCTCACAGGACGAAGGTTGTTTCCAACCGGCAATTAGACGCACTGACCGTCTCCCGTGTCAAACCCACCCCACCGGAACACGGGTGGGCACGGATCGCGAGATGACACGCTGGAAGACGATTGATTACATATCCCCCGTGGGTGCCGTTTGCACGAAACGCACCGCCAAACGCGCTTCGCTCTTGATTTGCATTTTGAAAGCCAAACCCACCCAACGGCTCCATCACCGGCGCTACAGCTTCGCACCGGAAATGGTGTAATTATGTCAATCAGCTCGGGTTTCAGAACGGGCAGGCTCAAATAATGTGTGCCGCCGCGCTAACTGGATCGGAATTGATTTGAATTCCATTAGAACGTCATACCGAGTGGAATGGAGCCGTATTCCGATGGCCGTTTCATGGTGTGGGTCGAACAATCAATAATCTCTCCGGGGAAACGATCCCGCACCAGGCGAACGATGGCCAGGCGATGGTCAACGGAAGAACGGATCCCGCACCGGTAAAACTCGTCCCCGACAATTAGCGAGGCAAAGTATTAACGGGACTGTTCAAATTTGAACCGGTGGTGGATTAATTATTTACCACATCGCAATAAACTCGGCCCTCGCGAGACGAAGGGTTTCGATTTAATCCGACGTGTTTGTGGGATTTGGGTGCAATAGGGAGCTAAAGGGACAAAATTACGCAAACATCACCCAACCCGCGGTACCAAACGCCCGTGCCTGCGCGGTTAATTTATATCAATCGGAGATGAATAATCAAATATGCAGATGAATTAGTGGCACTTTTTCCAGTCCACTTTCGTGTTTTTGCAACACGCTTCATTTCTGGTTTGCATTTGCATGCCTAATCTATTGCAATAAATCTTTTAGAATAAATATATAATGAGCATTCGATAAGCTTCCGCGTTTGAATGTCGCTCCACGCGTTGTGCGATAAAGTGATTTCAGCTGCCATTTTCTGTTACACGTTTGCGAACCAAAACTAACATTGTTCTTCTGTCTAGAAGTGTCCGTGAAAACTATGTTTCTGAACAAACTTCAAGCGAACAAGCGCAGCTGTCACACGCGGTTCATTTGCAAACAAACCTCATAACAATAGTTCGCTTCAACGTGCGTCGTGTTCTTTATTCATAAAACGCTCCGTCATCGTTCGTACCAAATTTGTTGGCCAACTTTCATCTGGCGAATGATCCGATGTTATGAATACGTTATGAAGTGATTTGCAAACTTGTCCGTTCACTTCCGATATCTATCTGAACTTTAAGGAAAACTCTGGCGCTACTGAACGAAAATAAGATCTCGTTTTTCAAAACAAAAAAAGGCGAACTCGGTTGGGGAAACATTTATTCAACTTCTTTGAATGGAAATTCAAATATTGCTCAAATAGTTCACACAGTAACAAAAGATAATTATTTTCATGGCATTGAGCATGCATGAACTCAATTTAGAAGATCGCTTTTCAAACAGGTACTCTGTTTAAAAAGTACCAGGCGTCTCCATCAGCCAAATGGTCATCTACCATAGATATAATTCATTCAATTTTCGTGAATTTGCGAGAATTTTTTCATGATATTCTTTACAGCTTCTTTTTATGCCGGCATCTTTATATCCCAAAACAGAATGCTCAGAAAAATACACGATCGTTTAGTTTGAATTCATTGAGCAAGAAATCACAAAGTACCAGGCGCCTCCATCGTCTACGTAAAACGCTAATTATCTTTGAAATTCTTCATGCAGTTTTCATCTATTAACGTTTCAGTATCTCTTTTGTTCATATTGTAACAATATAATTGCAACAGAATGTATTATATGGATCTTAATTTAGCATTTCAAAACTCTGCAAGACTAACGTCATGGCAAGAAAGTAAATGCAATCCCATTTCTCTCTCACGGAAATTGTTTCTCAATCGAAAACAAATTGCCCGGCTCGGAATCATTTCTCTTCCTGGCAAGCTTCAAGCTCAATGTGCAGTCTTGTTTTTGTACTGAAACAATACCAAATCGATTGAATTGATTTAACGGCTATTTGTTAACGTAAATTGAAAACAAATTCTGGTCCATCCAAAGGCAATTGTTCTTCGTATACGGAAAGGGGTTTTCATTTACCTTTAATGTTTAGTACTATCCAGCACATGTTAGTTAAATCATTGTTCGAAAAACATTGTGTAATCTATATGCGATCAAAATATTACCGAAGTATCCAATACTTGTTGAGCATGATAAAACTCAAGTTTAACAAAAAACAAAAACCTAACAAGCACCACATAAAACAGATAAGAAAAATAGATATAAACTGCGCGTATGATGCTGAAAAAATACCGTGAGAAGAGACTCATTCCGCTCTCTTTCCCGGAAGTAAGCTTTAAGCCATGCTTTTCAATCAAGTCCGCCATTATCGGTACAAAAGAGTCTTGACCCAAAAGACACCTTCAGTGCCCTTGGGATTTGAGGAACCCAAAGAGTTCTCTTTCTCGTTTGGAACGATTGTTCCGACAGGAAAATTATAACCAACAGAGAAGTGCTATTCAATAAAAAAAAGTGTTCATCCGCAACACAAAATCCCGTGTTCTGCGAATAGCACCAAATCGGCGACAATGAAGCAGAAGTCTTCACAAAGTGAGCGAATGAATTTTACACTGAAACATGACAAGCCAGCGAGTAGAGTAGTTCTCAGTATCCCCATCAGTATCTCAATCACGACACGAACCGGCGCGTTACTTATGCATCGAAGCGTTCTTTAATTGTGTTCCAGCACACGGGTGCAATCGTTGGGGATGGTAATTCGGGGCTACTCCTAATGAGAAAACTCCTGCATCCGGTGATCCGAATGGTGCATCCGGCTACTCCGTCTAGCGGGAGTGAAAGTGGAACATCCCAAATGCTAATAATGCTCAAGCAGTCGCATCGTTTTCTTTCCGAAAGCCGGATGCCCATCTATTTCGTTTCCACAATACCGCAGTGCTTCGGTTGAAGGTGTCTGCTTGTGAAATATTTCGGGCAGCACGCGCGTTGGTTGAGGGTTTTCATTATCCGCCAGCATGCAAACCACCCATTCTGACGCCTTACTGAACGGCTCAGATACGCACTTCCTGTGCGTAGATATGCGTACGAGATAGTAATTACTCTTGCGGGCATTTAAAAGCAAGGACCTTGGTTGCTTGTCTGTGCAATAATCCATGAAATTGCAGCATAAATCGAGAGCTGAGAGAACAAAATCACAATAATAAGCACGCATCGTTTGCTTCATCACGTACACGGGCTTCACCACGGTGTGGCCGTAAAATTTGCCCACGAAAATGTTTGCCTTAGCTAACCGACCCAGAACTCTGCGTGTGAACTAAAGTATCATGTGTCGGTGGTGGAAGAACTCACCCATCCCACCAGTGAGTGACGATTGTCGTGAAATTGACGGGATGAGCTTAATTGCCATCGTCAGCCGCCATTAGGTGGAATTTTTAACAGACACACATACAGCACTCCGATCGAAACCACAAAGGATTCCCGGTAAAGTTGACACAGCTCGACCCTCGTTTGTGCTCTCCTGGCTGGAGGGCTCGTTGAGGATAATGAGACATCAAAGTGAAATTTTACCGAGCATGTGAGCACGGAAGCACCCATTGGCCTTCCGGTGGAGAGGCGTAAAGATATGTGACGCAATTAATTTACAGCCTTGCCCTCGTTTCTCTGGCTGGAGGCGACCGTTTCGGATTTAACTGAAACTGCATGGTGGAACAAGCTCGGGTAAGACCTTTACGATCGTGCGTAATTTCTTAATCATTTTCTATGGCTTCATCGTTCGCTGGCATCTCGTCGGAGTGTGTCGAAACAAATACACTATAATATTACTTTTAATCACGGCTGAAAGGTAGCAAGTCAGGTAGAGTTAACCTTGATGTTGGTTAACAAGGAGGCACCTCTTGAAGCAAAAAAAAACATAAGGTTGTAAAAATCGAATAACAGTGTTTCATTCACGGGAATGTGTCAGGCGATTATATGAAGCTAATTTGCTTCATGCAAATGAGCCAAACAATGAAAAACAATACGAGGCAGGTTTGAACGCAATGAACCTAAAAGAAAATAATGTTCCTTTTTGAAATTTAACGTTTGTTGATTCGTTACAATAATTCATTTTGAATTTTAGCAGTCGAGACGTTTTACAACTCTATCCCAAGTGCTTTTCGATTTATTGTGAAGTATTTTATAATCCTATTTATTAGCGTCTGAACCCGAGAACTTTATTTGCTATATTATTCTGTTTTAATGAACAACCAAAAGATTAGTATAGAACACCATTTATACCTAGCAAAATCAAAAATGTATTGTAGCCATGCGTTAAAAGCTAGCAACTGCACGAATAAACGCAACAGGTATCATGATTTTCATTGTAATACCTATGTATTGTTGCATACCTTAATAGAAACGTATTGAATTCTTTTCCCCAAAACTAAGGTTTGAAATATCATTTCGTTCCTACCTACTGGACACCTCTTATAGCTGCTAGCAAATGAAATTCAAACAAATGCAACCACCTGAACCACAGCTGGTAAGAAACAGTTTCTTTATTATCAAATTCAATTGCCGATGGCTCGGTACAAATTAAAAATTAAGCTATTGCTTTTCGCACCCCAAATTTCCCGAGACGCTTGGGACACAACGGCCGGTGTGGGGTGGCGAATTTTGAGAAAAGTTTTCCCAAAATGAACTGACGCCAAATGAAAACTTTGCCCTGACCGGTCGCCAAGGCATCCCATTTCCTGATACTCTCGGGAGGGCTTCCGAGAAACGCCAAATGTGTTCGGCACGAAATTCGGCCTGATCATGCGACTATTCCCCGGTCGGTATGTGCGAAATCGGGATGAATCGCCCGTGTGGTCCCGGTCCACTGCAAACTCAATCTCATTAAAAACTTTCTTTTGCTTACCACCCCGCCAAATTGTCACGCCTAACCTTTCTCCCTCGGGAAACCCATGTTCGTTTGATGAAGCGTTTATTCTAATTTTTCCGTTCATTTCTTTTTCTTTCTTTTCGTGCCTACAAACTTTTTCCCCCGATTGTTGTTTCTTTCATCAGCTTGTCTTTTCTTCCAACCAAATGCTGTCGGCGAAATGCAACGGGCCATGTCCTTTGCTTCATTTTTGACACATTTGCACCACAAAGGTTTTCTCGTTTGGGTTTCAATTTCGTTGCGCGGATTGAAATAATATGTAAATCTGCCATGATGGTTTGCCTAATAGCCAAATAACGGTCAGTGAACGAGGAAAAAAAACATCCCATGAAGTACCGCCTCAAGGACTCGTAAATCTAATCAGTGTTACCATATTTCGTCTTGATGCCAGTGTTTTACAGTAATTTTCGTGGAGCTTTTCTGTTGAAGTTGTGTAAGTTTTTTTTGTAGATCGTAACAAAAAATCACATTCAAGCTTTGTGTTTCGTCCTGAAAGGAAATTATCGTTTTATGCACGAGCAATTAATTAGTTCATTCGTGCTTTAAAACATTTCAAGCCAAGCAAATCGCCACTGAGTGTCCAATTCGTACAGTTCCGGTGTTCACTTCCTCTTATTATCATTCATTCGCTCTACCCAACAGAATGTTTTCAATTATCATTAATTATTTCGTGCTCCAATCTGCAATGTAAAACTAACAAGGGACAGGATTTTTTTTAGTATTTTTTTACATCTGTCCGTTTTTCGCTAGTGCTTTTGTCGTAACTGCGCCCAAAACCATGGAATAAATGAAGTTCTACAGCATTTTTCTAACCTATGAATTATTTATAGCTCCAGCTTTCTTTCAATTCGATCGTCAACCGTGCAGTTGCAGAACAGAACAGTGAAGCTCTCTCCCTCCAAAAAAAGTTTCGGTTTAAGGCATCAAAAAGTTTCCTTCTTTTGTAATGGTCCAACTGCAAAGCTCACGATAGGAAGCAGAAAGATAGAAAGAGTACACCACAACTTGTTCTGCCAGTAACGGTTTGCTCAAAACTTCAATATTTAAGGCAACCGCTTCGGACCATTTCCAATTTTGTCTCCCATCGTGGAGCCTGGAAAAAAATTACAAACTTTAAATTGTTGCTTATTCAACAAGAACGCCTGAGCTCTTTCGGTGCTTTCTTTCTAAAAAAAAAGCAAGCTTACCCAAGGTTAAGGCCCACCGAACCGTAGTTGGTCTGTTCCGGACTCAGGAAATGCAATTTTAATTAATTTTCCAACGTGCGCAACGATTCATCGGAACGTTACGGTAGCGTTCCGGTGGTGTCCAGTGGTTCGTGTGAAAATTAACGGACTACAATAATTCCACCTATTTACCCCTTTTTCCACTCGCAATCGTAAGACGCAGTGGGGCACTTGTTGGGCTAATGGGAGCAAAGCGCAGGTTTGCGCAGCAAAAATAAGAACCAACCACGCGGCTGGCATTTTTTGCCCCAGTCCCCAGTGCCGCGATAATCGCGTACAAATTGTATGCAAATAGTTGTAGAGGAATATTTTCGTGAAATATGATAATCTCGTAATTACTAGCCCAACCAACCCCGTGGCTGTGGCCAAGGGTCGTACTGCCCGAAAAACGGTACCCATGCCCCGGGGGCTGCACCGAAAGCAAAAATGGAGACGCGAATTCCAACGGACGCTTTTTTCGGCCCAAACCCCGACTCGATGGGTCGAGTTCCAGGGCGATTTCTTGAGTCCGATAAACGAAACGCAAAAGCCCCACAAAAGCGCTAGAAACCGAACAGAACACTCGGCACCGAGCCGGCTGCCCAGAACTCGCGGCGGGAAAATTATTGCACGAAAGTTATAATTTATGGACGGCGATGGCAAATGGGCGCACGGATAACAATGGCCGGCGGGTTCTCGAGCATTATAATGCCGCCAGTTGGTAAGAACGGCATTAGAAGCCACCGACCGGTCCAATGCTCCAGTGCAGGAAGAAAGCAACTCTCCATAAGAAGCGTGCCCGCGAATGCCCTAAGGGGCACTCTTTTTCTCTCCCCCAAAAGCTCTATGCTCCGTGCGGCCATGTTCGGGGCTTAGTTGCTGTCGTCCGACTCGCGTAAGATATTTGCCGATTTCATCCCCCTTGGTGGGGGTTTTCGGGGAGGGTAAACATTCTTGAATATTTATTAAACCATCGAACCTACCCTCGTGCGGTGAGTCTTTCGTTCCGTTTTTTTTTTGTCTTCCTCTACCGATGTTCGTTTTTCGTTGGACATGACTAATTCTAGAATATATTGCGTCCGGCGGGTTTTTTCGCGTGCCATCCCCGTTCCGCTAGCGCCTTCTAATGGCCTTCCACCGTTATACAGAAAAGCGTTCAGTATGAGAAAGGGTGAAATACACCACGCTTGCTTTTCGAGCGTGTCCTTTCCTTTCTGACTCGCGGCCCAGCCCAAGGAAGGATTCGTTCGAAAGGGTTCGGATATCCATATCGGAACAAGGGCGTAATTAAACGCTACACGAATCCGTTGCCTCACCGTGCTGCTAGTTTCGTTAGGATTCTTTTTATTCGCTCTTTTAGGACCTTTTTTCTTTCGCTCCCCACATACCAAAATAGCCCATGAAAAATGATCGTCCGATTTGGCACCACTCGGGCGGGCCGCTGTGGAGCATAAAATGAAGGAAATTCGTGTCAAAGGGATATTTTCTTCGTTTCACGGGGGCGGCGTGCACGACCCAGTAGGGGCAACAACAAAAAAACACCCCGTCATGATCCATTTAGCAGGTGCACGGATAAGATTGCTTAATTAAACTTCCGAACAGGCTTGCAGAAAAGCGGCCACAAACAAAAAAGATGTTTATTTTTTGCCCACCCAATGCGATGGCCGTGCATGGAATCGATGTGCAGGTGCATGAAACCTGCCACACTAAGTATCATTGGGGTTGGGTTGCTCGGTTGCTACCGGTTTCACTTACCCGTGTGAGTGTGCCAGCCGGAAGTTAGTGGCAGCAAACATGAAGCTGAAATATTACTTCATTTCCGGGGCTCCAGGAAAGCGGCTTGATTCTTGCATTTGCGGTTTTAGTAGCCAAAAAACTCGTGCTGGAAAAGCAAGTAGCCGTTTACTAATTGGGGTAAAGAACTCAATTAATTCGTAAACAAAAATCATATTGAATTTTGTTAAAAAAATAGTAGTCGCAATATAATACACTCTTACGTTGATTCATGTTTAAAACTATATAAATAAACCAAAATAGTTTGTTCAAATGACAAAAAAAATCCACAAATGATCAATGCTTTAATGACATTATTTATTTAGCCATTTTTTTAAGCTTCGAATAAGTGTAAATTTTTCCATTATACTTCCACCAATTGCGTGATGATTGAGCATGATTTGCTTCCACCCGTTCGACGGTGCTGTCCGTTGCTTAATTTGCTCGTGCCATATTTAAACCCAGTTTGCTCCGTAATGGGCACACAGGTTCACAGTTTATTAATACACGACCATCCCTATGCGATTATCCTACCGCTGATTGCACCGTCGAAGGTGCACCGAGGTGTAATGATTACTTCCCCGCTCGGTACCGGGCGCTCTGCAAGAAGCAGTAATTATTGAACATGCATGCCTGGCTGCACCGAGGCGCAGTGCATACGATCGTGCCCGAAGAAGCCGACCAAATCGTACTTCCGTCTCCTTTATGACCTGGCCCGCTAAATATGGCAAATTATCCGGGCTGTGGGCTTCGGCCGGAAAATCACGATGCAATGGCGTAATTTTCTTTTAATCAATGCCTGCGCTTTAATTTAAATTTAATGACACCAGCCGCGCAACACTTCGTGCCGTTCCGATCAAACGGAGCGTTCTACGTGGTACAAATCCTTCCACGTGCACATCCTCCTGGAAGGCGAGCTTGCGCCAGCCGGTTCGCTGTGGAACACTTGATGAGAAATTTGAAACCTTTGCTTCTAGCGCTTTGGGAGAGCGATTCGGAAACTCGCGACGATGAAAATGCCTCCCGCCAGGATGTGCCACCCGGGCCGAAAGATGAACTTTGCAATGATTTAAATTAAATTAATTTTCCCACCGGAACCGGCAATCGGCGTTGTGCTTAACTTTCTGCCCGGGCTCCGTGCAAAATTAGCCGAAGCTGCAAACGACTCATTCCGCGCGGCCGAGAATTATGCCCGGAACATTCTTTCAGCGGTGTTTTATGTGGGCTTTCTTACGCTTGTTTCGGTGCCATCTTGCCACAACTACGTCCTGCGCCGGCCAAAACCACTGTAGCATTAGTGTGTATCGCATCATTTATTCCGCGGACAGAAACTTTCCAGTTCCAGCTAAGAAGGTGCCCAAGGCTTTTTTATTTTCCAAGCAGTCTTTGAGAGAGAGAGAGAGAGCGACGGCGAGAGTGGATTTTTCCAAGAAATTATGTTAATTTGTTGTGCTCTTTCTGTTTGCATGCAACAATAATTAGGAGGAGGATTACAATTACGCTTCATTTATCGCTAAAAACAACTTTCAAATTAGCTGGTTCTAGTACAGTTTTGTATTTGTACCTCCTTTCCATAGGCATGTTTGTGTACCATAAGAATTTACTTTTATGCAATTCATAAATTATATGTTCAAAAGGAGAGTTTTAAAAATAGATTTCCTTTAAAAATAGTTTGGTTTCTCATCGTTATTTGTCATCGATGATTTTATTGCATGTTTTTTCAATTATCTTTATTGCATTTTCCATATCATTGCTAATACCGTACCGTACTGTTCTAAGCTAAACATTCAATCGCCGATTATCACAAACTGATCATTTGCCTGTATGACATGGGCGAATTCCGAAGAATAGAGATAGGAAAGGATAACGAACACATGAATGGCTCGTTTTACAGTGGCTATATCTTCTTCAAACCATTGCTCCATGTCCTGCGGTAGCTAAACATCTGTGGAAAGTTTTTTGTTGCATTGCAGACAAACCTTCCTTTTTTTGCATTCCATGTCGTCGTGGAGTTTTTCTCAGCTGCCAGAGCCACCATATAATGCTTAATTGCATTTTAATTCCTAACACATTGGACTGTAATTACAAAAACCACCCCATCCTTTTGCTACTTCCGGCGCGCCATGAGCTACCGCACCGACGTGATGATTGTATCGGGCGTTCTTGATCTCACTTCGGGAAGCAACCGCAACACGGACCCACGGAAACCGGGAAATGGGGATTGAAATGGCACTGTTTAATATGCACCTTGCAACACCAGGGGTGTGTTTAATCGTGGTCCTTTTTTATCCACCATTTTTTTTCTTCTTGAACGACACGTTACAAAAACGTTACAGCTGCACCTGCACCATCGCAGCCTAAAAAAAAGGAGCTTTCACTAAGAAACGACACACTGCCACTGCTGCTGTTATTGCCGCTTGCTTTAGTGTGGTCCGTTGTGGTGGTTGTTTGTCCCACTGCTTCGTTTACCACTCTCCGTGCTGCTTGGTTTCTCTTCAACCACTGGATTCTACTTTTTTGCCGCAACCTGTCCGTGACATTCCACCGAACACCCAGCGACTCGGGGTGTCTGAAGTTGCATGCTGGAGAGAGAGAGAAAAAAAGCCTGACAAGGTTTCCCGCGGGTCGACCCGCAACCACAACCGACAGCAACGATGACGCTGACAACCGGCGTGCAGGTGTAAATTATGCAGTTTAGATTTAATCAATTCCGTGCCCGATACCGCTGGCGTGGTGCATGCCAATGGCGTGGCGCTCGGGGCGCAGAAATTGACCGATGAAGCGGAAAGCATGTGGGTTGGGTTCCATCCGCCACCTTTTGTCAGCGTTGCCGCATGGTTTAAATCAACGTTTCGTGGTGCATAGTGGTGGGCTCAACCCATCACGGTGGAAACTGCCATGACAAGCAGCAAGGGGAGTTTCCTTTTCATCGTGTTGTTACGGATATTCGTTAGCTTTGCTATCGTGAACCGCTGACGGCAGCCTGTTTGTCTGACGAACTTTTCCCGGTGGATTTTCCAGTCTTATTGTCTTTATGGGATTTGATTAGATTTATCTTTCTTTAAAAGGAATGCAATTCTAACTTAAGTAAACGGGACAAGGATTATCAATGTTTTAGCTCCTGTGCGTACAAAGTATCGGGAAATTAAACTTAGCTCGAAAATAGCTGGGTTTATATTTAACACCACGATGAATTATGCATGGGTACTTACCGGCGTGACGCTTGTCCGGTAATTGCATGGTGAGATGGATTGACTTGGTGAAAAATCGTGGCAATATAGTAACGTTTCCTCTGTTTGTTTCTGCTTGCTGTGCATTGATGTGCTTTGCGTCATTTGTAAAATGCATTTTTAACGAGCACTTCTATTTTAAGACTGTTTCTTGACGTACCACAGCGTTCGTGACGCCTTGCCGTTAGGCTTTTAATTAATTCTTTCGTGCGGTCTGCAAAAGGTCAAATGCATTTTATGACTGCCTGTATGGACAACATATTCACTTGACGTGCTGCCTGACATGTAAGTGACCAAAGTTAAATTAGAAACGGTGTCATTAATTCTATAAACAGAACGTTGTGATTAAAAGCCATCTAGAAGCTTGTTTCTTTTGCAAGAAATGTGAGCAGTTTTACCATGCATTTAAATGACAGCATGCAGTCTCTCACAGTGCAAATATTTTAACTTATTCGAGTATCTTCTTTTTCTTGTCACCTCTTGTAAACAACCTTTGTCTTTTGGGAAAAACAAACTTGAGAAAATCCCTATAGCCAAACCCATAGAAATCTGACAGCTTTAGTGACGATTTTCAGTTCTCAGAACATTGAATCCTATTTAGCGAGAATCAATTTGATTGCGTTTCTCACCTACTTTTCTCGCTATTTACTCTAGCGTTCTATTTTTATTTTTTCAATTTTCAGAATTGAATGAACATTTTCCATTGCTTTCTTCTTTGATTTCTGTGAATCATCTAGCATATTGTGTAAAATCTGTTGATATTTTCCGTTCCAAATGGAACCTTGCATACTAGCTGCATTGCAAAGGACATATATCTTTATCTATCGACCAGCATCTGGGGGATAAAAAGTCTTTCATTAATGGGAAAGTTATAAAATCCACCTGTCAAGGAGCATACTCGCACTCACACCTAGACACTCCAGTTCGACGCAGCTTCAGGACCTGCACTTACGTGTACCATGAATAGCGTTTTACTTTCCCGCATCTATTCATCTACTTTCGTAATGGATTTTCTTTCCAACAGAAGCAGAAAAACAAAAAAATCTCGAAAGCAACACGGGGAACAAAAAACTTCTCCAAAACTGACCTTCCTTCTAGAGGATAATCCTTGTTCCTTTGCACTACCTTTCCCCGGTCGAAATGGTCATTCGAACTGGACGTGGTTGGGAAAAGCTACATTCTTCAGCACGGGTGAAACAAAGTGTAAAAAAGAAAAGAATCCCGCTAGTACGTGGAAGAGGACGAAAACGAAATCCGGTAGAAGCATTAGTGTTCGATTAATTAACATGGAAATGTGTGCACGGTGAGAAAGTCTGCCCTCGCTCGTTTCGAGCTCGCTGTGCCATGTTTGCCATCTAAGGACGGATAAAAGCACCCACCATCGTTGCCCGGTCAACCGAATGTCCTTGCTGTACCATTCGCAATGGGTGCAAATGGGTGTAAACTTTGAGTGGATTTATTTGGTGTTTTTCAGCGTCTCCATACTTTCCACCCTCTGTTCCTTGAGAGTTTTAGTGCAAATTATAGAATTTACCGTCGAGTGTCGTTCGAGTGGAGAAAGTTTTCTCCAAGCTAAAAAAAAGTGGCACACTTCGATGCGTTGAAAACAAAGCCCTGAGTAATTGCGTTGGTACAATCATCTGTTTCGACGTCAACAGTGTCCACTTGCAAGGAGCCAAATCGAGAGTGGTACCGTATTTTCGCCTTTTTCCTGGATATAAATGGGCTTTATGTTTTCAATTGAATCGACGGGCTCTAAGTAAGGGAGACACTTTTCAACTCACATGCAACCTGAAGCATTGCATGCATTCCGTTCATGTGGTGTTGCCAGAAACCGACATGTTGTTTACTGGTTAAGATTTTCTTTCCATAATAATTAAGGAACCCATTCTAAAGCCTTTTGGAAGCTCAATCAAATTTGTAGTTAGTTTAGCAAATCTCTGTTAGATTAACAAATCTCTTAAATAACATATTTTGTTCGCTTTTCTATTAGACAATTGGATGAATACAAATTTATATCGAATCTCTAAGCACCATGTAGAGCAAACAATTGGGGTTGGAATGAATTTATCCATTTACATAGCTTGACTAATCGAAATAATAACGACAAATAAGATTACACCAGTTAAATGGCGCGCGCCATTCGTCTCGCCGCATAAAGTCGCGTAATTCTCTTCTTTCGGCCATTTCTACGCATTGTACAAGATAACTGTTGTGGTTTGCTGTGGCGGAAAATTTATTACAAAGCATCTAGTTTTTTTCTTCTCTCCCTATCTCTGCTGGCAACAGCACAAATTCCTAACATTCCCTCCCACTAGGGCAGCAATTCCCTGACGCATTAGCTTTAAATCCAAATCGTAACCCAAAAATTTACTTTCCAGCCGTTTCATTTGCTAATTCCAAGCCTACGGGCTACGGGAACGCGGGAGAAAGGCGAATCGAAAATTCCTCCCAATAAAACCGGGAACGAGATTTCAGCCCGAGCAGAGTAACATTCCAACGTTTCCCGGCATACGATACGGTTGACGGTCCTTCCAGTTGGTTCCACAATGGCCATCGGCCTCGTTCACCACCGCTGGAGGCTTGTAGAAAATGTCCAACCCGGTGGGAACCAAAGCCATAATGTAAACATTGTCCGTGACGACGATAATGATAATGAAGGAATTTAACTTTAACGAAAAAAAACACTCCCTCGCCGAGCCGTACAGCAAACAGTTCGCGTTGGACAGCGGTACTCCTACTGTCCGAAAGCTTCCCACCATGAGGAAAGATAGCGCGCTATCATAGCCACAACCCCACCCAGGCCAGAAGGTCCTTCTGGGGGGCGAGACTAGCGATGAATGGCTGCTGGTGTTTAATTTTAGCCCAGCCGGATGTCACTTGCGCGTGTAGCGTTGCCATCTCGTGGACACCGTTTAGGTTCGGGTGGCCTACCCATTTTGGGGGTGTTTTATTTTTCACGCCCCGTTGAAGCTGGCCTTCGGTCCGGCGTTGATGTGATTTCTATTTCCATTTTTTTTGTTTGTTATTTTCCTTTTTCTCCATCTCCAACCTGCCGGAGTCCTTCCAAGCATCTCGAAGTAGCTGCTGGCCAGGCGCCATTTAGATAAGGACGATCTCATTTTTCATCCTGCCTTCAAGGAGAAGCTGCCCCGTTGCTGGTTCTCGAGCAAACTCCGATTGAACGTTCAAGATGCAAAACAGTGGCAGGGACGACGTGTTCGTACTTGTTGCGGTTCAGTATTTGACATGGTTGGATGAATCGACTCCTCGCGGAACGGGTGGGGGAGATTGTAGTGGTAAAGCTAATTAATTGTAATGCCCTTTTCCAGCCTGTCGGGTCGAAATCGCAGCTCCCGGTTGTGTCGGTAATGACCTAGCACAACTTTGAGCCGCTCCAGACGGTGGAGTGGGCATTGCGGTTAGTCAAACCAAGCACCACATAAACATACGGACAGCTTTCGAAGCCAGATGCGGGACGCAAAACAGGCGGCTTGGAGGGTTGTTTGATCTGGCCCAGCGCAATGCAAACATTTGTGTTTCGATTCACATGAATTTCGCCTCCGAAGCACCGGGAAAAGGGCGCGGCTACAATGTCAATCAATGTACATCGTGACGTACGAAAACATGATATCGATTGTTGTTTCACTGGAGCCGGTTGGATCAAACGAAAAGGCTGTTGCTACAGAGATTATTCGTTATCGGCACGGAAGCCTCGTTGCAGAGCGCCCATCGCGCACACCTGCCGATACATTAAAGAGCGCAATTTCTATGGGCTTTTGCAGCGCAGCGCAACGTTTCCCAAAAATTCATCCAAAACCGATTTATTGAACGGTGCGAGTCCTTTCGATTACGTGAGCTATCGCATCGCATCCGGGGTCCGCAATTTAATGCACATTGAACAATTCCTCCCCAAGGTGTTTAACCGCTCAATAAAGCATCCTGATCGTGGCCTCGACCCCACTCAGTATAGCGAGGAACCGACACCGAGCCACAAAAGGCCCGCGTACTGACCCCGGTTGGTTTTATCTTCCATTTTTTTTTTTTTTCGTTGTTCCCCTCAGTCCCGACGGCGACGATAATCGGTGGACCGGACCTACACGTGGACAAGGGCAGCACCATCAACCTGACGTGCGCGGTCAAGTACAGCCCGGAACCGCCGGCCTACATCTTCTGGTACCACCACGACGAGGTGATCAGCTACGACTCGAGCCGGGGTGGTGTTTCGGTTATCACGGAGAAAGGCGACATCACCACGTCGCACCTGCTGATCCAAAACGCCGACCTAGACGACTCGGGCAAGTACTCCTGCTCGCCATCCAACGCGGACGTGGCCAGCGTACGAGTGCACGTCCTCAACGGTAAGTGCCAATCTGGTTAGAATCGCCCCGGCATCGAGACGAAATAGAGCCACCTTCCTATCGCCGGGTGACGTCACACGGGGGGCACGCTTATTAACGCTGATATCAGTTCGCGCCGTCGTTTCAGGTGAGCATCCGGAGGCGATGCAGACAGGCGGTGCATCACCACACCGGCTGGTGGACGTACGAGTTCTGTTGCTGGTTGGATTGCTTGGGCTCCTGCTTCGGACCGTGCGGTCATCACTTTCGTCCCTAGCGACATCGAGCTGGACCGTGGCCAACCGATATCCTGCACAGGACTGCAGCCAACGAATCCCCCAGGATGACCACGGTCACCGGTCGGGAGTGCTCCACCGACGGACGTGCAGCATCGACAGCAGGTCGTTCGCGCGGTGCGATCACACAAGATGATAAACCCTCCGGCGAGTCACCACCACCGTTGGCGGTAGCATCCGGGTTTGGGTCGGGAAAACTTCACCCAGGTTTAGTGGACTGCCAGCGTGGCACGGCGTGTCCGGCAAATCCGTTCCTAGTCCCGCGAGAGTGTCTCCTGGGCCGGCAGCGTTCGCGTGAAGGGCAAGAGCAAATGTTGTGGTCCCTTGTGGTGACGGTGCCGGTGGTGCGATAAAGCGAAATGAATCCAGACGAATGGAAACGCCACACTCGTCCGGTTTTTTTGCAACCGTTTTGGGAGGAGATTGGGTGAGATTTTTGTTTTGTCATTTTCTCCATTCAACCGGTAAAAGGATGCTGGTTTTCCGTTTTTTTTGGCTTTCCTCGTTCTTTCAAACCCGTTTCATTTCCAATTCATACCGGTTCTCTTCACGGTCGGGGTGAATGAAATGAATTTGAGGAAGCTGAAATAAACCCAGCGATACGATAAATTTCAGTTTCAACTCGTACGCGAAGTAATACATACATGCTTGTAAAATGTGAAAACAAAAAAAGAGGAAGAGAAAAACCGGTTGTAAATGTAGCGCAAAAAGAAAAACAAATCCCTTCAGCCTAGGTAAGTTTGCGGACTTTGAACGAACGGTACAAAAGCACTGGTGCGGGTGCGAATGAGATGCCGTCCTCTCGTCTTGCACGAGAGAGAGAGAGCAAGAGAATGAATTTAGTCAAATTTTTCCTTAGCAATATTTACGTTCTGTTGTGGTTGGGAAATTCCACGCCCATGATGGTGGCTGGAATCGAAACACATGGGACACGAGACGTTCCCGAATGAGAGAGAGAAAGTATCAAATACAAAATGGCATTCGATACCGGGGCGCTAGAAGTAAAGCCACCGGGGCGAGTCCTTGAACTGTCGCGTGGTTTACTGATAACATTTATTTCATGGCATCTAGATAAATCAATCAAATTGATCGTAGGCTAAGGAAAAGGATACAACCGCGACAGGCAGCGTTTTGAAGGTGAACCATAGCAGAGACCCTCCGAAACGCTTGTAAAATAATCACTACACTCACAGGTATAGGAAGGAACACAGGAAGCAACTAATAAATCCATACTGAATACACTCTCTTCGAAAAACACACAAACCGATGAATAAGAAGAAGAAAAAAAGGAAGAAAAAAACACATATACAAAAGCAATGTTACTCGCGGCAGAAGGGAACCCATGTAATTACAGTTGAACGATGACAAGTGAGATTTTAATCGTATTGTAGGTTTTGAGGCAGCACCGAATGCCATTGATATAACAAAATCAAAGATAATTCATGTGAAGAGTGGACGTTGAGGTTTGAAAGGTTTGGATACTCGTTACACACATGTTATCGGTATGTTGGATTTCATCGAGATATACGTTTTCATCGTTCATTCCAGCGGTAATGTAAATAAAATTCAAGCGAACTATAGTCCATTGCAAGCCTGTAAAAACATTCCGATATAACACTGCATGCAGCTATGCAACGAGAAAAAAGGGCGTCACGGATCGATCGGATGCGATGCCAATGATTTGAATAGAGATTCAAATTCCATTAGCAGCTATTGTTTGAAGGCAATGGCAGATGCGCATGTTCACGGGCAAAAGTCCAGCCGATATCACAAACCGTGTAAAAATATTTCAATGAATCGTGTAAATTAAGAACTTACTCGCACATATTTCAAGCGAAACCAATCGTGTGGTTCCCTTTTGTTTTTTCTTTTACAGATGTCACATAGAAAACGTGAAAGCAAATATGCTCATCCAACAACACCGTTCCGAGAAAATGTTTGAATACTAGATTAGGTTCACTTGCAGGTTCAAAAGCAGGCAATATTTTCGGGCTTCAGTTTGGGAAACGAAAAGCGTTTGATGGCGTTCAGTTGGTAATAAACTATACAAATGTAAAAGGATCAAAGGTGGCAGCTTTCAAAGCTTCCAACATGTATCACTTTTTTTGTTCAATGATATTTCCATCCTTAATGATAGTACATTTCTTGGCTGCATTTTGCGATATATTTGCGTAAAAGCCAGTTGAATCGATGTTATTGGATTTTTAAATCCTTTCATATCACATTTCAAGCGAAAAATGAGCATTTGATTTATTTGTATTGCCTGCAGTCACATTTCGGCTCCGCGTTATCATGAAGACAAGCTGCTATTAAATTTTTTTCTCCAAACCTCTCGCTGCTAAAAGAAACGTGAGACTTAAACGACCGTCGCAAAAACATCCCGTGAATAATCAGCTCATTTGTGGAAACCAATCATAATATCATTGGCATGTTTGGGGTTTTCCGATTCGCTTATCTATTCTCCATTTCTTCTCTCTCTCTCTCTCTCCTGCTAAAACCTTATTTTCCTCGCTCGCATCGTAAGTGAAAACACGAAAAGTGCCCCAACTTCGCACGAACGGTCGGTAAACAGCTGCGTTCTGATAATGGGTGAAATGTAATGTTTTCCTTCCTTCCTTTTGACTCTTTTGACTGCTTTTGGATCCTTCCGCAGCAGGATCATCTCCAGCTTCTCTGAACGCAATTCTCCAGGCTCTCTCTCTCTCTCTTTCTCTCTTAAAACCAAATCCCGACTCAAGCACACGTCGTACGAGAGGAAAAACAATCGCCACCCGTGAAAAGGAAAACAGGGCTTCCCTTTTCCGGGCTTCGGCACGTGGGTGGGGTGGGCGGGCAAAACAATTTCCAAAATGTGCACCCAATCTCCGCCCGACGTAGCACCGTGGTCGGGGTGCCTTTCAATATCATTAAAGAAATATTGATGCATAAATAATTGATCGGGTTTCGGCACCGTAAGGCTGCGTTCGAGAACCCATGGATGTGGGCAACCTTTTGAAGGCTTCACCGAAGCCAACCCGGCGTCATGCTTCCGTCACGTTGTGCGCGTTTATTTTTTAGATTTTTTAAGTTCCGTATCAGGTTTAAGTGCGTGCGTGTGGATGTGTGGTGGTGTTTTTATATGTTTCTCCTCCGCCTTGGCTAACGAGAAAATCCTAGCTGTGGAAAATCGTGCGTGCTCAAGACAAATCGTGGTTTTTTTTGCATCATTCAGCAGTAATGGTACCGGTTTAACCGGCAGTGATCGTTACTGGATGAAAACCACAACCAGCTGAGTAGAAATTGTGCGCTTTTACCGAAGCGGAGAGCAAATCATATCGCTTATGCAATTTCATTTTTTCCCCTTTCATTTTGGGAGCTCAAAAACAAACCATCAAAGCGTAACTCTGAACGATGGGTAAAGAAAAGGAATGATGGTGTGTTTCTATCGTGTGTATCAGGATGGCAAAATACTGCATCGGAGTTGGTTTTTACAACATTAGCTACATTCACGAATCCATAAACAGAGAGAGAGAGAAAAATCCTAGCCACACAAATCGCCCGTTTGTTGTTAGGATTGGTTTTATTTCTCGAGCAACGTAAGCTCGTTCCTGAAATTGCATCCGATCCTCGAGCCGGGGTACGATACAAAATGATAATGAAGAAGAACTTAATTTACGTTTCATTCCGTGGAAATCATGACCCTTGTGAGCGTTCGCAACCCAAAGTCCACACTGTCAGAAGATTTGTACTTTTTTAAACCAAATGTGACCGAAGCAATAGTACCGCTCTGTAATACAAAGTAATCCCATTTTAAACAGAAAAAAGTACACCTCCCTGGCAGTACCCGGTAACGGAGATGCGTAAGAACCAACAAACACCCAAGAAGCAAGACTCCGAAATCAATCATGCCTGGGAAAGATGAAAGCGGCAAGGATAAATATTTATTTGAATCCCTAACCCGACGACCGGAGCTCGGAAACGTGGTGAAAACCCTGTACATAGAAGACATTGAGGATACAGAGCTCACTTATAAAACACACGCGAACGGAAGGCGCTAGATTTAAATGATCTGTTGCGATCTCGGTAAGGTTATAGAACGTGAACATAATACAAATCCATTTAGAGCTAGGCTAAGCACATGAAAGATTTAACAAACAAACACACTACAACCATTCCAGTGAAGCAAAAAAGCCCTCTCAGCACTGACGAAGGGAAAATAAAACGAATCCATTCCAGAACATTTGTACATATGGCGATCATACACGATTTCCAGAGTAATACCCCAGCAGAGAAAAAAGAAGCGCTAGTGTGCGTTAATGGCGGAGCTAAGGCACATCCTGACGGAATCCGTATTGAGCACAAATGTGGCTCCCCCGTTCCAAAGAAAGCGCATACAAAACGCTGTGAACCTGAAAGAACGAAAATAGAGAGTGAAGGAAAGTGCTGTTGAAAATGGACAAAAAGCGAGGCAGATTGTATTGTAAAGCGACAAGTGGATTGTGAAAAGACGGTTCGTTCGTGATGGAGACAGAAAATTAATAAATATAGCATCTGAGTTGATTATAAAACTATAAACCTCCGCCCGGTTGTTGTTCAGTTCTTTTTGTTGCTCGTGTTCGAGGGTGTGTCTGCTCATCTCGACGGATGGAATGTGTTCGGCTCGTTGAACGGCATCTTCCAGAAGCAGAGGTTAGCAGAGTACTTCAGAAGCCTTGGCGGGTAGGGTGGTGGGAGGAAAATTATGAAGTTGTGCCCTGCTGCCAAGCGCCTCTACCGACTTCATTTTTCCTCCCCGAGGGCGTTGGTTATTAAAATGGAAAGAATTTTATTGACCGAAGCTGCACGGGACACCAGCAAGCGGGCGGCTGCATGCCACAGATCGTCTTCCTTTTTGAGCTGGAGTTTTGGAGCGCCTTCGCGAATGATTTCAGGATTTCGTGGCGTCCCAAGGCGACAGTGCTAAAAACACTAAATTTGTGTGCAATCTGCCGTCGCGCGGAGGAGCAGTGACCGGAGCGCTGGATACTACAGAAGATGCCACTTCGCGTCGAGAATATTTAAACAGCTCAATTTACTGTTCTCAGCCTCGGTTTCACACCACTGAGAACAGCACGAGAATAATAGATTATCGGTGGTAACAGCTTAAACTGCTGTTTTTTTGTTTCTTTTGGATTTGTCAGAGTGCCGTTGATCATGGGGACAAAGTTCATTGAAAGAAAAGCGATCCTTTTGAAGCGTTAAAGCCCGAGAAAGAAATTTCATCTATCTCAACAAAGCAACCACAGAGATATGCATATGTGTAGCATGGCCAACTGACATCAACAGTTGCACCATACATGGTGACCAAATGCATTTTCTCCGCTAAATATTCTCATCGATCCCAAAGCTATGTGCTGAAAAAGAGTATGGTCCAACTAGATGTATGTATGATAAATGAACTAAAAATAGATTATTCTGTTCATTAAAACCATTTCAGCGTAGTTTTTATCAATCAAAAATATGTACTATATCTGTTGATAGAAAATATTGAAACAAATATAATTACAGGAATAAAATGTTCCAGTGCCTGGATTCAATTCAAATCGATGTATGGAAAATTATCAACTTAAATCCAAAATCAGCCGAAAAAAGCCTCCTTGTGGAGCATAAGCAACAACCTTTTACATCTTCGAAGAAAACTTGAACCTACAGCCCTGGAAATAATGGTTGGGTCGTTCCTCTAAATCATATCTCGTCGGATGGGGATCCCGAAGCTCCGAAAAGCATCTCCCCAAACACGAGGGACTAAACTTTTGCGCATGCAACAATGACCATCGATTAACATATTGCGAACGGGCAAATCCCAAGATGAAGTGCTTTTTATTGCTTGGGTCGGAAAAAAAAAGTTGTTCATTTTTGTCCGACGGAACACCATCATTCAAACCGTTTCATGCAAACGATTTCGTCCCTTCACCGAAGGAACAACCGCCATTAGGGATTGTTTGAGCTCAGATTTATTGCTCGACATATGCAACCTTATCGGTCGCACGTTCTCATTCTTCAAAATCCGCTCACTGCTTTTTGTCGATTTTAGAAGCTTTTTCTTTTCTTGTTTTGTTGGGCGACAACTTACTTCCTTGGCAGAGCTTTCCTGCGTCACACCCAACCAAAGATGGGTTTGCTCTCTTTGATCTGACCAGAGTGGTCGGTGGGTTATGACAATTGCTTCCACTCGAGCAGCGGCTGAAATGGAGTTTACTTAAAAAAAAAACAAACCCTTCCGGAAAGACACCATATCAATCTTCCATTCGGCGCGATGGCGAAAGAGTTGAACCGGAATGAGATCATAATCCGGCTCAAACTCGTCCAACTATTCAATCTCGATTTTCAATCTGCGGGATATCGTAACGCCGAACGTCGAGTAATGAACCCGAGGTCCGATGATGTCCTCTCTCTCTCTCTCGCCTTCCCTGTCCGGAACCGGAAGCCTCGCATTCGTGTGCGCGTGGAAACCCCTACGCGAATTGGGCAAAATTGGAAAGATAAGCCAGGATTTATGGGGCCGCTTTTCGGTCGAAAAATGATCAATTTGTTTCTATTAGAGCAAAAGAGGACCGACAAAATTTCGACGCGGCTCATCGGTGTCGGCTGGAGGATTACTGCGTTGGGATGAGGCAAATTCGGCAACGAATGAAGATAAATGACGTGAAGCAGTGGTGAAGTCGTTGTGATCGGTGACAACAAGTGACTACTTTCAAGAGAAAATAATGGCTATATTTTCCACAATGATCGATTAATTGATTTGTTAATAAGATAGGAGTGGATAATTTTGAGCTTTATTTCATAAACTTAATAGTTTTTTGCAGCTGCTTTTATAACCTGTAATAGCATGTAGTTGATATCATGTGAAAAACAATCCACAAAATACAAACCAGTTTTTACAACAGCTTTATTTTAATTTTCTTTTCATCTAATCAAAGTAATAAAAAGCAGTAAAACGACAGAAAACGCCAGTTGAATTCGCTCTGTGGATATTAATGCTTGAAAAAACACTCATTGACCAAAAGTCAATCCGTTCAATAAGCTCCAGTTTGTATTTCGGACGAAAATTCGCCGGAAAACCCAGCCAAGCCGTTTTCAACCTAAAAGCCAGAGAATTGCAGTATTGCCAACATGAAAAAAAACACACACACACACAAAACGCGGCCCCAACGAGACCAGAAAGGAAAACTAAAACACTCTCGCGAACATGCACAGCACGCGAAATAAATTTGACTGACCCGCTCTTTGGCCGGAAATTGAAGTGGAATCAAAACACCAAACGACTCGCGCTGCCGGTGTGTACATATATCTGGTCAACCACGCCAAGTTAGAAATAATGAAACGCTTTTCCGACCCCCTGCGAACAGTGAGAAAGAGAGAGTTCATCGAGCATGCCGGAAGCTTGCCTGAGGCTCCGTTCAAACACCGGAAACAGGCGGACCACCGCGTGCCAACATGCAAACCATGCACCACAAGCAGTTTTTCGTCGAATCGCTTCCCGTGCGTCTGAAGCGGGGCTCTGTTCTACCCGCACGTCGGTTGGGGTGGGACTTTGAAGTTGCAAAAGCTGCAGTACGTCCATTTAATTAGACCGTACGTCACAGGCAACATAATTGCGAAAACATCACCAACACGGCGACGATCCGTTGACGATGGAGCCGCCCAGTACTTCAAAAGGATGGAGGCGAAAAAACCGAATGTTTGAACCGGAAAGTGAGCGGATTTGCGTTTGGGTGGTTGTTTGACAAGCGTCTGGCCATGAGATGGCAGGATAAAAACCACTACAAGAGGAATTGTTAAAATTATGTTGAGAAAAAATGAACAAGCTTAAACGAACTCAAAATCTGCTGAATAGAATAGATGCTTCAAATCATCATGTTTAGAATGAATTTTATTATTCAAACAAAGATGGCTGTAATTAACTGTTGTTTTAGATAAGGGAATAAAAGCTTTTTTAAATAATATAATAAACTAATGCAAATTTAACGATTTAGTTTCCATTATTGCCATCAAAAAATGCCTACAAAAAATTGGGCATTTCATCACTGGTAATCAGAAAATAACCCAAGTGCACTCGAACCAATCTATCATAGAATAAAATTCATTTAACACGAGCAGGAAATCGATTCCAGACTGCTTTTGTTCATGCATTCGATTTTGTATATTTGGAATGATGTTTTTGCTTTTCACATTTTGATTCGCACAAGATGAGATTGATTGTTTTGGGTCCATAAAACTGATTGATTGTTTTGGGCTTAAAATAAACTTCTCAACATATTCCACCTACGTAGTATGTGCCAACTAGCTCTACGATGTGAAATCCATGTAAGAAGGGGCAAAAAAAAACAAATAAACAAACTGAACGAACCGATTTACGTACTATTTCATCGTTGAATGATATTTTGAGTGTCAATGAAAGTTCACCAATTCGTAAATAAAAAATGGTTTCAGTACTCCCATGAGTGCAAAATTTTGAGATATGTAACCGTATAAATATTAAATACATGGAATAGTTTTATATTATTTCATCTATTGCTATGATTTACCTATGCGTAATATTGATAAGAAAAATAATTATTTAAATACAATTTATTTTCAAGAGAAGATCGGATGTTCTAAGTCTGTTCTCATAAAGTGTCTCCTGAATTCTACACTTTCTTGCTTGTTTTTATTATGTTAGTAAATTATCCGTGGTTGCTGAAAACGGCCCTTATTTAGCTATCAATACGAGGTCACGATATACCAACGATTGTCGCTCCTCGGTACGATCACTACAAAAACTAAATATTTCACATTCTGATGTGTGCTGGGAAGCAATGATTACTCACATTTCGATCGCATACGATGTGAGCACTTCTACTCTATCAGTCTGGTGCCTGTCAGAAGAATTCCGTTTCTCGCAGACGAGAGTGAAATGGAAACCGCTATCGATATTTCAACCCACGTGCCTGATAACCGTTTCGTAGCTACCGTTGAAAATAATGAGTGTGAGCACGTCCGTTTCCCTCCGGATCGCGTATCAGCAACAAAGATGTCAAACGGGAACGAACGAGCAACGAACGCGTCCGTCGACTCAAATGACAAAAAAGAAACATTTTCTCTAGCGCTACGTGTACGAGTTTTTTTTTATTTCCCATAGCCTAGGAAAAATGCGAATTTTCAACGTATCTTGTATCGATCATCAAAAGGTTGGTGATAAAAAATAACGACAAGGTGAGGAGCGTTTTTCCTCGTCAATGCTTCAAACCCATACTAATTGGATTTTTTTTATAAAGAATGCTAAGATTTTGTCAAAAAAATCTTGTCATTGATCGGTGAAATAACTTTAAAGCACAAGTAAAGCATAAAAAAAGAAAGTTTTCCTCAAGAACTGCTTTAGTTTCACATTACGAGAGAAGCATCATCCTCACATAATTTTACGCATAGAAAAGCTTGAAAAATATGATAAATGAAAGGAATATTTTTAGCCTGTTTGACGTCAGTAAAATGAACCTCTCTGAATAAATGAATGAAACACATTGCCCTACATGACACAATTTACGATTACCACCCTCAAAAGGTCTGCCCTTCTGTGTGTAAATTATACCTTAACATCCTCATAAGAGATCTTAAAATGGGACTACATGATCAAGCACGTGCAAGAAATTAATAAACCCACACACTTATCCATCCTTGTTTGGCCCGAATGGATGACTGCGTTGAACCTTTAAAGCACCCATAATATGCCCTGAAAAAAGGACGAAACAATTTACTTCCTCACCGAAAAGAAAAAATGACGATCCACCAACCAGGAAACAGAAAACGCATGCCGCAGCACAATTCTTTCCGTTTCGTTAGCTCGTCTTCATCATCAGCACTCTCCAGTGGAACGTTTCGCATTGCGATGGGCTTAAACCAAAAAAGGTGCCTACAACGAAAAACACACACTCAGTCACAAGATGATAATAAATGTAACGAAACATAAACTTGACGCTCCAGAATACTGAGCTAATCGGCAACCCAACCTGGGATGCGGAAAACGTTTCGCTCATCATCAAATGGGGCGGCTAATATAACTTTTATGATTAATCACCATGCCCGTAGGCCAGGCTGGCTCGGGTCTTCTAATTAATCATCTTAATCAAACAGCGCGTACGAGGCAGGGGCTTCTTTGCTTCATTCCAGGGCCACCTCTCGGTAAAAACGCTCAAGATCTTTAAATTTGTCCCGCACTATCACCGAACGGTCGCACGATGATGCCACGACACCTGTAACCCTTTTACTTCAGAACCATCGCCGGGACTGGTGCAAAATGCTAGAGCCATCCTGATCCGTCAACGAGTCTATCGATACTTTGTCTTCGTCCGCCCGGCGAGAAGGTGAAAGCGCTGAGAATAAACCCATCATTGACATCGTCATCACCAACCGATGCTGCCCCAGCAGAAATGGCGCGGTATGATTAAGTATTAAAATGGGATTTATATTCTTGTGTTGAATAATTAATTTGGCGCTAGTTAAATATTAACCCCACGCCGTGTGGAAACGCTCCCGTTCCGGTGTATTGATCGTGCCGGCCTCGGGGCGCTCGAAGGTCAAACAATGGTTTCTATTGGCAGTGGGGCAAAGTTTGACTTTCCACAACTTGCGTTAGCGCAGTTTGAACAGAAATTTGAAAGGTGTTAATTTCCCTAAAACACTCTGCAAACAGCGATGGAGCCTCACGACTCACGCAAAACCCTTCAGAGAAGCTGCCTTTCAAATGCCCATGCCAGCAGAAGGACGCGAGCCATCTCGATTTCGATTGTACAGCCGCTCGGTGGCTTCGTAGCCGATATTATTCCCGCGTGGCACGAATAAATCAACAGGCCCAGCATCGAACATTCCAGCACAACCGTCGCTAAGGGAGACCACTGCGTATGAAACACAGCGCTACCGGCGATCCAAGCAAAATCCAGACCATTCGGGTTTAGTCCCTTCGCAACGCCTCAGAACAACAAAGGTAAACGCCGTGCATTCCTGCGCGACCATGCATCACGGGCAAGAGATTGTCGGGTTATTGTTCCAGCGCTGCAACGGGGATGCTTTTCTGCAATAACTTCACGCGACCATCCGTGCGAACCGGTGCCAGACATGTGCCGGCAAAGATGCAGGATGTCTTATGGAGTCGAGCACGGTGAAAGCCAGCCAGCTGCGCTGAATGGTGGAGCTTTGTGATCCTTTGAAAACGTGGCTCGGGCCATTTGAATGGGCCAAGAATGAATCGACAATAAATTGATTTCTGCAAGACGAACGACGGCCAGGCTAGCTGAGAGCGTCCCTTTGATATTAGCCATTACTCACGGTAGTGTTTAGAAGCGAAAGCTCTAAAATATTCACACCAAACGAAAGGTACTTCCACTAGTAATGGAACTACAATTGAATGAAACTTTAATTTAAAGACAAACAAATTACACCAACATTGTGTTTGTACTTTCAGCTTAATATCAGTACAATCCAAATCCAAAACCATTAAAGCATACTTAAAAAGGTTTATCTCATATTATTCCTCCTTATGTAATACAAGATTACATTTTCGACGATAACGAGCGCTATATCTTGTGCATCCGATGGCACAGTGAGCTAGCAAAATCATCGCATTTATGCCCAGTTTTGTGCTTTTACGATCTGTTCAGATTTCTGAAGATTTTTTTTACTTTTCAACAAAATATTAAACAGCTCATTGACATGGAATCATCGAGCTCACAGCTCATTGGCACGAAATACGATAATACATTTTTAAACAACATTCAATAAAGCTTTCATTTTGCTTAACAGATAAAATGCTGCTAAACGAGCACACATTTCCTATAAATGACTTCACTTCAATCCATTATGGCCATCTCAATCCCATAGTTTCCAAACGCAGCCAAGCTTTCCAAACGCTGGCGCTAAATTCCAGGAATGCCACTCAGCACAGCCGACGTGCGGACTCGGGACGGAAGGCTAGCTGTGACTTCCGTGGCACATTCCACCGCACGGACTCGCTCCACTGCCACCCTACAGCGCCACCATCCGCCAAATGGTGCGAATGGAATCCAACGGCGAGAAATTGTTATTTTCAGCGTCATGATTTTATATTATTCATACGGAAAGTGATGATTTATGTGCCGAAGATACTAAAAGTTATTTCAGCATAATTTATACGCTCGGAAACACACTCCGGGACCGGCCAGCTGCATCCTGCGATGCGTCGTGCATTCCTAACCAAGCCTCCTCCCTGAGGGAGTTGGCAGTGGGCCAGCAATACCAGGCGCTACCCCAACCGCCCCTACGGGAACTATGTCAATTGGAAAACGGAATTCAATTGACGGCATTTATACGTTTCCTATTGTTCTGCTCAAGTGGTGCCATTTACTGGCGAGGGTGGTGCAGTAGCGAACGATGATCGGGCTGCCGCGTGCATGTGCATCGGTGCCATCGGTGTGATTTGTCCTGCCGGAAAACGCAGTCGGTGCTGCTGTAGGGGTAAGGAAAATCGTCATTTGACTTGCGTTTTCTTTAAATTCCCACCCCTCCCGAGCTAAGCCATGGTTGGGTTGGGTTTGAGGCAAGCCACTTGGACAATGCGAACCGCTCGACGAGTTTTATTTGCATTGTAAAACGTCACGCCACCGAAGAGCTTTTGCAACCAAGCCGCAAGTTATGACATGGATGAATAAAAGGACTCGCTTCAAATCCGGTTGTGCTTTACGAGATAAGAGCACACGAACTCGTGCCAAGATTTGTTAGTGAGAGGCATATATTAGACCAAAAGGTGTGGTAATAAATTGATATCAAAGCTGAGGCAGTTTGCTAAAGAACGATAGATGATGTTAAAAAGGTTTACTTTTGACTAAAATTAATGTTATTATCAGTAACGTTAATACACAAACCGTTGCTTGCTGAAGTCTACCGCACGGTGGTATGATTTTCGCAGCCCTACCACTAAATGTTTCATTTTGTATCGCACTATTGATATAATTTCATCGCCTCGTAGCGCATGTTGAATTTCGAACGCGTTGAAACGGACACACTCGCGCGCCGCTAATTTATGCCGTGTCAGATGTGAGCTGACCTCATTCCGGCTTTATTAATTCAATAACAAATTATCTAGCAATAAACACATTATTATAACGTGACCGGCGGGAAACGGTCCCTCTATTTGCCCGCAGAGAACCATATTTTTCACCCAACCTCAGCGGCGAATTATTCCCGGCTGGTACACACCCCATTGGAGCACCAGCACATTCTGGTGTTTGCCTCTAATGCCACACCGGCAAACGGCTTAATCCTTGTGGTGAGCTCATTCTATAACGCCGCTGAGAGCTGGCGCAGTTAAAGACCATGTCAGTAAATCGTAAGCTCTTTGGTGTCCAAAGCAGCGTTTTGTTTATCGAACCACGGGAAATCATATAACATTCGGCGAGAACTCGTAAGTCACCCAAATATGTTGTGAACTATTTTTGTGGCTTATATAACATAAGTTAGATAATGACGTTTTTGGCTGTGTCTACAAATCCCAATAACTATATTTAACCTGTTGTGCGAAAACTAAATTTATAAAAATATTGTATCCCATGAAGATTGAGTTGCAGTTAAATGACTGAATTATTTATACTAATTTATTGTATTCACATTCAGGTTAAACAATACACGAAATTCTTACTGCTGCTTAGGATAATTAGCTGAAGGTCAACGACTGCAATTCCCAATAGCAATGCGTGCATATACTCCTACCGTAACTCGAGAGCCGCTCTCTTCCTTTAAAGAGAGAACGACAACTGCTGCACTCTTCTACTGGATGCAGATATGACGGTTAAAGCTTTTTGTTTAGTGACCAAACACATCCGAGATTCTTCCTTTTTATTTTTACTCGTTAGTTTTAAACTGATCTAGCATTGGGTTAGTATCACGACTAGTGTGAACATACATATATATATTTATATTTATTATTTATAGATACGTCAAATATCAAAACCTGATCTCTTTGAGCGTTAAAATACCAAATCACAATACGTTAGAAAAAATAAATAAAAGTATAGCTTCGTTCTACCTTCTTTTTTGCATTCTTATATGTCTCAACAAACCCAGAGCAGTCTCAGAAGAGAAAGACTCTCCTGAAACCAACAAAACTCAAAACAGATAGTAACAAAAAAGGCGATAAGAAGCGAAATAAAAACAAAACCACTGCTGATAATTTTGCGATTTCGGTTTTGTCGATCGCTTTTGAGACGCGTGAAACGTCACTCGTTCTGCTGCCGTTTAGTTCAGCTGTTTCTGTTTCGAACGACCACCGGCACATCTGTAAGCGTTCTAGTGTGGTTAGTGTTATGTTTGCATCCTTCAAACCGGTAGCGAATCGTCGTCGCTCCGGAATGTCCTTGATCATTTCGTTTGTGTTGTAGGAATAAAAAAGTGTGCTAGTGAAATGTTGTGATATATTACATGTTTAGGATGTAACGAGTATAAGTATAAACGTGCATATAAGTAAGATAACTTTCAAAGATTTTTTGTATATGATACATTTTCCAAGTTCTACAATATCTAGTCACAAAATAACATTGTTTTTGGATAGTTAAAATAAAATAATCAACCGATTTGTTCAGCGATTAAAAGCTATGTTGACAATAAAAAGCTATGTTAAAAGAAGCTATAATAAGTGATTTTAAATAATCAATGATAACATAGCTATCGCAAGTGTTTAATATTTAGGTTCTTTGTTTATTATGACGTCTATTCCTAATCATCATAGCATTACCACCATACTATTTTATTGCATACGATCGGTGTTGTGTTTACAATTTCACAAACAAATCTGCGCGCCTTAGATGAAGCACTAAAGTGCTTATCGTGGCATAATGAAAATATACAGCATTACCAGTGGTGCATTTGTTTCATGCTCTGTTTCGTTCTGGCCCGAGTTGGTCTAGTGCCTACAAGTGATAAGCAGAACCAACAAGCAACATCACAAGCGAATGAAAGCCAATCCGGATTTCAAACGGTCAGCAACATCACAGGTAAGTTTCTCAACAATTTTCGCCAAAAATGAGATTGCAGTTGCACTTATCGCATGTTGCTGCCGACTGCTTACTTTACACTTGCAATGCGTGGTGTGGGATTTGACTTGTTTGTGATTTTGCACTTGAAATGAAAGCAAAATATCATTACCCAACGCGTAGCATAGCGCGTTGCTTCTCATGAGCCGATGATACCGCTCATCGTTTCACCGAAAAGTAAATTGATTCGAATACCGCATCGCATAAGAACAAGGTGCAGAAACAAAGGCTAGCAGATGCTCTTTGCAGTTGATTAAATTTCGATTTCTGGGGGTGGAAAAGTTCTCAACTCAAACACTATCATCCCGAGCATTTGAACGAAGCATGGGTGGCTTTTTCCCATCAGGCAGTAGCTACTCGAAAAAGCACACCCTTGCACGAGTTTGCGTATGGATTTTCATATTTTCAACTTTCTCCGGACCATCGGTCTCACGAGCTCGGTTAGCTATCGCTGGGGCACATCCCATCGGAATCACAAGCTTCTGTGTAAAGTGCTACATTGACTCGCTCCTTTTGCTGCTCAGATAAACCAAAATCTACATTCAGTTGCATTCTTCTTCAGGTTTTTTTTTGTTAGATATTTTTCAACCCGCACTCATCAGGTTAACCGCTCGAGCAAAAGTTTGCCAAAACGCCCAGCCCAGCTACCCCGTAAACGGTGCAATTCAGCAACCACGAACCGAAAGGCATCCAAAGTGCACGCGGGTCATAATCGAATTCAGCTCATCACCATCACCGAAGTCACCACGCGATTGCGGGGACTTTCCAGAGCTCATCAAAAATGAATAAACCGTCGGTGGCGGTGGCCACCATTCCGTGCTCGTCTTCGTTTTCCGTACACGCGCCGGACGCGTCCAACAGCAGCGATTTGGAGTGCATCGAGGAAAATGTGATCGTAAGTGCATTTTTCCGTTCATAGCAGCATTTTTAGCGCCATCATTTCCATCAGATCAAAGTGAAGAAATGCTCAACCGTGTGTCAGCGTTTCTCGATGCGTGGGGTGAATCATGTTCCACCCTGAAAGGCTTACACCATGTAAGGATGTAAAAGCTCCTCCATGTTTACGTGTAGCGAACAATGCCACCCGTCTGGTGCAACGCTGGGAGTAGAATCCTTCGCCTGAATAAACGCTTCAGGCAACGTCTACCACGTTGGGAGCACCTTAGAAATCAATTTTAAAACTACTCCAGGCAGCTGTGTTACCAGCGATAAAATGTAGAAAGGTAGCGATACAGAAGAACGCCCCCAGCATCAGGGAAAGAGCACGCAAAGCTAAGGATAATCCTTTCGAAAACGGCCCGCGTGGCGTCTTGATTTCGACTGGTACCATCCACAAAGCGAAAGGATTCTCGTATCACACATGAAACACATATAATCCTCTCAAGACCGCTTCACCTGTGACACAGCTCGCTTCCTCCGAATGCGTATAATGAACCTGTCGAAATGCACACGCAAACCAACCGCTCCATGAAACGGGCCGTGTGTTTGCTGGCAAGGAAGCAGGAAACAGATACAACTACAGAAAGTTTTTCAGCACGAAAAGGAATCAAGTTTCTTTCGCAACATTCGCAGGAACTTTTTATGGTAGGATCACGCTGTTTTCCATGCACAAAAGTTCATCCTTGTTATTTGTGCATTCCAAAGGGACTTTTTTCTGATTCATTTTGCTCCCCCACGCTCAATGAGCTAGATTTTTTTGTTGTTGGGAGCTTTTTTGTTTGTTTGCTGTTCAAGCTCGTCACCTGAGACACCGCTGTCAGCATTTGGGGAGTTTTTGGGAGCGCTTTCTTTCTCTCCATCAAATCAGCATAATGCACTGCCGTAGTCGCTTGGCGTCGGTTGTCGAAAACGCCGTCACGTCTAGCGACCCTTTCATCGACTTCCTCGTTAGCGATCGTGGCTTCCAGCAGCACCGGCAGGAGCACGATCGATTATGAAATGACGACCGGAGCGCATAAGCGATGCGATGTGCACGATGATGAACTTTGGCGCTTTTGTTTTCTCGTTAGTGCTACTTGTTTGCTGCTGGGTGGTGGTTTAGGCGGCTCATAACGGTGAAGCCATCGCGGTGCATCGTTCAGATCGGTTGGGGAGAAGGTTTCGCGCGGAGTAGCCTTTCGAAGTACTAGAGCACGCCAGCTGCAAATATTGGATTAGTTTTTTTCCCACCTAAGAAAGGGAGAAACTAAAAGTTGCTCTCGGGGAGTGGAAACTTTTACCGATCTGGTGATTTATGCAGCATCCCTTTGATATAGCTACGTTTCTTTGGCTCATACCATGATGAATTTCAGGTATGCTCATTCTTCCTCATAAAAATAGATAATATTTTCATATATAAACTTCACATGCTTCAAATTACGAAATAAAATCGGATAAAAGCATCAACGTTATGTAAGCTAGATAATATTTCAAATAAAAAGAGCAACTATCGATACCAGTGCAAATGAAATCAACTACACTGAACGGCTTTTACCAGCCATCGAAGCAAGCTATACGAGCAAGCGTAACACGAAAAGGGACGAAAACAGACGAAACACCACGATGGAAAACCCCACCCTGGTGATTGCTCATTTGTCGATGGGATGAAACATTGCAACTTCACAGCCTGCCACCGATAAGGCCCATCACTCGGCGCTAGATAAGCATCCAATTACATTATGCATCTATTTCGCCCAATTCCCACCACCATTGATCATCATCACCACGCGACCCTCGCGAACGAATCTGGGACCGGATTTTCCACCGGCTTTCCAATCACACCGCGCTTGGCAGCCCGACGTTCGGGTTGACATTCGATCCTTTTATAAATAAAATGGAGCACCGAAACGAAATGAAATGGGAAGGTACGAAAGGAAACGAAAAAATTGCAAACACGAAACCTACAAATCCGCCACGCCACGCGGGAACCCAGCGCCATCGCCACCGGCACTAGATTCCAGCTTCCAGCCATCCATCGATCATTCCATTTAGCGTTTGCATTTTGCAGTGCGGTACCGCGGCCCGGCTGCTGGCATTGATTTATGGGGCTATCCGTGAAATGTCGTGGCTGTCCTGCTCGCGCCCTTCTGGCGCACTTGTTGTTTCGTTCTGTTTGTGTCCGATGCAACCTCGTTGCTGCTTGGCACTGGAGGGAATCTCCTGGGAGGGCTTGGTCCTGGAAGCCGACGCGGGTAGGCTTTATTTTGCGCTCGCAAGCCGTTAACATGACGGACACCGAAAGCTGACCGCTGGCGACATTTGTCGCCGGTTTGACGCTCGCTGAGGCTCCACCCGTAACACACGGATGCGTAAGTAATGCCGTCCCGGAGTGCTGCAGGGGGTTGATGCAACTCGGTCTCGGGCTGGCACCCCGAGCTTGCCACCATATTTCGCACCAAGTGTCAGCGGAGGCGATATCGATTTCAATTAATTAAAATTGATAGTCCAAACGGTGATCCGAAGCGCTCTCGCCATTCATTCTGACCTTTTGGACGCGTTGAATTTTTATTAAATTTTCTTTCCGAACTCGCGATGAATTCATCTCGCAAGAATACACAGTGATTCGTGGTGATTTGTGTCCTGGTGGGCCTTACGTGGATGCGTTGGTCGGTGTTGGAAAAATTTTTCTAGCATCATACGGTCACGGTAAAGAGTTTTAACTCATGTCCTTTGGTGAAAACTTTTTTAACGAAATGAAATTCATTCTAAGACACAAAATTATCTGCTTTTATCGAAGCGTTCTGGGAGGATTTTTCGATTTCCCATCCCTTGGAAATCGCACTCCTCAAAGTTTTCTTTTCTGAAATTCAAATAAAGCAATGTAAGACAAATTGAAACCGCTTCTACTTCAGCTCTTCCGTAACTTGTTTGCTTAGAAATTTACGTTAGAGTGGCTTTTTCACACACACAAAACACACAGCCACACTCACACATTCTCTTAGTCTCCGGGAACGGGTAGAATCCTGTAGGCTGCAGAGGATGGAGAAAATTTAAATATAAATTGATTCTTGCTCTTAGCCAAACGTGTATGCAAAGCGAGCCTTGGACGATCGCCAAGTTCTTTCGTTACATTTTTTTTTTTTGTCTGTATTCTTCAAACCCAAGGGAGCTAAAAGCCACATGCGAATGCCGTCCGGCAACGCCTCGCAATGGATGTAATGCCCGGTGTAATGCAGTCCACGAACACGGACCCGGCCGGGGAAAACCAGGAAAACCACTTTTCCGACCGTGCGGCGGGGAACAGGTGTGACAGGGACGACCGGCGTACGTCGGGAGACAATGCGTGCCGATGTTATTCAAATGCGTTGGCACAAGTGTTTCTGAACACGGCTTGCGATGGAAAGTGTTGTAGGAGTGAAAATTGGAACATCGGATCACCGACATGCCACTGCAAAGGGAGCGGGAAAATGCGACCGAAGTCAAATCGAGCGGAATTTGTTGAATGCATTTTAATGTGCAATTGAGAACGGAGCAACTAGCAGAATTAAATAATTAAGTGTGTTATCCAGGGACATCAAATTGTCAGATAAACAATAGAATCGTATTTTGCAACGAACAAAAATCAGTACAAGCTACTCTTTGATTTATTCAAAAGATGTTCAATTTGCTTGAAAAACATATTACTTCTTATGATTGATGATTGATGCTTTAAAGTTCAATTAGTACCTTTGATTTATTACAACTTTAATTCCTCTTTCACAGATCGATGAAATTACCGAAGCCGAGCCTACGTCTGTGACGTTACGTTTCTGTAAACGAAAGGTAGGTATAATCATCATTAAGAAAAGAAAAACTCTTATTCAGTGGAAAGCCTAGAAACTTTCGTACAACCTATTAACTGGGCTTGCTCAAACCATGTTTTCGTTTTAAAAATTTAAAAGTGTCACTCCATTGTTAAAACACACCAAAAAAAAAATAGTACTACATCAACACGAAATGCTACGCAGCAAAACGGGCGCCACTGAATCGTGTTCCATAATCTTCCGCTTTACCGCCGCTTAATTTGCGCCCCATCCATCAAAAGTAGCTTCCGACGAAAGCCACTGGCGGGCGCGTCAAAACCAAGCCAACCACGCAAAGTTGCCTTAGAGGTTACATTTTGGGGCAACTTTGGAGTAAAAATAAAAAATAAAAAAAAGATGAACACACTCTTCCCGGATGAGCGAACGTGAACATTTTAGAGCGGCATTTCGTAACCACGCAAGGAAACGCTTCATTCTACCGGAACACATCCTCGCCGTCTCGGTCGTCATTCCGAGCACGCCACGCAGCTGTCTCGCTCTCTGGTTTCACACGAAACACGAAAGCTCGACTTGACTTGACTTTTAGAACTTGTTGTCGTGGAAAGTGCGCGCAGCATTACGAAGCGCTGTTTTAAATCCACCCACCGCCAGGCTAACTTTTCGTGACGTTTTACACTTCCACCGCACTTGTACCATTCGCTCACTCGCAGCGTGCGTTAGTTTGTTCCTGCCAGCTTCGGATCCGTCAAGCTCCCGGAGACGCTAACAACTTTCTGAGGAAGCTAGCGCGCATTGTGGTTAAGGCTAGCTCGAGAGCTGCCGTACGAGGTTTAGCTGTAAATTATGCAGCAATTTGGTATCGTTGTGGTGGGAAATTGAAGTTAATAACAAGAAATTAATAATGAATGCCTATGGAACATGCTTTTCACTTGAACCGAGCTTTCGGCTTTCGAAACAAAACTACCAGTTTGACGAAAAAGTATCTAATAGGGGATCTTTCTGTAAACTACTTTATTCGCACCTGAAACTAATCCAGCTTCCACTTACCTAATTTGATAACAGTAATGTGGTGATGAAAAGCAAGCAATGTGTCTTAAACTAAATGCGGCAGGGTTTGTATCGCTATTCAGCAGGTGGAGAGATTTATAGCGGCCCAACGTAGTAGCTCATATTCCCAGCAATTTTCTTAACATGTCTTACTCTTACTCAGTCAGGTTTTCTCCACAGAACTATTCAGCAACTAATGGGAGAAATAAAAAAAACAGCAATACATTTTAAAAAGCATGGTACATAAGAAATCATTTCTACTCAACCCTCACGAGTAAACTTCTCCTACGTAACTCAATCCTGCAGCTAGTTTCTCTGCCAAGGTTACTCAATTGTCATAAACTTTGAAGTGAAGCCGGTCTCTCAATGGACACCCTGTACGCTCGGGTTTTCCTCCATTCTGAGGCGTAAAACTTTAAAAATCCACAATCCAGTCCAACAAATCAAACAAGAGTAAACAGAACCCCTTTCCCGGGAAGCACTGCGATGGTACGAGTTTCATGTATCCGCAAGTTGCGTGCTTGTGCAGCAGGTATAATATCGTCTCTGCAATATCGCTGCACCCGGAAGGAAGTGCACCGTTCGGTTGGAAGGTATAACTTCGTTGATAAATCTTACTTGACGTCAAAACAACATCGTCGCCTTCGTTGTTCGTTTTCTTTTCCTTCGCGGGTGGTTCGGAGCATAGACCAGGAATCCACGCCATCACAAGCGTTCTCCATCGCATTTGCCCCACCATCAGCTTTCCTCCATTAATAATATTATGCTTTTTATGGTGCTTGAAAAATAATTCGTTACTTTATTAAGAGCACCTCTTGCCTACCAACGGTAGACGGATTCGAGAGAAAGGATGTGCAAAATAATGCGCGTCAGAGAACGGTACTTCCGACGAGCGACTTCATTGCAATGGATGATGAATTACCTATCTAAGTACAGAAACATGAAGCTTTCTCGAACAGGAAGTGCATGTCTCGAAAAAAGAAGCATTAATAAAAAAAAGAAAGCTAATAGCATTGCTAAATACATGAGCTTTTGTACAAAGCTGATATGCGCCATGCTTTTCATCTTTGCTATTGAAAATACATCTAAAGTGAAGTAAAATGTCATCAAAGGTTACCTGTAAATATGATCTAAGCTATTTATAAGATGGGAAACTGGATTTAACCAAACAAACTTAAGAAACTTGGAAAAACTTTTCTTTGTTATAATATCAAACGAAAATCGGATTGTTCAATTCACTTTCGGCGAAGTACCAAGCCGGTTTAAGCAAAAGCTCCTCTTCTCGAGTACCCATTTATTTTACTTCCTGCTAGCATGCACCCTGCTGGCATGAAGTAACAATAATAACCGAACAAAGCAGGTTGAAATAAGCTAATTTATTTTTCACAATTCTGTAACGTAACGATGTTGCACGCTTACATCTACGAAAAGCGAGGGAGAAGGTTTCCAACGCTGAATCTCGTTGAACGTTGGTATTTTTTTTATCTTTTTGTGTTTTCCTATCGTTCCTGCAGTTCTTCCGACCGTACGTGATTATCCTAACCGTAGCTGGTCTGCGGCCAAGCTCGTCCGACCTGGAATTCCTGAGCCGCTGGTTCGGACATCTGCAAACCATCCTGGTGCTCGTTCTCCTGATAATCGGTTACATGTTGCAATTTTTGTGCGGATTCAGGTGAGTGGAAAAATGAATCATCATGTATTATATGATATCATCATGTATTTTTTCTACAAATAAGTGACTAATCCTATATATCTTGGGAATCCAATAACCCAGAGATATGATTTGTATATGAGTTCAACATAATTATAATGAGCTTCCTTGAATTCTTCTCCATGTGCATAGCTCTATATTCTTTATACTAAGGAATTCATCGTTCGTGCATCATTCCATACAGCCATTATGATGCATAACAAAGTCATTTTTATTAAAGCTGAAGAATATTTGTTACAATTCAAAATCATCTTTTTCCAATACATTTCATCTCTTATATAACTATCGAATATCGCTCTTAACCAACCGATGCTCCTAGCAGCCAAGTTTCCCGCAAAGGCATCGATCCATATCATCAAAGCAGCCCACGGTTTCAATAACGGTTACTATGTTTTGCGGCATCGATGCATACCATGAAGCACATCGTTAACAACCCATTGATACGTGGACCATGGTCAAATGAAGGCTGCACTATCGCACAGCTCTAGCAGATGCAAAAGAAAAACTCGACGCCACTCGAAACGGAACCCGGTAGCGATTTAAAGTTGTACTCACGGTATCCTCTTGCATGTTGGGATACTATGGTAACATAACTGCAATTAGCTGGAGGATCTCGACTCAAATTACACGTACGTTTGTGGGTGAGAAAAATCCAGGAATTGATAAGAGCATGAGTGTTAAAATAGGTTTACATCCCAGGGAAAGATAATCATAAGCGAATGTGAAGCGGAGCAGTTCCAGTGACTTATTTTTGTGCTAAACCATCAGTGAATGATGAACCAAGCCACGTGATGCTCATGCTGTTGCATCCGGGATAAGCATTCGTGTTCGTCATGCTCGAAAAGGACACATGTGGCTCAAAATAGGATGTATTCTTTTTTTCCATTCCATTATTCACTGTTCAGACCTTTCGTTGTACTTCTTTGAGGAAATTTCGGAAAAATGAAAACTAAGCATATGAGTAATTCAAACAAGACCAGACCTCACACCGCAAAATAAACATTAATTGGGAAAGCAGAACCGAGCACGCGGATTCAAGCCACCCGTTCCAGGATTACCATTTAAATCCTTATCTCTACCGTACCGCGTTCCAGAAAAAAAAACTCCCGCACCCTCGTTTATTAAAACCCCGGAATGATAAATATTTATGACCGCGCGTGGAAAATGGATAAAACCAACTGATCCTGCTTTTACCAAACTCTGTCGGTGGGTTTTTGAGCTTCTCCACCCCCCAAATCTCTCATTATAAAACCACACACCTGTAATGTACGGGCAAAAATGTAAATTAGAAAAGCATGCTCCAGTTGCCAGGCATAACTTTGAATGTGAGGAAAAATGGAGCTTTCCGCAGCGTGACGCGCCAGCATTTCAACGCTAATTTGAATAGGTTGTTATTGGTTGCGTAGATAATTAGTTCAACGTTAAACAACAAACGCACCATTCTATCGCAGAGTAATTTATAGTGGTTGGATGGTGGCATCTCAGACATTCACCGGATGCAACCATTAAATTGTTCCACGCGCGCGAGTTTTATTTTACATTCCAGTCAACTATGGTGCTCTGTTTTTTTTTTTGCACATCAATTGCTTTGATTTTGTAAAATGGATCAAAAATTAATCTGCCATTTCACACCACGCTGCACCAAGCAGCATCCACATCCGGGAAAAACCATCCCCATCTGTCTGAGCTGATTACGGAACCAGTGCCATAAATAACCACCCCCAAAACGCACCGGAAAGAGGTTCCCATCCCTAAGCCCGCTTGATTTGCCGCAGCAGCACCCAAAGCAGCACCCAAATTTCAAACCCCCGTCCATACCAAGATGATACCGAACCATAATGGCTCATTCCGTAAGCCTCACCCTCGGAACCCGCACGATTTTACATTTTTCGGCCAATCTTCAACCCCATCCGAACGCCAAGCTGCACGTCTGGTGGGGTTGTGAAATTACGAAAGCATAAAACACTCCCTACGGGCACTTCTCGCATGCCACACGACACGGGAAAGTGCAATTTTTCAATGCAACAACCCGAGCGCGGTGTGGCTGGGCAGAAAACACATAAACCAAACGTTATCCTTCGGTGTGGGCGTGGGGGTGGGTACGCGAGTCGAAACAAAAAAGGGCAAATTGTGGGTGGGGGTGGAGAAACAAAAACGCCCATGCTCGCCCCGGATAGATAATGAACCATTTCAACTCAATTTCCTCTAATGACTATGATTACGGTGCGGCGGCGTCGGTGGCTTCGCATGAAATTCCATCATCGGACGAATCTTTGCAAAAACCCGTTGCACATTACATTTCATTTTTTTTTTTGTGTTCTTGCTTGCTAACACCGAGCTTGCAGTACGTTGTGTAAAGGCGACAAAGAGAGAGAGAGAGAGAGAGAGAGAGAGAGAGAGAGAGAGAGAGAGACAAAAAAGTGTAGTCGGGAGCGATGCGCAAAGGACAGAACCGTCTGCTTGGAACGAACCAACGGACGTCTCCTGGCGCCAATTTCCCACGTCATTGTGCCGGAGGATTGGAACCACCCGTTCCCGAAGGAGCACCACGGGGGTCCTGCATGTAACATAGTGTCCTTTTACCCGGGCGTCGTAAAACAAAAACGAACGAAGCCCTTGCCGCCATGCCACACCAAGCACGCCTCTCCTACACGGTTGGTTCAATTACAAAATCTCCGTTTCGAAACATTTCCAAAAACTGCAACCGAAAACGAAAAGAACATTTCGACGAAGTTCTTGGTTCGGTTGTGGTGTGTTTTTTTTTGTATGCTACTTCACTCACTCCCCCCCCCCCCACCTTCTCACTCTCTCGTTCCGACCAGGCCCGAGAGCTATCGAAATTGGCCGGAACTGGCGTTGGGAAACCTTTAATCATGCAGTCTATTTTCGGCGATAATGAACATCGGCGACGACTGGCGTTTTTGGTTGAGTAAGCAATTCTACAACACAGTGGCAAAAGTTTTTTGGCGCTGACTTCCCCCCCCCCCCCCACGTCCTTCATTCCATTCCCCAGTCACCATCATCCCCTTTGAAGACATCGTGAAAAAGCGGACAAGTCGTTTGCGGGAACAGATTTTCCTTCGCACGCATTTTCACCCGAACCCCCGGCGAATTCGAGAATGTCACCGTGCGGCAATCAAGCTATGATTGGCCAGCTAGGGAGACGTGAAATCATAATGCTAACAGAGGGCGAATAAATTCGCCATTTTACTGTTGCATTTCTGCAAACCGTGAACGATCGATCCAACTGGTCTGTTGGTGTGCTCATAATGCTTTTAATTGCAACTTTTACATTTTTATTTCCCCAACGGCGATTTACATCTTCACTGCGCATCTTGATTGCCACCGGCAAGTTATTCGCGCTCCAAAATGGGCGACAGCTGCTGTGCTTTCGGACGAGTACTCCGGTGTCACTCTCAAAGGATTATGCCACTTCAACCCGCTTCCAGGAATTGTCGTAAGGCGGGTACTTGAAATTCAAATAATATTGAGCGTAAAGAACGGCTTTCCCAGAGGGTAAAACGACACAATTACCCAAAGGTGACCTGAGGAATTAATAAATAGCATCAAGGGGTGAGGACACATCGGTTTAACCTCACCGGAGCAAAATGGTGAAAAAAAATAGGATGCTACACCCGTGGCGAGCGCAGTTGATCCAACTTCGATCGGCAAAATGGAATCAAAGGTGGCGTCCTTCCACCAGAGGGCGCTGGGTTCCCTGGACGAACGGGTGCAAATTGGCGCCTGGTTGCTTAATTTGCTGCAAACATGAAACATCAAAAAGTCGTACCGTAAAAGTCACGAACAGCTTTTTTCGCTCAATCCCCACCCAGCTCGTTCGGTTCGCTTTTATGGGATGGTTATCCCTTTCCACCCGGTGGGTGCTTTTTTTCTTATGTTTTCCTTCTCGCTTCCATTTTTGGCGACAATGGGAACAACGCGATGAACGAGACTCTCCCCCCGGCCCGAAAGCGAATAATGTCTACGTCATCTGATCGAAGAGAAGCGGTGCGCTTTGGTGAGAGACGACCAAAGATTTCCCTTCACTTTTTCAACTCACCGGCAGCATCTTTGATGGGGAAAAAATTGTATCGCTATCGGGGGTCCTTCGCTCCCTTTCGTGTGACTGTGTGGGTGTGTGGCTTCATTTTCACCAGCCCGTAACGGCCGGACCTTCGTGGAAGGGAAACGGTTAGATTCGGTTAGCTGCCTTCGTTTGAATAAATGACCAAATTTGTCGTCTCCCGCAACCGGTTCTGCGTCCCATCGCCCATGGTCAAGCGGCCCAATCCGTTTCGCTCTAGGGTTCTTACTCGAAAACTTTAAAAGGTGCACCGAGTGAGATCGGAATTAAAACGATTATTTTGTTCTGTCCTTTGCGCGTACTTGGCGACGAATAGTATGCAAATTTAGGACGAGATGTTTCGCTTACCATTCAATTGACGGTGATGGTGATTGGAGTATCGTTAGTTGAAGCAGTGCTCAAAATACGCACATTAAACGAGATTTGTAATTTAGTAGTAAAGCTTTTTTGTAGGATTTTATCATTTGCTTTCCAACGAATCACTGAACGTATGCTCTCCCTTCATCCCAATCCTTTAGTCTGATACACTAATTACGTGTCATTGTTTATTTCCGAGCAATTAGTATCATTCCATGATGGATCAATTACGACCGCTGCATTACTCACTAGCAACATTGTTACAAACGTCCAAGCGTGTTGATGATGGACATAATGGATTTTTCATCATGTTTTTTTATTTGATCTTATTTCTCAATGATGCAGACAGTATGGGCTAAAGGAAAAAAATACATTATTGATTTGTACCTTTAAAACCGAACAAGAGGTAAACTTTTACAGAATTTTTCATAACCAACAGATAAAACCTAACCAAAAAATAGACGTTTTTTTTACATATCCGGCTTTGGCATTCGTACATCTGAAAAGCATTTTTTGAAGGTTTTAAGAATACTTTTACTAGGACAATAATAATCTTTAAACAACACAATATACACACCATGCATGAGCAATGTTTAATTTAGTTTTTATATCGAAATTCAAAAAGCTAAAAATTACACTCACTCGATGATTGTTTAATCAGCTTCCATACACAGGTGGAATTTAAATCAGCTTTCATGTGTTTTGTTTTTCACCTTCCATTCGCTTTCAGACGTGACCACGGCTTTGTAGAGACGAGTCAATCTTCTCCAATCGCCACCACAACGCCCACGTGGACGACAACCATCACCCACGTGCCAGAAGTCACCAATCTGAGCTCCCACAATTGGACGATCCGTGATCGTGGATGGGTAAATTCGACCCCAAACATAAGCGACACGACTCACGTCGGGCTGCTGGCCTCAGGAGAAGCCATCTTCATCTATCTCGTCCCGGCCCTGCTCCATCTGAACGGCTACCTGCTGGCGGTGTACATTTATCGCTTCGCCGATAACGAACATTTGCAGAGTCTCGTCGAAAGGGTACGTGCAAATAGGGACTCTCATTTGTTGCATCATTCGCACCAATCTGTAACGTGGGTCAGGTCGGCGCGGGAACGCTGGCCTGCGATAGATACGTTATCAAACAAGGATAATTTGAATTGCTGTCCCCCTGGCGAAGGTGTTCCATTCTTTGGGGGTGGGAGCTTGATGCCAAAACTATAAAAGTTAGATTCTCCTTAATAGGAAAATCTATCCCATTGGGAGAGGGTCGTGTGAACGGTTTTGGAAACATTTGAAGTCTTTATTGCATGAATTTCGGCTTAAGTGATATCGGAAAGCTAATACCTAAGTCATAAATTGCTAGATAATTTGTTTTATGAGTAGTTTTTGTAAGTGAATTACTTGTGACAATTAATTATTAAACCTCATTTGTAGAGTTTCTATATTGAAACATCTATCTTATTTTGAAATTGAGATGAATCTGATTTTTCATAGTAAAGAGGAAGAGGTTTTTTTATTACAAAAATATATTTCATCTTTACATTTCAAACGTTCAGTTGCTACAAAAAAAAATTCAAAGTTTTCAAAAAATGTCATCCTGTTACCAGCATATAATAAATTTGTTTTCATAAAAGATGCGACGCATTGCAGCTAAAAGTAATTCAAAATATACGCTGTCATTGCCTTTTCAACCTTATAAATTCATAACGAAGCATGACACATTGGCGTACGCTTTTTCATCAGTGGCGAGCTAAAATTAATATCCGTTTCCTCCGATAATGCTGTATTGGATGGCTTTAATCAACGTAACATGGATGGCATTATTCCGTTCATCACAGCGACAGCAGGGTGGAGGCTCTTTTTGCAATTTTACATTAATTTGGGCTTTGGGCGCTTTACATCATTCATCTTTCGGCGGTTCGATTTATCTTCGTTTCGTTTATTTTTAACTGCCCTCTGCGCGTTCTATTTTTTGTTGTCTTCCGACCGAGTGCTGTGATAAAACTTAACAATTCCACCCAACTCTATCAGCTTATCCGAGCGATCGATCGCGCCTCCTCTTACCTACGTTATACATCGGTCCGACAGGCGAGAGCGATCGAAATAAATGAAAAATATAAATTCCATTATCGTCTGCTGCATCCCACGGATCGCCCGACCGGCAGGACATCGCATGGATCCCCTGCACGAATTGATTAACTTGAATACGGGATTTCGGCAAACGCATTAAAGATTCAACGTTAACCCTCGATCTCGTCCACCCGCAGGTGTTCATCCTCAGCAACAACCCACGCCGCCTCGTACTGAACCTCTGGCTGTACTTTGGACTGGGGCTTGTCTGGCTGGGCGCCTCCATCGCCTACGTGATGCTAGTCGGAACAGACGGGACCAACGTTTTCGAGCGTTTTTCGTCCTTCCGCTGGACTGCGGAACTGTGCCAGTGGACCTATGCGGCTAATCTGTTGAAGCTGCTACTGTCTCTTACGCTGTCTTTTCACGATCTCGTGCAGATGGTGGTGATCGTCAGCTACGGACTCATGTGTTACCTTCTGCGATGTTATCTGCAGGCGCTGAAAGAGAAGCTGTTGCTGCATACGATCGAGCCACTCAACTGGATGAGAGTAAGTTTAAACTTTCACTTAACTTTGTTTTATTAGAACGAGTGCTCCTCATGAAACATGGTGCTGTGTTCGAATGCAACTTGATTTATAACGACAAACATATATCTGTAAAATAACATGTTTTCGTATCAGAGGCAGGAACAGTTTTTCTCAAATCAGCTCCCAACAGGTACGTTCTATTCGGACGCATTTTACGCCACCATTACGTGAAAAATTCCATGAATAACGGGGCACATAAATTCGTTCGTTCTTGCTCAATTCCAAGAATGTGAGCCTAGGGAACGGATGAAGCGAACATGCAGTAGTCATCCAACCCTCCAGGCGGCCAGATACAGCATCCGCAACATGCATACGGTGCGCCCGGGAACGAAGCTTTCTTTATATCAACTACTTTCTTACCGTACGGTGGCGGCAGGATTTATCGTCTCATGTTCTACATCATTTAGGTTCAGCAATCCGCGCACTGAACGTATGTTCGGCAACGGCGAACGCTCTCGATGATGCCCGTTTGCACAAACCCCCTAACGAGTATCGATGTATTCCAATTACACACTGACAAGCCAAAACAATGGCTGTGCCGTGGCAAAGCAGGGTTATTTATTTTTCCGAACCCACCATCAAATCCCTCGAGCCGGATTGCTAAGGCTCCGTCTGGATGCCTATTCGTCGGGATTGAAGAGAGGTTTTCCCGAATGGCGATTTAGAATGTGAATCAGATGTAACTAGCAACGGTACAGATTATAATTTGGCTGTACCCGTTGAAAGCAAAACTATTCCAAATAGTCTGTCTTATCTAATTTTTGGATGGTTTGGATGGTTTTGGATGGCAAAACGTTCATGTATAATATGCCAAACGAATTATGAACAGTATTTTTGCTTCGCTGCATTTTTCATCCCCTTCAAACCAATCCAAAGTTTTTTTTCCTTTATCAAATCTATTCAGCAGCACCGAACGGATTCGTTGGAACGTAAACTGTCGCCAGTCGTTAATTGACACACTGAAAGGCGTTCGAATAATGGATGAATAATTTATTAGCTCGTCTTAAAATTTTCCCACCCGTCCACGGATTGAGCATCGAGCATATCTAGGTCAATAGCCACGATCTGGCGCTACCCCGAATGCAGCGATAAAGCTGGCCAAGAAACATGTAAAAGCTTTCTGCGGAGCGTGCCTCAAGACGATCGGTGCGCTAATGGAGCTCAACGGAGTAAGGCATAAATTATGGGTCAATGAGTTTGCATTCTTTCGTTCTTTTATCCGATCGATCGATCGCTTGGGGAATATGTTTCCCGGCGAGACCCTTCACGCTTCCGGAAGGAAGTTTAAAAGCTAGCAAAGTTTCAAACATCATAGCTTTCGATGAGATGAACGTGTTTTTGCCCTCGAACTGTTATCTCATCAATCCAAGAATCAATTATCATTTTTTCCCGATGAAAATTATGCACCCCATTTCTCATTGTGACACATGCCCCTTGACCAGCGCTCACGAGTTTCCCGGAATCGAAAGAAATGAACGAAACTGGCCCGCAACATGCATGATTTGTGTAATTGCAGCAGGAAACAATCAGCGCCCGGAATCGGCGATGGCTTCGCGATAATCGGCATAAATATTCTTCGCCGCGTTCAGGAATTCAATTAAATGCTTTGCTCGGGAAAAGTATGCCTGCCCACTGTGATAGCGTCCGTGTTTTCGCTTGCACGCGTTCGCGCCTGTTGGCTCGCTTGGGGAATTTATCGAAATTTCGCCAGTGAATTTTCTCATTACAACGAGCGAGCGGTAAACGGTTCGACACGTCGCCACAACGCCAGTAATTAACGTGGGCTTTTGCTACTTTCGAGCATTCCTCTCGACATCGCCAGTCTCACCGAACACGGCAGCGAGGGAATGCGTTTCCAGTCGGAGCAATTTCCCGTTGGCCTCAGCTGGCAAAGCTTTTCCCGCTGCACCGTGAGGTGACGATGGCGCACGGAGGAAAATGATACATTAAATTTCGCCCCATACCCCGTGGGGCGAACGAAACGACCGACGGTGCCGGCGCTAATTCGGCCCTTTCAATTAGAGATATTTTCCGCATAATCACTATCATAATCTATTCAATAAATAAATCAACGGATCTCTGGTGCGTTGCGAAATGTGGGCCCATTCCCCTAGCACGCCATGGAAAATGGCGTTCGGCGGGTTTTGCGTGGGAAAACTGCGCGAAACAGCACACGGGCGGACGGCGTGGCAGAAATGTTCATATCATCGATGGGTGGAGCATGGAAGCGACCACGGATGGATAAATTGGCTCTTCCGATCGGAGAATAAACGCGCGAAAAGACTATTCCAAGCCTACGCACCAACGTACGATGCGTGCGCTGGACGAAATCATAAATAATCCACTAATTGTGGAGGCTGTTATCGTTGCGGCAAACCGAGAACAATACACGCCAACACTGGGATGGTAGGAAAAATTGCCTCACCGACAGCCGCACTTGCTTAGGTCAAGAAAACACGAGTAAGGCTTGTTGTTTAGCGCTTGGGCGTGTTATTTATCGCTGGAAAACAATCGGCTTATGGACGGTGCAATATGAGAGGGCTGTTTTGAAATTAGCTTCATAAGCATTTGTCTTCCTTTTGAAACCGAACATTGAATATTTTGTAACGGAAAAATCATGCTTTAAAATTACATGTATTCTTCACATACTATAGGAAAAACAAAATTCTATAGGAAAGTAACTAAAAACTTCTTTCCTAATTAATCAAACAGCTTGTTATAAACGTGTACATAAGTTCAAAAAACATTCCCGAAATGTTGTGCAATAGGTTGAAATATCGACACCGGAATAATTGAACTTATCACAAAGAAACCGTCCGTTAAAATGAACCTCACATTGGGCACCGTAAAAGGAAATTACCTTACATTACGGGACACGCAACGAGGTCGCCTGCTGTGATTGCATCCCTACAACGAATAAATGCCGTTCGTTAGGTGAATTGATATCCTTCCACACGCCTTATTTGTTACAATCAATATCCCCCATTATGTTCTTCGTTTCCCTCGGAAGCTTGTTCCACTTTTTTATCTCTCTCTCTCTCTCTCTTTCTCTCTCTCTCTCTCTCGCCGTACACCTCTGACCCGTCTGCTGGACAACAGGAGATCTGCGAGTTCCGGAAGCTGCTGCACCATCTGAACACGAAAATCTCTCTTCCGGTCGCCAGCCTGACGGTGCTCAACCTCAGCTACGCCGTCTCGAGCGTGGCGCATCTGTTCCGCGATATGACGGCCTGTCCGATTAACATATTCACCACCAGCCTGGCCAACACCCTGCTCTGGCTGGTCATCGCGCTGCTGCCGTTCTTTCAGGTAAGCCAACGCGCGGGAACCGCCTATGTGCCCTGGGAACCGCCCCCAAAAGGACCCTAAGTCGGTCTGTAATCCTGTCGGATCATCTAATCACATGGGTGCTCGTTGCAAGCCTACGTCCGCCCGACTCCGCGGTCCGTGACTTCCGGGAGGGAGGATTTACATTGATCCAAGTCGCCATCCGGGTCGGCTGACTTGGGCTTGCGTGAGGTGATGCTCAACGTCGACCTCGGACCGTGGAGAGGGCTGTATTTTGCGTGCAATTAGCAAACCGGATCCCGGTACAAAAGGGTTTAAACCACCGTCTGTGAGCGAAGCCGGTTAGAAATTAAACCGTGCAGGGCAGATTGATTAAAGGAGTGGTGCGGTTTTACGGGTCGCCGGGGTTGTTTGACGCACCGACCGGAACTGGCCGGTCGATTGTTGCCCAGTGTGCTTGCGAGGATAAGCTCGTTAGCCGGCTTGCTTCGCGTTGTTACGTTCGGCTGATTGGACAAGCACTTTGCATGCTGCATTTGTTTGTTTATTATTTAGCCTGGCCACCGCAGGCATGAAAGCTGTCTGGGAAAACTACCCAACAGCCTCAGTGGTACGTGTAAAAATAATTTAATTACCAAGGATATGTTTGTAGCATATCCACGTACACAGCACGTAGGAGATTATCCGTGCGAAGCATAGTTGGAGTACTAAGGTTCTCTAGCTAAACTTTTATAAATCATTTCCTGTAATGAATTGAATTAGGATTCACGCCAGTACTCGTTACGCATTCCGAAGATTCTTTACGAACCAGTTTAATCGGTATACAATGGCTAATTAATCTGTTAAATTGTATTTTATATGAAAAAGCTCGTTGTGAAGCTTTTGCGTCTATTTATTATTTATGATCTAGTTGCCATCGTCTATCGATCCTTTTCATATATGAGCTAATTTATTTTAAGCTCAACCGCATTCAAACCCCCGTACAAATCCTCGCAAATCCTGCGAACATGTAATCCTTTCGTATTCTAAGCTGTTTTCAATTTGCTGCATCGGGGCACTCTTTATATTCTCAATCCCCTATCCATCTAATTAATTTCAAATGCACACACAACTGGTGCGTTAGCAGCCATGAATGCAGCATGATTAGCCGAATTGAAGCCTCCGCATTAGCAACAATGCAAATCGGCCATCGACCGCTGATCGTGGTCAAAAATTTAATTTGCATACCTTTATCCTACCCGTGGAATGATCATCCACGTTCGTTTCCGGATCCTACCGCACACTTGCTCATGCATGGGGACTCTTCTTTACGACCGTTTAACATACGTTTAACTCTAAATGGCGTCCAAACCTAGACTCGGTCGCAGAACGCACGATTGGCGATTTTGTAACGAATTACTACCGAAAACATTTTCCACCTCTAGCGAAAGAGGAGAGTCTCCAGCAAGCCTTTCCGCTCGGGCTGGTGCTGACTAATTAATAGATAATTAACTGGGAGCTATCCATGGCACAGTGGGAACTCCCATTCAAATACCGGGATAAAAGTCTAGCGCCATTATTTAGTGGAAAATTCAAATGGAACGCACAAATTGGTATTATTGGAAACGATACATTATCAATTTGGAATAATTTTCTTACATTTGTTTTATTATAGTGACGGCCTGACTGTTACACTGCGTTCATAATACAAAATACAATACATAATATAAAATCCTGGATTGTCCTGTCCTGGATTGGAAAATTTGAGGGTATTTAGGATATAGGGAGGTAGGGAATCAGATGACCAAGTCTTGGCCGAAGCAAACCGATGAATTGCTCTTAGATAGCTCACGAATAGGGATTTCCGACAGCTTTAGAACAGCCTCAATTGCGCCCAATAAAGCTGAAGGCACGATCCACATTGAGGCCTTAAAACTAAGGTCTGGTTGAGACTTTAGGAAAGATTGGGTAAATGTACCTCCCTAACTTATCGGTATCCAATCGGGTCTGCCATCGTGTCATGCATATATTCGAGAAGTAGGATTGTTAAAAATGGTAAGAAGATCTGCATTTTCATTGCCGGGAAATTCGTTCCTTTCAGCTAAATAATTGATGTTATTACTTGGTACTGGAAAAATCCTTTCCAAATACTCATGAATTCGTACGCAGATCATGTAAAAATTTCAAAAAGGGTCACCTGAATTTATATATAAAAACCACTTGACGCACGCTGCTCGCTGAGAAGATTTTAGCGACGGATTTTGAACGCCAAAATCGCCAAATTTGAATTCGCTAGTAACGAGAGACCATGCGTTGAAGAGGTTACATGCACCAGCCGGATAACCACACCCAATTTAATGGATTTCCCCTCCAAATGTTATCAGTACATATCGCCGATCTTTCCGGCGCATGATAATCAGCATCCCATCTCATTTGCTCTCGTTTGCTATCGATCGTATCGTTCTAAGCACACTGTAGGGTCTTATTGAGCGTCTCATCTTACCGGTCATAATTCGGTCGCAGTTTTTTGTCGTTCATAATAAATTGTGTGGCAACGTACATAAAAAGCTTTTTCGATACAAAATATAGCAGCAAACTGTGTGCGATAAATTTCTGTTACTCAAACCATTGCTCCCCATATCATTGAGCATCTTTTTATCACAAAACTATATGAAAATAGTGGGATAATCAAACACGGTGGCCAACAAGCACGCAGTATTCCATAGTGCAAGCAAGTCCACCTCCTAGGCTCGCCTGGTACAAAATATAAGTAGTTTGTCCTTGTTGCGCTCACGTGCTGCTCATGTTATCCGAATTAATAATCTTTAAGCCCACGGCGCACGTTTTTTATCAGCATTGCCAACTGAGGCGTCGTTGCGCGTGGTTCATGCGAACGATTATTTCAGATTTCGTAGCGCACGTGCTAATCGGGAGGATTTCGACGACGAATTTGAACGCCAAAATCGCCAAATTTGAATTCGTAAGTAACGAGAGACCATGCGTCGAAGAGGTTACATGCACCAGCCGGATAACCACACCCAATTTAATGGATTTCCCCTCCAAATGTTATCAGTATATATCGCCGATCTTTCCGGCGCATGCTAATCAGCATCCCATCTCATTTGCTCTCGATTGCTATCGATCGCATCGTTCTACGCACACTGTAGGATCTTATTGAGCGTCTTATCTTACCGGCCATAATTCGGTAGCAGTATTTTGCCGTTCATAATAAATTGTGTGGCTGCGTACATTAAATCCTTTTTCGATACAAAACAAAGCAGCAAAAGGTGAGGAATAAATTTCTGTTATTTAAACCATTGCTTCCCATATCATTGAGCTTCTTTTTATCACAAAACTATATGAAAATAGCGGGATGATTAAACACGGTGGCCAACAAGCACGCAGTATTCCATAGTGCAGCAATGTCCACCTCCTAGGCTCGCCTGGTACAAAATATAAGTAGCTTGTCCTTGTTGCGCTCACGTGTTGCTCAAGTTATCCGAAATAGTAATCTTTAAGCCCTTGGCGCACGCTTTTTATCATCATTGCCTACTGAGGCGTCGTTGCGCGTGGTTCATGCGAACGATTATTTCAGATTTCGTAGCACACGCTGCTAATCGGGAGGATTTCGACGACGGATGTTGAACGCCAAAAGCGACTAATCCGATATTGTGAATCACAAGAGATCATGCGTCGAGGAGGTTGCGCACCTGCGCCATGTGCTTAAAGATTACTATTCCGGATAACGGGAGCAGCACGTGAGCGCAACAAGGACAAGCTACTATATTATGTACCAGACATGTGTAGGGCGTGTCCATTTCTTGCACTATGGAGTGATGCGTGCTTTTTGGACACAGTGTTTGATAATCCCGCTATTTTCATATAGTTTTGTGATAAAAAGATGCTCAAAGATATGGGGAGCAATGGTTTAAATAACAGAAATTTATCGCACACAGTATGCTGCTATGTTTTGTATCGAAAAAGCTTTTTATGTACGTTGCCACATAACTTATTATGAACGGCAAAAAACTGCGACCGAATTATGACCGGTAAGATAAGACGCTCAATAAGATCCTACAGTGTGCGTAGAACGATGCGATCGATAGCAAACGAGAGCAAATGAGATGGGATGCTGATTAGCATGCGCTAGAAAGATCGGCGATATGTACTGATAACATTTGGAGGGGAAATCCATTAAATTGGGTGTGGTTATCCGGCTGGTGCATGTAACCTCCTCAACGCATGATCTCTCGTTACTAGCGAATTCAAATTTGGCGATTTTGGCGTTCAAAATCCGTCGTCGAAATCCTCCCGATTAGCACGTGCGCTACGAAATCTGAAATAATCGTTCGCATGAACCACGCGCAACGACGCCTCAGTTGGCAATGCTGATAAAAAACGTGCGCCGTGGGCTTAAAGATTATTAATTCGGATAACATGAGCAGCACGTGAGCGCAACAAGGACAAACTACTTATATTTTGTACCAGGCGAGCCTAGGAGGTGGACTTGCTTGCACTATGGAATACTGCGTGCTTGTTGGCCACCGTGTTTGATTATCCCACTATTTTCATATAGTTTTGTGATAAAAAGATGCTCAATGATATGGGGAGCAATGGTTTGAGTAACAGAAATTTATTGCACACAGTTTGCTGCTATGTTTTGTATGAAACAAGCATTTTATGTACGTTGCCACACAATTTATTATGAACGGCAAAAAACTGCGACCGAATTATGACCGGTAAGATGAGACGCTCAATAAGACCCTACAGTGTGCTTAGAACGATACGATCGATAGCAAACGAGAGCAAATGAGATGGGATGCTGATTATCATGCGCCGGAAAGATCGGCGATATGTACTGATAACATTTGGAGGGGAAATCCATTAAATTGGGTGTGGTTATCCGGCTGGTGCATGTATCCTCCTCGATGCATGATCTCTCGTTACTAGCGAATTCAAATTTGGCGATTTTGGCGTTCAACATCCGTCGTCGAAATCCTCCCGATTAGCACGTGCGCTACGAAATCTGAAATAATCGTTCGCATGAACCACGTGCAACGACGCCTCAGTTGGCAATGCTGATAAAAAACGTGCGCCGTGGGCTTAAAGATTATTAATTCGGATAACATGAGCAGCACGTGAGCGCAACAAGGACAAACTACTTATATTTTGTACCAGGCGAGCCTAGGAGGTGGACATTGCTGCACTATGGAATACTGCGTGCTTGTTGGCCACCGTGTTTGATCATCCCGCTATTTTCATATAGTTTTGTGATAAAAAGATGCTCAATGATATGGGGAGCAATGGTTTGAGTAACAGAAATTTATCGCACACGGTATGCTGCTATGTTTTGTATCGAAAAAGCTTTTTATGTACGTTGCCACATAACTTATTATGAACGACAAAAATCTGCGACCGAATTATGACCGGTAAGATAAGACGCTCAATAAGACCCTACAGTGTGCTTAGAACGATGAGATCGATAGCAAACGAGAGCAAATGAGATGGGATGCTGATTAGCATGCGCTAGAAAGATCGGCGATATGTACTGATAACATTTGGAGGGGAAATCCTTTAATTGGGTAACTCATGAGTGCCAAGTATTTTTGGATCGGAATCCAGCTGGTACACGCAACCTCCTCAACGCATGATCTCTCGTTACTAGCGAATTCAAATTTGGCGATTTTGGCGTTCAAAATCCGTCGCTGAAATTCTCTCATTTAGCGAGCAGGGTGCGTCACGTGGTTTTTTTTAAATATAAATTCGGGTGACCCTTTTCGAAATTTTTACATGATCTGCGTGCGAATTCGTGAGTATTTGGAAAGGATTTTTCCAGTACCAAGTAATAACATCAATTATTTAGCTGAAAGGAACGAATTTCCCGGCAATGGATCTTTTGGCCAAAAATTAAGGCGCCATTTTTAACAGTCTGCCCTTCAAATAGCGCGGTTTAGAAAAAAAATCATTTTCATGTGAGGTGGCGCAAGGTAGCAGCAGATTTTGTTATAAAATCAAAGATAAATTATTGTACTACATCTTGAGCTATGCCATTGCTGAGTTTCTGATATTTAGTCAAAGAGAAAAAAGATTAAAGTCAGCTTCAAAAAATTGAAAATTTTTCAATTTTTTCACTCATTTTCGACATTAACAGGCTGTTACTCCGTGAATGTTGGAATTAAGCCCATAATATTTTGGTGTTAACTAAGTTTAACCCTCTAGTTTCAGAATATAACAACAGTTTTTAAAATCAAATCTCAAATGTGTTTTTGGACTTTTATCCCGCCAATTGCCCAACGTGCATGGGCATGATTTACCACCGAGGACCTAGGCGGACTTATTGGATCCATCCCGATGCGGCACTGGCGTCGGCATAAAGCGCCATCCCACCCTCAAAAGTATCGTAGCAGGGTCTATAACAATTGCATGTTGGAAAGCTCTCGTTGGCGACATTATAGCTGAAAATTAATCAACCTACGCCGCCACGGTGCTGCAAATTTGGCAATCATTGTTTTGGTGCGCCTCGTTAAGGACATCGCTATCGGTTGCAGCTTTACAAGGATCGCACCAGAACGAGCGTAGGTGGAGCGTAGGGGGCATTACCATAATCGTTGTGGAACGCGGGCTAGGGCATGGGCAGTAATTAGCGGGATGGCAGGTTCACGTTGATCACCATACGGGCAAATGCAATTTGAATAAATAGCAATTAATTTTGTAAGAATTATCTTTTGCTAATAGATAGGTGAAATTGACGCGAATGCAGAACACCTTGTTTTGCATTTGAAGTGTACGTATTGAAACGTGGTTTTACTTCTGCTATTTGGATTGCTATCGAAACGTTTGAGCTTTTAGCAGAGAATTTGGATACAAAATATATTTCAAATCCAACAGAAAATCATATACGAAACTGAAAACTGAGCTCGAAATAAAATATGATAACTAAAATGCGGCAATCATTTGCAAACTATTACCTTTGGCAGGCATAAAACAAGCTTTGCTCATCATTGATTAATAATTATCAACAACTGTGTGATAGCTGATTGGCTTCATTTGTGTTATATAGTCCTCAAACAAACTATCTAAAATGATCCAATTTCCCTCAGCGGCCACTAACTCGATCGCACTAATCAAACCATCATCATGCAGCACACGAATCGTGGGATAAATGCATCACTCGAAGCTATTTAATTCCGTGTCATATTTTCTCCTTTTGAAACACGCACTGGCAGGCGGGTATGTTTCACAATCATATCTCGTTCAACCCATTTCGAACGGTTGCAGTTTCCTTCCAGCCGGGTGCTCGCCTTCCTCCGGCGGGTGAATTTTCAATCGGCATTTATCCACACGCACAAGGACGCCGTTTGGTAGGCTTTTGGTACGCCGGAAACCGCAGCCCAAAATGGAGAAGCTGCAGCCCAAATTCGCACAACCGGTGCACCCGGCAATCGAAATCCTGCCGCAACCGTGTATTGGCAGCTATGATGTTTTTGCTTGTTTGCGCGAATTTTGGATCGAGCCTGCAATTGGCGTCCGTCGGTGCGCATTGACGTCGTTCGATGATTTTGATGCGTTTCAACGGACCGATACAACGAACCGTCTGCACATGCTGGTGCTGTTCTGCTGGCCTATTCAGATGAAACAGTACCATCGGAGCATGAGAGTATGATTTGGGAAATGCAAGAAAATTATAAAGAGCTTTTAATTCGCCTAACTTGTTGCGTGAATGATTAGCTCGCGTTTCTGTGCCTTATTTGCTCACTTACTTGATAAACCCTAAGCAGGAGTACCTATTGGGCAGCCCAATCACAGCAAATTCTATCGCGTCCGAAGTCCTGACACGTTGAACAGGCCAGGCGGAAGTTTGCCCCCACACTCAATCGTCACCTTGCTCCACCATTCGCAGGCCGCCAGCCTAACCGTTACTTGCCGGCAGACGCAATCCTGCGGCCATCTGATCAGCATCCGCCCGTTCGTGCACCGGAACACGTCATCCGAGGACCTCAACACCGTGCTGCTGTACGCGTCCTCGCTCAAGATGTCGGCCAAACTGTTCCGCATGCCCGTCAGCGTGCACTATCTGTGCTTTCTCGTGCTCATCTGCTTCATCGGCGTGCTCACGTTCGGTATGTGCCTCAACGTATCGCTCGGTCGGTTGTGACGTGACCGGAAGGAGGAATCTGGGAGACACACTTGCGGACGGAAGGAAGCGAAATTCGGGCAGGCCCCATGACGAAGGACTTTTTTCTCCCGTGAACGACCACATCGGGCACGTAAAGCTGCGGGCGATCTGGAATGGGATTCCCGAAACCGAAAAACACGTGAAATGCGAACGGGGAGCATTTTTTTTGTTGGTTTTTGAGCATTTGCACCTTGGCGTTGTTTGCCACGCTGATGGGTCGCCTGAAGGAAGAAGTGTAGCCATGGTAAGCATGCCCTTGTGGTCAGGGAAACGTTTCAGGTGTCCCATCAACCCGCTTGTCACGCGAACGGCGTAATGCGATACGCATCACCGATACTCGCGTTCGCGCTTTATTCACTGTTCGTTCTCGAATTGCAACCAATCATCGAATTCACCATGGAGGAAAAAAGGAGAACCGTAGAAGTCAAGGTAAATGGTCTTTACAAAATCAAAAATATTTGTGATATTTCCATGCAATTGTACGTACCACTATCAGTGACCCTTTTTTGCCAAATAATAAAATATTTGTCTCTTAAAAATTTGTACACAAAAGCTTTTGCATATTAAATTTTTAAACCCAAATGTAACATATGTGTTCTTCTGTATATTCGAATTTCATTTGGGTATTACATTATGCTACGTGATAAATTTCATGTCCTAGAAAGCCTTAACATAAGTAGGCGTTGAACGTTCAACCTTTGTTAAACCATTTAAGAAGATTAAGTTTAGCTTTTTCTGTCTGCTGCTGGTCAGTTATGATTAGGGATTTCGAAATATATTCATAGATCATCTAAAAACTGAATGTTGTTTTTTTTTAATAATTTTATTCATTGATTTTAACTCTTCTTTTACAAAGTTGTTGATTATCTTATAAACATTATTTTGAGTGAATGTTGCTGTCAACTATAACTGGAGCATTTTCTTTTAAAACGTTTCCTTCTTTATTTTTTCATAACTAAAAACGACACAACACTCAACAGAACAGTCAACGGAAGTCAACAGATAATGGGAAAGATACAGAAAATTATACCATAATAGTTTGCAGCATTGTCATAACCGTAAAGGAATTCCAAATTCAATAAAGTGAAGCGTAACAGTATATACGAACGAATTTCACTCTTCCGAACGCTCATTGAGACTCACTCTATGCAGATTTTTACACACATTCCTCTTCTTTGAAGTGTTTTTAACTTAGCATTTAACTAATTATAAGCGTGTTCGTTTCATTGGCTTCAGTACTGGATGTGGAACGTCAAGATGGGTAAAATAAATTTATTAGGACATGTATCCACTATGCCGAGCTCATTTCACACCGACCACGTTGCTGTCGGGCACTGCTGCAGTTAAACACAAGCGTCTCTTGTTCGTGCGTTTTCCCGATGCATCCTGTTCAGTTTGTTCGCTAAACAGATCCGAAAGCTTTCCCTTGGGAGCACCGCAACGGGGCAGGATTTCGTTTAATATCACATTCTAACGCCGACCAATGATCGGTCTGTCCGTCCTATCCCGCACACCAAGCAAATTGCACTACGCAGCACGTCGTTTAATTTATTCAGCTGCAACTCGTGCCATCCGCAATCCAAAGCGTTTCCTTGTTGTTCACCGATCCACCTCCGGCTGACGTGCAAAACTAACGCTCCATACGCAGGAATCTCAATTTTCATCGCCCGTCACCAATCGGAAGCCGCGCGTCGTGCCGGATGTCTGCCTACGATTCGAACACCACCCAGCGTTCGTTAATCTGCTCGATTTGTTTCGCGAGGATGGGATTACGGACGCGTATTTTGACCTCGAGCTTACCACCGACCGTGCGCCTGCCGTCCATCAACTGCAAAAATAAAAGAAAAATTCCAACACGGACAAACGGGGTGAATGAGCGTGATGCACACGAACGACCTCGCCAACCGTCACCATTTCAGCCGCCATTACTTACCGGAAATGAGTCGTGGATTTCGATCTGCGTCTCCAGCGGCTGCAGCTTGATCGTCGCAGTACCGATCAGCACGTCCGAGCGCAGGAAACCACTGAAACAGGAGAAAAGCCCATTTGATGCACGGTGAGCACAGCAGCGGCAGCTAGCAGACGAATCGCACCATACAAGCGAAATAAACGCGTACATGAATGCACCCCAAAACGCACGTGCATTTCACGTGGCATGCAGCACATGCAAACACGTGGTCACGCGCGTGCGGAATACGCAAGTATTCATTGTTGTACATCGACCGGGATGCAAGTCGCGACAAAATGCACGTAACGGGGCCAATGAAGTTGGGAAGGGGAGAAAAAAATATCAAGTAAAATAAAAGCTTCCCGCACGACAATGGCAGTTCATGCTATACTGGGATCAGCAAAAAAATATACATGTATAAAAGCTCTACTCCATGTGCGTGGCAAACATGGACAACAGAAAGCAAAAGAATGTAAATGTAAGGGACATGGAAAACTGGATAATATTCAATGGCTAGTACTATACTACTAAACAGGAGAGTGAGAACAAAAGGGATGCTAAACAGCAGCTTTGGGGATGGAATGATTTGCGTAAACAGGATTTTCACCACCAAGGCTTCAAAGGGATGCAGCAAAATCTCGTAACATGCCGCCTTCCACTTACCCCTTCGAATAGACTTCGCACTTCAGCGCGTGGCGTTTAAAGATTCGCTGGCAGTTGCGCTGGTTTCGTTGGATTTCTATCGTCTGCTGATAGTTGTACTCGGGGCTGTGGTTATCCTTAACGATGTTCGTTCGGCCCTTTAGCGGATCTTCCTGGAAAGATAAGATTTCCGAAAGAATGTTAGAAAATAAATGAATATTGAAAAGAAAATGTTAAAAGTTACGCTTGGAATGTTTCGAACTTAAAATTGCTTAAACAAAGAAACCTCACATCATCCAGCTACTCACTTGAGGATAGGGAAACTCGAACTTAACGTAAGTATCGACGTCTTTTGGGTTGGGTACGTTGTAATTAATCCCACGCAGCACGCAAATCTCCACTTCATTGTCCGAAAGGTCCGTGTGGCATTTCACCACGTTGAATTGAAGCTTTTCGTAGTGGAACTTCGGCAACGGCATACCCTGCCGATGACCCAACCGCACGAGATCGAGGTCTTTCTGCACGTTAAGGGCCAAATTTTCGAACTTATTCATACCCGCAACATCCCCCATGGCGCGGTGATGATCGCGCGTGTTTCGACAAATTATCAACTGCTTCGACAGTTGTTCTTCTAGCCTGATACGCGATTCACCATCCGGGTCCTCAATACCACCTGCTTGGTCGTTCCCCGGTTGGTCACAGTCCTCTGAGTTCACCATGATAAATGACGCGTCGAGTGCGTTCCGCTTCGAAAGCGGAATAGGAATCGTGGTCAAATCAACTCTTCCTCCCGCACGGGCTATCTCAATTAGCTTTTCCAAGCCCTTAAAAGCCCGTAGACATTCCTTTGCTTCCTCCAGATCACCTGCTTTCTTCGCTTCAATGGCCGCTTGCTTGTACTCGCGATGACGTTCAACCAGAACATTCAATTGTTTATCGAACAGCGTGGTGGACGGTTTGGGAGACACCTTGCTCGTGCCAGGAACTGGCTCTGCAGCCGGAGCGAGCGGCGATAAGGCTTGAGGCCTCGGAGGCACCGGAGGCAGAGGTTTCTGGGTCGCTGCCGGCGTAGTAGGTTTCGAGGAGCCATTGACCGGGATCGGGCCATAACCGGGAGGCGTTGGAAGCTCATCGATTGGGATCGGTTTACCGGCCTTATGCAGCTTAATCGCGTCCTGATATTGCTTAACGATTCGTCCAATTCGACGTGCTTTAGAGCTGTTGCCTTCGTCTTTGGCTGCCTGCTCAACGGATTTAAACTTTTCCAGTCGTTGCTCAAGTGCTTCCAAAACAGTTGAAGCTTCTATTAATTGCTCCTCTTCCTCATCCTCTTCCTCGTCACCATCCTGTCGCACCGAGGAAGGAACGGGAAGCGACGGCGAAGGCACTTCCGACTCCTTTTGCACTTTTTCCTCCACTTTCGGCTTGGAAACGGAAGGCACTGCTGGTTGACTGGTTTGAAGTGAATTCGAATCGTTCGTCGGCGGAGCCGGCGGCATTCGGCTTAAATCAACTTCTTCACCGTTTTCCATGGCACGGATAACTACATCGAATTGTTTCAGTATCTTGACATACCCCATCGCCTGTTCGTTGTTGCCCGCCTTCTTGGCATTCAGTGCCGCTTGCTTGTATTGCGCTTTACGTTCATTCAGAAGTCGCAGTTTTGGATTTTCTGGTGAAAGAGCTTCTGGCGGTATCTCTGCGGACGCGGTAGGCGATTTCGGTTTTCGCATTGGTGGAACCGGTGGAGCAGATCGTGAAGGTCCAGCTTCCTCGGCGCTCGACGTACTTGCCGCAGCCGGTAGTGGCGGAGCAGGACGAACGGGAGCCGCACTAGGGCTGACAAGATTCTCTGGACTATCCTTCGGTGGAACAGCTAGCTTCACGCTTACTTCCGGAGGGATGTCACTTTGATCAACCGGTTTGCCAGCTTCGGCTAATCGTAACTGGTCTTTGAGCGTTTTAAGACCTCTATTGAATCTTCTCGCTTTGCTAGAATCTCCGGACTTCTTTGCGCTTTCTTCGGCCTGGGTGTACATGGAGATACGTGATTTTAACAGCCCCACCAAGTCACTACTCGAGCTACTTTTTCTCGGAGGTACAGCGGGAGGATTAGCAGTATCATCATCGTCGTCATCCTCGATTTCCACTGCGCCACCCGTAATCGCTGATAATTCATCCATCAGATCCGAATCATTTTCTCCATCATCGGACCCATCGTCATCGCTGCCGATGTCTCGCAAGCTAGCCGCCACCATTGCATCCAGCTCCTGTGGCGCTACAATTCCTTTGGGCTTGGGTTTCGGCTTTGCCTTCCGAGCTCCTCCAATTCCAGCCGTAATCGCCGCTAGCTCTGCTTCTAAGGCATCGTCCCCATCGCTTTCGTCATCGACATCATCCCCGATAGCCGTCATGTCGTCGGATAATCCAAATATCCCAAACTGCACATACAGCACGCGAGACACAATGGAAAACATTCAATGATGACTAATACGCCAGCTGCCGTTGGAAAAGGCTGAAGCTTACCTCGGAAGGATCTCTTTTCCGTTCACGCTTTGGTGGCGCTGGTTTACTGAAACTAAACATTTTAAAACACTATCCCTACCCGTATGTTGAGCCACTCTCCAATTTCAAATGTTCTTCAAGCTTGGATACCTATAAATGATCAGTTCAACGGAATTTGTTGCGTTTCTTCCAAGTTTTTCTTTTCGGAGTCAGTTTGTTTTGCTATTCTCCTGTGACACCTGCTCTTCAATGACAGTCGTTAGAAAGTCGGAACAGCCCTATCTAACCAGTTTTTGTAATTTCAACATCTGTGCTAGCAACTAATCAATATGGAAGTGCAATAAATTGTAACAAATAGTCTTTCAATATAAATATAATTTCAAATTATAGGATATCTGCACTGTAATTTGTATATTTCTATATTTAAATTGTTTTGTTGTTGTCCGAACCGGTTCCGAATCCTGTAATGGCCGTCAAATTTGACAGTACTTGAGAGCATGCAGGATTTGTTTACATTATTGTTTCCATAACATATAGTTTTGCTTTGCTTTCGCAACGCGCTTTTTTGCAAGTTTTACTCATAATGTCTATCAAAATGAATAAAGTTCAACTTTCCAAAGGAATTCTGCAGATGAAATTTATGTCCCGAACGAAAGAAAAATTAGAAAAAGAAGCAGACAATGAAAGAGGACGGTAAGTCATTCGTATCATCATGTGAAAAGATGTATCGTTGAACGTTTCTTTCTCTATATCCTTTCTCAGAGCGCTCTATGCCAGTGAAATCACCGATAAAATGTTAAACGAAACTATCAAGTATGTGATCGAACCCAGTTATGTGCCATGTGAAGATCTGATCGAAGGCAGAGTAAGCTATGGAGGAATAAACCCGGAAATAGAGCGAATTATTGAAATCGAATCTGGAGAAAATTCTTTGAAACGAGAGCAAGAGGAGGCTGCAAAACAGGCAAAGATGCAGACGGACGTACCAGACGCAGATATGGCTAGGTTCTATTCTAGTGTGGTACACACCATTAACAAGAAATATGATAATCATCGAAAAAGACTACAACACCCGTTACCGTTGAATATAAAACGTGGCCCGAACCGTAAATAAATTTACACCATAACTATTGTATTAGTCACGTGTACTTTCTCATTTGACGAAGGAAACCGAAGGACGATAAACTTTATTGAAAATAAACAGTCTATGTGCTTTCTTTGCAAGCAATGTAGAGTTTAATGCTGTAAGCAAAAAAAAGAGTAACGTATTACATGAACAGATTCCAAAGGATAACCTCGAGCACAAGATCGTATAGCAGTTCTCTTCTGAGAACATCAGGTATAAAATGTTGCAATCTGAGGATCGGATAAGAAACCCTCGTATTCAAATAATACATTACGCTGTAGAATAACTGTAGTTTTTAAGGGCATGAAGAGCGTAATGCATATCAGTATTCTCCGTCCAGGACCACTGGTTTGACCAAAATTGGTAAAACATGCCTCGGACCAAAACAGTGTTACAGTTATACCTGCACAGGATGCGCTCGACTTCCTGAGGTGTTATGAACTTATGCCATTCATGTGAACCTTCTGGGATGAGCTTTAAAATTTGCTCGCCTGCAAAAATTATCCCTACCCAAGCCGGAACAGTTCTACTGATCGTGCTAATGAAAATGGATCCTCCTGGCTTGAGGGCATCCAAACACTGCTTAATGAACAGCTCCTTATCATTTATGTGATCTAATACTTCTGACGCTATTACTGCGTCGTAGCGTTCGCCATGTTTAGAAGCGTGTTGTTCGATGGTTTCCACTTTATACTGAATATGATTCTGCTCCATTGTTGTACTTTTTTTAGCATGCTCTATAGCTACTTTAATCAATTCCTCGCAAGGATCGATACCGACCACGTTGGCTCTCAATCGAGCAAGTGCCTCCGTCAGAAATCCTCCACCACAACCCACTTCTAGAATGTTCACTTTTTCCAAAACGTTTGGTCGAAAGATACGTCTTTTTTCAACAGCTCCCGCTGCAATAAGTCCATCTCGTATCAATGGAACGCGAATTGCATTCATGGCAAGTAGCCCGCGAGCTGGTCCGTGCGGGTGCCACCATTCTGCAGAATGTCTAGTGAATTGTTCCATTTCTTTCTCGTCAACGTTGCTGAAGGATGCTTGTTTAAATTTTGCAGCTGACGAGAAATCACGATAAGTTCTAAGGAATGAAAAAAAAATCGTGGTAACACGTTGCTTTGCAGTAAATTTTAAATTAATCACTACCGGATCGTTAGGTATAATCGTTGTGGCACAAATAGTTTATATATAAGCATGGCTACAAAAACGATTCAGCTTTTTTACTTATAAATACGACCGAAGCGAAGAAAAGCGTTTAAAGAAAATTTGAATCGGAATTGTTCTAAGGGATTGACTTCGTATTTGTTCTTGTTCTTTAAATTTAAGAAAAACCGGTTTTGAAGAAAACAGGTATTCTTGTCATACAGCTTTATAACGCTGTTTTTTGTACTATACCGCAAAATTACAACCAGCTTTGAATAACTGAAACTATTGAGTAATTTTAAATTTAAATATCTCTTAATCACGTGTGTCTATTATTTTTTTGCCACGTAAGGATAATTCATCCTTCCAGAGCTTTTCACGAGATTGTATTTTTGAAAGTATAGGATTGAAATATTGTCTAATGGTATTCTATCGTCCAAGATCCTATAGTGCAGGACGAAGACAACTAAAATACAAATAAAACAAAATGCTTAATTCATTTTCGATCGTGTTTAACTATATTGTAATAATTGTTGAAGTTTTCATATACTATAAAAGCTCTTCCCTATTTACTATTAACGAACCGGTTAACCGTTAAGCTGCGATCAAAACAAGCTTTTTTTCATATATGTTTTGGAAGAGTTTAGATTAATTTGGCGGGCTTAAATGATGATAATAAAATATAAACGTCTGAAAAAATCTCAACTCATAGTTCTTTACGTTTGGTTGACGTTAAAAGCTATTGAGCTTTGCTTATGTGGAAGGATGAAAAACGTAACTAATATGATACAGTAAATTAGCGTCTTGTTTTATTTTGATTCACATGCCGTTGCGGAATAATATATAAATATTTTTTTATATTAAGCACTATTTATAGTTCTTTGCTTTTAACTGCGTGGAGCGCATAATTTATATCTGTGTTCTGAGCCCAGCACCACTGATTGGACCAAAATTGATAAAACATTCCATGAATGAGAATAGTGTTGCAACTGTAGCTGGTCAAAATTCTCTGTAAATCGAGCGGAGATATGAATTTATCCCAATCATGAGTGCCTTCTGGAACAAGTTTGAAAATTTGCTCTGCCGCTACGATAGCCCCTAGCCAGGATGGCGTTGTCTTATTGATCGTTGTAATGAACAGTGATCCACCAGGTTTGAGTGCATTCAAGCATTGCTCAATAAATGCCACCTTATCGTTCACGTGTTCTAGCACCTCCGAGGCCACGACGGCATCGTAGTGCTCAGCATTTTTAGCCGCATGCTGTTCAATGGTTTCCGTATGATATTGTATGTGTTCCGGTTTCAGCGATGTGCTTTCTTTGGCATGTTCCCCTGCTACCTTGATCAACTTTTCGCTTGGATCAATACCGACTACATTGGCACGCAATCGAGCTAGAGCCTCCGTGAGAATCCCTCCACCACACCCAACTTCTAGGATGTTCAGGTTTTCAAGAACATTGGGCTTGTTGATACGATTTTTTTCTACTGTTCCCGTTGCAATCAACCCATCTCGAATCAATGGCACGCGCAAAGTGTTCATCGCATGCAATCCTCGAATAGGTCCGTGCGGATCCCACCATTCCGTTGACTGTTTGGAAAGATTCTCTACTTCTCGCAGATCAACATTGCTGTATTGTGTTCGTATAGTTTCTGACGGCGAAGAAAAACTGCGGGATGTTCTAGAATGGGTGGAAAAAATATTGCGTCATTCGGTTTTGTCACAAATCGTGCTGTTGCCTTACCTTCTTATTAAAACTGATGCATGAAATAGTCGTACAGATCGCGAGCCAATCATTGTTTAAGTAAACTATGCCGATAACTACTTAAAAAAACGAAACTAATGCTAATTGCCGGCTGTTGTTTGTTTCCAAACAAACAAAAATAGTTTGATAAATCTAAGAACCGGATTTGACGTACGACACTGATCTAGACCATATGTACATAAACCATGTTGTGCAAATCGAAAATAGAAAAATAAAAGCAAGTTCTGAGCAAGCGACTAACCAGTTGTATACAAATATTACTTAATATTCAATGCTAATAAAATAAATACAAAATTTATGTGCCTTTTCTAATACGAAAAATTATTATTTCAAACTTTTGTCAACACTGAGCAACACTGAGCTACTCTGTTGACAACCACTGTCAAAATAAAGCATAACGAGGCAATGTGTACTTTAATAAACACGTGCGCGTCAAATTTGCCCGGTATAATCTATTTTCTGTAGTAAAAAGTGAATAACTTGCAATTCTATTAGATTTTCCACCTTTAATAGCGTTTAAAAGTACCTCTAACTATTCATCATGAAGGTGAAACAGTCGAAGAAAAAGGAAGACTTTCAGAACATGTCCCTGGATAACTTTCTGGACAACATGGATGTGGACGTGGGAGATGATGAACCAGAAGAAAAGCGTAAGACTAAAATGAAATCGAATGGTGTTGCAAAAGCGAAACACATGCCGCACGCAAATGGTAATACTTTAAATACAAAAACCAGCAAGAAACAAACGGCTAAACTAGCGATGGCAGCGAAATCTGCATCACCAGAAACAGGACCGGTCAAAAAGAAGATAAATGGAGCCAAACCGCCGCTCAATGGAAAGGAACAAAAATCTACGGTGGTAGAAATGGTTCCAAAGGGCGAGATCAATGGAAAAGCAAAGAAACAGAAGCGCCAAGCGACTGAGGTGATGGATGTGAAAAATAGTCAAAGTTCTGTTGACTCTCTAGCGCGCCCGGCGTCTAAAGGAGATGCGACGAAAAAGAGTAAAGAAAATGCGGCAAAAAAGTCCAAAGACAAGCCAATTGGAAAGGAAAAAAAGCTTGAACAACAGGATGATTCTCCGGAACCAAAACGGTTGGCAAAAGACAAGAAAAAGAAAGGAAAATTATCGCCAAAAAAAGACTCCGACGATGAAGCAAACTCAGATTGTGAGTCCACCATGAAAGAGGTAGAACAAGAGCATCAACAGGCCCTGGCTAGACTCGAGACTACTGATCCAGAATTGTTCGCATTCTTGAAAAAGAATGATGAAAAACTATTAAAGTTCGGAGAGTTAAGCGATTCTGAGTTCGACGATACCGACGACGAACTTGACGCAAACGAAGAAGAAGAGGGTAGCATCCACGAGCTACCAAGCAAACTAGAAGTGGCCAGCGATGAGAGTGATTTTGATCCAGATGAGGATGATGACGAAGAACAGGATGGTAGTGATGGCGATGATGCTGAGGAGAATGATGATGACGAGAAAGAAGACGTTGAAGACGACGACAGCACACCCGGCAAGAAGGTGACGTTCAAAATGCTGCGATCTTGGACGAACGATTTAACCAACATGCCCGTGAAACACGTTAAGGGCATACGGAGCATTTGCAAAGCCTTTAATTCGGCACTCTATTCGGTTACAGGAGATAAAAGTGTAATTCCTGCATATCGCGTTCAAGGTTCAGCTATCTTCAACGGTATCGTGCAAACGTGCGTCCTGCATCTCGGGTCGGCCGTTCGAAGTTTCCTCGCGATGAATGATAAAAGGCAGTTCAAGGATCTGAAGAATGACAGACGTTTCAAGAAGATAAGGTCCTGTATCCGGACGTACTTGATCGATCTGACCAATTTGCTTGAGAACGTGTCCTCGCCTCACATCATGTCGGTGCTGCTGAAGCATCTGCACCAGTTTTCGTCCATCTTGGTGTGCTACCAAACCATCACGAAACCGATGCTGAAACGTCTGATCGTTATTTGGAGCAGATCGGAGGAGGAAACGATTCGCGTCCTGGCGTTCATGTGCATTCTGAAGATAACGCACGCCCAACAGTCACATTTCCTGAGTAACGTCCTAAAGGCGATGTATTTGGCGTACGTTAAAAACAGCAAGTTTGTATCCCCGAACACCTTGCCCAACATCAACTTCATGCGGCGCTCGCTTGCGGAGCTGTTCTTGCTTAACTTCAATCTCTCCTACCAGCACATGTTTCTGTACATCCGCCAGCTAGCGATCCATCTGCGAAATGCCGTAATTCTGCAGAAGAAGGACAGCTACCAGTACATCTACAACTGGCAGTACATCAATTCACTGAAACTATGGGGCGATATCCTTGGAGCAGCTCATGCACATGGTGGCGCGCTCGAGCCGTTGATCTATCCGTTCGTTTCGATCACGATCGGTGTCATGAAGCTGATTCCCTCAGCGCAGTACTTCCCGCTGCGCTTCCACTGTTGTCGCATCCTTATACAATTGAATGCCAAGACTAACATCTTTATTCCGGTGCTACCGTTCCTGGTGGAGGTATTGCGATCGAACAGCTTCAACGAAGATCACAAAAAGCTGTCAATGCGACCCGTCAATCTTACGTGCTTGTTGCGGTTTTCACCGGCCAACATCCAGGAGAATGCATTTAAAGACGCCGTGATCGATCAGATTTATGAGCTGGTGCTGGAGTTCGCAGCAAACGAGTCCGCATCGGTTGCCTTCCCGGAGATTGTGTTACCAATCATTTTGCAGCTCCGCCATTACGCGAAGTCAACGAAACAGTACAAATACTCGCGCAAGATGAAGCAACTGAGCGACAAGCTGATGGAGAATTACGAATTTATGGAAAAGCGCCGCATTAAAATGAATATTCCGCTCAAGGAGGTGGATCGTATCCGCGCCTGGGAAGAGACGATTCGCGTAGAGGGTACGCCTCTAGCGAAGTTCTACGCCACGGTGGCGAAGGAAACGGAATCGGTCAAACGGCGACACGCTACGGATTCGGAGAAGATCAGCGATTACCATCTGCCGACGTTGAAGAAGCTACAGAAGAAGCCCGGGAAGAAACAGGACGGTCCAGTGACGCTGTTCCCATCCGACGACGAGGGTGAGGATGACGATAACATCGGGTTCGATGACATGGAGCAGGACGATAGCGATGTAGAAGACGACGATGAATCGGGCATGGAAGAAGATAGTGGCGATGAAGAAATGGATTCTGAGGATGAAGAAGATGACGAGGATGAGGAGGAAGATGAGGAAGAGGAAGTACAGGTGTCGAAGAAGCGAAGTGCGAAGTCAGATAAACAAAAGAAAAAAGCCCAACCAGATAGCGATGAAGAATGTCCTCTAGAAGATGGAAAAGATTCAGAACAGGTAGACATTGTAAAGGATTTGAAGTTGGACGATTGGGACGATTAGAGGATCGTGTTTAGTATTGTACACTATATTGAATAAATTGGCTCTCGGAGGAATATGTCCGTCGAATATTTCAAACTTGGTTGGTTTTATGTATACTTCCGAACAATACATTTGAAAGAAACGAAAAGAAAAGGAGAGTATTTATTTGCGAAACATTCTTTAAACCAAACTGATTTTATTTCTCACAAAACACGTAAAAAAGTATTGAAGTAAATAAATGGCAATGGCTATTGTACCAGTTTTGGTCACAGAATATGTGTGCATGAGCGAGCGATGTTTTGGTTTGCTCTATATTTTAATGCCATTTCGTGCGCTCATGGCGTGCCAGCGCTTGCGGTTTCGTTTCCCGGCGCTAAAGCTCCAAACGCGTGACTACACCAACAGGATGGTGTTAATTACTATTTTCCATGGAGTTGCTCGACCCAAGGATTTTGAACTGCCCTTTAAAAGCTCTGCAGTGCGCTTTGAACGGTGTCAGTTGTGTGATTGCCATCGATAGAAGAGTTTCAGTGCTACTGTGATCGATTAACCACGTGCAACCATGGAGAACAACAAGTCGGTGACGCAGTCGAGCCATTTCGTCATTTTCATGCTGGTGTTATCCTTCTTCCAATCGATGTTTGCAAGAGCCTTTCAGAAGGTGTCGATTGCCTTCCTGAGCCTGATGGAGGGTCTATCGATGAAAAGCACGGCCGAGGAAGAAATTGCGACCTTCGATCAGCTCTCCGCGCATTGGTGGGAACCGAAAGGTCCTATGGTTTTGCTTCATAATCTGAACAAGCTGAGGTGAGAACGACGTGTGGCTGATGCATTAAAGAGCTTAAGTACACCACAGATCTTGCGTGTCTTTTTTTAGAGTTCCGATGGTTGTGGAAGGGCTCATCAAAGCTGGCAAGCTAGATCGCAAGCAGCGTTACACGACGGACGCCCTCAAAGGCTTCACGATTTTGGACGTCGGTTGTGGTGGAGGAATCTACACGGAAGCTCTCGCCAAACTGCACGCGACCGTGGTTGGTATTGATCCGGCGCGGCACTTGATCGAGGTGGCACGAGCACACTCCGAGCAGCAATCAGACATCAAGGACCGTTGCCAGTACCACATGAAATCGCTCGAGGAGTACTGGGAAAGCGCCAAGGGCAAGTACGATGTGGTGGTGCTTTCCGAGACGATCGAGCATGTTGAGGACAAGAGCACGCTACTGAAGCACATTTCGGCGGTGTTGAAACCGGGCGGCTCCATATTCATTACCACGTGGAACAAGAGCTTCGTGAGCTGGGCGATATCGGTGGTGGTGCTGGAAAACATTACGAAGCGGCTTCCGAAAGGTTCGCACGATTTCGAGAAGTTCATTTCGATGGACGAAGCGGAGGCTATGCTCGAGGGCTACAGCTGCCGCACGATCGAACGCCGACCGTACTACCTGAAGTTCTGGGAGGACGAATGGGTTTGGGTTCCGTTCCCGCAGATGGGCTACGCGTTGCATGCGATCAAGGAATGAAATGGACAGCACGACGACTGGAACAGCTCCGGAAGAGATGACTGATGTGAAAGAAATTTCCAAGAACTAAATACGGTAAACGAGAAGGCTTTCTTTAAAATACAAAAAAAAACTCTTTCAACTAAAACCCAACCAACTTTTCTTTCATTAAGGATGATAGTTTTTGAGTAAGTGATATATGTGGAAAATATAATAATGAGCAACAACTCGCCACAGTACGCTTGATGAGTGATTTATATTTGAGAGCCTATGAGTAGATCAGTATTACATAGTATATTAACGTCTTATTCATCAAATCCCGGGTTTGTCCCGTTGTATCAACGGCCTAACCTAATAGAATACGCTCTAAGCTCTACGAATTAGTTACTTTACACGTTTGCTTGCTTTGGATATGAATTCCTGCCTCTCGCCGAACGCCTGCTAGTGCCGGCAGTAGCAGTGATAGAATCATTTACTGACCTACAAACTATGACTGGCATTTTTGTGGGGATGGGTGGCGCAATTGTGTCAGCAAGCTCTCCGATCTCGCTCTAGATCTCTACGTGCTAATCTGTAAGAACAATATCTACATCTCTGGCAATCGCACGCGAAACCCAAAATCACAACATCTCAAATATCGAGAGCATGCGCTTCCATCCCCGGGTCACTAGATCGAACGGCAGGGCCGTACGTAGTCTACAGTACGTCGTCACGGTCGCAAAACACCCCGAGTGTGCCTAATAAATAAATTAACCTTAATTGCACTACTTGGTGTGGTGACGAGACTTAGACAACCGACGGCTAGCTGCCGGCGATCGCGCCTGATGAGCATGATGGCGCTCAATTCAACGCGATTGGCATGTGCCGGTTTGAGGGGGGTTTGGATTCAATTTGCCAATTGCGCTGTAACGGGGTGTACCGTGGCGTGACTGTACGCCTTTCCCGTCAGTTTTCCCTTTTTACTAGACCGCAGCGATTTGTACCATCGCTAAATCGCGGAAAAAATTTAAATCGCAAACCAGTGCGCAAAATTTAGCTACGATTAGGCATTATCTCAGCGACCTAGCGTTGCGTGGAAGCAGACCTTTGCTAGTGTGGAAATTTATTGATTTTCATCCTTGCGCCTTCAATTATCGTAACCGTAGCAAGCTGGCGGGTCGAAGCGTCCACCACACCGATGACCAGCTGCCGATCGTGCTGACGATCGTGGGAATCACCAGCAACACCGTGCTGTGGAGCTGACTCCACTGACTGCTGGAAGCGGACGTGTACATCGAGGGACACTTGTTCGACTTGTAGTAGTTCTCGCAGTACATCTGGAAAAGCAGAACCGAACGAAACCAGTGTCAGTAAGCAGAGCTCGTAAGGGAGATCCTTTGCGCTGCGATCGTCAACTCACCCTGATCAGCGTGGACGACATTTTGTCGAGAAAACCGCGCGTAAACTTAGCCGTCTCGCGTCCACACGTGTTTCTGGCGGCCGCTTCCGAACAATCGAGATACTCCATGAAGGAACAGCACACTGTCCGCACGTCGTCCTCGTCCGTACGACTAGCCGTTCGGTGGTTCCTGTGTCGTCTTTCGTGATGCTGTCCACTCGCCGATCCGTCTTCGTGTCCTGCTGAATGTTGATGCTCGTGGTGTTGCTGATGGTGATGCGGTGCTTGAGTAGACTGTTGTGAGATCGCCGTCACAGTTTGGTGATACTTCCGGCCACAAACTTCATAATCCGGGCGGACCAACTGCAGACAGGGTGCGTGCGAAAGGTACTCGCTTTGGTACTCGCCCTCCCGGCAGAGGTCGCGCACGAATTGATGCGTGCCGTTGTACAGCTCGTTAAAGCGATTGCGTTGATCGAGGGTCATACAGCGCCGTGTGTAGCTTCTTATGCAATGCAAACCATTGCTTAGATCACTGAAAGTATGGGGTTTGGAAAGGATAGCGATTTAGTATATTGGCAAACAATGGGGTTCTAAAACTACAAGCCGAGGAAAAAGGCACGTGAAAAGGAGATTTCATTTGAGTTCAAACAACTACAATCTATTTTTGTAAACTCCTCTTTTGAGAATTGTTCAAAATAGGAAAAAAAATCCAACATGTTGTAACGTGATTGAAGTCCTGTAAATTTCCCAACATAGTCCTTTTCCAGCAGATGGTATGATACCATTAGCATTCGCTTTAAAATGGCGAAAAAAGTATTCCTCAACTAACTAACCTCATCGGACATTCCAGCAAGTGTAGTGTTGACTTTTTCATCTCTCAACCTTCCCCAGTCGGAAGTCGAAACGTTCCCGGCTCTGCCACTCGGTGTTAATTGCTGTTCGTTACTTCCAGCATAAGTCGCGTACCCAACGGGAGAAGATTTATGTGCGGAACAATGCCGCTTACCGGACCCGGCTTACGGGGAAAACGAAACGCACGGACAACGGTGAAACGAGCGCATGAAAATGGGGTGAAAGAAAAAGCGCGGCAAACTACAATTTATAAGCAGAACGCAAACTTACGGGCATATTTTATCCAGGTCCTCCTTTTTCGTTGCTATGGACAGATCCGTCGACGATTGTATCACCTGGAACGGGCGGGCGCACTTGGCTAGCTCCTCTTGACCGCAGTTGTCGGCTCGTACTCGGTACACATTCACTGCACCAGGACATCCGATGTCAGGACATGCGGCAGCGGCAGACAGAGAGAGAGAGAGAGTGTGTGAGAGAGATGGCGAGAACGAGAGGACGAAATAAATGGTGGAAGAAAATTAGAAATTGAAAGAAGTGGAACGAACCAATTAAAAGGCACGTCAAAAAATAGCGCTCGAAGTGTAAATTCATCGAAAGAATGTTTCCGACGACTCATCCCACAAATTGCCGCCGGCCACCAGCTCCGGCGGTGGTGGTTCGGAAAGTTTTTCAAATTAAAAATTCATTTAAAAGAGGTTTCCATCAAAGTACCGCCGGATCGGAAATCGGGATCGAGCGATGCGCTGGGAAAGGAAAACATGGCAGGAAAACTATGCTGCCCGTGCGCTTGACCACGATTCGGCATGGAATTTTGGCGATAATATATATATTTTTCCCTCCGCCATTTCCATCACGCTTTCTCGTTGATTTCCTCCCGCAGGCGGTTGCGATAATGTGAGGTCTCACCAAAACGCACAAATGTTCCGGTGCAGGGAAGCAAAAGTGAATGCTTGGGCGGACATTTTCCACAAACTTTCCGCCACGACGCTTCGATGGGTTCACCATTCACCGCGATACCGTTGGCGGAAAGCCGTTGTGATGGAAAAACGAGTAACTTCTCGGTTCTTATGTCGTCTTCGGGACGAAGAACTTGCGCGTTATCTGAACTTATTGACGTCTTTTGAGTAAAACGGGGGGTGTAGGATTTTTTTTTCTGCCTCACCCATCATTTCACCCATCTACGCTTTGAGTTTCTTTGCCCAGCGGCAAAATATGGCATCAAACTCTGTCATTAACGCTCGGAACAAATCCCGTATCCAATGGAGCGCTGGTTCCGATTGCTCAAAGACTTGCAATTTCTCGTGGGTTTGTTCCTTTGCATTCGTAGAAGAAATATCGAAACTATTGCAAACCCATCGTTAGTGAAGGGGGATGGGTTCCAAAAAAGCAGCATAATCAATGGAAAATCGTACCGAACAAGACATAGTATATCAGAGGTGTGAAAAAAAAAATCACCGATAGCTGCAAAGTTTCGTCGTTTTTGGCTTATGCTCCAAAAATCGTGCCAGTATTTTGTGATTTCGTGAGATTTTTTCTAAAATAAAATAGTGAATACAAACACGGGCCAAGGAACCTTATGAATGATTATTTTATTCCAAAACGTTGGTAATAAATTATAATACGCTTTAATTATATAATTAAAAAACAGATCAAATGAATAATTGTACGCTCACAGCCCTGGTTGGTTTAGTAAAAATAAACTAAAAAAAAACAGCGTTTATAAATCATTTTTTCCATACAAGTGTTTTTTATCTCGAAAAAAGGACCTGTTTCGTGAAGCTTCATCAACCCTGAATACCCCAGCATTCTCCTTTAATTTTCCGATCATTATCTAACGAGTATCTCCCTCGCTGGTATTTATTCAAACCGGTCACAATCATCGCTTCGCAATCAAAACGCCATTTTCGCCACCTCAAATCCCCATCTTGTTCCATAATAAACCACGCTGTGCGGTTTGCCGGGACACCTCAAGGAGCCGAACTGATTACGATTATCCTTCTGGTTGGGTTTTCGTTTGCCACCTTCTACCATTCCAGCAGCACTTGCAGCGTTTGCCGGCATAATGGCGCAACAAATGCAAATGATTCCCGACACCTCTTGGGCTGGACACCAGGAGCTGGCAGGAGAGCGAAGACAGGATCCCGGGAATCATTTGGCAGATAATGTGTTGCATTATAATTCCGCGGCGAGGTGCAAGGAATAAAAATCCACACCGGACTCGCTCTTATTTTTTCCTTTTTATTTTTTTTTTGGCATAATTTCCACCGCCTTTTGGCGCAAAGGGGTCGTAAGCGATATTTGCGTTTCGGTTTCAACCTGAACCACCGTTTGGACGATTGCTCGAGCGCCGAGGCGCCGAAATGGAGTAAATTATTTTTGTCCCTCCTGGCACTGGCTCCCAAAAAACGTGCGCCTCATCGCTTCCTTCCCGCGAGTGTCCGGTTGCAGTTACTTTACCGTAGGATCAAGATCCCGACAGGTACATCCCCGTACGTCCGGCTTAAGCATGCTGCTATCATTTATTTAAATTTTCGCAACAATGCCCCGGAATGCATGGAGCCGGCCTTTTTCCACTGGACCTCTCCGGAGCTTTGCTGTTTTTTTTTGGCGCTCCTTCTCTCCGGCTGCGGGGATTGTGTTTTTCGCTAACCGGGAGCCGTGGGGGTACCGAAAAAAAAAATAGGAACACATTTACCCCGGTTGCCGAAAGCCGATGGTAAACGGGTTTGCAGCGACGAGGCTGCAACCATTATTAATGAATATTCAGCACGAACACGGCGGATGCACCCCACGGGAAGTTGTCGGCGAAATATCGGCCAGTCCAGGTTCACTCCGGGACACACACACACACGTGGCTCCATAAAGGAGCACATTCGTCAGTGCGCCAGGCGCACCTGAATGCGACGAATGGCACCGAATGGGGACGGTCGAAATGTGTGCCCTCGAATAGGGCGAATCCTTGCCGTGGCCGGGCAGGTGATCTGCTGCAATTATGAGCGGCCAGTTCGTGAGCTCGCGCACCCATCCCGCAGGCAGTGCAGTGGAGTAAAATTAAAATCATGCGGAAATTTAATATGCAGCATGGATAAAAGATACACACCGAGGATGCGAAATGCGACCCCATGCCCCATTGGCGGTCGCGGACGGTGAGGAAAAAAGGGCGGATGTCGGTGGTTCCGGGGAAAACTGCAGAACCACCCGGGAGGATTGTTTCGCGGACATCAACACCTCCGGTGGCCAACCGAATGGAACAGTACCTTCAGGCGGGTGCCGTTCGTGTCCATGGTGGATTTCGTTAGAGCCGGATTAATGTATCAATGGTTGTGGTGAGCTTTTAATTACTGCGTTCAGGCGATAAAGCAGCCGGCGTGTGCGTGGGTTCGTTGAACGGCGCTAACGCTTCCCAGGAACGCCTTTCATGTCTGAAATGACACGCTGACCTTTGCTGAGAGCGAGCGTGGACCGTTGGGATAAGTCGGCGTCAGATGATGCACATTTTCATTATGTTGAGGAGTGCTTGTGGTGGAAATTTGGACTTCGAGCACAAAACAAAAGCTTGTGTTTTTGGGTTTTCCAATCATGTACGATAGTGTAAGTTTTTATCACAGTATAACTTGGCATACATTAATAGGGCGGATAATCAAGAGAAATTCTATTTTTGGAGTAAAACTCAATAGTCCTTTTAAATAAGAAAATTAATTACACAACTCTGACGAGAATAAAGAAAAGAATGAGCAATAAAATACAAATAAAATGAAACATCAGTTTATTATCAAATTTATTCAATTAAAATGCACAAATCGTCAAACGAAACGAATATTTTCATTTATTCTATTAACTCCAATGATGATAAAAAAGGATATTCTATCAATAAATATCATCTCAACGTGCTCGTTTGTATATTCTTTCCTTCTCTAACTCCATTATTTCACACGATCGTTCTTCAGTAAATAATGAACTTTCACGGCAGCCTACGAGGAGCAAGAAACATTCCACATCATCTCATTTGCAATGAAGGATACTTTTTATGGTTTATTTTTTCTCTTGTCCACACAATATTACCAGTATATTTGCGATGCTTCGTGACCGGCCCAAAAACACACACTCGATACAAGTTCGCTCATCAAAAACCAATCCATCACCATCTGACATCAAACACGCCGGGATGGGAGCCGCGCTACAGCTTCGTGTTTACATATGCTGTTCAGCTCGAGCAACCTAACGCAGAACCGCTCCCAACCGGGAAACTAATCACACCCATCACCGCTCCAAGCGCGAGCTCCTAATTTAAATGATACCGCGGCGCAAACCGCGGAGTAACAAAAAAAAAAATAATAACACCTAAAAACCGCGCGCATAAATTCCACCTCCACCGAGGCGAGGTCATTAGTGTCCAGATCATCACCGGTAGCAACATAATCTCGCCCGGTCGAGTGGGTGGCGTGATAAATGCAAACAAAATGCAATTCCACTCCATCGCACTCCGGGATGGCTCGGGGTCCAGTCTCCAGGACGTGGATTGAATATCACTTTAGTTCATTTGATTCCCGCATAAAATATTGCACCACCCACTGTCGACGTGAATCGCCGCATATGGAAGTCAAGGTATGATCACTTTTTGCTGTCCTTTTCCACCTCGAAAGGGCTTAGAGGCTGGGAGGTCACCGTTGGAGTAGTTTTGCATATTCCAAGCACACCACCGACCCATCACCAGCTCCGTCACGCGAACGCACGAACGATGAGCGATGGTTTGGTGGAATTGAAATCGCAAATCACGTCGCCATCGTCAAGGGACAATTACAACTTCAACCATTGAAGCGTGCTCGGTGCCCGTGCCGAGCGTGGGTTGCTTTAATATGTCGCTCACACCGCTCACAACGTTCGCCTTTCCGAAGCAACTGACCGCAAAGTTCATCGCTTTGCATCGCTGCACAAACCCACACACCGAAGCTTCCCGCCGATTCTGCAACAGCTCTTGGCTTTGTCGAACACGGTTAAATATTTGCACCGGCCACAAACGCGCCACAAGCTGAGGATGGAAGAAGCCATCAGGTCAGCGAGTCGCTCCATTTCCATAGCAGCGGAAATGCTACGCGGTCGGAAAATGCACCGTGCATCCGAATCCTTAGCAACACCAAGTACCGGGTGCCGGGTGCGAATTGTGGGGAAGCTCTTTTACAATGGGGAAGAATTTAAATCAATTGTACCCACTTGCGCTAGCCCGCACGGACATCATTCACTGGTTTGAGACAGGGGTGCTGTGGTAGCAGAGAAGAAAAAATGGCTCCCAAGGCACCGAATAATCGGGAACCATCCCAGAGAGTAGCACCCCATCGCGGCTTCAGATGGCTCCAGTTGCCACTAGGTAGTGGGTTTCCATTCGCACAGACTCAGGATGGAGCCGTAAGGACAAACACCCAGCCACACAAACACACCTCGGTTGCGGTGGGGAATGTTCCGAGCTTGTGGTTGCAATCGAACAGCAATGCAAACAAACGGTCGTACGCTAAATAAATTTAAATGCAACGATCCCTGGTGTCGGTTATTTTTTCTTACTTTACTGACCGTAGATTTGCGTTTAAGTATCATGAACATTCGGGAAGCAGCACAACTGGTTGATCCCGGGTAATAGCAAGCAGCCGGGGTGATTATTGCGTTAGCAGAAACTCCGGACTGAGTAAGCCTTTTAAGGAAGCGAAATGATGGGATTGGAACAAGAAACTGGGCCAAGGTTCTAACGGACAAATACAACGGATGTACTAATTTAAATTCTAAGCTTCCATTTCAGGGCAAACGTATACTAAAACGTTTGCGTTGTTTTAAGCTGTAACCCGACACACTGCATACAGTTGTGATTTTGTGGCTTTTGAGGTTTGCCAAAATAAAAAAGGAAGCGAAGAAAAAGGACATTTGAATGACTGTTAAACCCCTGTAATGCTAGCGGAAGTAGACATTATTTGGTGAAGGCTTGTAAACTGTGCATCTTTTAATCATTTTGGCTGCACAATGGCCGAAAGAAGTGCACACCCTTTAGCCACAATCTAATTAGGCCACATTTCCCTGAGCGACTACAATATTTATGATACGACGTACGTGGAGAGGAAAACGTTTCACACCTACTACAGCCAATAAACCCGTCCACCGAGGCACACCGTAAACGAAATAACCCAAACAACGTTAAACGGAGCCATTTCCCTTTTTTGTGCCGCTCTTCTCCTTTTTATTTTGCTTCTTTTTGTGCTTCGTTACAGCCACAAGGAACAGTCAGCTCGACTTAATCCTTTCGAGACAGGGAACCTCACGCTATCCACCTGGATGAAACGACCAACAGACATTGCCTACATTTAGGCGTAGGATGGGTGCATTTTCACGGGCCAGGATTGAGTGCCGGAAGAAAACGGAGCGGCATCGCTTTAATACCGGGTCTACTACCTTTTCCACTTCCGCTTTTAATTCTAACGATATCAGAACGTTGCGATAGGTAGTGTCTATGTGTGTGTGTGTAGAGATGCTTTTCTCCATTGCCGGTTTGTTTCCTCGCTCACATTTTTTTCCCGTTTATGCTTGCATAAAACATGTCCCCTCGTTGGTAGGTCCCGTTGAACCAGGCAGGAGGAAAGCCTCAAACTAGAAAACTTTTGCTCGCTGATCCTTTCCGTTCACGCTACCTGAACCTGCTACCGAGCCGCGCGGCTTCCGGATGGGGATGGATATGGTCTCACGTTTCAGCCCGCCCGGGAGAAGACCGGCCGGATCCGGTTGGTGCTGAAAATTGGCCCGAACCGCAAGTGCGTTCGCATGCTCTCTTTTTTGCTTCATTTTGTTTTATGCAAAAATACAGAAAAAAGAACCACACCGAAGCCTCCCGGACAACGTCCGAACCCGGGTGCATGCTAATCGTTTTCGCCTTGGCGTAAACCATTTCCGTTTTTGGTGATTACTTTTTTTAATTTTACTTCTCGTTTTTTTTTGTCGTTTCTTTTGGGGTGAATTTCGAAGACAAACGGTGTTGAACCGACCCTGGCAAGCCTATTAGCTTGGGACATGAAAGTTCCGATGGGTGGTGGGAATGTGTTTTTTTATTGTGTGTACCGTACTCTCTTTAGTGCCAAGTCACGTCGATTAGCTATTCATCACAATTTCCATCCGGTACGGGTGGGATAGAAGGCTTAAAGGTGCAGTACATAAATAAAATTGTTATTAATTTTTTTTCTCCACATAAATTGTGCTCTAAGTAAATATGTTTTGTTTTCAATTTCGCGAACGAGCCAGTGTGTAAATTTCCAACGATATTGATGAAAAGGATTCAATTTAAATATAACAGCTTTATGTGTATGCCTCACCAAGAATGGCAAACCAAAAGCACAAAATCCGAGATGCACAACCGGGTGTCCGTAATCTCGTACCACTCGCGCGCTGTTTCGGTTTCGGGGCAAAATCTCAACTCTTGTCCCACCCGGCAACCGGAAGGATCCGGTGACCGTGGGCCGGAAACACATGTGGCCTCCTGCGAACCGGATGTAGATGTCGACGAAACGAACCCCTCACAATCCCACCGGCTAAACGGCTTTCGTAGTCCTTATTTTTTTTTTTTGGTTGCTTCATGCGGCCCGGCCATCGCGGATTATCCTTTCCGTCGAGGCTCTCCACCATGCCAAAAGCACGACACGATGGCAAAATTCCGCAAGGTGGTGACGGGCCTCGGTGGTGTTAGTTGGCGAATTTGCTTGGCCCTCGCGTACCTTTCCCGCTGCTGCAGGTGCAGGATGTAAACTTAATGCATAAATTATTAATTTACCACATCATGCGAACGGGAGCCGAGCGGATTCTGGGCATGGCTCCCGGAACGTTCTAGGACAGCTGGAAAGCCGTAGGAAGCTGTCGAGAAGTGGTGGTGGTGTCGGAGCAAATTGCAACGAATCGTTTCTTCGGTCGCTGTCACGAAACCGTAGTTGGGCGGATTTTGTTTTAAACGAGCTAGGTTTTGTTTTGCTTCTCTTGCTTGCTCGAGCTTGCCGCTCATAACCGCTTGTAGTCGGCCTGGCATTGGCGTGGCTTCATTCGGCTCGTGAAGACTACGGATGATGTCACAGCACTCGTTTTGGGTTGGCTTGCGATGCAGATAGTAATCTATCTGGCTGGAAGCAGGCAACGATCCCGAAGAGCCCGTGCAGTCATGGAAGATAATTCTTCATTTTGTTTGTTTCATTATTTGTTCGCAAGATTATGCTGGCTAATTTTTTAATCCATTCTTGGCGATTTGTGTGAGAATTATTACTCCTACATTCACCGAGCATCACTATATAAAAAGTGGAATTACCAAAGAGGAAAAAAAAGTCTAACGGATGCTCTAATAATCCTATTAAGAGCACTACGGATGCCCTAGAATTAGTAAATCCCCTTATCCTGCGGTGAAGGCGTTGGTTGCCGCATTTTTAATGGCTTTTTATCTAAACATCAAAGTACTTATGCTTATATTTATGATTCTACATCTCGATAACATTAACCAAGTGAATGCTGGAATAGTGTTTAGAACACTGCGAGACGGTGCTTGAAACAAATTAGTACGATGGAGGCGCCTGGTAGTTCACAGATTATTGTTTGGTGCGTCTTTAATCTTTCGACACCAAGCATCCCGACGCAAGCGGAAACCTGTATTCAAGCGATAATAAGCGTGTTTGCATTGCACAGCCAATGTTGGACGGAGAAGAACACGACCACATTCCAGCCACACGCGAGCATCCGAAGCATGCGATTAATTTGTAGTAATTTCAATCTAATTGTCATTAGCCAACCCCGGTGCTGGCGCAGCTTGCTACGAGCTCATGACGATCGGTGGCGTGTAGCGTAATTGTAATCCATGGAAACGCTTATTTTCTCGCTCTCATCGACCGTTCTCTGGCAAGGTTCGGTGAAACCGTCGAGGACGCGATACGAGCGATACCCAATTGTTGACACCTGTTCCACCTGGCGCTCTCGAGACGCTTCGTTTACAGGTGAGAATGATAGCGTAAACGTTTACTGGGAGGGAATTACTCGTGCGGTACCATGCATTAATTACCGTGCGTTGAAAATGATACCGTAATCTGCAACCGATTTGTTGCACTAGGGAAGGGATTAGCATTAGCATTAGCAAGGGGAGGATTTTAGACTAATTACGGATGCTGTTTGAGTGCAAGCTATCGTTACATGATGAGCTGGTACATGCTCAAGCAAGTGCATCGTCTGTTGCATCTCGAACCGTAGGCCAATAAATTATTACCGAAACATTGAGCCATTTCTCGGTGCAAAAAAACGGTACCGAGTGTTTCAAGAGCTCGGCTACATGGGCCGGTTATTTGCAGAAAAGGCATGCCTACCTCGCTACGCATCCGATGATTCAGACATCCAACATATGATGGACGGTGTATTTTATTCCGTCGTTCGCTTGTTCGTTCGTTATTCAACAAGGAACCGACACACAGGGGCTTGTTCGAGCTCTTAACAGGAATGGAAAATGAGAGTTCGTTTGCGTCTGTTCGGTTGCATCGGTCGTACCATAGCATTACTTTCGCTTCAGAGTGCATTTACTAGCTGAAAAATATCGTCTCTTTCCACCACGACCAGTTCGAGAACGATGCTTTATTTTTTCATTAAATCACTCGGTCCTGAATGAATTGATTTATTAGTTGAAAGGATGGCTTTGGGAAGAATATTTTTTACCTTTTTATTACAAAAATATATTTTACAAACCAGTGCACTCTGTGAGAGATATATGTGTCATGCATGAAGTCCAGTTCGAGCTCTTTGAATGAATACTTTCTATGCCTCTCATTGATGGAACTTCCCATTGTACCAACCTGAGGGGAACGTGCAGATTTGTACAATGTTGCCAAACCGCACAGCTGCAGCGCACGGCGTGCAATTAGGCCACAGGTAATGGTAATTTGCTATTTGCAGGGAACTAAAAATACCACGTTTTGTGGTACACGTGAGTTTCTGGCACATTCTCATCGCTCATCGCGGCCCATCACAACGATTGAATTAGTGTAAAAATAGTACGAGCGAAAATTTGACAGTGCCAGTTGGTGCTAGAAACGAATTTCTATGCTGCTTGCTCGATTGCTTTAAATTCAAATCTAACTTTTTACTTTCACGTTTTGTAAATAAAAACCCTTCGAATAACAATGGCGAACCTGCGAGCGCATAGCAAACAGATCAATTAGCACAGATTCGCCAAGACGTCAAACGTCGCAACGGCACACGTGCACGTTGTGGGCAGAAAAAAAATGGCCGGGCCGCCCGCGGAAAACAAATCAGAATGACGTAAAACAGACCTTCCGCATCGGGAGTAAATAATTGATACCAAAGCGCGAACTTTGTCCTCGTGTGCGACGCAGACAGACATGTTTATGGGAGAGGTTTGAGATTTTTTTTGCTTTTTCATTTTCATTCGTTTGAATGATCTTTTCTTAGACATTGTACAACATCGCCAACCTTCAACGTCATCAACAAGAGAGTGGAACAAATTCGCGCGCAACGGCTAGGAGCCGTCCTGTCAAAAGTATGTCATCGCAAATCATCACCGCCTTCGGTGCGGTTCCATAGCGAGACGGAGTCATGCCGAAAGGCCACCCAAACCAGTTCATAACGTAATTGAATTCTGTTTAAAAATAGCGTCCTTCCTGTGTGCTCTATTCCCTCCGGTGGTGTGGTGTTTTCCGCTCGAACTGAACGTACTCTAATTATATCAAAAGTGTTCCGAACGGCGACTAGCAAGACGGCAGAGTTTCCTGATAGCAACCCCAGGGGAGGCCAAAAACAGGTAGCAGAACCGTGGGAAATCAGAAGCGCAAGAATGTGCACAATAAAACACGAAGAAACAGCAATTTATTGGGGTTAGATAAGTCACAAATGTCCCTACCGATTCATTAAGCGATTACATCGGCCGCATTAGCACTAATGCCCGAGGGATTATTCTTTCCCCGTGCGTCAAGATCGATAGCAGCGTGGGCGTTTAAACGCGGGTGGACATAACCGGTTTAGCCAGTTGGGACGGACATTGTGATAAAGCTAAAGCACATGATAAGGGTCATGTCGATTGCCGTGATTTCTTATCTAAATCACAATGGAGCAACACCACGTGTTGAATGAGAGAAGCAAGATTGAGCTTTTCTTTTCTGCTTATAGCGATCGTAACATCGTGAAAACTTATGTTTGAGAGTTTGACTCCCCAGTCATCACGCGACGGCAACGATGTTGCGTTGCACCCGAGCGCCTACTCGTCGCGATTCCTTCTCGCGATGCATCTGAGCGTCGTGATCGGATACCGGAAAAAATGAGACCACCACGCATCGCGATCATTCGATCGTCAGCTCAGTTAGCTCTATAAACAGCCTGACGAAACAGTGCGCGTGGAGCGAGAAAAAGGGCGTGAGGTGCCAGTTTAATTAAAGCCACTCGCGGCCACGTTCACGCTCGAGTTGGCAGCCGATGCACGCGCGGCATTCCCCGCGTTGAAAGCGCGATGGAATCTCAATAATAGCCAGCGAAAAAGAAAAGAAAAACAGCGAGCAGTGATGTGATAGTGTTGGTAGCGCGCATTTCCACAACCCCACGCTAGTTTTATGCTTAACAACATCGTACGATACCGCTCGACCAATCGCCTTTGGGGGCTCGTCGGTGGCCCCATCACACACCAGCACACACACACACACCTGCACCGGCATCGATGGGCCACGTGCAAGGCGAAACCGGCCGTACGCGTAAACCCGCGGTCGCCTCTTCCCGCACCGATCGACCCGCGTCTAGCTTGACGTCTGGGGAGAACCGGATTAAACCGCCTTGTTGGGGGAAGGAAAAGCGCAAGAACTCGTTGACGTAACGAGCCAGGCGAACGGGAACTTCTCACCCTCGCGAGAGGGGCGCAAACGCACGTGAAGATGGCGCACACGGGTTGTGTATGGGGATTTTTTTTTTTTGGTGAATTTTGTTTTGAGTACCATCGTTCGTAACAGCGGAAAGTGCGGCCTAAAGTGGGGCCGGTTGCAGCCATTGACGTAAATGGCTGGAGGGGCTTTCGATTGGAGCCTCGGAAAAGCCCCTTACGCACGTCATACCACCAGCGGTTGAGCTGAAGACGAGCCCTTCGGGGCGACGGGGCGTGCGAATGAGCTTCGGAATGCGGTACTGCGGGAGATAATTTGACGGTTCCCAGCCCCCGGGTCAATGTCACACCATTGACCTGGTTCAACAAATTCATCCCATGAAAGAGCAAGCCCTCTCGGTGGGGGTTTTCTTCACGACCTATCGAAACCACGACCAGTCTTGCGAGTGGGAATGGTCACGATAAATTAATTGAATTAAAATCAATTAGACTGATTGACGCCGTGGCAGTAGTTTTTCTCTCTTTCTCTCTCTCTCTCTGTTTCTTTCCAGCGTCCTCGTGGATGAGACTGGTGGCGTGGTCTGCAACCATGTGCGAATTCTTTCACGAAGGGAGGAAAAAGGCCACTTACGAGTGCCTTTTGGTAGGGCTTTGCACGGCTAATTGGCTAAATTTACGCACTCAAACCATCGCCATCGTACCGTGTGCCGTTGACACCAGTAAACCAGGAAGTGATCAGTCAAAGGTTCTTTGACGTCAACCGCAACGATCTTTTCCGAGGTGGTAAGGACGCAGGAAGTTTTTGTTACAAGCAGTTTCAATCCGCACATTCGCAGCCAATCGGCAGAATCGATGAACAAAAACGATTTCAAGCAAAAAATCGATCAAACAAAGCGAAACAAAAAAGTGCCCCAAAACTTGCTATCCCAGCAGCTGAGCAAATCACGCCACTAGGACCAGGGATCGATGGGAATCTATTTCGCAAACGCTGAAGGTTATTTTCAGCCGCTGCCCAACATGAAACGAGGGTGCACCGGTGGAACAATTAGCCGACGAGGTGCGGAAAACTCGCCAACTGTGAAGCAGGAAACGATGCGCAGTGTTTACGGTGATGAATCCGCAACGCGAGTTTGTTTACGAACCACCCAGCCGCCCAGCCGGTTCCTTGACGTGTGCGGTTGTTCTGCGGCAGTAAAAAGTGTTTTTGTTTATTAGTGGTTGGCCGCGTTTTTTTGCGCGCGCATTTGCTGCGTTGACGGATTTTTGAAGTGCCGCAAACGTGCGCCAGCATAAAAACCCGGCCACCAAGACGATGTGCCGTGGTCGACGCTGAACGCAACCGGTCGAAACTGGCTGCTTATTTTTAGACATTGCGTTTTGGTGGCGTTTGCTGCAGGTGACGAGTCGGATTACCATAAAAACGCACCCACCCTGTCGGTAATTGCAGCTAAACCTGTCTCCTGATCGATAGTCGATCGCATGTCGATAGTGCTAAATAAAGGGTACGACGCCACGTGATCAAGGTGAACGTAAATCGGCATCATGCGAGCTCCATCGCTCAGAGACGTGTGTGCCACGTGGAAGCTGTAGCACAATTTCTCGCCATTGCGTACTGCGCATTACGATGGAGGTCGTCCGAAGTGGCGCTTTTCTTTGACGGATTGTTGTGCGTCAAAGAATCGCCAATGTTCCGGGTTTCTTTGAGTTTCTCTGCCCATCCAACGCATCGGTTCGTTGACTTGTTGGGTCACGCGTAAGATCTATCCGTCATCTCTGGGGCGACGAGTTTGAGGGATTGTCTGACCATGAGCATGCGCATTTTCACTGTCACTAACCCAACAGTGGCGTTCCTTATCTTATCTACACTCCCTGTCACTTCGATATGGCATCGTACGATTCAAAAGTGTGCTCTGGGATTTAGCATTCCGGGTGGCGAAATGAGACATTAATGCTCCGCGGAATGCCTGGAAAAATGGTTGCTGTAGCCTCACGCTGCCAGAGTTAAGTCATTAAATTAACGAAAACGTTGAGCCCTCGGGACAGTATGGAGCATCGAACGATCGAGATGTTTCCATTCACTGCCTTGACCGACCTTGGCCCACGGGTTCGGTGCTCACCTGCAAGCTGTAGCCTCGCTTGAGTGCGCATGCGATAGGCGAGACCGTAACGCGATCGCGTCCGGCATGGAGTTTCCGTACGCCTTACGGTGGAGAACGGTGTTCGTCTGTCGACGTGTCGAGCCGTAAAGGTGCGGTAGGATGGTCCATCGCTGGAATGAATGAAAAGCACAAAACCGGATCAGCCGCGCGCAATCGCGAAGGCTTTTTTTTTGCAACGCGAGCCAACGGACCTCGAGAAATCGCATGGTGGGACAGGCAGCGGTCATATGCATATTAAACTATTTTTTTTTTCGAATGTTAGTTGACCCATTAAAAACATAACGTCAGCTATAATATGATCTACTTTAAGTAGCTGATGTCAAAATGGTAAAGTGACAGAGGCAGATCGTGACCGTGACGTGGTTTACCGATCCAAATTTTCATTCATATTTCAATTTATTGTAGATGCAGAACTCTCGGGGTTGAAAGCACCAATTACTTCACAAATTTATAGAAGAAAAAAATCAAATTTCGCAACCCACTGGTACCCAATGTGCGTTGGAGGTGATCGTGGGTACAAATTTGCAGACAGAAAAAGAAAGAAACCCAAGCGAGGCACCGACGCTACTGTTTCGCACCGAAGCTAGGTAACTGAAACCCTGTCTGGGTCCGCAACTGCATCAACATTCACCGATCGAATGCGCAAAACCGTTGCCGCACCAAGCGAAAGTTGCGCTAAACCGACAAGGGCAGGCGCAGCGTAACCTAAAAAGCATGGCCATTCGCCTCGTAAGGGGTGCCGAGGAAGATCAAACATACCGATATGTATTCGCCCTTCCCCCCAGTGCGTTCCAGAAACCGTTGCGATAGACGGGGCTCCCCTGGGCGTGCGCCTCTTCGTCCCAGGGAGGGGTGTCTATCTCAGGTAACTCTACACGCTTGGTATTACCACGTCACACATTTGTGGCAATCCTCCACGCGGTCTATTGACTCAGGTGGGTTCCTCCGAAGTGACGCCATCGTATCGTACGATTTCTGGCGAGGCGCGATTGGATGACTTCGCTTGCCAAGGCATTCCATTGCTTGGACCGGTTTCCGCTTCTGATTTTCTTTTCACAAGCCGTGAACCTCGCGTCACCGATTTGACAACCCCGAAAGGTAGACCTTTCCCTGCCAAACTGCAGTTGGTCGTGGGTGCGCGTGCCGTTTTAGCCTTCCTTTCAGGGGTTTGGTGGGCGAACGGCCAAATAGTTGGTGCTGCCATGGGGAATACAAAGCACGCCATTCGTTTTTTGGCAAGGTACGAACCTGACGAGGTGCTGTGAATAATTTAAAAGTGACTTAGGCAGTTGGTCCGTTTCCTCTCGCTTCTATTGCCGCTCGATCACCGCTTTCCAGCTTTGTGTTGGTTTGCACTAAGCCTGCAAATGTGTTATTCATTCATAGTTCGCAATGGTAATGAACAAACGTTTTACGATCTAAGGGTTGCAAACCCCCACATGTGAGTTCTAACAAATAGTTTCAAATATGCTCTGAGTAGCTATTTGTTAGATAAAGATTATCTTAAGTACTTGTAGTGCTGTGCTACGAATACTTGCACGATTGGCAATGATAGTAGGAAAAGAATTCACATGCATCCATTTACATAACCAAGTTGCTTAATTGGCCCTCAATTGAATCACGCCACCATCGTTCGAGTGATCAGATGACTGGATAGGTAGGTTCATGCTGAATAGCGCGTATTTCTTATCAGTGTTCAATAGCCTCTTTCCCCACTTTTGAACCAGAACAGATACGTCGGAATTTGATGCCCGCCATTTAAGTATGATTGATGACAACTATACGTACTGAATATTTCGTAGTGTGTAAGCCCACAGAAATGTGCGAAAGAACAGTGTACTATCTTTTGATTTGGTTTTATAGAAATATAAAAATATGTTTTGCTTGATTTAAAACGTTTTGTGGTGTTTTTTTTCCGGGAAACTAAAGGTAGTGTGTTTGCTGGCAAACCAAAACGGTATCAAAATAAAGCTTTATTATGCTTTATCCAGTGCATTTAGGTCTTTCTGATTGTGCAAGGTTCGAGATGCATATTATCTTGCTGTATCAAAAGATGGATTTTCAGATAGATGGGAATAGAATAGATGGGAAAAAAACTTCTCTCTCAGCTAATAAAACTCGTAACGTGATTGAAATTTGCTACACAAAACCAAGTAACAATTGTTGTCTATTCCAACATATGCTGACAGCATTTTTTGCAAATTTAACAATCGTCTGTTTTCGAAACCAGTTTGTGCAATATGTTAAACTTAAAACAGGTTGGCAACCTGGCTCTCCATGTATTGGTTTAAGGCATCCGAAATATTCGATACCAAAAGCCAATAATCTTAAAGAGGGGGAAAAGCTTTACTTCACACTGGCGGAATCCGTGTTGATTTCCACGAATTACGGTCCATTTAGCACTTAAGGAGGTAGCATCAGTTGGACACATTTTGGGGTATCATCGGACACAAAAGGCTCTCCAGACAAGCTCACAAAGCAAACGATGGGATCGCACATTCACGAATCATCACATGTTGCATTTTTTTATCACTTTAGGTCGCACCCGCAGAGGGTCCATGAACTGATTTAAACCGGATTTCGGTGAGATGTAACACATTTATCGCTTGTATGGTGATCATCCGTTAGCAAACAATATGATCAATGATATGATAATGATAAAAACTGCGCAGTGTCTTTGCTGCGGTCAAATGAAACAAGCCCGACTTCAAACTGATGCCTTACAAAAGCATATTTAATGTAAAGAATTAGTAAGTTAAAGCATTATTTAAAACTTACCAGTAATAAACACTGTTATCAGGATGCTGAGCCGGTTATAAAATTTGCTAACATCCGTTAGTACAGGAAGCATTGTAGTACTTGATTTATATTAGCCTGTTTGCAGCTAGAACCTAATATTTAGTACAGTCCTTGCCGGTGTGTCCTTACGGTCTCGTAACACGGATAGTCTTATAACAATTTATTTAACACCTTTTTACCACTTTAATGCACTTTCAATGTTACAGAACTTCATTCGGATACTTGGGTTGTTGAATACGATGAAATGAACCTCATCGACAACTGCCAATCGATTTACGCTACTATTTATTGCCTTTTGGTAACTATATGGTCGAGGGTAGCGCGGGTGCGTTTTACTTTCTTTTTATGGCTTCTGATTGTTGAAGGTCTTCACTTTTCACACTGTTGCTCGTTCAGAGTTAATAAAACAGTCGACTGTTGGGAAACATTAATCGGATCTACCGAAATCGAAACGAAACTAGACCACGCTTAAAATGTTATAAACCCAAGCGATTTAATTGTAAAAACTTTAGCGGAAAACTCCACAGATTTATGCTTTTTTATATAGCCGTTATATTTGAATTTTCGTATACGGTATTAACGCGGGTCCGTGCATGTGAGAGCTCGTCGCCCAGTGTAGCTTTTGCATCGGTTCGCGATACCCGACTAAACTATATGCTGCCGAAGACCCACATGTTAGGTCTACTTTTACTACATCGTATCTTTGATGATGTCAGATCTCACAAATACCAGCGCGAAACAGCGCACTCTATCCGTACAACACACCAGCTGGTGTGTTTTTCATCAAAGCTTTCAACATGCTTTTACGAAGGGTGTATAAAGATAATGGCTTCATTTCTAATTAATATGAAAAAGCATTGAAAATTATGTTGAATAAAAATTTATTGTATAACTCAAATTTATCAGTACCATCAATAAATTTCAATTTTAAAAAATTATACATAACAACAGAAGTAATTATGTTGAAATTTAAAAGTACCAATAAAACAATAAAGCTCATAAAGAAATTTTTTTGAATAATTGATTAAAACTATCTAAACATAGTCTAATACATTTACTGTGTTTCAAGTTTTGCTTTGTTATTAAAATGTTATTTGATCTTTGTTGTTAAGCTCTTCGCCATTTTTTAATTTCTTTCTTTTCTTGTCATGTTTTTGTTTTGATTTAACATCGGCCATTGATAAGGTCCATTTTGTTCTGTTCTACGTAGTATTCAACAGAGCTCTGCCCAATGCCATGTCATGCAACACGATGCCTCGACGTTTGCGATGCGACAGATTCTGCATCAACAAGGTGAACGCTGTGTGACAAAAAAGGATGTTTCATAGAGAAATTCAAAATGTTTTAAATTTGATAAAGGATTATTTGATTTGATTGAAGAATCTCTGATATATTTTATACATTTTTTTCCCAAATGATGCTTTGAATATGCGATCTTCTGTGTAATTTACACAATGTTACATTGAGTTCAATGACGTAGTACTAAATAGCAAACAAAATAAAAAATTCAAGGATATCAAATTTACATCCACGAAGGTTGCAATTCACATTATAAAAACACACGCGTACAAACTGGACAACTGGCAGCAAGTCAACGGTATGAGGCACGCACTCGTTCTCCATCATCATTATAACTGTCATCATTTCATCGTGCGCTCCAACGCCCCACAGCAAGCACCCTTCCATTGAAGGGATAACTGACAATTAAACGAAACCATAATCACCACTTTTAGGATTTCCCAACCAATCCTGCCCAGAATAGCGCTGCATTGCAAGGTGCCACCACTTTTGAAGCCCGTCTCAGCAAGCAAGACCAGTAAAACTGGGGAGCATTTTTGGTGCATCTCGTAGGACGTACGGCTCTTGAATGCAGCGTTGGGGATGCATTTTCAGATAGAATAGGAAGCATTGCCGTAGCTATGCCGTAGCTATGCCGTTCCCTCTGGCATTCCATACCAACGCCCCTATGCACCGGGCAACCGTTGCTAGGGATGCTTCCGAAATGTCATTCTTAAAAGCGTAGACACTCGCCATGAGTATATAAATATGTAAGGATTATGCTTTTGAATGACACTTTGACGTCGGCTTTGCCAGTGGAAGGCCTCGGGATGTTTGCTATAAATTTGCCGACGTGCACTTGCACCTAAAGGGTGTGGTGCGTTGAATGACATAAATGCAGCACTTTGGCTGCCCGAGCCATGCTAGACATCTCAATGTCACCTCTCGGCCAGCATCTGCGACCAGCGCCTAGCTGAGAACCGAAATCCAATGTCAGCCAATAAGTCAGCTGATAGCACACTTTCCAAGCCTTGAAACCGTTGCCTCTCGACAAATCCCTGTTTGGAACCGCACGCACTGATGCAGCAGGACGTTGAGTCTCTTGGTTTGCAAATGTCCTAAGCACGGAAAAGTTCTTTCACGGTAGGTGGGTGAAGTTTATCCGTGTATCGTGTGAAAATAGAAAAGGATGAGAGAAGGTCACTTTAAGCAGAATTTATAGACGGTATACACGGTAAATTAATTTACACGTTCTAGACAGCGGAAGAAATCCCTCGATCGGAATCGATACTTGATGAATGGAGTTATGTGAGGATATGCGAGCGAAAATATATAAAAACCAAATTTTACGAGATAAATAAATGTAAACTACTTATTTTGGATGGAGTTGGGAGACAATATTTATATGTAGTTTTATTTTACTTTAGTCTTCGTTTACTTTAATGATGCGATGGTTTTCAACAAATATTTAGCCGAAAGAGCTGTATTTAGCTTATTTATGGATATCATTTCACTGATTTAATCAATCAACATATTCTGAGATTTTATCACAAACGTCCGATTCCTCATTATCCGTGAAAAACTGGAACAGAACAGACTACTGTATTTGTATTTCTGTTGCATTCCATTTTCCACAGCATCTCTCGCTCTTGCTTGCTTGAGGAGTTCATTTGGGTGCTGCCGGATGTAACGAATTGCACTTCATTATTTTGAATTATTCCTTGGAAAACCCCTAAAGGAACTTGGTTACGAAAGCGTCGTGAATCAATCATTAAAGGACCGGCTCTCGAATGAACCGAATGGACAAAGGGGATCGAAGGGAATACAGTCGAGTTTCCATTTGTTGTAAATTTCAGTACAATTCTTTTCAGTTCTTACCTATTATGATGATTTCTCTTCTACAGTCTAACTAAGAAAAACGGCCATTCGTTTGGATAGGAATCGATGGAAGGGAAAGTATTACTTTTCTGATTGCTAAGCACTGGAAGATTGGAAGAGTTTGACTTGTTTGTTGCGCCTGGGAGGTATGCAATCTATTAACAGCTGGTAAGCGTTTTAGCGCGCATAAGACAAAACAGAAACAACTGAAGTTCGTTTTCAATTATGCATTAAGTAACTGCGGGCCATCAATTTTATTCCAGTCTTAAATTTATTCTACTGATTACTCAAGCCTGGTTTTAAAATTTATTCACACACTTTAGGATGTTGTTAACTGATTACAGAACTATGTACAGATGCCTTCAAAAAGGAGCTTTTATAATTGTTTCGATACCTTCAAACATATCTAGTTTACACACAGTTAGTGAATGTTCTTTTATCTAGTGACCGAAATAACTATTGTTTGCATTATTTGAATAAATTATTCAATAATTTATTCAATAACTATTCATAATTTATTTAATTTTCCTTTTCTATTCATTTTATTGCAAACTATCTCAAACAATGTTTACCATAAATTTGTACTCATCCAGGAAAAATACATAAGCTTTCAATCACTCAATAAGTTACTAATACTTAATTTTATCATTGAATGTCCCAGTCCAACCTCCTCGAGTGCCGTGGCTAGGCATCATGATGGCAAACATCTCGAAGCAATTCCCTCGGCGGTAATTACTGTATGGAAAATTAAGCAACAAATCCATCGTTTCACCGGACTCTCGCCACTCGGCCGGAATTCCAGGAGTCAGGATCATCCGTTATTTTTCCTTCCCTCACCATCACGGAGCTGCATTCGATTTAATCGAGAATCCAAAAGCTGCACCGATTTCCAGCCCAAGCTTAAAGGAAACCGTGGAAAGCTCAAACCGTCTCGAAGGAACATAAAATTTCTTTTAATTAAAAACTTTTCTCCCCTTCTTCGTGTTGCCAAGCGCCAGCGACGAAGTTCACGCGTTCAACTGGGAGTACACTGAGCAGCAGGACGCGATACAGCTGTCCCGCGAATCGTGTAGCAGCTCGCGGGAAGATTTATAAAGGCCATTTTTTCCCGTTCGACCTTTCTTTGCTCGTTACAAAATATCCTCCAGCAGGAGGATGCATTTGTCGATTTTTGAAGCCGACACACCTTGGATCGGCTCGCCGAAGGATAGAGAGGTGTGTTGAACCAGCGCAGTTTCCCTCGAATCGAGTTCAAACGAATGGACAGTACTAAATTTGGCTTCGGCAGCGATAGAACTACGCAAAAAGCGTAAAATTACGCGAATGGGTGGGCGAAAAGTTTTCAGTCAGTTTCATTTTTCACTTGAACCGCTTGTCCGATTAGGTTTCGGTACAACAAAAGCATGGCGGAAGAATTCGGCTCAATGAAACGTTTTTCTAGCAACACGGTGTTTAACATTTCCCTCGGCTCATTTGAGTGCATGGGAAATGAAAAACTTGTGCTGCAAACACTTGCAACTTAAACTTTGTTGTAACAATAAATGAAACGGTATCATAGTTTTATTTAACTCATTGACTTCTTTTTTTACAACCCAGGGAAAATTACGCTTCAGATTTATTGCATAATTGATAAACTAATTTGTTTTAAGACATAATCACGTATATCAATCAGAGGGTATAAGGATCTTCTAAAGCTCTTACAGTGACCCTAACTTACGGCCTTCCAAAACCACCAACTAACGGTTGAATTATCCCGAACCTGGTCGCGAAATTTATGTTCCGGACGCTAAACTTCTCCAATTTAGTTAGTTCTCACTGAACGTAAAGTGAAATTCGAAAAAAAAGAGATTCTGAAAACGAAAGCACACTGTTCGTGATCTTGGTATGGAGGCGCCTGGTGCGAAGTGGTGATGCTCCAGACGGTCCAAATTGATTATCATAAATTGTGGCACCGAACTCGACCGATACGCCAGCGGAGTGCTGTTTCGATGACTTTATCACCTCATCGACCATTGTTTATGGTTGTAATTTTTGTTCGCAGAATTGGCAGAACATTTAAAAAGCAACAAAAAAGAGCAATGCTTTAGATATCGCGGAAAAGTTTTCAAACTGATTTTACCGATAACCGATAACGTGTTTTCATCGAAAGTCTGAAAAACTTGAAGGAAAAAACGCATCACTAACTTCCATTTAAGCTGCCAATATTTAACGATAATTTTAGATACCCGTTTCCAGATGTGTCTTATCACCAGTGTCTGTGCGAGGAAATTGTGGAGTACAAATGCTCATGCGATCCAATTTATTGCGATCTTTCTCTTTCGTTCATCGTTACCTTTGGCGCCCGAAAAATACTTCACGAATCTGTTAAATCACTGTAAACGAAGGTTAGCGAATTGAGAGAACTCCAACGTAAGGGTGGAGGCCATTTTTTGTGGCGCACTTTTTCAATGGAGGCGCCCAGTTGCGGACGAAACGCCATTCGTTCTCGGTTCAGGTTCGCTTGTTCAGGTGCCCGTGTTCAGGATGGACATGTAGCAAAAGCTTGTACGATGCCGATAGGTGCCGGTCATTAAGCATTCATCTTGAGCAGAAAATCACATGCTCTAGAACGAAATCGATTTTATAGACCTAAATTGTCACGTTTGTCGTTTCGGAGTCGTCAAATAAAAAGTGCATTCCCAATCCTACTTTTGCTAGAAAAGAATCTGAACGCCGAAAAAGCATGCTCAAGCTTCGAACCATATTATGCTCAACGAAGGCAAAGCGGAGCGCTGACCGTGCTGATGTGCATCGCGTTTCCCTGCTTAATGCCTACGCTCATTAGACCGTCGTCGATCCGTTGCCGAGGGGTTTTTGCTTGCATTTCAGCCCCGGTTAACTGGATGTCCTTTTAGGTTTGGCCGCGTGCGCTACGAAGCAGCCAACTGGTGAGGCTTTAATTTGGATATCTAAATTTTTCCACCCGGTTGACGGTTCTCGGAGCGGCTGGATGTGCAGCATCCTTTGGGATGTAAGCGATCCCGGACTGTTTGCTGTGTGCCGTCGTAGCGAAGGTTGCGTTTCGATGAAGGAAAAAATGGATCCTAGGTTCACTCCGGCGTGACGAAAACCGATAGTAAAGCAGGATGCTTCCTTTTAATGGTGTTAGCAGTATCTGTTGGGCTGGTCGTTTTTGTAGCCACTTATGAAGCATTTCTGTAGGTGAATAACAAGCAGTACAGAGCTAGAAATACCAATAGGAGGTGGATTCGTTCGATTTATGCTCCGTACATCTTATCGCTTTTCATGGCTTTAATTTCCATCTAAGACATCGGTTAGATTTTTTATTCCAAAAATCAGGCATACGAAATTCAAGAACACAGCTTGTATATTTATTAATCTGTACAATGAAGTTATAAAACTTTCCTAACAATTTTTAGCGTTTATAATGTGTACCATCAAGTTTTCCATTGTCGCCTAAATGTAGGCAATACGCGTAGCTCCTTAAACACCTACAATAAAGATATATAGATTTTCTTTTTCCGAAACAAGTTTTCTTCGTAACAAGTTATCGTAACAGACCTGTTGATAGACTTTCGAGCATTTAGATGCGTTTGCTCCTAGAAAGCATTCGGGTTTCTTTCGTTCATTCTCACATCAATCGAAAATGGATCATCGGAAAATGATACATCAAAGCAGTGTTTCGTTCGACGGCTGAGAGCGTTGAATGGTGCTGCACTTCTTTCATTGGCTCTCTGGAGCCTAGCATCATGGTAGCACTTAACCAAAATCCTTAAACACACTTCACCGATTTGATCCAGCAGCCTTCCTTCGTATCCATTACCAATCGATCTTTCGACGCAGGAAACGCAGTGCCCCCGTTCGCCTAAGGTGCACCGCAAGGGGTGTTTGTTGGTAAATTTTAAATACGCTCACGTCCGATGCGGCACAGGGTTGTCGAGGAGCTATGTTTGGCTAGTGAAGCCTCTCTTTCCGGAACCGTAGCCGAAGCTTAAGCAAACAAAATGCGTATGTAGAACGCGTGCACAAACTAGCCGGATAGACGGCCAATGGTACAGATGTGGCTTTTGTTTATGCTAAAGTTCAGCAAAACGGGCATCCTGGGCGGGTCGGCACTCGGCAGCCAAACTTAACCACGCACCAGGTCGTTACTGGTCTGGAAAGTGGCGCTGCAGTAAGTCGGACAGAGCATTTCCTTGCAGTGCGCGTGTCCCACGGCCAGCCGGCTGTGGTTAAGTCTGGGCCTAGCCACAGCAACACGCATGCACACGCCACACATACACGCCAACTGCGGCTGCCGGAGCTGCCCGGTGAAGCCCAACGCCCTAGGACAAGGTCAGCGGACAGCGGTGGTTTCGGCCCTTCAAACGAAGGAGCGGCCGGTGCCGGAGTGAAATATGGATTAGGTTTTCCCGCCAGCACAAGGGAAGCCAGAATGCAGCCAACACACGTGCGCTTGCACCGCCAGTACGACTGCGTTGCGTGAATGGGTGGATGCGGCGAGGCCCTTCAATTGGACCATGAAATGCAACCACCCGAAGCGTAACCGTACCAAGGTAAACATCCGCACCTGCCAACTCTCGGGCAGTCCGACCCGACTGGGCCTCCGGTTCGATTGTTCTGCAGCGACCGGTAGCAGCTGCATCGGCTTCATCAAGTGGCTGGCTGGCTTCATTTACGTACTCGACTACCACTGTATGGGTGTGTGTGATGTTCCCTGCAGGATTGCACCGCCAAAACTTTCACTCCGGCCGGACAGATTAAAACGGAACTGTACCGCAATCCAGCACCCGAAATACGCTAAACGGTGCTGACGAAGTTGGTTCTGAAGGACGCTCGCGAGTGGTGGGAACGCGCAAAACACAAAACCGACGGGGGAATCCTTAAATGCGCCAAAAAACCCGGTCACAGCACAAAGAATGCCTGTCTCCAGTGTGAGCGGTTCCTTTTCCTCGCGTCAAGTGTACACTTTACATTGGCGTATAGTACGTGCCCCTTTCGAAACTAAGGGCGAGTGTTTGGAATTTTAACTCACACACTGTAAGTAATTGTTTTGTTTCGGGCTAGATGTTCACCAAATAACGGGCTAGAATTCGCGCAATTGACTCTGTTGAATGGTAGATCAAAAATCATTATCCAAAGTTGTTCTCGCTCGGATCCGTGCAATGTCGTCGTGCTTAATGCTGTAAGAGAAATCACTTCACCGAACGGCGAAGGACATCTGCAGTACGGCGAATGAAAAGAAAACGTGTAGCTAAGCACTTCGAGACCCTTGATAGGCTCGGAATTTTCCACCTTGCCAAATTGGTGACCTGTACTTCGAGTGATTCATGCTGATTGTAGATACTTGCAGAAAATGTGTGAGAAATGCAGTCCTAATATCGATGATGCAGTTTTTGAATGCTGTATTTCAACGACTTTTAATATTTTATAGCTATTCAAAGCTTAATAAAACCTGAAGATTTTATGGTAAAAGAATACTTTAATACGCATAAGAAATGTTTTGTTTTATAAGTTTCAGTCATTGAATATAGGATAAAGTTGAAAGTTGATAATACATTTTGATTAGATAACATGTAAAACAACCTTAAATAAAGCATTAAAAGTGTGATAAAATGATGAAACTTTTTATGTATTCGATACTTCAACATAATTAATTACTGGCTTCTATTTCTATAGTTAAGTTTGAATTTGTGTAAAGCTTAGGATAATAAATATTCAATCAACTTTTCTTTCGAAAAGGTCTTCCCACCTCTTTGTAGACCCCATCACCCGACTGCATGCATCCGCTAACGGTGTCGAGTAAGCGTCGTTCATGAGTGCATTTTCAGCAAAATTCCCAGCATCCGCAGTAACGGCCAGCGAAAGGAGAACGCACCTCTCATGGCGCGTAGCCAACAATGCGTACGACGGACGGAACTCGCGACCCGTTCGACGGGCGGCTATAAATTAAACGGCTTTCCTTTGTCCCGGAGCCGGTCCGCGCTCAGGTGATGGGGCCGCATCCCAGCATCGACTGACACGCGGTCACTTCCATCGAGAGACGATGCTTCGAAAGATGCTTCGCTTGCACATGCGCGGTCAGTTCGGCTCGCCAGCCAACCTGTTGCACTGTTGTTTTCCTCGTGGCTCGTTGGGTGTAATTGTGCCATTTGGTGCCGATTCGGCTCGAACACTAGCACCCGTTTTTTGGAGCAACAAACAATCACACTCGGATTGCTCGCGCAACGATTCGCAATTCTGTCGCGAAGGGGTGATACTTTTCTACAGTAGGCTTCGGATAAATCTGTCGACTGGCCAATGAAGCATCTAAATGCACTGAAATTAGCAGCTTGTTCTACGTGTAACTGATTTATGGAAGGGATTTTAAAACGAGTAGAATTAAAACAATAGATAACGAATGCGCCTTATCTTCTACCTTATTTCGTGTCGATTAATCCGCAACTCTCTGGAAGGTCAGAGAGCCAATGAGATTACTTCTAATCACTTTAATTTGATTGATCCATTTTATGCTGATAACATAATCACTAAAGCCGATAATGTATGTTGCTTTCATGAACAAGAACAACCAAAAAGAACAGTTGATTGTCAGAAGTGGGATTCGAACCCACGCCTTCAGAGAAGACTACGACCTGAACGTAGCGCCTTAGACCGCTCGGCCATCCTGACTTCGTGTTGGGTGGGTTATAGATAACAGAGCGAGTCAAAATAAATCCTATTTATGTTGCACTTGCTCTATCATCTAAAATTATCGCGCATGCGTCACTTGCGCGGTGCGAAACAAGCAACGCCCAAAATAGATGCCAGTGTGAATTAAACGTCGTTGACCTTCTATCGGTTTCTGAACGGGAAAAACGTTTGATTTGATGCACGACAAAGCGCTATGGATGTTTGGGAGAAGTGAGTGCAGTTTGCTTTCGAACTAAAAAGTGTTAAATGCACTTTCATCATAGCACGAAGGGAACCATGCAATCTCACCAAGAACGGTGTAGATCCTACTGCATAATATCGTCCATTAGTCTTCTCCGGCAAGTGCCCACTTTGCCTTATCTTATCGTACCACCTGGCAGCTCCCGGCATGAATAATGTCTACTGTCTTGAGCTACAGGAATAGAAAAAAACCAACAGCATCCAAACATCCTCAACACCCGAGTGCCCAATGCGGAAGCCCATCGCGTGAAGCGCACCAGCAGATTCATGGCGATGCGCGAGCGGAACTTTCCCATCTGTCCTGTGTGGCCGGTAATGCAGCAACAAAAAAAAAACCAGCACAAAATCGCACCACGATCGATCGCGAGGTGGGCACATTCTACGCATACTCCACCCGCGGAAAGCCCGCTATTTATGGTGCACGGTCACATCCCACTCGCCAGGGTGCAGTAAAGAACGGGCCCCGGGTTCGTTCTCCCCATTTCCTCCTAATCAACCAGCCGCAGCCGCTCGCGAAACTGGCACCCCAGAAAGTGCCCTGCGCGAAAGTGGCGCATAAACATCCGCCCGATCGCAACCGGTTTTTCCTTCGCCGGTGATCGTCAAGTGGTGTGCGGTGTTTCGTCGGAGAGGACGCATTTTCCCATCGCCTGTGACGCAGGAATGCGCGGGATGCGCGGAAAAGGGCCGCCACCTACCCTGGGTGGGGGTGGGCCACTCGTAGCGGTTTTCCAGCGGGTTTTCTAGTGACCGGGAAGCCTCGCAACGGAACCTGTTCGTCCACCTACACGTCCCGAGGGATGGACCGGCCAGATTTGAGGCCCACACGAATGAAGGAACCGTGTGGAACCGGGCCCAGCGGGAAGTGGGCTGATAAGTAAATAATTTCATCCATTTTCCTGGCGCGGTTTTCACGCGGCGGCACCCCTTTCACTTCGCTGCGGTGGTGCATTCTTTTCACCTCGTTGACCTGCCACCCGGTTCGCGATTATGCGCCTCCTTTCTGCCCTTCTGCAGGCTATCTTAGATGGCATCTCCTTCGCAGGGCTTTGCACGGTAAAATTCGGGCCTTTCGTGGGACAACGAACGCAGGAACAAAACGCGCAAGGGCAGTAAAAATAAACACGATTAGATGGCGTAAAAGGAAGCGCATCCACCGCGAGCACGGGCACACGTTTCGGTGGCGCGTGAAAGGACGCGAAAGCGATGGTCATCATTAGCATTAAAACGGCACTTTTCGGAACCGCCACGGAGCCGTTCGAATCCGTCAACGGCAATGGTGAACCAAAACTGCATCCTCCGTCGGCGTGCGGGCGTGGAACCGGTTCTCGCGCTTTTCCACCAAGTTGCCGGTGTTCGGGCGAAGTTGTAAGGGGGCGTTTTGCTTCTGCTTCTTCTTCGTCTTCTTCTCTAGGTGATGGCCCTCGGGGCCACCGGTCGACCACGCCAACGGGTTGTGTCAGGCCAGTGGGGTCAATGTCGGTGGGACCCCGTCGCGGGTCGAAACGTCAATCGTACAGCTGTTCGCGCGGGTCGTTAATCATGCGGGGCGTGATCCCGAGATGGACGGTGACAGCGGGAGTTGCTAAATTTTCGGTACCTTTCGCCTGTTTGCGATGCTGCGCTTTGCCGCCCTTCGCGCAGGTGACTTTTGGGCAGGGCAGGGTCGTGCGAGGCCGAGTCATTTCGATGCGCTGAAGCAACAGGTTCGGGGAATGCCATCGTTTGGAATGTACTGTGTGTTACATCAAGCAGGAGCTTAGAAGATGAGGTTATAACAAAACCGTTTGTTGCACCATTTCAACAGCCTTAGAGGAGATAGTATACAAGCTTCCTTTCTGTTTAAAAAAACATACATGGAAATTATTTGCATAAGGAAATATTTGAGATGTCACCATTTAGAGTCATATATTCCTGTATAACAATGAAATAAAATGAAAGCTTACAATTAGTAAAGAAGGTGTTAAATAAGCAACTGTTAAATTAATTCTCTCAGATAATATATGATACTAAAGTTAAATATGTTGCTGATAACGTCAAATCAAGTTAAAGTAGTATCCGAAATCAAAAGCAAGTATTAAATTATGAAAGGATCGTTTATTACAACGTATTCTAAAATTACTCATGAATAATCTTTGAAATTTCTTCTTTAATCGAAGATCGAGGATAACATCAATTATTATCCATAGGAAGTCATTTTGCATTCCTTGGTAACGATCAATATACAAATACGAGGATGAGATATTGGAGCAAAGGATCATTCGAAATTGATTCGTGTACTAAAGCCGCTTCAAGCACTTTGTACAACGAGCAACCAAAGGGAAACTGAATGCTAACCGATTCGATCATGCATCCAAAAGGAACGATCAATTGCGTCCTTGAGATGCGCTTTTAAAACGCTTACACGGAACAGCTCGTTTGAACACGCTCTATCTCTCTTCGTTTACTTCACCTCAAGAAGGGTTCTCGTGAGGATGGTTGGGCGTTCTATGCAAGCGCCCTTGCGAAATCTCACGCGAGCAGGACAAAGCGAGACATAAAGAGGGCACGTACTCGACGAACAGTTACACAAGATGCACCCTTGCTACTATCTGCACGGCAGCGATCGTGCGCCCTCGCTCATTCATGCAGACGATCATGCGCGAAACCATTTGCTTTTCCTGGTGTCACCGCCAACGTTCGCGGATGGGGCGTACGATTAGATGGGCTAAAGGTTCGCAACCGAGGCGTCTCCTACTCGGCCTTTCGGAGAGGTACGATCGATGCATTGATACGATGCAGCAGCTGGGAGTGGCGCACTTCTAAAGGTGCATCTTCGACCAGGACAGAGGTGTCAAATGATGCACTATTTTGGAAGAATTTCCTTCGCCAAATTTCATTTCCGTTACTTCTTTATACTCATGAATATCTTCAAACTGTTGGACTTCTGTTTTAGATGAAGAAGAGAAGTGACTTTGATCGATTTTTTCCACCAGAACGATGCTACATCTCTGCCACCAGTGAGAGGACGGAAAAATCAACTCCATCTTTCATCCCCTAAGCGATCGGTTCGCGATCGTCCGAGCTTTCGAGGGAGAGAGAGAAGATGCTGTGCTCTCGCGCTATGATCACTCTGGCTCTCACGCTCTGTCTCGCCTTCTCTCTTTGTCTGTGCTTTCCTCAAGCAAGTTGACTCCGACTTAAGCTCTCCCTTCGACAGAGAACACGAACGGCGCCTTGTACCGTTTCGTTTCGGCGGTCCGCTGTTGGATGCTGGATGAAACGAGCCCACACTGCCAACAAGCGTCTCTTTTCAGCCCCAAGACGTTGGACCACAGCACACGACGCCAAGACGCCCCGGCTCAGCTGGGCTCGGCTTTTTCTCAGCACTTTTCCACCCCAACACCATTGGGCTCGCGTTTCCAACCCTCATCAGCCCTCACGGCGTCGATCGACCGATCGACCGACTGACTGACTTCTGAGCCGACTAAACCCAAGCCCTTGCCGCTCGAAGGTTCGCCGCTCGCTCGATCGTGCAGCTCACCAGCTGCTGCGCCGCACCATCGCCATCACCGACCATCGGCCAGGGTGGGTTTGTTCGTTCGTCCGCCTTGCGCGCGCGGTTCGCGTGTTTTGTTTCGCGCTTTTCATTTTCAGTATTGAGCTGTCCCGCGCGACGGCAGGACGTGTTTCGCGTGAAGCTTGCAATTTGCAGCCGATTCGGTTCCGATTCCACGCGTTTCCCGCAACGTTCTCCGTCTCTCGTTTCGCTCGGCTCGAACGGTGACATCCCATTTTTTTTTCGGTTTCGTCCTCCCACCAAAATCCACCCCCGTTTCCTTAACGGGAAGCATCCTTTCTCAGCATCTTTCCCCATCCAAAAAAGAACGACGCGCACCCTTAACGAATCCACAGTCCAGTGTTCTCGATCGCAAAAGAAGGGTTCGTCGCTTGGACTCTCGTTGAAGTCACTCGCCACCGTACCGGTGGCTGGGGCCCGCGCGTGCTCTCGAAGGTCACCGTGGCGACGGTCTTCCCAGAACGCCGGGAGTGTCCTTCGAAAGTGGCGACTGTTAGAAACCGTGCAGCCCAAAGGCTTCTTCTGCGCTAGCCATTCGCCAGCGCCGCGCGGAAATTGGATGAAGGATGCAAATTTCCAAACCCGCGTAAATGCCCGCAATTGCGGCAATTAAAGTGTGAGTGCAGAGCGAACGCGAGGCGAACGCGCAAAGGCCTCCAACGCTAGAACCAAGAGGGCTGCGGCCGTTCGACTTCTGGTGGTCCGGGCATCGGGCCCCGTTCACGATTACTGTTATTATCGCGCGAATTAGGATCAATTTATGGTCCATTCCGGCACGAACGACGGCCAACCCGAGGCGTGTGTTGGGCGTGCGTGAACGTGCGCGTGTGCGTGAATGGAAGTGAACGGAAAAAGGGTTCGCTCCCGCGTGTGCAAGGATACGGTGAGGTGATCGATCGGGAGCACCATTTTAGTGAGCAAGCAGTAGTGGTGATCTTGCGCTCGTGACGTTCTTAGAACCAATTTGAAACCATTCCGAAAAGACAAACAGTGCGTGGGGAGAAAAGTTCCACACAAACCATGCCTCGGTAAAACTGTTCCGACTTGCACAACGTTAAGGCACGAGTAAGAAGCTCGAGAAAGAAAAAAAACATCAAACCCCGAGCCCGAGGACTGAGCTGAACCGCGCGTGTTTCTGCGACGCGATGTAAATAAAACACTCACTATCGATTAAGGCCAGTATTAGTGTAGTAAGGAATTCGCTAGATCGTAGTGTCGTGCGTGCGTGCGCCCCCTTTTCCCGCCCTCAAACCACCCGCTCACTCGCCTCGGAACGCACCTGAAGCCCAGCCAACCTGAACCGGAGCCGCCGCCCTGCAAAGCGCCCTCCAGAAAGCCTCCGCCAGTTCCAGTTCCGGTGTACGCTTGGTTCGCGCAGGCGTTTGTTGAGGGAACCAGCTGAGAAGAGGGGAGAGAGAGAGAGAGAGAGAGAGAGAGAGAGTAAAATAAAAAAAAAATACACCACACGAAGGTGGCCCTGTGGCACGCCCGGGGAACCTGTTTGAAAGGTACGGCACAAAATCGCACCGCACTGAACCAGTTGGCCGCGCAAAATAACGCGCCGCGTGAACACGGGCCGAGTGGGAGCGAATTAAAGAAACAAAAAAAAAAGGCCCTCACAACACCGAACCAGAAACTGCCGGCTGCAGCTGCAACCGTGGGGCCGTTTGAGAATAATAACACCGAGCTGCCTGTGGACCCGGCCCCGTACGGAAGGAACCAAGCCGTGAGGGGTGTCCTCAGTCGGCCAGCTCGCTAACCGGCTGGTCCCCGGGTAGAACGGGCTCCCGTTTCGGTTGTACCGGTTTTTCCGCACGCAGGCGATCGATCGGTGGTGCGCCACGTTCTAGCCAAGTTGCCGCCAGTTTGGCCACGTACGCGACGTACGCGGCCAATTAAAAGGGCATTAATGACAGCAGCGGCTTGCGAGTGGAACGGTTCCGAACGACCCAAAACACACTTTTGGGGTCCGGTGGCAGTGCCCTCTAGCGGATGACTCCCGCAACCAGTCCTCGGACCAGGACGACGGAAGGAAGTGATTGTGCGTGTGCGTGTGCGTGTGGGGGTGTGCCGATTCGTGACGACACAAGACCCAACTGACCCGACTGCAGTTCCGGTACCTGTGCATCTCGCAAGCCAGTTCGAAAAAGGGCCTCCCTGACGGTGAAGTAGTAGACGGAGAAGTGCTCACAGTTGGAAATAGTGCTCCCAGTGCCGTAGGTGTATGTGAAATAAAGAGAGAGAGAGAGAGAGCAAGAGAGAGAGAGAGAGAGGGGGAGTACGTGTGTGTGTGTGTGTGGGTTTGTGTGCTGGTGTGTATGTGCGTCGTAGAAGTGCTTCCTCAGAAGTCCCCAACGGATACCCATCTCAGAAGCTTCTCAGAAGCGAGTGTCGATGTCGAGACCTGTCGTTTGACGGGTCGTGCTCCACCGACACAAAACAACCCCTTCGCCTAGACATCGGAGGACCTTCCCGCGATCTCCCTTCGCGCCCCCCACACCCCACCCCCCGTTCCTTCTCTACCGCACTAGCCCGGCACGATCGTGGAACACTCTCCCGGATGTCTCGATGCGGCGCGGCCGCCATGACCGATCGCCACCGGTGACTCCGCCATCATCACCTTCACCGTCATCATCGAGCCGGACCGTGGATATCGTGGCCACCGTCCCCGCACAAGGATTATCATTTTGATACGGCGTACTGGAATTTTAATGGTTTACATGGTAAGTGCCTTCCCGAACGTCGCTCTATTGTGTCGTCGTCGTCGTTGTCGTCGTTGTCGTCGTCTATCGGCGCGGGCGACACGGATCTGCGGTCAAGGTTTTCACACACAGGGGCGCCATCCCATACCACCACCCCGGTGATGGTGAAAGGACACCGGAGCTAGGTGGCGGCCCGGTTCAGCATAAAATCAGTGCCAACCGTGCGGGGGTCGCCGGAACCTGCCACCTGTTCTGAAAGGAAGGGCCACGCGGACCTTGCGATTACGGAGCGATTACGCGAGCGCCGGTGTTCCTGGGCGCCCCCTTCTGCGATCGAACGGGCGCTACTTGCCCGTGCCGATCGTATGTGACAATAAAATACGACCGTCATTATTAGGTAGCGTTTATCGAGGGAATAAAAACCGGCGGCGCAAGCCAATCCGTAATTGACAATTGCCGCTCTCATTAGCCGGGGCTTGGGCTTTTGTCGTGCCGTTTTGAGGCTAGACGCCGCGTGTGTTGAGCCGTCGATTCGGCAGTCAGAACGCCGAGGGGCCTTGAATGGTGTTTGGTTGTCCGCCTGAGGATACGCTACCTTTTGGATGGTGAGTCTTGAGCCGCACAGTTGATCTTGAAATATGCATATCAATAATTGCGCCGAAGCGAACGTGTCACTTCCATTATGATGGTTTGATAAAGGAACGTACCGCACATGGCAGGTGCCTAGGTTCTAGCACCGAACCATGGTCGGCTGATCGGTCGATCCCGATGAAGGTTGAGATTTCGCAGAGCCGGACAGGTCCTTGCGGTGGTTGGTGCCTTTCGCTTGCAGGTTTAGACGCAACCAAAGGGTGTCTAGAGACGGTCGTTTCCCCGGGGGTGAATAGAGCCTTTCGCGCACTTGTCTGGGAGGGTGGTTGAATCGGAACAATCATTAATTTGCTATGGCCAGACAGGAACGGCGTTTATGGAGTGAACTGCAATAATATCGGTTCTTTAGTGGAGGCGAGTTGAATTCAGTGCGTTTATTTTTAGTATTTGTTGCTTATCGCACTTCATGACGAATGGTTGCAGTCGTTTTAGTGTAAATCACCATTTTAAGGAAATTTTGCACAGCGTCAAGGATAGATGTGATATGTGTTTGGGGTTTATTCTCGGCAAAAATAAGCTTGATCCTTATGCATGGTTTATTGCTTTAAAATAACTTATTGTCCTTTAACTATTTGAGACTTAAATAATAGCTTCATCTCGTTCTTTAACTACGTACGTCTGCCAACCAACACTAAACTGTGAAGTATGGTTTTTCCAGGATAACAGAGGAGGAAAAGGTTCCTTTTTTAAGGCCACATCGCACCGTAGTTGGAATGTGAATTTAACTAACAGCCCTATCAAATTGGTTAAACAAGGGATAGTTTTTATCTGAGTAAACGCAACGCCAGCACCGAGCATTAGCCAGCGATACGTGAGATCTAATCTCGCTATCTTTCCAAATAAAATTAGCTGTACGTACGAGTGGCACAAGAAGAACAAGCGTAATATAAAACGCCATTTGCGTCGCTTAGGGAACGGCCATTCTGTTTAAGAAGCCAAAAAAAAAGAGGAACGTAAAACGCAAGTCCCTCGCAAACGGAACCGAGCGACTTTACGAGCCCTCGCCGCCATAAAGCGTCCCAAGACGGCATATTAGCGAGGCGGTTTCGCTAGGCCTTTGTCGCAAACATCAGCTAATTGTTAGCAGGCAGACCGAGCCCGCGACCGTGGGGTTGAACCAGGCGGCATCTTAATCCACTGTTTACGCGCCCCATGCAACCAAACCCCAAGCGGAGCGCTTTACGGAAGGCGTTTGGCTCACACATGTGCCGGAGGAGAGCGAAAATAAGACGAAAAAAAAGCGAAAGGTGTGCCCGGGCGGTCGGAATCGGGGGCGCACAAAATCCGCCCAACCCAAACCCATTCAAACGGAACCGATCCGGGCCGAAAACGGGAACAGAAATCGCGCATGGCTGGGTGAGCTGGAAAAAGGCCACATCCCGAACCGATCCCAACCCGGGGCGTGATGTTGAGCGCACGTTGCCGCCGAGGATCGTCGTTGGCGTAACGCGAGCGACACGTTTTCGCATTAATTACATTAGAAGATGAATGTCGTGATTAGATTTTCGTATTCTTTTTTCTCTCGTACTCGCGCCCTCGTGGCGAGTCACAAACGACGAGAATTTGGTAAAGTCTCGGTTGCGGCGCCAACCGTCCGAAATCAAGGAGTGAAGACAAAATGGCGGTGCTTTCTCGTGCGATCGTGAGGTGACCCTTTTCGTGTGACTCAGCCATGGTGAGGGTGAGTTTTTTTGTGTGTGTGTGTGTCCTCTTGTGCAGTCGAGAGATGCTGGGAAAATCCTGATCAAATTTTAAAGCAAAAAAAAACGAGCATTCAATCGAACTTGAATAGCGGCTTTGCTGAAGGAGCCGATTTAGCCGGATTTAGTCAGGCACAACAACGCGCCGGTGGGATTGTAATCCCGTGTGCATTCATCGCTTCGTATGCAAACCAACTCGCGGGTGCACGGTTTTGGGGGTATTTTTTTATTCAAACTATGCTTTTTCTTTTCGATTTCGCTTCCACCGTTCTTCCGGCCATCCCACGTGGCCGTCGTTTATGAACGATTTCGGGGTCGAACACGAGACAGGGAGGAATTTTAAAAGGCTTTAGAAGGGGAAATTGATCGCACTGTGGCCTCATTAAGGGAAAGCGGATGGGTTTCGTTTTCCTTCGCTCGATTAGCCGCCTTAGAACACGTGTTCTAAGCCAACTGGGGCATCCTTCAGCACGTCCTCGACAATCCCAATCATCGAGCGGAATAAAACACACACTCTCACACACATGCTCCAAACCATCACCATCCTTTCGACCAAGGGCATAACATTGAGACGACTATTACGCGGCTCCATCAAGCTTGGAAGTGCGTGGTGTTTCTTTTTTTTTTTTGTGCTTCTGCTTGTTCTCCTTCGTCCATCGCACACCCCCGAAAAATCATTACCACGCCGAACCGCCCGCTGGCCGATGGATAGTTTCTCCTCCCACTGGGCTCGAACAGCGTTCAGGAGGCCGTTCTTCTTCCTTGGTGAGGTCTCACCTCGCTCTCGCCGCCCGAGCACCCCATCAAAGCGGGTCGGAAACTGTGTGCCCTCCTAAGTGACCATTAAAAATGACCTTTGCCTGGTGCGGTAGCGCTTTGGCTGTCGGTGTAGCTTGTCTAGAAGCAGGGTTGCACGTTGGGATGCATCGAGCCGGACGATAATGGGTGGATTGGAGTGGTGAGCGAGAAAAACACAAACCTTACCGTTGAGTCTCGCGCTGAGAGCGCTTGAAAGGGATGCCAAGGAAATGACAACTTTGGGCTCTAAACGGAGGGATGAGAAAATTCTTGTTGCAAGTGTTATTTTTTTGGGATATTTTTCGATGAAATAATCCCTCACGAGATATCAGTCAATGAAACTATCTTACAGACTTGTTTAATTTTTTTTTCAAGACATAAAAAACCTTATCAGTCTTTTGGTTTCATTTTAGAAAACCTAATGCAACGTGTGGCATTTGTGAAACGTAAAACGACCTAAAGCTTTCAGCGGAAATGTGCATTTTTGCATTTTTCATCAATTGAAATGTGCGCAAAATATTTGCAAACCTCAAAACTTCTTCCTTAGTGCTGAGCCTGCAACTTTTTTTTTCTCCCAAGCATCATCACATTTAAATTCAATCTGCCTGCGCCGAGAGAAACGTCACTTAAGAAAATGAATACGAAAGGTCAGCTGCCTGGCCAGCGTTCGGACGAAATATACAGCTGTTATCTGCAAGGAGGCTACCCGAGCAGATAGACATCGGCCTCCCGATTGCTATTAATCTTGCATTGCTAACGACTTTGTTGCACACGGAAGCCGAAAGGAAACAAATGAAGCCTCCCAACAAAAGCAGATGCGCCCTCGAGGCCCCTTTTCGTGTGTGTGTTTGTCTCCCTCCATAGGCCATAGGTTTTTTTTTCTTCTCTCGCTATCGCATTTGCAAACACAATTTCCATTCGGTCGCCCACTCAGGCACTGCACTTTTCCGTTCGCTCACCGTCATCCATCAGATTTGCGTTATTCGCAAAATATGTATATCGTCGTGCACCGGGCCCGGGCAACGGTGGGTCCATGAATATTCATACCGCTGACTTTATCGTCCGTGTGCTTCTTCTCCAGCCCAAACTGGGCAGCTCGACTCCGATCCTAGCCACCGGTAACTGGTTGATTTTGTCACACGAGCATGGCTGCGGCATTTGCTAGCTTTGCCACACGTCTCGTAGCGAAATTCGCGAGCTCGCAAAAATTGAGCATAGCCATCGATTTTATTGGTGGCCGTGCTTTTGTCGTTCGGGGTAGGCCAGTTTTCTTCCACCGTTGCCGGTTTTCTTTCGCCGCACACATTATCAACCGATCATGTCGTTGTTGTCGTAGCCCGTTGCAGACCTACCGGTATACCGTACCAACCTGCGCTGATAGGATTTATGAGGTATTAGGATGGGACTAATTGTGGTGAAATATTTGCCGGGAACATAGAGCGAAATTTATGCGCCTGTCGATGCGAATAATTCGCCTGTTAACAGGCAGCGATTTATGATTATCTGTTTTTTGTTAGTATTTAAGTCGTTAGTCTTTATCTGCGCCTGCCGGAATTATACCGTGGAAAGTGAATTTAATGATGGATTAAATGCACGGCTTGTAAGGAAAGAAAAATGTAAGCGACGAATGGAAATTAGAGGGATGTTCTGAAAGTCGAAAACTCTCCGTGAGATGGTTTAATTTTGAATGGCCAAATTTTGGCGCCGAAAAAGAAGCGCCCGCGAAGAGAAGAATCCTGTAAATTTTATGATGATCGCAGATCTCATCGAAAGAAAAGAAAAAACATCTTAAAAAAGTCATAAAACTCGCTGCCAAATTAATGAATGTTGAAATTGGATAGCTTTAACCGGTATTTAATGTCCTAGAGCCTGTTGGGGGGAGATGCCAATATACATATAAATAAAAAAAAAACATGAACACACCCTCCTGCATAATGCAACCGGTTGAGGATCTTCATCAACATCAATAAAATATTCCCTTCTAGCCGTTTATCACCCGCAATGTTGCCAGGCAGTCGATGCAATTCGGAGGCATGCGGCAATAAACAGCGAACAAAAAAATCTCCCTTGACTCTCGCGAACCAAAGCGAAGAAGCCAAAAATCATTAATCGATATCGGCGCAAAAAATCGCTTGTTTCGCTCCCGAAGGGGGTTGTCCCACACCAAACGTCCGAGGCTAGGCGTTGATGGCACTTATCGGTGGACGGAATAGGGCGATTTTGGGTGAGGTATAAAAATCGAAAAACAAAAACTCACGTCGCAACTTTTCGCCTTGACGGCTGCGTGTAAAAATTAGTATGACACTTTTTTTCCCTCCAGTTGGTCTCTCCGCGTGATGTGAGATGGATGTTTTTTGCTCTACAAAAAAGCCATTTTCTTCCATCGTACGCCCCCTCCCCCCCCATGACAGGGTGTCATCTTCGCGGCGACAAGGTGACCGAGCAACGCCTCAAACCTCATTACCAGCTCGCACCCATCCGCTCACGCAAGGGTAAGGCTCGATCGATGTGCGATCGAACGTAAGATCGAGCCAGTCTCAAAAGCTGGCAGGGATGTCGGGAAAGGGCGCAACGAACACAAAAAAAAAGAAGGCTGCACCCCCCGGTGGGGTGGGTGGGTGGTTGCGAATAGCTTCACCATCATAAGGGTAACTTTTTCCCAGGGCGTAGACGCAGAGCAAGAGCATCAGAGGAAGACATTGAGAGAGTAAGCAGCAAAGAAAAAAAAAACAAAAAAAAAACACGAGGCAGAAGAAGAACAGCGCCGCGGCAACGAAACGGAAAGCTTAACTCGTTTTTAATAAGCTAGAGATTTATGTAACCTAATGTAATTTTGGGACCGCGCGCGTCGTGCTGCACCCTTCCCAAGACCCCAAGGGCCCTATTGATTGATTAACGACACGCGGGAAAAAGGGCGACCCTGGTGGTGCGGGAAAAGTGCGGCCCCAAAACGACGAACGAAAGATCGCGGGGCGTGGGATCGAAGACGGGTTCGCGCGAACCGATCTCGGTGGCTAGATCGTCCCGGGGCTGAGCGCTGACGAGGGTTCACGGTACGGCAAGCATCGACGCGAGATCGGTGGGTTTTGGGACCGCGACCTATGCTCGGGGCGGTTGCTTGGGTTTGCCTCCTTTTACGGGGGTGGCTTGGGATGATGGGGAGCGTGCTGGCGCCCATCGCTCGGGCGGACTCATCACGAAGATGATCTTCCTTCACCGTGGACTGGGGCTGACACGATTTTGGGGTCCCGTTTTCCGATCGAAACCGTCCGTTTGGCCCGAAAACTGAACCGCCATCGAAAAAGGGTGGGAACCTCGTGGTCGTGCTCGTGGTTGTGTGGCTTTTTTTTTTTCTGTACTTTTCACGCTCGCTGCGCTGTCTCTGTCGTCCGGGGGGTGGCGAGGATTTCTTACCGCGAAATGTGACTCACGCCCTCGCCCCGTGGCGTGCGGGTCTCGAAAGCGGAGCAGAAGATTCGTATCTTAACGAACCAACAAACACCGGGACCACCGCCTTCTCTCGTGGGTTCGATGAGTTAGGTGGGCTGGGCCAGCATCAACACTGGAGCCGATGCACACACCGAGGCCCGGTGCCACTGTGAATGGAGTGACATTTGATAGCCGGCCGGTGAGCGATCGCTTCGAAATTCCAAAAACGTGGTTCTTCTCCGCTTGCGAATCACTCTGTCTTTCTGTTCTTTTTTGCCACCCCGTGTGACGTTGAAAGCGGCCAAAGTTCGGGGCACATAAACGGCTCAATTAACCTTCCCAAATATTGCGCCGCTAAACGGGCTGAAATCGGATACCGATTGGGTCGTTCATTTTCCAATCAACGTGCGGAAGGTTTTCACCGAGCGAGATAGAGCTTTCAGCCAGGATGCATGCTGATTTGATCGAGCTCGGCATCGATCTATCATTACGGCTCATTCGAGTGTCAATGCTGTGGAGAGGGCGACGTTATGAAACGTCGATAATTAAATTTTCCATAAAACCACCTTAATTGCTCCTTGCGGTGATTACCAGAAAGCCTTCCGCGGTGGGAACGAAACAATCTGCGCGACCTTCGGATTAATTTTCCAAACAACCGCCAGCGGTAAGAACACATTAGGAAGGAGATTTAAACCGAAACCCACCTCGAGCAAGACGTCAAACGGACGGTATTAATGAGCCCACTAAAGTGATCGTAAAAGCTGCGTATTGCGTAAAACCGTCGATCAAACGCGGGCAGAATAAACCACCGCGTAGGTGACGATGCGTTAAGATGATTTACCTCCGGTGCGGTGGGATAAACCACGAGCTTATCGTTTACGCCGATGAAACAATAATTGACTTGTCTGACAGAGTGTTGGATGGCGAGACAATGGAAATCACCCTCAAATCGCTGCGGCCAGGAAAAAGGTAATAATCTCCAAGGGTTTTACATTGGCTTAAGATAATGAATAATTGATCGGCCGTCGTCGTGGCGGAAGCAGCAATTAAGCGTGCTCAGCCAGCATGTAACATAATTCTTAACAGCCACAGCGGTGTGTAAATGCTCCGTTTGATTGACAAATTATGCGGATACATTTGGAGGGAAATGTGTGGAAAACCCCAGCAAGCATAGGTGATTTAACAAAAACAAATGTTTCACCTTCAACGCCACCGAGCTCGTTGAGGTTGAACCGTTTCCCAAATGCCAGTACGTTTCGTTTCGAGCATCGAGCTCACCATGAAAGTAAAAGTCCTCCGATCATCCCGATCCGCGAGGTTTTGCGCTCTGTCGGGGTGAGATCGCTAGAACACACCCTGCATTTTTAGCCGGGAGCCGCAAGACAGCGCCCCGACTTTACGCGCACGTACGGCTCCTACGCGTGGCTGGGCTGAATAATTCATTAGAGTAAGTCATTAAATTTAAATCCTCCGCTAAGAACGGCGTTCCGTTGCAAGGCGAGGTAACATCGAACGTACAGCGACGAAGCAAAGTAAAAAATAAAAATAAACACACAAAAAAACCCGGCGCACAAAGAACTGTGGCACGTAAAAAGCCATTACGACACTTTAAGCGGCACAACGCCAGCCGAGGCGCGGCGCAATCGCAGAAGGAAGGATAAGCAGTTGGTAGGGATGGTGGACAGATATATGAGACGATTTAATTTACTTCGCCTCTTAAACGCGCAAGAGCGGCTTGTGGGCCTTCTTTTTTGTCGTTCTTTTGGCGTGTCTTGCCATTGATGGTGGGCAAGGTTTTCGGATGGCAGAACGTCGAAAGACCAGCTTCAGCTGCACTTGTCCGAGGATACCCGTACGATTTGGTCATACGTGTGTTTTTTTTTTCGGGTTTCACTCGACACCATTTGATGGTCCCGCTCGGGTGGTGGGTTGGTAATAATTTTATAATTTAACGACAGGCGGAAAACGCCGAGACCCTAACGCACGATAAGTAGTGTGACACTGAGGCCACACGCACGAGTGTAAATGATCGCGTGAGCGGAAAGAAACGCCAGGCAAGTCAAGGAAAACACACACTCAGAGGGTTGTGAAGAAATGTGCAGGAGAAGAGACATAAAAAACACGGAAAACGCAACCCACCGAATGGCATCTCGAAACGACTTCGCTAACACTTTTATGACAGCCGGTGACAGGTATTATGACAGGTTCATCATAAAGATATCAATAATAATTATACGCAGCCGTTAAAACCGTCACCCAGCGTAGCGAATGGGAAGTGGGACTCATTTGCAAGCCTTCCCAGTGATGTCAACCCTATCGGCATCGAAAATCGATCGCACCACCAGAGGGCGCTGCTGGCGTGAGTTTTTTACGCGAGGATCACTGGAGTTAGAGTTAGAGAAAATGGCCGCAACTGTCTGGTTTCCGCCCAAACCGGGCACACTTTGGCGAACCGGCCACGCACGCATTCCATTAACTTCTCAGAAAGCTCATACCGCCATGATCACGTGGTTTTGCGCGAGTACTTCTGGTGCGCGTGGCCGCGTGTGCGCCTACCGTCGGTGCTAAAACTTTCATCTCTGATAACACCACGCGCCCTAAAGTGGGCTGCAGGGGCAATCACGGTGCGCCATTAGGGAGCGTGCGCTTGCGGCCCACCTGCTGTGCGCCATATTAACGAAAACGATTAAGTTATAGCCAATTTAGAGCAATATCGCTGGGGCTGTCGTGAGCTGCCGCTAGCCAAAGCGATCCCAAAAACGGACACACGGGAGACAGCTGCATGATAAGTGATCGGGACCGGTGCTACCGGCAATTTGCCGTCCTTCAACGGGACGGTTCCTAGTCGGTCGTCCGAATGCAGTACGTCTACAAAACCTGGCCCAGCCCAGAACAGCGCCTAACTTCGCGAGTGTACGCGGTCTGCCTCCGATCGATTGTAATCACGACGCGCGAGCCCGCCGAGAGTGTGGGGAATTAAAAACACACTGGCTGATTAATGTAATTTGATTTTATTTAATTAATAATAGTTTCATCGAGCTATCGGGCGGCCATCGCTCGCAGCTCGGGTGTGCCCTTTTTCGCGGCATTAGGCGCAACCTTTGGCGGATCCGTTATCTGTGGGTTCAGGCGCGTCTCATACGGACCACCTTCTTTCCCGGTCTCGAAGGAAGGCTTGCGCAAGGCTCGGAGGGATATTGCTGCGACCATCGCGATTGGAGAACGAAAGAGTGGTGAAGTAAAAGAAAAAAAAAACGAAGTAACCGCAACTTGCCGCCACCGCTCGGTAGCGTACGGACCTGACGTGTGGACCCAGTCGGTGGCTCGTGGTCAGTTTGGTTTCATTTTCCCTTCCTGCTTGAAACGTGCGCTAGCGCGTGTTCGTTCTCGTTCGGACCGGGGCGGCTTTGCGGCGTTATTAAATCCCATAAGTGATTGATTTGGCTTTTATGGTTTCGCCGCCACACAAACACACATGAGCGGTAGAGCTTTGGTCCGGTGAGCCTTCGTGCGATGGCGCTGATGATCGCGATGCTGGCAAAAGCACACGTTTCTTGCCGGCCCGAATCGGTTTGATCGCTCTTGGGTCGTGCAGTGCATGTGCAGCGAACGAGGAAGGAATGCTGTGGTTATCTGTTTGAAATTTTGCGGTTTCAAATGACGATCTGCTTCGTGGGCGAGTTTTCCACGGCTGGCAATAAGGGCAGGAAGAGCTGGATCGAATAATTGCTAAATTGCTTTCGTACTGCTTGTTGACACGTTCCCTTAAAAGGGCTTTTTTTCTACATTCCTCCAGTTTTTCCGAATCAAAAGCTCACAACTGGTTTTATTAGATGACTTTTTTGTAGCCTGGAAAAGGTTAGAGTTTATTGACGATCGTTCTTTTTTATTTTAGGAATATCATGCTTGATTTAATTAAAAACACTTTTAATTAAATTGCACGAAGACTTTTTTTCTTATTAGTAACCGTGATTTCCACTTCAAACGGTTGCAAAAAAGATCTATAACCACCCCCTCGGTGGAAAGCATAATTTCAGTCAAAATACAAACACCACAGCTTTCGGCTAATATTTGAGCAACGAAACAGGCAACACCAACCGTGACTGATTAAAAAAAAAAAATCGCCACACAACCCAAACCGTTCTCGAAAACCTGCCCGGTGAATGTGAGCACCATTTTTCTCACCTTTCCCAGCACACGAAGCACGCCCGGGCTGCCCTTTGACGTACAGCATAATGCGACCGCGTAGCAACCACGCTCGGAAACCGGGCTGCTCGCCCTGAAAGGGATCGCAACGCCAACCGCCACAAAACACCCAACGAAAGTGAGAGGAAAACTGGAGCACCAGACCGTACATTTTGCAGCTCGCAGTTAGCCCGCCCGAGCCGTGTTCCGTGCGCGGCCGCGTGTGCAGATATTATTCCCCATTTTGTGTGGCCGCTTGCATCGCGCCGTGCTTCATTTTGAATGTGACTTTTTGTCCAATCCCATCAAGCACGTGCTGGGTGAGTCATTAGCGAACGGGCCGTCGCCGTTTCCGCGGGCGCGAGTCGGTAGCGTCGAGCAAATTCTCCAAGCACGAACCCAACCCCGGCACAGCCTTAAGACGCTAAGCTACCCGGTTCAGGCCAGAGCTTCAGCACCAGTTCCCAACCTCGAGGCGCTTCCTGCTGAGGCGTGATCCTTCCCGAATGCATCGCGCGGTGCTTGGGTGCCACGGAACGGACTGCCGGGTTGCGATTGTTCATAAAATGCAACTCATGAATTATTATGCTCCCTTCGTTCGCGCGGTAGGACCAACCGCCTGGACGGGTGGGAATTAAATCTTAACATCATGATTTTTCGCCGTGCCGTCGGTCCCATTATGTGGCGCGACGTGATACACATATTTCGCAAATGACCACAAAACAGCGACAAACTGCGAAAATAATGCAACAGCAACAACAGGAGTAGCAACAGAACAAAATAAAAAACAAGAGAAGCGAAACACGAAAAATAACACGGATAAAGTGACGCGAAAGTGATACGCTTTCGAGCGGTCCAGTTTGTGTGGCTTAATCCGTGCAGCTTCCTGAGTTTTTGGTTATGCAAAATAGCGCCGACCGTGCCAATTTCGGTGGGGAAAACCAGCGTTGGTGATATTTTGCTGCGTCAGTTTTGCTAAATTTTAGTATCGTCCAAAATGGTGACTCGTCTTTTGAACTGAAGCTGCTATTATAGCTTCAATTTTGTTAAATCAAAGCATTACCCGAGCTCCCCCGAACCCACTCAGACGCCTGCACGCCGCCAAGAAGAGAAAGGACGTCACTTATCGCCCGACCATTGGAGCCCTTTCGCTTCTGCTTCTTGCGTGGTGTCTTCTTCACGCCCAGGTCTCCAGACGCGACCACCGGGGTCTAAATATAAACTTAAACCCTCCCGTTCCCGACCGAAAAGGTGGTCATTATTAATCACAATTTAAAGGGGGTGCTTTTGGTGCGATTTCGCCAGCCCCAAAATCGTGGACACCGGAAAAACCAGGCCGGGCCCATCCCTTTCGCGAACCAGCAGCTTAACGGTGTCGGGGGTTTTGGGTTCGTGCTCGAGAGCTTTTCAGCCACGTTCCCACCACACGGCCGACGGTGACGGTTATGGAAAGTGATACCGCGGTACGGGATTGTGCTGTAAACACGCTCAAGAGGTCCTGACTTTGGGGGGAGATAAACATGGCGGCGATGCGGTTGATTTTGGGGGTTTTTTTTTCCCGCAACCATTTGTGTCACGGTGCAGAACAATTTTTGACAGCGTGAAATCATGTCCATTATTTATGGATATCAATATTATGTGAAGATTGTTTTTCTTTTGCGTTTTACAAAAGGAATGGAATCAATCTTTTATCATTGAGAAACCCTGATTTATTCGTCCTTAATTATCCATATCCTTATACATATGACACACGACCTAACATTCTTGTTAATGGAATGGCTTTACACAGCACATTTGGCTTCCAAAGTAAACCTTGATCCACCAGAATGTCCTTTACACGTGGAGAAACAAACGTCTCACTAAAACTCGCCTTCCATCTCCCAAATAGGAAGCAATCCGTCCGACTTGGCCGCTCCCTTCCGCTTCGCGCGCGCGCACACAGATTAGGTTACAATTAGTTTGCATAATCCTTTGGCCATTCCGGTACCGGCCAGCCCAGCCAGCTAGCCCATTGGATTAAGGGCGCCATCCGTGACCCTATTCTGAGCGCGAGGCGCCCCATTCATCAGTCCAGCTGTCAGTGACGCCTCCGCCCGGATCGGACAGCGCAAGCCCTTCGTGGCGCGGAAAAAAAAAGCACAATTACAATCGAGCATAAATAAAAGATTTATACCTCCGGTTGGGGAAGGGTTCTGCTAGAGGATGGAATGGGCGATTCCTCGTGGGGATTGGAAAACATTCGGCGTGGATGGAAATGTTTTAAAGCTCGAGAACGAGGAGAACGATCGAATAGAAAAGAACAAATGGAAACGACACAAAAACATGGCTTCACTATTTCACACCTCGCAGAGAATGCGAATGTGCTGAAATGAATGATTCAACGCCGTTCTGACCTGAAGCTTGGCTTAAAAATGGCGTCCCCCAGTTCGCACCCTTCCCCAGCTCAACCCTCATTACACCCTCAAAAAGACACCCCTGCGCCAGAGTGGCGATCGCGAGAGAGCGGCTTTGTGGGCATTTTCCATCGATCAAATATTGTCGACTACCGCGCGAGCCATGGAGTGAGCCGCTCCTGCACGCGCGCGCGCCCGCGATCGAGTCGGACGGAAAGGTTAATCCGCGTATTGCACGCGATCTTATCGGCGTCTGGGGGCGCTGTCGCCGTGGCCGCACGCTGCGTACTGTCAGCTCGAACACTTTCGATGACGGTTCTGATCTAGTTCTGTCCGCCGGACTGGCGACCGGTTTCGAAGGCCGGCCCTTATTTCTCTTGCTCTCTCTCTCTCTCTCTATCTCTCTTTTTCTTTCGGTGTATTGCACCTTGGCCCGTTGCAGGCTGCACGGTGCGGGTATGCAGATTGGATAGAATTTAGATATGAAAAGCTCGTAATAACAGATCCATAAAATTTAATAGGTTGTAGTTCTTTTTTTTCGCTAACGCTCTTGTGACAGCTGAACATACGAGCAATCACTTCCGGATGCACGTTTTTTTTTTCATCGTACATTATGTCGAGCAGGTTGATCGTGTAAATTTATTCATAGAAAATGGATTGATATAAAAATTGGCTTAAAAACTTGATTGCTGCTTTTTTTATAATGAAAAATTTTTAGGGGATTAGAGTTGATTTGAGTTGACGTGAGCTAGTAAATTTTTGTAGATTTTACTGCATGTTATCCTTGAATATTTTTCTAGCTAAACAAGAATAACATCGTAAATCGAACGAAAACGAAACATTATTCCAAAACAAAAACACTTCACTTCACACAAAACGCAGTGCGCAATCTGTGGGCAACCTTCAACAGCGCCCATCATCTTCATCAACCGCTCACGGTCGCACAAAACTGCTAGAACGTCAAAACCTAAGGGCCATCGTCGCATCACCCGCTGGCTGTGCCCTCGAAGCGGGCGCCCATCGATGGCAATGAGAGAAGCGCTTCCTTGGCGCCCGTGACAGCTCTGATTTGCGTGTCAAACGTATTCATTTAGCTTCGAACCCGGACCCGCCCGGAGCTGGCTGGCTGGCCCTGCCGAGACTTTCGAGATCACCAGAGTGCCCGGGTGCGAGCGAGAACGAGCAACTGAAAGGGTGTGTTTTGGGGCTGAATTCGATGGAGGGTGCAGCCACCGAAAGGAAGCGTGCATTGGCGGTTGAACGCGCCCTCAGAACTCGCGGCTTGTGGCCGTCCGTTCTCTTCGAACACCTTCGTTGGAGGGCTCCTCGATCGGTTCTCCTCGATCGACCTCCTAAGCCCAAGCCATCCTTTTGATTGATCGTCGTTTTTCTCCCATTAGCGATGAATATCAATTGGCCGGGGGAATCGGGAAATGGTTAGGAGCATGATTTATGGTCCTGTCCGTGCGAACCCAGAAGGGGTAGGTTAGGGTTCTCCTCTATTTTTTTTTTGCTTCACCATCCACCTCAATTCGACCCGACCGGGGCGGCGAGGCGTTGCACGTTGCGAGCGCGCAACATAAATAATGTTGGGCGTGTTGTCAAGATTAGTTTCGAACGAGCCCCAAAACATACCTTACATCCGTTAAGCCGCGAAACCGTTTGAGGTGGCCGCCGGATCGAGATGAAGAAAAAACCGTGCCCGTTTTTTATGGGTGTTCGGTTGGGGTTCAACGAGGGCCTTATAGAACTTTATTGCCTGATCTAAATCACGTTGGAGTTGGATCTGTATAGCGAGCCTGCAGTGCAATTACAGCAGGAGTTATTCAAGCTTAAATCATTTGAAAGCATTTTTAAAAGAGATTAAGCTAGCGGCTAAAATTAGTTTAAATTTTACGCAAAAATCCAAAAACAAAAGCCTATGTTTTTTACTAACATTTCTTCAAAGCACCAGTGCCATTTTTACCTTTTTAGTCGACAAAAATAGAGACACAAATCTGTTCGCATCAACCGGCAGAGTTGTATGCTAATCAATTTTCTCATACATTGACACTATCGCTCGGGTGATACGAAACACGTTCAACGCCTATCAAATGCTAAGCCGTGAATATATCGCACTCCGTGCCATTTCTCCACACCTTCTCGTGTGCGAAAGCGCAAACCCGCTCGCTCGTAAATCTTACCCTCCCAAAAACCCACAGGTGTACGGGCGCATTTTCGTCCCACGGCGCCGTGATTTCACCGCGAAAGGATTGCTCCCAAGCCGCATACAAAGTTGCGCGCGATTAAATACGGCGGCCTGTCGCTAGAACGCTGTTTAATGGTAATTTGTGCCGGGATTAAATAATAAATTCTCCAAACGTGCATTAGCAAACGGGTGTAGCACGAAATAACGCCACGTTTCGCCTGAGCTACCTACACGCCACCGGTAGCGCTCGGATCGCGTTCGATTCCGATCAGTCCGCGATCAGGCGATCAGGCGATTGGCAATTGATTGTTATGGCCAGGGTTTGCCGGTGTGCGCGTGCTTTTGTGAGCTGGTAAAAGCGGACTAGGCTAGGCTCGAACGTTGGGGAGTGTTTTTCGCTAGGCGATCGGACCAAAAGAGAGTGTTCAGAACCAACCCAAGAGCCTACCTCTGGCGGGGTTCTTAGAGCGCTTTACCAGTCCCCCGTGGACTCGCTCACTCGCTCGCTAGGCGGCCTGACCGTGAACTTCCCTAGCCGGTGGCTGCTTAAACTGGAGCAGCCCAGCCTGGGGCCGTGCACACACTATGCAAATGGGGAGGGCCGAGAAAGGCCTTCAGACACGGTGCACCGTGGTGGTGCACTTATCACCCCCAATGGCCGCGCGACCCCTTTACGGTTGTGGGTCGTTGTTTTTTTTTTTGTTTTCTCTCGTGTCTCACTCCCTCACATGGCGGCTCTGGAGGACCTTTCAGAGGTCCGGTTGGGTCTGGTGCTCGTAGGAGCACGAAGGAAACAAAAAAAAAACGTGCGCACTTGGAAGTCAATTACTCTCAGCTGTCAATACCGATGGCCGAGGCCGGGCACGGAAGCCCGAACCAAGAGCGACCCTTTCACTGGGCGTGCGAACCGCACCGTCTAAGCCGTGCAGACGTAGCGGTGGGTCGGGGCGCGGTCATACTACCACTCCGGTCCCAGTCCGGTCCTTGAGGCTGAAAGAGGCCCGATCTACAGGTGAGCGATTCCGGATCGAACCGGCCCGGTGGTTAGTGTGATTAGAACAGCAAAAAAGGGAGAAACCACCACCCCCTTCACACACACACACACACACACACACACACACGCGGAAAGGTTGGCTCACACGCCCTACTCGAGCCGCGTACGAGTCCCGGCTCGAGTGGCCACGCGGAAGGCGAGACCTTTGCACCGTTTTCGGCTTTATCGAGCCGATCGATCTTTGGTGCGGGCTAATAGCGAGGAGTAGCCGAAGTACTTACCCAATCTCCATTAGCACCTTGGCGGGGCACGCGGGGTCGTGTAATTTACGCCCGAGATAAGGTACCGCCTTTGGGCGGCAAAAGGGAACCCGGGTGGCTTGAGTGGGCGCCGCGGGCGGGTAATAATCTTAAATGATCATATTTTGAATCTAAATCGACAAACACACACGCCAGACTGGGGTGTAGAACCGTCGCTAGATCGACGATAGACACGCGGTAGCTGCTGTTTTGTGCTTTTGATGCATTTGAAGGCTTCGAGATCATGGTTTGTTGTGCAAGTCTCTCGGTTATTCTTTAGAGAAAGGTGTTGTAAAATATTAAGCTCCGGAAAACCCACGTCAATCAACACCATCTGGAGGAAATGCACAAAAAATATGTAAAAAAATCAAACAGAAAGGTGTTGGCTACTGGCTAATGGCTACTTTTTATACAAAAATGTTCTTAAAATAATACAGCGGTATTTTAAAAACATTTTTCGACAAATTTACATGCTCAACATGATATAATGCAAGTTGATTCATAGCCGAAAGGGTCGTTTGAAAGCTCCGAAAGTCAGACGATGTTTCAAATTTCATTACTTATCTATCAGCAAAAAAAAACATCCCCTTGTCAGCGCAGCTAGCGATTTAGGAAATCTCCCAAACTCGGGCTCCCCAACAAACTCCCATGGCTCACGAGACACAGGCTCCTAACGAAACCGATTGCGCTGCTCCACGTCCGGTTCGCTGACCAAACGACGCCCGAGTTCAGGTGTGATTTGCCAACGCTTTAAGCTTCATTATGGTGCGTTTAAAAAAAAATCAATCGAACGTTTGATCATCGATCATCATCACTATAGCGCGCGCGCGCACAACCCCAAGCCGTGGCCATTGGCCCGTCGTCACAAAGCTAATGGTCCGCGTAAAAGCGCACCTTTGCGATCCATTCGACCGAATCCAACCGAACCACGGATGGACAGGAAAACGGTGGCTAATGGCGTACCCGAGGGCCCTGATTTCCCGTTTCCCTGCGACGGGAAGACTTTTTCTTTCGTTCAACACCCCACGAGGCGTACGGATGCGGCACCGGGCGCCCGCGAGACACGAAACCTCAGGGCTTCCGAAAAAAGCAGGCGAGTTAATTAGTTTCGGCACGCAAATTTACTGTTCCATTGACGCGCTAAAGACGCGCGATTTTATGTGAGGCCCCCACTAAGCGCCAGGAGTTGTGTTTCTTTTTCGTTTCTTTTTCATCCATCTACACACACACACAAACCGTTACATCGCGTTTGACTGGGTTCCCCACGTCGCACACTTGCTACTGTGGGAATTTTCCACCACTCAAGCCGTTCGGGGGCAGCCAAACAAACTGGCCGGGAAAGAAAACAAAATTCAAGCGGTAGGTGGCTATGTGCAACAAAAAATAAAACTACACACACACACACACACACACACACACACACACGCACACATGCAATCACAAACGCAGGGGCGAACATTTCGGGGCGTCATGCTAATGATCGTTTTGTATCCGCCATCCTGCCGCTGTGCCGCTGGGAGTGTACGTTCCTCGCTTGACGTGGCGTTGAAGTCTTTTCCCACAGCCAGCCGCAAGCGACGAACGCTCGCGGTTACGCTCGATCGAGCAACGCCCCGCGCACCGGCTCGAAATACGATCGATTCGGTAAAGCCCGTAAATAAGATGTAATCGTATTTTGGGCTGTTGCAAATCAATTCCCTCGCTTCATCGGCGGAAGGAAAAGCCCATCGTTCACCGCGCGATCTTTATGAGCTTGTTCAGCTGATTTACGCGTGGAGTGGCCTCGCTTTCGAGCGCTTGAGTTTGGAGCCCCTCAAAAGAAGGTAATTGAATGCTTCGGGTGGGTTTTTTGAGCAGTTTCTCGGTTTAGGGGCCGTTAATTTAATCTTCTGCATTTTCAATCGGCTTGAGCAGACTTTTTTTGTACGCCACTTTGTCCCGAAATGCAGGTTAAATTTCCTCAAACCCCATAGCATTGCATAGTGCTTAGCCGGTTTTTGCAAAATTAATACAACGCTTGTTCGGTTGCTTTATCACCCACCGCCGGGTCGGTTGTTAACATCCCTCTCCGATTCCGGCCATGTGAAATCGATCTAATCGACCGACTACGGCCTGACTCGCAGGCACACGGTTGTATTTAAATTGTAAATTGATTTGTACTCGCGCTGCTTGCATCTTCCGCCAGCTCGGACGGTCTGCATCGGCCTTCCAGCCGGGTCCTTTCGCTTGGCACCACCGGCAAGGAACGACCTGCGAGCCTGCACGCGGATGCCCTCACCCCGAACCGAGCCGGGCGACCGGTTTTAATTAGCGGCCACATTATTCGAAGTCGCGTTCAATTTATTTCATGCTGCTCGATTCACCGCCACCGCCGGGCGCGAGCGTGCGAGCCCACCGATAGACGGGAACTAGTTTTGCAAATTTTTCGTTCAACTACCATTTCGACATGCCGCCGGGTGCGATAAGAACGGCATCAACCGCGCGGCTCTAACGTGTCGGCGGATGAGAAGGTGAATGCCTAGCCGCGATCTGGCGCCGTTCGACGGTCGATTGGGAAAGATCGCCGCCGATCTGCCTGCGCGCTTGTATACGCTGTCTTGTTTTTTTTTTGTGTGTGTAGCTCCCACCTTTCCCGCCGAAAACATAAATAAAATCAAGCGAAAAGCAGAAGCGCGAGATACGCGAGAAGGAGGAATAAAAAAAGCAACAGCCACGGAGGCCGCTGGAGGCCGTTAATTTATCACACAAACTCGACTGCCTTTCGTCTACCGCTCAGGCTTGCGCTGAAGACGCGCACAGTCGGCGTAAAGTTCCCTTCTCCGGCCGCGTGCGATGGATGCGCCCTGACCTTTCTTTCACTTTTTTTTATACCTTCATCCCTCTTGCGCCCACGGGGGTGGGAAGAACACGGGACTTGAGATAAAACGCGTGCTCGCGCGCGCGCGATCGGTTGGCGTTCGGAACAGCTGTTTGGTTGGTTGCGATCACGCAGTCACCCTTCGATTTTGGTGCGGTCCTTTCAAAAACAAAACAAAACTGGTGAGCCGCCATGGGGAGAAAAGCTCCGAGAGAAGAAGAAGAAAAACGCACACACACACACACACCTCGGTAAGAGCTTTTAACTGCGCTTTCAGGAAGTAACGAAGCTGAAATGGGTACCTCTTATCACACCGACATCACAACAGTGCAGTATTTTTTCGTTTCGATGAGCAAAGCGAACCATTGAAGTAAAGCCAGAGTGGTAAACAATCAATAACCTATCACGTTCGTTATGAACCGATTTGAGGCTCTTATCGGTGGTACTCGCAAAAAAAATTCCCCCTTCATTCCGAATTGTGGTTAATTTCTTCTCATTTGTGCGCGGGCTCATTCGCAGGTGCCCCCGCTGCCTTTCGAAACCGCACGATAAGGATGCAAATCTCGATGGGAAGCGATAAATTAGCGCTATATTGCGATCCACCGAAAGCAATATCAACCCTCATGGCCACGTTTGCGAGCTCGTCAGCGGACTCTCGATGAGGAGGAGTATAATTTTCGATCCCCAAACGGGTACCGTTTGCGCGCGGTTCCATTCCTGCGCATAATTATCAACCGAACCAAAGCGCAGGCTCACGATCGGGCATCGTTAATTAGTGGGGGAGTCCCTCGTAATGGGGGCGTTAATCGGGGGATCGCGCCAAACGACGGACGATATTTCATACCCCCAATTTAAACGGCGCTGGCCACTCACTGGGTGGTATTCGGTCGCATTTATTTTTTTTTTTCGCATTCGCGGTGGTCGTCGCCAGCGGTCATCGTAATAAGCCCCTGCTATGTACCAAACCGAAGATGGGACGGTGTGCCAGTGAAAGTTAGCCTTCTTTCACCGCTTCAGAACGCACTACGAACCCGGAGCCGGAGCCATTAGCAGCCTGCCTGCACTGAAACCCCACGGGAAGCCACGAAATCGAGCCCCAAAATGGTCGACAATAGGTTCGGGTGAAAGGTACAGCTACAGTTGATGGGAGCGGATAGGATTGGTTCGGTACAGGGGGTGGGTACCCTTGAAGAAGGGTGCCATAATGCGTCTCCACTCGGGGACTAAAGACACTTACGGAAGTGGCAGCCGGCAGCGTATGCAAACATATTTTGGATTTTTGTTTCGCTTCGTGTCATTTTTTCGGCGTTTTATTTAGCAACTCGAGTGGGTGGCATCGAGCGCGTAGAGAGGATTTTGTAAATCTTTTCCACTAATTCCACGATGAACGTGTGCAAAGGAAGGCGTTTGGTTTTTACTCCGTTGTTGCTCATGCACTTCGAGAGGATAAGAAGTTTCAAATGTGTATTTTGTGCAGCAGATTTAAATCTCCTATTTAAATTGAAACTACTTTAGAGAAATTTATAATACAGACTTTATGTGATCGTCATTTATAACGGGAAAAGTTTTGTATTTGATTGGTATATATCCACTGTTATAACTTACTGAATTATAATATTTTAAAAGACAATAAAGAGAAAGATGAAGTTGTAAGTAAATTGCTACTGCAATCCTTCACAGCATGAAATTCGACAAAGACGCTTAAACGATATTATCTTTCGCAAAAGATTAATGGCATTATTGCGAACAAATGGTACAACCACCGTGGTTTAGTATGTCCTTTGTGTTATCGAGCCTTATTTAGCACTGTTGGATTTGATCGTAAAAAAAACCATCGTTCATCCATTCTTCTCACCTCAATCAAAACAAACGCCAGCTGATCGCAAAACACAAATTTCGCACCACAATCTCGCCCATGATCGATCGATCGCCGCACGTGGCAAAATAATTATTATAATTCCATCTCACCCAGTGTCACTTTCTTCGCGCGAACATTCGACCACAATGCGTGTCGAAGGTTGCGTCCGTTCGCATTCGCGCAGTTCGCAAGGACGGTGCACTCCCGCGTAAAACACACGGCACCACGTGATCGGCGTGTCAACGCGCACGGTAATTGGTAAGCCAGCGCGAACAACTTCATCGCTTCCAGCGGCGCGGCGCGTTCATCAATCTTAGCCCTCACTCTCCGGTTCGTTCGCTTTTGTTAACGATCGGTGCGTCGCGTCTGGTGCGCGCGGAACAATAATTCCTAAACCCGCGGGCGCTATCCAATTATTCGTCTAGGACGCTGATAATCGGTCGCCCCACCGAAGGACGGTGTGGTCGAAAATCTCGCTCACCAGCCACCTCGGGGCGTCCGGGGCTAATTGGGAAGCGAATGCGCGACATCGCGCACCAAATCAAACGCAACCAGGTGCCTGGTTCACTAGCCAAAGCCAGCCACGGTTTGGTCGGGATTTGATTGAGCATCGGATTTCGAACGCAATAAACATGCCCACGAAGCCTCCAAGCTGCAAAAGGGACAACTGGCATGCTAATAATCTGCGCCAGTTGTGCGATAATCGATTATCGAAAACGAAACACTGACAACTGCATTGATTGCGTCGTTTGCTAAGCGCTGCGCGAATGGAGAAGGCTTCCCGGTTTTCTGCCCGTGCTCAGGTGACTCAGTTTCCGTTCCCTTAGTCGGTCGAAATCGACGGTGGTGTGGTGAATTTGCGTATCTGTTCGATTTGATGTGCCCGAAGCCCGCGATGCGATGCTTTGGAATGGTGAATGGCCAGCGGCTAGGTTTCAATTATGGAGCTTATGCTCTTGCCTGGGAGGCGATCGCAATGACACGCGAAAGTGTGTCTCGACGGTGATACGATCGCGGTTCACCTGACGAAGCTACGTCCACCTGCCGAGGCCGTTGTCGGTTCGGGGGCGTTGAAAATCTCCCGCCGCGTGATTGCCAACCCGATCGGTTTGGGTCTCGATCGCGATGCGTTGATGAGAGATTAAGCGTAGCGTATTCGGAACCAACCGGACCGTGGTGCACGGGGTTGATAGGTTATTAATGAAGCCAAACGATATCGGATCGGTGGGCTCTACCCAAATCAGGAAATCGTGCTGTGTTATAGCGTTGGCATTTTTGTGTTTTTCATTACCCATGCCGCATCGAGCACGAAAATCGGGTTAAATGCAACTGGTGTTTAATTCTTTTTATTTTTATGAAATTTTATTGATCATAACTTACGTCCATCTAGAGCGGAGTTGATTGTGTAGACTGTCTAGAGTGGCTTAAAAACCCCCTTTTCAAAAGCATGTTTTTTGTCTAATTAATAGAAAAAGCTTTTAAAAACATCCACAATCATGAAACAAATTATTTGCTACCTTTCGAAAGGCGTTATTTTCCGCCTTAACTGCGAACTGCAAATGTTTGGTGGAATAATTCATTCATATTTTTTATGATCGCTTCACGTTAAGCGAACATTATGCTGGAGGTGATTTCCTACCAAGCGGCAGACATTTGCTCCCCATTTTGACCCGTACGTCCCCAAACGCAGAAGGTTACCTAACCTCACCGGCTCGCCTGACAGTGATTTAGCGAAGGTCCAGCCACAAAGCGTGCACCGAGTGCTGTTAAGGTAGCAACCACGTGAGAGAGAATAAGGAGGGATAAATGAAGTAAAAAAGCCACAGAACGCAGTGTCGACCGCAAACCAAACAGCTGAGACCACATACGAGTACGTTTGCTTGCATCGAAAATGCATTCTACCAGCGAACCGGACCTCGTGGGCCATAATTTATGGGCCACCACTCTCACCCGGTCAGCCGGCAGCCAGCAACGGTTGCGGCAACAATTAGCAGTGCTTTCGGTCGCCCCCGCGCTAAGGGTGGCTGGAGAAAATCGCTCCCTCTGCCCGTGGAAACTGATCAACGATCAGCTCGCACCTCCTCGGGGCAGTGACCCCAGCGAGCGAGGGCTCCATTAATCACGCGGTTGTACTACATATCGCACCGGCGACAGCGATACAACGCTAATTACGTTACAATTAGCTCTCCGGCTTGTAGTTCCTTTCGAAGCCCTGGGGGGAAAATTCGGAACCTCCCCGTGCGAAGGCTACTGCTTTGGGGTTTGGTTTGTTCTCGGCCTCGACCGTTTGGGGTGGAAAAAAAAGGCACCGGGAGGGTTTTCCCATAAGCGATTGCTGCCCTTTATACCCCTGAAGCGATCGATCATCGGTCTCCGTGGCGGTATGATCGATCGTAACGGGATGCGGTGAAGGTGCTGGGACAAAAATTACAAAATAAGAGATGAAATGTGCAGCTTGAGCTGGAAGGAAAATGTGCAGCTTACGGGAGTAATTCAATTCCATTATTTAGATTTCATGTGGGAAAATGTCCCTTTCCGATTTAAACCATCGCGCGGGATGACAGCACTCGACTTAATTAGTCACATGCTTATGTACCGATGTGCGAGCTGCAACATAAATCAGCGCGCGATCGGACAATGATCGGTTTGACGCATGGGAAAAACCGATCGTCCGGCGGAAGATCGATCGATCCGGTCCCGTATCAAGCCCGTACGTTCGTGCGGATGGATTGATCGATCGATTCGGTGGGAGGATTGAGAAAAACTCACCCTCTTGTAAGAACCACAATCCACATCGCCCAGCCTTGCGGCCAATCGGCCGCGTGTTTCCTCGCTTGCAGGTGGAAAATCGCACGGGCAGGAAACATTTATGAAACCAAGCCACGGCGTTCACGACGTCGATTGAGCGATGGCGGCAATAAATAAAGCCAGAAATTATAAATACACGCTCCTCGAAACGATCCCCGTGGCGGTTGAGGCGTTTTTCATCGGTTGAATCGAGCCACACCGTGGATACGGGCTCCGTTCGCACGTCGATCGCCGTTGATCGGGTGTACATCTGTTGCAGCCTGTTTTTTTTTCTTCTCCCTACTGTCTTTCTCTATCCTTTAGCCCCTTTAACGCGACCCACCCCATCGGGCGGTTGTGTTGGGAAATTATCCGCTTTTTAGCGGAGCTTTTTTGTCAAGCTTTTTTATGTGCTTCCCGGCGCTTCTCGTGCAAAACGCCTGCCCGTATCAATCGGGCCGGCTCCTATCATCATCAATCTTTCAAGGCACACTCACACACAGGCCACCTATCCGTGGCATATTTATGTCTCCGCTTTTCCGGCAGCGCCCGCTGATGCAATGAGGGTGAGTTTTTCTTTGCTTCGTGCACAACCCTTACCGAGCTCGCTTTTATTTCTGCCCCCAACAAGCTGTCTCGTTTTATTGTCCTTCGCTGCTAAGGGTAAAAAAGCTTTCCCGCGCCGACGGATCGTTTTTCCCGCACCCGTGCGAATAATCAGCATCGATCAAGGAGGACGCTTGCTAGGTGGATTTCTTACGCTTCCAGCTCGCTCTGTGGGGAGAAAAAAACGCTAATCACCGCACCGGTGGGTGGTGGAAAACTCGTCCCAATGGAGCCCGCGTGTCACTCGCGTTTTGCGGCAGAAATTAATCCAACCATCCACCGAGTGCCGAGGTTTGATTTATGTTTCCTACGATTGAAAATTAATCAGAATTTACGAGCCTCGCACAACCACAGGCTCCTCTCGGCAGGGGTTTCCGTGGAGTTTTCCCAGCACTGCACGGAAGCGCCCCTTCATTTGCCAAGCGTGTTTCCTTCCGTGCACTCGTTTAAAGTGCGATTGATATCGCGGTTCCGCTGCATTTACGTGCTGATTTATTCATTCAGTCCCAGTCGGATTGAATTGGCTTTTTTGTATTATTTGCCATTTGGCGCGGATCACCGCTGGCAGGGCGTGGGAAGGACACAGGAGCTTGGAAAACCGATAAATCGACGTTTCGGGAAGCGTTGACTGACGGAAGCCTAATGAATTTATGTTGCTCGATGATAATACGATTAAGTTTACGCGAATCAGCTCACGTTTCGTGCTCGTTTCATGTTCTGGCTCTGTCGCCTGCCCGGCACTGACATCCTTGCAGCGCGATTATTGTGCCATTTTCCCCGGCAAATGCGCTCGAGGCGTTTCAAAACGTTTCGTTCCTTTCATCGCACCTTAATTACCTCACACACAGAACGCCGAGTGTGGGTTTAATTTCGCGCTCGCCCTATCGCGTCCCATACAACGGTACACAAACCATCCACGAGAAGGAGCCTTTTAATGCTCTCTTTAATGTAAACGGTCGTTCTCGGCGATGGTATCGTATCCGAGGCTTTTTTTTTTGGTGTGTGGCAGCCTCCAACCATTCCCATCGTGCCCGAGAAGGCCACATGAGAGAGAAGAAAAAAAAACACTTTCGACCCTTTAAACCATCGGGATTAGCCGTTTCGCTTTGGTCGCGCGTTCCGGCCCCGTGGAAAGCGCTGCAGATGTTATCATATCGCATTAATTCGCGGACCACCATAAAACCCGCGCGCCGAAGTGGCAAAAATATGATGTACCGTGCAATGGGGAAGATACTTTTTTTTACCACTCCAATCGGTACCATTCGCGTCGTTTTGTGGTGCAGCTGTGGGTTGTGTGTTTTTTCGGACGCTCCCAGATTGTCCACCGGGTGATTGCGAGGTTTGCTATTAAAATCACATTAAAATTTGAGCAAAAACGCTCTGCCTGCGCGTGGAAGGACATTCGTGGCTGAGCCGAGGGCTCGGCGATCGAAAGGAAAGGGCTGGGCCGTTAGAAGGTGGTTGGCTGTTTTATGGTGACCATAATCGTGTGCGCCATTAACACGGTGTGCGGTTGGTGTTAAGAATGCTATCAGTGTTTGTTTTTTTGTTAATTTAGCCAGCCTAGACCATGGGAAATGGCAGTGCTTTAAAAATGTTTCATATTAATGTACATCTTCTAATGTCACAAGCTACTCAAACGCCTCGGAAATAAACTAATGAAATATAAACAATGTTTTAATTGATCTTGTCAATCTTTTGAATAGAAATAATAATTTTTTATTCATGGTCTTGCTAATTGTTGAATTTAGCTACGAGTGTAAGCAATTTTAAATACCTTTACTGGTTTTTGCTTAAATATTATCATGAAGGTATTGCATGTCATGTAAAATATATAAATGATGTGTATAAACATCAACCCAAACACACAAAACTATAAAATAATATAAACTTGCCGTAAATTATAAAGCTACTTCAGACAAACCTATAACCCATCGATAAGTATTTCCCATGCCACGTGCATCGTGAAGCTGCGTAAACTATTTTATTTGCGATCGTAAATGTTTTCGTTATCGATGTAAAAAATATACATATATGCCGGTACAACACACAACAACCTCAGGGCAGACAGGATCAACTCCCATCACCCATCACGAACAGCGCTTCTGCTGCGGGATACGCCAACCCCCGTGCAGGCTTTCGCTTCCTTTACGAGACTCCCTCGTCTTTTTTTATGGGCTCACATTTACCGAACATCGAAACCCGACGATGGTTGTGTGATTTACCGTCGAGATGTCGATCGACACACCGACCCCAATGCGCGAAAACCCAACGCCAAAAAGGCCAATAAAACAAAGCCATCCGACACATCCATTCAGCGAAAACCTCAACAGGGCTCGGTTATGCTCAGGCTGCGAGCCTTCACGGTGGCCAAAAGAAGCGCTACGGGCTGAAAAGCTCACGTAAAGCCTTCAATCCCACCGAGGGATTACCGTTGTCGATGTTGATGCTCGGTTTTTTTTCTTGCTGGCATGGTTGCGCTTTGCTTCTTCCTTTCACCGCGAGAGCAGTCTCTTATGTTTCTTCCTCCGATCGGTATTTATTTTATTATTGTCACTCCCTCGCGGTTATCCCGTTAGTGCTCGTTCAGGGAAAATTGCACCACCAAAGGTCGCTCTTGTCGATCACTGCCAAAGCGCGATCCTCGGCGATGCATTTTTGCATTCGAAATCACGCCCCAAAACCATCCTGCTCGTTAGACACACAAACCGCGCGCGCGCGCGCGCTTCCAACGGTAGCTGGGAGGACAAATTTGAATTAACCAATATTCAAATCGCAACTCCCAGCGCTCGATTTATTCGGCACGGTCCGTCCCAGTAGGCAGGAATCCACCGAGCTGCAGGGGCCAGTTCACCGTTAGGTGCGCTGTTTTAATTCCCCTCGAACCGGTAAGCAACCCATTCCTGGGACCGTTCCTGGCCAGGCTTTTAGAGTCAATTTGTTGCCGACTTATTTCCATACGCGGTGCCCTCGGGGAGGGAGAGCTTGATAAATGTGGTGCTAACATGAACACCTTCTATCCCGATATGGGCACTTTCCGGGGCCAGGTTCCGTTGGTGGTCTGGTCGCGTCCAGCAGGGTAAGGAAAAACAAACCCCAAGACGGACAAATGGAGTCACCCAAAAACAACAGAAAAAAAAATGGCATCTCAACAACCCATGTGGAGCGTTCGTTACCGTCGAGTGGCGGGAAAACGAAGCAAAAAGGGTCTTGTGGATGGGTTTCACCGCGGGTGCCAAGTGTTATTGATATGCTGATGATTGTATTAATAACGATTAGCGATGGGTGGCGATGGAAAGTCCGTTCATCGTCTGGTGAAGTGAAAAGCTCCAAAATCGCGCCCAAGCCCAAGCTTCGTAGAGAAACGTGCGCAAAAAAAAACGCACCAGTTTGGAGGCTCAATTCGTTAACTGGGCCTCTTTGTGGGCTTCATGGGCTAGCGAAAAGACTTATTTATCTTAAATTTGAATACAGACAATGCAGTTATGCCCGGTCACACCTTTCAGATGGTTCTCGCTCCTGGGGGTTTCCTTGGGGGAGCGTAATTTGTTTTCCTTTTCTCCATCTGGTTGTCGTGATTAATATTCTAACCACCTCGGGGGCTCCGCATGATCCTAGACCACCTGCTAACAGCTTGCCGTAAATAGATCCATCTCCCGGGGAGGCTTTCCACGTCGGTGCGCTTGAAAATTATCGCTTAAGTAAGTCTTTTTCATTGGGAAAATAATGTGCTGAGAAAAACGAAATAAAACATCGAATTATAGTGCGATAGATAGTGTTGGGCTATCTAAAAGGATAGTTCGGGAAATTGTGGTTATCAAATACGGGCAGGATTTTCATAAGGTAAAGCCAACGTCACGCGTTCTGCAATACGATTTCCACAAAGATTTTCTTTTGTTGCAGCAATAAATAAGGGCTTTTTGAAAAGGTGTATGATTTCAACAACAAAAGGAAGTTTAGTTAGTAGGTTCAGAAGTAACAGATATAGTAAAGAAGAGTTTTAAAATATACTTAAGCCAATTTGAATAATGAAATGAAGAGAAAGACATATGCAAAAAGTGAAATATCTTAATAATAGAAAAAAGAGAATGATAAAATAAAGAAGGATTTAACTAGATGAATTTATTTTAAAGTAAAAATCAAAGATTTGAAACGAATGCAGATCCTTAAAATCAAAAGTTTTATGGTTTTTTAAATAAATTATTCTTGATAAAGAAAATGATATTTCTTTAAAACAGTATTTTATTATAATTTAATTTTAAATTTCTCAAAGCAGCATGCAAATTTAGAAATTTAATGATTTTTCTCAATTAAAATGTTTACTAGAACGATAGAAGAAATACCTGCACCTGTAATTTACGACCCAAACGACAAATTGGCCTTTTTTCTTCTGCTTCCTGCAAACGCAAAGGGCTTCGATTTCGATGACGGATTTTGAACGCCAAAAGCGACAAATTTGAAATCGCGAGTAACGAGAGACCATGCGTGGAGGAGGTTGCGTGTACCAGCAGGATTCCGATCCGAAAATACTTGGTACTCATGAGTTACCCAATTAAAGGATTTCTCCTCCAAATGTTATCAGTACATATCGCCGATCTTTCTAGCGCATAATAATCAGCATCCCATCTCATTTGCTCTCGTTTGCTATCGATCGCATCGTTCTAAGCACACTGTAGGATCTTATTGAGCGTCTCATCTTACCGGTCATAATTCGGTCGCAGTTTTTTGTCGTTCATAATAAATTGTGTGGCAACGTACATAAAAAGCTTTTTCGATACAAAATATAGCAGCAAACTGTGTGCGATAAATTTCTGTTTCTTAAACCACTGCTTCCCATATCATTGAGCATCTTTTTATCACAAAATTATATGAAAATAGCGGGATGATCAAACACGGTGTCCAACTAGCACGCAGTATTCCATAGTGCATCAATGTCCACCTCCTAGGCTCGCCTGGTACAAAATATAAGTAGTTTGTCCTTGTTGCGCTCACGTGTTGCTCTTATTATCCGAAATAATAATCTTTAAGCCCATGCCGCACGTTTTTTATCAGCATTGCCAACTGAGGCGTCGTTGCGCGTGGTTCATGCGAACGATTATTTCAGATTTCGTAGCACACGCTACTAATCGGGAGGATTTCGACGACGGATTTTGAACGCCAAAATCGACTAATCCGATATTGTGAATCACAAGAGATCATGCGTCGAGGAGGTTGCGCACCTGCGCCATGTGCTTAAAGATTACTATTCCGGATAACGGGAGCAGCACGTGAGCGCAACAAGGACAAGCTACTATATTATGTACCAGACATGTGTAGGGCGTGACCATTTCTTGCACTATGGAGTGATGCGTGCTTGTAGGCCACCGTGTTTGATCATCCCGCTATTTTCATATAGTTTTGTGTTAAAAAGATGCTCAATGATATGGGGAGCAATGGTTTAAATATCAGAAATTTATAGCGCACAGTTTGCTGCTATGTTTTGTATCGAAAAAGCTTTTTATGTACGTTGCCACACAATTTATTATGAACGACAAAAAACTGCGACCGAATTATGACCGGTAAGATGAGACGCTCAATAAGATCCTACAGTGTGCGTAGAACGATGCGATCGATAGCAAACGAGAGCAAATGATATGGGATGCTGATTAGCATGCGCCGGAAAGATCGGCAATATGTACTGATAACATTTGGAGGGGAAATCCATTAAATTGGGTGTGGTTATCCGGCTGGTGCATGTAACCTCTTCGACGCATGATCTCTTGTTACTAGCGAATTCAAATTTGGCGATTTTGGCGTTCAAAATGCGACGCCGAAATCATCCCGATTAGCAGCAGCAGCAAAATGTTTTAACAATTTTTTAATTCCTAGTAAATTGTTTGTCCGATCAATATCACTTACGGACAAGTGATTTAATTTTGAAACAATATTTATCGTCCAACCGAACCAGATGTAGCAGGGGTTTTGTAATTTAAACAAACTTTTCTCGTGTCATGTTTATGCAACGCATTCTTTTATGCTGCGGATAATATAAATCCATGCGTTTAAAATTTATTTTCCCGCAATTGGCGTACCAAAGCCGCAAAAGCCCACGTTACCGCTTTTCGCTCATAAATCGATCATAAATCGCATCAAATCCTCGCCGTTGGCTTTGAAGTGGAAATAAAATTTTATGCGTCTAATAACATTCAAATGAGCAGCAGCGCGATTGCAAAAGGGAAATGCATTTTTCTGCCCCGCATTTGCAAACCAAGCGAGTGCGTGCATCGGGGTTTTCTCCGCCTCGATTGCATCGGTAATCCTTTGGGGGATGGGGGAGCAAACACACACGCATACACACCCCGAGTACCGTTGATCCTTTTCTTCAATCAATTGGTCAATACCGGCCGTCCCAACCCTAACCAGCATGCGGACGAATGCAAAAGAAATAAAAAGAAACCCTCCCGACCGTCGGCCATAAAACATATTACCGGTATAATTTATGTCCCCACGGATGAAATATATGTCCTCCTCGTGCGAGTGCGTCCCCCACCACCCATGGTCCCATCCCCTCCAAATCCGCTATCCCCCCTGTGGTTTCGAAGCGAGCTTTTTTTTCCCACCCTTTCGCCATTCTTGGGCAGAACCGGCAGCAAAGGGAAACGACTCACACACGCTGGGGGAATCTTCTCGTCTGGCTTTCCACGAGCGAACCAACCTATCCGTAAGCAGCTGACGATCGTCGAAACGATAAATATATGTGCTTCCCCAGCCTGCGTTGGTCATCGAAACGTATGCAAAAAATGCAATAGCACCCGTTCGTCGCTTGGTGCGGCGTTGAAGTCTAACGTCTCGGCCGAGTAGCAAAGGCTGAATTGCGAGCGAATCGTGTCGTTGGAATGGCACGAACGAAGAACTGATTTGTGAAAATAAAATCGAACACGTAGAACAACGCGGGTTTCCACAGTTTCACGGTGCAAAACGATATCCGGACGTGAAGTCTGGCGCATAAAATACGACAGGATGAGTTCGATTCGTAACCAGCGGCCCGAGACACATGATACCGGATCGATCGATCGGATCTGGTTGGAAAAACAGGCGAAATTACGTGGCCATGGGAGAGGCCAAACCTCACCAAAGCTGGACAGGACACCAAATTGGTGTTTCACCAGTCTGTCCAATTGCGCGAAATGCCGTTGAATATCATTACACCATTTGCACGCACTCGCGCGCCCGTTCCTGCGCTGGATTTGGGGCTGCGGGACTAATATGTTTGCGATTTGCAAATTGCCCGACCATCGGTGGTGTTGTTCGCTCCTGAGGCTGTTCGTCTTTCGACATTACGCTTTTCAGCCGACGCGAGAGGAGTCGGGCTGGGTTTGCGGGTTTTGGATAGGCGCATAAAAAGTGGTCCTGGTTCGTGTATGGTAATAGGGGTGCCACGAGGGTATTGAAGGTGGTTGACGAGTTTTGTTGGCGGCGTGTGATGGAGGGAAGGCTTCACCAAAGCTGGGAGAGAAAGATAGAAAAAATAAAAAAACCCCCGTAAAGTGTAAGCCTATCGTCCATCTTTATGGCATCTGCACGGAGCGCAATCGTAATGCGCAGGTTATGTTTGAGCAATTAACTAATGTCTTTCGGAATGATCGACGTGTTCGTTAGCGGTACTGCTAGGTGATAGTGGCAAGCATTCGCAAACAATGTAGATAAAAAAGTACTTCGGAATGCAGAAGGGAAGGGCGCTAATTTCATCTATCAGTCAGTTAGCTGGATGGACTTAATGATTGACGATGCTTGACGTGAGTTTATATGCACTTAGAAACCCATACGTAAAGGATACGCAATATTGATAACTTAGAATTGTGCTAGTTCTGTCTTGTGATTAGATAGAAGGTTTTAATCTTGTAGCTGATTCTTGAAATAATGCTGTTTCATCACTCAATTATTGTTACAAATAAATGGGTAAACTCAAAATTGTTATCTGCTAATTATTTTGACACTTTTACGTCAGAAAATCCTGTACAAATCACTCAAAGCCCTTCGAAACTCTTGCCAAACATTGCATCAGCGTATCACATTTCGCCATTGGGCTTCTCATAGCATCGAATTCAGGCAAGCATAAAACCTAGCTGCAAAAAAAAAGCATCGCGAACAAAATCCTGTAATTATGCTGCCTTGGCGCTGCTGTTGCTCCTGCGCAGCTTAAACACCATAATCAATCACTGGCTACGGTGTCGCGATTTCTATCGCATGTAATAATGCTGTTTCACCGCTGTTTCTCAGCGAAAAACAACCCCCAAAATGCCACCTCCTGTGCCTGCAAATCGGCTCAAAGCTCGGAGATGTTCACGCCTCTCGACACCTCGACGAGTGACCTTTCGCTTCCCGCGTAGCCTTTACCGGAAGGACCACCGGATGTAATCACCATGTGACACCGTTCGGACGTAAGGGTGCTGTCTGCGACTGAAAGAAGTTCGGCCAGCCTAACTCCCGTGTTACTAAATTTGTTTTTAATCGTTACCAACCTCGCGGACATTATCGTTACGTCGTTAGCTTGGCGGTGATAGCGAGGCGTGTGTTTTTTTTGTTACTTCCTGTATTACGGAGAAAAACTCTCGCAACGTGTGGATCGATTTTTCATTTTACAATTTTGAGCCGCTTTCAGGTTACTTCGCGACAAACCATTTGTGTTTTTTTGCTATTTAAATACACCTTCAAAACAGTCAATCTTTCTCCCATTTCAATCGCATCTGGTGGGTGAGTAAAAAACAGCTTCTCACGCATTGTGCGTGCACGCTGCGTTCGTTACGGCATTTGGTCAAAAGTAGCGTTTGAATTGACAAAAAAAACAGAAGGAAAGGAACTTTGTTACGGTATTCGATTTGGGTGACATGGAAATTAGTAAAATTAAAGCAACCTTAATTAGTAAAAAAAACGATTTGATGTTAGAATGTGTGCAGATTATCGATAGATTACTACTTTAAACAGCCTTATGTGGTGTTTATCATCTGCACTATAGGTTGACTAATTGAATTAGGTTTCTTAACGCGACCTAAACCTTTTTGCAAATAATCACGAGTCAAAAGCCTGGCAAACGTAAAAGAAATTGGTTTGTTTCCTTCATTCATGTCTAATCGTGAACCCAAATTCATCATCCTTTTGAACGAGCTCTCACCCGCTCGGCAAAAGTAAACCAAATGCAAAACTCCCGAAGCCAAGTCCGTCCTCCATTTGGTATACCTTTCCAATTCCAACCAAGCTAAACTCTCTTTCACTCCAAAAACCTCTCATCGACGGCCAGCTGATTTGGTGGGGTTCTCCTTTCCCTTGCAGCGGATCGCTTTAATTAGGTAATTAAGGCAGCAAACATATTGTTAAGCGGTTGATTAATGTGCTTTTAATGCACGGAAACATGATAAATGCGCGGCCGCACCGACAGGAAAGGGATACTCCCGCGGTTGCTGATAGTGTTGTTGGGTTCTTTTATCACCTCCTGAAGACAGCAGCAGCAGCAGCAGCAGAAAGTTTTCGGAGATAGAGCGGGAAAAAGATTTTGTTATCCGTGAGCTTGTGTGTGCGGTTTTTTTTCTCCACCCTTTTCTCTTTGATATTTTGTGCGGCCACCAGTGCAGTGCTTAATCCGTGTCAAGAAGGACAAAGAGCAACCGAAACAAGCAGTCCGTATGCAAAATTCCGAACCTTCGCTAAAGCTTTGAATATAGCGGGGCGGCCACTCGAGTTAAAGCTCGTGCGTGAATGCACTTGAATTAATTGGCAAGAGCACAACAATAATCAAACCGGCTCATGGGGCGACGTTGCTTAAACGATGCAATAAAAAAATGTACTAAAAGGCCCACCCGAGCTGGTAGGCTTCTAGTAAATGAGTCGTTCCGAGCGTTGAATTGGAGGCATGTAGAGTTTTGATTTAATTTTTTCTTCCCACTTTCCCGCCACGCTAATCCACCGTACATACCGGCTGCTTGTAACGGATCCGATGTCAGCTGCATAAAGTGCATCTGGGTGGGTTGCAATTAATCAACCCCGTGAGTGTGCGAGCCACTTTGAGAGCAAACAAAAAAAACTATAACACAAAAATGCATGGAAATAAAATGTTCCCATCAGCAGCCGGCTCCGTGCGCTTGTCGGATCAAAGAGTCAGGGATAAGGTGGTCACGCATTTATTCGTTAATTATGCCGACCGCGAGGAAACACAAGTCCTTCCACCGGGCAGGATCAATCTGGGTGCTCCACAAAAAAAACCCCATTTGTCGGCAGATACCGAGCCGGTGATAAGAGACCGTGACCTATACGGAAGAATTTTCGGAAAATTCCATCCACCCGGTGCCGACAGGCTAAAGGTTAACCCCGCAGCGAAGAAACGGTACCGCGCAGGGCTCAAACGACCACCGAAACCCTTCCGTGCGCGCGAAGGGCAATGGGAACAGAGCCGGACAGATAAATAAAAACAAAACACATAAACGGAACGCGGACGCGGAACGGCCAACGTGAAACCAACCGACCTAATGGACATAAGCGGGACATAATGAGAAACGTCAATTTTAATGACAAATCGTTACGAAATCAAACACGACACGATCGTGAGGTGAACATAAAATTCTCGAACACCATCCCACACTGACGTGGGGTCGCGTTTGGAAGCCGGCATTGTCTTGGCCAACATTCGACCACCGGTCGCCCCGAGAACAATGTCACTCCATTCATTCGCCGTGCGCACGAGCCCGGAGGTTCTAGATTAGCTGCATTGGAGCAGCCAGTTCCGGAGAACGGACTCGGCAGCGAGAATGGTTCTGGCTCGGCTGTAAGTGGACGTGTCCTTGCTCCATTTCTCGATTGCGCGCGCGCGGAGCGATTTGTTTCCTTCGTTTCAACTCGGGCGGATCGATTAGAGCGCACGCGGTGAAGGTTCGTCGCTTGTGCTTGCGGCGCGCAAGTCTTTCGTATCTTCGCCTTTGCTACGCCTCCAGCAAGCAGTTTGCTCGCGCCCCTGGTTTCGGACATCAATCATTCAAGTCAAGTGTGTGTGTGTATTTGCTGCGAGTGCTTATGGGCTCTGTCACCGCGATGGCTGCAAACGGGCGACGAATGGAAAATAAATAAATTTCAAATAAAAACGACCATGCGTCTTTTCTTCCTGGTTTTTGTACCGCTCGAAAGCAAAAACAAAATCATGCCAAAGATTGGCACCAGTTTGGCAGGGAAGGTTGGATTGGCTCATGCATCAAATTAAGCTTCTGGACGTGTGAAAACGTCCCGCAAACGAGCTGAACGGACACTTCGGGGGAAATCATCGCAATCTGCAATCTGCGCGTGGATCGATGGGGTCAAATCGTTGTTGGGCAAATTGCTAGATACGCTTTGGTGGCCAAATTTTATCTTTTTTTGTACGAAGCAAATTTGTGGATTCGGTTTTTTTCCTTCCCCAACCGAGCTCGGTGCTTAAAATCTTCGAAAATCATAATAGAGACATTAGACAGGCAGCGCACGATTTATCATTTTTTACGCCAAAAACCGCCCCGACCCTGGAAAGTGGGAGTGAAGCGCAGCGTTCTGTTCGAATCCGTGGGATTGTTTCACGCTCAAGTTCAAGTTTTTGAGCAAGCATCCAGATGGCCAATCGGGGCTCCGGCATTCAGCTCCGCTTCCCGAATTCCGTAACCCATTTTGTGATGTGAAACCCACAAACAACGCCGCCTGTTGTGTCCGGCTTTGCTGGGCCGAAATAATTGGCAGGTTTGGTGGATCAACGGCCAAACCAACGCCGGCTGAAGCTGATCATTACCAGATCAAAGCTCGCCTGTGCCAAAATGGATGGTTAGTTCAAGGCCATGTGAAACCCCCACAACCACTCGCGGGAGCGATCTTGCCACCTGAATTACTACCATTAAGATTTTTGAGCTACAAAACGTAGCGCAAAAAAAAGCACAAAAACTCAAACGACGGTTTTATGACTCCACGTCAAACTTTTGGCAGATAATATTTTGTCCCACTTCATTGTCCAAAATCAAATAAATTGTTTAATTAAAACCAGCAGGCTCCCCCGTTCGAACTGGGTCACTATTTAAATTACCCGATTAACGGAATTAAAAACCAATTGCCTCAGCCAGCTCGGATGGCTCGGTTCATGCCTAACTAGGATTTCTAAGGTGATTTCTTTTCCACACTGCCCCGTGAGCGACCGGCTACGCTTCCTTCTATGGGAAATTAATTGAATCTTTTATTTTGAATATTTATGCCAATAAATTTGCATTCTGACGACCATGAAACAGACACGCGGGTTGCACAATTTATACTCGTCGGGAAATTAATCGCTGCGGATCTTTCGCAGGGGTTTGGCTTTTCGCTTCGGCCAATTATGTTCGTTGATAGATCGCGGGATGGGGCCGCTCGATAGAAGGAAACGATCGGATGGAGACAACCGGCAGCAGCAACGAATAAAACAAAACAAAAATGAAACCACTCGCTCCCTGAAGGAGCGGACGAATAAATTAAATCGTGGTCGCGAGCGAACGGTATCGGTTAGGCAGCTTCGAGTGAGCGTCCGAAACCTTCAAACCCTGTGCACAAACAACCCGGCAAGTGATCGATTAAAGATCAATTCCCAATGCGAACGAGAGCAGCGTTTTCCACCGCGCACGGTGCAAGGTTTTCCGGTGTGGAACGATCACAATAAATTAGAAGAAAAATTCACACTTTGGTGTTAGCGACCGGATGATTAAATCGTTCCATTTTTTTACTCTCTCTCTCTCTCCTTTTTCTTTCCAGAATGGACTTGGCAATGACCCTCTGTCTGCGAAAGAGGTAGGTACCGAATGCATAATTCCTCCCCCAAAGCGCTCGCGAACGGAAACGGTCCGACTTTTGTCGCTGTGTTCGATCGATCACAATCGCACAATCGGCGACAAACGGTTACATCGGTTTTTTGGCGCAATTTTCGGTAGCCACAATTCAGCAGCTCTTTCGAACGATGCCCTCGCTCGCTCATAATTCGTCAACGTTTTGTCCCGACCGAACAAACAGCTCAATTATGCTGCGATCCCAACCGATCGCGTCCCACCGATAAGGGCGCTTGCTGCCGAATTGTGTGCCGTCTCACGGGCACCGGTTTTTTTTGGGGGGTGCACATTTAATGACCCAAGGGTTGCTCGCGATCGATGGGCGTTCGATCGCGCCACGATCGAGGTCATGGTTGCGCGGGTTGCCCGGCGGCATCGAGTGCGTGTCCGGTTGTGGAGGGGAGAAGGTTCGCCACGATAAGTGGCTCGCGTTTGTCTGCGGGCCTCGGAAGTGGTGCGACCCTTAACGCGGGTGCCCGCAGGCTCGTTGGCGTGCCGTACTCGAGCGCTAATCATGGCCATCGCCTTCGCAAAGGCACGAGCAGGAAGCCAACACGAGCGGTGGCTTTTGATGCCTTCCGAATGCGTTGGCACATAAAACCCATTGGGCAATGGGCTGTAAAATGTTACTGCCTGCGATCGGAGTTTCAAGGAACAGTGGTTGCGTTTTAAATACAATTTAACGTGATTTTTCAAAGCAGTACAAAATGGAGTATTATTTTTCAACTTCAACAGAACAAATACAGCGAGCCTGCCTTCGTGCCCAGCTGGAAAGCCCACGCGAATATCTCCTTCGCAAAAGTAAAGGACGATCCTCGCGAGGCGATGATCAAATTATGAAAATCGCTCGCCATCCCCACGTCACCGAACCATTCACCGGTCACACCCCGCGGGCGATACTTAAGCGGGTTAGCCTTTGAAAGCGCTCCCGGGCTGGCTATTTCCAATCGGTCTGAAGGTCGTCTACGTTGGCCTCGGGCCATTTGCGGTGTCAGCTTCCAGCTGATCGGGATCGGACGGGGCCAGATTTGGAGCAGAAAGGCGGCGCCGACGATGGTCCGGTGCCTGGGATGGGAACGTTTTTGCGGCTTCTCTTATCTGCCGAAACATACTAACGAGCCTATTATCTCGCGCCCGGCCTCCGATGTTCGAAGCGAGGGTCGAATTTCAAGCGCTTGGTCGTGCTGTCGCCTAGAGCGAATCTTCCGCGACTGGAAAATGTGTGTTTTTTTGCGAGTGAATCATGCTGAATGCAATAAACATAGGCTGATAATAACCCTTATCGGTTGGTATGGACGTGAAAAGACGCCATAAATAGCTTAAATATCATAGTTTGCAAGTCGACACTACTATGGATTGCCCAAGGATCTGAAAACGGTGTTTTTTTGGAGGGATACATTTCTTTTCTTTAATCGTTATCGAAAAAGTTTTGAAGTGACATCTAAATAAAAAAAAATTATTAAACATACTTCCATGATTTTGGCCATTTCTATAAATAACTCTTCAGCAATATAAATATCAAATAACAATATAGCATAACTTAATTTGTTTTGTTAGATGATAAAATGAATAGAAATATGAGGAAACAACTAGCCATTAAACACCCCTATTTACTAATGCAACAGCACGGCGCTAACGAGCCAGATCACGTCCTGATCCTTATGACCCGCGGAACACAACGGTCACGAAAAACAACGGTCTTACAACTTGTTCGCCATCATCCGTTCCCCATTGTTAAAGCGAACAATCGTAAAATGGGTATTTAAATTTCTTGACTCACCAGGGATCAACCATTTGGACGAGCAAAAAAAATGTCATGTACTTAACGAGGTTGTTTGTAGAAAAAAACCAATCAGCATGTTTTCCTTAAATAGAATTTGTTGTGATCTATTTTATATCAGAGCTTTTTTAATCATGTTAAGCTCGCTTTATTTAAATTTCCGATCCTCATTTCATTAATACTCTCAAGTAAATTCGATCATATGGTTTATTGTTTCTGTTTGCATCTTTCTTCGGTAGAAAATTTAATAGAGCTAAGCTCATGCTGTTGATTCAAACCATGTTTTATGTTATCTTCATCCCATTATTCACATTTCCGATGTCGGAAGCTTTCATTCTCCAACAAAAGCTCTACTTCGTCAGCTCTCCACGGCTAGAAACAGATCACTCCGACGGCTTTGTTTTGTTGCCACGGTTGTTTACAAACATCCGAATGACTGTTTCGACGGCTTTGAAACCGCCTGCTGGACCTTCCCATTCTCAACATTGTGCCACAATGCACCAATGACAGCCTGGAACTGGATTTATCTCCCACTTCCAAGCCCTCGCAAAACCGCCGTTCCATTCCGCGAGTCCATGTTTTATTGATTACGAATATAATTATAAATAATTGTCCGACCGAAACGGAAGCAGCGCGATGTTTCTCGCACTCGATCGACGGAATGCCACCCTCCGTATGCTTACCGTATCGCGCCCGGAAAGGCACCCCCTTTGCTAGGGGGTTGAAACGCTACCATTCGAATGGGGCGCCCTCTAACGGTGTTCTTTGCGATCGTTCGTACCTCGGCGAGCTCATTATTTGATCCTGTTTCTAAGCAACCAATCGGGTAGGGGCTTTTTCTTTCCATTTACCAGAAATCCATTGCGCCAGCGTGGACGAACGGTGAAAAACACTCACCACGGCGTAACGTCGTGTCAGATTGCACCGCTGCGAGCGCTCAAAACTACAATCTCCCTCTGTGGGGTGGTTGCAGTTGGGTCTAATGAATGTTCGATCGCTTATGTAAATATACAATTTCACGGCGTCAACCTGCCACTGCCAGTGCCATTGTGCATCGCCAACCTAGCACGTTCGTGTGCCCTCAGCGCTGGAAGATGCTGGCCATCAACACCTCCTCATCTTCGGACGACGCGGGGGTCCCGTGGGTCCTGGGAAACACGCTGCTGATGGTGCACGGTGACAAAGCAATCTGTTCCCCTGTGTCGACCTCTGCACCAGCACGGGTCTCGCACCTCGACCTGCTGGAACGGAACGAATGTGCAGCGCAAATGGACGCCGATCAGTGGTGAACAATTGCATCGATCGATTGGACCCTTTTGGACCTCTTTGGACCCTGCTGGTTGCATGCAGCGCCCTGCTGAACTTTGGTGCCGTTGCTCACACCACTCGCTATCGGTGTGACGCTCGGCGGGATAGTTGAACGAATGTAAATTTCATCCTCGCCTCTGGACGCCCGTCTGCTTGGGATCGGAAGGACTCGCCATTCGCCATTTGCGCCCTCGACGTGTCGTCCGATGGAGCGAGTCGGCAGAAACAATAGGAGGTTAACCGCTACTCCGTTCAGCGCTTGTCGCGTTACCCGTCGTGAGCGAACCCTTCCGGAGGGGTTGACCTCCTGGGGTGTGGTGTGGGTTTAATAATGTGACAACCAGCAAGGGGATCAAATGGGGGTTAATTCGAATGCATCCAGGTGACACGCTGGCACAATGTAAGGCGATATTTTCTACCCCGTAATCAGCAAAACAACTGTTCGTGTTGGACGAGAAGGTGTCAATTGGGGGTTGGTTTTACACCGGGGATCACTTACGCTTTATTGCGATTTAAATCGTACTGTGTTCAATATTTCTGCGAAATAATATCCAAATATGACGGATGCAAAATCATGTCCAATTATTTATCGTGGGGTAGTTTTAAATTAAGAGAGTTTGTAGCAATTACGATAGGGTTTTCGACAATAGTTTGAAAAAAGGATACTCCTTTTGAATTTGAAATTTTGTGTTTATAACATTGAGTTTAGTTATTAGCCTGATTTCATTTACTAAATCATCGATGTCAGCATAGAATAGGACAATTCCTGCTCACAAAAGCAGCCAGTTTCCTTGATCACAGACAACTCAGCAATTTTAGGCCACGCACGCAAGGATTGCTCCCACTCCACAGCACCCCCACCCACACCTATTGCACAATCCCACCCCCCTCCCCCCCCCACCGGTGTGGATTGAAATTCAATCTGATCGTCCGCGTGTTTGTCGCCCCAGTCAAGGTGAAATGGCAACTCTGGCATGCTCCATTCAATGAGAATTCAAACGAAATCGCCTCCAAATCGGCTTTCCTCCGTGTGGGTAAAAGTTAATCCGAGCACAATTGAGCGTACGGGCGGTAGAAGACGAGGAAAACGCCACACAAAACCGCCCCCTGTTCGATGTTCGTGTCCTTTCAATTAAATCGCCCGTCCCCGTAAAGGGGGTGAGTGTCCGAAATATAAAAAAAAAATTCACCCCACCGACCTGCCGATTGTGTCGCTTAATTGTTGTCACCGCCATTACGATTGGGTTTGCGAATTGCAGCGAGTGTTAGAGCGAAGGGGTTGTCGATCAACCCCTGCGTTCCTTCGAATGGGGCACTCGTGACCCAGTGCGCTTGCGGTGCCGCTTCATTAGCGCAAAATGGTGTATTTTTTCTCTCGTTCCGTTCTCAAGCAAACCCTCAGCCGTGCGCCCTCGTGCATGTGCGTATGTGACCTCTGGGTTGGCGAAGGGAGCGAACTTTCCCGGCCCACGGTCGGTTTCGCTGGCTAACGAGAGGCTGGCGCTGGTTGAAGCCGGTCAAGTGTAGGGCAGCAGCTGGGTCGAGCCGCCCCTTACTCGAAACCTAGCTGACGCACATTTTGCTACAATCTATCAATCGGCACCGGCGGTGGTCTCTCGGGCGGCTGCCTTTTTGCCCTAGCCTAGAGTGTGTGCGCCGCTGACGGACAGAAATCGCACATTTTGCCCGCCCTAGCATTGGCCCTCGTCTCAAAAGGGCACCGACTCACCGCCGCCGGCGGCACCGGCTAGCGATCCACGCTCGATCGCGACGACAGTTTAAAACAAAAAGGCAAAAATGAAACGGCACCGAGCGGCTTTGGGTGCACAAAACGCAAGCAAAGTGGCCGAGCACTTGGGCGAGCGGCTTTTTTTTTGTGTCTCACCCCTTTCTTCTTCTTAGCGGCCACAACCGGCCTGAAGCGCATTCGGTTCCAATTGCATTCTCGAGTAAATTAAACTGTCGATCAAAAGGCCGCCTGCTCCGGGAGCCCGCGGTTGGATGCTGGTGTCGCTTGCCAATCTTAAATTGACAAAATAACCTGACGCTTGATCGCACCGCGCGATCGTTTCGTGGCGTTGTTTGGAAGCAGCCGGTGGCCGCGAAGGGCCGCGAATGCACAAAAATGCAGCTCACGCTCGCTGGTGCACCTGATGCATCAAAGCGGGGTGTAAAAGTGGAGCATTCCTTGTGGACTGGCGAGCAAATAGTTAGGCACTTGCATGCGGTTCGAGCATTTAAGGGATGATTAACTATCGCAACCAGCAGGCAGGTGGATGCCCGTGAAACAAATCGCTTATTTATTTCACCCGGTGCATAGCGAGCTGGTTGTAAAATGTTTATTTTCCACCTCGCACTGGGCGCTTCGGGAAAAATGCCATTACCCGGTTTAATTGATGTTTGAATCCAACGCGAGTGGACACGGTTAATTGCGGTGTTTCTAGCGCCATATTTCATCCCTTACATGAATGTGATAATTTTACACCCCCATCGCGAGAGACAGGGATTACATATTTACGCGTTTGATGGAGTTTTTGTGTCCTCGAATCCCGTCCAACCCTTCACAGTTCTCTCATTTGCCCGCGAAAGGATAGCCCCGAGAACGGTTCGAGCTTTTTAACATCGTTTCTTTATGGTACTGCATTCGAGATAAACGGCGCACTCATGTCGATACACGATCTCTAGCCGAGCCGCTTATCAGGCGCGTGTTTTTTTTTTTGTTTGTTTCGCATTGACCCGCATCATAAATCGAGCGACCCATTAGCCGGGGCGAACCAACCGCCACAACCGGAGAAGGTTCTGTCCCGCGTTCCCATTTGCATTTCGAAATGCAAATGCGCGCTGCACTTGTTTCCGTGCGAGCGTGCATCGTAAAAGCGTGCACTCGTGGGGTGGCCGTTTTCCACTCGCAACCGAGAGATGGTGCCGCTCGAGTGAAGTGTCAACACTCGAGTGTGTGATGTGCTTTAGCATGCCTGTCAGGGTGGGTTTGCTTTAGCAAGCCGAAACCTTTTCGCTGGCCCGTTCTTTCTCGCGACGGTGCGAAATAGAAGGACAATGGAAGTGAACAAGCGAATGGAAGCTGTTTCGTTTGTATTATTCGTAATACCATCGCAGGAGAAAATAAGGATAAATGTAAAAAATATGATGATAAAAAAATATGCCTTCGACAAACGCGTAGCTCTTTCCCAGAACGATTCCAGGTGCTGTTTTTCCAATACTAGTAGCCAGAACTCTAAAATCAAACCCTGGCTCAAGAATTGAGCGAAGAAAATGCACATTCCTCTTAATGCCAACGAATTGCACGCGCCCTCGGCTCGCAGGTCCGAAGGATGCCACGGTGCACGAACGGATTGATTTATTGCGCTTGTGGGTGAATATATAAATTCATCGCTATTCAATTAAATTGGAATAAATTTACGGTTAATGTTTTGATATTCATGATGATGGATGGCATTGCGGAAAGTGCGAATCGCGTGGTGCAATTGCACCAGCCGCTTGAACGAACCACTGTTTTCTCGTGGTCATGCTGCTGGATACTGCTGGAGGCCGTTTCTTGTTCGCCAGATGGATGAAGAAAAGGAAGCGAGTAAAATGGCTTATAAATGAGTTTTTATCATCGAATAAATATTGATACAAATGCGAACGAATAAAATATAAAATTTAAAATGCCCGTAAAAGCACTATAAATTAAAAAAAAGCTCTCCTTAAATGGGTCTAAAAAAGGTCATTGTTGCATAAATTTCCCCATGATTTTCTATCATTTGCCTCATAAATCAAGCATTTCCAAACCCGTAAGGAGTCACTTCTCAAGACGCTAGGTGGATAGACGTCCAGCTTCGCTACCATTCCCGGCTGGTTTCCCTTTTTCTCTCCTGCGATCTAAACCCAGACAAAGCATGGCCACTCAGCCGGGCGGCTTGAATTTGCATGTTTGTGTGGGAAAATATTTCCTGCGGTGCCATTTCGAACCGTTCGGAATGTAATCGAGGTTAATCCGCACATCATTTGCTTCCATTCCGCCGTGACGTGAGTCGTGTGGGAAATGTAAGTTCCCTAAATCAAGGCTCCTAAGGCACATGTACGCAGACGAGTGCAATTGAAATATATTAATTTCATTTTAATTTCAAAAACGCATAAGCCGTTCCTTTCCTTTTCCCGGCAGTTGTTCGACATCGCGACACGGTCGCCCTACGTGACAGGCCTCTCACTAAATCGATCAAATTGATGGCGCCCAGTGATCTCGGCATGTCGGGTCCAACTCATCGAGCGAGCTGCACATAAACTGCTGCTCGTGAAAAAAAATATGCTTCACTTCTCGATCGATTGGTTTTTAACTATTTTATTGCATTTCCCTCTGAACACGGCGGAACGAGCTACCGCGATTGTTTCAAGCCGGCCGCTTTTCGGTAGCACTTAGATTGTCCCCGATCGTACGTGCAAGATAAAATGTAAATCGAGCCCGCGATTGGGCTCCGATGGGTTTTAAGGTGCGCACCGGTTGCGTTCTCTCGCCCCATTTACGATTATTTGAATTTCGATTCGAGCGGGCGGCTTGAGCCCCTCCGGCCACTGCGATCGACGGCCATGGCCTCCACGATCGCGATCGTGGTTGATCGATTCCGACCCGCCACAGATCGAGCACATACACGGGGCAAACGAGGCGAGATCCTTGCGCCACACAACAATGAGCAACGCTAGCACACGCTTTGCATACCGCCCGCCAGTTGGTGCCGCTGTTCCGGGCTCGATCAGGTGGAAACTAGTTCAGGTTCAGGGGTGGGCGTGCACGAGCCGCGTGGTTTTATCTAGAGCGCGCTATCGGTTGGAAGGATCCAGATCCCGAGTGCGCAACGTTACGAGCAGAGGCCGCTTGCGAGGAACCACACCAAAACACGACCGCGACAAGGTTGATGAGAGGACCTTGAGGTGTTTTGGGTGTGTGCCCCGTGCGTCGAGATAACGGCCGCTTGCGAACACCGAAAACAGCCCATTTGCGAGTCGTAAATGGGTGGGTTTCTTTTTCTCTTGCTTTTTCATTCCCGTGGAGCCCGTTTTTGCATAAAATCGCCCGTTTGGTCGCGGGAAAGATAGCTCCTGACCGCGTGTCCGAGGTGACGCATAATTTTGGCGACGCGGCCTAGCGAATTGGCCTACGCACGTGGTTGAGCGATGTGAAACTCGCCATCGCGCAGATAAGAAATGCCATGTCGCGAGCCAATAAAAATTAGCCCCAGCCGCGTTTTTGGGCGCAGAAATTTATGCATCCGGAGCATGCGAAGCGTCTGCTTTTCCTTCCCGTTTGGGAATGTGCTGTGTTCGTGGTGTTTTCACATCCGTCCCATCCGATCTTGTTTTTTTTCGTTCCGTTACAAGAAAAGCTTGTTAAAACATTGTACTAATTTGCATATAAGATTGCTTTATTGCTGTTTTTAAATAGCCTATAGCAATCCGATTGAAGGATTTGTGAAAACTTTGTTTGTTCTATGTGGGTAGCTGATCATCCCTTTTGCAATCCTTTTCGTTTAGTCAAAACGTATTTAGACATACATTTATTGTTGTCTTACGCTTCAACGCAAAGAGCAAAATATAACTTGAAAGCTTAAAAGCTTAAAAAAGACAAATTGAAGATCATCCCTATTGCTAAAGTTCACTTCTATTGATGATCATGATCATACATGAAAAATAAAAGCTCAAGATCACTGTTCTTACTTTAGGATAACGATCGTACGTAGAAGAGAAAAGTTGAAGATCACTCCTATTACTTTAGAATGATGATCGTACATTGAAAAGAAAAATTGAAGATCACTTCTATTATTTTAGTTCAATGATCATACATGCAAGAGAAGAGTAGAAGATCACCTCGCATCAAGGTCCTGTGGCGCAATGGATAACGCGTCTGACTACGGATCAGAAGATTCCAGGTTCGACTCCTGGCAGGATCGATCTTTTTCCTATTTCAACTAGGGAAAATTACCCTTTCTTACATCCACCCGCGGATTGTCGGGAGTCTGTCGGTTTTCTATAATCAACCACAGACTGCTGCATTTCTAACTGTCTACCGTCTAGAGGTGATAGCTATTTTGTTTACATCCATCCCTACAAGATTCCGTTCCGCGTTACATTCTACCCCGCTTCGCGATCGTGAGGCGCTTGTACCTAACGAAAATAAACGAAAGAAACACTTTCCCTCACGCCGCTCACTCGCGACGCAAATCAATCAGTGGCGACGATCGCGAACCTGCCACCGAGGCGGCAACACCAGCAGTGGCAGCGCGCGGCAGCAACATCGATTAACTCTATGTCACGCCGGGCGTACGCGAGGCAAAACGCAAACGACACATGGGCCTCGCGAACAGCACTCGTACGTGATCATATAACATGACAACGTTTGGCGCGCGCATGCTCAAGGTGCTCTCACACCAGGCGACTGCTGCTAGCTTCGAACCAGGGGACATCAATCAGATTCCTCTCACTTTCTTCATGGCGCGTCGGGATCTGTCGCGAACGATCGATCTTCTTGGGCGTTGTTTGCTGGTTTAGGCATCCGTTTGTGTACTTCTGGTTGTGATCTCCCGCAGAGTGAAGATTCTTCGCGAGGCCTCGAATCGGGAGGTTTTTTCGGTGTTTAAATAGCTAGCGAATTAACGGCTGTTTCTGCTGACATGTGATCACCATTCGTCATCGTCACTATCTTGTTGTATTTTTATACTCAAATTAAACTGATGAACAGAAACAAAAATTTGATGAAAACAGCAAGGAAATAGAAACGCTCAGAGAAGGTGGGATATAATGCAAACATATTTAAAGCCTATTTATAAAATTGTACATATTTCACTTTGTAAATCATATAAGAGCTAATGCTTATAAAATATAATTATTGTAAATTTTTCAAATACAATTTTATCAAGTTATTTTTATGATTCGAAAAGTGTTGTTCATAATAAAACCATCAAGAAAAAACAAATGAGTACATTTGAAAATAATGTACACGGCTGACAAAGCCTTAGTACTTCTTCAAACTATGATTTTTTAAGTTCAGAAACATCCTTTTATGAAACATTAAATTTATATTCATTTGACCCAACATCCGCATGCTGAGTTTACTCATTCAGAGACCTCTTTCAGTTGACCATTGGCTTTCATCCTCGGCTTCCGCGATCACCTCGTTGAGGATGACCACTCGATCTCAACGGAACACCTTCAGTAGCAGCAGCTCGCTACTTTCCTTCGATTCCACCCCTTTTCTGCATGCATCCTCCTTCAGTTTTCCACCCAAAACATTCACCATGTGTCGTCCGAATGCGTTCCGTTTCGCCGTTCACGCCGGTGCCCTTCTAATTTGCCTTTCCCGCGCGGCGCGTCAGGAGATTGATCGTCGCCCAGCGTGCGAGGTTCCACCCCAGCTAAACGACGGTGTCACGTATTTTGCAAGGAGCGCGCGTGGCCCAGCGAATCGGCGAGCTCGTGGGCTTTCGGGTTGATTGATTTTTAATTCAATTTACAAAGTTCTCACGACGCGTCAACGGCCACGACTCGCGGACGTTACGCGCCGGCGCGCGAACAAGTTGTAAGTGGGAAAATAAAGGCGAAACGAGGGAGACGTGACAAAAAAAAAGAAATAAAAGCAAAAAACTGCAACCACCGGGCCGGCGCGAAGGGCCCACTCGATCGACCAGCGAAGACTTTTGGGGCCAGTATTTTTATTACACTTCGCTGCTCGCCACTCGAACGCGCGCTTCTCGAGCGCACCGCATTAAGCCCTGCTCAGCGGATGGATTCCCAGTGCCATGGATGGGGAGGGAAAATTAAATAAATAAATAAATCAGGTCACTGCGATGGCACGAGGATCCCACGGTTGGGGTCACGCGGGGAGAACGGGCCACACCGTGAACGGGGACTGTGATGAAACACACGAGCTGGCCAGCCTCCACCGAGAACCATCGAAAGTGAGCGATTTTTTTTTGTTAAGGTGTCCCCTTCTATTTGCTCGATGTCCCCAAAGATCGATGACCAATCGGCTAGCTGAGGGTGGTCAGGAAGGAGCTTCAGGACACACGTTCGACCCCTCAGCTGGTCTAAGCCAGTGAAAGGATGCCACGGAACATGCCGGCTGGGTTCGGACAGACCACGGAATCCGGTACCAATGAAAAAGCTTCACGATGCACCTTCGTGACGCTCGTGGACAGGGCGTGCATTTGTGCCATTATGCTTATGCTGGAAAACAAAACACCGCACGGTTGTCGCACGGAAAAGCGTCCGGAGGCATTTTCTTGCACAATCCTCATCGGAGGCAGCGATGCATAAGAAACCCTCGGCTCCTTCCTAGCGATGGCTAGTGAACGATGAGTAATGATGGCTCCCGTGGAACGTCGGGAAGTGTTTGCTTTACAGCGGCTGTAAACATAAACTGCAACCGAAAGGGCTATGCCTGCAAGAGCACGTGGGGCGATTGTTTTTTAGTGTGCCTTGTGGCCGTGATTCATGAACGGTAACTGAACTGGTGACATTTGTGAGGTGGTTTAATCGGCGCTGCATGAAATTTACGTTTTCAAACACATCGGTTCGCTTTTGGCGGTGATTTATGCTGGTGTTATCTGCAGTAGAATTGACAACAGCGTTTCTGAGTTACGTATGAAATATGAGATCATAAAATTTGTCTAAACTACAGTTAAAACAAACCTGTAAAACTATAAGAATTTTCTCAAACATTATTGTGTATTTAATCTTAAGGTTATCATTTGCATATCGTAGAGAAAGATTTAAGTTTTCTTATATAAATTAGCTGTAAATGTTGCATGCTTTGCAATATGTTGTAGACATCCTGAAGAAGTCTTAGTATGTACGTACTACAAGTTTATAAAATATATATTTTTACTCATGCAATGCGTTTCTCACGTGATAGTTATAGACTACAATTTCAGTGCCATAAAAACGCCTCGTTCACGACAACATTTTCCTTCACCCAGCATGAAAATGGAATTCGTTTTAAGTGAATTTTACACGAATTAGAAGCAATTATCGGTTTCAACCAGCGAACAGGAATTCAAGCAACACGCACGAGTGAGAAAAAGGCACGACAACTGGCAACGAGTAACAAAAAAAGAAACGTAAAATTAAATTAGACAATTATACAAAAAGCTTAAAGCTCGTCGCTAATGGATCGATTACGCTTCCTTCACCACCCAGGAGCCCAGCAAACCGTCTTTGAACGGCTTCCAGCGAACGGTGTGGCGAAAATAAGATTCCAACGGGGCAGCTTTTTTCTTCACCTCACTTTTTAATCCAATTACCACCGGACCCCGGACGGAACGGAACACACGGGAGTATTGAGTCATACGGCGATTGACACACGATTGACACTTTTTCGTAGACTCCCGGTGCCCGGAGATTCGATCCGAGTGGTTGTCTGGGCCTGTTTTTTTTTTGTGTGCTTCACTCGCTCAAATCTCCCAGCCTGCTTTGAGTTTCGAGCCCACATGAGACCGGGCCCCGTTGGTGGCAATTCTCACGCATCGCGTCGGACGTGAACTGGAAGGCTTTGCCGGTGAAGTCGTGCCCTCGTGGACGTGGTGGAAGAACTCCAAATTGAATATTTCACTGCGCCCTCGGTGCCAAGGGGGCACCGTTTGGTCGTAGGGAAGCAAGAAAATGTAACGCAATACGACTGGCGGCTCTCGTACGCCGCACAGGTGACGTTCGTGTGGCTTGTTCCCATGGTTACGGAACGAGCGAATTTGATGGATGTCAGAAGGTGCACATTTTTTAGGGACCAAAACAGCTTGAGACACGGTTGGTCGCATATTTGTTTAGGTCACCATGTGAACAGCGCTTTCGTAGCCACACTCGATGTAAGGAATGCGATTTAGCTACAGATTTTATTTTTGGAATTAAGAACAAACTGCATTCTTTTAAATCTGAAGATTGTTTTACCGTGAATTATGTGAATTTTTGTCCGAAAACGTGCATCAAAGGCTGCATCGTATATAAAAGGCATGTTTGGTTAAACAAAATGGTTTAAAAGCTCATGCTGGCAGAACACTTAGCTCGCATGAAAATGATCAAAAGATCCACGCTCCGACACGCTGACACGCTCACCTAACCGTGAGCCACAAAACAGATAAATATCAACGAGATCAGCACAACGCTTTCGCAACAGCCTCTCATCTACAAAGGGCGGGCAAACCCTTAAAAGCCCTCTGAAAGGGCACACACGCCAACGCGCGGGACATCCCTTGATCCGCCCCTATTAAAACGGGGGCTAGCTTTAGCAGAAAACGGCACGCAGACGCCACCCACCCAGCTTTCGAAGACTCGTCAACGATCGATGGACATCGTCGCAGAGATGGTGCAAAGCGATACCCAATTAAATTAACTTCTTCGCTCCGTTCCACCGTCCCGGAGGGTGACTTTAACCGTTTTTCGCGAGATGCAACACATCGATTGTGTTGACTTACGTTCAAGGTGCAGACGGTTGTTTTTATGCGCTGCAAACACCATCAAAGGCTGAGCTAAAGAAAAAGCGCACAATATTTTTAGGAGGACGTCTAAACCACCCTGATCACGGGAGCAGATGAGTTGGCTATTGTTTTCCAAGTATCAAGCCACAACCCCTTTAAAGGAGAAAGGTTTTTTTCCCCGTCATAAAACTAGCCTCATGAGCTGCTGGAAAAAAAGCCAATACCACAGAAACAAAGCTCTATCGCAATCTCCAGCCCAGGCTTCTCAATGTACCTCCGATCCTCCCGAGTGATGGAAAGGTCCCGCTTTTATTTGAACGCCGCCTCCCGCTGCGATCGCTTTGAAAACCATTAGATTGGGCGTAAAATTGATTTTGATCGCGCACCTCCCACTGACCACCTTTGGCAGGAGTGCTGAGGGTCTCATGATAACGGTCGTCCTTCCCCGAAACCAGCGCCATCTTGCGCAGGGTCATCTTTGGCTGATCATTCGAGACCGCTCGTCAACGAAGCCCGGGCGTAATACGACTCCTTGGCACCGGTACATTACCGCGCTGGGTAGCCCACAACACAGACGCTGGCGCCGATGAAATCGCAACCACCTCACACCTAAAACGTGTGCGTGCAAAAGCGTGCGTGATCGAGATACGATCGAGTGCCGTGGGTCCTATTTTTGCCCTCTCAAAACCCTCGCTTCACGACACCGATCGAACGCGTCGATAATGATTCCGATAATTAACCTCCTCGCGGGGCTTTAAGCCACACTGGTCGGTGTTTGAAGCGCGCTTTTGCGGTCGAAAAATGTGCCTCCCAGGGATGGCAGAAGTTTCCTCCACAAGGTAGCTCCACACGAGACGGCCAAAATCCGCACGATCTCAGCGAGAGAGCTACCAATCGGGAGGCGAACGTCCCACAGTCCTATGGCAGTATAATTAAATATCATTTAGCTCTACTTTTTGATTAATTTAATTAATTGCGACCCGATCGAAACGGTGAGAAGGCGACCATGTCACCGGTAGCGGACACCTTCGACCGCCGGTCGACACGCAAACCGGTCGCGATGTTGAATCGCGAGCATAAAATCGCGTTTCCTTCACGCACAGCCACACGGCTAATGATTGATCTCTTTCGCTCGCTTGCGTTCGTCGCTACGTTCGTCGCTTCACCAGCGAGGAAGTCACCGCGATCGATGCCTTCGCGATGATAAAGTGCGTTCGACGACGGACGAACGGACGGACGGACGGACTCCTGTACAAAGGAGCAACCACTAATGAGTTAATCGTCTCGCGATTGTAGATACCGCCCGTTCGGGGGAGGTCTAGACCCATTTGAAATGGCTCCATCGATCGCCGGGTGACCACGACTAGCGTCCAAAAACGGAAGTTTAATGGCACATCCAAGCGCTGTCGTGGTCGCGCATTTTTTGGGGCCCTTTCGCGAGTCTCTAACCACCTCCTGAACTGCACCCGGGCACACACCTCTGCGTGGCCTTTAACCTTACGGCAGCTCCAAACGGCAGCTAATGGTGTGCCTTTGCAGGGCTTTTTGGGTAGCTCCTGAACGGTTCGAGCCTCGCGAAGGCCACCACGATGTACCACGCCTCAACCTACGCCGGTGCTACTCATTAGCGGTAATAAATCGGCACCGGCACAGGGGACGCGCACACGGATCGGAACGCGTTCGGTTTGACCTCGGAGTAATTAGTCTGCCGGCTGGGCTGAGGGACGTGTTAGAACTTCCATCTACGGGATGCCAAAGGCGGACGGAGTTGGTGCGACCCCTGTATGGGCAGCCTGGTAGGGCGGAGGTTTCGTCACCCTGCGCCACGCTGCACGCCAATCGGATCCGGTGCTCATTATGTGAGGCAGCTTTTTTTTTCCTTCTTCGTTGTTTTGTTTTTGGTTTTTTGTTCTGATTCAAGCCCTAATTACGGAGGCTGGTCACCACAAAAGGCGCCATTGATTTGCGTCGGTCACGGAGGTTACCGAGGGACGTTGCGTGGTTCTTTTCGTACGCATTTTACGGGATGATTTTGCATTTACCCACACGTGGTGGGTTTTTTTTTACTAATCGCCCTGACTCTCACACTCAGCAAACAACTTTGTACTAAGAAAAGCAGCCTGCAAACGCACGTTTAGTCCCGTGGAGGACAACACAAAAATGCACTGTTATAGTTTGGATGGCTTCTGAATGAACTAAACCACGAAACAGTCCTAGCAGATAACGAGCAAAAATACTGGAGAAAGTCCCCGCAAGGGCTTGTCCTGCATTCAACGTGCCTTCGACTCGTTTCAAACCACATGAAAATGCTGGCGGCACACGAGTGATTTGCTGAAAAAGCCTATGTACCACCAGAGGCCACCATAAACTAGTGCACTCGTGTTACACAAAACTGCCGCACTTTGTGGTTGCATAAAAACAACCCCATCCCAGAAATCATTCAGCAATGTGCTGCTCAAGCTCAAGCTGTCTCCTAAAGAGCCTCCATCATACGTGCAGCGATCGTGGAGGTCCCTGCACGTAGCACGGAAAAGCCTGTTCCTGCAAATATGTGTGCGGTGACAATTCGCAGCCCCAATCGCACGTCACCGTCCGCCGATGTCGCCGCAAGGGTGATTCATTTCGTGGGCTCTTCATGACCGAACCAAACAGCTGGCCACAGGCTAGGCATGGTTTCGATTTTACAGCCCCACGAAGTGAGCCACGCTTTGGGCGCGATCTTCCTCCTGGCTGTTCGCAAGGATCCGCAAGGTTCGCGCACGATCCAAGCCCAACCAAAAGAGAAAGCTGCACGAGGCGCTTTGGCTAACGCGGACGCGATCCGTAACCGTGCGATCAAGCACGAACGGAGCGTGTAGAACAATATTTCCATAAATCACCACACCGAGCCCCTGTACTGCCAGGTTGGAGCCTGTTTTCGTGGTTGCGCCTCACGGGAAGCTGCGTGTGGATCGCGCTGGCTGGGAAAATATCTCCGCAACCACGCTATGGGGGCCTTTCGCGTGGAGCGACAGTTGACATGAGTCCGTCCCTCGGTCCGATGGGGTCGGTTTCGATGGGCGATTGTTTCCCAGCAATCATAAATTAATTAAAGACCATTATGTCCATCAATGGGCTGGCTCGTCGTGGGTATTTTTTTTTCTCTCTCTTTTTCGACTGGTGGTGATGCGCACACCTTTTCCCTTCAACGGCCAGGGCGTTGTGATGACTCGCCACAATCGCGCAGAATGGGGCATTAGTGTCGAGGTGGCAGCCAACGCTAGGTGTGGCTTCGAACGGCATAACCCTTTTGTTGTGTGTATGCCGGAATAAATCGAAGCTTTCATTTTGTAGGATTAACGTTAGAAAATTGCACCCTTTTCAGTGGAGCTTATACTTCGGGCTTTCCGCCATTCATGGGCATCTTTGTTTCAAAGAGCGCTTTTTCCGTTATAGATAGCGGAAAAATTTGGTAAAAATTTGTTCCTTTCCTTTCGGAAAAAATCGATCCCATTGGGAAAACTAACATAAAGTGCAAGCGTTGGTTGGTAAAAAAGTGGGGAAAAAAACACCACACTAAATACGGTTGCGCCCAGCCCACACGCATGCCATAAGGCCAGCCCTGCGACAAGCAAATATTGCCGGAATGCATGTTAACAGATTCCTTTGAACCGCAGAATGTTCCGCATATTTGTGTCGCTGCGGCTGCGGTGCCGTGGCGGCAAAATTGATTGAACAAATTAAAGAAAAAAAGCCCCACAACCGAAGCAACCACAATCACCACAGCCAATCCCTCACACCATCGGGAAGCCGTCGGTGGCCGTTTGGCGCTTTATTCCTTCCGAAAACTCCAACACTGAGGCGTGTCACCAGAGCCGGCAACAGCCCAAACGGGCCGCCCGATTGTGTGCCGCACCATGAAAGCAGCCACTCCGAAGCCACCGGTGGTACCTAGGCCTCGGGCACGGCCCGGGCCCACCATGACATGACAAAAGCCCACCTTTACACAGATGACGGAACCGAGCTGCTCCCTTTAACGCCACGCACCGGCGCGCGTTAATAACTGTTTAACGGAATTAGCATCCCGCGTGGGGCGGTATTTGGCGCACGCATGTGCGACCCGAGGGCGCAAATCACGCCTGTCACAACAATGGACGTGTATATCAACGCGCTCTGAATCGGGCACCGGTTTTGGGTTGATTCGATCGGCCGCGCCGCGTGCTCGGAAGGGACTGAATAAACGCGTGGTGTGGTTTGTAATGCCACCACGTGGAGCTTTTATTTGAGTTTCTAACGTAAAACAGCTTAAAGGAAAGGAACGCTTTTGGACTCGCTTATTGTGACAAACTTGTTGTCTAAATTTCATGTCCGTTTGACTGATTCTTATGGTTCATTTGTTGTTTTTATTTAGATTTAATCGATTATTGGTTTACTTTTAAAGTAGAACGATTTTCACTGAAACTATAACTTATTAAATCACATTTTAAATTAGCTGTCATTGTCTATTTTATTATCTTGCATAATTTTGTAGCCTTACACAAAATTTGATAAATTTGATAACCAGTTTTCCAGCAGAAAGTTCCATACTCATGTCCTTTCAATTTTCAATCCTTATTTATATTGTATTGGTTCTTCCCTACTTAACAATCACAACGAAACATTTATACACAGAGTTGCATGTTCACATGATTGCTGTAATTACCTCGTCAATTTGGCTTTCATCTAATTACTTCAAACCATTTAACGTGAGGAATATTTGCTCCTTTTTTAAACAATCCCCCCCAGTTAACTCGATCTTCCTTTCACATCATCTTTTTTCACGCGCCTCCAAAACCACACAGAACTGCGGGCATTCTCCGACACCCATCTGTCACAGCTAATTAGCTTCACTTATAACGTGCGATCATCGGGAAACCATTAAATCGGCACCACTCGAACTCGTCCATCACTTTCACTCGTCTCCCGACACCAACGAGATCCTTCGAATGGGTGGGAAAATATAAAACAAAAAACAAAACCTCCCAACCACAGCTCGTCCAAATCGATGGCCTCCTCCAAGACGCTGCTCGAAGGTGCGTCCGAAAATGTCTTCCAAAAGTGAAAGAAGCACCCCTTTTTTGGCAATCCGGAACGCCCTCCAGTGGACCTTCACATGTGTGCGTGTGTGTGTGTGTGTTTATGCTCATTACACGCCCAGAGCGTCATTAAAATTGGGTCATTTTCGGTAGGCATTTGGCAAATCGAGCTGAGCCTTCGAAACTGCCCGAAAGAACCTCCCAGCGGCTTACATAAATTGCAAACAACCGCGCACTTTGCCAAGGCGCACGCGCGCACACACGCGTAATTAATGTTCCGCCAGGGGCTCACGCGAGCCTGCTCACCTTTCACCGAACTCACGTTCACGCTGCGAGGAGCTATTTTCAGCCAATACTCACCCGATAATCGGCATTTCACGACGGCATCGGTGCGCGTTCGTGCGTACGTAAACCATGTAAACGCCCTGTGATTAAATTCCCCCCCCCCCCCCGAAAAAAAAAATGAGAGCACTCTTGGGTGATCCTTCTGCAGCCTCGTGCAGGGTCTACTTTTACCAGGAGTCTGCTTAGCGCACTCAACGAACCACCCTCTCGGTACGGACCGGTTCCGGGACCCTCTGCACGAGCGAGGTTTTAATAATAAAATAACAATTTCCTCACCACGCTCATTTTGTCACCGTGGTCAACCGCAAAAAAAGGGCCACCGCACGCATTCCGTACGCAACAGACATGACTCACGTGTACGGTAATCACGCGGGAAAAGGCACCCGATGGGTGGCATCGAATAAAAAAAAAAAAGGACCAAGCAAACAAAGCCGAAACAAAAACCCTCTCTCCGGTTCTGGCGTGGTGTGGCCTTTCTTCTCGTCTGCGCCACATCGTGGCCCTGGGGCCAAAATAAACTACCGCACCCGGGTGTTTGCGCGGTTTACGCGCGCGTCCCGTACTTTCCACGCAAACCCGTGCCCAACCGCGTAAAAGCCGCCAGCCAAAAAAACCCGCATCCCAAAAGCTCCCCTGCTGGCGTGAAGGCGTTTGTGCGCTTTTGTTTTGGGGGTTTATTTCTGTTTACGCCTTCGTTTGTACGCTTGTGGTCCTTTTTTGGGGCGGGTTTCGAGAAGTTCTGTAACCGGTTTCGGTAAGCCCTCTGTACGTCTGGGAGCGGGAAACTCCGAAACCGCAGGCGCCGTTGTAAACAACTATCGCGCACAGAACGTGGCCCGTTTTGTTTCCTTTCGACTTGGGCCAGGTTGCGTTCGTTTTCTTTTTGTTTGTTTGGCTTACATTTCTGCCCTTGCGCGCGTGTCCTGCCCGGACCGGGTGGGTTATCGGACCGGGTCTAAAGTGGGAAGTTGAACTGAGCGGCAGACAAAACGGAACCACTCGTAAAGGCTATTTTTAGCCGCGGCACCGGCCGTAGATCCTTTCGCTTGACCGCCAAACGGTTGGTCCAAAACGCGATTGGGCGTTGGCGTTCGGGCGCAAAACTGGTTCGACATTCTTGGCATTCGCGCGAAAAGGGGGGACTTTTATTTGTTTAAAACAACGACAACAAAATGCGAACCATCGGCGTGTTTTGATTACTTTTATCGCTGTCTCTGTTTGCCCGTTATACGGTGATATCAATTAAATTGTTCGCCGTGCTGTTGACAAAAGCCCTTACGCAAGCGGGTTACGATTATGATGTCCTTTATTTGGCCTCCTGTGTATAGCTGTGTACAAGGACTCGACGGATGTGCGGTGGCAGGTTTATTTATAAGCACATTGAAAGCTATTCCGGTGAATGCTGACACGAATGCATATTTAAAGTGTTTGCTGACTTCAAAGACTCAAATATTCAAACAATTTATTAAAGTAATATTATGAAAAGGCAGGTTATTTTTGTGGTGTTTCGAGCATTAAAAGGACACGTTAATTCAACACGTTTCTTAAAGTTGCATTCGTGTTTCTTTAAATTGGGCCATGTTTGATTATAAATAAGCATTTCAACACCTGTTTATTACCCTTCAAACACAGGTTCGTCCTGTTTTAACACTCAATATATCAGCCCGAAATGTCAACCCTGGAGATGGTAATCAACCGGAGCGACATCGCGCCAGCAGCTTAAATCTGCTACACTTTACTAATGTTCAACACCCTCACTAAGCCAGAGGCCATAACCTGCGGATGAGCATGAACGAGTTGGCGTCATGTCGAGTTTGTGGCTACAAAAATTACATTCTCAACCAGTCGGTTGGTCAAGGCCTCAGCGGCCAGTGAGCAATCTCGAAAAGTAAACGCATCGAAAACCTTCCTCTCGCACCCTCACACAGTGGGGTGAAAAGTTGTCCTCGCCGGCCCGGAATTCGAAGCGACAAAATGTGTGCCCCCCTTCCGACCCATACCCCCCATGCCTTTCGACCGTAGAACCTGGGCTAAAGACCGCTGCGACGAACCGCGGGGTGTAAAAACATAATTTACTTTCAATCCACTCGCCGAGCCGAGCCGAGCCTGTCCGGTGGGTGGAGGAAAATCCGAAAGTAGCTTTCTGTCGCCTCCTCCACTGTCATTGGCCAGCGCCCCCGAACTCCCTTGCCCCCTCCTCCTCCTCCTCCATCAACCACCAAACGCACGAGATGAAGAAGCTCGGCCACCGTCTCGGGGCGTCAAATTATCGAAAGGCGTTCGTTTTAGGTTCGCCTCATTCCCATCGCTCAACTCTTTCTCGCCAGCACCGTTGATGATGCGTTGCGTTGCGCATCGATTTGCGTTCTCACGTGCAGCGCGCGTTCGCGTACGCTGATGAGGGTCAATTAGGCCGCAACATCTTCACCGCCGCCCGATTCGCCGTTGCTTGGCCGGACGTTGCTTTGGACGTTGGTCTGGTCAAAGGTCTTCGGGTAGGCTGGCTGGCAAGACGCTAGAGACTTTTTTTTCACCCACTTTTTCTTCTTCTTCTTCGGGTTGAGGCGTGCTTTTTTTTTTGCTCTCCTTCTTGCCCATCTGCAGCACGCCCGCTCGTCTGCACGCTTCCGTCCATCACGGCTTGGGCGCGTTAAAGTCATTTACGATCGGGGCCTCCGTGCGGCACCTTAAGCGCCCCAAACAAGGTCGTTGCCAAATGATGCGCTCTCGAACCTTGGTGCCGTTCATCTCAGCTTTTGCGGGGAGAGGTTTTTCCGTCCGGCGCTGTAAATTACTTACCCCTTCGGCGGGCGATCGAACGAGTACCCCGCGCGAGGGCGGACACGTTCGATTTCGTATCCTTCACATGCGGTACAGCTTCCCATACGGTGCGGGGGCGACTGGTGGTGGTGGTGGTGGCAAAAAGTGGCAGAAATTAAACCACCCCCCCCCCCCCCCACCCACCGGTGTGAGGAAAACCAATTCAAACCCATTTCAATTGGAGGGAAAAGTGGAACCCGAAAGCGAAAGTCACCCGACCCTGGAGTTAGGTCTCGGGTTGCCGACAAAATGGCCCGCCCTTCTTACCACCTTGGAGGTCGAATGAAGGGTGTGGGGGTTGGAAAGGGGGGGGGGGGGGAGAAAAGGCACCTCGAGTGGTGGAAATGTGCCTCATTTTTGGCTTCCTTTTTTCGATTTTTTTCGGCAGAGAAATTGCTCAAACTTCTCCACCGGGTGTGCTGCGCAGTTTCGGTACCGGTCGGGCTTCAGCTAGCCGGTGGAACTAACCGCCCGCAAGGAACCGGTATCAGGAGCCGCGCTGTCGGTTCCTGCGAAGAACATTCCGAGTGGAATATCGCCCGCTTAACTGCCCCTTTTGCATTAAACAGTCGTAAAATTCGCGACACACAAGAGCAGCAAATGTTTTGCAACGGACGATCGTAAAACTCAAACCGCCGCGAACGGTTTTTGTCGCAACCAGCGCCCGCCAAAGCTAAACGGAATCATTAAAACACATCCGAGACGGGCGAGATGGGTCCGATAATTTGGTCCACTTTTCCACGTTGGGGCGATTCCTGCGTCCGAAATGAGGATGGGGAGTTTTTTTTTTTTTATTCCTACACACTTTGCTCAACCCCAATGATCGTCTTCGTGTGGGTTTTTTTTTTCTTTAAATCCATCCTAACACAAGCCGAAGATCATCTTCGTTCTCGCTCTTCTCCCGCCTGGTAGTGTGCAAAATTTTTACGACCCTTTTTCCCCAATGCCTCCTTCAAAAGGTGAATTACTTTTGGCCGCTGTTGATGTTTTTTTTTTTTTTTACAACCAAACAAATCCATCGGCACCGCGTGTGGAGGATATATTGTTACCCTCGCGGATTGAGGAGGAAAATATGCTAATCGTGAGGCCCTGTTCCATCGCTAATCGTGCTGCCTCCATTATCTGCTCGTCCTGATAATGATACCATCGGTTAGGCGCGTCCCCGCGACAATACGCAGCAAATGTATTCCGATGCCGGCTTTCCGGTCGTAGCGCCTCCGCCCGGACTGGCGGCCGTCCATAAATCTGCGTTTATTAGTTTGCATACTTTAGGCGCCCAAGTCTGTCCGACAACGACGTTGGTCTGGAAATGGGGCAATAAATATGGGCGATGGCGATCGGTTTGGCACACTTCACGGTGGTTGTCGTGGGTTGACCGAAAAGCAGCACTGCACCTTTAGCCAATCGTAGTTGGCATTGGCAAAAGGAGCGTCGCGTGACGATAAACGGCTTGCTTGGTCGAAGTAATCCACGCTAGCAGAACAATACCAGCCACACCAGCTGTCAAAGGCTTCATAAAGCTGCTCGCGATTCAACATCCATCCAATCAATCATTTATTTGCATCCGTATTGGAACGCAAACACGCTGCGAAGAAAAGAAATGCCAACCCCTCAGCAGAATCGTCCTCGGGATCTCGGGCTCAAGCTTCAGCTTAGCGAGCGCGTCTGCCCCAAAAAAGGGATTCCAATTTGCTGCGGCACACGTGGTTCTCACCCCGAAAGGACCCGCACCAGCGCCACGACAATCGTAACCAATCAATCGTGCTTGCGCGAGCACGCGCGCGTGACAGTTGCGCAAGCTCGGTAGCCTATTTTGGGGCGCTAGCGTCGACCGCTCCCCAAGAATTATGGAGCACCCAATGATTGGGGACGGCTTTAATCGCTAGCGAGGAACATTTCGTTGACAGAAAGAGTTCTGGCTTCCCAGCTGGCGCAACGTTTCGCGTAGACAATCTCATTATTTTTATTGGATTGTTACTGGCTTCCTTGCGGTGGAAGGTTTACCACCTGGACCGCGACTGCCTTACGCACTGGTCAAGGGAACGCCTCATTAGATTGGCCACAATGGCGGCTCGCGAGAGCCAACCTTCGACATCGGTCAACTCGCCGGACGATAATGAACCTGCCCCCTTCCGAGAGCGCGGTGCGCGTTCTTATGCCCTCCGTTCGCGCCCTAGATGGCGGGTGAATCGAAAATCAATCAATTTCAAATTCGTTACAATTCTAACACGCTAACGAACGTAACAGTGCGGGCCG